>NC_060246.1:44886529-46136529 GCF_921293095.1 Ischnura elegans
TCAATTAGTTAATATTTCGGGGTGTATTCTTCTATGCCAACTACAACTTAAGTTTTTTTTTTTTTTAATGGCTATTCGAATGCCTGGTGCAGAATTTTGATTTCTTAAAATCACCCAGTGTGCCGAAATAAGATATTATTATAAATACGAAATTATAAGACTAAGCATTTTGGAAGAGTAGCTTTTGAAGTTTTGCTTGAAATTATCCGAGTTATTTATCAGAATGACCCCTTTAGAAATGTACACCAATAAACGCGCATTTTTGTCCCATAATTAAAAAGAAGCAGCCGAGACAAAATAAATCTTTCTTTGATGCTGGAGATCTTCCATCCAAATGACCTTAATGGGGAATATAAAAGGTATCTCTGGTAAAATCAGATGGCATGTGAATATCAGATATAAAAAAATAGCATTAAATCTCAACAGGGTTATGTTTGTTCAATGTTGGCGATGCGAGGAATGTTTTCTTTTAATGCTTGAGGAATTCCAGAGCTATGATAATCTCTTGAACTTGCGACCGAATTCTGTACATTTTAGTGGCTAACGTTGAGCGGAGGCTATTTTACATTTGTGCGCGAGTGACCGGACGCTTTACAAAGCGGACGGCAATGGGCACTACGACTCCCTTTGGCTTATTCAAGTTGTTCTATGAGCCGGCGGATGGGACGCTGTTGGCTGAATCCCACCATCCCAGCCCCCCCCCCTCCCGCCGATAATGCATCCGAACGACAAGATAGCTTCGGGAGGAAGGGGCGTAACATTTTGATGTAACATTTTGAAGGTTGCGGGAGGCCCTGACGAGTGGAATTTCGGAGTGGAACGTGTTTACGGCGTAGAATGGAGTAAATAACTATTTTCATTTCCGGGACTGCGGTGGACGAGATTAAACGGTCCTCGGCACAAGCTAAATAAACCAGAATCTAGTATCAGGTATCCTCTCTCTCTTGCAAGGATAAAAGCCTTGGGCAGTTCGATGTGGACGAGACTTGAGTAATCCACAGCCGGCTTGTTGACTCGATTCCATGTTGAAACAGTGACCGCAAGGGTTGCGCACTGGGGTTTCAATGAAAATAAATATTTTCACTCGCATCCATGTCCACGACGTATGACTTCCGGATTATTAATTCGTTGAGCCTTGAAAAGAAAGGAAAAAAAACGATTGGGTTTTCCTATTGTGCAGTAACTCTCTACACTCTTTCAACCTGTGTCACATTGCCTCAAATTTTTTGATATGGTTTATGTTTGTACTTTCGATGCGTGTTTTAGAGGGATGATATATATAATCTATTTCAATTTGTCATTTCTCAACAATTCTTGATCTGATTATTGTGAAAAGTATTGGAAAAGCCATTTATTCATTCATTAAACTTAGTGAAATGGGAATATGGTAAATTCCGAACTAGTTAAATGAACCATGGCTCTATTTAATTTAAATCTAATTACAATTAGCTATATTCAATAAGCTTTAACTGAAAAAGTGAACTTTGTTTTTGTTTAATCGAATCTACCATCACATTAGTACGTCGATTTATTGTTAGCCGTTTTATATTTAGTTATTTATTTTCAGTCTGGAACATTTCTTGACGATTTTTCTTTTAATTTTTTCTTTCTTTATTACTTTCAAGATCGCGCCGCATACAAAAATTGGTGCTACATTTCGTGTGCTTTTTGAGTCAAATTGGCTGCTTTGTTCGCATTTTATAAGTTCTTTAAATGGCTTCAATTGACGCATATCCTCATCATATTTTCCCATCCCCTTAAGGATTTCTTCTACCATCTTATCCGTACAAGGTGTCCCTAATTTCTGTTCTGTATTTTCTTGCTTTGAATATGGAAGTATTAGTGTGCGGAGAGAATTTTCGCCCCTTTTCATGAGAAAAAATACCGGTCTATTCGTGTATTTGATAGACGGATGATGATGTATATTGTAGAGGAAAAACAGATTATCTTTCATTCAACCACTGGATTTTAAATAAAAATGAATACATCAGAAGTTAACTGCCTGCTGCAAAGTGTTTGAATTTATCAGTTAAGTGGTTTCCTTGCCAATTCTCTTTCTGGAAACTGGGGTGGAAATACGGCTTGGCGATAATGGTGGTGGAAAAGTAACAGCGAGTGGTTTGAATGAATTTCCACGTCATTTTCTGTAACAGCTGTTGTATACATATTATATGCCACCCATTGCGTGAAATGCATATTTCTTTGTATTCTGAGGGAAACAATAACTCAAGTGAAAAAATAAACTTTCCAACACCTCGCCATTCCTTGTTGGAGACATGAATTGAAGTTTGCGCATTGTGATGAGTAGTGGGTAAATAATCAGTGGGCTGTATGGCTGCATGAGGCTTAGCAGGAAGCAGTACTTATTACGATTTAACTGAAACATTTAACTCAATAAGATTATTATGGGCCATAAATCGCTTAAAAATTATTTCGTAATTTAAAAAATTTAATTCTTGCACATCATCTGTCATATCTAAGCATAATATATTAACATTCCGCCGCCATCAATACTGCTGTTATTTTGGTTATGTTTCATTACGGGTTATCTTTACGGTATTATCTTTGAAATTTCGGAAGGATAATTACCTTGAATTATAAATACCCTTTTTTACGTCAGCTATGTACCTACCTGCGCTTAAGGTTAAAGGGAAGGCCCCTTCTATTTCCCTGCCATACTCCATGTGCCAACCTATCCCAGTTCTCCAGTATCCAGCGACACCCCCAATTGAATTAGGCAGTCGGAATGAAAATATCAAGCCCTCCAATTTCACCCTTCATTTACTCGTACCGGTGAATTATTACATCTCTCATTTTCATGCGGGGTCATTGAACACGCATTCATCACTGCGAAACCTATGAAAGCATGCCGACGCGAGTGTTAAATTTTCTCGACTTCCTCCTACTCCCATCCGCTCCCGTTTTTTTTCTTCCGTACGATATCCGGTGTCTTGGAAGGGCTTTTTTGTAAGAATTAAAGACATATTGAAGAATTGAAGGGTTGAGGGAATCTTTAAAGGAAGAAATGAGGCCGACGGAGTTTCTTTTATTCCCTCTGGTTTTTGATGGCAGGAAGTAATGGACGTGGATAAGGTAAATATATCTTAATGAAAAATTTTAATTCATAGATTTGTGTAATTACCGGCGCGTTAGCAATTTTTGCTCTGGGTGTAATAAGTTCTTCAGTCCCAGCATTCGTTTTTCATCTAGTTTTTACCTATCTCAATCCAGTTCCTGAATTTCCCAATGTTTCTTTTTCTTGTATCCTTTCGTGTCCTTTTTATTTGGTCCTGGCTCTTCCCTTCGTCTACCTAGGGGAAAATTTCTTACTATTTTTCACCATCTTAGATTTTGCATGTTGTTGATGTGTGGGATGTTTATAGCCAATAGTGATATTATTTGGAAAGTGAGAGCTCTACCGAACTTATCAGTCAAATCTATCATATAACCTTTAAATAGCGTAGTAAAGCAGGTTAAATTATTAGGTCTCCCGAGATCAATCACGATCTCATCCTTACGTTTATGTTTCCATCACATCACGTTTATGAATCATTATGACTCCCTCGTATCCAAATATTAACTCTCCAATTGGAAACACCCCCCCGAAACAGTTTTTTTTTCAATCTACAGCCTTGTCCTTGAGTATTACTTATCGTAATAACTTGTCTCTAGGCCTTCCATTTTTCATCGCATTATCAAAATCATTCAATCTTATTTGGGGTACGGTGCACCACTGTATCTTTCCCTCTTGTTTTAGGGGAATTGGGAAAGGGTGGAAAGGAGGCTTGTGAGCGGAGAGGGTAAATTCTTGTGCCAGAGATGGGACACGATCCTGAGAAGAGGCCACTCTTTTTATTTTAAGCGATTCTTTTTCGAGGGTTCAAAAGAATGGTGATTTATCGATCGTCTATTAATAAGTAAAATATTGAGGTGGAGACGCTCATGGCTGCATGGAAATAGGGATAAGATGAGCTGGAGAAGTAGAAGTGTGAGAAAGGATGGAGTGGAATATAATGGGCAAGGGAACGGTTGTGGATTCTAGTGGCAAGGTGTGAGAGGGATTCGGTCATTGGTAATGACCACTTGGCTGGACCTTATTTTGCAAATATCACATTTTATCTTTGAAGATACCTTCAATTAATGAGAAAATAATGTGAAAAATAATTTTTAGTTTTTAGCGAAATAATAATTTTTGAGATCTCCTATCCATTAGCCATTTTCCTGTGATAATTTTACGTCTAATTTCAGAAAATAAACTCCTTTATTCTCCGCCATCAAAGCCTTGGATCATTCATTCTTGATGTAGGTATACCGTTTTATCCGGAAACGTAAGATTAGGATTATTAGTGTTGTTGCTGAATCACTTGTGGTGCAACTAATTTTTTGTTTTCTTATTCGTTTTGCATCTAATCGACGAGATGTTGCGCAGAATATTATTAAAATTATTATTGTTTTCATAGAATGTAGGTGAAACAATGAAAACAGTGAAGAAAAAATAATAGATTTTCTAAGAATAGTAGATTTTCTAAAAATATTTTTGGATCTAATAGATTTGCACTTTTCGGTTTGGACTTTTTGGTTTGGACTTTATGTCCTCCTACCGCTGGTTGTATAAATTTTATCACATTATGACTACCTTTTGTCTCAATGTAATTAACGTTGTCATGGACGTGATTTAAATTGTGTGCCATTAGTCTTGTGATAACTTGGGCGACATTAAGCTGTTGCTTTAACAATCAAATAGAACATAAAGAGAACTATTTTTTCGTAAGTAAGAGGTCTCATGTTGTAGAAAAAGGTTATTGCTATTGTTATCTCTTGGAACAAAATATGGTGAGTAAGAGTTGGACAATAAATTATCCGCAAGCTATCCATTCTACATTAAAAACCTGGTTCACTACGAAAATATTATTTTCATTGGCCTGGGGTCAAAATTAAATTTCCCAAGTAATCACCTTATGTAAGCCGGATTTGGTTAAGCTTTTACTTGAGCCAAGCAATGAAGCAACTACAAAATTATGGGTGGAATAAATAGAAAATTTCAAATTAGATGAACTATGTCCTGTTTTTTAAATCAATTTATTATACGGATATTTCTACTCCGTTAAAAAATAATAAATTTCGACTAAAATCTTCGTTCCGGAAAAGTTGCCTTGACTTCCAGGAAAATTTTACAGCGGCGGAAATAGCAGAAGGAAGCAGTGAAGCAAGCTATACGATGGAAAATCTCTCATAAGCTCATTTTGACGAATCAATTACCTACTCCCACTTGTATTACATAGATCTGCCCTGAATATGCTTCAATGAGAGGGAAAAAGCAATAGGAAGTTACTAATCAGATGAAAAGTCGGAAAGTCTGTTCTTTCTCATAGCAGCATGCGTCAGAATTCATGACGAGTCGCTTTACATCTCCTTGAAATAATGTTGCCATTTTTTCTGTCCTCTTCATTGAATTTGATGATGTCATATACTTCGTCATCATTTAAAGAATCGATTTGGCCTCTTCCCTCCCATTTTTCGTGCAAGATGGGTATTCGTTTCGGCTAACTAAATATTTTTATTCAGTGAAGATTGAATTATCACTACAATTTTTCTTCTTCTCAATGATTAGTAATACCACGATTGCCTTTCATTCGTTGGAATATTTTATTGAATGAGTAGTATGAAGATGAACTGAAAGGAGGGTGAATGAAATTAGTTAGCTCTCTGTAATACGCCTGTCATCTTCTGTCAATCAAAAATGTACGAAATTCCGATTCCGATCGATATCTTCACCGTGATTCAACAAGAGAGCATCGGACATGAGCGTCATCGATGGAAGGGTCTTCTCGGAAACAGGAGAAGCTTTTCTCCTGTCTATTCGCGACTAATTTAGGGTAAAAAAATCGAGGGCCAAGTCATATGACAAGGAATGGAGATTTAATCACTCTGCTAAACGATGAGACTTCTGTGGTGCATAAACATTGAAGTGAAAAAATAGAGACCTCTGGTTACATTTACAATGAATAAATTGCTGTTATTTGTTTATTATTTCCTCGTTGCTCATTGTTTACAGCAATTATATCTGGGGTGTGAGGTAATCACCTGAATAAATTCACCTTAGCTTAATTATTAGTTGTTTAGTTAGTTAATGGAATCATAAAAATAATTTTAATTTTAGCTTCACATAAATCATCTTGAAAATTTTTACGTGTCGTTTCCTTAAGTTTTCCTTATACATATGAAATTTCCTTAAGAAAATGAAATCGTAAAATTCTGCTTCAGTGTGTGTGCCTTCATTTACTTTTTCTATAAAATACTTTATAGATATCTATATCTTTTTTATGAAATGATGTTATGGCGGTAATTTTGACCTCAATTCTGTGCACTTAAGTTGTGAAATATGGTACTGTCTACACAATCGCAATTAGCGCATAAATATTGGTTATACTAATGGAATTGATGGTGATGTAATTTTATTTTATGAGCCATGAAGAACTTAGTATATGGCCATGTGAATTTTCGGTGATGTAAAGTATTGATAGCTGTCACAAAATTCTCCATAACTCATTTAGATTTTAAGGTTATATCAGTATAGTACTACTCAGGTTTTTCTAGATTAATTGCAAACACGTATGAATTATAATGAAGACAGAAAATATTCTGATTATATTTAAATTGGTGGCAAAGTTATTACCAAGTTTATTTGAAATTCTGTCCGTGTAAGTGACCTTTTTTTCTGGAAAGTAAAGCGCCAGTTTGGCTTTCAGAGGATAGACTGACGAACTTTTCATGCTGCCTTATTAGGAAAGTATATGCCATTATTTTTTTTAATCTTTCCAATTTAAGTCATACAAAATAAATTGAGATTGAGAAAATAGAATTAGTGGAATTCGATGGAATCGGCACATCTGAACTTAAAATAGTTACGCAAGGATATGACGCATTCGCGGAATTTTTTTTATAAATATTTCTCTTCCTTCATAATTAGTATGTTATCATAATGGGCACGCTTCATGAGCTATTTTTTGCTGACTTTACGTTTTACGATGACGAAGCTATAATAAAAAAAATTAACTCGGATAATCAGGAGTGGAATACTTTAAGAATGGATCTTAGTTTTTTTTTTAATTTACAATACAAATGTTTGTAACTTATGCCTGCATTTTTTTAAATGAAGATATTAGGGAGCATTTTAGGTCTTATATTGCCGTTAAAATCCTGTCTGAATGCGAATGTCTGACATTTCTGAGCCCAGGTTTGATGGACATTTTTCGTAGTTAGCAGCAGAAAATTATGAATATCATCGATAAATATGCATGGCTGACTGTTGTAAGTCGTTACATCTGATAAAAGAGAACTAGAAATCACCCTATTTCCCAATTATAAATTTCCCTATGTTCCCCAAAACTTATCATGTTGACTTTCAAAAAATCTGAATTCGGTAGGCACTAGTCGTTAAAAACTTTTAATTCAATATTCCATCGATAAAATGAGATTGGTATCTCAATTTTGCCTTAAATTCGGCTCGTAATTCTAAATAAAGTGGTAAGGTTGTCAGCTTGAGCCACATCGTATGCCGATTCTTTTCGTGATAGGTAGCAGTTACAAATTTGTGAATCCTTGATAAAAATAGCTTTTTACAAGAAAATCCCAGTTGAAAAATGTATCATTTATTAAAAGATTACAGGTGCGTCATATTCTTTTAAAATTTTAATAAAATAAAATCATACAGAAAGAGTAACAGAGAGATTAAAAGCACTCCTGCCGATGTGGGCTTCACATAAAATTTTTGGGTGGTGAATTAAGACTCAAAATGGGGTCGAAGTAAATTTTTTACGGTGGAAAACGGCAGTTTCATATTTCACTGTGTACAAATTCCACTCCATTTTATCGAGAATACTAAGATTTTTCAGCATCATTGCTTTTGTACCTCGGCACTCATTAGGAAGTCAACGTATATCTTTAAAAAGAAATGAGTGAGAATATCCGATTACTCAGTATCATATGCTGGTGCTAACTCATAAGATCCATACTCGCAGGATTATCTGGATTGAGTTATATTGCGGCTAAGAGAATCGTCGTTCAAACACTTCGACAAAATCCGAGGCTCGCTCGTCTTTCCGTCCTCTCTTCAAATTGGAATAGGCTTGATTGAAAAAACATGGGATCTCTCGGTTGGCGCTCATCCCTTCGAACGGAATTAGTAGCACTATCTAAATTCATACATTCCGCAACTCCGCTGCGCATATTCACTTGATACGTTTACATATCGAAGCTTCCTCTTTGACATCACATCGCCCAGCGTTCATTGCAAACCCGTCTTCCGAGCGAGGCGATGTAACGGGCCTTAATTTAAAACCCTTTTCCTTTTGGAGCTGTCGCTGAGAGAATGAAGTCTTCGGGCGCCAGAATCGTTAATGATAATTCCGGTAAACGTTCTTTACTTCAAATAAGCGAACTACCAACTGCCATTAGCATCTCATGAAATTTTATGCGAGCACAAAAACGAACACCTTGCGTCGGAATGGAAAATATCCTCCGGATAACGGTGGGGAAATAAAATATAATTTTATCCGGCCGTCAAATGTCAACGCGTTCGGGCGGGAGCCGTCTGAAATGGCTTTGCCTCGGAGAGTTAATCCCTTGCGGAGGGATGGGGTGGGTGGGTGGGAGTGTAAAAGCCAAAGGAAGGGGTTTAGGAAGAATTGGGAGTGGAGGAATTTCAATGGAAGAGGCGAGTCTCATTGTGTGAAGGCGAAATTCGGAGCGCTTTACTGAGGTGTGCGGAATGTGTGTGGAGACGACTAAAGGCGAACGGCGGAGGTGACAGATAGAGAAATAGGAACGAGTATTCAGGCATTGGCAAAGGGACGGGATTTGGGTTGTAAAACCTCACCTGGCCGTTGTGGATTTACGAATGAGATTCCATTGAACTTTGGCTCGATCGAGGAAACATCGAGGTTCTCATCATAAATAACTTTAGAAAATGATTTCGTGAACACTTATTTTGCAAGCATAATTTTTTTCCATATATTATAGGTTTTGAGTTTGGAAAATACACCGCTCAAAATATTACAGATATAAAAGAAAACTTTCTGAATGCATTTTCGGTTGATCCTCCACCTTCCTCGGAAAATTGAGTTTTAGTGGACTTATTTCTACTCCCGAGGAAGGTAACGGCGTCTCGGAAAATTAATTCACACACTCTAAGTTTTAACCCGAAGGATGGATTGGTTATCTAAGAGTAAATGTTATCCTTGGTTAAGTAAGCCGCAGGCGTGTGACCAGCACGCATTTCACGTTGGATGGCCTCTTCCTTTTCCTGAGCCACCTCTTGGTAAGCGGGTTTTTGTTTGGCGGTGTCCAATCGCTTCATGCGGAGTTTGAGCCAGGTATCCTCAGGTCAAAAGCTTGGAGATCTGTCTGCTAGCTACTAGTATTCCAGAAACCTATTCAGCTACAGCTAATTATACGCGCGGCCTTCTTCAAATCAGGGGTATAAACCCTTCAGGGAAGTGAGGTAAATAACAATCGGTCCTGGAAATCAGGGAAATTTGATACCGGTGAGGGAAACCTTTCGAGGCAGAGTATGAAGGTGAAGATGGCAGTTGAGACGCGAAGCTGTGTTCGAGGGGTGAGGGTTTTTTTTGTTTCGTTTGCGTTCAGAAAAAGAGGGAGAGAAGGTTAAGACTAGATTATTAGTGCAAACTTTTACTGATCTGAAGGCCAAGAGGACTACGTTGGCAAATGAGATGGCTGCATGATTTGGTGCAAACGATGACCAAAGTGCTGCAATAATGGCAAGTCAAAGTTAAAATTCGTTTTGTAATAATTTGTGTGATTTTTATTCATCTCACATTTTTGTGCAAGGAGTGTTTGGATGTCATATAGTTTTTGAATTTCGACGGGAATATGTAACTCCTGGAATTAATGAATTTTATTTCTCAATCAACCACAAGACATTTTACCGTAAAGGTCTTTTTTGCGAGATCTTTCCAATAATGTTGTCAGAAATATTAACAAAATTGGGAAGTAGAGATGAGAATAGAATATGATAAGTTGGTGTGAAGCCTGTTTATTTGTTTTACCAAGTTTACATTGACCTTATCAAGGCCTATAGTTTCGATAGACTTATTTTTGGTTTCTCATAGTATAAATACCCATTATGGCGCATAGATAATGATAAATGTACTTTTCGTTTTCCCCATAACGCCAGATCGTTTACCGGCTGCTCAGCAGAATTTGAGATGTGTGAACAGAAGACCATTGGAGTAGAAGACAGTGGCGCAGCCTGGCGATAGGTGAGGAGTTAAACAGCCTACCTCTTTCTTCGCCACTGTTCAATATGAATTACGTATGAGAAAAATTAAGTAGTCACAGTTTGTGGATGTATGCAGGCAAGGTGAGAAAACGAGGAAGTATTAACGGGGAAATAAAAAATTGACCCTTTTTGCTCTCGAGAAAGGTCAAAGTTAATTCTACCGAAAGAAATTGACTTTCAAATTTCATGCAACGCTTTCGCTGCGTTAATGCTCACCAGAAGCCATTGAATTCTTTCCAAGCCATTTAAACTCAGTTTTATTAGAAATAAAATCTATCCCTTTATAAATTTTGAGAATTTAATTTAGTTTTTGTTTATGGTTGTTTGTCAACTAGACGCTCTGAAACCACTACTTTAACTACCTGATGCTCTGAAACCACTGAGCTTAACATCATAAAACTGGAGATACCACCTATTTAGATGAAAATGATGCGGGATTAAAATTGCTATTTGATCTTCGTCAATTCAATCGATTGAGAGCAAAAGTCAAGCGGTCAAATCGGTCAAAGACCTCTAATGCTATTGGTGGAATGCGCGTCCCACCAAGCCCTTTCTACGCTTTGGGCTTGGGTATTTGCGGCCTTTTGTTGTTTGTGCCCCTTAGTTGATGATGGATGACTTCTATGGATCTCTAGATTGTTAGAACGTTAGGGTTGTTGGAGAAAAAAAGCTGAAAGCACCATTTATTTTTAAGGGGAGGAGCCAGCAAGCAATCATGTTATTTTATATGGATGTGTGCTCTTAATGTTTTTCCTTGGTGGCCGTGAGACGTTGAAAATGTTTTTTCTTACCGTCCTCTTCCAAGATCACATTTTAGATGCAATCAATAATTGTGAAAAAATAGGTACATATGTGATTTAATGGTTACACTTATATGTGTATATATATAAAAGAAAGTCAAAAATCGTCTTTGTTAGAACACTTATAACTGGAGAATGGCTTCGCCGATTTTAATGATATTAGGCTCTTTGGATGCTTCTCAGCCCCGGATAACATATAGGACATTAAAAAATAGGAAAATTTCAAAAACATTTATCTTTATCTTATCTTGCGCCTGATATAAAAACAAAAACTGTCACATATCAGAAGGTGCTTAACTCAAGAGATTAAACCCGAATGTGTAGGTGCCGTGGAACGTTTACGCAGTGCATTTCTTAATGCTGCTCCCTACGGACTATTTTCACGAGATTTTGAGCCTCAGTCAATTATCGGTCTAGCGTGGTGTAAACTTTCCCCAAGAACGGGTTTGACTTTATTAATTGCTTTATAAGACCACAGTGTCTTAAATTTCCTAAGTTGAAACATCAAAATTACAAAATTCATTGAAAAAATCCGCATATACATGCCTTGGTCTACTTCCCCGGTGTAATTTGAATAAAGAAAATATATTTCTAACAAGCCATTGTTATGCTTATTTATGTTTTTTTGATTTTTTAATATTTTATTACCGTAAGCTAAACATTATTATAATCAGTACAGCCGCTCTTGATTAATAAATGGTGTAACTAAACTGTTAAGTGAAGGTGGTCAATAGGCGGTACGAAGTTCACCGGGTCAGCTAGTAAGCTATTGAATGCAAAAATACGTCATATTCTGTTGATTAGCGTTAGGATTGCTTCAGGCATTTGTTCGCGTAAGGTAATGATTCGATACTTTTTTTTCAACGCCTTAATATTGTCATTCATCTTTCCTTGGTGTTTCATATTAATTTTCAAAAGGATTCTGCGTATTAACCAATAGAGGATGCAGTAGGACTCTTGAACTTGGTATAATTAGAGCAATATTATCTTCTTATTCATTGTACCGAGTTTGAGATGGTACCCAATTATTTGGAAAATTTACATTACATTAAACTATATTTTGGGAAAAAATATGGTTGCGTTAAATTTAGCTGCTTATTTCGCAGCATTTGAACAGCTGTTACTCAAAATAATACCAAGAAATGTTCGACGAGTTTTTTATGGGAAGTTTTCTCATTGTTTACTCGGAAGTCCTGTTGAAACGTGAGCGTTGGTTTACAAAAATAGTATCTATAGATGAGGAAGTTCTTCGTGCAATGTCTACAAGCTGTTGGTATTTATGTAGAGGATGTAAGGGGGGTTGATATGAAATAGTGGCGTACTTTCTGTTGGACCTAAAATTTGATAAAATGTGTGGTTTCGGGATCATTTTATAAAAAGTAGCCTGGATGGATGTCACAAGTTTTTTATTAAAATTGTCCATACTAATATTCTGCTGCCTCCTGTTACTGCCACCGGTAGCCTTTTTATTGACAATAATTTGACGCATGATGTTTTTCTGGGAAGTAATGATTCCAGGAGACCGAATTCAAAGTTTGAATACGTTGGGTACGCATGGGTGACATGTAGTTGAGGACGCAAAAAGGTAGCGTTTGGTTTTTGGACAATGGCACGTATTAATAATAAAACGTTATTGTACTTTTCCACACGATTTAATTAATACGACCGGTTTCGTCGCAGAGGCGACATCATCAGGTACAGAATCCGTTATAATAACAGTTATTTTGTTCTTGTTTATCTGGTTGCTATTACGTTGGTAGGGGAGGGTTGCGTTGGGGTTGGAGCGTCACTCAGCTTCAGGGGAATCTCCAAGAGCGGGGAATAGTTTACAAAAATATTTTCATTTGCTAAAATTCCATTTTTTAAATGCTTCCTTATCTCCAACTCCTCCAAGCAGTCCATCCTTCTTCCCTTTCCCTCAAGGTGGAGAATTTCCGGAACAAAATTGCTCCTGTGGTCACTCTCCCATAGATGTTTCGCAAAATGCGATTTTTCTAACTCCCCGTTTCTCAAATGCCTTCCGTGTTCCTCTGCTCTTACTCGGAACGAACGTCCAGTCTGGCCTATGTAATAGGTCTCACAGTCACTGCACTTGAGTCTGTAAATGCCACTTCTATCGTTTAAGTCAATTTTATCTTTTGTATTGCATAATAACGCCCTTAAATTAGATGTGTTATAATATGCTATTTTAAAGTCTTCTCTGGGAAAAAGGTTTGCGGTTGCCTGTGAAATATTTCCATAATAACTCAGTTTGCACCAGCGTTTCTTATGCTCATTATGAATGGATGAATGGTATATCATTTTCTGTGCCCGGAGGGAGTATTTCTTCCTTAACAATTTATCTATGACACTTTCTTCGTATCTGTTTTTAACTGCAATGTTTTTGATGGTTTTGATTTCCATGGCGAGGTTCTCGGCAGAGAGGGGGATGTTGAGTGCTCTGTTTAACATGTCATGAAAGGCGGCTAGCTTATGAGAGGGGTGGTGGCGGGAGTCGGAGGGGATGACATGGTCGGTGGTAGTCTCTTTCCTGTAGATTTTGAAGTCGTAGCCTTTTTCCGAGGTTGAAATAGTGATATCGAGAAAGTTGATACTATGGTTGGATCCTTTTTCACATGAGAACTTTATGTTTTTGGCTTGTGTATTCAGTTTATTCAAAAATATGTCCAGTTGCCTCATAGTACCAGTCCATATGGCAAACACATCGTCAACGTACCTGTACCAGCAATGGATAAAATTGGTGTTCACTGAATCTTCACTGAAAATTTTTTCTTCAAACTTGTCCATATATAGTTCCGCTAAAAACGGCGATAGCGGAGACCCCATTGCCAAACCTTCTTTCTGTCTGTAGAATTTGTTATTAAATTTAAAATAATTCTCTTCCACACACACTGTCAGCAATTTCACAAAATCGTCGAGGAAGGGTGGATCGGCTCCGGCTTTCCTCAGTGTTTCTTCTGCTATTTTAACAGCCTCGGAAATTGGAATGTTAGTGAATAAATCTTTCACGTCGAAGGATACTAACGTATGTTTGGATGGCGGGGGCTCTCTTTGGGTGAGAAGACGGCACAGTGCAGTTGAGTTCTTCACCCCGTATCTTGGCTTGAATCCGGTGAATTCTCTGAAGATTGAATTGAGGTGGGAGGCTAGTTTTCTTGATGGTGCAGCAACACTTGAGACTACGGGTCTGATTGGAATGTTTGTTTTGTGTAACTTTGGAAGACCAAAAAATCTTGGTGCCTGCGGGTTCATCACTGTTACTTTGTACATCTCATTTGTTTTAATGATACTTGGGGCAGAATTTAGGGCTTTAATTTAATTTAGGGTCGTATTAATTAAATCGTGTGGAAAAGTACAATAACGTTTTATTATTAAGAATGGATTTTCACAAAGTAAAGCCAGAAACAATCAAGTTTAATGGTACGTATAATGAGCTGAAATGTAATTCGCACGGTTTGTAATGTTGATGATATTTTTCACGAACCAGTTTATTTTTTATAGTTTAGTTTATTTAGTATAGTTTTATTATTTAGTATAGTTGTATTTACTTTCATCACTGCAGAAAAATATTGTCGTTTTTTCTCATTATTAATTAATAATTTGGTGGATAAGGAGTAGTATAAGAATTCTCGAGTTTTTGTGCTGATAGTAACGTAGAGACACTAAGCATGTGGGATTCAAGTGAAATTGGAGGGTAATGGTATTCAGGTGAAGATGAATCATAAAAGAATTCTCTCTCAACTCGCATAGTAAAGTGAGCCTTACCTTTGTATGATACCTTAGCTTTTAAGGTAACCATCGATATTAAATATCTATTCTCAATCTCACGAACGTTTTTTTTTATTTCGTCAGGTTCGTTAGCTAGAGAGCAATTATGAATTTCCAAAATTGCTGCGTTATTCAGTGTTTTTATGACAATTTTGAGTCAATGCTAGAATGAATTGAATGCTCGGCACTAAAAATTTAAAATTCTAACCACATAGTTATTTTACTTGATATATGCAGCTATTATGGGGATAAGAATGAAATGAAGGAGATGATTTGAGTGTAAGACGATTTCTGTTTGTTAAATGCATAGATTTGAGTCTATTTAATCATAGAATTAGGTATATTTATTATTATTGTTCTACAGTTCTAGTGTCTATTATTGTTAATGTCATATATTTATATTTTCAGGCGAAAATCGCATGAATCTTTTATCCTGCATTGAATTAAGTATCATTAGCATTCATCCAGCCTTCCAATTTTATCCTCGGTAAATTGGCCAATCGTATAATTTTGTACACCGCTGTTCTCTTCTTACATGCGGGTTTGATACTCATTTAGCGGAAGTCTTGGGAACTAGTGTCCTGTGCTCCTTTTCCCGATTTATTTTGCTACCGTGATGTATTTACGGTGTATTGCCGGTGGAAATTGAACCCCTAATGTCACTTTTATGAAAATAATGGGTAATGCACTCATGTTAAACCATTTTTTCGTTTGAAGAATGTATTTAAATGTATTAGGTTTACCATAAAGAGTAAAATATCAAAATAAAGAATGCCTCTCAAATATCTTCTTAGACCCAGTTAGTCGAGTTATAATCTTCAATTAAAAGGAGCTAAGAGAATAGAGTAATTTTTCTCGCAAAGAATTTGTTGAAGCATTGATTTTATGTCGAAATTTTTACGCCTGTGAATTTGACTTGACAAATTCTCTGGATTTCAGATATTTTGCTTCATTACAGTTGATGCCGTGAACAGGGGTGAAGGCTTGTTAATGCCTCGAAAATACGTTGTAGTTAGCTGAATGTAGCGGTTGCTGTCGGTGTTGTACTTACAGTAGGCATTCATGTATTGCACTTATGCGCAAACCCGCCAATTCCAATCAGATTTAAATTCTGAACCTTCTTCATTCCAAATACCAAATTCTGTTATAGTAACATACATATTTAGAATTTTTTTTGAGATATATTTGTTTTACAATCATTAATTTAAACCAAATATTTGACCTTGTACATTGAAATCTCACCTGAACATCTCGACTGAAGTAATTGTTGGTATACAGATGGACCGCCGAGAAATTTCGCACTTGGTCGAATTCGAAGATCATTTCGACGTGGCGATCCGGCCCGGTGGAGTCGTTCTTCCAGGCCACCCATCCATTTCCTGAAATGAAAGGAAAATTTATTAGTCGAATCAATTTCTATACTTAGTGCACCAATTAACCTTTTATTTGGTCGGAGAAATTTATTTTATGTATCGAAGTGCCCGCAAGCCAAGTTTCAGTGACAACGGCTTTGTGCGGAGAGCCAAATTTTAAGGGTAAATACTCAGATGTATGACTGCGAGAAGCTTTAATTCTTCCCCTGTATAAGGCAGACACGATGACTCATATATCAGATTTCAGTTTCTCGAGTTAAAATGTTTTAACCTCGTGGAAAAAACTTGATATTGCCGGCAAAATTGTTCTCGGCTTTCAACGCGAAGATCGCGGATTCGTGCACCACCTCTATATAGGGCATGGGTGTGTGTGATAGTCCATTTATGTTGATTATTAAAACTCCCGTGATACCTCAGGCCCTCAATGCGCTGTTTTCGGGGAGTTGAAGATAAATAAAAAAATAAAATAAAATTTTAGATTTTATCTCACAGTAAATATTTTCAGCATTGATAGGACTTTATTTTTTAAATAATCTGAATCCCTTTTATTTTAGTCAAGTATACAATAGGTTCGTGTTGTAAAACGTTTTTCTTGTCCCTGGTATTATTACTGGATGCGTATTATTTAATAATTTACAAGTAGTAACCACCATCGTGAAGAAGGAAATTGGCATTTGCTAATATTCATGCAAATAGCGTTAAAATTAAGCCCACTGATTATGGTTTGACGCTTTTAGGGTACCATCATCTCATTCCCAGACCTCTTTTATTGAACAGTTGACGAATTTTCCTCTATTAAGTTGAATTCAACCCTGTATGCATTGGATATCTGTCCTAATATAGGAATGTAGAGAGCGTTGTGCAAAAATTCCTTTGGAGAAAATATGACCAATATAGACCACGAGTACGTGACCATCTTGTGCCACTATGGAATTATGCCTATTGATGCCTCTTGGCTCAGGTGATTGCATCTTTCCTCCATGTGGATGCCGTTTAGGGGATAAGGGAAGAGCGTTGTATGAAAACACTAGCAGCAATTTTGAATCCCAAAGTTATGCATTAATTAAATTGTATGAAATTATTTTTTGAAGGTAAAATTTTATGTCTCCATAAGGATTATGTATTGGGACAACTTTTTCATGCACACAGTTGATTAATGGAGGTAAGAAAGATGTCAAGAAGTACACCTCACGGTGCTACCTATTCAAAACTTAAACTTGCCAATGTGAATTTAAATGAAATATTGTTTTTGAAGGAAATAAACTACAATATTAATCCCGCAAACATTAAAGTAAAAACTGCAGTAATTAAACATTTAGTCTCGAGTTACGACGAAATCGTACAGCACAAAAACGCATCGTACTACATTTTTTTTAAAGCAAAAAGTATTCTAGCCTTGCAAGAAAACAAGATAACACGAGAAATATTGGCATGAAACGATTCGTAATGGCCGCTGTACGCGATGAATGATCATTCGAATGATCATGCTGAAAGATTACGTTATCATTCACTGGATCATACGAGCAAAAAAGAACATGTTCTAATTTTCACTGACTGATCATGCGCATGACGGTTCATTCGCGAATTTTTCCGTTAATTAAATAATATGATGAATGATTTCATTCGCATGATCATTCACCGTGTATAGTGGCCTTACGGCAAGAATTTGTACATTTTTGGTCTTTAGTACATATTTGATGTTTAACGAAAAGGATTTTTTTTGGTAACTACTCAAAAAAAGTATTTTCATTCTGTTCTTAATCTCGTCTTTGCTATACGATACAAAAAACTGCATTTTATCCATAAATTTGGGTTGCATTGGTTTTCTTCTTGTAGATCATTAAACCGCTGTTAATGCCATAAAAGTTATCATTGGATGAAATGAGAATGGGCCTCCTCTACAGTCACTCGATAGATATGCGGGGTGCTTCATTTTCCCTTTTCCAATACTCCTACTCGGTGATCTCCCCTATATGCGCTCTTCATTCCACGTTGCATGCGTGAGCGTTTTTTCCTCTTTCTGCAGTCTGAGGGCACTCGGCGTTTTCTCCAATGCCTTTCTTCGAGCGACCGCCGTTACCCCACAAATGCCATGACCTTAAAACCGAAGTGTTTCTCCGATAGAAAGGGAAACGGACGTATTTCGGGGAGCGAGCCCTGAGGAGAAAGCTCCTTCAAGCAGAAAGGCGGAAACATTGAAATTTGTGTGTGTGCGTGCGTTGGAAATGAGAGAGAGAGAGTTTTGAGGGGACCGGGAAACTGTGAGCCGAAGGGCGAAAGATACGCAAAACATTTTGCGTCGAAAAAGCTTCGGTCCCTTGTTGAGTCAAGTGAAGGCATTTTAAATTCGGCAAAATCTCGTGAAAGTTGAAGTGGGAGGGAGCATAAATATTTTCATGCTCAGATAAACATGTCAGATGCCAAGCGGAATAATTAAATTGATCTGGGAAAAGAATGCGGTGCGCTCTCCGTTGCAGACAGTAGGTACTCGACGGGAAAGAGAGGGATTTGATTATTTGTCGGAACTTTCCTTGTAGCGTGGTGCGTCAGAGAAGTTCATATTTTAACGAATTATTTCCCTATGGAGACACCCGGGAATATTTTTGTAAAGCCCTCATTTCAAATACATTATCGGAGCCATGAGATTGATATTTTACTCCTTATATTAGAAGAGAATGGCTACTAACAGTTTTTTTCCATTGTATCTCATTAAAGTTTGACGCATTTCTAAACTTTAGGAGATTTATTTATCTTTTCCCTAGACTGGTAATACAATAATTTTTTCCGTAATATAACTACTGCTTTAAGTGAAAATCGGTGAATATATTTTGCAAGCAGAGAGCAATTTTTCCTTAAAGTTATGATTTGTATCTAGATTTCAGAAAATTATGTAAAAAGCTCAATTTTTTATGGCTTTATGCAATTAACTGTGCGCAAAATATTTTGACATATTATCTACTCCTATACTCGAGTCTGAAGCTCGTTTATGAAATGTCGTTTTGCAGTTATCGAGCTTATGTGGCACGAAAAATAGCTGAGGGAGTTGGAATGATGGTTATGTTAACTTTCATACTGAAAATGTGAGCGGATGTGTTGAAGGTAGGGTACTAGGTGAACGCGTTGGTGGGAGCAAAACTACCAAGTAAGCAACAAATAGCCCATGAATCGGATAATAGTTTTTAATATGATGGAGGGAATGAAATTTTCCGCTAATTACGCCTGAAATTATAGAAAAAATATAAGTAAGAGGTCAGGATGTGTGAAAAAAGCGTATAGCGGAGGCAGCGCACTCCAATTATACTTATCCACTGACATTGAATACCTACTCTCAAGTTTATAATCTCTGGCATTCATGTGGGTGTCGGCAGTGAAGGAATGCAAAGTGATAGCTTATTACGCGAATGGACGGTAGCGCTAAAAGGATGTGTGGAAAATGGAAGCGTGAATACAGAGAAAAATTTGGGAGGCGTGGGTTTGTGTCCTCAAATGAACCGGTGATGGTGGTACACGCTATCAGGTAGATGGGAAGAGCGAGAACTATAGTTAATTATTGTGTGAAATTCTAAAATACGTTGAGGAAAAAGAGGCAAGTAAGAGAAAGATGCGAATTAGTGTGACCATATATATTTGCGGAATGTCAGTACAGATAAGCATTCTCGGGCAAGCATCGTTTATTTATACCCGGGGAAAATTACCGAGCAAAGCTTACCATGGAGGGGAAAAGGTTTAAATAACGTAAAACATATTTAATTAATATTCACAGATATTTTTATGGTCTTTCTAAAATCACTGCATTCATCCTGAAGTTATCTAAATTTTTTCAACTTCTGTGAGTTAAAAAAAAATATATTTTATAGTCAAACTACTTCGCTGGTACTTCGTTTTCAATGTTCTCCCTAATTCCGGAAAACTATTTTTGGGATATAGTAAATTTCACAGCCTAGTTTTGTTTCCAACTGTTTACCACTCTTCTCCATTATAGCGCGGCGAAGTTGTAATTTCGTGAGCACTTCTTTTAAGGGACTTGTTTCCCACGCTGCACCGGCTGCATTGTGATTTTGAGTGCATCTGAGTTTTCGAGTGTAATCCAGTGCATGGCTGTGCCATGACTGTTGAAAATAGCTCATAATGAAAGAGGATGTGCCTCGCTTGCGGCACAAAAGAGATTCTAACTAGTTGGCATTTAGTGAAGCTTTTTATACCTTTAGAGTTTTTATTTCCCGTTAATTGCAGTATTTTCAAATGAGACCACTGAATTCCGTATACCACTCCGTTTCTAATCCTTGCCATTTTCCGCATACAGATACAATATTCAACCATTGATACGGTCGTGCAGATCTCACTTTAAACAAAATTATAACTTCATTGCCAAAAATTCGAACAAACCCAACCTCTTATAGTTAGTTGTTGTTTTTTAGTTATATTTTTGTATGCAATGCTGGGGTCGCATTTTCTTTTCCTCGCTTATTGTTTAAATGACAAAAAATGCATGTTTTTAAATGAATATCAGACCTCGTACGGGGAAATTGTTCTTAATAGGTTATGCATTCTAGCGGTACGACTCCGTTTCGCAGTTCTCTGCATTTTCTTCCCTTCCTGTAGTCTCGTTAACTGAAATGAACCTGATTTGTTTTGGTAAACGTTTGTGCAGGGCTAAATAACATAAAAAGTTCACATTTATTCTGCAAAACTGGGGGGATTCTTGATATACTATTGACTTATGTAATTCTCTGATTGAAGTATTTAATGGAAGCATCCAATTTCACCAATTCCTTCGTGTACTTCATGTGAGCCATTCGTAGCACGATGATGAATCGGTATCTTCGCAGTGATTTTTTTGAGAATTTTATTTTCTTGTGCTTTTCTAGTAAATTTATTCTTGAAACACGCTCACTCTGTAAAATAATGCGAATGATGGTTAAGGTAGGTGAAGGTAGAACTTACCCCAGACTAGACCAAAAGTGTGTGAATTTCACGGATTCAGAGTATGTGGGCCAGCTTCTTTCTCAGGGCCATTTGGCTTTTCGAGGTGATGAATTTGTTTCATGGCTCCTAACTGGATTTGAACCCATGAACGGCCATAAACCAAGATCTGTATGAAGTATGCTACTATACTCGCTATTCATATTTATATTTGTATTATTGGAAAAGACGAGCGCTTACCTGTTGACCATAGCTCCTTTTGACCAATAGCAAAGATATTCGGATAATCTAAAATCTTCCGAAGAGAGAGAATTAAGAAAAAAATCGTTATTCTCAGTAGAAATTCTTAAAACAACCGAAATTATTTTTGACTTTTGTATTTCTTTCATCATAAGTCTGTCCGTTGATACCAAAGATTGAAGGCAATTTTTAAAATATATTCAGCTGTGGCTACCTTCAGAGTTAAAAATGAGAGAAAATATTTCTCACCATGGAGTTGTTTTGAATTCTGTTGATGGTACGCATTTATTAGTGAAGGTATTTTACTAGCTCATTAGAAGAAAATTTAAGGGCTCGCGTCGATGCATTGTGTTATTTTACGGTATGACGTATCTTTTATGGGGAAACATGCAGGTGAATCCTACGCATGACTGAGTCGGAATACGTAATGTTAGGTAATTAACTCCCATAATTTGACTTTGGTGCGTGATGAAGTTTGTTGTGCTCGGAAATATTCACACATTGCATTAATTAGGGATAGCTATAACGGCCGCTCTATTGTTCATCGGAGCTATTTTGCCAAATAATGAATCGTGACATTCCTATATTCTTGCGTCCACGGATAAACAGGTCTCTCTTCCTCATTATTAGTGGATTGAAAAGCAAGAATGTGGACACAATGGATTTCAAACTCGCATTTACCGGCTCAGTGAGTCAAAGTAGCTTGCATTCCGGATTATGTAGTTGATACAGATGGCAAATGCTTGATGAAATTGAGTGATCCCTATGAGAACGCTAAATGATAAAAAATAGTGATAGTGACGTTGCGATTTGATGGGATAATTGAACAACAGTTATAAGTCAGTTCGGCAGTCAATTATCAGAACATAGAACCTGGTCTTAGCATTTACTGAATACTGGGGGTTATAAACGCTATGAAAATTTAAAAATAAATGTTAAGAGTCATATAGCCGCTTGCGCTTAGGGCATATTAATCCTTATATTTTAGAGTAGAGTGCTGTGGCATGAATCCCGTTGAAGATCATCTCTTTCAGTCACACTTTCTCTTTGTGAAAATGTTTGTTAATGCGGTTTTTTTAAGCTTTACGATTTTTGGAGCTTATCATACTAATTTGGCTGTTACAAAATACTCATCTCTACGAAGAATGAGGCTATACATATATTTTTAAGTGGAGATAAATTAAGAATAAATTGCTATCATTAATCTATTTTGGTCTTTTGTGCTCCATTTTATTTTTTTAAATATGTTAAATAAAATCCCATGTAAACTATGATTGGTGAAGTGCAATGCAATAAGCTCTCGAAATTGTAATGAATACATATCATCTGAGATACCACTTGAGCCCTAAAATGATCTGAGAAGCAACGAATCCATCAGAGAATTAGCCATATCATAATGAAATTTTCAAATGAAGAAGGAATATCACATCTTCAGATTTACATGTCGTCCTCAGTATCAGGGATATTAAATCCTCATATAAACTACATATTTTTAACATTTAAAACATATGTGGCGTTGATTATGATATGGCTATTTATAAATTTCTTTGAAGCAAAGAAGTGAGTGTGATTCTTGCAGTTGGTGATGAAAGCTTATTTGTCTTTGTTGTCAACGATTGAAGGAATAGCCTACTGGCGTAAAATGGGAACTTTCGCGACGGCATGGAACATTTTCAAAGTGAAATGGTCGCTGGATTTCCTGAGCTCCCACGTGTAGACACCGAAGGGCTCTTTCGCATGACGGTCAATCTCCTCCTTGACCACCCTAACCGTTCTTGACTCTCCTTTTCCACTGACCCTTAGGGTTTACTTACTCGACCGAGAGAAGACGCTGCTAGACCTCAAATACTCCTTTCGTTTTTATTTATTTTTTCTCCGTTGGACGGTTACTGGCTCACTATCGGTTCCCCGAGCCCTTGGAGCGGAAGTCGCAAAGGTGACTCTGCACTCTCTTGCTAAATGTCCCATTAGCTTCCTGACGTAGGTACTCCCCGACTAATCTTCCGGTCAGAACACCTTCGACGAGCATTTGGGTCCAGCAACAGCATAGCCTTCCCCTTTCAGTCCTATTTTACTGCATTCCCCTTCACTTACTATGCAATGCATTTTTAAAAGGGCGACCTTCATACCCCAGATATCACTCACCATATTATCATAGTTATAAGTAAATTTCATCTTCGAATTCATTTCATCGCGAGGTTGGTGGTTCCCGGAAATACCTTATAGAATTTGCTGAACATTTTTGTGAATAAATTTAAATTTTCTTTATCCACAGAATTTTTTATATAAAACACGACCGTAGTTTCGATGGATGATGTCATCGTCTGGATGATGACACTACCAGAACATGACGTTAACCATTGAAACCATGGTCGTAGTTTAATAAAAAAATTATGTGTATAAACAAAGTTTAAATTTATTCATCCAAAATCGCCATCCATCATCAGGTTCATAATATTATTGCGATTCAACAAGAAAAATAATATCTTCACATTAATAAATACATTTTATCCTTTCTGATACTGTATTAACTTTTTACATGCACTTAAAAGTATTTTTATTCATATTTTCTTCAAGGACTGGTAACAAAATTGATATAGATGTCCTGATAATAAATAGTGGTTGATTGTTAATATATTTGCCTCTGAAAAAAATGATGAGGTTATTGATGCGGCAATAACAAAAATAATTTAAAATTATACTGTTAATTCTCTGCTTAAGAATTGAAATGAAATAGGATATTTTGGACAATTTGAGGGGATTTTAAAAGAAATGGGGAGGTAATAAAACGTTTGGGAGTGAATGGGTTAAAATGAGAAAAAGATAGCTATAAAATTATGTAACACAAGCTGACCTGAATCTCCTAAGGAAAGAGATAATCTTTTCGATACGGTGAATTTTTAAAATTTAACTCGACCAAAGTATATGCCATTGTCATACTCTAACAATCCCCAGTTCCAGCCAGGATTTAAGTACCCATTTTATTCGGGAGTATCATTAATTTTGCGGAAGCATTGCAACATTATAATCCGTTATGTTCAGGGTGGACCAGGCAGGGTGAGTAATCCTGGTGATATTTATATGTTCTCGCAATGTATCTAGATGTTTGTACAGAGCCTAAAACCAACCTAAATGGGAACATTCAACCTTTCGCCGGGTGCTTTCCATGCGAAAATAGCTACCATGTTTTAGGGAAGGTTACTATGTTAGATGGCCGCAGGCAACTCAAAAGTGAGTAAGGGGGGGATAGAGATGGGACTCATAAGAATGTCCATGGTAGTCTGAGTTGGTCCAGCTTGTTATGGGGATGAGAGGGGGAGGAGGGAGCAGGTCGAACAGCGAGAGAGGGGTAGCAGTTGCAGGAAATTGCGGCAAAGTCAACACGTTTTGCTTGTCGGAGCACAAGGTCTCTCTCTATGTCCCTCCCCTCTCCTCCCTCCATCCATTCTTCCCTCAACGGCTCTCCTAACCGGAGACTCCAGCCTTTTGCCTCCGTCTTCGCGTCGCCGCTCGCCGCTAAGGGAAGAGAAGGCGCAATGTGTTACTCCGTTCTTCTTTTATGGCTGTGGAGAGGAGGAACGGAAAAGATGGTGTGCGAGAGATAGAGAGATATCATGTGTTTGGCGCAGGGAGAGGTTAAAGGAAAGACGATGCTCCGAGATATTTAATGAAGTCCCAGTAGGTATATCACGACTAGTGAGAATTGAAATACGACAAATAACCAATGTAACCACAAAAGGCGGCATAATACCAATATTCAGATGATTTATTAAAGGAATGAATAATGTCGAAATTAATTAACATTGGTAAATTACTTTGCCCTATTTCTGTGCTTTGTGATATACTATACGATAAATTTTTTTCTACTGAAATTGGGATTACAGTTTTCAAAAGACGCCATGAATTTTCTTCATTAAATGCTTGAAATCGTATGGTAATTCATTCAATGATTCTCAATACCTAATAGTGCACCTTCAGAAAAACCGTAACTGAAGGCTTGGATCACAACTATTTTGATGCTTAGTAAGTACTCTTAACAAACTGCGTAGAACGATCTGTCGTGCGTCGTCGATAATTGTTGTATATTCCCAAAGGATGATTCCTATATAGATTACTTACTGTTAACAAAATGCATCTTGCGGTCGAGATTTTCTGAGCCTTTAAGTAATATTCATCATCTTAGCACAGCACTTAGGATAGCTGGTCCTTTCAAGGAATGTAGTCTTATGGTATTGAATAGGTGGAGGTTGGTACATCCGCTAAAGTGGCCCGTCTGCCAATTTTTCTTCCGTAACTTTTGGTTCGTGTATCAATGGAGGTGTATTTGATATTTTCAGAGGAGAAAGGAGTCACCTCGGTACACTGGACGGTTCTTACTTCATATTTTCGGGGTCAGCAGTGGCGGCTCTATTCTCCTGCTACCGCGGTGTAGAGAGAGAGAAATATAAAGTGACGACGTAGGGTAGTGAATTTGGTGCGGTATGGGCTGGAAGTTTCGGGTCTCTGGTGTCCCGAGCGCAACTTTCATACATGGTACACTAATTTTGAAAGGATGTGCGTCGCTAAATCCACTGGGTTGGGGTAAAAAAATGTGAAAAATTATCGTAAGCATTTAGATGTAGGTACTTCAATAAGTATCTTCATATATTAGCTTTCTAATTAGTGCAAATTCTTCTTGGAACTTAGTTTAGCGGGATTATAACGGGCCTAACCGAAGTCCTCCTATTTCCAGTCCATAAGCCCGTTTCCCGGGATAATAGAAACGGGCTATGACCCATAAAAATTTTTTTGTAACCAACGTAGCAAATCTTTGAAGTGAGAGTAAGAACGCAAAAATGTAGTCATTATGGTTTTTTAATAATTAAATCAATAAATAATCCCAAGATATATATTAAAAATTATCTTTTTGTCGTATGTAGCCATGCGACAATAAATAATTCGGTTGGGCTATAATTACAATTGTAGGCTCGGAATCTCATACTTTCCTGCCATTTCAGTACTTTAATGTTCATTATTATCCTAAAAACTACCTCTAATCGTAATTTTATCCTAGCATTTAAACTGGGACAAGACATATTAATTGCCATGATGACATCATATATATCTCAAATCTCATGACTTTCTTGGACAGAAGTAACTTCCTCCACGACTGTCAGCACGGATTCCGAAAAGGTAGATCATGCGAAACACAGCTCGCGCTCTTTCTTCACGACGTTATAAAATCTGGTGAATCGAAAAGACAAGTTGACGCACTATTTCTAGATTTTAAGAAAGCTTTCGACGCTGTACCTCACAACAAACTTTTATACAAATTACAGTCATGCGGATTAAACGAAACAGTTGTAAACTGGATACGCGACTTTCTCAGAGATCGTAAACAAAAAGTAGTTCTTACCGGAATTAGCTCTGATGCTGTAAAAGTTACATCAGGTGTTCCACAAGGAGAGCGTAATCAGCCCCCTGTTGTTCATTATATACATTAACGATCTATGCTCCCGCATTAGCAGTAAAATACGTTTATTTGCTGACGACGCTGTCATCTATCGCGAAATTAGTGATCACTCTGACTATGAAATTACATCTTCTGACTTAAACAACGTTCATTTGTGGAGCCAAGAGTGGGGACTCGAACTTAATCTGAGCAAATGCATGGCGGTACATTTCTTGCGGAATTCGTCCAACTCTAACCATGTTTATGCAGTGGATAGTATTAACATAAAGGCAACAGACGAAGTGAAGTACCTGGGAGTTACGATAACGTCGAATCTCACGTGGGGAACACATATAAAGAATATTTGCGGCATAGCCCTGAAGAAATTAGGATTCGTCAAGCGTATTGTGGGAAGATTTTCGGATGAGAAAGTAAAAGAAAGGTGCTATTTCGCTCTCGTCCGACCGCACCTTGAATATGAAGCGAGCGTATGGGATCCGTTGCAGAAAGACTTAATCCGCGAACTGAATAAAATACAAAGGAAGGCTGCGCGTTTCGTCAAAAACTGCTACGGGCGCACAGACAGTGTTACCCAGATGTTAAACGAATTAGGTTGGGAGCCGTTGGAGACTCGGAGGCTGCGCGCTACGCTTAGATTGCTTGAACAATTGAGAATGGATACCTTTAAGAGCGACACAGAGAACATAATATTAGAGCCACAATATATTTCCAGGTCCGATAGAAGCGATAAATTACGAGAGATATTTTGTCGAACGGATAGATATGGGAATTCGTTTTTCCCCCGAACCATAAAGGACTTTAATAAACGCTAGTCCCAACCTCGTTAAAGCACTTCATTTTTTTTTCAGTTGTAAACGGCCGATGTCCTAACACCCCCTGCCACACGCCTTTTAGGTGGATCGCGGGGTATTGTGTAGATGTAGATATGTAGATGAATCTCATACCCATATAAATTCAACGATTTTCACTAATTGGTCTAAATTTTGCATATTGTTTTCCACTCTCTCCAAGAAATTTTTAATTGTTTACGTGCGGTATTTTATTAAAAAAATGAAAATTGTTCGTATCATTTGTTTTGAACCGATTTCCTGCATGGGTATTTTCCCCTAACAGTCGGGGAAATAATTTACTTTATTAACAATTTTGCTTCATACAGCTAGCTTTTGTCTAAGAAAATTATTTAGTTGACAGGTACTTCATATTTTGCGAGAAAATTTTGCGTTGCCAACGTGGCGATTTTTTCAAGCGCCGAAGCAATGAAATACCGAGATTTTCTCTCGGAACAGCCACTTGATAAAAAATAAATTACGTCGTATGTAGCTTTCGCCAGAACTCCCCTACGTGCATACGCGGTGCAAATTTGGATTTAGATCTCCCGCGACGGGTGGCTTTACGGAAGTATGTATTCACTCGTTGAAGATTAATGGTCCGAGTTACTTATCCGTGCATTCGTGTGAGGGACAAGGCACTTAAAATGCTGTTTTGTACACAGGCCACATTTGAATATTCTGCGAGCGAGAAAACCGCTCCTTAAATGGGCCTTTCATTTCCCTCGGTTCGACATCGGTAGACGGTCGCTCGCGCCATCGCTAACTTCTTTTTTTTTAAGGCCCGCGGGGCTGCCTGCAGACGGACTTGGTATGCACCGTGCCGCCACACATTGCCCCATAAATCAAAGAAAGGCTGATATAAAATTATAACACCCCAGCAGGCGGTCCGTTGTGGTCGAGATGAGGGCGCTCGGAGGACGGAAATAATTCGAACCTTCTACGCCGAAACAGTCCCAAAAATAGCGTTCCGAAGCACTCTGTCTCCGCCCTAAATTCTTACGACGGCGGGGGACTTCGCAGGATCGTTTCTGCTTAGCATTTGGACACATGATTACTGCATCCGAGTTTCCTCTACGTGTACGCGGTCATGAGGAAATCACGTCACGGAAAACTCATTCGTTTTACTGCGGTTCGTGTGTCGTAAAACTATTTTATAAATTCCCTTTTCCTTTCTTTCCTCTCATAGCGTGCTCAGCGTTTGGCCTTTTTCTTTTGGTGGAAGCAAATTCCAATGTCTTCGTGGATACATAGTGTGCGTTATTTGCGACTTGTTATAATGGCCATTTTTCTTATGGTGTTTTCTTCCGTTTTACGTTTTTTACTTTAAACCATTGGTGATATTTTATCGGAAATATCCATTGAAATATGAAGAATTTGAGGCAAAAAAGAAATAACTCAGAATGAGTCATTCCAATTTTTTTTCAGTTACCTTCATCGGATTGCGATGAAATGCCCGCAGAGTGAATACGTTGGAACTGCCGCCTTCTCTGGTAACAGCCTTTTTCGTTTCGCTTATTCGTCTTAGCAGCGGCTCTCATGCCATTGTGCGCTGATAAGTTTTCAAGGCTGATTATTCATTC
Organism: Ischnura elegans; assembly: GCF_921293095.1. Lineage (NCBI taxonomy): Eukaryota > Metazoa > Arthropoda > Insecta > Odonata > Coenagrionidae > Ischnura > Ischnura elegans. Next base: position 44,915,799 of record NC_060246.1, read on the forward strand.
CCGTTTATAAGGTATGATAATACCCGTATAAGTTGATTATATTACGCAGCAACTGGTCTGTAGATAAAGAATTTGTCAAAAAATAGATTTATATTACTGCTGACCCTAATAAATGGGTGAATTTCAAATGAAAAAAGGTTGTTAGGCCTTGATCGCGATCACTTTGGGATATTTTAAGTCGAATGTCTTCGTTTAAGACGCGTAATAAATTTAAAAAAGTTAGATGTACACAAATTTAAGAATTCTAGAAAGGAAATTTTTATTAATCCTTATTTTACGATTTAATCCTTGTAGTTATGCATCAAAGCTACCTCTGTTAAAATTGTCATAATATTATGTATTCAAAATTTCCTGCCATATCTTGGGTTATTGTTATCATACGCCTTCGTTAAGAGCGAGTTGCGTAATAATAATTGGTCAATTCATATCAATTTGCCTAAATCTACTAACTATTACATTAGTTCTAACCGTGTTATGTAAATGTGGCACTCAAATAATCTAAAAATATCATCCGAAAGAGTCGTAGCGTAAAACACCTTCACCAATTCATTATTTTTCCCGTTCTCGTATATTTTCCCTTGTTCTTTTCCTCTCTTTTCCTCCCCAGTTATCCTATCCAAAACCCGCCCTTTTAATCTCAGACCCGTGTGTTTTTTTTGCCGCTGTGTCCCTCTGGGAAGGGACTCTCGGCCTTTCCTTAGCCTCTCCCCCCACCACGTCCTCTCTTTTACCCTTTTATGCCCTGCAGCCATCGTCAGCATTCAACCCTGACCCTCCCACCCACCCTCTCGATCCCCAGGCACCGTCCACCACGTGTATCAGCAAGGACCTCCGCAAAACTAGGCTTTTGTTTGACCATCTAGGGTTTGAACAAACGAAGAAAGGCAAAGGCCATCTGGGTGAAGGAGGAGGGAAAACATTCCGATGAAAAAAAAACACAATCGATATTTGAACGAGGGTAGAGAGAAAGAGAGGACGTCAAGGGGACTATGCGATGAAAGAATAGAGTAGCAAATTTTTTGAGTCATCGGATTTTGGTTCTGAAAATATACCGACTCCGAGAAATTGGATTTAATTCATAATTTTCCACGTTCTATCTCAATGGAACGTGCTGTGGTTTAATATTTCCCGGAAGTTAAAATTTTTTTAATGACTCGAAGGCCAAACAAAAATCACCATATTCCATTATTTCTAGAGATTTTGCTTGTTGGGCAGGAGGAATAATGGGAAAAAATTGGGATTTTTTCTCACTGTTTAACCTTTTTCAAGTCAAATTTATCTCTTATTGTCCTAGTGAAATAGTGTTGGCTCTATCGGTGAGATAATTCTTTTTTAGACGCTACAATAGATTTTTCAGGAACTAAAATAAATGATCTATGATGGGAATTATTCATTGCTTTAATTATTAGTCTTTATCAAAAATATCACCCCCTACCTCATCATATAAAAATTAGCGATTCATGAATGGAAAAATTGAACTTAGAGTAAAATAATATTTACTAAATATTCGACATCCGGTGTAATGAAATGTTAGTATCTTCCGGGAAATATGATGCTCCTGTAGCTAGACCGCAGCACGTTTTATTGAGTTAGCAAGTGGAAAATTATGAATGTAATCCAACTCCTCGGAGTTTTTATCTTCAGAATCAAATTCCAACGATTCGAAAAAATGACTACCTCATACTTTCAACGTGAAGAGCCCTTGCTTTATGAAATAGTTATTTGAAGTGTTTCTCATCTATTCCTTTTAAGTATTAACATTAAATTTTACGTACGCAATTTTTAAATAATATATTTACGTTTCGTAAGCCCAGTATGTGCTCAGGTTTTCCTTTGATATTTCTCTAGGAATGATTAAATTGTAAGAAAATATCCCTATATTCCTTCGAGACTGATCAATTTTGAGAAATGATTTTCGCATATTTCTATGAATTATGAACGCTTTTGATTATAATTACAAAAGCAATTATGTCCATGGTCAGTTTGCATTATCTTGAGAAATATTTCTGAAGGAAATTCCATAAGAACCTTGATTGGGACGATATGCCATCCATAGATCCACCAGAGTGTGTCTAGTTATATGACCAAAACTCACTCAATGAAGGTTTTGTATGTGGTGCAGCGCATGGAGCGATGTTTTTCGGATCGATATTTTTGCAGTACTTTCAATCGCTACTCTTCAAGCTACTGCCTACTCACGGCTGACGCGGGATTTTCGCAGCGTCCTCTTTTTAAAATGCCATCTATTAACTATATAATTCTTTAAAAACATCATTTGTTTGCGAATTGATGACTTTACTTGATGTTAAATGAAATAGGGAGTTATAAGGAGCAGTAAGAGGGAGGGAGGGAGTTAAATGAAATAGGGAGTTATAAGACAGTAATGCATGTTTGGTGTGCCCTAATGTGTTGACTGGGATAGACTAAAACAGAATTGCGATGTGAACAAAGCCGCAATTTATGGAAAATCCAAAAAAATAAACAACGAAAGTCAAATTTTGCTGTTATCTTTTAATATACAACGAACAATATTCAGAAATATGTATCGAAAAAAATTATTCTTGCATGTAAATATTTTCATTTTATTTTTCCTGGATACGCCGGAAATAAATAACTTCAAACGTATACGCATCAAATATATTAATACGCAAGAGTGAAAATGTATTTTATTGCAATTTTCAGTTCGTTGAAAATAAGGCGCATCAATATAATAGGACTCGATCTTGGGACTCGGTGTGCGCAATAATGTTTGACTAACGCTCCGAAAACCTCCGTATCCTACGAAAACCTCTTGTTCCTCCGATTACCTCTGTTTCCATGTCTCCGATTCCTCGCCTCCGATTGACGCCTGAGCTCCGTCGGTAGTACCGGAGGCCTCCGGACGAAGCGCAGTGGTAGCATTTAACGATTCAATCACAGGAGAACTACCTCCGGTTCGCTGAACTAGTTGGTTGAGTTTATAAAGGTTTAGTGGAGGAAATTGGATAAGTTGCAGAAACGAATAATGCCGCGGTAGAGAAGGGAAAGTTGAGAATAATTTCAAATTATATGACTCGCTTATTGAGTTTTTAATGGTCCACTGTCGTCATAATATTACTAGGACTTGGTGATTGAAGTTGTAGTGCATAAGTTCTTGTGCTTGAGATATTTGGGGGAGTAATTCTAATTATTATCTGTTGCGTAAACGAGATAAATGTGTTTCATGGTGTTGACTGAACTCCTGTTATTATTGATTTTTGATGACCTCATCCTTCTTATTTAGATGAGATATTAATGAAAATGCCATCTTGCATGGAAAATACAATAGGTTTCATGCCACCTGCTTTATTTTCAGTTTCTATTTAACTTTTTGTAAAATTAAAGTCTTCAGAGCATCTGCATTTTTCCCAGTAAGATTATCGCTGATTTTATAACCTACAAAATTCAAGTTTATTTGATAGGCATCGACTTCTATGAGTCAAGAAGAGAAAAAAAATCTCATGTCCCTCAAGCATGAGGAGTAGGAGGATCCTTTCAAATGCCACGCCCGCAACACTTGAGTAAATAACGAGCCATACCGGGGGATATATATGCATTCTCTTTTCCTCTCTCCCTCTCTTCATCTCACGATCCTTCACACGCTCCAAATTACGCTCCGAATTGTGAGCGCGGTCCTCACCGCCTTCTGCAACCGAGACCCACTCTGGGAGGCCAAACCATGCGAAAACATGCGGCGCGCGGAGCGTTTAATAAAAAAGTCAAAAGATGGGGCGGATGGTTGAGCTCCCGAGGTGAAACAAAGAAGCAGCGAAACAAAACGAAAAAAAACATATCCGTCAGACGTCCCTCTCAAGCCTCCTCTCGTCGGCAAAGTCGATTATATCCCCACGAGAGTGTGTGTCGTCATGACGACGTCGGCGACATCATTTGATCTCTCTCTCCCGTACCCAGGAGGAAGGGGATGGGAAAGGAGCGGGAATGCTGGGCCGTAGCGCAAAAGGAGACCTGTGGGACGGTTGGAGAGAGAAGATTGCCTCTCTTAAACTCGAAACTATTGTCGCCGAAACGTGAATATGAGGTGAGTGAGCATGAGGGTGGTTGAAGGTAGCCCCCTAGGGGGATGAGAGGGGTTTGGCGAAAAGGGAAAGGCACTTCATGCATATTTTTTTCGCGTATTCTTCTTTTTTTATTCAATTTTTTATTCGTATAGTTGAAGAAAGGGCGATCACAGTTTGACAACTCGACGAGCAGTCCTCCCTCCCCAGTTTGGTGGGGAATTCGTTCGGGGATTCCCCGAAGCCTACCCGACCCCATCCCCTCCACCTCTCTCCCTTGCAACGGAGCTCGGGACCGCGGAGCAGCGGCTGCGGAAAGGCGCTCACCGGAGAGATTTATCCCGAGTTCATTTTTATTTCCCGGCCTCCCATTGATCCCCTGTATGTCAAACGCTCCCCAACCACCCGCTTCGCAGTAGCCTCCCCCAACACCCATGCAGTATCCTCTTTCCCGCGCCACTTTCCTACCCACATCTGTCCGTGCTTTTCGTCTCTCCCCTATAACCGTGAGATTACCTCCCGCACCTTTTCAAATCCGCTTGCACTTCTCCGCCTTTCCATCTGCTGCGCCTCACCCGAATCCTATTGTGTCCAATTGTTCTGCATCGTGCACTTTTTTAGCTTGTGTGGCGCAATAAATTTTCTCATCATATAATGTGCAGGAGGGCTCCGATTTAAGTGCTTAGATCATGACGAATGGTGATCATTGAATGGTCATTCTTGTGAGTTCCTCAGAAAAATGGAGATTTTTATTATTTGTGTTAGAATAAGACAGGAAGTTATCAGAGGGAATTTTAATATTTTTGAAACGCTGTGAAAAATAGCTGTGTGCCAATTCAAATGGAAAGATATATACAGAGAAACGGAGTCCTCTACCTGGGAGGTAATGTATTACATGGTACATCAAGGAATTATTGCAATCATTTTTCGAATGTACGAGGCCAAGAAAAAATAGAACTTATCTGATATTCCAGGTACTCAATAGCTTGGTATAATTGACGATGGGAAGCACATGTTAATTTGATGAAAATATTGATCACTTATCCAATTTGCCATCCAAACCTTAGTATTTCCCTTCAGATCATCAATGGATCAGAATGTCAGTTTTCATATATCAGTTTTCCATCCTTTTTCAAACTCACTTTCTGATTTAAAGGATTGATTATATTTAGCTTGCGATCCAACATTTTGAAAATTAATATAGAATGTATCACAGAGTGAAGAATCATAGTCCAGTTAATTGACGTTTAATCTTTAAGATTACCTTTGCAGAATGAAGAGAGAAATTCCTTCCTTGTCTCTCCCGCGGAGGGAAGATCCATAAAAGAACGCTTTATTGTCGAACTTTCACTTCTATCTCTCTGGAGTTTAGTGCCGTATCCTTCCTGTCTTAATCACCATGTACCAACCAGCTGCCGCCCAATTCGCTTTCATCATGATTAATGATTTGAATATCCTCGCTATTACAAGTCTCCATTTTAGTGACTTCTTGCCAATCTTAAGTGTCAGCCGACGATGGGAGTTATATTTCCCTTAATTCATCTTTTACGGTTGAGAGAGAAGAGGAATATATAACGGAATGGAGGAAGGATGAAAAGTTAGTACTAGCTTGATCTTAGCGCAAACTTGTGAATAAAAATTATTATTTTGTATCAGGTGGAAGAAAGTAGTATTCAAAATATCCATGTAACTTTTGCTAGGTGGTCGTGTCGAAAAATGCATGTGGTAATATTATGAATTCGTAAAATAATTGAGGTAAAATAAGCAAACTCAAAGCTAAGAACAATTTTTTCTAAGTAGAAATTTTTTCCCGAGTTCTAATAGTAGAAATATCAACAAGATTTCAGGGGATCAATTATCAGCGAATAAGCGAATATAAATTTTCTCGTATTAACCATTTCCAAATAAAAGAATCGCATATGAGAGAACGTATGCCAATTGTTTGGGCACGATGGGATATCCTTCATATAGGGCCATTTATGATCATTAGGTATCGAAGCCGACTCATTCAATGTCTGACAAAATCGTACTCTGCCTCATTTGAATCCTTTCGAGTCAATTTCAGAGGATTCGCACGGCTCGATATAAAAGTAAGTGTTGGTGCTGCCTACGTATCGTTTTTTCCATCATCTTCATTTCTCAAAAATTTAACTATTATATTGTTAAAGAGTCGGAGCAATGTGGTCCAGTAGCTACAGCGTTGAAGTACTGAGGGTCCGGGCTTCAGATACCCCCTTGGCTTGGGCCACGCCGCGCACAAATCACGGACGCAAAAATTCGTGGAGTATGAGAGGGCAGAGAAGGAAACCAAACCCTTCTATCTTGAATTGATGGTTGTCACACGTCTGTGGATTAGTCGGTCCCTCACCAATCCGAACTGTGGCGGCCGTTCGCTTTGGAGAAGGGTTTCAGAAGAATGACAACACACTCTCGTCGAGGTACAAACTCAACTGCCCTACATTATACCGTTTTACATGAGCCCGGAGCCTTTCTCTCCTTCCCTTTGGGGAGGGCCTTCACGCTCCCACCTCCAAGCTCCTCCGATCAACGGACTTTGTACGACTGCACTCTCGACCAAGAGGCTGGCCGCCCGCTACACGAGCCAAACCTCGGGTTGAGTAGGGAGAGAGTTAATTTAAAGACTGGTCGGTGTAATAAGCATGAGAAAAAAATATTTTCTTTACCGACTGCTGGTAGTTTTTCTTGGATATTCTTGGCCACCATTGCCCGTGATCTCCCGGTCTTCCCACCAAGCTGCAGTGTTCTTTTTCTCTCCGTCATTTCTTACTCGTCACATTCTTCCCCCTCCCCCGTCCTCTTCTCAGCCCTACCAACTTCAGCAGAGCTGAGGCTCCTCATCCTTACCTATTCCTCATTTCCACCACCCCTTCCACTTTTCCTGTTCTCCTTCCCCTCTCCGACCCTCCACCCCCACCCCATTCTCTTCCTTTCAGCGCAGCAAGAGATTTACTTCCATTTCTAAAGGTTTAACGCTCGCCTGCACCTGTCTTTGTCTCCGACCGAGCGCTGCGGATTCAGTCAACAGACGAGTCATTCCGTTGGAAAAAGTTGAAAGGCGCGTCGCGGAGCGTGGAGGGGAGGGGGTTAAGAGTGTATCCGGGGAGGGGAAGGGGGTGAGTTGGGTGACTGGAGATGAGGTTTCGGACGAGGATGGAGCGGTTAGGAGAATCTTACGCGAGGAGGGAGGTAGGGAGCATTGGAAGGGGTGGTGGTTAAAACTCCTCGGCCGAGGGTGAGTTTTAGGCTTTTTGAGGGTGGTTTGGGGGCGAGGTGGTGGGGGTAGTACGCCGTGAGGGTAGCACGCTGGAGGAGGGAGTTGTGTGGCGTGGGAAAGCGGGATTTGGCACATCGCGGAGGAGGAGGAGAAGCCGAGATGGGCGTTGCTTGTTGGAGGCGGGAGGATTAGGGGAGTGGAGGAAGGGAGTTGGAAGTTTTAAGCCTTGTTCGCAAAAACTTAACTTGACTTAACTTGGCGTAAGTATGGAGTTGACAATTTGAGAAGAGCGTGTAGTAGCTAAAAAATACTTAAAGTGGCATTGGTTGGCTTGGAATCGCCCTTATACGTGAAAAGAGCAATTTTTTTTTAATATCAGCCACTAGTAGGGAATCTATATCTACTAACTGTCGTAGATTCTCTTAAATCGGTTTCACAGTTGATACACGGTCTGGGCTGAATATTTCCTAGTTTAGTTCTGGGCTTTCACTTATAGTTCTAGATCAGGGGTATCCATGCTACGGCCCGCGAGACTTTCTCACCTCTTATCAGCAGAAAAAAATTCAAAAATTTCCATGCCTGCTGCCAAGATCACAAAACGAGATCCCAGAAACAAGATCAAAGTGAACTTATTTCTTAATATAGTTATGGCTTGACAATTTGTTTATAAACAACATACATGGTTTTATTCCTTTTTGTTTGGACCTCGAGTGTGTAGCTAACCCCAAAACTGCTCACAGTAAGGTAGATTGGTAGATTTCCGAATTCCATCCGCGTTATTAATACGATGGCGACGTTTCTGTGAGCCCTCTAAGGCCAGGCTGAAGTGGAGAGCGCTTATAGGGTGTCAGATATTTATAAAGAAACGCTAGATACCGTATAAATATCGGACACCTTAGAAGCGCTCTCCACCTCAGTCTGGCGTGAGGCAGTAGGTGAAAGGTATCCATCAAATTTACCTCCCGGTCGGACCACGGAAATCTACCCTACAGCGAACCTGAACGTCTTGAAAACTTACATCAGAAACCCTAAAATACTCATTGATGCCTAATGCAACCCTAATGCTGAAAGGTTTGGAGACCCATTCTCTTGATGATATTGAGTCAAGTTACGCCAAGCTAAGTTGTTATGAAGAGGGTTGCAAGGTTTTGAGAGGAGGGCGGTTGGATAGGAAGTATGCCGCATGATCATGGAAGCGGCGCGAGGCCCCGAGGAAACAGAACCGACCAATCCAGGGCGCCCAAAGAATCTTGAAACTTTAGCCACTATCTTCTCATTTATCTGCTCCTCTATAACCGCACCGTGGCTTCAATCTTCCTCCGCCTGCCTCGCTCATATCTAAATGCCGCTCCTCGCTCCAAGTGACGAGGTGCGGTGACGCGGCACGCGGGCTAATCACGGTGGGAGGCTTCTGTCGCGCCGAATCATCACTCCAACAACTCATATTTTGCGCGTCCCCGTGGAGCATCTGCGCGAATTCTCGTCTCGGTGTTGAGTGATTTGCGCGGGGAAGGGTACGCTGAAGGTTGTCCCGGCGCTGCTCCAATTCGTTACGAAATAAACCGTCGTTTGTTCCCGCTACGTAACCATCAAATTAGTCCGCGAATCCCATGCAATCTTGTGGGATAACAATTTAGGTGGGATTCGCTCAATAATGCCCCGAAAATATTATTGAAACGTTCTGAAATGATCCATAGCCTCTCATAGTACCCACTAGGTTTTGCCTCTCTGAATTTCTATCACCAGTAATGCAAATGGATCACTAGTACGCAATTATTTTGCCGGGAACAGTGGTAGGTATAAATAGATTTCAGTGAATGATTGATTTCGGTAGCAGCTGCGTTTTCTAGCTTAAGCATCCATGGCCATATTGGTTTGAAATATTAGTGGAAAATAATAATATTTGTCCCCTCTTTTTGGATGTTTTTTTTGGAATAAAAAAAATTGCGTAAGTGGATCAATAACTATTTACAATCATTCATTGGAAATATATTTTTGCTTCATAATACATAATATCCTGTGATATAGTGAACGATAAATCTACGTTTAGTTTTACTTATATCCATGACAACATTTATGACTTTAATGATTGAAAATGAATGTGTCAAAAGTGATAGTGACTGGGATTTCAGCTCATTTTTTATGAATAACTTACTGCTAATCTAGTGCTGTCGTCTAATTTATGTTCATTTGTTTATAATGAGGCACTTCCATAGAATGACGCCGGAGACTTTTTTTTTGCGTAAAGAATGGAATCTCACATTGGTGTATCAATGAGTGCAAAGGCAATGGAGTTAACTTAGTTTCCTCTTTTCCTCCAAAGAGTTCTCTGTTCGTGATGTTCGAGCTTAAGACGGCCATCTCCTTTTTGGGACCTCACTATTCCTCTGCCATACTTACTTTGAGGCATTATAACTTACTTAATTTTGCATTCTTGAGGAGGATAGTGCCAGGATTATTACACAATATTGAATTACCTGTGGCGGAATTCGAGGAAAAATCATTGTAATGCACTGTGATGTAAACGAGTCCTTCCGTGAATTTCACAAAAATTACAATGGATTAAAATGCATCGTTAGATTGTAATCACAATCATCATTACCGCTTGTTTCATTTCTCCAATGTCATTAGGATTGTTATCATTCTCGTTCTTCCACAAAGGCAATTGTGTAAATGTGAGATTCAATATCCGCAGTTTTTCATCTTTTATTCGCTATTATTGCCGATTTAGCCCCGTAGTTAATTAAAATCCAAATATCTTAGGCACACACTCGTGTCGAAATAAAACGGGTGATCACTTAAATATGTTAAAGATTGGGGATGACATTTCCTCATCTGCTACTCCTGTGAAATTAATGTTCTTGGCAAGATGCATTTCTCGACGTGTTTCAATGTATGAAATGGTATGGAAAATTATGAAATAGGATTGGTGTAATTGGAAATAGGTATGAGTAGTCCTCTCTGGAATATTTTAATTATGATATTTTTCGCCTCAAAAAGTATCCAGAAATCACTGCGGTGAAAATAATGACGGTGCAATTTGTAGTCGAACTAAATATCATGGCTCGCATTCCACACGCTTTGCAATCCTATTCGTTGTCGCTATGGCGTTGACAATTATGTCATATTTGGGCGAAAGATATTTTGAAATCAGGCATCTACTTTTATCTTATTTTGCTTAAGCACTATCATTACGAGTAAATAAGTTGCTTTATTCATGATAAGCAGGAAAATAGAAACGAGCGAAGTAGAACTAGTGGTTTATTTTTTCAAATTTACTCGTGGCTGTACAATAATGGTATAGAATTTGAATTACGCATCTAAGTACGGGAAAAGAATTGTTGCGTCACTCTCTGTTATAATCTATTTTGCTTATTCTCGATCATTTCCTTCAAGTAAGAAATATTTCATTACATGCCCTACTTTCTTTCATTCGTTTTCCATCATAGCCTTTTTTCTCTCGCAATCCATCATCAAGGCTTAATATTTCTAAGCCGACTCTTACCAAATATTGCTACCTATGCATTATCTTCCGTTTTATGTACGCGTCACAAATCTTAAGTGGAATTATTAATGAGTGAGAAACGTTGATCAAAGAAAATTAATTACTCAGAAGAAAATTTTTTTCACTAGTGGTAGTGGTAAGGTTAGGTCTAGCTTTCTAGTATTCGAGTCTATGGAGTTCTCTTTTGTCATAGGGAAAAATTAGGTACCAATAATGCCGAGTATATTGGAGAGATCAAACGAAAAGACTAATACTCGGTGGCGGATAGGGTGAAACAATATTGGGATCGGCAACTGTTGTCGGAATTTAAGGCACCTGTCATTGTTGCCATAAACTTTTGAACTTTCTCCATTTCGCTTCCATCCTTTCATCTTTCGATCGTTTGACTCATTTCGTCTCGACCTATTCAACTTTCTTCCGCACGGAGGTTCCTTCTATCTATTTTTCCATCACCTATCGCATCCTCCTATCGCGACCCAAACGCCGTTTTCCCCTTTTGCGTCGCTCTCAGATCCTGGTGTACGTACTTCAATTCTTTCTTTCTACCCTCCTCCCCCTACCTCTTTTCCTCCCAGCGTACAGCTCCGAGCTTACTCTCAAACCGTCTGTTTCCCTTCAACTGCAAACCAACTCCGTGAAAATAAAAAAAAGAGGAGCGAGTGAAAAAATCGAGGCAAATCCACAGCTTTTATTGAGAAGTTCTCCCACCTACTCTCCACGGGAGCGCTGACTCGCGCCCCCCCTCCGAAAAAACCCTGCCTCTCTCTCACTCTATCCTCTGCGACTACCTCCTCTTGCCGCCTCCTCCTCCGCCCGCCTCTTGCCCCTTGAAATTCACTGCGCGGTTGGAGAGAGATGTAGAGACCGCGGTAGCCAGCGACAGAACCAACCATTTGCCCCAGCTCTAATCGGGAAAGTTGAACTTTTTTTCCCTCTTTCATTTCGGCATGCACCTCTGAGAGTCGTTGACTGGAGGCACGGGAGTAAAGGGTTTGAAAAATCGTCCTCCTGGACTGTTGCGCGTTTGAGATTAAAGGGAATACGGTCAGGGGGCAAAGAGGTGGGAGGTAGAATGGTAGAATAGTCGAGTTTGCGTTTGGTTCGCAGAAAAAAAGACGGGAGAGGTTTTTAGAAAAATGGCGAGTCGGTAATGAATGGAAATGAGAGATTTTTATCCTGCATGTTTTTATTTAACTTTAGTTAAATTCCTTGAAAAAAGGCGGGGTCGTTTGCAATGCTTGTTCATTGCTGCTTTTCTCTTCGAAAAGCTCCTTAGTGCCCGTTTCTTCCTTCCGGTGATGTATTTATCCGTCCCTTTACGATTTAATGCTCCGATTGCCATTGATTATTTATGTTGACTCTAGGAAAAAGAGGCTAGCCATTGAATCTTCCTTCTTTTATTGCTTGAAGTGGGTAATGTTATCGCTAACTATGTTAATTATAACTTTTATCGGAAGATTTTTGACGCATTTTTATTAAATTTTTCCTTGAATGCCTTATCATCCCCCTGAACGTTCCATTTAATGATAGGCAATTACACTGAACTTGATAAATACCTCTTTTTCATTTATTTTACGCCGCTCACTGCGATAGCTTCCCTTTAACAATTCGCGTTTCATGGTTATCTTATCATTGCTACACGTGTAAAATTGAAATTGAGCTTGCTACTGCGCTGCACACAAAGGATTCGCGTGTTTTGCTCTCCTGTACTTTTCAGATAAACGCAATTGCAGAGTGACAGTGTCCTTCTTTGCTCTTTAATAGATCAAATTGTGTAGAAGGACAATGCCTTTAGGGAAATCACTTTATTTTTAGATGGAGGAACTTAGCATTAGAAAGCTTTAGAAAATATCTTCATATATTCACCTGAAAAAAAAACTGCAAAAATTTTCCTTATCATCGGGATGGGACAATTGTGGAATAACCTTGATGAATCCAGTATCTAGCTCTTTGATTGGACGGTATCCTTGATAGTAAAACAGGCTGAAGGAATTACGCCAAGTGTTGTCTAATGAATGCTGCTCCTTGGCACGAAAATGTTTCAACTCAGAGCTCACTCTCGGTTCGCTAGTAATCTTGCGTCGTCAGGGAGTGCCAATTTCCTTCTCTGGGACACGACCCTGCCTCGGACTAATTTTAAGTGGCCTCTCCTCCACGTAATATTTCCCTCCTCTACCCTGCGCAAATTTTCATTAAAGTTTCTAATTTATTTTGCTTACATTTTAATTTTCGGGGATTATATTTTACGAAGACTGGCAGGAATCGCGGGAAAAACCCAAAAGGGACTTTTAAATATTGTGTTTATTTTTTCGAGACTTCAGAAATGACTCGTGAAGTGTGTTTGGAATGGGAATTGTGGAGCAACGAAGCAAACAGCATTCGCTCGAGAGAGAAGGGATGGCAAGCGAAGAGATAATGAGAAAAACATCGGTGCTGCATTGTTTGTTGGCGCGTCAGCAATTAAAGCAGTCATCATTCAGTGGCAGACAGAGGGCGAGACAAAGGACTTATTGCGTACAAATGAGGCCGTTGGGTCCCGTATTCCATTTAACAAAGGTCAGTGCTCAACGTTATTACAACTGACGAAGCAGTCTTAATAGCATCAGCGTAATCAAATGAAAACGTCAATGTAGTCGGTGGTCGCCTACTTGGAAATCGCAGCTCAGATTCGCGGATGAGTGATTCTTGCCGGCATCTGCGGGATTGCAACAAAGCAACTTGGCTTTAATATTTTTGCGAAAAATATGATTATTATCTCTTACGAGATATAAATACACCGCAGAGCAATAAATTAATTCGAAATCCCTGTAGGAATTTTCTATTCATAACAACTGTCAATTTATGATGCCGGTGGCGCACGCATTCCGCATTAGACACGTTAGAAAGGTCATATTTCGGTTTTTCAGTTATTATTCCATATAATTTGGAGTTTTTAATCAAAAGGTAGCTCCACAATTTGTTTTCCAGACTTTTAATTGGAGGATGAATATGAATAACATTTACATTCACTTCATCTCCAGTTTTTTAATTTTATAACCTAAGGCAAACACTCTGTAATCCCGGAATCCATTTTAAGGATATATCTAAGTGAAGCGTGCTCATCATCAAATGAAATGTTTATAAAATGTAAAAATTCTAAATCATTGCTCTATTTAAATATTGTAAAAACAAAGACAGAGGAGATAAAAAAGAATTGCCCTTGAGGGAATTACGAAAAAACTAATGATGAGGACATGAATGATAATAATTCAGGAAATATTAAAACTCATAGCCATGGGATACTTTTGTATTTTTCCGGACAAGCAAGCATAATATAACACCAATCATGCATACTGTTAACTGCGGTTCTCGTTTTACGCTATTTTTCTTCTTCATAAAATTTTATGTTCTTCCCGGTGACCTTAGGAGAGTCAGATATCGGGAAGTCAACTTTTCTCGCTTCTGAATAAGATTGCTTAAATGTGATCAAACATAATTTTCGGAACAAAAGTCATCCTATACGACTATAGCCAATGAGTCCATTAGGTAGAGCTCTATTAGCTCCAAGGGTAATGGCTTTATAGGCACTAATGAGCATCACAGCTCTGCCAAATGTTGACAATGCGGGCCACCAATTTGGCTGCACGTAATATCTCATAGAAACTTGGTATGTATTTATTGACACTATATGTTCTTTACCCTGATATTTTTCTTCGTCTCTCTATTGATCACGATAATTCTTTTTAAGAAATGGTTATCGTAAGTAGTAATTTAAAAATGTGATCAAACGGTGAGATATCCCCTGAATACTTGCTTTTTTAATTTCATGTTGTTCTCTCAAGATTAACTTATTGGAGCATTACCCCAGTAAAATATACGTTACGTACCTGATAGATGTCGTACCATGGTGGGATAAATGCCTTTATTTCCTGATAATTAGACATATAGTGAAAACTTAAGATATGTTACGAGTTCTTTGTTTTTGAAGTGTAGATATCTAAATCTTAATGGTGTAACGTAATTTTAAATCTACTAAATAAAATAAAACTAATTGTATGTGAAGTCAACTATGGGAGTGCATAAGCTAATTTCCCTGGAATAAACTATTGCCAATATTTTTTTAAGAAAATCTAGTGAAGTTGGTATTCGGCAGCATGCATTGGTAATTTCCAATTACCGATTTATTGTTTGGCTCAGATGAATTTTTCTGTTTAAATTTAAATATTTTGACCCAATTCCAACCTTGCTTGTATCGGTGGTTTTCATTCGCCGTTGCTTGGCTCCTTATTTATTTTGTCGTCACCACTTTACCGGGTGAGGGGGGGGGGAGAATGAGGGAGGTAATTGCCCTGGAGAGGGCCGTAGCCGTTGCTGAAACTTGGTGAGATAGAGTGGGGGGAAATGTTTGGAACGAGTTGGATTGCGGGAGAGGCGAGTGTGTGTGCCCTCAGAGAGGAGATGATTGGAAGGTGCACGTGTGTGCTGGTCGTCTTCGCGACGGCACACAAGGAAAGAGGAAACGCGGCAGTTGGAATAAGAGGGCGGAGTCGGAAGCTGCTGCTGGCGAGGTGGCGAAGTTGGGACTTGTACTTAACGGCGGCCGTGACGTCCGTGGCGGAGGGAGCGGTCGCGGCGCAAGCGGCGGACAGAGTTGCAGGTCTTGTGCAATTCCGAACTTGAGAGCGACCCACCTCCTCCTCTATCTTCACTCCCATTTCATTCCTCAGTCTTCCATTCCCACAGGTCCTTGGTAAATACCATTCTGCCCTCTTCTATCCCCTCAGCAGCTCAAAGCTCAGCAATTAAATATTTTATGAAAAACTTATGTCCTCTCCGCATGAAATCCGCTTTTTTATTCTTCCATTTAATGCGTTTATTACGCCATTCTATCTGTGATAACAATAACCACCTCATTTAATTCATCAAAGAACCGAGGTTTATACGCTCCAGGATCACGATATTTGGTTATTTTATCACGGGCACTACGTTACTGTTTCATCCATAACTTTCTACGAAGGGATGCCAAAATATGCTAAATCATTGGAAAACTGCTTCTATTTCAAAGTGTTGTGAAAATTTAATAACAAAGCTGCTCAGTGAATGACTTCGGCGGCAGTTTGGAGGATGTACGTTTGCAATGTTGTCAAAGCGAATGATTTATCGTTTTAGCTATTTTCACCCTGCAAATGTAGGTGAATCTGTGGAGTATCGACATCACCTATTCCGCGAAAATTTCATAAATTCTGCGGTTAAATCCGCTTGCAAATTACCCCCCTTTGTGTAATATCATTCTTCCTGAGAATGTCATATCCATCATATTTCTTTATTTGTGATTAATTCATTCGAGCTAGTTTTGTGGAATCTCATCGTGGTAAAGTAAAAAGCAATATCAATGACATTAATTTAGTAAAGGATGCACGTGGCCGTTAAACTCTCTTAAAATAGCTGATATTGTTCGAAAAATATGTAATAACTCTGAAACCACTCTGTAATAAACGAGATATTACAATTTTTCAGACTTAATTTAGATAAAATAGAGGTTTTGTGAATAAGAAGCTGGGATTATGATGAAAAACATTTTTTATTCATAGCATAAATTCCTTCTATGTAAAGTTTTTTCTTGTATGCATATACTAAATCCGGAAATATATATAAACTATCCACGACCGTTTTCAACATTTGAATTCCATTCTCAAGTCTATTTTTACTTAAATTATCTCCCTATTTTATTCTTCAACTTCAGCTCTTTTGGTATGTGCCTTTCAACTCATCTGAGTCTTTCCTTGCCCTTATATTTCATAAGCAACTCCATATAATTTGCTGGGACTATGACGCAAAAAAGTTTGTTAATCGATAAAATAAACTCCTTCTATGCAAAGTTTTTTTTCATATATAGAAAATGATATATAAACACTACCCACGACCATTTTCAACACTCGAGTTCCATTCTCAAGTCTATTTTTACTTAAATGATCACTCTTTTTTTCTACAACTTCAGCTCCTTTGGTATGTGCCTTTCAACTCTATGCTTGTCTTATTCTTTCCTTACCCGCACAAGTCTGTTCTACACTCGGAAAATCATGTCAGGACCCCTTAATTCCGGGGACCTTCCTGGCCCGCTGCCCCCGAAAACCCCATCCCACGTTTTAGACCATCCCAGTCCTCGCCTCGTCAACCCTCTCCCTTGCCGCCTCCTCCTTATTCCGCTTGCGCCAGCCCGAGTCCCCGTCCGCTGAAATAATTAGAGCGAGTAGTTGGAGAAAACAAGCGCCGATTGCGCTGGGATCACGGAGCCAATTTAAAAGGGGCGGGAACTCGGGATTTCCGATGGCCTAGAGGTAGAATGTCTTGTCTAGGAATTCTAGGATAGAGGGAGATGGAAGAAGATGTGTGGAATGGAGTCAGGGGTGGGGGGGGACGGAATGACCCGGCAAGGGGAGACTGCAGAAATCAGGGAGGTACACACGTGGGCGTTGAAAATGGAGGTGGTGTTGTGTACGTGGATATTTCCGTCAGGCGGGTATTCGTGCGATGACTTTTCAAGCAGGGCCTTAATGATTATTTTCACTCAGCTGCTGCTCCTTTGTTTTTATTTAAAAAAATCAGACGGAGTATAGTCTCGCGTCGATATATATTTTCTCATTTCATTAATAATAGAATCAACTGTTTTCGTGGCAGTCGGAAATTTATTCGGGTGTAATTTAATGAAACCTGTTTCTCAGAAAATAAACAGCTCCGATTTTATTATAAAAGGAATATAAAATGGGCGTGATTTATCTCTCTCTCCAAAAAAATTGGTGACGACGTTTGAAATTCTTTTTTCTCAACACATTACCCTCCTGTTATGTCAAAACATGAAGGTATTTTCATTGTATTTCCCAGTATTTTTTTAGTCCTCTGATTTTTGTGTTCGTTACGATCTAAGTGGTCGATTGAGACTTTCACTATTCACCTCCATGATTTTTTAAAGGGCTGTGTTATTCCAAGCTCGCTAAGCTACAAAAAGTAAAAAAAAAAAATGTTTGGTTAATGGGAGAGTATGTGGAATAGCACATTTGTTTTCCAGTTGAAATGCGACCTGTCGCCTTCAAATACTTCTTTTTAATTAATATTTTTTCAATGGTGCGTTTTTTCTCCGTGTAAATACAGAAGATTGCTTGAGGACATTCATATGACACACCTTTCACTGTGTATCATATGGAATTTTGGAATCATTTAACGTCATTTTGTTTTTATAAAAAATATAATTGATAATAATTTTAAGAAACGAAGTAACATCCAGTAGCAAAAGCCACCCGCATACGACGAGCGCTATAGCTCACATGCAGAAAAGCGATGAAATACCTAACAGAACAAATAACATTACAAACAGAACATAACAAAATACTTTCTTAAATTATAAAATACAACCTATTATAGCATTTTGATATTTTTAATTTTTTTTAAATTCAAGTTATTATTCGTGACTCAAATATTATTTTTTTTATCAGAAAATAAACAAAATAATGTTTCCTCGTATTTTGCTACAAAAGTATAATCCTTTCGAAAGATTTGATTTCCGGTTAAAATAGCATATTGCTTAAGTATCTCAAATAAGCAACTTAAGTACATGCATTTTCATTACAGCCCATCTCTGCCTGACTGGATAGTCTTATTTCTTACCTTGCTCGAGGAAAACTCCTCCTACGTAGAGGCAGAGAATCGACAGCATTAACAGAACATTAATACCAGCTCACATCTGCTAAATGCTCCAATACGTTCCTTGTGGACTTACCTTTGCCGTATCCGATGTCGAGACGGAAGTTATCCGCGCCCACCTCCCCATCCACCAGCCTGCCGAGTCCTCCGAAAAGTTCGGCGCCCCTGCGCTCTCCGTCGTACGAGGCGTCGTTCAGGGCCGGCGGGTCCCCTGACGGCGCGGCCCCCAAGTCCTCGTCGCCCACCGCCATCCCTGAGCCAAGTCCTCCCTTTGTTCCGTCCATCGCTGGGATTCGGTAGCTCACTATCCCGCCTGAAAAGATTTAGAAAAACAGGAATGAATTGGCTTTAATAAAAAACTGCTGTTTACTCATAAATTTCTTTTTAAGATGATACTTGTTATATCATTCAAATAAACCTATATTTCAACATCGCATCAAGTCAACTTTATCATCTGCTATCACATACATTTTTCAAACAATCTTGTTTTGGCATATTTATGTATTAAAAACTCTTCATTTCCATGACTAATTTAAATAATATTCAATAATATTTTCAACTTCATTTTTGTAATCTTAGCCTTAATGGGATGCTGATTTTTAAGGAATTCAGTACGCCATGTGCACTTGAATTTCTCGAGTCAATCGCTATACTGAACAACAGTGTAGAATAGTTTGATTATGTGTTTGTGATGAATTCGAGTTGGTGATTGGTATCTTAATTTTCCATCCACTCCATGTAAAGATCCACTCCATCCTTTTTTGAGCTTAATTAATGAATATGAATATCCTTAATGATGTGATTAGTCAATGCTATAAGCAATATATAATAACTAAAGTTGTTCTTTGGTAATTCTGTATTAGTTTGCTGTAAATTAAAAGGATCTTATTCTTTAAATCCATGTGCACACCCAGTCAGTTTGTTGCTGTTACCACTTTATTATAAGTTATGCTTGATTCGGAACCCCTTTGACGCTCAAGTTTCATACTCCCAACTTTTCCATCTTGGTTGCGTTTCTTTCATATTTTCTGGGTGCCTTGGTGGCATTCGAGTGAGCCCTCCCTCACTCTGAGGATGTCGGTAGAGCAGCTTGGCGGGTGGTGTAATCCTCTGCCACAGTCCCGGGAAAGGCACCGGTCAATAGGTGCCTCTGATACCTGCCACTAAATGGGGCACCAGGTATAAAAAGCGGCGTTGTCCCGCGAGTACATGGCATTTTTGTTTTGGTGAGGCTCGCGTCGAGTGTGCGCTGCTAAGAGAGCTGCTCCCGAGAGACGGACCTAGGGCACCTTGTCGAAGACCGCCTCTACCTCCACAGCCAAGGTAATAACGTACCCGAACTACCCATCTTTTCTTATCTTTTAGGTGTGGTGGCATTCTTTGAGTCGGTCTCAATTCGGGGATTCATCTAAGACTGTTCATTTTTTGTTAAATAATTATATCTGTTTTTCAATCGTTTTTTGATACTTTTTAAACGCCACCGTACTCCTCAGGCTTGCACGCACGTTTCACAAGTCTACTTAATCATACTTGTTGTGTGAGAAATTTCTTCTGGATTTTCTTCGCCGTACGTTTCCATCGGTATATTTTTTTGTATAAAAAATTACTCAATATTGGAACATAATAAATTGCTCACAATACAACAGTGGCACGGATAACTAAACGATGAGGTCCGATTCTGATTTTTGGCTTGTGATTTATCACGGAATTTATGCGAACATAATATGATATCCGTGTTGGCCCAATCATGATAGGTATATCGCCATAGAAATGTTGCTGCGATTCCCAGTGGAACTAGTAGTTAATGGAACAGGGAACCCCGACGGGAGACATATTGGACCCCCACCTTTTCTGACTTCTCTCTCTCTCTATCATTAATGAGGCAGCTATCTGGGATCCGTGACCTTGGCCGTCCGTCAAGTTTGACCTGTGCTCTGGCAAATTGGCGTTGTGACTGGCCACTGGCCATCCGGAGCTCTGTGACAGTAAAAGAAGTGGCAGACCGGTATGACTCGAGGACGACAATCCTGAAGGTCATCTTCAGTCGCTTCTCACACCTAAAGAACGGCGATCATCAATCTACGTTTTGGTGCAAATGTCTCTATTAGGATCACCACACTGGCAGATAAAAGCTCGTGGACGAAGTTTGATAGGGAAAAACGTAATTTGGTAGAAGTGAATTTTCTCCGTAGGTATCGGTTTCTCCACCGACGTGACAGCTATAATAATCATATCTAACATCACAACTTCATTATTCCTGGGTGAAACAATGTTGTTGATTAAAGATAATCTTGCTTTAAGCGGAGTTATCCGTCTACCTTAATAAGTTAATTTCAGATGGTTTTGTTCTCAGTATGATGTGAGGTTGAATCCCATTAATCAAACTGACCTTCGGATTTCAGAGAGGGTGATCTATGACTACTATTCCTGGAATGGTATAGAAGACAAGCAGGCCACAGCAATGCCTCCCGGCCACGACCTATCTTCTCTATTTTTGTCGTTTTCTTTCTTAAAGGTGGTTAAAAATTCATTTTGCCTTTCTTGGGCCCATAAAATGAAGAGGAATAAGTGTGACTAACATTACTTTAATAGTGAGTTAGATATAATCATTCATAATTTATTTGGCACACCTATACTGTTTGGTTAAACTAAAAATTCTAAATGAACTTTTTTTGCTGGTAATAGCTTTAGCTGTCTCTAAAGAACCTCTTTGGTATCATAGATGAGCCATTTCAGTGTTTGACGATCTTGAAATTCAACACATAGTTTTTCGAAAGTCGTGAAATTCATGCCGGATGCCATGCTACCGAAAAAATGAAAACGTGAGCATGCGGATACTCTCAATGCCTCTTTTAGTCACTCAATGGACAAACCTATTGTGTTTTTAGTAGTAATTTTGCACAAATGAATGGATGGCATAAAATATTCTTGCGACTTGCTAAATCTACAGAAATTTTCGGCATTGAAGTCGACTGCATTGAAATCTCCTGTTTTATGTACTAGGTACCTTATTAAATTAAAAATAGAAAGATAGTATGCACAGAAGAAATTCCATTAATTGCCTCATTGAGCTTGGGTTTTAGTTGTCAAATTATTGAATAACCCCTGGGAAAGATGTTATCGACTGTTTTAAAATTCCATTCTTTATTTCATTTGAGGTAATTTGTAAAGGTATTCAGGGGTAGGAATAGTGCAGAGTCTAATTTTAACGTACTTGAAAATGCGCTTCTTATCAGTATCATCGGGAAAGACATTACTTTGCTTCGAGTTGCGGGCAGAATTTTGATAGATTGTTGCGCTCCATGTTTGCATTATGACGTTAATGAGGACCAATTTATATAATGAGTTAGCGGAAGAGATTCCGTTAGTTGATAATTCGGGGAAAGGACCAGATAGGAAGCTTCTTATCTTTAATCCATTTAATCAGAGATAAGGGATTATTTTGGAACGATTTAATGCCTTTCTCAGTTGCAAGACTTAACATTTTTTTCAGGGAACAATTTATAGCGCTCGATATTAATTCATGTTTTCCATATAATTCTCCCTTTACCGACATTTCATTCGATAAGTCGATTATTCCTTGGCATTTTTAAACCAGGTTGTTTTTTTAACGGCATTAGTTTTTTAATGCATATCGTCAAATTGCATTTGTTTTTCGTTATAAAATATTGCTGAGTATATTCCATTTAGTCGACTTAAGGTTTGATATCCCTGTTATTTAAGTACTCTACCGATTAAGGTGGGCTTCCATGGAGTACTTGAGAAGATTGGGATCCTCCCTCCCCATCAACCATTTCCCTCTTCAATTCACAATAAGGCCTACTCCATTCTTTCTAAAAATCCTATTCTTTTCTCTCCTCTCCCTCGTTTACCTAACATTCTACCCTCTAAAACTGTTTTCAACATTTCCTCTCCGCTAAGTACTCGCTCCATCCACATCTTCTGTCTCCTCCGTATATCATCTAAAAGCTGCCTCTCCTCACCCACCATGTCCAGCAATTCATCGTTCCTCCTCCTCTCCGTCCACTTTACCCTTTCCATTCTTCGCATGATCTACATCTCGAATGCCTGATGTCCCTGTAATAAGCGTAAAAATGTTATGAATATTCCCACTTTAAGTAATAGCTAAGTCACTGTACTGTACTTGTTTGTTGATGACCACCGTTTTCAAATCCATCTGAATTCTCTCAGTCGTGAGACTTCTCATATTTGAAAATGGTTTACGCAGAAGAAGTTGTGCGTTTATATTGAACGCAATGCTTTTTTTCATCGTATAGTTTTCCGTATTCCTGTGAAAGTGTTAGTCACTTCTACTTATGGTGAGCTTTTTATTCTCCCATCGTCGGCACCTTCTTCATTTCTAAAAGTCTAAACCCGCTGCCAGATCACCTGCCGAATGAATGGGGCCAAATTCCGGAAAAAAACTCGAGGGTTGGCACACCGTGCGCAAGAGCTGTGGCGCCAACTGGAGGAACTTTGCGTAACCGTGAGCCGACGAGAACGAACAGAATGCGACGGGGTAAGATACTTGGAGTCAAACAGCAGGGCCCGAGCGGAAGGAATATGGACCTCAGGAACCATCCCGTCCACGCTTTCACCGATCGGATTTCTATCTTTTGCACTTCCATTCCATTCGAGGGATCTCCCAATTTATTTAGCTTCCGAATTATAGGTATCACGTTTTAGAGACGGGGTAAACTTGACACCGCAGACAAGGTGACTGATGTCGCGTCTTGGGTAAAATGTATTGACGATTGGTGTGAGAAGGTGCTGCTAGCGTTCGCTTGGAGATGCATGCACGATCCTTTTACCTATTTTTGTTGGTTTGAATTCCTATAGGAATTAGATATGTTCCTAGTTCTGTTTTTATTCTCTGATGCTGGAGATTTGATGATTTTCTTCCCCAACTTAATTCTTTTTCGGATGTTTCATCCTGTTCGAAATTTCTCGAATGATGCGTGAGCACTCCTAAACAATACAGCTTATACAGTCGCCATAGTTGTATTGTCTGATGTTTTGAATTTACCGTATTATGTGAAAGGTAATTTTAACGTCATCAAATGATTTAACAGTTTAAAAATTCAAACCGGCAATGGTTGCATCTTTTTAGCAATGAAAATAGGATTTTAATAGGGTTATCGTAGTACATCATGGTGATAGAATTACACCGGGGGCTCAGCGATGGAATGAAGAAAGCTGATACTTTTGCATTATAATGAGCTATAAATTTATTATTCAATGTCTCATTAGCGTGCGATTAAGTGCCATTGGGATAATGTGATTCACTTTGAATTCTCATCTCGGCTTTGAATTCATGAGTTATCACATTACTTCCTTGTTATGGCTGGAAATAATAAATAATATTTCAGAAATAAATTCATTTCTGCGAGAAGCCGATAAGCTTTTTCCTCAATTTTAAAAAAATTTCTCCATACTCCTATGCCACAGTTGAAGTGATTTGGTGAATTAATGTTTTCCCTTGTCAAGGGTCACAGATGAATGGATTGCGGCTAGAAACCATTATTTCGCCGTAGAATTTAGAGCTCCTTTGCTTCTCCTTAGGTCTCAGTTGATCCATCGGTGGGTGCAGCGAGGATTAGTTACGGTGGATCAGGCGTCGATCGATGGGAGCCCAGTTAGAAAAGTGCCATTTTAACGGATAAAACCGCGAGAGAGAGCTGTGTAACACGACCGTTGCCGAATGAGAATTCAATTAAGCCACAGACATATAAGAGCTAATTTGAAAACACCTGCAATGTAATCAAATCGATCCGTTTACAGTGTAGCTGACCTTTACTGCCAGGAATCCCATCGTGATACATCCAGAGGCCAAATATTGGAAATTCGTTTTTTTATCTAGTTTATCTCGCGAGATAATTGAAAAAGGTCGTGGAAAAATAAGTAAGACAAGAACTTTGAGCAGTTGATATGGTAAAAATCTTATTTTTATATTCATTGTTGAGTTCATTTTGCGTTCTTCGAATAACGATATACTATTTCACTTCAATGGGATGATCTCTATCGTAACAGGCTCAACTTTGTGGAGGTTCATTCTAATAAATTATAGCGAACAAACTATGTATAAATCCACCAATTTATTTTTGTGGTACTACTAGTTTCGACGCAGCGGCGTCATCATCAGGTAACTGATGATGACGCCGCTGCCCTATGGCTGAAGGAAAGACAGTATATTATGAAATAAATGAGATTACTCATATAAGTTTATTTAGTGTTAATTTTTCGTCGTTAACTTCATGTGATAGTTCCTTTTACTTCGAATTCGGCGATCAAACTCTGTTCAATTGGTGGAAGTGAATCCAACTGATAATAAAGACATGTGTGTTATGAAGCTCGTATATGACTTCGAAGTAGCTATGTTTTACTTAGTTCTTTTGAAATTCTTAAGGGTTGCATATATTTTATACTATTTCTAAGAAATGACTTAAGGGAAACATCTATTAGTTGATAATGAATCATAGTAATGACATTCTTAGAAATTTCTATATTTTTAAAATTACGTCAAAAGTTTCACGTGATGGTTCCTTTTATTTTGCAGCCTGCGATTGGTTTTGATCGATTTATTAAAATACATTGGTTCCATTCGAAACTAAAGAAATTTGTAGCTGTTTTACGGTGAATTTCTTAGTAAGCGGATCTCATCATATGCGAATAAATTTAACTTAAACGCTGGGGACGTTTATTCCACATTTCCTCAGGTTCCTTGCTTAGTCACACAGTTATACGCGCCAAAATAACTTTTATTAATGTTTTCACCTTTAAAAGTCAACACGGATAACTTTTTGTTAAATAGTAGCACATTAACCCATTTTTACTCCCATATAGTTTTATCTGTTTTTATCACTTGAAATTTCAACATATATGGTACATACTTTCCGTTTCGTGGTAACTACCTCAATGGACTGAATTTAGATACGCCCAATGCAATTTATATTGCCCCAGTCTGAAAATATTTCAATTGTATTGAAATACGGCGCTGAGGTAATGTTATTGGTGCAGGTTCGGGAAGCAATTTCCTATAATGTTATTCATGGAAAGTGCAGCATCGAGTTTTAAAGCATTGTTAATTAGTGGCCTTTCAGTGAAATAAAATTTCATCCACAATTGTTCGTAATTAATTATCTTTAATTGAAAGGATTTCAGCCTTAATTTGATTTGAAATTCGAAAATAGTAGAATACAATCGTGCGAATTCAAACATCTCTGTTGCAGTTAGTCATGAATAAAAAGAAATCGAATGTAACCAATATTTTCTATCTTTGTCGACTTCATTGAATTCAAATAGCCAATTTATTGAATTCATGTTGCTGTTAAACGTTAGTCACCAATTCATCATTGGCTACATACCTATAATTTTTAATTGTAATGGTCTTTTATTGACTGACTCTGCGTGCATAGAATAGTTATCAGGTTACTCTTTGGAGGTAGGTTTTCATCAGATTTTAGGATTTTTCCTCTAAACGTCGAATTTCAATCCGCGTGATTGGGCCACATTAACTTCTCAGAAATGAAATTTATTGATAGAAAAAGTGGAGGACTTGCTAACATCCAATTTCCTTTGCAATGTTGTTTCCCTTTTATCAAAAATCTTTTTCAATATCTTCAGTGCTCCAATTTGCCTTTTGCCCTATTGCGTGTACAGCATCTTTACATTCACTTATCATTGTATACGTTTGCTAAGTTGAGCGAGGAACGAAGCCTTGTGCCGATTTAGGTTAAATGAAATTTTATGTGACGAGATGGGTGAATACTCCATCATAGTTGTGTCGTCATTGTTACATTATGTAATTTTAAGAGGGATATTAATTTAGTAATATTTGATTGGTTAGGCCTGGTGAAATAGCAAGCGATGTCCTAAGAAAGCGATATCATTTCATAAAAATTGTAAACTTCCATTATTGGTATGGGAATGAAGAAGATGACCTGATACATACTTGTTAGATTGATTTATCACATCACTTAGCGTTCTTATATAATGAATTTTATATAAATTTTATTGAACTTTCAACTTTCATTTGAATTTCACATAAGAGCATTGCTTGCGGTTAGTGGAGTTCATATTGCTACTCGATCTATAACGAGCGTCGTGGTTTGGACCTATCGGAGGGCAACTTGGAGTGAGATTTTTACCGTAATTGCTGAAATCTATCATAAATCAACCGTATGAATTGTCTGGTAGGTCTGCAATGAATTTAAAAAAATTAATCTAATAAAATATATTTTTTCATCCCCATTACACCAGAATAAACTAGTAAAACTGATTGGAAAATTTCAAGTTTGAGTGATGACAATTAAGGGTTCTTTAATCGATGTAAATTACGATGATCCCTCCATACGCCATGTCTACTTCCTGGAAAATAAGGGTACCTTAAGCTTGTTATTTGACGCGGATTGGCTGAGACTTTCAGGTTTTGTCTCAGGCTTCACCTTCCGACCTACCTTCCGAGAAATTACCTTGGAGGAAGCCGCGGGCCAAAGGGTAACTAAAATATTCCCTTTTAGTAAGCTTTAAGTAGGACTAGAATAGATTTTCTCAAATATCACCGCTTTAGTGCCGGCGCGCGGCGGCGGCGGAAGAGCCAGACAACGGAGATTAATCAGTCACAAAAGTTTTCCGTGAGGAATGATGCAGAGGTATTGGGGCGTCCGCTGAAAGAGAAAAAGAGGGAATTAGCTTCGAGGAACTCTATAGGAGCGCACACAGGAGAAGCGCCGTTCGATGGGGATAGCGGGCGTGTTAATTAGGTGAATTATTGACGTGAGGAAGGAAGGGAAGGGAAGGAACGGCCCTACAAGAAAAAACACCTACGAGGGTTTGCTTGCGACAAAAAAGGACGCCCGATTGCTCCTTTTGCTTAAAATTCCCGTTGGCGCGCGCATGGGTGCGAGGCTGACTAATTTTCGACTTCACCGTGTCATTTTCGTCGCCATCGTTCGTTGGAATTAAACGAACTCTGCCTCGCTCACAAAACATCCTATTGTTTATTTATTCGACTGTGCCGGGAGAGAGAGGGAATGCCTCATTTGTGTGCGTGCGTGTGTGTGTGTGTGCATTTCGGGAACGGAACTTTTAATCGTTCTCTAGCCGGGAGGTCATCGTCAAATTTGATTAATGGATGGGGAATAGAGGTGGTTCGGGGGTGGGAGGGGTCCCTTGGGTGGGGGAAAGAGGGAAGTATTGATGGCGCGACTTGGGAGCCGAAACAGCACGCCCGCGTGGTCCAATCACTCTTTTCATCGATTTCCCCATCCCACGCGGATCTCCCGAATCAACCCGAGGCGGTGTTTATGTATAATTTAGAGGAGGCGGTGAGTGGCCGACGCGAACTATTTCGAGGGCCCCCCGTGTGGGAGAACCTCGCGGTTCGTCCTCACGGTCATAATATTAGAGTTGTAGGTATTGTTGTTGTCGACGCCCGGATGCTGTTATGCACGGGTCGCATGTGTTGCAGGCCTGCGACTTTGAATCCTGGCCCAATTAGTTGTAAACCGATGAAGATCCACGGTGATGGCGTGGGTGCCTCTGCCGCCCCTGGGCGCCGTTCTCGTGAGATCAGCTGTCGATTTCCTCTTGCCACTTGACCTGTGCCATTTGCATTCGTAGATTGCCCCTCGGGAGGGGTCTTTTGCACGTGTCAATCCTGGAAGCGTACCGTTTGAGAATTTCCTTCCCTTCTCATTCACTTGTTTCATGACGTGTAAATCACGGCGTATTCAGGAATTGATGAAACTGATGATGTCATTGTCACACTTATTTGTAGAGTAAGGGTGACTAATTCAGTTATTATATTGGTGAAGTTTTTAGTTATATGCAATATTTATAGAGGTTTCAGTGTCATGTTTTTCCTTATTATGCCCCAAGAAAGAGGAATGAGGATAACTACGTCCTTATGTTCAGTTGGTTTCGCTTTGAATATTTCCACGGATGAAGTTAAAAAGGGGAATGCTACCATTTAGTGCCTGAGGGTCGTACGTTGAAATTTACGCGGATTCTAACTAAGCGAATTTCCTTATTTTCGTGAGATAATTATTTATTAATATCAAATGAAGCCAATTGTAGCAACTTTATCAATTCATCATTTTTCCTCATCGTAAGTGTGAAAGTATTTCAAGTATGGTCAGTGAAGTTCCCACAAAACCTTGATTTAAACTATGGTAATCATCCACAATCAGGTTGATGATAAGTAGAGTTCCTCGAAAAATACTACGCAACAGATAAACTCTTATTAGCACTCAATGGTCAGCTAGTTAAAAATCATTCTCCGCTTCAAAACTTTTACTCAGGTCTATAATTTTGAAGTAAGGCATATTTTGACAATCAGTAGCTATTTGGTTTTATGTAATGAAACATTTTGCTAAATAAGGTGTTCTTCCTCCATTTACGCATATGGAAAGAGGTCGAGACTGTCTTCTAGTATAATGTAACGGATAATTGCCCTTAAATAGGGATAGTGAGCAATAGGTCGAAATTTTCTCATGTTTATGCGTGTATTTATTTTACCTTCCAAAGTCACGATCACGCACAAATACCGTTTGAAGAGTGTTAAAACTACTGAGATGAAGAAAGATTGTTTTATGGCCTATTTGGTTTGTGTCTAAATAGCGACCCCGATTACCTTCCCTTTGGGAAGTTAATCCTTTTACAACACCGTCTATTCCTATCCACGCGACCGATTTTAAATCCTTCCTCCTCCCGTATATACACCGTGAAAGTCCGTAGAATACGCGCATCTCATTTTTTAAGGGGATTACCACCATTCTCTTAGCGCGAGGTTTTTGGATCATGAGAAGTGTCTTCCACTAACAAAGACTTCCGGTGTGTAATATGCCATTGGCGTGGACGCATGGTCAATGGCAAGACGTGGAGTAATATGTGGATAAATTATTACTCTCGGTGATAGAGGATGTTTTAAAAAGGATCAACCTCCTCACTGGAGGACCTTTGTCATGGTGGGTACTTTTACTCATCCCGTACGAATCCAAACCATTGGAATTTCCTTCGATGGGAGTCTTTGGGGTATAAGTGATATACCTTGGAATCAGTGGAAAACAAAGGCTGGTTGGGGGAGATGCATAAGGCGAGTGAGGACTCTTTCGGATGTGGGGTCTTCTGGCGGATTTTGCGAATATGATACAATGGGGAGAAGGGAGGTGTGGTTCCTTTTGGGAAGGGGGTTGTTGGGGTGAAATGATGGGCGGTTTTATAGGGTAAAAAGGGGGTGGTGTCGGCGGAGCAGGGGACTCTCTCTCAGTGGACAGGGTGAGTAGACTTAAGGAACTCGGAGCGGGGGCGGCGAAGAAGTATAAGAGGACGGAGCTAAGGAAATTATGCTCCCAAGGTTTTGAGACAAAGGCTGAGTTAGCGGAGAGAAAGACAGGGGAGGGACGTGGGTGTTAGGCGGAATTGTGTGCTATGGAGAGGAGGGAGGGAGGGGGTGGGGGGAGCGTAAAAGGGGGTCTGGAGGTTGAGAAGAGATGATCAGGGCCGTATTCTAAACTGAGTGAAACTCGAAACGTAACCAAAACCTAGTTAACTTGGTCCACTGCGGTGAGGGATTTTGGTTAGTTTGGGGGAAGGGGGCTTTATGGATAGAGAGGGTCGTGGGAAGGGGAGAATCTTTGTGGTGGGAGGGCTTATTCTGGGTGGGATGGAAATGGATCTCAGAGGTGGGAGTTGGTTTCTCCATTATGCGCTATGAATTCGTCATTGGGACCCGCGGGAGATGGAAAAGGGATTCCGTCCCATCTTGCGAGGCCCGCTGATTCTCAATTTATCCGACGTCGTTTTCTCTTGATAACCGTCCCTCGCCTCCAAAACACGACGCTAAGTCGTCGTCAAAAACCTCATATTCTCTCCCTCGGAAAATATTTTACCCTTAACACATTTATCCACAAATATAGCTGTTATCTTTAAATAACTTATTCAATGACGATCGAAAAATATTTTTGCCGCCTTGGTTATGCGTTCTTTCTATCTATTTTATGCTTGGCAACGGCGCGAGTTGGTGCTAACCTTAGGTATTATGATACCATTCTATGATATTCTTTTACCATTATTATTCATACATTACTTGTATATTTTATCATAATAAAAGAACATTTTGTGTTTCAGTGATTATTTGCTAAGGAACGATAGCTCACAAATTTAAGAATGAATATTCTCGATTAGCTCCGTGAGAGGTATTTATGCAGACTAAGTCGCTCATTTTGACGGGATGGCAATGCTAAAGTGATTAAACGACGAGAGTCAGACTAAGAATCAAAAGCATGGTTGTCACTCGTGGACGGAGTGCCTACGTCATACTGTTGTGGTGTTCTTATCAAAAATGTAGGATGAACAAGAATGCCAAGTGAGCGCACCACGAACACAAATAATGGATCTTATCATTTTATGGCTCTTTAGCTAACCGTTTAAACCTTCATATAATTGTGCCCTTAGATATGTATCAAATTCAGTTGGAAAACCGTATTGGGTATTGTATTTCATTTTGATATATTTTGGAATAATATTTTTTGAAAATAATACGGCTATCCTTAAGAAAGATATGTAAAATTAAATGAAATAATCGATTCTTAACTAAAATATTTTCAGTTTGAGTCCAAAGTCGTAGTAGTTTACAGGGGATTCAATGACCATTTACCTTAGTAAACTCCATTTAATGGCCATAACCTTGACATCATTAAACTCGGTATTATTAAAATCGCGAGACTCGAGAGGAAAAAAGAAAGGTCGTGCAACTATCTGAACTTAAATTTGAGGAAGGAATGGAATTTTTTATATCTGTATTTGGTTCGATCACAGAATGAAATTTGGATTGAAGAAAACTCCGAGTGAATTGTATTTGATCAATTTTATCGAATGTACGTCGCAATGGGAAACAATCAAATCAACAAAAAGAATTTGTTTGCAGAAAGTAATAAAACATTTCGGAACAGATATTCAGTGACAGTGAAAGAGAGTGATATTTCTGTATTTTCTATTTCAAATGATAGAATTTTCGGCACACTTGTTTATTCTATTCTATTTATTTTTACTTTTAACATCATGGAATGATATTCTTAAGAAATATGATTTCCTGATTATTCCCATATTGAGAGATATTCAGATTATATACATTTGAAAATATTTTTTCCACGTGCCGATAACAGCGTTTAGGGCAAACATTTTCGTTGAGTTCAATCGGTATTTCTTGAAAACAGGTCCAGGATTGTTTTCCTTCACCAACCTTACAGTGAGGTTTTAGTTGTACAGGATGATTCATTTTCTATAAGTTCCCTTAGTAGCTACTCTAATTTATCCAATGATTATGTCATGCATCTCTCGTTGGCTGTCCCCAGGTTTTTAATTTGGAAAAATTTCTGTGCGTGATTTATATCATGGGGAATCCCTGGCGGAGTCTCAGTATATTAGAATTAACCCTTAATTCATACAATCGAGAAGGGTGACGAACGAATTCTTCTCCCGAGCCTAGTTCATTAAGAATGGAACGGGGGCGCACGCTCAGGGGTCCACGGAGACGAGCGAGGGAGTTTCCGGGCAAGAGTGGAAGGTTGGAACGTAAGACGCGGGGTGGTGTCAAGTAAGAGACAGGGACGGAAACTTAAGAGAAATAAAAAAAGGGCAGGGTATACGTAATTATCTTAATTTTACCGGAAGAGTGGAAGGAGGAAAAAAAAGAAGATAAAGGGGGGGTATATAAGGAGAAGAGTTGGGGAGTCGTGAGACGAGGGCGAAGGATAAAGGAGTTTCGAGGCAAAATCTGGCGAGCAGTTCGTCTGATACGCAGTCCACGTACACGAGATTTTCATCCCGAAAAATAGACGGGACCAGCGTGCTAAGTAGGCCTCGGCAGTGTTTGGGAGCTCGTGGTATTCTTCCGGCAGGAGGCGTGAGGAGCAAGTGAAGGGGTGGGGGGGGGGGAGGGGAAGCAGTTCATTCTTTTTCTGCCTCGGGAGGGAAAATGTATTATCTTCCCAGTGTGCACACAACCCTCGTCATACCAAACTTCTCTCTCCAGTCCTTTGCAAGGCTTCGCCATTAGGTTAATTACTACCATTGCTCCGAGATGCTGGTACCAACTGTGATTTGCTCGGTCCTTCTCCTTTGCTGCGCTTTGGAAAGACCGGTTGAATTGGGGTGGGGGGGGGGGGGGGGAAGGCAATTTATAATAATCAGCATTCAAGGTTTGCGAAAGCCTTGGCACCTACAAATGTAACTTCATTCCGTCCGCCTTTGAAAAGTAAATTCGTTATGCGCCTAATTAAGATTTGTATCACTACAGCACTCATACATTTTGTCTTATTTTTACCCTAATTTTCTCTCTTTTCAGCTGTAGAAAGGGCCTTATTTGGTTTTCCTATACCGGTTAAGCGACTAAGGAAGGCAACTTATTGAACTTCAGTCGCGTATTTAACATTGTCATCAGCTTCAGAATTGGTATCCTGAAGCATAGGATGCAATCATTCCGAAGTTGTTGCACTATATATTGTATGAATAATTGAAAGATGTTTTTGATCAAATGGTATAAATAACGAAAAGTCGTGTAATAGCTCATGGAAAAAAATTTGTAATATTGCTTGGATTTATTTTTACTACTCGACCGAGTTAATAATTCCTTGTATTATATTTATCCGTGAAGCATTCGTAATCGTGGTCGCTATGTTCAAAACTCAATTGAAATCTTTGAAAACCTTTTGGGTGTCAGGATAGTGAAATTTAAAAAAAATATCCTATAGGATTTACTCTTGGTTAACGGATAACCTGGTACCTCTTTATTCCGACTAAATGGCGTATAAAGGCATTGGTCATAAATATAATGAAATTCGATATACAGTTCATTCATGATTCTCAAATTTTCCCTTTTAACGCATCTCTTCCTGTATGTATGTAGTGTCAAAAATATTTTGTGTGTTAGTACATAATAAGCTTGGTTATTAATAATGGATAAGGCGTATAGGTTTTAAATTTTTTTCTCTACTTATGTCTGGTTGTATGGGTGACCACTGGTTTCTAGCATGCCAAAGTAAAGTTTTACTGTACATACCATGGATGCTGATTGCCCCATAAAATATATTTATCTTTTCAAAGAAAACTCAAAATAGAACAAAATAAATAAGACAAAGAAAATTTTGTTTTTAGCGAAGGAATGTATTGTTGACGATATGAAGTTGTTTCTGCGTTAATTTTATTTTAATTGATTTAAGGTGTAGGTAAAGTTCTAACGTGAGAATTAAAAATATGGATAATGTAGCAAGCTGGAGAATTTCTATGTTCATTGAAGTGTGCGAGTCTGATTTAGATGTCACCATTCACCTTCAAAAAGTGACCATTGATGGAAAATATTTTCAAATAAAATAGTTCGATGGCTCTTCACCGCAGCATGATAGTAATTCTTTGACCGCTTCAATGTCCAGTGGAAAGCTTATGATTAACACTATAGCGCTTGCATGGTGAATTTCGTGTAATGCTCACTAAAAGGTTAGAATATAGGCAATTTTTTTCAATATCACGTGCGATTAAAATTCATTGTCATACTCATTGATCTGTATCTGGATGAAGAAGTGACAGCTATTTCCAAAGGCCTCTTTCAATGATGAATCACTGGCTTTTCATTCTGAGTGAAATGGGATATATTTTTAATTAGTCACTGGAAATGCTTTCGAAATGAATGAGTGACAAGCATTAGCAGTTCATTTCATTGCACAAAATGTGAGGTAAGAATAAAAAGCATTCCATTTTAACATTTTAAATAAATATTTTCTGTTAATTGAACATGGACCAAATAAAGTGAGTCAAATTGTGTGGTTTAGGGAATACAACTCAGCGGATTTTCTCAAGCCAAGAAGCCATTATACAAGTTGTTTACGTATGAATAATTGTAAATGCCGTCTATGGCAGGAGGAATGTGGGTGTAGAAAAACCACGTGCCCTTACTTTATAAAGTGCTTAAAAAAACGAAAGTATTCTGTGGATATGTTAATATAGGATGTGCTTGATACATGGTTAATGGTTGAGGCGATTGTATTATCATTGTAGCTGTTGACTGTATTAATGATTATAGATTATTTAAAAAAAATTAAGGATATCAATATTAGAGCTAAAGATATATTTTATAAATTGTATATGATTTATCATTAGAATTATGTTTCAAAATATTTCTCATAAAAATATCTCGAAGCTGAAGCGTCTTTTATTTTTAAAAAATTTTTTTTCATTTACTTTTCTCATTTTCAAATTAAAAAAAACAGAAAATTTTTAGCTGCATCATTCTTTTTTTAATCGGAGTAAAATCTGGCGATTGAAATAACGAATTGAAGCGTTGAATTATTTTGGAATTTGCAAAAGTCTTTGAGCAGTATAGAGTCCGTGCCTTGAGGAGGTTCCCCAGTGGAATTATCAGATGACATAGTCTTTCCCACTGCACTGCTCCTTTTGCCATGTCGAAAAGCAAGCGACCTCGTTTGGGCATTATTCCAGTTTCCACGTGCCACGGAGTGACCTCAGATCTGAAAACAGTCCATCGGGTCGCCTTGGAGACATGAACCCTTCAAGTTGGAGGATAGGCCGAGGTCTGTTTGGAGTGTGGCGAAAGGGTTCGAGGGGGCAGAGGTGAAGTTATATTAGAGGCCGAGTGTGTGGGGGCATGAAAAGATTTCGTAGCTCGAGGGCAGCGGAGTCGACCAGTTGGACAAAGAAAGGAAAGGTTCGGGAGGAAAACATTGGGAGAAATAAAACGACTCGGTCCTTAGAGAAATGACGAGTAGAAACGGTCGATATGTGAGAGAGGGGACGTTAGGGCTTGTGGAAATAGGAGAGAGAAAGAGAGAGGAAGGCGTATTGAATGGCCCGAAATGGCTAGCACTGTGGCGCGATGGGAAAAGAATGAAGCTTGAATGGTGGGGGCCTGTTGCGCCTCACGGCCCCGAGGATGGTGGAGTGCGGGCCGGGAAACGCGCTCGGAGGAAGGGGTTTGGTCTCCGGCCGAGGGATGGGTGGCAGCGTAGGAGGATGTTGGAAGTTTTCCCCGAACGCACCGATGCGCCTCACCAATTTCATTCCAGCCATCCGACCCCATTCCCCCTTTCGATCTTTTTACCTCCCAAACCCCATCCCCTCACTTCCGGCTTTTCTCTCGCCATCCTCCTCGCCCTCGGAATTCTTCGCTCGACTCGATTCTTTCTGACCCATTCGTATCCCTTTGCGGTTGAGGAAATTCCGTCACTATGTGATGATTGCGACTCCCTCAATGGGCATCTGAAGGTGTGCTACTTGTAACGGGTCGCTCGCGAGGTGTTGGGCGTCGGAAGATATCCCAGTTGATGCGGGAAAGATTTTAAGGGTACGAGTACGGACTAACTGTGGCCGTTTCTGATATGTTGGTACAGTTTCACTACACAATATGTACCATTCGAAATTTTTTTCGAATGATAAAGTAATAGAGAGGTGCTTTTTGTTCGCTGGTCTAGCCACACCTTGAATATTGAGCGAGCATATTGAATCCGCAACCCGCGAACTCAATAAATTATAAAGGGAAGCTTCGTGATTCATCAAAAACTGCAGCAGACATGCAGAAACGTTTCTCAGATGTCAAATGAATTATGCTGGAAGCCACTAGAAACTCGAAGGCAACGCGCTAGGCCTTTACTTATTGAAAAATCTTACAGAGCTACCCAAAGAACATTATATTGGATCCCCATTATACTTCCTGGTCCAACAGAAACGATAAATTACGAGAGATATCTTGTCGAACGGATAGATGAAAGTATTTTTTCCCTAGAACAATAGGGGGGTTTAATAAATGCTGGGTGGGACTTCGAAGGCACATTTCCTTTCCATTTTTTAACGACTGGTGTCCTAACGCCACCTGCCACACGCCTATTGAGTCGCTCCCCCCCCTCCCTCCTCTCCATAGCACACAATTCCGCCTAACAACCACGTCCTTCCCCTGTCTTTCTCTCCGAGTTTGAGCCTCAGTTTTCATTTTTATTAAGCTCTGGGTAATTTGAAATAGTGTGAATACCCTGAGGATGGAGTACAACTGGTACCCCGAAACGTCGCGACGTCGCGACGCGTCGTCAGCCAAGAAGGAAATTTCCCAGTGGAGCACCCGAACAGCCTTCACTACCATTGTACCTATGTGTTGGCATAGCTTTGGATTTTATAAATAGCACTGGTTTTTGCCCTCCTTTGTCTGAGAATCCAAAAAGTCGCAGCAGTCATCATGTGGCTGATTATACTCCAAAGATATCTGTTCCCTACACGTTATTATTTGCGATTGAGGGCTCTATTACTTAGTAATTATTGATTTAAACACTGCTAATAGACATCGTTACGTACTGAAATCGGTCTCAAGGTGTTTACGAGTAAGTGGAAGAACTATTCAAAGAAATTAAACTTGAAAAAGTTCTAGGACAAAAGCAGCTCATGATGATGAGGTTTCAAAATCGTTCAGAGAAGCTGAAATATTCTTGGTAGGGATTCTTACTAAGGTATCATTTAACTAAAAATTATAGTTTTTTGTCAGGCTATCAGCGGTAAAAAAATCTGTATTCATTTACGTATAGGAAACATTGTTGAATCTGTAACTAAATCCTAATTCAAGGTGAAATAAACTTTACAAATACAGCAAACTAATATATACGGAGTCGATTTTATTGTAAATATTTAATGATAATTATATAAAATAAAGAAAATTTCATTACTGGTATATTTTTTTAACGCGTTTGAGTTTTGGCCTGAATATTTCATATTTAAGGGTGCATAAAAATCATCGAAAAATCACCTGAGCTAAGAACTAATGAAATATTTTCTCATAGAAACTTATCTCGGTACTTCTCCGCGGAATAACGAATCGTATATTCCTTGAAAAATAATCTAAAAAACGGATTCTTTTATTCATTCCAACAGTTATGAAATATTTGTGCTTACTTGCACGAGTTGTAGAATAAAACGCATAAGAGATGAGAAAGCTATTCATTTTCATCCTTGGATCTCTAATTGCAGTATCTTGAAAGGGAATAGTGAATTGAATTGATATTTTGATGTGTCGAAGAAAATTATTTCTTTGAATGAACTGCTGACGGCAATGCTTTGAGAGGGGGAGTCTTAACTGGGCTAATTCAATCAAAAGAAAAAACTAAAATCTCCTAGTGGAAGAGGTTTAGCCTTGATTTCCATTATTCGCTTGAATTTCTAGTAATTAGGAAATGCCATGGATTTGGAACACGCAATATG
Source organism: Ischnura elegans (assembly GCF_921293095.1). NCBI lineage: Eukaryota > Metazoa > Arthropoda > Insecta > Odonata > Coenagrionidae > Ischnura > Ischnura elegans. The sequence continues at coordinate 44,953,501 of NC_060246.1, forward strand.
GAGACTAGTGCCTTTTAAAGCCTAGCTTAAGCCATATTTGGCTGCCTCTTCGTTGAATTGAAAATTGCAAAATCTCCAAGATTTATGATAAGCGCAGGAAATTTTGGTGTGCTAATTCGAGGCGGTTATTCGAAAACTCCTGAAGGTAATAATCTCTTTGCATGGAAACTGCAGCATTAACTGTTGTTTCTTAAGAAAAGAAATGTTTTTCAAGTTCCTTTTCAAAAAAGTCGTAAAAATTTTTTGACTAGTGTGGAGTATCCGAGAGATTTCTTACTATCAAATTCATTTTTGATATCCTCGAAGAGAGAACCCATTTTAATTTCCTAGTGGTAATTATTTACCTTTCGATTTAATATCTCGGCTCCAAATTATCGTGGCACTAGGCTGCCATTTTTGTGGTGATATATGTGGTAGCCGATTTGCAATTATAAAATGGGGTACTCTAGTGCTGCTAATAATACCTCTTCAACTATAACACAATAGTTGAAATTAAATACCGATATTAATATTTTAAGCTCTTATGGTTTATAATTATAAATTTTTTTGTTGATTTTTAGGAAAATAATCCTCTGGATTAGGCTGGTATTAAGGCCATCATTTGGAAATCAAATTACACTGGAGTAAATATACCATTAGTTACTCCTTTAATCAATAGTTCCCATTTTCACGATTTTTAAAAAGTATATATATATATATACCTATGGCTTAAAATTGCTTTTTGGTTGTGATAATACGGTTTTAATTAATAATTAGCTTAATGGATATTGTTTTAACTCTAATCGTATTAAATTGTTAGTGCTGTTTTTGATATCAGTCGCAAGCTTTAGGATCCCGGCTGTGATTATTCCTTTTTTTATTCGTTGCAGAAGTCACACTAGTTTCTACATTCGAAGTTTATGGAGGTCAAGGTGTCTAGCGGTATTTTATATTTCCAATGCTGAACGAGAAATCCCTCTCAAGGCATTGAAGTGACAGCGGGTTAATTCCTCGTCCCTTAATCCCATGGCCTTGCCTTTGTTAATCCTCATCCCTAGAATGACGGGTAATTTGTCGCGTTGAACCCGTTTTTGCAAAGCTTTGTCTCTGCTGCCCCAACAAAAGGATTTCAATGACGCATTACAATTATGTGATGGCAGGGAAATATCGAAATTTTCATATTTCACGCATAGCCTAGCATGCCTTTTGCTAATTTATAAAAATAAGATCGCTCAGTATCATTTTAAAGAAAGAACCTATTTTGTTGTATCTCCATACCTATAGCAAAAATTTCGTTTTGAATAAGAGCCAAAAATGTTTACTGGAAAAAATATCCCTTCTTTCATCTTAGCTATATAACGGGGCTACCATAAGGTATTTGGCCAAACTGATCCTTCTTTTATAGACGTGGAAATGAAAAAAACAATATTGCATAATTTTTGTTGTTTAAGGCGGTATATTTGTGTTTTTGATAATGAGTCTTCGAGATTGAATATGTCAAGAGATATATTGTTAGACGACATAGAAATGTACTTGCATAGCCTTTTAGATTTCTCTTTAGTCATTAAAGTTTGCTAATAGTACGCTCCGTGAACATGATTTGAGCTTGAAGAGGTAAATAAGGTTTCAAAGCTTTATTGGTGAATAAGATGCAATCTTTTGTTTGTGGGCTAAATATCTCCATATCAAAGATGGAATGTACAACACACTTAGTTGCTAAATACTTGATACTTGAATTTTGCTGGAAATTCTCCGGATTATCTTCATAGATTGTAGTGGATATATTTAAGCTCGTATGTGAAGATGTGACTCCGCATGTTATTTCGTCTGCTTTGTTGCGCACGCTAAAAAGGTGTCATTTATCGTGAAAGGGCGTAGAACAAAAGCTTGCGTTGAAACTTTTAGATCCGTATGCTATTCCAAGGCTGGTAGAAGGGGACTTTGAAAAGTTGGTCTCGTAAAATAGAATACCTGATCCCTATCTTTATTTGAACGGCCTCTTTTTTTTCTTTTCCTTCGCTTTATATCTTGCACATCCACTTTTACAGCCTCGCGGTTCTGTGCATTTTTCTCATTCCGAGAGCAGCTCCTTCACGAGGCTGTTTCTGCGCACCTTGATACCGTCGTTCACCCTTGTTCATAATCTCTCTACTTTAAGCGGACTCCTCACCTGCTTCCATAAAACACTTCTCTCCCTTCGCACTCTCCTCGGCCCGGCTTCCTCTCCGGTCGTGAACTCGCGGGCCTTAAAAGGAAGGGAAAAGCGTAGCGGAGAGAGGGAGAGAGATGCATGCGCTATTACTCTTACATCATTCAATCTTAGAGCTTCCCGAAGAAGATAAATGGGAGGCGTGAAGCTCTTTCCCTTCCTTCCCTCCTTTTCTTTTTATTCTTCGCTCTGGTATCTTACCCAATCGACTTATTCAGGGAAAGGGTTTACCATCTTCTTTTCTAATCCCATTCTCGAGACCGTTTCCTTACTTGAATCTATTTCCTCCAGCATCTATAACGTCACAGAACATTCTCTTTTTTGCCTTTTTCGGAGTTTTTGTGGTTACTTTATATAAAGGGGGGAAAAGAAGTTCCACCTAAAATGATTACCGTCTCATTCACATTTTCTGATTGCTCAATACCGTTTCTAGCTTCTCGTGTCGGCTCACACAACTTTTATGTTGTAATAATTGTGCGGGGCAACGCCAAAATACACACATACGTACATTTTGGTTCAGTAAATACCTGTCGATGTTTGGTCCATGAATCTTCCACTATTGGGGATAAGCACACTCTGATTTCTAGCTTGTAGGCGTAATTGTACGCAAACCGTAGAGGAAACGATATTTACTATTGACTTGCTTCGAGCCGTAGGCCAGCACATCATTCCGCTGTCATGATATCTGTTTACCGATCAACGTATGAGAGTTAAGTGATGTGATAAATCATTTTTAACCATACAAAATAGTGCACTCGATTACCACAGTGTATACAAGCTGTGTGATCATAACCCACTCATGAAGTACGACCTTAGCCAGGGGCTGATCCAGGATATTTTTCTGGGTGGGGGGGGGGGGGGGGCGATTCATAAGGGTCTGACAGGTCTTTTCATTTTTGAAATCAAAAGCAAAACACAACTATTGCTGTAGAAAATATTCTGTTTATTTTGATATGAAAGTTATTAATGTAAAATTAAATGATTGAGGCTCCGTAATGCACAAAATAAAACGAACGTAATGGCAACTGTATTTAAAATCTTGTCTAGTTTTTAAGCACCTGGGGGGGGGGACACGTGTCTCCGTGTCCCCTCCCCTAAATCCACCTACGACCTTAGAGTTAGCACTGTATGTCACTTTTAAGTCCGGCTTTAGGTTGATATTGAAATTTGTGATGATGAAAAACGAAGAGGAAGAAAATTTGATTATTTTAAATTCGAACATCACGTAGAGTCCGTATAATCCGATTAGCTATTCGAAATACTTTTTTATACACCTCTAAAATTCCTGGGCACACTGTATTCTGATCTGTTCTGAGTGATTTTATCCTTCACCTATCTCAACAAAACTGATAGCCATAGTACGTACTATTTGTTTTATTTTTAAGTCGCTAAAAAGGTAAATTGTTGAAAACAACCAAATTTGTTTCCGTCAAAGCTTTTCTCTCAGTTATTTCGGGGAATATTGCGTCAATACAAACACCAAATAAATAATTGGACTCGTCCCTGTTCGATGTTTGGAGGCTGTGACCCAGCGGGCCGTGTTTTCAAGTCAGCATTATTTCCCTCAAGGAGAGAAAGCGAAGATATGCCTTAGGATCACAGGGACGTCGCTCGCTCCAGCTGTCGTCATTAAAAGCCACCCCGCACTGTGAGGGAAAAAAGGAAACAAATCCAGGATGCCATGAATTTTGATGACGCAAAGTCATTTGGGGCGCGGGGTGACGTCATCAACGCCGGTTCTTTCTCCCGACCCTTTCGGAAATGTATTTTTTCCTCCATCTTCCCGCGTTTGTTTTTCTCCTTTCTCTCCCTTTTATTATTATCATCATCATCATCATCCTAACCCCCTCGTCCCACGGGGGATGGGTGATTTCGTTTCCTTCGGGTGCACGGCATCGCAAAATAATTACGCGGGCGTTATGGTTGCAAAGACCTTCTAAAAACGTAATAAAATACTTCGCCCGGATTAATGAAGAATGATGATGGAGGCGTTGGAGCCCCTTGCTCTGGTTAGGCGGGGTTGTCGGACGTAGCCGTGCAGTCGTTGCCTCTCTTGAGTCGTCCTCCTCGCTGGGATCTGCGGGGCCCGGAGTTGCACGGAGCGGGCCCAACGGAATTGGGGGGGGGGGGGGCGCAGTTCTCCCATCTGAGCGCCCGGGGAGCAGGTGAGATTCGTCGCTCGAAAAACAACGAAGGAAAAATGGGCGGGAGTATCACACTTGCGGCTTAATGCATGAGCGTAAAACCCACCCATTAGAGAGAGAAGAGGGGGGGGGGAGGATGGGTCGCTTGCTTCTTCCTCAGACACTGGGACACGCCGCCGCTACTAGTGGAGATGCTGGAGGATGGATGACTCTATCTCTCTCTCCTCTGTTATGCCCTTTCCCACTGCCGCCCCTCTATCCCATACTCCTCGTCTTTTTAGCGGAAGGAAGTTGGAGGGAATACATCCGTTTAAAGCGCTAACTGTGTACCCTCCGGCCTCTCTCCTGAGCTAAGTGAGTGAAGTTGGATAGAATTAGGTTTAATGAAAGCAATTAGCAATTAAAAGTAGGATGGCCGCGTAAATTCCCGGAATTATATTGCAGCGTTGCTGGATGGGGGTCAGGGGATACGGTATGTTCCGTTCTCACCAAAGGTTTATTACGGTTTCCGTTAAAAGGGTTGAGAATGGAGCGGATGGCTTGGTGAATGGCCTAAGGGGGCACTTAAAAATTTTGAGTTTCTATCTATTTTTTCCTGAGTGGACTTGCATTAATTGATTGGTTCAATGAAATTATTTTTATCTTTCATGGTGTATTGGTAACTAATATGGGAAGATACTAGAAATTATGGTCGCTACCCTTAGTTTATTGCTTTCTTACGTCTTCGTTTGTTTCTCTGCAATCGCGTGCGAGTTTACTCTAATGCATCAATAAGTTTTATGTTAGACATGTTATGCATGTACCATTTTTGCAACATATCGGTCAAATTTCACGATTCCTGTTTCGTCAAATTCTCCCATTCCAATGGCTGTTCAAATATTTCAAGTTCAATGCAACTCTAGGAATGTAAATTATATATATTTTTATAAATTCGGATCGTTTAAATGACACGGTTGGCATGTAATTGAGTGTATGATATCTTTATTCCCATTCCTGGCTTTGGCAGACAGCTTGCCTTTGAAATCCAATGAAAGCATATAATTTATTGGAAAATTATGATTAAATTCTATTTTAAACATAACCATCAAAGTGGCAGATTCGTAAAGTATCTGTTTTTGCCGAGGTGGCCGATTTATCGAACCCTTTGCAGTGAAAACGTGTGGAAAAAGGTGTCTACTAGAAAAAAAAATGTTTCCGATGCCACTACATAGGAATTAGCTATTTGCTTGGAAGATTCTCAATAGGACACATATAGCCATCCATATGTTCTACAGAAATCCATAGATTCCAAAAATAATGAGTAATTCGTTGGCTTAAAGTTATCTTGGGAATAGGTACCTACCTTTTATAAATTTTTTATTAGCCCTTGCAAGCCTTCGATTTATAATTTTCTTTTGGAATATTTTACATTTCAAATTCGATGGCTTGGAATGCTGCTGCGAATTGTAAATTCTCTTAATTTTTTATATACATCTAAGAGGAATAGTTATGGATTTTAGGGTTAGGTTTCATTTAAATTACTAATTAAAGGCACATATTTCCACGAATTTATTCTCTATTGCGAGGTTGTAATGCAAGATTATTTACAATGATCTTGAAGTAGTGATGAAATATTTTGTTTCAGAAGGTTTTTTATTGTATTTTTGCTAATTTTACTGGGAAAAAGTGGAGACATAATATGAAAAAAGTATCTAAAAATATTTTACGCTTGGAATGCGATATACCTACTCCCAGTGTAGCCTGCTTACCTTATCTTACTTAAAAAAGAAACAGCACATCGAGTTGCAATAAGATCTCCACTGTCAATGACAGCGCAAGGAAATTTTAATCGGAAACAAGATTCGCGTTTTCAACCCTTGGAAATCAGAATTGAAAAAATCGTGAAGAGGATACAGCGGGTGGTGAGAGAGGTAGATAGAAATAAATAGGATGATACTCGAGTCCTTGTACCTTTCGGGCCAATGAAAAAATCCTCCCATTCTTCGGATCTGCATAACAAGACAGGCGCAATTAACTCTCCACTCGATTTTACTCCATGCCCGGCTGTGTGTTTCAATTTAAACATCACGGTCCGCATGCAGCGCCATTGCGCCTCGTGGCGGATCTAGCGCTCAGCCACCGATACGGAAAAAATCGCCCGACCATTGGCCGTTCGTTACACCACCCGGCTTCGCCGTAGCGCATCGCCCGCGACCATTCTTTCCTCCAAAGCGCTCCCATCGGCCCGCACAACATCATCCGCGCTCCTCCGCACGTTTCCACCGATTCCGTTCACTCCCATCCTCCTTTTGCCGTCTGTCCTTTCGCCGCTGCGTCGCCTCTTTCAGTTCCGTTATCGCGGAATCGATTCCCAAGGTAAGCAAGTTATGCGCGCTCTGTTTCGCGACGCCCCGCACGAGTAGAAAGGGTTTGTGCACAGCGAAACCTGGCTGGCTGGATGCACTGAATTCGGCCGTCATCGTTATACGTATATAGCGACGGATTGGATGGAGAGGAGTGCCCCGCGGGCGGGCGCAAAGGGTCGCTACCTCTCATTACTCCTCGAATTCTATGGAATGGAGGTAATGGTAGTTTTGTTGGTCGGTATACCTAGCCCTCTCATCCACGGGAGACTGAACAGTCAGTCGATGGTGAAGTAGAGGTAGGATTGCAGGACGTGCGCTAATTATTTGGTGAAGCATAATGCAGTTTTATCTGTGATTTCGGGAGGATCAATTTTGGGACGATACTCCTTAGCATTGAAGCGGCTAGTAGTGTAAGCGGATATGACTAATTTGGGATTCTCGTTACAATGCGAGCTGACAAAAATTACGAAATTTTATTATTCAATTGCATTTAGTTAGCTTATTTTTTCGTACAATGGATTGAATTACTCATAGCTCTACCTTTTCTTCTTTTGAAATAGGACTAGATAATATGCACATGTCTTATCTCTAAATATCTCTCTAAATGTTCAATATTTTTCCCGATCCTTCAATTTAAACTTTGAGCTACTTTCTCGATTGATTTTAGCTGAAATTGCGTGACTGGTGATGGAATAGTGAGATCATAAGGTCAGAATGTGCCATTCCATATAATTAGTAGTTGCAATGGCAAGATTTAATGTTTATATTTTATTCAATCAAGTAATATACCCCTGAAAATTTTAATCATTTTAAATCAATTTATCAGTAACATGTTTAGTTATTGGCCAGTAGAGAGTAAATGTAGTTTTCATAGACTAGAAACGCAAGCTAAGAATTATTAAATCCTTTATGTAGTCATAGTAAGCACTACTTGTTAGTTCACATGTCGTGATATGTCTCCGTAGGAAAGCAATCTCACTTAATGAATTATTGCATAAACGACGTATGTTGCAGCAGAAAATTGAATATTTGAAGAGAACCATGTGTCACTAGAGCAGATGCAATGCTAATCTAGTCCGTATTATCAATGGAAACTATTAAAAGAGAACGAGCTTAAGTCGGAGTTCAAAATAACTGAGGGCCTAGATTTCCAAGCTCCTTAAAAGTTGCCAAGCGTAGTGAAAGCTTTTTTAAAATCCCTGCTATACAGTTCCAAAGGACCAGAACATTCACGTATCGGATACAGACCTATTTTGAGACATTCCTCTTCCCGCAATCCTCCATTTTGCCCGTCATTCTTGCATGAGAGATATTGGCTTAAAGGGTAAAATTTCTATACTGTTCCCTGCTTACATTTCATTACGAGGGAGAAGGTATTAAAATATTTTTTTGATAAATGATTCAGGTACTCGGAATTATCTGAAGATTCTCGTGTTCGTACTCACATTCGAAAACTTCTTTCCGTATCTCCACTTTTCCTCCCTTGTCATATTCAATTTTCAGACGAGCAGATGGAATAATGTTATGTTTGCCATTTATGTGAAGGAGAGGCAGGATCTGTCAAGCGGGGGAATGAAAGCAGATCGGCTGTCGGAAGTGGAAAAAATTCTGCGTAGGCACTCAAACAGAAAAGAGATAAGCTCAAATCCAATTTCGCACTCGTGTTGCATTCCTAGAGTCCTACCGCATTAATGACGTTTGTGCGGTTCGAGTGAGACTCAGCCACTCCGTGCGTCGACAAAAACTAGGATGAATTGTGCTTTTGAGCTCGGGTCATATGGTTTTGCTTGCACGTGTGGAAATCAAATTTATTTTGATTAATTCACTAAAGTTGGTTGTGTAACTGAATTTTTGTTCTGAGGAAATGCTCGGTGGGTTTCGCTATATCTAGCAAGATCTTTTTTCTTTTTTTACCTGAATTATAACCTGCAACTGATCCCTGGCTTAAATGAGAAACTCAATAAATTCAACATAATCTTCTCAATCACTTGTGCAATATGATAATATTTATTAGGTCTATGTTAAATATGACTTCTTTGATGAATTTCGAGGAAAATGCCTTATAAAAATTAGTAAACAAGGTAATTCAAGTGCTACTGTTATTTATAAAAATATCTTTTTACTTGATGTGAGTTCTTTAACAAATTCCAGATTTTATGAAATCCGATGAAATTTTATGGATGTCATGCCTCCTATTATTTTCATCAGTGACTGTTGATTACAGTATACTACTTAGCAAAACAATGGACTATAGATGATCGCAATGAGTGAACAATGATTCCATATATGATCAAAATTAAAAGAAATGTACTCACTTAGTCTATAAGTGGCACACTTACCTTCCTTCAACCACCACCCCTCTTTAACGTTTGCCCTCTCAATGCTATTAAGTTTCGTTCCATCACAACCCCGTTTAAATCCTTTCCGCGACTCAAAACCTCACTTTCGAAAAGAAACAGTGCACTAAGTACCGTAAGCTACTTAGCCTGCCCTCCTGCCCTATCATCCGGCCTGCCTCTCTCTCTTTTCATTTCGGTTTTCCCCGTTCCTTGCCCACTCCCGTTGCCTCTCTATCCATTCTTCAGTGGAATGGACCTCGGCGCTAAATAGGGGGATAGGGGAATTAGCAACGGGAGGTAGCTCGAGCATTTAGGACCTTGCGCGCTTGAATCCGCGGTAGCCCACGCCCTAAAACCGCGGTCGCTTCGTAATGCGATTTCGCTTGCCGCTCTCTCTCGTTTGCGAAGATAGAGAGGTGGGGAGAGAGAGAGAGACATATGGATAGAGAGATGGATTTAAAATGGAGGATGCTTGGTTAGACAAGGGAAGAAGATAGGGTTAGGTTGCTGGTGGCCACTGCCATGAAAGCAAAAAGGAAACGAACCGACTAATCAAAGCGGAAGCACACCGGAAAGGACCCCATTGACTTCCCTGATATTCTTCCAAAGGCAAGGCACCGCATATAATGCCGCGTCCCGTATCATGTGAGGCATGCGTTTTGTGTGCTTAGAACTAGGGCAATTGTCTTATTATAGCTGTGCTAAGAGAAGCGGAGGAATCAGCTTAGATGACTGATTTGTATGAACATAACCATTTTATTTTTCCGGTCATAATGGCCTTGGTATTTCTTTAAGGAGCATGGTAGCCCAGTGGATAGAGCAATTCAGTTTTAATAGAAGGATAGGGGATGCTTATCTTATCTTACGCGATATTTATTCCGGATGGGTCCTGCGGAAATCCTCCAAATTAAATCTTTGCGTTGCGAGGCGGCTCAGAGAATTGACTACCTACCTGGAAAGTTCAAAATTCACACACCTATGGCTTGGTCTGGGGTGAACTATACCCTCGTTTTTCAAAATGATCCTTCGTTTTAAGCCACTGAGAGCGAGCACATTAAAAAAATGGCAGTTCATAGTTAATTAGGAAAGGTAATTTTATTTTGTCTACTCAAAGCTGGTGATCCAGTGGTTAGCTTTGGCATCCAAACGATCAAAGGGTCCAGCGTCCAGGTTCAAAGCGGAGGAAGCCCTGGTCTATGGGATCCCATCGTGGATCGTCATGTGATTTTTTATTGCCCGGATCATAAATATTTACAAATTTTATGCACTCGTGTTTTCATACCAGAAAATGATACGCGGTATTACTTATATTAGCTCGTATCTCATCTCTCTCATCATCACACGGCGAGCTGCCTGTGCGATTACGCAGTAGTTTTCCGTCTTGAAAAGATAAATTATTTTTATTTGATGATCTTTGGAGTGATTGTTTTTCAGTGCTTTTGAGGTTATGTTTTATGAGATGTAAATAGAGTGAGAATCGATGGAAACTGAAAGCGATGTAAAATGTGGAGAATAGTTGAACTGAGAAATTCACATGGATCACTTACTAAGGAGGTAATAGACATGTGGGATGACTACAAGCCAAGTGATCACGAATAACTGAGGAATTAATTAGGAGAAAATTAGAACTAAAAGCCCAAGTAAGAGGTGAAGCAAGGGAGAAAAACTCGGACTTTGCCCAGAAAAAACGTGAAATAAAACAGATACGTAGGCCACGTTGTTATGATATTTTTAATATTGCCCAAGTATTTTATATATTTTCCAATCGTCTTAAAAATTAGATAACAGCATCGGAACAGTAGAATAAATAGTAGGTACCCAACATCTCTTTCGAATAAAATCAGTTAGTATTGCGATGGGATTGAATAAGAAGTTTTTTCTTCCTAAATCTTCAGGTTCATGTACGAAGAACAAAATTGCTACGTTAAAAGAGCTTGGGTCAAACAGTTCGTCATCGCACAGTATGGTATGAAAGTTGAAAACTTAAAATACGTTAAAATTGCGTTTGACCCCTAGGGTTGGGTAGACTTACTTCTCGTGTACCTAAAGTTAATTCATCGTAGGCCAATGCTTTGGTGAGTAGACAAATGCTTGTCACCAAATAATGATAAAACACATAGTTTTCTTATGGGTGGTTCGGAAGACCTTACGTACGTAATTTTTTAGAGGGCAGTGAGTGAGGAGGTACCCAACATCTCTTTCTCTGGTATAGCTGACAAAATGATCCATTAAAATTAGGGAAGGTAGTTTATACACAACTTAGTAATAATTTTGGCCCGTATCGATTATGCATTGACAATTTTCTGCCAGAATTACGACACGGAACTACGAGGGGAGAATAATGGTATAAATAATGGAGTTGCTGCATGGCATTCAATAACAAAAATTGTGTTATTATAAGTATTCATCAGGTGCCACTCAGTGGGTTACAGAAATTGTCTAAAGACTACATATATAACGACGAATAAATTTTATTTTTAATAATATTTTTTGGGCATTAAAAAATTATGTGTACAAATAAATTTTAATAATAAGAAGTTTCGATTGTGATCTCATGCATTTCTTCTGTTGACCTTCCTTTACTTCTCGAAAATATTTGATGAAGTTGAAAACTTTTAGTCGCGCATTTCTTATGTTCCTTTGCTGCCGTTGAATGACGTCTGTACCATGAGAGTTTATGCATAGCTTGTTAGTTTGAATTCAAAAATATTTTCATGAGAACTTTTAGAAATTTTTTTTAACGTAATGCTCATGTAGATAGTTTCCCACTACTTAAATTTCTACGAATAAATTTCAAATTCATATTCTATAGTTAATGAAGATTGGAATTAATTAATTATGGTGTGACGGAGTATTGATTTTGTTGCTCCATAATGATGACTGGTTATAAACTCGAGCTTATCAGCTAACTTTGCGTTTTCATATAAATAGCTTGGAGAGATTATTTTATCAATTTTATAAGACAATAAATGTGATTTAGAGAAATTACTGCAAGGATTCATTGAAGAATTTTCCTCGACAAATAAAATTTGATACATATAATATGCGTCGAAATCTATAGGTATTCGTGTCGGCTTTCTAAAGTCGTCTATTTTTTTCAGAGGCTTGTGATTGATTGCCCGGTTCTTAAAGCAGTCAGCGGTCGAGACCAGTGATCCTTGGGTGAGTGAAAGATATTTTTTTGTGAGTTAACTTCGTAGGGTCAAGCTTAATATCATATTCAATCCTCACTCCGACCTATTTCCTGTTTTTCTGAAATTGCGTGATTATTGAAAGATCAGGGTAATAAAAATATGGAATTTACTTCCGATAGTACTCCTCAAAAGGTTTCGTTTCCATGTACGAACTCTGAGATCAAATTCTCTGTCTTATCTAATAAATTCCTAGCCGAATAGTTGGCAAGCTTAAAACTATTGATTTTATTAAGTATGTTTATTGACTTATGTATCTACTTCCATATCTAACTTGTTGGCTTTAATTAAAAAAAATATTCTCCTAATCTAAGTGTTACACTGCTATCGAAATCCTTCTTGGACGGCATTTTTCATCGAAATTCTGCCGAAGGAATATCCCGTATACTCCCTTTCAAAAGTCTTACGTCGAGACGTGGAACGTCGGAAACTTTTTTGTTCGGTACGTCAGCGGGTGCTTAGTCCCAAGAAGAGCAGAAAGAAAATTTACAATTCACCTCTTCCTTCCATCTCCCTTCTGCATGGCTCCCACAAACCGATTCAACTCCTCTGACACTACTACCTGCCACTCCGCTTTTCCACGTTTGCTTTCCTTTTACCCTCCCCTAAACCCCATAGTGTGTGCACCTCCGTGTATACACCATCCCTTTGAATCGTTGATTGCTTCCTTTACTATTTTTTCTTATTCGGAAGGGATTCCATTTGATATCTCGGTGGCTGTAAATGAGATATTTTCGCTTCGCCCAAACGGAATTCCAGCGCCCTAGCCTTTCCTTATATATTGCAAGGCAACAAAGAGGAGAGTTTTGATTGCGTGATATCCTGAGGCGTGCAAGGGCAAGGAAGGAGGAGGGCGGGGAAGAGGGGGGATAATGGGGGCCCGTAAGGAGTGGGGACGGGAGGAAGGGGTCTGAAATTCGATACCGCAGCCGAGAAATCGAACTGGGTCACGCGCCGTGCATTTCATTAGCAGACGTAAGGCCAGGATGGCTGTGAGGTAGTCAGTCGGCGGTAGTACGTAAGTATAAACGGCACCGATAAAAAAGACGACGATCGAATGTTTTTCTTTTGCTCCTTTCGCGAGGGTTGTTTGAGGCAGTTATTTTGGGAATTCAGAAATACCATTCTCTAATAATGGATAACTAATCACATGCTCATTGATTAAATTTTTTGGGCTTCCTGTTCTCTTTTAAAGCCACATTTTGCGTGCGATTTCAATAGAAGATTTCCAGCGACCGTCAAGAGACCTTTTTTGAATTGAACCTCGCATTACTGGCATGCTTATGCTCCATAGCTCGATGCAAAGAGTTATGTCAGTTCTAGGAGATATCAACAATCCATACATTCTGCCATGAAGGTCAGTTTTAGAAGATATCTTTCGATATATTTTCACACTTCATGCGAAATAATAAAGATATTTTTATTTTATTTTTTGCTTTGGATAAAACAGGGCGAGGTCTTAAACAAACATTTAGTTTGAAATACATATATGCCCATCAATTGATGGGATGGAAAGGAAAGACTTGGTTTGTTGAGAGTGTGACTCAGTAATCATTTTTGTTTAGTTTATCTGCGATAATGGCTTAAATCCAAGAGAAGTTGATTTATAACGTATAATTTGTATTTTGTGCATTAGTGAAATGATTTCATGTTGCATGAAATGGTTTCTAGAATGGTAAAGATGATTTCTACCTCAACGACGTTATATAAAAACCTCGATATTTTCCATTCATCAGACCTAAAAATAATGAAACCATGATTAAAAATCCAACTCGTTGAAAAAGATTCATTCAGGGATAATGTGGGTTTAACTAACTTTCCCCTTTTATGTCTGAGAATAATGTTTTTTTTTACGAGTTTCGATTAATAATTGAAAAAAAATCGAAGGGGAATTTTAGAAATGCATCGACATATAACCATTTGCAGTGATTTCTCAAAATTTCTTTCCCCGAGAAGTAGGTCAACTCTCTGTGTAACACCTATTAAAAGTGGTTTGGAGAGTTTTGGCTGGGGGTGGAGTATGTATGGCTACCACACAGAAGGGGCACGACATGGAACTAACGGTGGATTGCCGCGTGGGATAAGAGGTATTAAATAAAATAAAGAAAAATAAACGATTCCGTTGATTTTTTTTGGTCGACTCTTCCCGAAAAAAAACGGCAACCTTCTGAACCTTCGAAGCCTGGAAGAGGAGGAGGAAGTGACGCAAAAGCGGATCTGGAAATGGCGGTGGCGGACGTGGGGCCGCTGCACTGACTCTGAGTGCGCCCTCTTCGGTGCAAATGTAAAATAAAAAAGGCTTTCTTTCCGCCGCGTTGGAAATCCCACTGCTCTCAACGTGCCAGGAGTAGGAGGAGGTGGTGTACAAGATTTTTGGAAAAGAGCAGCGGCGTTGCTGATTCCGTTAGACATTTTCATTTTTATGCTATTTCGAAATTTAAGCCTTTATGCGAGTTGGGTATAGTTCTGATGTGCAGCGATGGCTGCAAGATTAGCTGGAGTTCGTCTCCCTTTGGTATCCAATCCTCGCTATCATGTAGAGATGGTTCTTACTCAGTAGCAATCCATGGTAAATCACTCTTGAATGCTAGTCCTTCCGTAACCTGTGCATAGCTATGATGCCCGAGTTCATGTGCATCGAAAAATCGATTTTTTCCCTTAAAAAATTAATTGTGGTGTTAAATATAATTAGTTGTGGTTTAAGGCTGCAACCAGCCCTTTAACTACCTTTATCCATTTGCAGTGCGTGGCAAAAGTATTAAAGGAAAAAATATTTGAGGCCGTATTGACATGGCCTTGAATAGCGATCTTTACTCAGAGAACTTTATTTTTTTAAGTCTTCCTCGTGGAAAGGTTCGTGCTGTAAGTTTATTTGCCTGGCTGGTAGTATTCTTTTTATGAAGGGTTTGAATAATGGTCTCTCGTAAAATCTTTAAGCGTCTGATGTATCTGAAAATAATTTTACTCGCTTCGGATTTTTAGTTTTTTCGTAATTTTCTCAGGCTACCACTCTGTTATAATCCATCAAATCTTTAGGATTGCTAAAGCCCCCAAGTTTTAGCCATTCAAGCAAAATGCGTATTTGTGACCAAGGGTATGGAATTAACACGGTAGGAAAGGTCTTACAAAATGGCAAAAGTTAGGGCTTGGAGTAAAAGTAAAGTTTCAGTCAGAGATTTAAAACTTGCTTCGGCAAAGTGAAATTTTGTTCTTAATAGTATATTTGGAATGACACTGGAATGATACCGGCATACTATTTGAATATTTTCTTGGCAATCGAAGTAATGCTAAAACGTTGTCGTAATTGAAAATCGCCTTTGATATTATAGATTATTGTGTCTATTTGCTGATGCTTAACAGCATATTTTTATCGTTTTGGTAAAGTTTATGTTTAAGAAATATTTTATTAATGCTTGATAGCTTTTATATTAAAACTTGCATTCTAGTTTCTAAATTTTGGAGGGATAAATATTATTATTTTTTCTGATATAATGAATAATACTGACTAAAATTAATGTATTTTAGTGATTTAGATGAAGCAAAAGTGTTGTCAGCTATGTTATTCTAGCAATGCATGGCAGTGACGAATATAATACCTGATATTGCTGATTTTCATGAAAATTTCTGCTAACGTTGTCAATGTACTATGTACATATTTATCTACGGAACAATATCATTACCAGAACGCGTATGTATGCTTGATTCAAACACAATTATTTTGGAGAATGTGATGTGAACTTATTACCCACATTTTTCATGATGAATTTTTTATGCAAAGGCTGTTTAAAAGTATTTTTTAGCTTGTACAAGGAATTTCATTACGAATTTTCCGTGCATACGAGATTTTATATGAGATTATACATATGAGATTTTATTCACTTGCTATATGTTAGCGCGGGTGTGGACGTTTGAGATAAAAAAATAGATCGTTATGCAAAGTTGCTCTCTTTAGCTTACAGTGTTAAGTTTTAGAAGGAAATAAAAACGTAGTGAAGAAATTTGAACATAAACCAAGTAGTTTTAAGGCTAGTTGTAATAAGTACGGGAACAAGCTTTTAGTATAAAATGAAATTCCAGGGGTTTACCTGGGATTCAGTGTTGGGTAAATTACTTAAGGAAATGCGGACGTTCGGAGAGAGGCTGCTAGTGGCAAGAAAGTGATCAAAAAGTTCTGTTAAGCAGCTTAAGTCTTGCTCTATGCACTTGTTTCTTTTCCTACACTGCGCTATGGACTTTCTAAAGACTCCACCCGGAGTCTCTTTTAAAAGAAAATAAAAGATACAGGTATAGAAGCGAGATATTTTTACCCACAAAATTGATTAATGCATGAGGAAGAGTTTTTGTGCAGTGCCACTTTCAAAAGTCGGTGCTATTTGAGGAAAAAAACGTTGAACGTTCCTTTCAGTCAGAATTTCTACCACTGCAGAATGGTGATGGAAAATTGAGGAACCTAATCTTCAGAGATATCAAGGCATAGTAGGATGTGAGCGATAAAATCTCAATTTTATGTTTCAGAGAGAAGAAAAACTTGATGGGTAGAAAGCACTGGTAATGACATGGGTTACGCCTGGAACGGTATGGCTCAGAAATAATCTCCTCGTGAATCAAGTATTAATTAGCACTCTCTGTATATCTCAATGGCTGGGTTACTCGCTTAATACCCACTTCAATTCACTTGAATGATTTATTGGGATAATTCCGTTCCTCATGTGGCTTTGGTTTATCTTTTGAAGATCCCACGGTTAAATAACGCTTTAAACATTTTTAATTGGAAGTTTGGCGTTCGTACAAAGGGATATTCTGGCTCAAGAACAAAATTCAATGGAAATCATTAAAATGAGAGGTCTTAGTTGGAGTGGCATTATTTCTGAAAATTTACGCGGAAAAAATTATTATAAATGATTTTTCGATATGATTTCAGAGTATTAAAAAAGACGAATGATATATTTTTCTGCCGAGGGTTGATCTTTGATTACAATTATTTTAGACTGTCTGGTTTCCCTTTGGTACATAGCCTTTTATTTTTGTTGGAAACTAAAGTTAGTGTTTTCATTATAATGCCCTTTTTTCCTGTTAAAAGTTGAAGGATTATATTTTCTGTCATGTATCTTTTAGAAAATGAAAAGGCACCTGTGTTCCTTAATCATTGCATGATATTTTTTCTTGATCTTCAGATTAACTTATTAGTGAATGAATTACCTTTTTAATAATTTGATTAATAAGTTGCTTTTGTAGTAGTCAGAATTAAAATTGAACATCGAAGCTGTAGGTGCAATCATTGGTTAATTTTGTACATGTTTTTAAATGAAATTTAAAAAAATGAAAATCTTATTTTAAGGTATTAGCGTATTCAAATGCTGATATATCTTTGGCCTTAATAATGCCTTCGAGACAATGTTGACGCGAAAAGTCTTCCAAGACTGGTATTAATTACCATGCGTTGCAGTTTCAGAATATATCCAAGTAGTTATGCCATAACATGTGGGAAAATGAATATGGAGCGCTAATTTATGGAATATACCTCTGGTATTCCCATAAATTAGCGCTTCTCAGAGATGATAGTTACTTGATCCGGATCTGTACCGTAAACTCGGGCTACTTGAGCCCTGTGGGCTAACTTGAGCCCAAAAACTGTAAAATGAAGTTTGGTTCTCTGCGTGTAGGCAGTATGTAGACAATGCATAGTATAGGCAGTAGGTAGACAATACATCGAGTGTAGGTGGTTTGGGAAGTCACCAGGGAGAACAGTACTGATTATATAACTTTCATAAGTGTAGTGGCTCAAGTTCCCCATAACAATTGTGTTACAGTTTAAATGTTAAAGGAATGGGCCACCAATTACCTGCTTTTAATTCTTAAGAAACAAGACGGGAAGAAGTTGGTAATTGGAGGCACTCTAACCTCACACCTCAGTATCAATATATATTCAATTCTATGATGCACACTTCGTTTGTCTTCCCCCTGATTCATCCCACCTCACTCAACGACTGGATGTGGTGTATTTTTGGCCCCTAAAAATGAAGTGGACGGGCGTTATTGACCGATAGAAACAATAAGATGTTGGTAAAAGGATCGCTGCTTCAAAAGGATCAGTTCCCAACGCTGTTACGAATTTTTAAGAAGAAATTGATTCAAATATAAAAATCATCCTATAGGCAGGCTTGAAGAAAGATGGAGTTGTGCCTGTAGACAAAAATCAGATAACAAGCCATTGGATAAATCAAGAAACATCCAAAGCAAATGAAGAATTGTCTATGATTAGGAAGGCATTTCTTCAGAGACTGCGAGGAAAGAGAGGCGAGTTTGTTACACCTCAAACTACCTAGAAGAAAGAAACTGTCACCTGGATAGAGTGTAAGTGTCTGACTTCTTCCCTATTAATGGCTCTGTGGAAAACAGCACCCATCAGGAAAGAGATACTTAAGTGAGGGAGTCATAAAAAACCAAGACCATCATTCGAAAAAGAAAGAAAAATATTGGAGGACTCTGCATCAGAAGAAGATGACACATTCAGTTTAAGATCAGGAGGCGACAGCGACATCAGCCTCTAAAATAATGATGAGGAGCATATAGGGCACAAGCATACGTGTTCTCTCAAAGCCAAATCATCATCAACACTGGAGTCTGTATCGAAAGATGTCCTAGAAATAGGCAATTTGGTGCCGGTAAAATGGAAGGAGAAGGAATATCCAAGAATCATCCTTGCTATAGAAGCAAAAGGTGATAGAGTAGACTGCATGGAGCCCACGATCTAAGCTTGGAGGTGGCAAAAAAAAACAAGGATTTCTGGTCGTAAAAATATGAAGATGTGGTTATGAAAATAGTTCCTTCAAATCCAATAAAAAGAAGTTCATTTTCTGATAATCGACTAAACATTCCTATACACCAGTCTACATTTGTTTGTAGAATATCTTTACTTAAACTTGTTTCTAGTGTATTTTTGAAAATAATGTTTTTTAAATTTTGTTTTTAATAATAATTTGTCTTTAACATTTACGTTTGAAGCTTGTGGAATGATTATAAATTATTTATTTTAATAACCGTCGCCCAACTTGAACCCAAACTGCCTTTAAATGGTAGTTCCTATGGGAATTATATTTTGGGGTCAAGTAACCCAATATTAAGGGTATATTGAACCCAAATAAAATTTAAAAAATATAAGTATTTCCTATGTCACAAACAATGATGTATGCTAAAGTATTCATAAAAAATGGTAATTTAGATATATAAAATGAATTTGTCAAAGAAAATATTATGTTGTGCCCATTTTTGAAAATAATGCTAAAGATTTCAAATCTGGGCTCAATTAGCCCGCATTTCGGTAATATAATAAAAACTCTCCTATAATATAGAGTCATTGTTGGCAATGAGGAAAGCTCGTGGCAGCAGTGTCTTACCTTGACGCAGTGACGGAAGTTTAATACACATGAAATAATCTAAAGCTTATTGACGTTCAAAATGCGACATCCATATTTTTATTTTATTCCACTGATTATGCGATCATACTGTATAAAAAATCGTTGGTAAATAACTTGTTTTCAAAACTGAGTTTTGGAATCGTGCAATAACGAGTAATTCTATCTGGATGCTTCCTTATGCAATGTTTTCCCTCTGTGTATCTGTATTGAAACTTACAGACTAGCTAGCATAAAGGTTTGGAATGAAAGGTTTGGCGTAAAGTGAATTAGTAGCTGGGATTATAATGGAAGTATACTGGAGGACAGTAAAGTACTGATCCTCTTGGTATTGTGGTATTTATCCATGGAGACGCATTGAGCGGTGGAAGCGAATGCGGGCTGCATGACTCCACTTACGGCGTTCTCCAACAGGTGGAATCATACTGGTGGTTCGTAATGAGGCCCATTTTCAGCGTGATTCTAGCATACGCTGCATACATGCATCAGTACCTATGCCTAGTTTTTTCTTAATTTCCTTTTATTTCTTCTAGTTTATGATGGTTTATCCTAACTTTTCTGTTGTAATTAACTGAAGTAACATGAATCTTCTTATCACTCACCGGTCACTGCCTTTAATGTGGAAACGGGACAGTGCGGTATGACTTGATTCGAATAATAAGGGGGATCGGGTTTGTGGTGGCTATAGTGTTGGCTTCCCACCTGGCGGGCTCGGGTTCAAATTTCCGCAGTGGCAGAGAATTAACAGAGATTGCTCGATCCCTGCTTGAGTTTTGTGTGGAGGACAGTTCAAGCGCAACACTCCGTCCGTCGGATGGGACGTTAAGCCGTGGTCTCCTTGGCGCCTTTCGTTAAGAGCAGGCTAATGCCGACGCCGGGTTTCTCTCCACCTTTCCTTCCATACCCTTCTCTCATGGCGCAAATGACCTCAGCTGTCGGTCGCCTTCTCCAAATACCATACCATCGAATAATAATTTCCATTCTATAGCGGCTGTTAGTATTTAAAAACTAGTTAATTTCATATATTTTATCGAAGGCCAGCTCCTTTCCTTGGTACACTCAAGAGGATTTTTGTTTGGGCCTATCCGAATATTTCACTCGGAATTTGAACCCAGGGAACTCCGATCAGAATATACGCTCTAGCATCTGTGCCTCCACGCTTCCGTAAGGGGCCGTCACTTAACGATCCAATCCGAAGGATCGTTTTGGATTTGTGGGGGTAGAGGTCACCCTGAACTAAGCCAATCTTGTGTTGTAACTGGGACTAATAGAAAGGGCAGGGGCTGATTTAGGAGGGCAGGTCACAGGGGTGTTGACTCCCCAAAATTTCATCAAATATTATAATTTTTATTATTTGCTTTCTTTACCCTTTCAATGTCTGAAAATTTTCAATTTCAACTGATGTTTAGAAGAAAAATGATATTTTATGCTCCGAAATGCGCAAAAAATGGGCATTATTAAAAATTTTATACGGGAGATCGTTCCTCTCAGATTTTGAGGGTGTCCATATGCTTCACACGAGATTTTAACTCGGAAACTCAGTGCAGTACAGCAACGCAGCGCCTTATACCCTGTACCTCGAGTACGTGGCTTTGCGGTGGATAAATTGCGACCGTTAAGTAAACATCGGTTCAAGGAGTTGGGGAGCGTGATGGCTCTGTGGGTAGGGGATTGGGCTACTTGTTGAAGGGTCTAGTTTACTAAAACCGGGTGAAACATTCGGCAACCCCTAAAAAAACATCATCGAAGTGCGATATGACCCATAGAAAGGAGTCAAACCCCTGCATGTATGTAATTAACACGCCTTTACCTTAGTCTGGGGTGAGCTCTAACTTCACCAATCGAAAATCAACCTTTGAGTTGAATCAGTTAGTGTGTTAGAGGTTAAAATGGGGCTGGATAGCCCTTAGCTTTGAATACTAAAAATCTAAGCCCGAGATGAAGGTGGTGAAGGAAAGTAGGGGGCGTGGGGAACAAGCGGAAAGCTTAATCAAAAAGTGGTGTGGAAGAGGGTTTTTGGGACGGAGGCCGATGGGGTTATCGGGGGAGGGGAGGGAGGACGAGGTGGCTCATGGATTGATAAAAATTTCATCGTGATTCAGAATCGTGAATCGGGGGCTTTCCGCTCCCTCCTCCTTCACACCTTCATCCCTCCGGCGGGGCGTCCGAAAAGGGCATCCCTCTCCCCCCCCACATCCCCCTTTCTCCATTCGCCCGGTGATATATTTCTCCTGTGGGTAGGCCGACGCGCATTTTTCCATCAAATCACTCGCGCGACTCTTTTCCGATAAAGAAGATTGAGGGCCTGAAAAATTAACGCTAGCGCTTGGTTTATTGCTCCGGGAGTTAGGAAATGAAATTTTGTTCTTTTTTCTCTCTTTCTCTTTGTTTTGTTCTCCAATTCCGTCGTCTACTTCACAACAAGTGATCGTTCTGGTAGCATGTGCATCTCCTCTGTGAGCGTGTGGTGTCAAGTGCTTGCGTGAAAAAGTCTTTGCCAAATGGAGAGAAATTATTGTATAAATCAGATAAAATTATGGGTGGATTGCAGGCGTTTTCCCGGGCCTTAGTTTTTGCTTGTTAGGAGAGGGTATAATGCATGGAAAATATCTTCAGGGAGGGTAGTTATTTTTTGCAATTTTTTTAAGTTAATTAGTTGTCGGCAATAAATTTGTGTAAAATACGTTGGAGTAAATAAAAAAGTTTTCGTTTTTACCGCTCATGTAAGTTTCCATAGAATAAAATCGGATTAAGCTGGATTTCCTAGAGACGCCGCGCCGTGCTTATAATTTTGTTTGTTATGTTATTATCATATAATATCGTTAGCACGAAAAAGTAGGTGCTCTTTTATATGATGCATTAAATCTGAGATTGAATGGATTCAATTCAGTAAAAAATTATTCACTTGCGGGCATATGATGAGATAGCTATAAAGAACGGGGAAACGATGGAAGGGAAAATGTCTGAATGGAAGCTTATCAAAGTAAGGAGCGTTATTCCCGTATCTTCGATAGCTTCAATTAATAGGCAAAGGCATTTTACTCACAAGTGCTGGGAAGGTTAAGCGGGTTACGGAACCGTCCGATAATTAAAACTTTAAAAGAAGGCTCTTTGAATTTTCCTTACCTTCGAAGTTGTTTCATTTTTTTATTATTTCCCGCTGCATTTTTTTCGCATGTTTCCCCTCAGCTTGAAAAATTTGGTACCTTCCCCCACCTCCTACTCCTCCTCAAGCGGGCATCCTTTCCTTTGGTTAATGAATTTAAAGGTGAGAAACTTAGGGACGGGAAGAGAGGAAGGAGGAAGCCATTTTCCACTCCGTCGCCCTTCGCATCTCAAGGAATGAGGAGCAGAACGCCTCCGTCTCCGTATTAAATTCTTTTTTTTTCCTCTACTCTCTTCTTCTTCTACTACGCTTTCTTTTTATTTTGCCAAGGAGAGGGTGTGAGAGAGGACTCCCTTACTTTTAAAAGAAAACGAGGCTCACAGGGGTGGGTCCCATCAACCTTTGACGCTCCCCTCCCTCCCTCCTCTTTACATGTAAAAGACGCCATTTTTCGCAGTGGTTGTTTTCTTTTTTTTCACGTTGGCCCATAAAAAAATTGGCAAAGTGAGCGGCGGGAACTCCTCTGGAGGCCGTTTTTGGATAACGCGGGGAAGGGTGAAGGTGTCTACGTCGTGGATGAGGTGGAAAGGATGGCATGGCTGGGACGACGGGTTTGAAACAAGCGCTAGAAGCAGATGAAACAACCGGGTTATAAAAAAATACGGTGAGAAATAAATAAGGAGTAAGGGGTGGGGGGAGGGAGGCTGAGGCTGGGTAGACTTCTTTGTATTTTATTCATCGACTAATCCAATTTTCTTTCCTCCGTCAAGGGAGTTCCGCTCTAAGTGAGTTGTACGCGAAACGAGTTTACTGCAATCGGATACGCCTCTTCTTGCTTGAGGAATTGAGCAGAGGAAATTTTTCAAGGGTATTACATTTTTTTTCTCGTACCTGGTCCAATTTTGAGTTGTTACTCTGGGGTGTATTTGGAGGTTTCGCGTAATCCGTGAGAATTTAATTTAGTGTTACCAAATTATAAATTCCTTGGTCATCATGACTCATCAAATGGATGCTTAATCATGTAAAAACTGTATTTTTTCCCTTTTTAACTTTCCTTTCTTGATTCCCTGCATATTCTTAACGGATACTTTTAGTTTTCCACGATATATTTTATTAATAAAGTTTTCCAGCTATCAACTAGTATCAGTTGTTTTCCCTCTCCACTCGAAAAAAAACTTATTCAAAAATTTCTTCTTATACAGCGTTTTAATTTTGTTTCATGCTATAATGGGAAGACTCTGGTTGCTATTTAATCAGTTTTTTTAATAACTACCTGTACTCTGCAATTTTCTGTAATCCTAGTCTCTTCAAAGTATCTTTCTTAACTTTTGAATTTATATTTTTATTACTTGGTAGTTTTGTGCATGAATAAAATGAGACCTGGGAAACGTAGGTACTTGTGATGATGAATAAATGGATACGATTTCTGATGCTTCTCTGGCGAAAAATACTTGTGAAAATCTCTCGTGTCACAATATGGATGAGGATTTCTATCTCTCGGATTCTTGGTTGCTTGAAGATGATGGTTGTGTCACTCGTCGAAACATTGGAAGGAGAGATTGGTAACCTCACGCGGTGTTAAACCCGAGAGATGTTCACTAGTAAGTGGATATGTTTCTTGCCATTCATTCTTCGTTAGGTACTTGAATGTTCAATATTATCGGAATAGCATTATTGCTCCACTTGTTGTGCCTGACACGCCTTTACACTGTTATTGATATTAAGGCCATCATGTATCTCGCTCTGATTGTTTACATTACTAATCGAAGGATGTTTCGTAAGTCCGGTATGGATAATATTATAGCTTTTTGCGAGCAAAACCTTTTTCTTAAACTTACCTCTACAAGTACGTAGGATTCCGAGAATCACCAAGAAATTTTTTATAGTCAAGATCGACAAATACGTCACGATGAATGAAAATGAGAGTTGATAAAAAAAGTGGTGAAAAGGAAACCATCAGACGGAAATGGATTGAATTAAGAGTAAGGCTATTATTTTTGTGACTAGATGAGTGTATTTTGTGACGATAATGTTCATTATTTGTTTTCAGTTTTTTGTGTATTAAAAAGCCATTTTCATCGCTCAAACTAACGCTCTGATCAATTAGGCCATCTAGTAAGCAAAATACCTCTAGATTTACTTTTACGGGTCCTCTAAGTTATGTTTTCCGGGACGAGAACCTTAGAACCATGTGTTGTTCGACACTTGCAATACAATTCTTGTATTGAACGCTATCAATTCTTCACTAACACCTTGCGCTTAAATGATGAGTCTATCCCGTAATGAACTTCCGATGCCAACTCCTACACACTGTTCTACGTTGATTACAACGTACAAAATATAATTTCAATGCCTACCATTTCATTCAAAAAAAACATCGCTTACAACAGAAAAATAAATAGAGGATAGGAGCACGATAGTCATAAAATAAATTAATTTGGAATGGGTTAATATTTCGTAATCTGTTTTCTTACTAGACTTTGTTTAATTAATCTAGGTGTTACTTAATTATATTTTTGTTTTTAGTTTCTCTCATCCTTGATGATTGCTTCTCGTTCTTAGCTAAAGATAATTCTTATTTACGTAAGTATTTACCTTGGCAGCTTGAACTTTCTGTGGACTTAAATTGATTTATTCATAAAAAGGCTTGACTGGCTTTTCCTGATTCACCTCTTATTTGATTTATTTTGGTCCCGCTCTGATTCATTTCAATAATTCTTGTTTTCCTCCCTTCTTTAACGACTTCCGTTATTCGCTCCGTCATCTCAGGCTTCTTTTGTATATTATTCCCTACTTTTTCGAAAATTTCCTTTCGCCAGCATCTTTGAGGCTTCTAATTGACCAAATTCTATTATTTTCGATGTTTTCTATAGGACCATATTAGCACATTCTTTCCGATAATTTTCAAGGCCCTTGGCTAAAGCCGAGTTGATGGCGTTTCTTTGAACATTTATGGTTGCCACTTACTCGCCAGTTTTCCTTTCTTGGAAGAAATAATCTAGAAAGGCCGATCAACAAAAGAACGGAAATGCCAGTAGAACCTCGGATGCATATTTATTTTATTTCACCATCTTTTAAGTCGCGAAATTTCTTTCCGATTATGAATGTTATCTCGAAAAATACGCAAATCACAAGGCCGTACTCCACTCAGGGCGTGGATGCTATGGTTTTTTTTCTCGAGAGTCTGGACTCATAGATGTGCACGCTCCCTGATAGCTCCAGTAAGAGCAAAATAACGTCTTTAGATTCTTTATATATCATTCCTTGCATTTGTTTGGTTGTGAATTTGATCAATTCTTTCACTGATGTGTATTTTTTTATTATCTTATTTCTTGTCTTTACATGAGAGGCACGCAGTGTTTCGGCTAAGGTACGTGGGAGTATCTGTGACACATGAAATGTTTATATCAGAATTTAATGACGCATTATCAAAACACATCTCCATTCTCCGCTTCATAAAATATTTTCAGATTTTGTTAATGATACATTTCCAAGTGTTTTTGCTGTGTGCGACATGTATTCTTTTGTTTTGAAAACATTTACAAATACCGAATGTTTTTATTGGCGCGTAATTTTTCGTCCAACATGATTTTAGGTATTGCAATTGAAAATGATTCAATGTGTTTCATAGTTATTGCTTAGCATTTGATTTTTCATGGAATTTACAGAATATTTTTCTTTATTTCTCTCAACATACGGTGTACCTACCTTCGATAGGGGAAAATTAATTCGAAAATAATGCCCTCAAGCCTATTGGCCTCTAGCCTCCAGAGTTATTAAGGAAATTTCATTCGATGTTTTATTCGTAGCAATCCTGTTGTAACATCTTCACAGCATATCCGAGGCAAGTCACGGAGCCGCAATAATGGGCAAGAAACATGGAGCATTTTTGTCAGAGTTCCCCTCGAAAGTTTATTATTTTATTCCCAGAGAGACTAATGAACTCGTGCCCTCGAGCAAGATTCGTTCGCAGAAATACCGAATTCCTAAAGCAGGAGACATCCACGCGGAAATTCAAAGGGTCGCATGTCATTTTTTTCCCTCCCCTCCTGAAATGTCATGCCGGGCCATAAAGCATTCATGAAATACAATTCGGAATGTCGAAAGAAAATACGGAAATATTTGGCGACGGAGGCGCGTAGAGCCTCCCATCAATCTCCGACGTCGAAAGAAAGGAGGATACGAAATCGCCAATACCCGATGAAAATATGCTCGTATCCAATCCGACCTTCCTTTTTTTCCTCCGCGTCTGCGATGAATGCAAACCGGAGGCTAGGCCGTAGGCGCAAGGAGGATCGGCCGATGAGGGAGGAGCAAAAGTGAGGTAGAAAGGGAAAAAAGTAAATCACGTAAATTTTAGTCAAATCTGAGTCCATCCCTTACTGGAGAAACTCGAAATAGTAGGTATCGCATCTCACGCAACCGTTACATAACAATATTGCGGTGTCACCGCCCCTCACCCCTCTCGGTGCTGCTCATAAAAACACAACCACGTCGAAAGTGAAGAACACGCATTTTTTTTTAGGGTTTCGTGCTGAGGATATCGAACGAACGCTTTAAAATTGATTTTGCGAGTACATATGCATTATATCAGATCAGAAGAGGGTTAATAATTTTTTGTAAATTACAAAGATTTGCCTTTTTATTGCGTGTGCATGAAAGTTTCAAAATGAACTGAATGCCGGATAATTGTATAGAGTGGATCTGTTTCCGTTAAGAAATATCCTTGAACATTCACGATTTTCCTTTTGGTTTTCAGGGTCAAATTCAAGCCGCATAACCATCTTTTTCATTTGATGGCCACATTTGGTACATTTGTATGGAAAAATTTGCTACATAGCCTTGTTTTGGCCTAATATGGGTTCACCTCCAATAGAGAACTCGAGGATTGACAGAAATCAACTTTCAAGGGAATGATAGTTTGTTAGTATTGAATTTAGGAAACATTTTTTTAGCAAACTCTTTTTTGTTCTACTATCAACATTAACTTCATTTCAGCATTTTGTTAGCAATTTATTCATTTATATTTCCTAAGAATTGTTTTATGAGTTTCGTCAGTATTGGCGGATATTTTCTTTTTTTCTGCCTGCCAACTCGTTACTCATGAATAAGCTACGCACCGCTTATTATTTCTTTGGTGATCATTGACATATTCCCCTATCCATTGAATTTAAGTTAAAGTGATAACTCGGAAAAATCAGAAATTTTAGTAATCATTGTGCTTTATTCAAAAGGTTTAGAAATTCTACTGATATGCCACACCAGCGACATGTTGTGCAAATGATGGGGTTTTGGAGACATGCATTGAGCTGTCACGAGGAACCTAATTCTGTCACACTAATAAGTTCAATTTTGATATCGGCCAGTTTTTAGCCGACGACATGGCTTTGACACTTCGGAAAAGATGCATGACATGAAGATTTTTCGGCGGCTTTATCTTTAGAATTTTCCTAATTTACTAATCCTTAATATGGCATTATTAGAAGTATGCTAGTCTTAAATCAGTAGAGTCTAAAACGTTTTTTGTTATCAGTTGCTATTATAGATGATTAATATATTGCATGAAATAGCAGGCTTCTCATTGCTAAGTTTATTGGCCGTGATGGCATTTATATTTTGTAAAAAATAACCATTTTCTCATACTTTGACCCTGATCTCGCATTGCGCGCATTTAAGCTAGTTTATTGCGCTCAAAAAGTATTTTAGAAACGCCGGAATCTGTTATAGCATTCATTTATATTAAATATTTTATTGGTGCTCAAGCATGAAAAAATGGCACTTCCTTTATATGACGGTAGAACTTCCGTATGAAGGGAAGGTATACAGGGAGGAGGAATGCACGAAGGAGATGGGAAAAGGTGGAGGGAAAAATAAGAGAAGAGCGAAATTGGGTTGGAAGCGCAGGAGCGTAAGGGAATGGAGGCGGGTGGGAAGGAGACAGCGAGAGAAACAAATCTTAGTCGTTCCTCGCTGCCCGCGCATAACTCTTCCGGCCGCCCTCTCCTCCTCCACCGATCCTCCAACCGCCTCCTCCCACCTTCCACGCCACCCATCCATCCTCCCCTCCCTCCTTCCCTCCCTCAACCCTTCCCTCTCCAGACACGAACCATCCCTCCCGAATGCTTCCCTGCGTTGTCCTGCCCCCTGCTGGGATTCCGAATCGTGTGTGTGTCTCCCATTTGATGGGGTTGGAAGGGAAGTGTGGAGCAAATGTCTTGGAAGTGGGGGCGAAGGATGCATTGTTGGGTTTGGGAATGTTAGTAGAGTTGTACAAGGACTTGGATCATTTTACGAAGCCACATCCCACCGGAAATTTAAGCACAAGGATGATCTCATCATGAAAATCATCATCTACTCTGATGAACGGTAATATAAGGCAAAAAAAAGAAATTCTGGAATGTTCATCATTTTTGTTTGAAATTTTGGTGGAAATCCCTTCCTAATTCAGTGTGATCTACAAGTTACCGTACATAGATATGGCTCTTTTTACACCCTATACTTTGAAACGTCATTTTACTATGACTTACACTAAATGAGGATGAGCGAGAGAGAATGAATACCGTTGATTACGAGTCGGCGACCATTTCTTGTCGGTAGACCAGTAAGTTTTGGCAAAATGGGATCCTATTCTATTTTTATGACACGATTAACATTCTTATTTTAAGCAATTATTCCTGCCTACAGAAACGAGTACCATCATGATTTGCGGAATTTAAATTATGAAAGCTAATAAAATACAGCTATCCGGGACACGTAAGATAGTTTGGGGACCGCATGTAGCTTGTAGGCCAGCCTGTTACCTAGAGATAGAATCTGGAGCAAAATTGTTAGAATTTAAAAAGATACGGTCTAGTTTAGGCCTAGCATTATTCGGTGTTTTAACTATTTGAAATATTTGAGTGGTTATTTATAATTTATGTTGCTTTTTAGGTAGTAGAACTTCGCGGATTTGTAGTGGTGTGGAGACAGTAAACGAAGCGAAAGAGGGTTGATTGTGAAATTTTGGCTTACAGACGTGGTTGGGGACAATCATGGATGAATTTGGGGGTTGCCGCCTCTGCATGCAGTGATACCGGGCGTGAAATCGGAGCGTAATTCTGCTGGAGATGTCAGGGAGTCAATTGCTTGAGCACCAATGAGGGTGAGGATGTTGGGCTGGAGTGCTGAAGAAGCAGCGACGCATGGGCTGAGCGGGGAATGGGGTTGGGGGAGTGACAATGGTGGGTGTGGACTATGAATTCGAGATGTGGAGAGGTGGTTAAATATGCGCATAGAAATGGGAAGGGTGAAATATCGAGGGAGATCAAGGCTAGATTTATGTACTTGGGAGGGTTTATGCTCAAGAACATATTTTTTTGATCTAGGAAGTGTGAATGTTGTGATTATTTCGGAGACTAAATCTTCTGCGTTTTTATGAAACTCCATTGGATGGAACTGCCTTAATTTTCAGCAATAAATAATAGCATAAGAAATATATATTTTTTATATTTTTCAATAAATTTATTGGAGGCAGGTTTTTATATGGAAGGATAAGATGAAAATATAGCGATGCCAGTTGTCCCTGCTTTTTACGAATCCAAAGATGACTTTAAGTCTAGAAACAATGTAATGAAACTCTTGAGACACCCATTCGATTGTTAAAAGTTTTCAGGAGAAACGACAATCAATTGATTACTCGGTTCTTAGTGTCATTAAATAACCTTGATTGTGCATATTTTACAATTTCATAACTTTGTTAACGCAGTTTTTGATTCACATATATTTTGATTGATTTGTTTCCTGTGTGATCTAGTATCATTAGTCAATCATTTTCCTACGGATCCTGAGTTTCTGTAAGTATGAATCATCAAGGGCCTGAGTGTATCTTTATGTTTTATTCAATAAGTGAGGAGATTTTAATGAAAAGATATTACTGACGCAGTCTATAAGCCGCGCTTTGGCTTGTGGATCCCATATTTAGACTTGGGGGTATGAACTTAACACGTTTGATATGGGGTGTTAAGTTTCCTACTCGGGAGCAATCGACCGCCAAAGACGTAGTCACGTTCAGAGAGCCTGTTCATCTTCAGCTCCACGGATGTACCTGACATTGCCGAGTTGTAGTATAGCGTTCGAATTACTAGGCCGTCCATCTTCCTCCTTTGCATGTAGGCTGCTGTAATTTAGCCCTACTTTATATTTTAGGCTAACTTTTTCTAAAAAAAAAACCTTTGGAAATGAGAAGAAAATGAGAGAAAAATCTTTAAGAACGGTCAATTTATACCTAAAGCTATGCTATATTATCAAACATTTTTTTGTCTATCATAACTGGTATTTCTCGGTAAGCCTCGTAATCCCCCGCTTTGGGTTCGTAAAATAGATTTTGACTTCATAACTATCACGGAAAAAGGGTATTCCGTAATTAGATATTTCAATTAAATCTGAGCACCATCATTAGTGGTTTGTTTACCTGCCTCATAATTGTGCCCGTCAAAATACTGCAGTCGCACCTTCCAGACTCGGTTCACCTCTTGATCTTCGAGGTCGAATCAGCGGCGCAGCTTTAACTGTGGCACCAAAGCAACAACTTCCACAAATGCCAGCGGCCTACCGGAGCGAGGAACGAGCAATCCGAGGAGGTGGTTATTTAGGGGGAACGGTGGGGATGGGATTGCGAGGCGGATCTGCGGCGAACTTGCAGGACGACGACGGCGGCGGCGGTGGGGATGGGGTGATAACTCTCGGGAACGAATCAGGGATGCTCGCGCGTGCGTGCGCGTCGTTGGCTGTGAGTTACTCGGAAGAGAGTCGGGGAGATTCTCGTTGGTATGTGCTAAAAGTAATCACTCTTTCTTAATTGAATGATCGAAAGATAACTCGGATATTAAAATGATTACGTGAATACCCAGTTTAACTTTAGAGTATAAGAATGATTATTGAAGAGATCCATGGAGGTTAGAGACACCTCTCACCAGTTAATGTGAACCAAAAATATAATTATAAAAAAATTACTGTGAAAGAGTTGTCGTGAGATAACTGAGATACGCAATCTATCACTGGAGTACTAACTTTTACACATATGCATCCAAATTATTGTTGAAGCAATTCGTTAAGGTTAGAAGCACCTTTCATGAATGAGTGTGAACCAAAAATACAATTCTAAATAAATACAAAGTGCTGATGAAGGTAATGATAAATAGATGTGCAAGCTACTTCCATCTATACGTCTACCACAGAGGCAACTCTTTTATCAACTTTTAAACATACTTAAATTTAGAAAGTGACGGAAGTCGTCATTTTCCACCACCTTCGGCAACTTAGCTAGGACTGCCTTAATCGACCACGCTTGTTCTATTGGGAAACCTCCGGTCACCAAACAACTCTTTGGCTTAGAGAGTAGGCTCATTGAAGAGATACAAAATATGCCGATCACGGTCGTAGAAAAGAGGTGCCTATTTAGGAAGTCATAGCACATTGAAGTCTTAAATGGCTGCAAGAGTAATCGAAACACATGCTAGGAGCATCGAGGTTCTCGGTTAGATTAACATATATATTGAATGGTACGAGTATCTTCGTCAGGTGCGCTGACATTTAGCCCTTCTGCGATCCATTGCGTCGTGTTTACCCAGCCCATCGCTTGCAGACACCGCACTCATTCACAGAAAGAATCGCATTTTAGGTGTGAATGGTAACCTTTTCAACCGAATTTAGGGCCCAACATTACTCAACTTCGGTGATCTTACAGATAGCGGAGTGTTTTGTAGTTAGCCCCCAGCTCCTTTTATTTTCATGATAGACACTAAATGTTTCTATTGTATTCTCAACGGAGCTCTAGAATTAAGGTTATTGGACAAGGGCGGATACAGGATTTTTTTTGGGGTCCGGGGGGAGGAGGGGGGGGGGGAGAAGTGAAGGGCTCAAGGGTCTGAAATGCAAACGGTCTTCTCATTCTTGAAATTGAAAATAACATGCAGCAATTGCTGTACGAAATATTCTCCTTTTTATAATGAAAGTTATTAATATGAAATAAAATGATTGTCTCCGTAATACACAAAACAATACGAACATAATGATAATCGTATTAATAATCTTGTCTACTTTTTAAGCCTCTTGGGAGGTGAGGGGGCACATGCCCCCCTCTCAAATCCACCTATGTATTTGGATATTTAATTAGTACTCATTTCATAATTTGAGTACATACTCAAGTTGCCTTACTCGCGTTTTAATGTCAGCCCCCGAGCAATTACTTGAGTGCCCGAGGTAATCATTCAAGTCCTCGAGAAACAATGAATGTACACGCTGGAACACCTATAGAGTCTGGGCCAGAGATGCATGGGTAAGACGGGGAGCGAGCACTTCTCGGTGGTGGAGTGAGTGGGGAAGTAGGAAGTTGCGAGGACGGAGGTTCAAAAGAGCGTCAGGGGAGGTTTATGTCATAGCTTGGGAAAAGTTGCATCGGGGGATGAAATGTAGGTGGGGGAAAAAAGGTGGGAGAAAAAAGGGTCGAGAAAGGTGAGGTTTGGGGATGTTGTGCGGGAAGTATAATGGAGTTAAAGTTGCAGAGGGAGGTAAGGAGAAGGGAGGTAGGAGAAGGTGGAGACGAAGGAAGGCGAAAAGAAATCGGAGGGCGGAATGTGTGCGCGTAGAGTTTGTGTTTGGATGCGGAAGGAAAAGTTTTGGACGGATTGGCGGAAGGGATGATGCAGGATAGAGCATGGGGAAGGAGAGAAAAGGGAGAAATTTTGACGCCGAAAAACGATGGTAAGAAGAGGATGGCGAGGAAAATTTCAAAGAAGAGACGGAGGAAACCAAGAAGAAAAATATGCTAGAGGTATGCTTGCGGGTGGGGAGAAAAGACTCGGATGGGGTTATCGGAGGTTTGAAAGTGTCAGGATGGTAATCGTTCATGATGAATACGCGTGGAGTACCTGTGCATAGATGATGGTAACCATGTGATCATAGAAGAGCGTTCGAGGAGCAGTTTGTAAACATCGAGTTTATATTTTTATTTGCTTGGTCAAGGCATTTTTTAACCGTGGGTAATACGTTCAGTTTAGTGCGACTGGTTTTTTTCTACTCTCAATCTAGCATCCCAAAGATTACTCCAAATTAAATGAATCAAAACCCAAGCAGCATTCTTAGAAATAAATCTCCTTAGTTATCCTTATGAATACTATTGTGGAAGTAGGTATATAGAGATAATAGATAACAAAAAAATCAAATCTGAGTTTTGTTGACTCGATTTTTTACACAACTTTATCCTAAAGACATTTGATAGAGTCTAACAAGAAATACGAATGATTTTGGAAAAATGGTTTCAGTGGTGCAGGTTCCCGCGGCCAAACAAATTTTGTTCAACACATCTATAAAGGAAAGATTGTGTTCTTACCTTCGATGTCTTTTTTAATTGTTAAGATTATGTAGACATCATAGAATAGTGTATTAGCCGTAAAACTATGAGCGATGAGCGTGACAGCGTACGTGCTTCATCAATACGACGTTATACTGAGAACCATATTAGGCAAGGGTTACAGTGCAAGTACAGTTTTTATAATTTTGAAGATGAGTGAAGATAATGGTTGGTGGGCTACATAATATTGCAGCGGCAAAGTGGTACAGGTTAA
Source organism: Ischnura elegans (assembly GCF_921293095.1). Lineage (NCBI taxonomy): Eukaryota > Metazoa > Arthropoda > Insecta > Odonata > Coenagrionidae > Ischnura > Ischnura elegans. Next base: position 44,987,832 of record NC_060246.1, read on the forward strand.
TCACTGATAATTATATGTTTAAAGATTCAGTGATTTATTTTTATCTCTTTTCCACATCAATCCTGCGTAGGTACCCCACCATTATCTGCACTTATCTTCAAAATTAAAAAAAAGTTGCACTTGTGCCCCTAGGGTCCTCAATTATAAACCAAAGTCAAACATCAATAAAGATAATTGCATATTTGATGCATGTGGAATTGAGGAAAACGAATTGACGTAATAGTGTGGAGGGATTTCTGAGCTCTGGTTGTAGGAGAGGCGTATATTTTTTAAACTGGCGACTTTAATCATTGTAAGCTTAACACTTAGTTTAAATACCTACATTTAAGTTCTTGAATAAATTATTCTATGAAATCTCAAATATTAATAAATAATCCTGCCCTTAATTTTCCTGGATCATGTAAAACATTTGTTTTTGTTTTTTCTTGCTCTTTATAATTAGTCATACTCTGCAAATCGATTAATTATTTGTGTTTATTTTTGTTTTTACATATTGACTCTGGTTTAGAACATTTATACTGATAAAGTCCTAATTAGATATTCTGAGAAACAGTAGTTTTACTTTGTGATACAACGTAATGAAAATTATCCTTTCCTTATTGATGCATAACTTTTAGTTTTATGCAGTCAATTTTCTTAATAGGGCTAATTGTATGATTGCATTCACCTTTGCGTACAAGGAAAATTCTCCTTTGTGCTGTTAGGTTTTGAAATTATAGTTTCAGAGGTTTACAATTCGCCATTAGCACGCAGCCAATCTTCTTCCAACCCTTGACGAAGTCAAAAATATACTTTGAAGTCACGCTTTATGCTTGATATGCCGTCGGTAGATACTGAATGCGATGCAATCGTTAAAATCGGTCGGCGTCGCTCGCAAATCCGTCACGAGAGGGCGCTGAGCCCAACTAATGACTGTTATTTGCAAACCGAGGGGCCTAATTATCCGTGAAGAGCATTGCGTGATAATTGTTGAGAGCTCAATGAATTGCCAGGGTGGATGGAAATGATTGGGGCGATCGATGAATGAGTGTCAGTAATCGAATTCCAATGCCATTGATGGAAATGTTCGGTTTCCCAATTGATTGGCACGGGTGAAATGGGAAGAAACCAATATTTCAGTACGCTGAGGGTTTAATTTGAGAAGTGGCACGGAATACCTTTCGCTGATGGAGAAATAATTTTTTTCTGACGGTAAACTCCTATTTTTATAGCCAGTGTTTGTTACCAAATTTTATTTTCGAAATGGTAGACGACATAGATTTTAGTCCCTTTTTTTAAGGAAGCATTGCCGTACTCTTCCTTTATCGTGCTCGGAAACTTGCATCTGTTGCATTATAAAAACGATAGTCATTAGAACAGGGTTTATCAAATAAAGTGATTTTCGTTTTACCGGTTGGTAAACTTTCCCTCAAGGGTTTGAGCCAAATATATTAACTTCATTTATAATTGACTACGCATGTTCTTTGTATAAACAATGTTTATCAATTGAATTGTTTCGTTAACTTCTATTTTTCAGTTTATTTCAGCGATTTTTATCTCTCTTCTCTATTCAAAGAATCAATGCAGAAACTTACCAAGTAACATTATCATTATTACACTGGGATAACGTTTTGTTATGCAGTCTTCATCTTATTTCAGCATTATGAGTTTACTTTTAGACTTCCAATTCTTAGCATATACTCGTAAAAAAACTAAAACTCTGATTTAAGGATGGTGAAATTGATACTACTGTATAATAGCTCTATAATCTCTTTCATCCAATGATAATGAAATGGATACGTTCGAATGCAAAAGAGTATTTGCAGCCATTATTTTAGAGACGTACAAATCTGCCTTCGAGTGGCAAAGCGGCATTCGAGGTGTGGAGTAGGTGATTCTCTTAAGGCCTGGTTACACGGTACATGAGAATGTACAAGAAAATGTGAGAATGTCTGAATCTCAGAATGAACGGGAAAATGCACCGTGTAACCACGAAAAATGTAAGAATGTATGAATTTCTGAACGCCTGCTCTAATTTCGTTCAGACAATCATACAATTTGAACTCAGAGTCACCTGGTGGCAGACTACGAAAACGACACATTCATTTCATTTGGCTTGTATAGGCGACTTCTTTGTTTACGTATGGCCCCGATAGTTATTTGGATTTGATATGATCTTGCTTGGCTTGGATATCTCACTGATTGGATATGGGTAGCGAAAGAATGGAACACAAGAAAAGGGGATGGGTAAAAGGAAGGATCAGATGGAAAGGCGCTGAATGTATGAACCGCGAGAATAGTCCAAGATTGAGATCCAAATGATCGTTAAAAGGTCATAAAAAGCATGTGATAGGCAAAGAAATAAGATTCAAGTACTATTTACGCTGTATTTACTCAAGTTCATGTTTTTGAATCGAGACCGACTGCAAAACGAGTCGAAATTTTAGGTGTTGCGTTGACATGCAGCGAACGTCATCGGGATCGCAGTAATAAATATTGAATTTACCTTGCCAAAAGCCTCATATTTCTCGTATATTCCTGTAGCGCGCGCCGATTCACAGGAGAAGGATGGAGAGAAATCACGGCACACTCGCTTTCAAGTCTAAAATTCAACTGCCTTTATTATGTCCTGTTTATTACATCACAAGGCTTAAGGGCACGAGAAATTTTGAAAATGTGCTTTTATTATGGAACACTACTATCCAACAAAATTTTAACGATATCGGCGAAAGACACTTTGTGAATATTCCTTGTTAGGGGCTCCTTGTGACGAGAGGCCGGCCGCCCATTACATTCCTTATTTTTCACCGTGGTTTAATCGTAATCAGTATTTATTCTCGTAAACCGCCACTCTCCTTATAATTTGATCCTACAATGGGTAGAATGATAGGTACATTTATAGAGTTGTTTGCAAAGTGAAATAAGTAACTTGATAAAATCCTGCGGTAACCCTGATTTAAGAGTGTACTTACGTTGAGGATATCCCGTTGACAATATAGATAATGTATTTGACTCCATTCTGTGGATCATCAACCACTTATTCCTCTTATTTTTGTCCCTTCGAACACAAGCAAAAAACTTCTCCGGCGAGTAAATAGAGGCACTTTATATGGTTTTATGGGATACACGATTTATATGGTTTTCACACGTTTTTCTATTGAAGGTCCATGCTGCAATATACTTACTGCATTAAGCAAATTATGTAGGTGTGTAACGTAGATCACAATCTGCAATCAACTCATTTTAATTTAATCTTTCCAAAGCCCCCCAAACAATCGCCTTTATTTATTTCTACAACGCCTTGGCAACCCAATATATCCGAAGTTTGACGTTAAAGCAGCAATTATATTCGCCAAATTTGCGTTTGAGTCCCTACATAGACAGTTTTTCTATCCACTTCCTCAGTCTGTCATCAGTGGATTCCAGGCCGTGATGTAACGCGCGCACGCCCCGTCACGTTTTTTCAAACAGTCGATGAAGATTATTTTTAAAGACTCATATCTCAGCTATAAAACATTATTCATCCGCGAAATTTTCGGAAAGTACATTTGAGGTAAGGATATTATTATTCTAGTACTTTTAAAAAAGTTTGCATGTTCCCCATTGGTTTATATTTGAAGTTGAAATAATTTGTTGCGCATTTAAAAATGTACGAAAAAATGTCCGAAAAAATGTACCGTGTAACCACCCACTCGTGGATCTTGTCCATGAGAATGTACAAGAATCTGTTCAGAAAACCATTCAGAAAAATGTACAGATTCTTGTACATTCTAATGTACCGTGTAACCAGGCCTTTAGAGTGATAAATTTTGATTTTAATTTTATCGACCAACTTTTTGTCATTACGCTATCGAAAAAACGACCTTCGAAAGGAAAGACCAAGTAGAATTCGTTCGTGAAAATTCTGTCGGAGAATTGACTCTGGTGAAAGGTAGGCAGCGGAACTAGGGTTAAGTGGCAGGTTTGAAAATTGAAGTGAAGGAAGCGCAGGATTCTGGGAATTGTAACGTAGGTGTAGCGGAGTGAACCGGCGCAGGAATCTTTCCTTGCCAATGGCTCGTATTGCGAAAGCTGAGCACGATCAAAATGACGTGTGCTGTGGAGGTGGGGCAAGGTCAAGCTACGAGGAAAGTCGGTTAGGAAGGATTCGACTCAGTGAAGGCTGCGAGGAGGAGTTATGTGTGGGGAACAAGGGACTCACAAGAGAAGTAATTGCAAGGGCGAGCAGCAATAGAGTTCTACCCCCGAAAAAGGAGCCTTAGCAATTTCAGGATTACGTCGGTGGCATTTCTCGTTGTTCTCTTGATCAACCGTCTTGGTTGTAGTAATTTTAGCATTGTGAAGAAATTGTTATTATCTTAATGAAGACTTTATTGTACAATATGTACAAGGTTGAACAATGGCCGAAGCTTTTGCGCGACAAATTTAATCATGAGAATAGATTCTTTTCATATCATAATTAACACAATTAACTGAAATATGTAATAATTTGAAACTTCACGTTAAATATATGATAAATTTTTAAGTATTTTCAAAGAATGGGATGGTAAAGAGTTCGCAATTTTATCAGCGATCAAATTTTCTGTGGTTTTTATAAAATTGGACTGTTAAGTACAGAGTGAGTCACTTGCAAATACGCGGGAAGAGAAGATGATTGCTGTTACCTGAGGAGACTCTAGATGACTTCAGAAAATTTGTTTCTAAAAATCCATCTAGCATTGGTAAAATTTATTATTATGCGAGCCATTGTAATCTCGCCTTACCAGATATAAAATTGACCTGCTCTGTTTCAAGTAAGTGTTTTACAGAATTGATCAAGGAAAGACTTGTTACCAGGCTACGATTGCCTTACTACGAATTCCCTCTGCTTTAACTCACTCATTGTTGATTGAAATAATGATACGCAATGGATTTTAAGGAATATGACGCTTATGTTTTGACTGCATCTCTCGACAGTGGATGAAAGCAAACAGAGACCAGACTCTCCATGCTCCTCATGTTGTAAAATAACTTGTGTGCTCAGTGGAAAATTGGAGAGCGGAGTGAATCCTCGGTAGCCTCTCTTAATTATGGCCGAAATAAATTGGTCTCCTCGGTGCTTTAACATGGAGCGGTGGTTCTTGGCTTGAATTTGATATCGATTTAAACTCGCCTTTTGGTCCGAGTAATAGAAAAACCTAATTTTATCGCGGCCTACCCAAACGTTTAGCAACCAGAGCTTCAGTTGGTTTACACAGCGATGGACCACGGACCACGGGAGGGAGGAGAAGCTAGAGGGAGAGGGCTGGACGCATCGGCTCGGAACCGAAAAGGAAAGACGAAAAAGAAAGAAGAAGACTTCGGGAAGGTTTTAATTAATCAGGGGCCGGAATGAGCAGTGTTTGAGATTGAAGGATGGGAGGGCAAATGGATGTGGGACTCCCGGGGTTAGAGCTCGGAGGATTAATTTGAAGGGTGTGGGCGTGGTGAAGGGCTGGGGAGGGATTGGGAGAGGAGGAGTGGATATAGACAAATAAGAAGAGGCGGATCGAACGGTAAAGGAGGCTTACGGGGAAGGGGGACTGGCGGAATATAAACTGGAGAGGGTACGGAGAAATTCGAGGATTTTGAATGTAATTGGAAGGGAGTGGAACCGTGTGCGGAAATCGACGGCCAAGGCTTAGGCGTTTGCCACTCTACCCTCTGCTTATCGTCCTATCGCTTAAATTTTTTCTTCTTCTTTTTAGTATTTAAAAGAACTCCAGGTATATGGACTCGGTACCAATAATAACCTGTGGTGTTTAACCTACTAAGAGTATTTTTTTTTTGGCTTACATCCAAGGGAAATCGAAGCGGCATATTTTTATTCTGTCGAAGGGGAAAGGGAGAGTTTGGGCAGGGTTGGAAAAACGGTGAATAAATTGACTGAGACCCTCTGCCGTGTTTATCGAATTAAAAAAAATGACAGTAATAATAAAAGATAGGGACGGGCCATGGATTGTCCGGCGGTGGTGTGTGTGAATACGTGGAGAATGGCTCGGAGGAGAAGTAGCTGGATCGTCGAGGGAAAATACCTCTAGGATTTATTTCGTAAATCTCGATACAAACATATTTCCAACCGGGTGGTTTATTTTATCAAAGAAGGAGAGAGAATAAAAAAATCCTTTGGTATTTGAATTTTTTTAGTCGTCCGATTGCATCTTCCACGATTTATATTATGCGCCTCCGTTAAAAATGCTTCCCCAGATATTAAAACTATATATTTCGGGCGGTATTTGAATGATGTATGCATATATTATGAATGCTGTGACGGGCGATTTTATCAATTTTCGGTGTTGCCGATGTTTATCAGGACATATTCACGGGTGAAAAAATGGATTTTATTCTCATTTCTTATCGCGGTAGGACGGATTTTGATTTGAGTACCCACTATGTTCGAATGATGTATTCTACCCTGAAGGTTGAGGATACTTTGAAGGTTTGGTGTTTTGGTGCTCCAAATTTTTATGTCGGCATTCCAAATTGTCATAGATGTACCCGCTCTATGTGATTATTTTGAGGGAATATCATAAAACTTAAACTAATGTCCGGTATCTATTATATGTCATTGCGAATGCATCATGGAAGTAACTTTAGAAATTTCTCTAAATTGTAATTTAACACTTTTCCATAATGAAGAAGGGCTAGGGAGAATTTACTTTATTAGGTTCACATTTTTTATAAAAATTTCTTTGAGTTTGAGCCTGTATTTGCATGCTATTTTTCTGGACCTTATAAACATTTTCTGTGTTATAAGCCAATTCCTAAACTCTATTTATAATACGTACGTAATATTACGTATAATGCGTAAAAAACTGTAATACACATATATCTCTATTGCTTACGTGAACTATGCTAACAAATCATATCTATGCTTTAATGTATTTCTAAGAGAATCTATATTAATAGATATATCATTTAGCGGAGAGTCACATGAAAAAGTCAAGCGGCTCTTCCATCGGAGCATAGGCCTTGAGCTCTCCAGGGCATTTATGTTTCCTGTAAACGCTTTCTACGAAGCATTTTTGAGTAAACGATTGAATATATTTAGATGCTGTCTTTACTGGAACCACTTTTTAAAATAAAGAGTGTACTTGACCAGGATTTCTCCCCTTAAGGATGATATTAGCTTGAGTAATTGATGAAAATTACAGTCAGGGATTATTATGTGACTATCGATACAAGCATGCATCAATCCGAGTTATTTAGTTTATTCATGAAGAGGTGAAAAAGATGATACTGCTTCTTTAAAACCTGGGTCGTGTAAAAATTATTTTATTTCTAAATTTAATATTTAATTTCTCTTACATTTTATAATTATATTTTAATTTTTGGAGCTAGAAAGTATTTAAGCAAACTATATTTTATGTAATTAAAACATGATTGGTACCGAGAAAAATGTATTGGTAAAGCAACCCATAGCATTACCTAAGTCAAAAGTATATGCAATACTTGCTCAAAATACCTGTAAAATCTTAAAGCATATGCATGTTTTGACCCTCAAATCTATCCGGGGAAACCGAAATCCCAAATTTAGAATCCATGGCCTGGGAATCAGTTTAAGTTGGCGATTTCGCCGGCATTATTTTCTGCTCACGGTAGAGGCGTGGAATATAAACTGGATTACGCGCGTAAATTGATACTGTAGACGGACTTATAGCCAGCGATGCGTGCGGAGGTAACTTACGGCGTTAGTCAAGGGATTCAAACACCGCAGCTCCGACGGCATAAACATTAGCGCTACTCCTGGAGGATTTAGGCCGGCGTGGCTCGGTCGGCCGCAAAGAGTGTTTGCGTTTGCTCCGAGTCGACGGAAGTTTCCAACTGATCCGGCAGAGGCCACTTCGCCGCCGTTTCGGGGAGGCGCCACCGAGAGGCGATAAGTGGACGGATTCGGGAAAAAATCTCTCTCCCTCTCTCTCCTCTTTACTTCTCTTCCACCGTCTTCTTATCGCATCCTCTCCCACCTCTTCCGTATCCCCCTTTTATCTCGGATTCCTCCTCCACATCTTCTTCTATTCCTTCCCGTTCTACAGACGGGGTTCCCCATGTGAGCTGGATGTGACCCGAGAAGCCATGCCTCGCAGTTTCGCGGTATCTAGGGAGTTTTAAGGGAAGGTTCCCAGAAGAACTTAGGAGCGCAAACAAATGGGAAAGTTGAGCGGTATCGTTTCAATTGTAGTGAATTTACTAATTGAAATGATAGATGTATTTGTTTTCTGTGAAGACGCCTATTGCATTTTATTTATATGTCTATATGAGGAGTATTTTTAGGGTATAAATCATCGTTATCGAACGCAATAAATTGACTGTAGTACTAATGAAACATTTAGTGCTGGAATATTATGGCGTCATGTTGAAAACAAGGTTAAAAGCCTTAATAATTAGTTCTAACTTGGGTAAATTGATACATTTTTACGCAGAACAATTTAAAGTGAAAGAGAATATAGTAATCTCAGATATGTTTTTACTATATTTTTATCTTAAATTCTTGATGTTTATGTCTCTCAACATAACAGGAATTATAATGCCAAAAAATTGGATTTTCAGAGAGGCATACGATAGGCAAACTTGTGGCGTATGGTTGGAGGAAAACATTGCATTACATGTGAAAGTGATACATTTTAATTTGACACCATTCTTTTAGCGATGCTACCGTAAACTTTGTCAGTCTTATCGCGATGAATTAAAGGTCCCTTTTCGTTAATATGCTGACATCGAGCCACATTTGCCCCAACGTGTTCACCCTCGACATCCTCTCTCGATCGCATTGCCCTTCCGATTTCCCCCGTCTACATCCATCTCCCTCCACCAATCGAAGCAGCCATGTTTGCATTCACTGCCAAGGCGTTGTCTCCCCGCTGGCTCTCAACCCTTTCCGAAGATTGTTCTCTTCTGCACTGCGGGAATAATGGTTGACTTTAAGAGGGGTGCTGTTGCACTCTGAACGACCTAGCGAGGCAATTGCATGTTTCGCGTCGGAGATCATCGGCAGATGAAAGGGGACGTAAAACTACATCGCTCCTGAAGACTCGCGGAAATTTCAAACTTGCACGCAAGTTGTGCCCCGTCGGGTAAGGTTTATCAAATCATGAGGACACGTGCTGGGCAGTTTTCATGGTTTATGAAAAAGCCAGATAGCGAGTTCTTTGAACATGTGTAGCTTATCATTCTTTCAAAGTCATCTAATACCATTCAACCAACACACTGCCAGAGGGCATGTGCTAAGGAACTGGAACGGGAGTTTCAGTTTGGCGCATGATTTGTGCAAAATTTCTCTCTAATTGCGTAATTAGATGACATTAATGGTTAAAATTGCATGGCAGGTAGGATTTTTCGTAATGAACTTTTAATTATGCAATATAATGCATGCGAGATCCATATGTATGTTATACGATTTGCTGCACCATATTAGTAAAGTAATTATAATGAGCTGCGAAGGGAAAATCTTGAAAATTTTATTTGCAGTTCCTTTAAAATGTATTGTAGCCTATATATTTTAGGTATTAGATAAGTTATCAAGTATGACCCTCACCTGATTTAAATTTTCTGTTGAAATTGTGTTTCTTAATAGGTAGTAATCTCTTTTGTACATAGCTATGCATTGCTTAAAATACTTGATATTTTAGGGCCAATTTTCCAGTATTTATAAATACGTGATTTCATCTGGTATCTCATGGGATGGGATTTTTATTCGACTGTAGAATAAATTTAAGCATTTAAGCGTGAATATTTAACTGTGCTTCGGGGTTTCATTAATTTGTGGTCTATCCTCCTACGGTAGCCATACACGTTGGTCATTAAATATTTACCACAGTGGCTAATCACCTTTTGGCTATAAGTTTTCTCGTTATTGAGCACTGAGGAAAAGTTAGCCGTCCCTCAGCATATTTTAGCGGGATCACCAGGTTTATTTTCTTTGGATTTTACGATAACTACACATGAACTTATGAGTGGAAAATGTAATTAGTTAACGAAAAAGACTGGCGTAGGGAGAAAGGATTTACTTATAATTCTTATGTTTTTTTATACGGAACTTAGTTCGAGAATAATTTGAAAATCTGTCATTTAGTGCTATTAATATAAAGTGTTACTGTCAACACATATATTACATGGGACGATACTTTACTCATTGGGTTGTATAATTTTCAGGAATGGCGTGTTACTGGATGCTTTCGTTCAAGTGGTAGAAAACATGTTCGCACTATTGTGCATTAATCTGCCTTATGTTTTTTTTTCAAAAGATTGATCTGTTATATTTTTCTTCGTATTGACGTTTGAAGTGGAGAGGAATAATCTTGATTTATTTATTTGTCTTTGAAAGAACCCTCGGGAGCATTTGAGCAAGAAAGTAAATGCATAATGCCTTGATCATTGCATAAAAACGAGTTACGCAAAGGTTTTTCCATAGAGCCATGTTAAAATTTGAATTCAAAATTTAATTCAGTTCGTAGACATTATTATTTATGGTGTATTTCGTAACGATACATATCTACTTTTCGGTGTTCCCTACGGGCGTAGGTAGATTTCGCTGCACTTATGTACATGATAATTATCATTGTTTTGGTATTACAGTGACATTTTTACCAGCCGCATTTAAGCATCCGGTTAAATTTTTTAATGCTCTCGCCAATTTGATAAAGATTTATATTTCTTTTACAGATAATTTTAAACTTTTATCAGTTGATAAAATTTGCCACCTTATGCTAATCAGATCATCTTGCGTTGTTTTACATTTTGGAGTATTTTATAATGGTTGTTTTATATTTATTTATAAATATAGAAATGAAATTTGGAGCCTTAATTTTAGACGTGTGAACTGTTTCTTTTGATATTTTATTGCAGCTTAAATTGTGATACCCTCAGCGATTAATGGCGTGATCATTGAGGAAGGTGTTTGCCAAAGGGGTTTAAACCAAATAGTTTCCATACACTCTGTTTGAGGTGGTTGAGGCTCAGGATTTTTCTTCTGAAGCTGTTGCCATGATAACAAGGAAGCTGGCTCAAGTTTGTCTTCACTCAGTTCTCGTCGGTGCATTTTCGGTGCACTCCAGCATGCAGTTGCGTCGAGTAGCCGCCTGCTCCGAATTTTCTGAGAATATTGGGTATCGGAAGAGAGCTAATCCTGTCCGCTTATGGTGAAACTACGTCCCGCACCTCTTCCAGAACGTGCGAATTTAAAACCATTAATAGTGGAGGTCGTACGAGGGCGCCGTGCTTGCAGACCCAAGTGGCACGCCAACGCGGGACACGGCATAGCCGGTCGGTCGACGATTACCTCCCCACCTGCGAAACTTGCCTTGGCCATCCGCTTTTATCCCATATAGCTAAGCCGACGGGACGGCCCTCCCTTCATCCAACTGGCCCACGCCCCAAACACGAAGGTCCAACCTCTCTCTCTCTATCCAGCGCCTCCTGCTTTTGAGCTGTGTCGTGCTGCGTTCTACTTCTTCAGAATAGGTTGTATTGCGAAAAGAAGTAGCTATCCTGCTCGTAAAAAAAGATGGAAATTTGTCTCCTCGATCATATGGTGCTGTCCCGACTATCGTTTAGAAAGGGCGGGTTTTTCTGCTGGTATTTCTTGCGAATTCCATTTACAAAGTCACATTTTTGCATACAAGCAATATAGGTAGCGGTAGGTATATATTGCCACGAGTGTGAGATTCATTGTAAAAAAATAATAAGATGATTTTTAACTCAAACATTACATAAACAATTATAATCAGGCATTTACCCATATTTTTATGAGAGCCATTAGCACATTGATGCTGAAACTGAAGTAAAAAATCCATTAGCTGAACAAAAATAGCACTGTATTTGACTCACACTTTTATGGAAAAAGCGTTCCTTGAAAATTATATCTATAGACTAATGTTATGTGGCCAAGTTATACTCTTTAATATATCGGGATGTTACGCATGAAATCGTTGATTTTTGAAGCAAAATTTGAGAAATTTTGGGAGGAATTATTTTCTTTGAGTCTATATGCCCCGGCACAACAATCTTCAGCCGATGGTCTGCCCACCCTCACCCTTGCTGCCAATGATGACTCCGCCCACACCTTCAGCACTGCCCTCATTCCAACTTCAGTGCGCCCTGCATATCCGCTCTTTCACGCCGCACACATCCGCCTCCTTCCCTCGCTAAAGTTTCTTCCCACGTCAGCAGGGCGCACCTATCCCTATTGCAGCATATCTCTCCACCCTCCCGACACACGGTTGAAATAGCGATGGAAGCAAAAGAGGAGAGAGGATGGAGACATGATACGCTTCCCTCTCCCTACACTCCACGCAAACTCTCCATATTTGTCGGCCTTACCCGCTCTTCGCTTTATCTCCTAATTTCCTCGTCTTGGGTTCCCTTCTCCTTATAAGGAGGGTCCGGGCCCCAGGGGGTGGTGGTGATGAAAGGTTCGGGGACTGGGGGGGGGGGATTGTGATGGGGGTAAGGAATGGCAATTTTGCGGGGGGGGAGCGGTGCGGTGGGTTTGGAGAGGACGGAGGGAGTGCGGGGGACGGGTGCCGCCTCCTTGGTCGGCTTCTCCTATTTCGTGGTTCTCCTCTCTGAGATATATTTAATGCACGCTCCCCAAAACCAGTTGTGGCACGAGAAGTGGAAATGGATGATGGATTCGGCCTTCTCCTCGAGACCCCGGTTTCCGAGAAGAGTTTAAGTGGCTATTACGCATTTGGTCGCCATGGTGCATATTTAAAATTTTCATGCGGCGGGGATGTGAGCTTATTAGTCTGCTGCTTTGTTGGCTCAACTTTTGTGGTTGGTATTCATGAAGTCTTTATCCAGAGTAAAAATATGCAAAATTCAGATAGGGAGGGAGTGTGGCAGCTGTGGTGCCTAAAGTGAGGAAGGTAATATTTTACTTGTGTTTACCCTAAATTATTCTCAATTTTAACTAGCTCATTGAAGGGTGATTTAGATGAACTGGTAAATCTTATGGGTAAGTTGAAAATGTTGGAGTTAGCTCGTGGGCAGTTCTTGGAAGTAATATTTTATGAAGATAACAATGTCGAACAAAAGATTTCGTCAATTACTTCTCTCAGTATTTATTCATTGTTACTTATGTTTTCAAGTTTTTAAAATGAAAATCGTGATAAATGACCATATGATAACGTATACGTCCAGGGGTGGGGAATAATTCTCTACTCTCCACCTAATACATTGCTTAATACTAGTTATTGCTCTCCATAGTCTTCTATCAACACTCGCGTAGAATTTGCAACAGTTCCTATAATGCTTACAGATTTTTAGGGGACTATTTAAGTAGAAAACAGCTGAAACCGAATGAAAAAATAGCTAATAATTATATGTTATGATACATGAAAAGAAATATTACGTTTCTACAAGAAACCGTTCTCTGAAGCTAAAATAAAAAAAAGATACAGCCATTGGCTATATCCTTAATTTTATTAAAATTTTAGTGTAATAATACGTATTACTTTATCATTATTGACTCAGTGCAGTCACCCAATATCAGAACTATATGCGTTCGCATGTTGAGGAGTATGAAGTAGTCCTGAAGAAAAGCGTGTTACACGGATATTAGTAAATGTTTGGCTATTAGTGGTAGTTGTCTGATATAAACTAAGAGTATAAGTAAAAATGGCGTCAATTTCAAACATTTCACTCTGCTATTAAAAATCCTCAATTTTTTAGTTATGAGAAAGGTATGAAAATTTTATTAATGCCATGAACTTTTCGAAATATTACATAACTATTTACAAACTCTCATCATAATTTATGCTACTTTGACATTCAATATTTTCTAAAAATACTGTTGGAAAAATAACGCTGTGTTATTGATGCTGCTAGCAAGAAAATAAAACAAGGTGATAGCATGCTAGATTTATTATCTTTTATATGTGGTTCTAACATCGGGCTAACTTCTAGCTCAGATTAGATGTCCTTGTGCAGCTATTTTAAGCCCTATATTCATTGATCAAAATTGCATTTCGGTATGTTTTTGACTTGTGGAATATATATCGTGCGACGTGTCAATGCGTTTACTATTGTTACTTTGCTTCATCATTTGTTCAGATTATATCCCAAAAGGTGTCCGTATCACGAGAGAGTATACCTTTTAAGTTTACGCCTGAGCTGACGGGCCTATATGGCTTGATGGTGAGAAATTAATGTCCGTGATATTCTGCTGGATTGGAAAAGCTTTGTGTTTATTTTGTAATCTATTTGTAGCCATTCTCCGTACTTTTTCACCCCTTGCCTCTAATGTATTGAATTAACGAGTAATCAATCCTTTCTAGCCTGAGTGATTCTCAAGTGAATTGCCTTATGGAACTCAATATCATCGTAACACCGCCGATAATAGCGAAACACAAGAATTCGATAGATCTATCTTTTCTCTCATTTTAATTCAAATTACACGAGGCACTTCAATCCCCTTTTGACCCAGTTATGCAGTGCCTCATAGCATCAATTAGGGCGAAATAGTGGATCCCCGCCATTATTCCGCCGTTCTCTCTTTCCAGAGGCCCACTTGTCGGACGTACAAATCCATTCGATGTAACTTGATTAATACATGATCGCCGACCGTGCATCCTCCCCGCCGACGTTGAAAATTTCCTAGTGGGAGAAGAGAAACAAATTTCCCGGTCTAATCTTATCTTAAATGCGCTCTCCACCTTCTCCCTCCCGCCGTATCGGTTTAAGCACCCCGTGTTCATTCCTCTTAAAGTAGCCGGATAATTATCTCTCTCTCCTTCTACAGTCTTACTTTTTCCGAAATTTGTAATCCATGCTCATCTCCCACTCCCACAGACCCTTCTCGATTAAGCAGCTCCAAGGAGATTTCCTTGCAAACTACCCTCGCCAGCGTCCCTCCCTCCCTCTCTCCTTGCGCCGAGCTCCTTCCCTTTCACCCTCTGCCCTTCCCTCTTTCCCTCCCACTCCAGATCTGTCTCCTCGACCGTCCTCAGCCCTCAACTCTTTCTCGAACCCCTCTTCTTCGTCTCAACCCTTCTACACCGACCACTCTCCTATAGGTGACTAGAGCAGCGATCTTGGGGCATGGTGTGAAAATTTTAGTAATTTTATCTGTAAGCTGGGAAAATGAGAATGTCACGCTTTATTTTCATTGAGACTCAACTTAACTGCCTTATTTTCTTACTAGAATTTGTTAACAGTTGAAACCGTGGTCGTGATTCCATAATTAATTCTGTAGAAAAACAAAGTTCAAGTTATTCATTGAAAATGTTCAGCAAATTCCACGAAGTGTCGCCGGAAACCTAATAGTTTAATAACAGCAGTAATTTTCATGAAAGAACAGGGCAATATTTGAAACTTTTGTAACAGTTATGATACGTCGGTGACTCGGGAAAACAAAATTTGTCATGATAATATAATATAGCGAATATATTGATTAGCTTTTCTAGATAAATATTTCGTTGAAATCGTAGATTTCACCACGTTTTTTAACTATCGAATTGAAACTTAAACGTTACTGTACACTTCGAAGTTTATCATCAATTACTTGCAATACAGGCAGAGGGGAAAATAATGATAGAAAAATATCGAATATAACTTTATGTTTTTCTAATATATGACTCACCAGTTTATCGGCGAAGTATTTTTGGATTACTGTCTTAATATATGATGCCCTTTTCTCACGCGTTCGTGTAAAATTATCTAAATCGTATATAAAATTGAACAGCCGTTTGTACACAGAAATTACTCGCTGTTGCTACGTCCTAACCGGAATCACGTCAGAAGCTGAAGACAACACTTTGGAATTTGCTTGTTGAAAAAAAAAAATTCTACCATTTTGGATGGAGTTGGAGAGTAATTCAATCGTGAGTCAAAGATTGATAAGATAGATATTTGTAATGATGACTTAATTCAATGGAAGTACATGCCGTGTGATTCGTGGTTTATAGTCTAGCATAATCTCAAATTTATTTTTGAGTCTATGAGGTAAATAAGTATATAATTGGACATTAGATTTTATTATTAGATTACCTTAGGCCGATGAGTAGGCTCTATATCTTGCTGTGAAAAATTTCTAAATATTTTTTGAAGCGTTCGCTTGAAACATTTTCATAAATCACATAAAATATTTTCTCTTCAGAAACAAGCATGTGTATAATAATATTGTTTTGAAATCAGTCCGATTGACCCGATCCCAGCATTCTGCAATCTAACCTCAATGAAAAATGTTATTTGCCTTTTGATCAGTGCCCAATTCTCCATTCTTATACGCCGCGAAGTGGATTGGCAACTCTGCACCTCCTTTTTTTCCTTCTGCTATCTGCCATCTGATTCCTCCACACGAATCTTTTTTCTCACTTTCCCCTTCTCTCTTCTATTCCTTCACCCTTAATTTACCCTCACTATTACCCTCGCATCAGCTTCTCCTCACCCTATAGAGCCGTCCCTTCTCTCTTTCCCTCTGTATTTATTTTGCATGCACGTCCGAAGTGGATTTCTGGTAGGCGGTGCTAGGTTTAGGGCGATGGGTAGAAGACCTTGATTCCAACCCGAGGGGCGAAGTGAAAAGAGTTTGCAAATGAGCGGGTGTCGAGAGAGTGAAGAGGGTATAAAAATATCGGTGTCGTGCATCCAAGGCATGAGCGCGAACGAGCATCAACTGACAGATGAGCTCAAGACTATTCTTTCCATTTTGTTCCCTTCATGACATCTCTGCCTCAATAATATCTTGTGCAGGTGATCATGCGATTTTTTTCGTACATACGTCAATGTTGTACGAAATTCAACGTTTATTGAGAATTTTGTAGCTTGTTCTTTCTTTCTATTCAGAATTTTACTCGGGAGTTTTCTTTGGTTCGGCTTTTGAGTTCGTTTTTCTCCAATTGTTCACAAAAGATTTCTCCAGGGTCCGCATCTCGGTAGATTTGCCCTTGAATAAAAATTCTTTTCGCGGGCTCATTTTTTGGTTACACAATAAATTGGTATCATCTCTTGATTTTTTTTTATATTTAGAGGAGCTGTTTGCAGATGATAGAATGAGGTGAACCACTTTTCATGGAAAAACTATTTTTCGTTCGGTTAGCAAATTAGAAAGAATATGAAAATAATAATGGTACTATTAAGAATTGGAAAAGAAGTGAAACCTGTGAAGAAATGAGCCCTGTCCCCCGTAATTTTTGATGTTTACATCGAGAAAGCCATCAATAAAATCAAGAAAACGGCTTTGGGTGTCAATATCCACGGAGAAAAAATTATTATTCTGCGTTTAACTGACGACATAGCCGAGGCAGAGGAGGATTTGAAAAGAAGACTTTGAAAAATATGGAAAGGAAAATGGGCTGATATAAGCTGAAAATCAACTAAAGGAAGACTAAGATATTAGTATGCAGCAAAAGAGAGGAGACTAAGACAAGCACTAACCTAAGAAAGCATAAGCTTGAAGACGTGAAAGAGTTTCCTAACCTTGGAAGCCGAATTACCAACGATGGACGAAGTAAGAATGATATAGTCATTAGAATAACGCATGCGATGAGGGCTTTCTACTAAAAGAAGAATCTCCTTGCAGCTGAGGTTACAAGCATAGAAGTAAGGAAACAATTCATCAGCTGCTACATGTAGAGTATATTTCTCTATGGAAGAGAGGCTTTGAGGTTGACAGCAGCAGGAAAGTCTAGAGTGGAAAAATTCGAAATGTGATGCCACCGAAGAATGATGAAGATAAAATGGATCGATCATCTAAATAACAAGGAAGTGCTAAGAAGAATGAGAGAAAATAGAAGTCTTCTAAAAACATTAGGGAGAAGAAGGGACAACGTAGTTGGCCACATCATGGGGCCGAACGTAACGATCCGGTTCCCGTGGAATTTTGATCAACAACTCGAAAACAATTGAAGGAGCGATTGTGTAACTTTACGTTCGAAAGTATTCCGGCTCTCGATCGAAAGCATCTCTTCGTCAACACATCACTTGACGATAAGGCTATCGAATCGTTCGCAGGTGAGGTTTGGGATGGAATTTAAATGTTTATTACCCTTCATGGCCACGTTGTTTGTCCTTTTTTTTGGGATTAAGTGAATTATGCAATCAATTATATTCATAAATCGCAGTGTTATGTTGTTGATTACGTGAATTTGTAGTGAATTGACATAAATAATTGCAATTTGTGCGTATTAGTTCACTATGGTATAAAGATGAGCAAGTTTACATTTGCTTCGCTGTGTAATGTGTGTGCAATTGAAATGAAATTAACTCATGTGGAATTAAGTGAATTAAACATTCTATTTTTAATTTATATATCATTGTGTTATGTTTTTAATAACGTGAATATGTAGTGAAATTACATCGATAAATACAATTTGTACGTGTTAGTTTACTATACGATACAAAGATGAGGACGTTTACAATTGCTTCGCCATGTAATGTGTGCGCAATTCAAATGAAATTATCCTTTTTGTATGCTTGATTTAAACATGGTTCCACTACAGTATATTAGGTAAATTATAGTTGTGCTATAATAAATTGCCAAAATTATATTCTCTACGAGGTTTAATTTAATTCGGATCATCGGGCGGTTATTGACAAGTAAATGATTTAATTTATGTATTCAAATAGTTTATTTTAACTTCTCAATGACGTCGTAAATTAAGTTGAATTTATAAGGTTTATGTACTTCAATTAATGTCTCTGATGCGATATGGTTTCCTCAAAAAGGGTAAATTTTTGAAGTGATATTCGGGTGTTTGAGACGAGAAGAGATATCAAAGATGACTCTGCATATTTGCTTTTTCTTTCAAGTAATAGGTGAAAGGTTTGTGATGATGAGAATGTTTTTTATTGAGAATATTAATGTACTTATTTATTTCATGAGTTACGTGCTCTTTTATCTGTTTACCTTACGACTATTATTAAGACGTCGTACTAATTCACACTCGTCAGTTTTTATTTCTTGCAAATATTCAATATTCTGCGGCATTGCTCCTTACAGACACACAAAGGCGAAGACGAGAGCCTATCAATATCGAATATCCGTTCATATATTTCCTCTAAATGAATTACTTCAATTACAAATGATACAAGTTATCATTTAGCGAATTGCAAAAGTAACGAAATGGAGACTTACCGCGGCATTTCTAAATAGTCAGCGATATCTGAGTAAAAACTACTTATCCCAAATATCAGTTACGCTCCAACGGAAAGGAAGGTATTTAATACTGAATTGAGAAAGATTGATTTATACGCAAAGTTAAATTCTTTCAATAATATAAACTTAATGGAGAACTTGCAAGGATTTTGTACAGGCAATTTAACTCATCCATCGTATAGAACATCAAAAATCTTTAATATGTATACTTCTCTTTAACCTGAGTGACGCATATTAACTGAACAATAGCGCCCTGAAAATAATGAAATCGTTTTACGGTATTAATGACGCGTGACGTCATATATGCCGTTCCGTGGCATGGTAACCAGGCATAACAAAGTGTTTATCAGTTCGAGACGCTGGAAAGTGGATTTACCTCTCCTGCGCTGTAGCACAAGTTTAAAGAAGTACGCTATCTGTTTTTATTTTACACTTAAGAGAATTATCGGCATGGAAGCTGGATATATTCGTGCGGAGTCCGGAAATCTGCCCGAAGTCGATTCTCCCATAATGATGGAGTACTTATTGAGCTGTGACAAGTAAACATCAGCTGAAATACGGAATGTAAAGGCTTTGCGGTAAGTATTTTATGTTATTTACAAGATAAATGAATATATAAATTGTTTTCATGTGAATTCTGTTGCAGTAGGTCGTCATTATTAGCAAAGTTGTGATAATACATGTGACCTTTTCGCAATGTTTACATTATGAATCTCTATTTCAGATCTATGAGAAAAGAATACATTGAGAGGGCGACTTGACGTGTGCCATTACAAAGATCTAATAATTTATGCCGGGTGAAGTGTTTTTCTGAAACGTAAAGTTACGGCCAAAAATTATAATGCCACCATGGTGTTCGACGAAGCGTCGAAGATGATTTTGAACATTGCCTGTCACGATTGCACAGCGTCGTCGGGTAATTATAATGCTTCGGCGTAATGATCCATTAGTACTAGTTATTTACTAATTCATGCATATCTTTATTAGTAGCTGCGACCACAGTTAATGGCTTTATAAGTACCTTTATGTTATGATGTTTATTTGTAATGGTTTCAAGTAACCCTTAAATTTATTGTAATTTCATCAAAATTTAGACGTATACCGACGTTTATATAGACGAAATATGCAAGTAGAATCGATGGTAATATGTAAAATAATAATTTGTAAAAAATACAATGTGAATTATTTTTCTTGAAGATGACTAATGGTGCAATGTTTACCACTTCTTGTTTTAAGGGGAATGCAAGCATGCCTTCCTTAACTTTCCTAGAGTGGCTCCACAACAAGAGCTTTGAGCCTTCCCCAACTGAAGTTGAGTGCTATTGGCGCAAACCACCTTTGTCTGGTGTGAGAAACCAACTCCTTATGGCCACTGATCTAGGAAATTTGAAGCCTGTGGACCCAATTCTTGGAATTGTTGATTTCAAGGACCGGGTATAGATGGAAAATAACGATCAATGTGTTCTGTTGGCTTACAACTCTCCCTCTCACTCCCTTGAGCAGTTGGACTTATTTCATCTGGGCATTTTATTTAAAACTCAAAATTTGACCCATAAGCTCTATGAGGATTCAGCAGACAGGTTTTCGGAGTTACTACCGCGTAGATTCATCTCTGCAGACGACAGTTTCACCGGCATTACAGCAGGCTTCTTCAGGTCAATGAAGTGGAGATCCGTGGTATCGCCCGTCTCTTAAACACCCCGTAGGAGGCCGGTGCAAGAAGCCTGCTGCAATGCCGGCGAAACTGTCGTCTGCAGAGATGAATCTACGCGGTAGTAACTCCGAAAACCTGTCTGCTGAATCCTCACCACACCGCGAAAGCCTACACAAGGAGCTCTATGAGGACTTCATTCAATTTGCTAAGTCAAAAATGACCCTGCCCCTTTGTTTACAAGCATCATCATTGACTGTTGGGCAGGCATCATGTCACCTGTGGCATAAGTTGAGGTATGCACGATTGGGTGCCTCAATGATTTATACAGAGGCTAACTGTAAGATGGATGGTGGTGGTGCCCTGGCAGAGCAGCTGTTGGGTGCTCGACCCTTTAAAATCACAGGGCCAATGAAGAGGGGGAAAGACCTAGAAGGTGATGTAATTAAGTCATTAAGACGAGAGTTGGGTGTTAGTTTTGAAAATACAGGACTTTTATTGAAGGCTGAACTCCCTGAATTTGTGGCATCGCCTGAATAGTTCTTAATATGTGGTAAAGGTGAAGTGTCCCACATCTGAAACATGCAAGAATTGTATTAGCAAATTTGGGAAAGTGGGCGGTAGATGCCATGCACAACTGCAACTCCAAATGTTGTTTTATGGGAAGGAAAAAGGAATATTGTGCGTTGCTGACCCTAAGTACGAAGTCATTTCCAAAATTGAAATTAAAATTGTCAATTATGATACAAATTTAGCGAAGACACTGGTTGACTGGGCCAGAGAACTCTGGAGAAAAAATATATTCCCACTGTTAATTAAAGCCCTTTGATTTCAATAAAATGTTTTGATGTATTTTACTTTACAATTTCTTTTAAAACCTTAATCCATTTAAATTTCACCAGAAGTCAACTGTCTATGTTAACAAACTATCGGCTGTATTCCATAATTGGAATGGTTGGATTCTGGATGGCAAAATGTAAGTAATGTGAATATGAAAATATGAGTCACCTGAGAAAATATGAGGTGCTTCTAAACTTATGGTAAAATACTGATTTCAGAGGTTTGTAGAATGTTTTTAATGCTTTTATTTACAAGTATTTCTATAATAACAGACAAGCTCTCACTGACTCATTAAATTTCTATAACTAATCACACGTCTTAATTATCTTATTTTCTAAATTTATCAATCCTGCAGCTATTTTATTGACATAAATTTTACGCATTTTTCTGACAACTTGCCATTTAAGTTACATTTCACTAAGCTAATATAAATTACCATGTAAGGCTCCGCTGCCCTCCCCAAAACTCCGCCCGTGCACCTTTTCCCCGTTAGTGCCGTCCAGAGGCCCGGAGGAAGCGGCTGGAACGGCGGCCCTCGCTGCAGTACTACCTCGGAGTACTCGGAACGGCATATATGACGTCAGACCCTTGGAAACAACCACGCCCCCTTTCGAACGCCGTTTTTCGCGCCATTGGATTTTCGACAACTTTGAGAATTTTTATCTCGGGAACGAAGCGTTACCTAGCCCTCGGGTTTTTTTTGCGTTGTGCAAGATTCAACGTCCTCTATCTTCTCTATTTTTTTCAAAAAATGTGCAAGTTCTCCAATATTGTTTACTTAGTTTCGCTTTTCAAAACAAACACAGCCACTCTCGGCCTTACTGCGCATGCGCTCAAGGAAAACAATCGCGAAACTTATTCCCAATTCCAAGTAAATATGACAACGTCATAACTTTCGATTGCTTGTTGACGATCGTCCATACACAATCGCACTTACAGCTAACGTTCGAATACCGGGAACTCAATCGAGAGTGAACGGATCTCTAACGATCGAAAGGTAGCCAAGTTACACAATCGGCCCCCATGTGACATGATGGCCTGATAAATAGAATTCTAGAAGGACACGTGGTAAGAAGAAGAAAGAGAAGAAATACGTCTCTATGAAAAGGCTAGCGGATAGGAGAAAAGAATGGAGAGCTACGTCAAACCAATCTTAAGACTGTTGACTAATGATTATAATGAATGGTACTATTAGATGAATCGAAGATTACGAAATGGATCTGAAAACCAGATTAGGAAAAAATGTTCCATGTTATT
Source organism: Ischnura elegans (assembly GCF_921293095.1). NCBI lineage: Eukaryota > Metazoa > Arthropoda > Insecta > Odonata > Coenagrionidae > Ischnura > Ischnura elegans. Next base: position 45,010,673 of record NC_060246.1, read on the forward strand.
TGATTGCATTGGATAAAATGTAACTGACATTTTTGACATAGTAATATAAATTGTTGATTTCAGCAAATTTCATTTTACATGCGACCGGTTTCGGTGTCTAGTGTGGCTAGACCATTGTATGCCGACTGGAATTGCTCAGTAATGGCTACAGCACCTAAATCGGTGTCGTAGGTATGTAAAATATAAATATAAATTGGAAGTCTTCAAATTGTATATTACCTGAATGGAGCCCTTTCACTGCGATTGCGCCTATAATTTTTCTTGAGTAGGCTCGGTTTTCTAGTCTACGATGAGCGTTTATCTTGAACAAAAGAATATAAAATAAATGAAAAACGGTTGCGTAATTTGTTTTTCAGAAAATTTCGTCACATATTTAGGCTGAGGAGAATGGAAGATAGTTATTTTCTTCCGGTACCTTTATCCTTTAACTACGTGCATGATTAGTACATACAATGCTTCAATGAGCGTTGCAACTGCTGATTAAGTTTATAAGCTGAGATTCGAGATTAGGTACTCACTATCAGACCAAAGGCGTGGGAAATTTATGAAGTTATTAAGGTGCCAGATATTTTCCAAAATACCTCTAAATGTGAGAATTAAAGCAAATTTGTGATAAAATAATTGCGACTGGCCGTGAAATTGTACATACTATATATATACTTCTTTCGCACGCCTGAATTTCAGCTTTTTGCGCTTAAATTCTATAGTAAACAATTCGTCGATTCAATAATTCTTCTTTTGATAATACAATTGTATTCAATTTTTAATTTTGAAAGATCCTACATTTTTTGCCTTCCCGTTTTCTTTCATCGTGATGAGATATGATCACTCATCCCTTTATGCACTAATAAAGGATTGATCAATAGTTCGGTGTAAGGTGAGAGTTGAGCTCGAGTCAACAGCGTGGAATGTTCGCACCTTTACGTTTAACGTACTTCAACTGTCCCTTATTCGTCTTTCCCTCTCTCTCTCTCTGTAGTCGTATTTGCTCCCTTCCCAAATACCCTTCGCCTTTAGTCACCATCCTTGCAGACCGACCTTCTCCCCTTTCTTGCCTTTCCCTCCGCTTTCCCTCCAGAGTTGAGGGACGCCCTTTCCTTCTCTCTCTGTCCACGTATTGCTTCCCCAGCTCCCTCTTCTCCTCACCTCTCCTTACCATTCCGGGGGTAGGGGGTCTTTTTCGCCGTTCCCTTTTCCCTCTTCCCACAGACGACCCTTAAAAGAACCCTTCCCTTTCATTTCCATCCACTCCTCCTCCTCCTCCCCTTCCTCCGCCTAACCCTAACCCTCCCCCGTCCCCCCAAGTAGGAAATTCCCTCCGTCTCCATTGTGCCCACCTAACCCCCTGCCGTCCCTTCCCTAAATGTTGCCAATTCGGAGGTATTTTTCGCGGGGCCAGCAAAATCCCATTTCGGTGTCGTTTTTAATGGTTAAGCGGGAAGAGAGGGAAACTGAAGCCCAAGATTGCCTTGAGATGCTTCTTCGGCGAGGGTTTGCCGAATATGTTGGCCGACTAATAGACCGGGAGAATCTAGTGTGCCTCTCCTAAAAGGCCATGCGTAGTAGCATCTTCGACCGAACAATCCAAATTTCTAATCGAGGTGATCTACATTGGATAAAGGTCCTATTTTATCCAAATTTGGTCAGAATTTTGTGTCACTTCAACAACACCAGTTATTTAATTGTATGGCAGGATTTTTTTCCAATTGAATATTAAAGGCTAGCTTGAAAAGGAATACTTAATGATAATAAGTTACCGTGTCAATTTATCTGCTTTAAACATATTTAACCCTTTCTAACCCAGAGCTACTTCAGGGAAAAATAAAATTTCAAGGTTTTTCATTTTGAAAACTTGAAAATTTTCCATCAAATCATGCGTATCATGGTAGCTAAATATTTCGTCATTAAAATTTACACCACAAAATAATGTGTAGTTTTGATATTCCCCAAATAGGACTGAAAATTTATACATTTTTGATGCTGCTTAGAAGCAACACTGGGCTATTAAGGGTTAAGAACTCTAGTCAGCTGTGTGTCAACCGATGATGTGAGGCAGGTACTTGTCGTAGGAATAGTTTTTAAATGTTTATTTACCCATGCTCTGGGAAAATAACTGAACAGGTGAACAATTTTATGACCGGGAGCACAATGGAATATTGTTATACAGATACATTAATTGAAGACAGTTATAGCGTAGATTGCATTGAAAAGGACTTAACATTATTTTTTTAGGGCCGTTACACTCGCCTATATCGCATAAAATTCATAGTTATTCAACCCGTTTGTCTTTGTCTCTCTCCGATTCTTGTTAGAGGTTGATCTACTTAAGAGTCATGTTTATCCTTAGGACATGGATTTTGCGAATTTTTCATAGTTTAGTTATTCTGAGTTATAAACACTGGGGTATTTCACTAAATATATTTTTCCAGTTATTATAACTCTCTGTTCTGCGACTATTTTTTTTATATGCTTCATATTCATACATGCGTGTGTCTCCATGTCAAATATGATTGTTAAGGTGCACTGTGTTTCTCCTTGAAAAGACTATACTCATGAAAAAACTGCGTGTTTGATATCAAAAGCAATTCTGTTGACTCCGTTGCTCGCAGGAATGTCATTTGATATAGGCCAAAAGCCATTAGATAAGCATATCATAGATGAATCCAATTTATCATTCCAATTTTTCCAGTACGCCATGAGAGCAATTTAACGCCACTAATGTGGAGTGTTTCATTAAAATTCAAATATTTCTTTTCATAGTTCATAAATTTCCTTCTCATCCTCAGTTTTTTATGAAAAAAAAAATTCCTTCGAGTAGATGATATAGTGAAGATATATTTCGCCGTCCCATCTGCATCTGAGTTTTTCTCTTTTTTATTTTGTTGACTATCTCACGCCCCTAGGTACTCATACGTCTATTCACTGCAAATCTGACGTCATGAGCCAGTGCCATCATATGTGGCTAATGTCCCATTCAATGGTCAAGAGGAGGCATATAGTCTGTTTATTGCCTCAACATGTGCCCACAACACGTTCGCAGTCATCAGCGTTGGCGACAGCGAATATATCTGTTGCCTCTTCATTTTCACCCCTTGTTTAATTTTTGATCTCTTACAATTAGGTGATTAGATTTTGCACTGTCGACATTCCAACTATATGTAATCTTATCAAAATTTCCACCTATTTTGCTATTATAAACCAGTGTTGTAAGGCATTCTATTTATTTTACTGCAGCTTTTCTTTTCGTTCTATTTTTCTTCTTCCATTATCATTCTTTCTCAGGGTATTCAATGAAATTAAATGAACATAACTTATTAGCGTTACCATTCACTTCTGAGGGCCTCCGATGTTTCCTTACCGGTGTGTATTTTGATCGACGAATGGCCTACATCCAGTCATGAAGCCATATTTCCAAAAGGTTTGTACGTTTGAATTATGGAACTTACGAGGATTCTTAATTTTGTTCTACGTCACCTACTTTGGCTCGTAATTTTTCGGCCAAAACATTTTTCAATGAGTAAATATTTGTGAAACCTCATCGCTCTCATTCCCAATTGTTGCAGAAAGGTATGAATGTTTTATTGTATTATAGTTTATTGTTGACTGGAAGACGTTTCAATTTTTTTGAGAACCTCTCTCTTACCCGTTAAATTTCATTTAGATCCGGTGTTCTCTTTCGAGAAGAGAAGCCAACCTCTTCACCTCATCGTCTTCATTCACTTCTTCCTTGCTATCGCTGCTTCGCGAAGGTATCCCGAAGGACGAAACGTAGCCTGTCGCGTATGGAGCTTGCAAGGGACTCCGCCACCTCCAGCGGAGAACGTGAGTGTGCATATATGTATATGCGTGCGATGGAGCGAATGGAAGATGGTGGAGGGAGAGAGGGGAGGGATAAGAGAGCTTCCTCCACAGACCGCGTGAGACCCAGGGATGCCTCCACCCCACCCCCTTCCCCTATTGCGTTCCTCTCTTCCCCCTCTTCTACTCTTCGAGAACCCATTCGTTCCGACATCCCCAGAGGCCGCCAAACCGCCCCCCATTGTCTCTGTTGGCGTCGGATCGCGGTTTCCAGTATTTGAGCCCGAGGCGCCTTTCGTGGGAGGGGCTGTGGCTCCTATCTCCCATTCTGCGCGTCTCGCCCCGATCCCTCCGTCATTGCCCGCCACTCCCTTCGCTAACGACCGACTACTCCTTCCTTCGACAATCGCCCAATTTATTGCTCTATTACTCCATCGCCACTCTTTCTCTGAGGTTGAACTTTTTAGTTTACTCTCTGACCGCTTTCCTTTTTAAGTACCAGCGGTTCATCTTCGCCGGAGATCTCGTGACACCTCAACATGTTTCTATGTCAGATCCCTAGCGGTAAATTATCGTTATATGTTTGGCTGAGGATCGCTGGATGAGTTTACTGCTTCGTCATCACGGATAATTGATTATTGTAATGGCTGAAATAATATTTTTAGTTTGGACCTATTTTAGTTGTACATTATAATTTTAGATATGTGATTGATGTCTTAGTAAAGATTTAATTAATTAATTATGGAAGAAAGAAGATATGATCCATTTCAGTCTGTAAGAATTTAAAGCCTCACTGATAATTATGAACTATCCCCCATCATTCCTTTTATCTCTGCCTCTTACAACCGCTTCACCTCTTTCTTCACTAACCGCCATTTCTTAGATAATATTCCAGACATTTCTTAGATAATAATCGCCCAATGTGCTACGCAATCGCCCCATTGTAGCTATTTGCGCGGGGCTAGCCTTTTGATATACCCCTTGTTCTTTCACTTTAAATGTTTTAGCTGTTCATCATCAACTTTAGTCTTCTGACGACTCACAACACGTTTCTTTACCTTCTCTCTAAGCCGAGATTGTTCCTTCTCTGGTAGTTGTATGGGCCACTCATTGAGGCTATGTTAACGCATTTCACCATGTTGGTAACAATTTAAGGCGGTGAACGTATGAGATGGTATGGATGGTAACGGTATGTTATGAGATTGCCTCGGAAGTGTGATGAAAGAGTAATATAAAAATATGAAAAATATAATTGTTTATAAAAACCAAGTTTTATAAAAAGAAGAAGCTAACGGCCTATGGCCCCTTAAATTATTGAAATATATTGAGAAATTTTTGAGAAATTGATGAGATATAGACACGAGTTTTAAAGGAACATTCCGAATATCGAAAACAAAACACGTGATACACCAGAAATTGATAAGTTTAAAATCTTACCTTACAATCGCACCTTGCTTTTCGTTTTTGACTCATGAAATGTTTTTTCTAAAACTTAAAGTTATTTCCTCATGATACATATTTGAATATTTTAGCGATTTAAGGGGCCTTAAGCAGTTATTTTCTCATTTTAAATAAACTGCTATTTTTATAAAAATTATATATTTTATATTGTAATATTATTTAACACATTTTACTGTATTAGAGCGGTAAACAGCTGCACGAGAAAAAATGGCTTTTCAAGAGGCTCTCCTGCTCAGGAGTCTAGCTTATTTTCTAGTGTTCTGAATAGACTCCATTAAACCTGTAATGTTTGCAATGCCTCAATTGGATTTTGGTCAACATTTTTGGTACTCCATATTTGAGTTTAATGCTGAATATTATTCGAGGTGTTTTTCTATTAATGCTAAAAGAGAAAGAACATAGGATTGCATTTAGTTTTGAGCTATCCTGAAAATTTCAGCGCTCTAACTAATCAGGAAGTGGTCGTAATTTGACTTGCAAGATTTTTCCGGGAAGGACAAACAAACAAGAAAGCGAGTACAGTAAAATGTGGCATAAAAGAAAATTCAACACTGTGACATTTTAATATTTAGTAGACATATTTTTTGAAAATATTTCATCGATCTTTGTTGTAATGCTTTGACTTGCTATTAGTCACTGATGTACTATTTTACTTAATCTAGCCCTTCATATGGTCGTAGTGTTGCAATGCTTTATTTTATAAATATTTTGCTGGAATGAAGGTAATTGCATTATTTATGTGTATTGAAGCGTTGAAGTATTATTTTCTGGGAAACAGACATCAAACAATCATTCCATATCCAGTTAGCTCATGCTGTGAGGGAATGAATTTAAATTAGGATGAGTCATTCCGTAATATGGATATGAGCGCGGAAATTGTTCTAAAAATAAACATCCTTCAATAAACAAAAAAGTGTATCAAGGCAAGGTTTTTCGCTATGCAATCCACCAATGACTTAATTCTGTTTGCAATATAATGAAATTAGATCCCTTATTTGTAAATTTCCCGGCAACTTAGAAGATGGTGTTGATGAATGCCTGAAAATTAATAGAGATTCTTTTATTCTATCAACGATGGGATGTTAGCCGTGGATCAAATTAAATTTTAAGTATTTTTATCAAACTAATATATATCTTTACGATAAATGTATTAATTTTGGATTCCATTGGCTGTGAATAATGAAATAACTAGATCTATTGGCACACCTATGACGGTGCTCTTTTTATGCATTAAAGTATGGATTTGCTGCGAAATCCCTCTTATTCAATGCCTTTGGTGCAGATTTTTCTTTGGAAAAGTAAGTAAATACGGTAATCTGTGGTGCTATGAAACTCCATTTATTTCACTTGTAACTTTACGTTGGATAAAAATCGTGAATTCTTATAATTTAATAACTAATAATTAGGGTTACCAGGTCTTGTCAGTCGGTGCTGCGATAGAGTTATTGCATCATATTCTATCGGTCAGTATGTTTCACACAATACGTTGAATAATTGTGCATATGTTGCCGTGATAATATCGACCATTTTAACTCTGATATTAAATAGGACGTTTTGTTAAATACCACTTCGTATGCTGTTACATTGCTATAGATATTTTATAATAGGTTTTACATATTTGCTTATCCTGATAAAGGAAGAGCTATAATTTCTACGCGTGAATGGTTATAATTTTTGTAGGACTAAAGCAAATATTTTAATAAATTATGCATAGTTTCTTTCTTTTCTAATGATTTTGCTTCTCACTCCTCCTCCCATTTTTCCCTTTCCGTGTAAATTTTATTAAACAAGCTTTTTTGATAGTGCCTCCCATCTCGTCCCTAGTCAGAACAGAAAGTGGCTTTTAAATCTCCATTTTGACTATGGCTGTGCTGCGTAAAAGTGCATTAGGCAGCCCTTTTCCGGTGGAGCCTTACATTGTGGCACGTAATACCCATGATATGGAGACATAACTACTAATCAAATTCGTTTTGAGCATAGCACCCTACGTTATCCACCCATTCGTTTCTGTATTCAAAAAGCGCAAATGACCCTAAGCTTTTTCGTCGGTCTATGGAACCCTTTCGACCCTTCGACGCGAATGGTCATTTTCTTCCATCTTCCCGCTCTTCGCCTATAGGCCTTTCTGTTTTGCTCCATTTCTCCAGCACGTTCCCCCGCCTTCTGCCATCAGTCCCCTGTCATTGTTAACCCATCACTAACCTACTCGCGAGGTCTCGCTTTCCCCTCTCACATCTTTCCCTTGCTCCCAAGAGGAGACTCCCTATTTTATTCGTCCCTCCTCGTATTCTCACCCTTTCCTTCCATCCCACCTCCCATTTTCTCCTGCATTCCTCCTCGTTCTACACCCGTTCCCTTTTGGCCCCATCTCCGGCGCACCGTACCCTTTTCGCCTTCTCACAATGCGGCAACGTCTTCCTCCGTCTATTGCTACTTCACCTTGCGCGTCTGCCTTTACACCTTAATGTCCCTTGGCCCTCCTTGTGACGAATGAAAAGGTACAAGACGTTTATAGCCCCTTCTTACGTTCAGGTGTCTCTTTTCCAGCACAGCGTAATCCAATCGCGTGTTCATGCGAGTTAATGCATTAGTTTGGCAGGGGACTTATTCATTCGGAAATATCTATCTTCCTATTTTAAACCTCTGAATCATTACATATAAAAAACAATAATAGTAATTTCCCACACTTTTAATAATTTTCCTCGACCATTTTCAACTTAATTCATGTGAGTCTTTTGTGATGAATCATTGTTTTTAAGAGCTGTCTGAGTGACTAACAGGTAGCCTGACATATACAAATATTCTTGAGGAGGGTGGGGGGGCAATATGTTGGAATAGAATAGAAGGGGTTAATTGGTCATATAGGAAGGAACCTGGTCAGGATCATCGAAAAAGGTCTTGGGGGAAGAGGGACACGCACAGCCAGAATCGGCGTATGCGTTGGTACCACCACATTCACCATACATACTTTTATCGTACATTTTTGAAAATGATAAAATGTTAAAATTGACAAATTTTGCCTCTTTATCTGTTAAAATGAATCTACACAAAGTTAACTGGTCAACCAATCGATCTGTTTCATTTTTCAAAAACATTGGTAAGCCGTGTAATTAATTCCAAGTGCTTATATGCTAGAGTGGGTTAAAGCGATTTGAGGATGCATGGATGTGATTTGATGAAGTCGTAGGCTTTAACTAAATACTATGAATGGCAGGTGACCTTTAATGAATTTTTCTGCAGATATCAGTGGCATCGATAAATAATTCCTGTTAGAGCTAGAAAAAAATCGGTGTGAACTAAATTTCTTTTCTAAGTTATTCACCGTGTGATATGATGGAACTAAAGTTCAGATTGTATGAGAACGTAACTGAATGAAATACCTGAAATGCGAACGTTCTAAATATTTTTGAATTGTTAAAATATATTTAAAATCGTTTCTGGTAATAAAGTTTGAGCTTGCGTGACCTAGTGCACGTATTGTGTGAATATATGTTATTGCAGTTCAGAACCTTTTGAGATGAAAGGAATGAGTAAATATTGTCTAACAAATCACAAATGAATGAGGTAGTTAACCTATAAACTCTCTTCTCTTTTCAGGTTTTTGCATTTTCGAAAAGTAAAATTGAAATTACTTGGGACTTTTTATTTATTATATTGGGAAAAAATAGTTTTAAATGTTTGAGAGTAATAGTTTGAATAAAATATTAATATAAGGTAGAAGTAAAATGTAAATAAAATTCTTTGCAATTGAGATAAAAAATGCGAAAAAAATTAATACTCTTTTTCTTAGAACTTATCTTGTTAGCAGAACAATTCGTGCGTGCAAAAATGATGCCTGAGCTATGATTCCTATGGATCCATTGACATTATACGAGGAAGGAAGCGGTGAAAATAATCTTCCTCAATGTTCTTTGTTGAATGAGAAGAACGATAAAGTTTAAATAATTTTTTTTAAACTACTCGGAGTGTAGTGTGTAGATTTTAATGCATTAGATGCTGAGGACCCGTATCTATATTTTCATTTGGTTGCTAAAGAAGTGATTTCATTTTTTAAGAAGAAAGGTGTATGTGATTGATTTGTGGGAGATAGAAAATGATACTCATTGAAATTATGACCGGGACAGGCAGGAAAACCTGTTCTTTCCATCAAAATGTCTATTGACGAGTTTTTGCGGCGTAAGTGTGAATACGAATCGTGTTGTCTCTGAGGACGTGACTATCCTCCTTGTCGTGACTGCGCATGATTTCCTGGGAACGTTTAATGGAGCGGCATTCGTAATTTATTCATAACTGCAGTGTTTATGCGTGAGTGAGGAGCATACAGATAAACTAGACTCGCGCAGAGCGCAAAAAATAATATTATGCCAGTGAATTAAAATTTGAATAAACCTACCAGTTGCTGGAAATTATAGCGAGAACTAGATGGAGATAAAGAGGGAATTTGAAGAGAATACTTAGCTTGCGGCTACCCCAACTGTGCTTATATGAGCATACCTTAGCGTTGATATATTTCATACATTGGAAATCTTGAATTGATAATTTTTAATCGTGAAATGGAATTATATTAGTTCTTAGCTAAACATCCACATTGTGCAGCTTTCGGTCCTTGCAATCAGTGTAGGAATACTTTTCGATAGCCTCTAGCGTTTTAATGTTATGGAAATCAACCTGGTATGCAAGAAATGAGTTTGGAATATTAAAAAATATCCTTGAAAGAAGGAGTGGAAGATTGTTACTCCATTAATCATGGCCATTTTGAAATTTTTTGCTTTTATTCCAGGTATTCAGGTTTAACTTTGAAACAGCGATATTTTTGCCATCACTGATTGAGTCTCACTAGGCAGAAAAACTCTTACCAAATTTGAGTAATACTTAATAAATGAAGTTAGAATGGCATATCTTTCCATAAAATTATTTATTTACATGTAAACTAAAAAATTCTTACATATTTCGGCAATGCCTTACATAGTCATGCAATTGTCGTTCGTTAATAATATTTTTCCAGTCTATTCTTATGAAATAAGTGATATCTCTGATAGGATTTTGTGGTTTTTGCCTCCGCTGCCGAGTAGTCCAGTGCATTCATATGAGAGTGTGTTCGTTGAGTCGCATTTCAAGCCTGTTGAAATGCAACTATGCAGTCCCAATAGGCTGAGCAAAATGCAGATATCGAGTGACACCCCATGGGCGCATCTTCTGCATCCTCTTAAGTGAACATCCCCTCTCTTGAAATATCGATCGTGGAAAAAATTATTTTACCGGAGAAACTACCGAATAATATTTAACTGGTATTTATCTTCTTGCACATAACCTTACCTATTTCTTTCTCTCGTTTCCAACTTATCTCCTCACTCCAAAAAGCCGTATTTTCTCAAGGAAGGAACCAATAGTATCAATTTCATTGCCCCGCCCTCAGGATCGTTGAAAGATGAGACGAAGGAGATTGAGTGGCGGGGGTCGAGTGTGCAAGGATCCAAGATCGTCATCGGAAACGTACAGCCAGGGAGAAAGAGAGACACACACTCGAAAAGCAGTATGGCGAAACAAATTTCGGTGCAAGTATGGGGGGATGTTGATGCGGAGAAGACGATCGGTGGGGAGTTGGGAAGGGTGTATATTGGGAGCCGAAGTAAGAGAAAGAGAAGGATGCCTGCGAGGGGTACGAGATGGAGAGGACTTAGTGCGCGACATGTTGTCGTACGGATTGGGAAAGCAAGAGAGACAATTGAGAAGCGAGAACGCGGGAGGACAGGCGCTTCTCTGGGGTTTAAGAGATCCCAGCACCCGCTGAGTTCCTTCCGTGAAGGACGTCCCATCCCACCTCCACCTTTTGCCGTTTTTCCTCCCCGTGTTTCCCCACGAGGCAGTGGAGATGGTGCCCCCTGAGGGGGAAAAGGTACACGGGAGGTGGTGGAAGTTTAAGAGATGCGCACCACCCCCATGGGCTCTTCCACCAGACCCACCCCCTACCTCTCCTTGCACTCCCTTCTACCGGTAGTCCTCCACTTCACACACTGGGGGGGGTACGGGTACAATACGAGGCCAACTGCGGGAAGCGACCGATATTGGACTCTGGCGTTGATATGCCTCTTTTTATGCGCCCCCGCCTCCCATAACGGACACATTCCCCTGAGCGAGGCAAGATCCTTCCTCCCTTCCAGTCGGCTCATATCCCTCCCATCGCTTCATCTACTCCCATTCCGGACTAACCTTTGAAATGAAAAATAAAAAGAGATGTCGGAGTAATTCTTTTCGCCGTCCCTTTTTTATTCCGACTGTGTTTGCGAGGGTATCGAGAGGTTGCGAACTGGGCGGAGAAAATGCATGCACCCTGAGGAAAACGGGAATATATTCCGAAAGATCCGACTTCTCCTCCTTCCACTTCGCGTCGGGCGGTCTCGATGGAGATGCGAGGCTACACCACCTTGATGTCCCTCAACCGTGTAAGAGACACGATTGGATAAAAGCAACGAGAAATATAAAAAAAGGTCGGAGCGCCTTCTTTCGTGCTTCCAATATCTAAAGTAGTCCCTTCTTCATCCCAACACACAAGTGTTCTTCCTCTTTCCTTTTCTCTCTGTTCCTCACCCTTCTCTTTTCCTTTCCTCTGCTATCCACTTCCTATCCTTTATACCTTATATCAAGGTTTGCGGTATTTCTTTCATTGCGTACCTCGTCCTTTCAGTTCTTTTCTCTCCCGACGAGATTTTTGTTTTTACCCATCGAATCCATCTTCATTTTCAATCGTTCGCTTTTTCCCTACCCCAATTGGTCTCTCGCAATAAGGAGTTGAACGTTTTTTGCCGTGGGTCTTAATCTTCCATGCTCTTGATATGATAGCGTCGACGTAACGTTGAACTAAATTGAATCCACTGAGTCTTCGAAGACATGCTTTTATCGGCGTATATGAAACGAACAAAAGAAATCCAAATCGGTTGTGAGATTGGGTTTCAACGAATGCTCTCATGCCCCTGTTTATTTTAAGATGTTCACCAATCATCGTTTCCTGGAATTTTTGTTTGATTTCTGTGGATGATACGTTTTCCGTCGGCCCTCAGATAAAAATCTTTTGTTCGCGTGCCTCACTAATCGTCCCCCACAGCAGGGTTCCTTATGATGCTGAATTTGCCATTCTAATGATTCTTAAAACTAGACAGAGATCTGGATAGAGATTTCAATCTTGTACATCATGTAATTAAAACGGACAATTTCATCTACTTGCCATGAAAAATACTTATTATAACAATGCATATAAATGTAATTGTAATGAGTATATAAGATGTAAAAATTAGCATATTTTACCCTTTGATATTTCATCATAATCATCATCTTATGTCAACAATCGTGAGATTGTGACTACGAAGGATTCCACGGTGTCGAGGTTCCATCGAGGTTCGTGAGATTGGCTTGACTCAGATCTTCATTACGCTCCCATCTGCTAGCATTTTCACACTGGCATAGCAATAAAAAATGAATATTATTTTACTAAGGAAAGCAATGATAAATAAAATCAATAATAAATAAAAATGAAAATCAATGTTAAAAGGAGGTTGGGGTTGTAGGGAGAAAGCAATTCCACCCGCCAATAATTCTCGTGCGTCGACGGATTTTGTGTGCCTATCTCAAGTTGAGAATGCAAAAGGATAGCTGCTTCACATTCTCCTCTAGAAACCTTTAATTATGTCTTCAGTGGTTGAGATGAGTAAACGCCGTATTGAATTAGAAACCATTTTGCCATTCCCTGCCATTCCTCAGGAGAGCATTCCTGCTTCAACTCTACCCTCTATATTTCTCTATTTCTTGCCATACCTACATCTTTTGCCGATATCAAACCTGTGGGAGGACACTATCTCTTCTCACTGCCTTGCACCTATAAAAGTCTCATGTTTGCACCCGGCTCTACGGGCGGACTTGAATATTTTTCTTATGAAGCTCTTCGTATCTACTACTACGGTATTCTTACTGTACTTCATTACAACGCCAGTGAATTTTCTCCGAAGTCTCAAAGCTGCGAAAATGCGTTCGGTGAAGTATTACTTATATGCGGAATTCCGGAATATCGCGCACGGATTGACGAGGAATTCTAATAAATAGGATCAGTATAAGTCTGATTATAACACTTGGACGAGTTATTAATGCGCATTGTTCATCTTGATATTTATTTGAGGGTAGAAAGGTTTAGTTTTAGGCGTAGCTTTTTATACGAATAAGTTTGAAGTTATTCGATAAAAAGATTTCCATTGTTTGTTTTACAGATAACGTATATTGGAATGTGATGGAATCAATTAAGCCTAATGACAGGAATTAGCGGTCCCTTAGTAATAATGGTTAATTGATATTCCCGATTAACATTATTTTAAGTAGTTTTGACAGTATAAAACAGCAGTGATGTATTATTTATCGGAGAGGCTCTGTTTGACGAAAGCGAAGATTATATAGATGCTTATTAAATTAATAATAATTGTAATTGACTAAATTTAGGCATTGTGTGAACTTAATTTTCATCACAATCATAGTGCGCCTTTAGCATATTTTCGTATTTAAGGTAATAATTAGTATTAATAAACGACATAGCATTGCCAAATTGCGATGAATAATCAGATCTGAGGAGTACTAGTATCTTGTTTTTATTGATTTATTTATTTTTTATTATAATTCAAGGATAAAAAACTTTCTCGGATCCGTAGTGGATTATTTTATACCATTAGTTGTGATAAAAGCCTTGGAATTGAAGTGCTTGCCATTAGCACCTCGAGTATCCTTAAATAAATTTTTCTTGCCTCGCCTCGTGATAATTTAGATGCGAGTCGGGAGCAGAAAATCACGAATCGTTATTCATCAATATTCGGCGCCATGAGTGAGAAATCCGGAATCCAGTGAATTGACGCACAACCACCCGAACACGATAAGGGAAAGGAGCGAGCGAATGGATGCGATAAATTTTGGAGTGCGGCTCTTAACGTTGGCATTTGACAGACTCCGAAATAAGAATGTTGACCGAGATACTTTCGAAAATTGAGCGAGCGATTTCATATTCCGCGAGAGTTTCGCACCGACGCGGAAAAAAGGCAAAACTAAAATAAATCGCGTCCACTCTCGTTACCCTGTTATTTTCATTTTATTTCCCCCACGGTAGCTATAGATAGAGTGGAGGTGGGCATGTTACACTTACGGTTTGGGGGAGAGTGGGTGGCTTTGCGCGCCTGTAGGAGGGTAGTAGAGTTTGAAAGGGGGGTAGGGAAGAACGGGGCGTGGGGAGTTGGTGGGGTACTCCACAGCCGCATAGCAGAGTTCCTAAAATAGCCCGTAACAGCTGCGGTACCTGCGGAAAATGAGAAACTCCTCCTACGTTCACTCCGCTTTTATTTCTCTTCTCTCCCGCGCTTATCTCTTTGCAACCCGGTCGCGCGGGGCTCTCTGTCTTTCCCTCCATCCCGGGGGACGTCCCATCGTGACCCGGCTTCATCCCTCCGTTGTCTCCCGTCTACGCAAGTGCGGTTCCCTCGTGCACTCATCATGAAACTCTCGACCGGCCATGCCCGGTGTGAAGGAGGATAAAAAGCTTCTCAACCCACTTCGAAGTACGCTTCCCTTTCGCAAGGCCTCGGGGGGATACCGGTTCTTCAACCTGTGTGCCCTCTTTTTCTGAATGCTCCTCGTCTTAATCTTTTGCGTTCATTTTTTTCCACTCTCTTCCTCTCTATTTCCCCTTATATGTATCTTTCGGTATAAGCTACGGATCCGTACGTCATCTAAGTTAGTAATATAACCTTACGGTGAAGTGTCGTAAATGCTCCGCTTGAGATGATTGAATTCCTACGCATTGACTTTCAAAACCCTGTAAAAATGTGCTCTATTCTATTGACTGACATGAAAATAAATTTCAATAAAGGGCAATGAAATATGGACAACTAAAATTTTTATTCAACTAAGTATTCCCAAGTTGTTGAATACAAGACTACTGTATGGAGTTAAGACTATTATCGCTAATTTATTGGCATTTTTAATTTTTAGACCCGTATGAGAATGCAATGAGACTATTGAAGTTACAGTAAAATACATGGGCATAGTACAATATAGAGTGAAATAATGGAAGCGGGGAGGGCATTTATTGTTTTATCTTTGTTTGATGTTGATGTGATGTGTGCCAACATTCTAGCACCTAAAAAATGTTTATATTTAAAGCGGGCTAAGGTACCGACTCATCGCATGCCTTCGGTCAGTTGTTCTTGTGACGGCATACTCCACAGGTGTTGATGAATATAGAGTATGTGCTAGATTGACGTTTACAGTGAAAATGATGATGAATAAGAATCCTATGATTGAATTATTTAGAAAGATTACCCAATTGGATAATCTAATATTTCATACTTGAATATGGAGAATACTTTTGGTGTCAAAAGGTTGTGTGTGAAACCTACTCGAATATTGGCAGGTGTGGACTCAGTATAACAAACAAAACATGGAGCTTAGACCTTGCATTGAAAAAAATTAAAGCATTTAATGAAGATATATTTTACTCTACAATATTCTATGGCAAATATGATTACCAGAATAAGAGAGAGTTACTCTAAGAACTCCTTAACAGATAATATTATTCACCTATGGCTGTTTTTCAGCTCTGATGCAATTACGTCCCATTGAATAAGCAATAAAAATAAAAATCTTTGAATACAGAGACTCATAAAATACAACTGATAAGATAGAACATAAAGAAAACAGAAGTTTCTGTAAATAGTTGAATTGAATAAACTAATATTTCAGTCTTGAAGTTTAATGTGAATTCGGGAGATGATTTTTTCATTTATGTGGATATTTTAATTTTTTGCTTTTGAATTTAGAGGTATTTTGATTCATGTAAAGTAACATTTCCTTTTTTTAAACCTTTGCAGTATAGAACATCAAATCCTTAAATTTACCTTTGGAATATTCGGAATAATATTGGCGTAGTACTTATCTATGATAGATAAAATGTTTCTGGAGGTGAGGAGACAATTAATGAAATCTGTAAAGTGTTACTATCTAAAAAACCATTTTAGTCATGGAGGGGGGGGGGGGGTGGAGCATAAACTATTGTACATAATAAGAGGGACTTGGGCAGATTTTCAAAGAATGCACGTTGATTAAATGCTGCTGCAGGAAACTTTAAAATGAAAATGAGCGATGTTCATTGAATATAAAAGCCGACAAACTGTTGGTTTGAAGAGAGTTTAATTGTTCTATTATCTCGGCTGCTTATTTTTCCAGTGAATGTTAAACTGTGATTCGAAAACTACTTCATACATTTTGTCTAATATGTTGTGGGCCAGTTTCGTAAATCTTTCTATGCAGATATAAAATCTCAGGTTTAATACCTGTATTTCATATTAGAAATTCAAAATTTTATTTAATCCCGTCTTTCAACTTTTATTTACTTGTTTGATGAAATATATTATGTCGCAAGATGTGAAAATTCGCTTCAAACGGCTAAATTTAAGTAAATTTACAGTTACGGTAAGGATTCTATTCTATTTCGTATTTTTCCTCTTTATGTATGTTAAAAATCTTGACAAGTATTTAGCACGCCTCTCCATTTACCGCATGAAGTATATTTTATTTCCAATTAACTGAAAAAGCCGTTCGTGAGCCAAGTGCTCTAATTATGGCTAAGTATTTTAATTGCCACAGATCACTTCTAACGCATATTATATATCACTCATCTTATAAATCCAAGAATTTGAAATAAATATTTCTATAAATAACATTTTTGAATGTTTTGACCTTTCTTGTATCCAAATTTATGATTGAGAGATCAAGAGTGAATTTTAATATATAAAATGTCTAAAAGACCTCTGGTAAATAAATTTATACGGTTCTGTGATGGTAATTGCTATTGTGATGTTCACGGGTGGAATTGAATCTTAGAGAATTTATCAATTTGTGGAGTCAGCGGAAATATTCAATTAAACACCGCGCACCATCAATCTGCATTACGCAAACTCCCATTTCTATGCCAAATACATTGCCGTAATAGCTCCCTCCTCCACGTCATGATCGATTGAATGCGGCGACTATCGGGAAGGCGAATGATGTATCGCACACAACGAGATATATAGGCGGAAAGTGGGGGGGGAGGGTGTTATCAATATGTTAAGCATGATCGCTGCTTACATACACACATAAGCATGTGCAACTGCCTGGTTTATTTATGCGCCCAGACTCACACACACACACACACACTTCCGGGGAAGAGAGGAATCTGTGAAAGAACGTGTGAGTTATGGCGATATTCTACTCAAGCAAGCGCGGAACTATATCGCTCCCGGAATGAACAGGACTTATATTCCACATTCTTGGCTGATAGAGTTCTATATGCATAAGCCGTCATCTTTGAACGATTTATTAAAGGGGATTTCTTTTTGTTTGGGAAAATAATGGCTCTTAAAGCCCTTGAAATATCGTGCCCCTGGGGGCAGTTACCGGCGGAGCGGTAGAAGCTTTTGGCTGTGCGGAGATGCAGGCGATGTGGGGTGGGGATGAAATGAGGACCTCCTCCCCGCAAGCAACGGCAATTTCCAGGCGCGGCGGATCCATGTGTTTCCGATTTCCTCGGAATGCAGACGGAGGAGAGGCTGGGATAGAGGAGTGACGGGCGCAAGGTAGTAGGCCTGGTGGGGTGAGAGAGAGTGTAAGGGTAGGTTGGGGAGGGTAAAAAGGTTGACTGGAGACGGAGAGACCGGTTACATCTTTATACCCCGGGCGAGCAATACTCTACGATTCACGTTGATGTCGCGCAGCTGGCGAGTCAATTATTTAAAATGGCAGCCAATATTTTGGAGGGAAATTGAATAAAATATTGCTGGACTAGGTAATTCATCTCTACGTCGTTCGCGTCTTCGGATTGGAAAAGAGCGTATGGAGATTATATTCCGATTTGATCGGCTTCAACCTTCACTGTTTCTATTATTAGCACAATATGTTCAGCATATAACACCGACAGCTGCCAATACTGTTTAGGTGAATTTATACCTAACCTGTTGTAAATTGAATTTACAGTTAATGAAACTTCATTTTCATCCACCAGTAACAAGGCTGATATTTGTTTAATAACTGAATAAGTAAACCTAAGATTGCCGTCTATTGGAATATAATGTAATTAAAATAATCAGTTGAACATACTTACCTCGATAAGGGAATAGTCTGATTCCTACCTGTATATCTTTGCTTACTTAAGTATAATATTTGTTAAGAAAAAGTAACTTGTACTATAAAATTTACGGCAAATGTTTATTCATTAGGTGTGGAGTACCTCTATGCGATAACCTCGTGCATGATTAAATGCGTAAGAACTATCATTGAATGGGATTGGCAGATAATATACTCATGTTTTCCCAAATGTATCGAGAACAAAAGCCCACGAGAGTCAAAGGTTAGAGACTGGGTACGAGTGAAAGGGTTATACGGAGATCTGGAAACTCGAGATGTGGGTGAATTTAATATATTTAATGGGCGAATGAAATGTCAAATTTCAATCCTGACCTACCTTTCTCGAGGACATTTTTATTTGAGGATGATGGGGATTCATATTTTACCAGCCATATTTAGACGGGAAAAGCGGAGAAGTTCATGGCAAGGACAGTTATAGATAGCTGAGTAGAATTTATAGTTGATAGATGCGTATACATATAGTTATGTAGAATCATTAAGGAAGGAAAAACTTTGGAAGGTCACGGCATTGAAAATTGTGATATCATAGATGTTGGGGGAATTGGTAGACATAGTGAATGAGGGAAAAGAGGAAGTCTAGCCTTTAACAGGAGAGAGAACGGGGAGTAGGACATTCTGGTGTAGGATAGAGGCGGTTGAAATTGAAAGGCCATCGATCGACGATGCACGGAAGTGTTAGGGGGAGAAGGAGTTTTTTTTCCGAGCCCGGGGAATCTATCATTCTTTCCAATCAGTCATTGCCGTGCCCTGTCATGGGTTGCCCGTGCCGCGGGAGCCGGATAAAAATCATTGCCGGCGACGTGGGAGGCTGGCAGGTAGGCTCTGGTCCCATTGGCAAGTTGGTGTGGGTGGCGGTGCTTATTTTTTAATCTTCTATATTTTTCGTTTATTCTCGCTGAAATAAAAAGAAAGTAGAAGAGTGGCTGAGGGGCAGAAACAGTGGAGAGATAAAAGAGGATATTAACGTGCTTGCCAAATGGATGCATGGGTACAAATACCACCGTGTTATAGCTCGTAAATTCGGAATCTTTTATACGTACTCTTTATTATTTTTAGTCCTCGGTGAAACTTTGCGAGATAGGGAGGATGAGCTCTTGTTTGCAAAAAAAGGCGAAATGAGGGATGGGTGAGTCGGACCGCACTTTAAACTTTTTATGAGAGCCGAGCACCGAATTAGAGGATGAAATGATACGGTGAGCCCTGGGTTAAAATGGGTTTTGAGCGTCGTTACCGAGTTAAATATTTTTTTGTATCATTGTTACGTGTGAAACCCCGGAAATATTCAGGCAGCTTTTGGAATTTCAAAAGGGATAGGTTGCTCATTACTGAGAGTAGTCGCGTCGTTTGTGTGATTAGCAGTTATTAGGAAATGTTCTTTGTTTGCCTGAGCTTTTATTTGTTTCAGGTAATAAGGCGTATATTACCGCCAAGGATTAAGTAAATAGGTACGACAAAATGAGCAAATCATGTATGGGGTACGCTTGTAGGGCCATGGCAGTTTTCTTTTATAAGTTGAACTATATTGGTTGAGTATTGAAAATCAAGTCTTATGTTTGCTGCCGTCTAATATGCCAATAAAATTCAATTGTTATTCGTTTAGTTAATAATAATTGCAATTGTTCACGACATGCGTAAATCATATTGTTCCCTAATTATTGATGCAACACTAATTTTGGATGATGTAATAAATATATTTATGAATCGTTAATCAATTAGTAACATTCTGTTGAAACTAAATATTTTCCTGATTTTATTATACAAACCCACCTGATTGCCATACTATTTCAATAATGACATGATGGAATAAAGACTACTTTTCGACTGAAAACTTAAAAATTTCACAATTGTGGTCAATGAAATTAATGCTGAAATTGAGTGCAGAAACATTTTTTTCTGAATATAATCCTTGTATTTACAGTGTTGGAATATTTTCAACCTTTCAAAAGCCATGTATAGAGATATGCTGCCTTAATACGGTTTTTAGGCAATGATGTAAGTCAATATTTGTCATATGTCTTTGTAACACTATGGCAGTAGTTATTTCGTCGTTATACTCTATTTTGTATACTGCGGTTATATTTGAACTTTAATATGGTTGAGAATATACGACAATGGCTGGTATTACTGCAGCAAACGTAAATTTATCCATTAAAATATTGAATAAGCTTGCCGCAGCACTTTTTTATGCGCAATAGAAGCAAGATTTAATACGCAAGAATGTCAGGACTAATTTATCAGGTTAGCAAAATGAAATATAAGGCAAAAGAAATTATGTTGTGGTAGTTCATAGGCCAATGATGCATATCATGTATTGTTACGTGATGTTCGTGAATAACGACTCTGCACCCTTCTATTCTGAGAATCGGTACGGGATGGATCCCAATACGCATCCGTGTAAAGTATGCTATTTCTTGCATAACCACTGTAGGCACGTTTAAATTTCTTATTACTTTGAATTCTATATTTTTTTACGTCTCATTAGCTTAAAAATCTTATTCACAGTGCTCCAGTACATATTTTACGTTCCCTCAGTCAGATTTGAATAATTTACGTATTGAAGTGTTTAATTAATTATATATTTCACAAAATCCACCAATAAACTGCCAACAAGAACTAAAATCAACCCCAAATCAAAATATTTAGTGTCAAAATGGGGATTGTTTTACTCTTTCCTGTTAAGCTTCAAGCTTTTGATGGTTGCTGATACCAACTAGCCACACTCCAAGGAATCGAGTATTTGTAATTATTTTTATGCCCAACAACTTTCGCTGATCTATTTACTTCTTGATCATTGATAATCGATTTTTAATTTACTGTTTATGGGGAAAGCCATCAAACGCTACAGCAGTGTAATATTTAATGTTAGCTTTTATTCGTATTCTGGTCATACATTTATTAAATAAGACATTATTAATTATACGGGGTACGTTAGGGTCACGGTGTAGAAAATAGGCTGGGAAAACATATTTTTTGAAGAATATTCAGCAGTTAAGTTGGATTGCCAGCAAATGAAAATATAGTGGCATGTATCCATGTGCATCAAAATTGAATCATAAAACTCTTGAAAAAAGACATTAAATTTTACGTTCAGCCTAGCTGAGTAAAAGGTTTGCAGGAAGCATTGATAATGAAGAAAAATCGCAAAGTAAGTTTTTGTACTCAATATTTGCTTAGGTCACTGCGTTAAAAACTTTTATTTAATGTCTTAATTACCATAAATTCTAACTGGCTTTACATGTAATAGTTCCTTTAAAATAAAAAAGAACCTTGTGCCTAACGGATATAATTCTAACTTACACTAGGCAATTTAGCTTGATGCCTTTCCCAAATGGCAGTATACTAGTTAAACAACAAAGAAATTGTGTGTGAACCTAAAATTTAACTTAAATGGGTATTTTGTCGGATACTAATGGCATTGAATGCTCTTTAGGCAATGATCCTTTTCCGATTAGTTCAATCTACGCTCTCCATGAATATCTGTCTGAAAGGATCGTTGCATTACCATTGCAGTACGATTCGATCGCATTCACCCCAAGTGTATTCTCACGTTTGTAATTGGTCAGCGCTGCCAGGATGATTTGCATTTGAGTGTGAGCGATTTTCCTCGTCCAAAGCCGCGGAGGATTATTTCAACGGCGTCGGTTTTGTGACTCCAATTCCGAGCTTGACCAATTGCTAGGTCAACAGCACCCTTTGTGTTAGACGCCCGTATCAGCACCTTCTATTCATCTTTTGCTAACTTAATCTGTTACGCAAAGTCTCTCAACATATCCAACGCGGGCTGGAAACCACTCAAAGGAAATTCTCGTGAAAGCCTAGCTTGCCTTTGTTCCGCTAGCATGGAGATCTACAGAGTAACATAGATCTCGTTGGGCTCATGGCTTTCCTACCTTTTGTCTGTAAGCCCGTGCCGCTCAGAGTAAATTTTGTGGAGGAGCCGCAGAAACTAGTCCTTCCCTCTATACGCTGGATGAAATACTTAAACGCACGTACCCCGACTGCTAGGTAAACAGATGAGAAAATGGCTGGGCCATTCAAAGAAAGTAGAACTCGCTTGTAAGAGGTTTGCAATTGAATAGTATTTTTATAGCAATTGAAAGATAATTATTTAATCCAAATGTCGAACTACTTTCTATTCTTACCTATTGATTATTCCCTACAATAGAATGGTTTTGTAAAGTTATTATACAATCTATTCTGAGAACTATCTTCAATGTTGATTTTAATATTATGAAAATATTAATATCCATGGACCCTTTTCTTTCAAGTAATTAGAAAATTCGATTTCGATTCTATTAAATTATTTTTTCGATAAAATTCGATCCGAGTTAGTTTTTTTCCTAATTTTGTTCAAGGAGCAATTTATCTACACATTTATTTTTGAAACTTTCCAAGTTGTAATATAAGAATTATATCGCTAACTCAGGTTAACTAGGATATATATTCAAGCATTAATGGTGTCAGTACTTTCTAAGTTAAATCTAAGGGTAGAGAGAATCATCGTAGCTGGCCTGTAATGAAGCATTAATTAAATTGTAATTGATGGTATGATTGTGTATGAATTAGATTCATGACCTTTCCTTATAGAAACGTTTTGATTTCCTAATTTGCTCTCTGTTAGTTTAGATGTCATTATAATGAGAGAAATTAATTAAGTGGAGCTAGCTACGCCATCTGTGACTGATGGACAGGTCATGATCAGCTATGAGTGTGATTTGGTCTTGCTGCGGAGATAGTTCTGCCTAATTTCAGAGAAATCAAAATTAATATTTTTTATAAAAATTCTTGATTAAAATAGATGTCAATTTTTCTTACCTAGGGCAAATTCGACTATATTAAGTTTTCATTAATGCTATGAAATAGTTTTACTGGTATTTAGGAGCCTTGATTTTTCTTTCAGAAAAACATTGTGACTTTGAATTTTGCGTTTGAACATGTATTGAAATGTGAAGGGGATGAAATGAAGCGAGGCTAATCATGAAGCAACATTCATAGGACTTCAATCTTGCTGCACGGGAATGGGTTTGTATTTTTCCTTCAAGTATTTGCTCGATTATGATGGGAGAGAAAGGGGAGAGAGAATATGGAGATTGTATGACGACCAGTGAGGAATGCACTAGACGTTGGAGAGTCTTGGGAAAATTGAAGGGGGGGGAAGTACCCCCAACGGAAGCACTGTTGAAGGAGGAGGAGAAGAGAGGGGCGATCGAGGGTGCAAGGGATATGACAAGGCGGAGGGGTGTCTCAGAAGTCGGGGCAAGGTGGGGAGGGGCAGGGTGTTAGGAGAGAGGGCAAATGAGATGGGGTTAAAGAGACGGGAAGAGATGCTGATAGCATTTGTAAGGACTGGTGAGGGGGGGTTGCTTGAAGAGGTGGGCATTTCCGTAACGAGGGGCGGACGAATATCAGGGGCGAAGGAAATGGAGCTTTAATGAAGGAAAATTCGGAGGAGTGGCACAGAGTATACGACACGACGAGGATCTGCGGCGGCCTCCCCTTCCCCCAACGCACACACAATCTCTCTCTCTCTCGCCGAGGGGACTCGGTTAGGTATATCCGTGATGGAAAATGGGGAAGGTAATGGGTGTCGGTGGAAGAGAGAGAGGGAGAGAGAGTAGCGTGTGAGCCTAACGGATGCCATTAGGCTACTCAGCTCCCCGCGGTACACCGATATCGGTGTTGACTGAATTAATTTCTCGTCTGCTCTGAAGGACTAATGAGATTGAGTGCCCGTTGCCGAAAGTTTCGTTATCGATAGCGAAAAGCTCATAGGGTGTCACGTACCTTTTTAGATTTCCTTGATTGCATATCGGACGGAGTGGCTGTAATTGAACTGATATGTTCGATGGATGTTTGATTTGCTGAGAACGGAAACGTTAATGCTGAGAGTGATCGAAGGGAAACCCTCCTGAGACATGTTCGAAACCTGTTTTTGATTTCTATTCATCAATATTACTCTCTAATTAGATGTATTCTTTTTTCCACAGCTACTTTCAAATAGGTTGTCTGTGAACGCTCTTAGTGCAAGTCAGCTTTAAAATGTGATTGTCTTTCGCATCCACTTAGCTGTAGGGCTGTTTCTTTACGCCTGTGAAATAGGCCGTGCACAGTATGGAAATGTGTTTTCTTTGCCTATTTATCAGGATGGTGGATTCGTGCGTATTGTCGTTCTTATTGTCATGTGCTCTTCGTATTCCTCTTTTTTCCTCAGTATTTGTTTAAAGGGTAGGTTTTTTGAAAACCTGTAAGATATTTTATTTAGTCGCAGTCGAAAATATAGTATATGACAGTTGCTCAAGGGTAAATTGTTTAATGTGATATCCTTGCGGTCATTCTCTGATGATGTTAAATGGGTGAATACGAAAATTGAGATTGGTAGATTGATTAATAAGGCGTTTACTGGTTATGGATCAGTATCTATTAATTGTTCAAGTAATTTGTTGCTCATAATCAACGATAATCATATAATAACAGAATATTGGTTAATTTCAGAGCTCAACGTTGAAAGCTGATGGTAATTGAGCATAAAATTTGCCTATTTCGGTTTAGCATATGTCTCCGTCAATTTCGTTCCTAGTTCTACGTTAAATATTAACCACAATTTCCGAGTGATCATATAACGAATGCACATGGGTATGAACCAGTGGCGCGAGAGAGCATTTTCTCTGTTCGAAACGATGCTACAAACATTCGGACAGTTAGGTGTATCGTTTAGATATATATTACCTCTAAATATTTATCAAATAGTTTAATTACCGTTAAAAAAGTAGATGGAAGTATTTTGTAATCTTCACAGTCTGTGTAAACAGAATGAATTGTGTTTTCCATCCGATATATTTCTTTGTACGGAGTAGTATAATCTGAAACCCTTCGTGGTCAGTTAAGAGTTTGTTCAGTAAGTTTTTAACTATTAACGCTAGTGTTTATGATTTTCTGCTGTGTGCTATTCCATTTATGTTAATTCTACTGGTTCTTTGTATATATTATGCTAATGACATTTATTTTACAATGAATAATGTTGCATGGCCGAATAGCATTTAGTTTTCTTTGTTCAAATCCAATAACTATAAATCTGAATGTATGTTCCAACATTAGAAGAATTTTTATAAATATTTAGCCAGCAAAATTTGCTGCAAATGAGTAATATTGATTTTAATACATTATTTTGTAAAAATAATCTTGGAAACGTATGCATGAATTAGGCATTTAAGTATCTTTGAAATACAAGATATCACGAATGGTGGTAACAATATATCTGTGCTATTAGTTCCACTTAGTGTTTAATAGTGCTATCATTTTTCGTTTTTATTTCATCATCAATGCGCTGACCAATTAGAAACATCGGGGAAAATCTAATCAGTAATTCACGCATTAAATCATGTTTTGTTCACGCACTAAAGAATCCACAAATTGACTTCTTAGATTGATACTTGTCCATTTTTTTCGAACTATATGCATTGCTTAGTGATGTAGGCAAAATAATACCCTGAGGAGTTATGATTTTTTTATTTCTCTATGGCGAGGAAAATATGCGAGCGATGGTTATTATGTTTTTCTTTGGTAGTACTAAGCTCTAGGAATTATTTTCATTTTTGCTGATTTATCCGTCACTAAAAGGTTTTCGGTTGATCATAGACCAAGGAAATAAGTTTTAATTAAAAAAATAATACCATTAATGAATGATGACCGTCCAAAATCGAAAGCAGAAGTTTTTCAGTAACGGCTTCATTTTTGGGGTGTTGCCATTACAAGCTTTAATTATCGTAAAAGTCATAAGTATCCGAGTGGTTATGATTTTTTAATATTTGGTACTAAATTAGAGGATTTTATAATTAGGTATTTAACATACTAGATACTCCTCATTGAAGCAACCTCATTGCGAATCGTTATCGGTCAGGCGCAGCTGTGCTCCTTACATTTCGTGTAACAAGTGGTCGCTCATGGTGTTTTTCGAAAGCAGTTTCGGTTCAGTGAGTTGGAATGTGTGGATGTGACCAAGGAAACGACGAGAGAGTAGAGTGTTGTCGAAAGAAGCGGTGACTCAGCCCCCTAAACAAAAGAACTCGGCAAACACTGGTAGAACGGCCAAGATGGACGCACTTTTTCGAAGGCAAACGGAGGGAAGGGTGGCGGCAAGTGGTTTGCGCTGCGGAGGGGAGATTGCTGTTGCTCGTAAAGAGCGGGAAGCGGAGGGGATGAAGGTTTATGAGGGCGGGGGATGGAAGCGGGGAGAGTGAGGAGGGAGCAGCGGTGCGACGGAATGTCACCGAGATGGAGAGTTCTCTAACCTCAGTTTGGAGCACAAGCATTTTCAAGCGCGGATGGCTAGGGATGCTAAAATTCCGACCAATATCTATTAAGGCATGACATTGATATGTACAGCTAAATGCTCGTGTATTCATGTTGTGTCAGGGTGAAATAGTTTGGGAATATTTGGAGTTGTGCATTATCATAAATATTTGCGGAAGTCCGATAGATTTCTAGATGAATGGAGAAAGATAAATTTATTGGGAAGAGACATATTTACCACAAATACTTTAATATCGCACTCCTTGTTTGGAGTATTTTTGTAAGACGGATCTAGTATTCGAGGCCTTGAAATCCTAGTTTATTGCGTATCACAATTTTCACCAAAATTCACATTTGAGGCTGGAGATCAACAGATTCGTTTCTTTGGAACCCAATCCCGTAATAAAGAGCCCATTGATAATACAGAAAGTTTGGCTTGAATATTCCTAATAGGCTATCTGCCATAGAGCATTGATAGTAGTATGCAAATACCGTAACTTGGTAGGGTGCCTGATTCGATGTTTAAGAATGGGGATGATGGAGGAGTGTTTAGGGGGTTGAAAGAGCGTTGCGGAGGTGGTGACGTTTTGGAGGAGCGGGTAAGTTGCGGAGGAAGGGAAGACAGATTGGCTGATAAGGGGTGGGTGTTGGGGAGTGAAGAGAATTTTGAGGTGCGGTCGTGCAGGTGTGGGTACAACTGGATGGAGGGGGATAAAGGAGGCGAAAGTCAAAAATAAGGAAGCGAGATGCGGGGTAATAGAATAGAAGATGACGGATGAGGACTGAAATTTAGCTGGTGAAATAAGAGAAGAGCAGCGGAACGAGGTGTGAAGGAGTTTATGGCTTTTCGTGGGATAAAATAAGCAGAAATGAATTCTGTCTGCTCCTAAATTGATATAAGGATAATGGAATATAAACGAAATGGCAAATATGTCGTATAAAGTCAATGTATGAAGATAAAATGATACGGAAAATATTCCTTAGGTGAAAACTCTCCATGGGAGTGTGATAGTTTGAAGGTGATATTTTTTAGGTGAATCTGGAAGCGTATGGTTTTCAGTGAAAATAATTTTATTTTTAGTATATAACGTGCTTTTTGTTAAATCATGGTTCTTAGCAATTATTTAAAACTATTTCTGAGAGATTTCATTCAAGGGATGAAAATAACCAGTACCTAATCAATATTATTAATACAGAATGAGTAGTAAAGCTTAACTACAGTTTGCAGACATGATCTAAAATGAATAAGGAAACTTTTAATTTTGTCAAAACATCATGTATATACTTGGCGAATGGGATCCGTAGAACTTTACTCCTACCTTTAAATTGATTTTTGCAAATCCATGAATTTTTTTTTCTACATAAAAAATAAATTGCGATTGAATGAAATCGATGAGATATTTTGATTCGAAATAGCTTAAAAGGTTTTGAGTCTAAAATGTCATGTATTATTGAATCCTCTGTTTTGCAAACCGTACGTTTTTGTACACATTTTGTGTTTTGTTATAACTTCTTTCATAACCCCATTTGAGCGTAGGGGATCATGGTAATTAACGAGTTTGGCTATTGAGTGTAAAATTAAAGTGTATGGTTGCGGTTGGCTGAAACGGTCACTACATTCCTTTACGTAGTATATGTTCTAATTAGAAACGACTTCAGCCTAGCCGGTAGTGAAATATAACGCAGCTAAAATGAAACATTCTGACCTTATCGGGGTTGAAATTCAAGCCCAGCGCCGTGAATATTTAGGGAATAATAACAAGAACGGAAGTCTCTCCTTGATGAGTATGACCAATGAGAATATGGATTGTATATATATATTCAACTGGTTCGGAAAGGGAGAACCCAGCTTTGTTTTAGAGGCACACTTAGGTGCAAAAACCTCAGGGAGAAAAAACCATTCTCCTTGGTTCCTTGGTGGAAAAAACCTTCTCCTTCTCGAGACGTTGCAAGTCACCAAAATGTCTAAAAAAAAATTATTTCCCTAGATCGATGGCGGATTTGGTCAGCGGAATATTGATATTTTATTGTTCAAGGATAGAGCAAAGAAAATTTTTATTCTCAGGTGAATGGCTACGGCTACCCTCCTTTGTAATTATAATTTGCAGGTTATCTATTTCCTTTAGCTTCATCGTCTCCTTCAATTCACATCAGCGTAGGTTTACTTAAAATGTTTTAAAAGTTACAGAACCAGTCGGAATTGAGAAAAAAATATTCATGATAAGCCAGTTCCATTAGCGGAACGGTGTGAACACCAAAATCAACCTTGGAGAAAATATTGAGGATAATGGAAAACAATAATAACAGAAATAATTTTATTGAGTTTTTCAGAAACGTGGCTGTAAAATATAATCGAAAATATAATCATTTTAGAATAGGCGATATGAAGTATAATTAAACATTTATTATATAAAATCTTGCATTGTCCTCATGTTTTGATCTTAGCAATTTTTTGCGTTGTATGGAAATTGACATTCTTTTGCAAGTTAATTGCCGGTGTAGAGGAAAGGAGCGGGGATCTCCGTTACGGGGCCTCAACCATGAGCTGAATTTGACTCGAGAAAAATTGTGTTGATCTCATGCCCCCGCTTGATGCAATGCTCGGGCGCTAGAGAACTCGAGCGATATCTGGTGGATGATGAAGAAAGGAGGTAGCAGGGCAGGGATAGAAGGCAGAACGGAAATGAAGGGTGTGGGTTGTCGAGAGAGAGGAGGGTGGCAAGGAGATCAGACGGCGGAGAATCGGCAGGGGACGAGACGGGATAATGAGATCGCGGTATGGGATGGGGAGACAAAGGGGAGAAGTGAGCGCACTCAGCCAAGTGCTCACACTCGTTGTCAGCACGCACGGACGCGTGCCACGCACGCAATGGGCGACGAGCAGTCGGAGGCGGCGGAAAGGCGAGCGTTGTTGGCGCAGGGGAGCGTGGCTGCCCAGCCGGTGAAGCATTTGGCTGCTGACAAGAGGGGTCCCCGGTTCAAAACTCGGCTGAATCTTTCGGAACCCCCCAAACGGAAATTCTCGAAGTGCTAGGTGGCCCAGTGATAGGAACTGGCCCAGTGATAGGAACTGGCCCCAGTACTCTGAATTTGTGAAGTTCACACGCTAGTGACCTAGTCCGGGGTGAATTCTACCATCACCTAACCAAACCAACCTTTAGATTGAATCACTGAGTAAATAAATGCCTTAAAATAAGGGGGATATAAAACGAGGGTCTTAGGAGGTCCAAGACCCTCTGGGACCCCCGAATGAGACAAGAGAAATGAGGAAAATAAAGAAAAAATCAGCACCGTCTTAATTAGTTAAATACACCATTCGCAAATGATTGGCCACGTCATTACTTATAGTTTTTTATCTCAAAATACACAAAATATCTTTTGGTATCCATTATTAAAATAGGTCATCTTATAATGGCACTGATGTTGGCTCTCTTTCTGTTACCTATCCATCGTCTTTAGTTGTTGGTTACCATTACTAATCAGAGTATGCGAGAGAATTAAAGTGAGGCATATCCGTAGAGCCGAAATGGAGTAGCTGAAGTTGAACAATATTCCTATTAGTTTCCTCTCAAGTGCGTTCACCTCTTGATACCAAGGTTACGCTCCGTAATGAGACAAAATCGTGGCCGAGAGTTGTCAATAGTAGCCCACACAGGCAATTATAAGGAAGGTGACCCTAGGAATCCGAGATCCCCGCCGAAATAAATATCTAGATGCACTAATTATTCATATATACGATATTTGAAACAATGAGAGGATAATCGGTTCAAGATCTTATTGCAACTCACTAATTTCAACTCTAAACAAAATTTTATATCGAAGTGAAATTTCGGCAATATTTTGATCCAGGATAACTACCAAAGCATTATATATCACATTCTGATCTCATAGGGAAGAGCTATCTTTCTTCGTAATCACTCATACCCTTTAAGAAATAAGATGCTTTTCATTCAGTTAATAATATTTTTTATATAGTATGATTACAAAATTACACATTAATTTCATCATTGAGCATTATAATGGAGCTCATGGAGCTGAGATATCCCCTAGAACGTGTATCTCTAATAAATGTACGCACCTACATTTAGATAAGTACATGCTTCTTAAGGAGCTTGGGGATCATGTGGCTAAGGCATGGCATGACGGAGGGATGCGTTAGAACAAAGGAACGGCAAAGGGAACCTGCTTCGGACGGGTGAGAAAAGGAAATGAAGTGGGAGGAGGAGGAGGAGGAGGTGGGAGTTGAGGGGGGAGGGAGTCGTGTGTGTATGCTAGCGCAGAGACGAAGGGAATGGCTTGGGGGGGGGGGGAGAGGGAGGGAGGAAGGGGTTGGGGAAATCTTTGAATGAGGAGCTGACGGGAGCCGGAAGGGTCGAGAGGCGAAGCGGTGTGGGACCGTGTGCCGGCAGACAAGCCTCCGCCGCTCCAGAGAGATTTCCCGAATCCTCCTTCTCCCTTCCCTCCGCCGAGCTGGAGGAGGAAGTATGTGTGTGAGCTTTGTGCGGGCCCACTGAATATGTTCTGTTTGTAAATGACTGACTTTTGTTCCCTTTCTCTCTCTCGTCCGCGATGGGCAATGTTGACTCACTCTCTCGTCCGTTTTGCTCCTCATATCGTTTTCCTTTCTCCACCACACCCCACCTTACATAGTCACCATCCATCATCATCATCTTATGCCTTGGAATGGAGCATAGTTATTTCAATTGCGTCGAGAAATTTGGCTGAGTAAAATGAGCTGTTTATGTGGCCGAAAAATGTTGGCTTTATTTTAACACTACGACACTGGATAACTTCATGTTCTTTTTTTGAGACCTTTCGTGATTCGTTTTTGAGACTAAAGATTTTTATTTGTTACATTCTTTTGTGATTATGCTAACATGACTTAACATTGATCAGCTGAAGGCCAGTTATTAAGTGTGTTAGTTATTAAGTGGTTTAGAAGAATGCAATAAATGAATAATGAATTTTGGATGTGCTGAGATACCTGCGTTTACAGAAAGCATTAAATATTAATTTTAATTTCTCGCCATCTCTTTAGCATGTTATTGTATCTCGCTCACACGACTTTATTATTATTATTATGGGTGTGTTCCATGAGTTTGTTAGGTTGTTGTTACACGTTTTCAGGTTGGTCATGGGACTTGAAGACACTTTCATCAGTCTAGGGTGAAGGATACAATATAGCGTATCGAGGATTTCGCTAAGCCCTCTTTGAATGCTATACTATGCGGAAAAAAACTGATTTACTTGATCACGAACTTATTTACTTCCAAATTTTTTATCTTATAGCGGCAAATTTAATTAGTAGTTCATAAATTTATCCAATTATTTACATCTTAGTTTAATTTGTAGTATCCGGGGCTCTCAATGGTTGATGTTCCTGTCGTATGGGTGTTTGAAAAAAAAACTTAAATTTTTTACGTTACGGAGGAAAGTATTTCTTCGTTGGAAAAGCTATGTGCAGTGTTATGACTCTATTAGATACTTTAAAGCAGTAATATAAATACCCCTTCGAGAAATCCAGTAATTCTGCTATAATTCCTAAACTTGTTGATACCCGTT
Organism: Ischnura elegans; assembly: GCF_921293095.1. Lineage (NCBI taxonomy): Eukaryota > Metazoa > Arthropoda > Insecta > Odonata > Coenagrionidae > Ischnura > Ischnura elegans. The sequence continues at coordinate 45,042,989 of NC_060246.1, forward strand.
TCTATAAAACTCAAGGAGTTGAGTTTCTATCTTTTTCTGTAATGTTTTCGTTTTTATCCGATTTCTATGATAATGACGAAATACTACGGATTCAGAAATTCATAAAGCATGTGCTTAAAATTTCGCAAAATTACAAACTACATAAAAAATTGATTATTCGATATATGAATGTCAATCATGTTATTAATTCCGAGCTGAGAAACACGTGAATTCTTATCTATAAATGAATTGCTGGGTTAGGGCTAAAAAGATTTGGGCTCTAGTAGAGAGAACAGGGCCTTTTCAGGGCGAGTATGGACTGTATGCGGTCGCTTGGACATTTGATGGCTTCATTTTCGTCATCATATCATCGCCGTCTTCAAAGGCCTTTAGAGAGGGCTTGGCCATTGCCAGGCGCTGTCGCCGTAAAGTCGCCAGGTCCAAAATAGCAACGTACCCAAAGACCCACTCGCCTCCCTCAACATGATTACAACAGAATTCCATTATGGTCCTTTGCTATGCACACCTGCCTGTGGGTGCTCACCAAACAACCGAAATCGTTTGTAAAGCCTTCTCAGGTCTTCCACACGGTCAGATATTGGTTTTCCGACGTTTCATTGGCATCTTATCTTGCCATCGTTCCGCAACACTGGACAGGCTCTGTAGTGAAGGCTATCATGACCTTTCAAACGATATGATTGTAAGAGAGAGGGAAAACTGCTTTCAAATCAGTAGATTTCACCAAAAAATATATTTGAGCTTTCATCTTCATTAGCCTTATTGAATAATACGTATCAGAAATGTCATTTCGTTTCCGCAATTTTTATTCTCGTAATGAATAAATTACTAGTTACTAAACGCAGCAGATTCTCGTATTCTCATCTTAAAGTAATGTAGGTGTGTCGGAATGTGTTCATAGGCAATGGAATAATTTTCACATGGAATGAGGCCTAAATAGGCAAAAACTTTGCGCCTTTTTGCTCACTTTTTCATTTAACATCAAAATGCGTTTTCTTGTGTTTAGATTCAAGACTACTCTTCCTTCTTTCAAGACTTATAAAACTAGTAGGAAATATCTTCTTAACGTGGAGAAACTTTACAGTAATTTACCTTTGGTTTTTTTTTTCGATGATACAAAATTTTTTTTCTATGAGTTATTTGTGTTTTAATTAATTATTATTTAATTAATTAAGTTTGTGGAATTTTCTTTCCCTTGATTTGTGAAGTCATTTTATTCTGCTGCAGTGATTTGAATTTTATAAGATATATCTAAAGAAAAATTTTCTGTTATATTATTCTCTGGATTGGAGCTATATTGTAGTTTATCATGAGGACTCATGTCGCGTGTCGTTTTTTCTTGGATAGCGCTACTTGAAGGAAAGCAATGATAGAAGAAGTGGCTGAAGGCTATTAGTCACAATAATATCATAGTTACATTTCATATTGATAATTTCAAGCGTGTGTCTGGTGATTCATGTTTAGGGCAAGCAGCTTTCATTAACATCTTGAATGTATCCTCTCGCTGAAGAACCAGGTGTTAGTGATAGCAATCGTTTTTGCATAGCTTTCGCTTAAATTTGATGAGCAGTTACTCGTATGGTTGCCATTAAGCACGGGTGGAGAATCAGCTGGCGCTTATTACTCTTGATAAGCCTTGATTAATGAATTTCAGCTTGTGAATGATGTTTTCCACAATCGGGTAATCAAGGGGTTCATAATGATAAGGATATCACTGGCAGTCTAATTAATTTCCCTCGATGCAGGGATGGGGATGTAATTTGACGAGAAGGAAATTAGGAAATAGTGCATTTAATTGGAAACAGTCAAATGTCTGCCTTACTGAGCACAGTTTTAAAATGATTGCAAGGCCAATGAAATTTACGAAAGAGCATAATAACACTATCTGTGGGCCGTGTTCACTTTCAGCTTTTACTTTGTTGCCTGGCTCGCAATTATTGCCTCATTTTATAGATAAATCCTGGGAAATATTAGCCAACAGAAACGCAATAGGCATAAATATTGTTATATCTTATATGATTTCAAAGATTGCGCTTATCATTTTCGAAATTCCCTCGGATGGATAATAGCTGGGATGAATAATAGATAGATAAACGGTTCCAATACAATGGACGTCTATTCTCCCGAACAAATTTTGTTGTCATTTAAAGTGGGCCCAACACTTGACGCATTATCTTCTTGTTTGCAAGCCATTTTTTTTACTCACGTTGCATGTAATATGTGACATATGGTTAAAAGTAACGTTATATATTGACTTTAGTCATACTTCATGTTATCGAATAGGCAAACATTTAGGTATTCATTAATTGAGCGTATAATAAACTTGATCTGAATATTTTAATACTAAAAGCCTATTAAAATTGTTAAATACTTTTAAAAAATGTAAAGTCTCCCGCGCTATGGAAAAGACCACTTTTTTTCTACTTTACAAGGAAGCAGAAGATAATATTTACTAAAAATATTGTTGATTCTGCAACGAAAATGGGAGCTGGTCGTCCTGATTTGTCCCACATGCATGATCATGCATGATCATTCCCACATGCATGCACACTTTTGAGAATTCGAGGATAAAAAAGAAACGCCACGTCGTTTGTGCAAGTGATGCCTTTAAGGGCGGGAAAGCTGCCATTCCGCGTTGGCTGCAGCTCTTAAACATCGCGGCGATTCCGCCGAGATACGGTCTAACGTGGCGCATGATGAGAGAGGGGGGAGGGGTGTTGATGATAATGGGACATACACGGAATGGGCACTCAAAAGCACCGATACGAAAGAGCACGCGCCCGGGCAGGCAGGCATGGAAATTGCGGTCGTGGAAGAAGAAGAAGAAGATGAATGTGCGAGGAGGGAGTTGGCCTTTTGAGGTGGAGGAGGGAAGATGAAGGTGCGCGCGCGAGGGATGCCGGGTATTATGGGAGGGCCGACGAGAGGTAGGTGGGGATGGAGGAAGGTGGTGGTGGAGGTGGGTTGATGGACGTCTGAGTTTCCCTCGAGAGATTCCTTGACTGAGTGAAGGATTGGGCCCGGTGAGGTATGATAAGGGAGGCTGGGGGATGCGGTGGAGAGGTGAGGCACGGGGACGCCTTTGAAAAGGTGAATAGAGAGAGAGAGAGAGAGGGGGAGGAGATACGAGCGTTGGGAAATGGAAAGACCCTGGGGGGGGGGGGGTCCTGAGCAGGTGAGTGGAAGTCGATGAGCAGGTCTGGGGGAGACGAAAGGAAAAGGGAAACATAATGGAAGAAAACCCCGGATGTAGGCGTCAAAATCGTGGGAATGGAAATTATGATGTTTAGCATTATTATATTGACTTATTTGAGACGTGAAATGTCCATTTAAAAAAAATTGGTTTCCCATGTGTATCTCTTATGAAGGGTTTTTCCCATCCATACGTCATGATACAGCACACCACCGTTCAGTAAAATTTGTATTATTAATTTCTTGAAAAATTTCATCCGGTGAAAAATTCTACGAAAGTGGTTACCATGGGAAAGGATATACCTATTTAAAATTTCCGTATGATTGGTCGAAGAATGGTATTGAAACCTTTATTCAAGATTTAACTTTTTGGTTTAATACATGACATTTTAGCGTTGCATTTATTATTTTAATACGAAAAATTCAACTACATGAAACAATTTTTCTAAAACTCTTTGTTATGTAAATTCTATTTATAGCACGTTTTTCAATGTTCTCGCCTTATAAATGTTTTCCTACTTTTAATTTTCGAAGCGTTTACTTAGATGTAGGCATCGTCAACGCTTGAAATACATTTCAAATTTTTCCTTCTACTTTCGATCATCACTAATTTATTGTTTTAAGAAGCTTCTGTTTAGTTATCCACAATGGACCTTTTCGGACGCATTGGTATTGAAATTAGCTATTTTTTTCACTCGCAATCCAATCAAAGGCTTTAGTTTCGCATGCAAAGGTGTTCAGCAACGCCCACTATCTGTTCCTAGAGCAAGTATGCATGAGTCCTAAGGTGATTGACGTTCATGAGAGTAAATACTTATTTAAGAAATGCCATTACTTTGTGAAAATATTGAGGTCTTAGGACAATTACCCTCCAGAAATAACTTATGGAAGTTTCCGTTTTAGTTTTAGCAAAATATGTTTCAGTCTGCCTACTAAAATTTAGTTTTTTTTGTTTTCGACTAGCATAGCAGACATTTATAATGTAATTTTGCACTTATTTTATCTAGGCAAGGCACCGATAAATATTTACTTCAAGTAAATATTGGATAGAGGGTAAAATTTAATTATTGAAATGAATAATGTACCTTAGTAGCAATAATTACGCTATTCAAGATCGGAACGGATGGAATAGTTTTATTATTCTTGGAAGAGCTCTGGATTCTAGTATGTTTCATCTTCAAGCTCTGCGTATCCTTTCTCAAGAAGGTGTTTGATCTTCACTGCTTTGAGGTACGCTCAGAAACCCTTAATAGCGACCAAGTTGGTTTCTCCTGAAGATATATTCGGAGGATATGGAACTAGAAGGGGGTGATTAAACCCGATATTAGAATCCCTTTGACACAAGTTCGTGGATGTAAGGGTTGACCTTCGTAGATACCATGGATAAAATGATACTCCGGTGCCTTTTGAGAAGATATGGCATAATCAATTGGGTAAAGAAGCTTGAGCTCATTTTTTCAGAGTTTAGAGGGACATTTCTAATAATATTCCATGTATTTGACGCAAAGCTAAACATTATGCAAGGTGCCTGTGGTTACGCAGTCTGTGCGTGAAATCGATTTCGCGAGATAATCGAAGTTGGTGCTAGTGAGTTTGTTTTCAAGTGAATGATTACGATTAGGCCAATTACGCTCTCAATTAAAAGATGAATGATTTCTTTAACGAGAGAAACAAGTGAAATGAGGAATCTCATGTATAAACCTGTGTATGAAGCACAAAATATTTTTCGAACTTAAGTATATTATGCATTTAAATCCTGTTGTATCATTTTCAACATACTTAAGATGATTATGCAAAAATACTTAATATGCATTAATGTATGGAAAATTATCGTAAACTAGATGACCCAGTATATTTCATATCACCTTCGTATCTATCTATATATACCAAAATCAATTGACGTTAGTTCTTCTCGACAAAACTCTAAAACGGCTTATACGATTTGATTAATTTTGGTTGTAAAATATTTTTGGAAGTCCAAACATTTTATGTCCTGTCTTTAAACCACCTCACGGATTATCAAAACATTGTAATACAGATAATTATGTCAACAAATAAGGAATTACCTACAATTTTTTTCGGTTAGTATCTGTGGCCTTTTACTACTAAATGCTGTTATTAAAGAAAACGTCCTTATAATTCAAATGAATATAATATCTTCAACTACATTAACTACAGTACACTTACAATACAGTTCATAAATTTAAAACTTTCTGATAAACATACTTTTCATTTTTTGCTCTCTGTAAATATGCAAAGATGACGAATTTATTTTAAAGCATCCGTTATATTTTAGGATGTAGGCCAAAAAGTGTTCAGAATAAATTTCCATTTGAGAAATTAATAAGCGTAATGGATCTGGTGGTGGCACCAATTGTGGCATTTTTACTTTTCCACCTGTACAGCATAATCCAGTACATTCACCGCTGTATGTTGCCTTACAATATTGATAAATTATTTTCAATTCCACAACTGTTGGTTATTTCTCGGCACAGTAATCTACTACCCGATTATAGTTTACGCTACACGTTCCAGGATAACAGGAGCACTGCGTCTGAGGAATCGATTAATTTTATATCGTCGTGCTCGATGTTGTTGTGTTTGACGTTCACGAACTCGTTGCATCCTTACTAAGCCTACCCGCTTCATTTTTAGTCACCCCATCACTCATTATTCAAATCTAATTGCGAAATGCTAATACGAAAATTGTTATTACTATCTGTCTCTCGCTGGTCATCAGTATGGTTAGTAGTTCGTTTGATTGAATTCGACGACCTAAGTTCAGTTGTCTTATCCTGAGCATTGTAAATTATTTAAAAAAAGGAAGTTCTCGTACATTTAGCGGTAAATTATGTAGTTGTAACATAACTGTCTTAACATAAAAGATGTACGGTTAATGACGGATACGGATAATAAAATAAGTGAAAAAAGATTTTGCGCACAGAATTTGTGAATAAATTACGACACCTGAACTTTTTTACGTGTAAAGCATAGGATTCAATTAGAGAATTAACTTAGAAAGAGATATCGAACATTATTAATGTTACTAACGGTCGTCAAGGGAACAGTAAGCCGAAAACGCTAAAATTTCAGTTTTTTATGTCATATTTTTTTCAAAATGCACCTTAAATACATGGAAAACTAAAATAGATTGCAAGAGTAAGAATGCGCATTTATTTTTCTTCCCAATGGTATAAGCTTCACCCATCACTGATTTAAATCTGTTAAAGAAAAAAGGTCTGCAGTCATTTATAAGGAACTTTGCATGTGCGGATTCTTATGGAAATGAGTTCCTGAACTTCCACGAATATTTTAAAAATAAGCCAACTCGGTCGAGCCGTTCTCTAGTTCTAGCGAGAAAAACGTACAGTAATTAGTTTTTACTATATAAAATATGCATGAAATACCTATTGAGATCAAGATTTGCAGTGTTTTTCTCGACGTGAATTAATAATGCAAAAAATGTCGTATTCACATGTATATCAGAATTGAAATTGAAGCTACTACCTCTCTCACTGTGAATTTACCATAATTGTATAAGGTATGATTTCGACTCCAGACATGAAGTACGTGCACGATCGCGTGAATTGAAAGTGCAAAGTTTTAATTTCAGTATGGTCAATCCTTATTTTATGAATGGTAATCCCTCTGAGTATTGTCTTTATTCACATGCTTTCTATTATGCGTGCTACATTCTTCTTTTTTTGAGTTCAGGACCCCCCTTTTGGGTGAGGGAATTATGAATAATAAAGTGGAAGTGAAATAGTAAAAAATATTCGTGTGTATAAAAGATCAAAGCATCACGGCAGCGATGTACGAATAGAAAATTGAAAATTTGAGTTGAAGCGCGTGCTTGGGTGTAGCCCTTAGAGAGATATAGAGAGACAGAGAGGGAGAGTAAAAGAGAAAGAGTAAAAGAGAGATAGTAAGAGAGAGTTAGGGATCATGGAAATAGACGGATAGGTCCCTCAGGCCTCTGCGTAAAATCACAAAGAAGGCGATTATGGGTGAGGGGTGTAATGGACAGGAAAGGGAAGGCTTGCAGGAAAGAGTGTGATGTTCGCTACGGGCAGGGAGAGTTGTGTTGTCGGCAGGGGCGCCTGTGGGACAGGGGACGAAGCGGGGCCGCGCCGGCCATATGTTGAGCGCCGCCAGCAGCCAGCCAGCTATCCAGCCGGCGGCGGCAAGCGGACACGGCACGGGGTGTTGTCCGACGGCCGGCGGGAGAGGAGGAAATGGTGGAGACATAATGGGGCAGTGTGAATGTGCGGCCAGAAACCACATTTCTGCGCGCCGGGGAGAATTGAATGGTGCGTGGGCGTGTATGAGAGGGGGCGAGGGAAGAATGGAAATAGAATAGCCGCGTTCTCCCTCCCGCTCAATCCTCCTTACTCCCTCTGCGGGGCTTAGGGGAAAAGGGAATAATGCCATATTCCCACTGCTTGTATCTATCCGCTCTAGGTTTCGCTCTCACGACCAACTTGATTTCCGACTAGACTCTTTCCACCGTTGCAACGCACTCGTTTTTTTTAGAGTGGTGGCCAATAGTATTATTTTCATGCCTTCGAATTATGCACCTGCTGGAACTTGTACTTTTGTTTGAAGGAGTAAGAACATTTTCATGCAAAACAGCGAAGATATTGATGTAAGTAAATATTATTGAAGTGTCCATCTCATTTCAATGAATGTCACTTTTGCGTAATTAGTTTTATTGGTGAGAAAGCCTATTTCAGGATGCAATTATTGCTCTACACTTCTCTAGAGTAGAATCATATCTTACTTGCATCTTAATAGTGAAAATGTTGCACGAATTGCTGATGTGTGTGCCTCTTGCTGCCATAGTGGGATCTCTATTCAAGGTTGGCTTTATACGGAGTTCCTTCTATTAACATTACGTTCTTTAGCATCTATATTGATTTTTTTGTGAATATCCGACGGACTAAGATAGGTTACTAAAGAGACTTCGTGTTTCCGTTTTTTTGAGTCACGAGGTGCCAAATGTAGATATTGCCAATATCTTCACGGAGAGGGGCTTAGGCAGTTTCTGACTTCACTCGCCGCTTCTGATAATTAACCTTGCCTTGAAGACAATATTACGCTTCCCTCCTTCACCAGCTTAAAAATTGGGTACTTAACCACGCTTATTATCTCACTATGTTTAGAGAAATTGTCTTAGAGTAGATTGTTTTCCTCGAAATAACTGTTTTTATCATTATTCAAATCAATTTTTACCTTCGAAACGACTCCTTAGTATAAAAACTTCGTTTCATATGCATGCATTCCACTTTCATTCCTTGCCATGGAGTCGCATTATTTAAATTTCGTTTAAGTAATGTATTTCTTAACCTAACAACTAAGGAATAACTTAAGTAAGGAAAAAAGGATGAGAACGAGGAGAAATATGAGATAGTATTATGTTATTGGAGAAAATAGGAGTGAGAGCATGGGAGAGTTTTGTGTGGGGGGCAAAGGGACGGAAGGGGGGGGGGGGCGAGAAGATTGTGATGGTCGGGTGAGGACTGCTTGGGAATGGCTGGGGAGAAGAAATGAGGTTATGTGGTGTGGGCTCTGGTGGATAGGGTCTGTCTCTATTGGGCGAGGGCGCGCTATAATTGTGAGGGCACTCCGTAGTGGCCGTGGGGAAGAGGCTATAGAGTGAGGGGTAGTGGCGTTTGGTGAATTAAAGGACTCTAGGGGTGATAAGAGAATGATTGCCGGCAGTGATGTCCGTGGGGATCTTACATGGGCGTGGATGGGGGAGTAAATGGACAGATTGGTGTGCTAACTGGCGCCGCACTGCGCTGCTACGGAGTCCACGCAAAGGGGATTAGTCCACGGATAGTGGTGGCATAGAAGGGAAGAAGGTGACATTGAGGGAAGTGGTTGGTATTGAATTGACGGGGTATCAACATGCCCTGATTTTCCACCTTATATTTTCACCTTCATTAATAGACTAATATTGTTTCTTTCAGCAAGAGAGTTCTTTTAGTTTTACCATTAAGGTATAATATTAAGTGAAATAACATAAATATTGTCATAATTTTGTTCAGTTGCAAAATTGAAAAAGATGAACCCTTTTAGTCTGGAAAACGATAATTAAGACACTCAGCAAAGTGAATGCCATAATTATTTATGAGTCCTTTTTGAGTTATGAAGTTCAATATTGGAAAGCTGAAGAATAATTTTCCCATCCTCTGCTCTATAATATTAACTGGAAATAAAGATTCTAAATTCGCTTACATAAATATTTTTAATAATTAATCAGAAATCACTGACAGTCAACTGATTTTAAGTCATGAAAATGATAGTGTAGAGATTAATGATGTAATTTGTATTTCATGATAAATTTATTTTTCACTTCCAATATCGCTGTAGCTAATTAAAAAAATATGACTTGTTAAAAAAAACACCGCTATAGACCTTTTTAGTCATTTATATATACGTTTGGATAATGACTAGAGGTTATTTATATTTTATTTTGGGCTACTAATTAGCTTTTCGAGTTGCATTTTTGCTGACATTTGCTTTAATAACTCTCATAATTAGTAGCTTTATCTTACTAAGCATCAGATGTTTAATATCTCATTTTCATAACGGAGTGTTAGTATATATTTTAGTACGGCACGTGTCGGAATTATTGACATACATTTCGCTTCATTTTATCGTTATCTGCAAAATATTTCTCATGGAGTACCGTTGATCCATCTCTTCAATCATTCGTGGAACGCGTTGGCGGTGGATGCAGCGTGAAATATCTAGTGGAGCGTCTAATACCCAATGCAGCTCGGGTCCTTGTGCATTCGATTGATTGCGTAAGCCAACGTGGTTGTGGAGTGAGGTAACCTCCCCAGTTATTTTATCTGGTTGCGCATGACACGGATTTTCTTTTGAAGCGAGGGAGGTGCGCGGGAGAGTAGGTTTATGCATAGGATCGGGTTGGGGAGTGAGAGAAGGTAAAAAGAATGAGCTAAACTGATGGTGGGCGCGCCTGGAATATTCCCGTGGGGCCATTCCGTTCGCTTGAGCAGACGGACCGCGTAAATGCGCGTTGCTATCGGAATTGCCTCTCTTACATATTTATGGAGAAAATGAGTGCGATGGGGTTTATGCATGGACGAGAGCGTCAATCGTTTGCGCTTCAATATTCCTCTTTCGTCAAATGAGTCCTTTCTCCATTTTGGCCGCACATTTTGAGTCGCCATTTGACTGAACCGTAACAATCCGTAATTTCGGGATAACCTAAGAGATTGGGAGTATGTTAACTTTGGAGGAACCCTTTCTCTCTTCTTTCTCGCGGAAAACCTTCGTTTTTTCCGACCCTTTTACGTGCGTCAAACTATCCGAGAGCAAATATTTAATCTCTGGAAGTTGAAAAAAAGTTGCGCGGGCCGAGTTGAGAATGCTTTCTTTCCTTTCCCCGTTGATATCAGATCTTCCTCGAATGTAGTTGAGTGGTGAACTGGCTTAGGAAGGGAAGAAGGAGAATTTGGCGGGAGATGGAGGAGGCGTCAGATGAATGCCTAAGTGCTGCGAAGAAATATAAAAGCGGGACATGGGGTGGAGATTTTTTCTCTCCCTCATTCCAGATGAAAGACACACACAGGGGCGAAGAAAGAAAGTTGGTAAGGGCGAAAAGATCGAGGAGCTGGGTGGAGACGATCGAAGTGGTGGGGAGCGGTGGACGGGAGAGAAGCGAAATGTGCGGTGGAGGAAGCAAAATTGCAGAAAAATAGAGATTAGCAGGACCAGCTGGAGGATGTGGCAACTGCTGGAGTTAAGACCAAGAACATAGATTCAGGGGGAAAAAACTAGAACTCATTTTATTCTAGAGGAACGGTGGCCTTAACCTTTCCTATGTCAAATCTGTGGGTGAATTGTTTTTGACTCGCAAAACATTAAAATCTGTTTATAGTGGGTAAAGTTGTCCCATATCTCGTTTTCGCTGTCCGAGAGATCATACGCCCTAAATATCATTAATTATAGCAGTGAATATCGTTAGAACATTTATGGTGAACTCACTGATTCACTTTTGAACCAAATTTTTGTTTTTAAAAATTCTTGCCGTAAACTTACACTGGGTTACTATTCCTCATGAAGAACCTAAAATTTTACGCGGCAAGGGACAAAGTACGAGTATGTCATGTTGCGCCAGGTTTTTGGGTTGTGGTATCATCTCCTCTCCTACTGCAAAATCATATGTATCCTCTTATCCCCTTACCAGCTAATTAAAAATCAAACCTAAGCCTTGATGGAAAGCCAGTCGTATATCAAATCGGTGTGATAGGAGATGAGAAACCTCTCTTCCTTATAAGGAAGGAAAGGATGTCTCGGAGAAAAAGCGTCAACCCTCAAGTTATCACGCACGGTATCACCTGTCAGGGCGTAGTTTATTGTAAGCTCGATTAAATTGAAATTATTTCCGTGAAAGCTCTCGATATAACATCTGTAAACAGTTAAAAAATACTTTATAAAGGGTATATTAAGCAATTCAATGTATATTAAATATAACAATGAAATTCTCGTAGTGCATGCATTTACTGGGTCCTTTATCGTATCTCTAGTGATATTGAGAGTTAGTTGTGATGGCTGTGAAAGTACTTAGTTGAAAGAAAGGGTTATGTTAAGCTAATGACAATGGTCTGTCTTTCACCAAATAATACAACTATCGTATTCTCTGATGTTTATGCAAATGAACTGTTTGTTGAAAAAATTAATCCACAGATGATTTTGATGATGCTGATTCCCCCACACAGTTATAATGCCCACTTCGAAAGTGTATACACTACTGGCGATACTCAATTCAATTTAGACATCCCATATACTGAGGATTTGATGGAAGAAATATCTATAAAACGTGATGGGATAACTAAACAACTACAATCGATTAAGAATAGTAAATCTCCGGGTCCGGAGGGAATACCCGCGCGTGTCCTCAAAGAGTTAGCTCCACAGATCGCGCCTTACTTAGAGATCATATTCAAGAAGTCACTCTCCGAAGGGAAGTTACCGCCCGACTGGAAAATTGCAAGTGTTACACCCATTTTCAAAAAGGGAAACAGAAATGACCCAGGCAACTACCGTCCAATTTCCCTAACATCAATTATAGGCAAGATACTTGAACATATCGTTGTTAGTAATATCATGACTTTCTTGGACAGACGTAACTTCCTCCATGACTGTCAGCACGGATTCCGAAAAAATAGATCCTGCGAAACACAGCTCGCGCTCTTTCTTCACGACGTTATAAAATCTGGTGAATCGAAAAGACAAGTTGACGCACTATTTCTAGATTTTAAGAAAGCTTTCGACACTGTACCTCACAACAAACTTTTATACAGATTACAGTCATGCGGATTAAACGAAACAGTTGTAAACTGGATACGCGACTTTCTCAGAGATCGTAAACAAAAAGTAGTTCTTGACGGAATTAGCTCTGGTATTGTAAAAGTTACATCAGGTGTTCCACAAGGTAGCGTAATCGGCCCCCTGTTGTTCATTATATACATTAACGATCTGTGCTCCCGCATTAGCAGTAAAATACGTTTATTTGCTGACGACGCTGTCATCTATCGCGAAATTAGTGATCACTCTGACTATGGAAATCTATCATCGGACTTAAACAACGTTCATTTGTGGAGTCAAGAGTGGGGACTCGAACTTAATCTGAGCAAATGCATGGCGGTACATTTTTTGCGGAATTCGTCCAACACTAACAATGTTTATGCAGTGGATGGCATTAACATAAAGGCAACAGACGAAGTGAAGTACCTGGGAGTTACGATAACCTCGAACCTCACGTGGGGAACTCATATAAAGAATATTTGCGGTATAGCCCTGAAGAAATTAGGATTCGTCAAGCGTATTGTGGGAAGATTTTCGGATGAGAAAGTAAAAGAAAGGTGCTATTTCGCTCTCGTCCGACCGCACCTTGAATATGCAGCGAGTGTATGGGATCCAGTACAGAAAGACTTAATCCGCGAGCTGAATAAGATATAAAGGAAGGCTGCGCGTTTCGTCAAAAACCGCTACGGGCGTACAGACAGTGTTACCCAGATGCTAAGCGAATTAGGCTGGGAGCCGTTGGAGACTCGGAGGCTGCGCGCTAGGCTTAGATTGCTTGAACAATTAAGAATGGATATATTTAAGAGCGACACAGAGAACATAATCTTAGAGCCACACTGTATATCCAGGTCCGACAGAAGCGATAAATTAAGAGAGATTTTTAGCCGAACGGATAGGTATAAGAATTCGTTTTTCCCCCGAACAATAAAGGACTTTAATAAACGCTTGTCCCAACCTCGTTAGAGCACTTTTTTTTTTTTTTTTTTAATAGCTGTAAACGGCTGGTGTCCTAACACCCCCTGCCACACGCCTTTTAGGCGGCTTGCGGGGTATTATGTAGATGTAGATGTATAATTGGCAAAATGGGTAGTTGCATTTCTTCAGGTAGAATTGACTGAAGCGGGAAAAATGAAAACGGTAAATTGTATAAAGAACTTTAGTTAGGGTGGAATTAAAATTTATCTCGTCCACATTATCTGAAAGTGGAATGCTACAAAGCTTTTAAAAAATTATGATTCTTCATTTTTGTGGACTAATGCGTGTGAGTATTCGTATTAATCTTTGAAAAAGTGTGCAATCTGTAAAGTTTTTTCCTCAGATCAATAATTCGATAGTTTGAGGTGATTGCTGTATAAAATTAGAATTTGGTTTGAATCACTGAATTGGTTTTGGAATAAATGCAGAAAAAAATCTATTGAGGAAATGAATTATAAGAGACCTTTTGAGAAAAGGAGATGGATGTCTATGGTAATCATTGGTAATGATGAGTTCGTTGTGGAGGAATGAAGTTTGTGCTGTGAAGAGTTGTGGATGCTAGGTGCATAACGTGGAAGAAGTCAGTGGTGCATTTTGGAAGCCCCAGGTGAAGTGGATGGGGGGCAAAATGGCGAAAGACGGTAGGTGGATAGATGCTATCGTGGCGAAGTCATTTCAGGAAAGCAAAGCGGGACGGTCGGAAATAGGATGAATGGATGTAGCTCCGCTTAGTTCACAAAATAAGTTTTTGTTTGGAGGAAAATTGTTGGGAGGATAATATAGACCGTTTCTCGAGAGAATTAGAAACGAAAGATTTATATGAGTGCAATTTTAATTTCATCATTAATTATTAGCCCTATTAAGAATAATAATAATAGAACCGGCAATTTTCCACATATATAAATTTAAAACGACCGGTTTCGATGTTCTACATCATCTTCTGTGGGTGGAAGATGTAGTACACATTGAAACTGTTCATTTTAAATTTATGTCTGTGGAAAATTTACCTATTTGTCGTTATTATTTATAATGTTATCCCACCGTTTTAAACTGAAACGAATACCTTCATAGCCTTACGATGTTTTAGGAAACAAATCAAGAATCCAACGCACTGCGAGGGGAAAGAATGCATTATTATTTTACCCATTGCAGACGCAATAGCGTCCTAATACGACTGTAATTACCGAGATCAATTCAAGAAATGGATTTCTCGCTGCAATGTCATATTTCAATAGAGGAGTAAAATTTATTTGTTAAACTTAAGTATTTTAATTCTAATCCTCTCTTCATACGCATGAAAACTTGGCAGATATTTTTTCCTTCCATTCCTCCTCACAAAACTTAATATCGTTTAAAACTTAATTCTTAAAAATGACTTCTTCTAGTTATTGCTCATTCGCCTTCTATCTATTGAAGCGTAATATCCTTACAACAAGAGACTCTGCTGCTACTTATAATTTTCGCTGTCACGTTAAGATAACAGTTGGTTATCAATTAAATACATTCCAGGTATTAATTAATGAAGTTATTTCATTTCGGATTTTTACGGCGAAAGGCTCTTAAGTGATATATAACTGAAGCAATCCAAAATGTAATGGAGGAATGAAGTCATGAAATGGTCATCAATTGTTTATGAATGAAGTTTAATTATTACAGCATTAGTCTGCGTTCGGTGCCAGTTGAATATGCTCGACATTAATTATTAACTACTATGGGCTGGTCACATGCTATTTTAAGCTCCAGTGAACGTTTAATAATGGATTATTTTTTACTATTGAGAGATTCTATATCAATGCAACGGCGATTATTAATGCCCTTTTGCATTATTTACAGTGATTAATTTCACTATTGACCTAAATTGTATTTTTATACAAACAAGCTACGAGGATGTGAGTTTTAGGATCTAGATTAATATATGGGACAATCGAAGAGGTCTTTTCAGTCTAATGATCGGAAATACCGTGTATATCGGATAATTAATAGAGGTTTTTACTTTTCCAATGATTGTCAATCTGACTAGAGATTTTACGTGACACTAATTATCTTGACCGAGGAAACAATTGTGAGAAGGAACTCGATGCTGATGATTTTGTATATATTTTGACTCAAAGCAAACAACTTTTGTTCAAGCCTTTGAAGAGCAATTTTGGGATATGCGTTTGATTGGGGTATTATAATTAGTACAAAGATGATGGGTGTGATTGTTGCTGCAGAGGAATTTTCTACATGGCTCTACTGCAGTACACTGTGTGCTATTTTCTTAATTTCTGTGCATGCTCATATCAATATTGCTATCTGATCTGTCCCAACATTTTTCCTCTAGCATTACGGTCATCTTCATCCTCAATGCAGCCTCTCTCTTGGCATTCAATGCATTTTTAAGTAAACTCGTCGTCCTCATCGCCCTCCTCATCTTTTCCCGACGTTACCTATGATGGTACTCAGAATGGCTTCCGTTTCCAGAGCCATTACGCAACGCTGAATCCCATTTACTTCTTTAGTCATGTCTGAGTCTCAAGCTCAGTGTGCGACGAGGCAGGAAATGTAAACGTTTCTGACAGGATGAGGCAAATATCGCATACCAAAGGAAGTGTATCTTCTAATTTTAAATGAAATAATTTACGAAGTTGTTTTTCTTTAATCGGTAAGAGGGACTTCTTTTCAGATGAAGTTCAAGAAATCATGAGTACTTTGAATTAAATCGAGTTGCATGATTTTTTCGTATATTACCGAATTTCCGAATTTTTGTTGAGTGCAAAGGAACTTATACCATATTTTGGTGTGTTGAAATAGAGCGGAAATTAGCCGGCTGTTTCATGAGCACTCATGTCTTGGAAATTAAGCTTTCCTTACGAAATTGTTGCATCTACGTTACGAGTTATTAAATCGTAGAATTATTTTGCCGTAAAGGAGAAAATATATAATTTTTTAGTTTTTGAACTATCACTCCCGAGTCTCAATAGTATTGTTGATAAAATTGCTGTAATATTTGAAGCATAATATATAAATGTGCACGACATTATGATTTGAAATTAGAGATGCAATGGCGTACAATATTATTCTCATTTTCCTTTTTCATTGCTAAATATATGTTGAGATTATATTTGAAGTCAGAAAATTTTATTCATAAAGTGATATAACAAGGCTGCCAACAATTTATAATCAGTCTCAATCATTCATTAGATTTCCAGTTTAAAATTAAGTTTTATTTTAATATTTGACTCGGAAAAATATTTATGATAATTGGGTGTTTGCATGAGGCATACATTTCATCCACAAGTTTATATTTGTGTACGGTAATGTCCTTAGTGGAATGAGACATATTAGAAGTATCAAAGTTTACTATGCAGAAATATTTACTTTTTTTATTTTCATTGAGCTATTTGAAAATGGAAAAAAAAATTCTCGTCTATGGAATAGGAAATAAAAACAGTATTAATCAAACGGATTCAATGCAATTTTCATGTTTGATGCAGGGAAATAGTTCGGAGACAATAGGTGGTTTATTTCGAACGTGATAAAGGATATTTGCGTACCGCTGAATCCATTCGAAATCTTAGTCACTACCTTTGCCCTTATTTCGAATAATTTATGTCAAAATTAGCGTATTTTTGATCTTATGGCAAATATTTGACCAGAGTACTTTTAGCCATTGGAACTATTTGAATTAGATTCTGTTCGTATTTGCTCACCCAGGGTTTTAAAAGTAGTGGTAATAAAAGTATAGAACTTTATTTTAAGATTAACTTTTAGGGGTCAGTACAGTGTATTACAATGACATATTCCACCCAGAAGGACGTACACAATTTGTAAGTAACTGGATAATTTATCGTAGGTCATTTTAAAAGTTACCAATAGCGCTTCAATGTTATGTCTTATTTTCTCTTATCTTTGTTTTAACCAAGAAAATGTTTATTTCTACAGTGTCCCTACAAATTCATTACGTTGCCATTTCAGAATGTGAATGGGTCTCTTTAGTTAGGTCTTTGTGGGCTATAGATCCTTAGATTTCCTCGGTTAAAATATTCATCTAAATTGTATTAAAATTTCGTGATAACCTATTTCTCTTTTGTCACGCTATTATCGGTAGAGACTATCATTTTAGCTGATATTTACTTTCCTTGTTTTTTATTCCTCTTTGTGAAAGATTTCACCACACAATGCCAATATTTGACTCTGATTATGAATTTGTACTATATTTTACATCTATAGTAAAAGTGGTTAGCAATAAACATCGACTCTAATTTTCATTGCCATAAATTTTAGTCTCCCATACGATTAACCATTTCGATTAAGTTTGTTCAGCTCGGGGAATTTCTCTTTCTTTTCTTTCCCATTCATGAAATCTGCTCACTTAATTTCCTTATGCTGTTAAAATAGCAGATTTCATTGCATTCTATATTCAATTGTACAAGAATCTAAATAATTGTTGAAAAATACTGTTTTTTGGTGCAAGCACTTACGTGCTAGTTTTATTTTATCCTGTTGATGAAATTGTTGCCACATTTTTTTACAGCTGCATTCTGAGCCATTAAATATAATTTTCCTTGCTTGTTTTAGTGGCGGTAGATCACTAGATTATGACTGACAGCAAAAAATTGTTTGGATTCGGCTATCTACGCAAGTACGTGCCACACCTATAATAAAAAAACTTTTGTGAATAAAGCAATAGCTTTTTTCCAAACTATTTTTACTAGCAAAGAAATAGTTTTTTTTACCAAATCACATATTAGTTCCCTAATAATTGAACTGCACTCTTAAATGTTTGTCAACTCTTACGGTGGAAGGAAGCTTGTGATCTCACGAACGTAATAGAACTCGAACCCTACCATAGAAGCCCGATAGAAAGGATGCTCAAATTTTTTCAGGCGTCTGGGTGGCTCCATGCCGAGGGGGAGGGGTGTCTTCTTGCTTCCTAACGACTAGGGAAGGGCGCATAGAAAGGAGAGTTATGAATGGGAGGGAACAAAAATAAAGAAAAACAGCGCAGTTCCGCTGAGGTTAGCGCGTGCGCCTACCGGAAGAGGGGGTGCTGTCGTGGCATATATGTTTGTGCAGTATCCGTGGATGAACCTTAGAGTAAATATAATCAGAGCGCTTGAGGTGTCTGCGCAGTAGCCAAAAGCCGAGGTCAAAGCTCAAACTCCTGCCTTCTCAAAA
Organism: Ischnura elegans; assembly: GCF_921293095.1. NCBI lineage: Eukaryota > Metazoa > Arthropoda > Insecta > Odonata > Coenagrionidae > Ischnura > Ischnura elegans. Next base: position 45,061,655 of record NC_060246.1, read on the forward strand.
ATGCTGTTATAAGTATGGAAACTGGAAAAAATTGTTGAAATAAGTCCTTAAAAATATTTTATACTCAGGTCCTGATATTCCACCTTTTTTTTTGAGTGTACAATTTTATGAAAATAAAATTATCCATTGGAATGAGCCACCAATTTTTCTGCAAGTTAGGTGATTGAAAAGGGGTTCAAAAATGGCCGCAAAAATTTGACACCGCTCGTCAGAGGAATAAGCAAAAAACACTTCACTAGAATGCTCTCCTGTGGCAGTTCACGGGAATTACTTCCACGCCAGGAACTACCACAAACACAAGCACCCACCCCCACACCCAATGGACACCCTCGCAAGGCTGTCGGACCTCGCTAAGGTGACTTCGGGTTGTAACCTGGGACTCCTCTTAGAGCTGAATGGCCTCTCCTAAGGATGCCAGGTCATTACACACTTCTGTGGTAGTTTACGGAAATGTTACTACCCTTCCCCGATTATCAATTTACTGCAAGTTGTTTAAGTAGCTGGCAGCAAACAAAATAGATGGATGTTCATGGTGAAACAAAACCCAGTACTACTCCATAAACTTATATTTTAACTGTCAACTATTTTCGACGTTTATACCGGTATAAACGTCGAAACTAGTTGACAGTTAAAATATAAGTTGTGGAATACTACTGGGTTTTGTTTCACCATGAACATTTCATCGTTCCACCAAGTAACGCCCAAATCAGTTGAAAATAGATGGAATTGGGTAGTGTGATGATACTATGCTGGCAACTCATCCCGTGTGCTAGGGTTCAAATCCCGACGTTGGCTGAAAATATTGGGCATCGCAGATATATATTATGAGGAATCACCCATGGGTTTCTAACCAGGGACTCTCGACTTGAAGCCGAGTGCTACACTCCCCAAGCTACCGCGCTCCTCTTTCAACTAGCCTTCGCGTTGAATCGCAGAGTGAGTGAAAGACAGCAGGGCACTTAAAATCCTAACAAAACAGCGGAGGATATAGCGATGGTGGAAGCGTTCACCCTTCCAAGCGTGGTATGCTTCAGCGTTATCGAATAAATAGCAGATAATAACAGGCATTGAGGTAAATAAATAGTAGCCTCAGTGAACCACATGTTCTATTGGAGACTATATCACTGAAATTGGTACAAAAAAGTACGCTGACGCGTTTTACTTCCGTACTTAACCATAAGTTAGGATTTTAATTCCATTGACGCAATTACTAATGTAACGATTCAAGCAACAGCTTGTTCATTAGAATCGGAGAAAGCATTTGGACGTTAATGAGGGAGATTACCGCATACGAAGAACCCAAAAATTTCCCTTCCCTGTGTTCACTCTTAGGGTACGACTGTTGCTAGAACTAGCCCTGGATGATACTATAAGAATGCAGGACAGAGCAGAACAAAAAATAGAAAAGGCCGCGTTGGTAGATGCGACACCCCTCGACGCTCACAGAAAAAGGGCACAAGTGGCGTGGTAGAGGTAAATAAAGAGTTTTATGCAACCCGCGACGATCATTGCAGAGGCGAGCCACCATCGGCGCCCACGTGCCACTGGGGACTCCAATGCCGGAGCCGTTGCCGCCGCGGCGAGGGCAGAGGGTGGAGGCCGGTGTTGGAGGGGCCTCGCTCTCCCTCCATGGATATCTCCCTCCCAACGCAGCCAAACCCCCTCATGCCCTCCCCCCACTCCCGCTCTCACCCTTCCAGTCGATCTGCATGCATACTTCATGCCCGGCGCACAGCGCTGCGAGGGTGGCAGGCTGCGGAGTCGTGAGGATATGGGGACCAGCCCCTTTGGGATTGTGTGTGTGGGGGTCAGGTTGGGTGGGAAGGATACGGATGGTATGGGTGTAGCCATGGAAGAGATGGAGGGAGTGGAGGCTGGAAGGAGAACTAAAGACGGCCGCCTGAGGGACGGAATAAAACATGACGAGGCACCCACTCCTACGTTTCGCTCGCTCTCTCCCCTACCTCCTTCCTCCCTCTCCTTTTCACTCAATGCCTCTTCATCTTTCTCCCTCTCTTTCATATTCCCTCTCTTTCTCTCGATCCATCCATAACTGCTGTCGCTCCCTGTCTCCTTAAAAAAACTTTTTTTTCTCTCCCCACGCGCAGCATCCCATGTCAGTGCATTCCTGCTACTATCCGCTCTCTCTATTTTTATTTATGCTCGAGTCTTCTGTTGCTTGAACGCTGACAAGATCATTGTTATGTTGTCGTCCTTGACTGAATTAATTTCTCGTCCCCGCGAGGTATGTTCGTTTGCGAAAGTGAATTAGCAAGGTCGTACACGTTTCTTCTCGATGAAAAAATATTGTTCGAGCCGAGTCTCGCCCGCTAGTGTCGCTATAATCTTCGATATTTAAATATCAAAATTACCGTATGAACCTCAAAAAAAAGTAAATTAAAAATAAACTCATAAATTTCTGTTATGAGTACACTAAAAGAAAGTTTCCACTACTGTGAAGGTATCTCTGAAATCAATAGTATATTAAAAAATTATTTCACGGTAAAAAATGAGAGAAACAACGAACACGTACTTTTCAAATATCACATTGCTCTGTCTTTCCCTGTAATTTATCCGAGCTCAAATTTATAACGAGTCACCCTTCTTTGGAAATGGGTCGTGAATTATCATAAATTTTCTAATTTTCAAAGGGAACTTGAGAGTAATCTAATTTTCTGTGTAGCTTATGTTATTTTTACAACCTGAAATGATAACCTTATTCGGTTTTTTTATTGTGAAGATATTTTGCTCATAAAAATAATTTAATTGAAAATTTTCTGTTCTATTATCGGATATTGATATCCATCCTTTAGTTTCCTAAAACTCTTAAAGATAAGTTATACCCTTACTAGTCTTAGAAACAAGAATCCAGATTGAAGAACGAATCCATATGGCGTGCTTTGTGTGTAATGGAGTTTTACTAAGAGTGTTTATTAAATGTACAGTAGGCGCTGCACCATATGCTGGTGCTATTCATTCTTATTAAATATTTATCACTGCAGTTGTACGTAATTTTAGAATTATACTGTCCTATTCTGTGGTAGTACATAATTTTCTAGTGTGGAGGAAATAAAATGTCTTTCATTATTAAGGTTATAGGTCCGTTAAATAGCCGCACTCTATATTTTACTGGGAGTGATAACAGTATGATACATCCTATGAAGAGTAAGTTTCATCAACTAGAACTCTTCGACTTTATTGTTCATACATTTTTGAAGAATTATTTGATAACTTTTTCATGGATACGCTCTCATTAAGTTTTGTCCATTTTTAGCATGGCTACATGAAAAATGGCCGATAAAGACAGAGGAAACATTCAAGTTAAATTTAAGTATTCTGGTCTCCTGTGATTGATTGGATGCTTGATCCCACGGGATGCAGCCATGTCAATATTTATATGGACCTGTACCTAGTTTTTCAATAGCACCTTGAAGGTTGTGGAAAATGAGTAGGTAAGGGTGTGTTCTCCTGCTCCTGAGCGAACTTGAGTTGGCTCTGCGCTATCAGCGGTCTCTAGGAAAGATTGGGGATGGCGTCATTTGCGTCGGACTTGCTCGGGTTTTCACAGAGAAGATTATAATTTATATAGAATGAGAGAAAGTACATTCTGATTTTGGATATAGCGTCGGCGTTTGTGGTGATAATGATTGCTAAATGTATGCACTTCTCTTGAGTTTGAAGCGCTTACTCTAGATCTTTCTTGACTTTAAAATGATGACAGTAAATTTATACGTGTCCAAGGCGCAGTAAAACTTTAATTTTATCCTTATTTTTATATTGAATTGCAATACACTCCAGAATCATAATAACGACATTGTGTCGGAGATGTGTTGAAATTTTTATACTTTAGAGGGATTATTATCGTAAATGTTGCGAGGTTCTTATCTGTTTGAATTTGTCCGGAATGTGAAAATGGTATTATCAATGTCAACAATTGCTTACACCGTGGGCTTGAAATATATTTGTAAAATTTTTATAATGGTTAAAAGTTCTTGTGTTTAGCTTATGATTGCAAAGTTAAAACGTAAGATTATTCATATAGAGCTTAATGATGATTCAATGATTCATTGTAGATTGATAAGTAAGTTGGACAACGATATCGGAAACAACTATGGATTAGATTTATTATTTTGATACATGAACTTTATAATGCATAACTGTAGCTTATTTCTGTTTTTCATTGTATGTGTAGTGTAGTTGTTATTCGAAATCCTTATTTTGATTATATTTCTTGGCGATAAGATACAAATCATTTTGGATGTCGCCTTTTCACTGCCTTATAGCATTCCGGCAGATACGATCAAAATTCAACCGGGGCACTACTTCTGCTCAAAGTTCAGATAAGCGTATCTGATTGTAAACGATGAAATTTGAATATTTCAATCGATATTCTATACAAAAGTAACAGATTCACCTAAATGAGATATGATCTATATTTTTGCATACCTTCGACAGTAATTAGTTTTACGGCTTTATATGAAAAAATCGAAATTCTGAGGGATAATATATGGAAATGTACCAGAGAGAAAAAAATACCAGCTAGAATGCATTAATTTCTTATTGATGTCTTGCCAAGTAAGATAAGTATCTAGAACACAAAAATGACCGTGGGCATAAGCGATGAAAGGAAACGCTCTCGTGGATACGTATTGGTATTTTATACATTTTTGTTGAGCGGGAGATCCAGTTATTTCTGTTGTGTTGCAATTCGGAGAAGTTATAATACTGTTTGGCCCTGCCCTATAACACGACTAGAATGTCATGTCTGTGCATCGCAATATCCAATTCTGACTGGCCAATTAAGATTTATTATTTGTGGGGAAAATTAATAAAATCTATAATATTACGAAATAAATATAATTACGGATGCCTTCTATGCCTGTATAATTTATTATGCAGGTGTTATGGCTGTTCAGGTGTTGTTTGTTGGAAAATTTTCTGACTTTAAAACATAAAGTGCTCGTAGAAGTTTGATAATTGTCTGGAAATATTAAAATTCAGGGATAGTCCCGCAGGCTAAGTAATGATGGAGAGGTGATTGAAAAAATAAGTTGGTACTCACTGTCGACCATGCAGCCGCGGAGTTCCACCCGCAGGCAAACTGTGCGGCGGTGCACAGAGTAGGGCAGGATGCGAAGCTGGCTGGCGAAGACCGGAGGCATGAGCCGGTGGCTCACTACCGTCGCTGTGTCACTGTTGCCGCTGAGAATCTGGCGGAAGAGAAGAACAAACATGACTTAAGATGGTTGAAGCTGTCGAAAACCCGTATCGAGTTGCTATATACTTGGATGCAACCAATGCTCAGCCTATGCTAATTGTGACATTAACATAATAACATTAAAATTCGGCTGAAATATGTTTTCCAATGCATCCTTACATCAACGTGAGAAAGTAATTATTCAACTTTGGGTACAATACTTTCATCGCGTAAATATTATAGCACATATTTATTAACTAAAGGTCGATGATTATATGATACTTACACGATTATAATTAAGATTTCCTGGAGTTCCTCTTTGAAAGTAATCGCTTGTATTGATGATATTAATAAAATTAATAAAGTAATTAGTCTAGTGGCCACCGCGAGCGAGTGAATTTGAATATACCTGCCTTTATGTAGGACTTCTGGGCTTTGCTTGTGGTTCTGCCTTGTTCCTCTCTTAGATATTTTTGACTCTCGTATGCGCACGAGAGTCATAGTCACGGGAGTCGGGAGGATATCAGTCAGTCGTGTTTGGCCTTTTCAGTATTTGACAGTCAATTTTATGATTCATATAGATTATTCTGGCATTCCTGTGGAATAATAGGTACCTGAGCTTATTGTCTTCACCTTGATAAGGCTTTTCATTTCTTTAGCTCTTTATGTAGTGCTGGATTATCCAGCAAGATGCATAAATTGTTGACGGTGCAGCTTTTTTTTGCAGCTTGTGTATATATTCAAGTGAAATGAGTTACACGAATACGTTATTTCAATCTATTTAAAAACGATATTCCGTGGCCAAAAGAATCTTAATTATTCTTTTAAAGCTCGTAGCATTTTTTAAATTACTGATTTTTAATTTAATCTTATATAAATAGCAAGTGACTCTGCAAATTGGTGTTCAAGTTGTTAAGTAATAGTAAATGACAGACCTGTTGTTTATCATTATACTTGTTTAAAAAATCAGCAGTGTGTGTGATGGCGAGCTTTATTTCGACACGAGGACTGAATTCTTTTTTTACGAGTACGACGTTTAGTCTGTAATAAAGGACTTTGTTGGCTCTTTTCAGTATTTTACTAGTGTATTTGTTTCATTTCAATTTCAGGATTAGAGATAGAGTTTAGAGTTTAGGTTTGGATTCAAGATCACTTTAAGGTGTGCAAGGATTAATTATGAACATTAAAATGTTAGTCAACTATTAGCAGGATTAAGTATTTTCGCCATGGGTCAATAGAAATTTACGGGATAGGGAGTAAACTATTGATATTCGAGCTAAATTACAGAGAGTATTTCCCTTATTGGACTATGGCAATGATTACTATAAGTCAGAACTCCATTGAGGTGAGTGATCTCTTTGTCAAACTACAGCATGGGGAATAGTTTCACTTGACCTAAAAAGTGATTGCCATTTTAAATGAGTACCTATTGGCATCATAGGTCAGAGGTATCATACAATGGCCTTCTCCCTATTTTTGAACAGATTGCTCGAATTTTCGGCCGGGTTTCCTAACCCTGTAACGATCTTTACGTTCTGGAATATTGAACTCGAATACTGCAACCATTACGCGACCCTTACCCTTGAGGAAATAAGGGCCTTTAGGCCATCTTGGAGCCAAGAGTGCACCGCCAATTGTGAAGCAGTTTTCCCTGCACTCACTCCACACGCCTCGATCGAGGTAAGCCGACGAGAAATCACGCATTTCATCGAGGTTCAGGCCGAGTAACTCTCCCGCCCCCGCCGACGGCGACGGCGGAGGGACCAGTGCACGGTATAAGGGCCCCACTTTGTGAGTAGCGGAATGCCCCGAGCTTGGAAGTGAAAAGAAGAATAAATAGCGTGCATGGGAGAGAGAAAAAAATCCACTCTCCTCTCTCTGAGCCGCCAAAGAAATGCCCCTTTTTTGAAGCTTCCACCCGTTGCCTTCAACTCCACGCTAAATCTAGCACTAAAGGCTTCTTCTCTATGCTAGACGTCGAAGGAGGAGAGCGCCTGAGGGAAGGCGGGAGAAGACGTGGACGGGACTTGGAGAGATGTGAGCGGGAGGCAGTGTACAGGGGAGGAATTTTAAGGAGGGAAGTGGCTGGATGAATGTATGTGTGTTGCGGGAGTAAGCGGGCAAGGTGGAGTCTGGAGGGAGAGGGAGCCTAGGAGGGAATAATGGATTGATATGGGAAAGGTGGGGGTTAAAAGCATTCGGAAAACACGGGCGCGCATAAAAATATCATCTTTTGAGGCATATTGAAATACAATGGCTACATAAGGCGATTTTCTCCGTGTGCTGCGTCGTAAAGAACCCCCAGACCTCTGACTTTTGCGAGCGTTGCGCTGGAAGATCAAGTGACATGGTCATAAAGTGTATCAGATTATGAGGGATTTACCGGGACACGAGGAGTTTTATGGGGAAATTTTTAGACGTATTCGGCTTGGTTTATCAATTGTGTGCACGTAAAATAAAGCGTAATGTTCCTCAGCATGTCATTTGCTTTCCGTTGGAGCTAGAAATACGATAGGTGCTACGTGATAGTTGCTAGCATTCATTACTGAACACACCTTCCTTTCGATTTTGTGGATGAATCTTTTGAGACGGTGGTGGGTCGAAAATAAACTGTTCGAAGGTGAATCACGTGGTCCCTTCGGTGCGAAACGTAATACGAGTTTCGTTTCGTCCCAGAGGTTTAGTTTAATTTCGACCCGAAGTAGTTTTGACTCCAATTTCATTTCGACCCTGAGTTTAGCTCTTCGGGTTTAATTCCTTTTCGTTTAGTTTCTACATTTTGTTTCTGGGAACGAAATTATTGAAACTTTACTGGTTTTGACTTTCGTTTAGTTTCGCTTGCCATCCCTGTTCATTAGCCCTCATGTCCTCAATTTTACACTCTTAAACTTATATTGATGGAGAATAGCCCATAGACTTTATCAATGACGCTAAATAATATTATAATTATTAGGTTAAGCTTTTTGATCGAGTGAAACCAGTGTTGGTATCCGGTGTCAGTCCCAGCTTTACACGCAGTATCTTCGCCGGAGAAACACCCAATCCTTCTCTCATTAGAACTTCCATAAAACCCAGTACTTAAAATAAGAGCGAAGAATGTGTAGGAACATATTACCTGTTGTAAATAATATGCAGGAAGTACGAGCATTAGGTTTGCAAATGAAATAAAATGCACATGGAATGTTTATAAAGTTTTCAATTAGAATAATGCAAAATATGGCAACCACCATAGCTTAAACAACTACCACCCAAGCTCCCACAAAATGAAAATTTCTGGCTACATTCTGCTAGCGGAAATTCTTAATTAATGCACTGGAATAGCGACCTAATTACTCAGATAAAACAGTTAAGAGTTTCTATGGACTTTAGCCCACGAAGACTCTGCAACGGCAGGCCCAAGCCTGATTCAGCGCGAAATATCTGGACATGTTTTTCGCGAAACTTGGCATTCGATTTTGCACGGATAGGATTACTCTGATATCAATAAAATGTTGCATAATCATGTTTTATAAGCATTGTAACGCAATTGAGGGTGAGAGCTCAAAAGTTTTTAAGGAAAGAAGGGATACGCTTACGTTCATGAGTTCACTTGTCCGCAAAGAAGAAAAAAATCGAAATGTTATTGCCTTATAAAATTTGAAATATGTGTATACCGTGTAGTTTTGTCTAATTATTCTCTTCCTTATCAGACCGAAAGGATATTTAATAATTCAAACGGGAGACCTTCGATTTTTTAGATGGAACATGACTTGAAGTGCCCAGACAGGTAGCTTTCTCGATATTCACAAGGCTTTGATAGTGTTTCGGTGGACTCTTTGAGAATCCTCTTCCAGTGTGACTACTTCCGAAATTTCACTGGAATGCATCTATGCAGGCAACGGCTTACATGTCATCTTCATTTTTTTGTCTCAGCATTAATGCGTAGCCTTTCAAAATTTGAAAGGTAGGTGTATAGAGCGCTCTGTGCTTTGAAAAAAATTCATATGCCCGAAAGGGCAAAGTTTCCTTCAATTTTTTGGTAACATTACGTAGATCTCTTGAATAAGTCATGGGCCGAAACAGCAGAGCGAAGCAAAAGGGGAAACGCGTATCAGAATAGTCGACGGAAACTGCAAGGTTAAGGGAGATATGACGGTGAGGGGCAATATATAGATATGGAAAAGCACAGGAGGTCTGAGTGCTTTGGTTCGAGATGGCCAAAAACGAAGGCCGGAAAGGGTATATGGTAGAAGGTGTAGGTAAGATACTCGAGTTCATTGACTCTCGATGAAAGACGGACGGCGGCGAAGTAAAAGGCTTTTCTGGCACGGTACAAGTAGGCTGAGGTGGGGAGAGGAGGGATCCAAGAAAGAGAGGAACACCACGCGAATGGGGTTTGCACACAGAGGAATTCCGCGTTTAAGTCGGGCCAGCCAGCAGCTCCTTTCTCGGAGGTCACCGACGGAGCACTTCTTGAGTCCTGAGGGCAAAAGAGAACGGGCAACGAGACTCCCAGACTAGTAGTTCCACGTACGCTCCAAAAAGAGGAAGGAGCCAGAAAGGGAGAGAGAGGGAGGGAGGGACTGAGTGAAAAAGGATGCTGGTTGGAGTGGAAATGGCAAGTACCTACTTCCTCTTTCTTGTCCCCGCGGAATAAATGAAAATTCCAGCCGGCCGAGTCCCAGGTCGTATATGTCATATGCGCCGAGGCCTTCCCAAAAGCACCCCGGAGGCCTAGAGGACTGCGACTGCCTCGAGGCGCAAGTGGCCAAGGAAAGATGGGGTTGGGGCAATGAATGCCGGGATGTTAGTCGGGAAGGAGTAAAAGCCTAATGGAATGAAAAGACGAATGAAAATTATGTTCTCTAGAGGCGCGTGGACGCTGAGCAGTTAGACTGGGGGAAGATTTCTCTAAAGAGAAAACGAATTATTTAGGTAGCTTGAAGTCCCGGAAGTAGTCTCTGGTGGGTGTCCGAACGGTGAAATGTTGGTATGGTCCTGTGATGATAAAATGCTCTGAAATAATGTGATTTTAAGGAAAGTGAGAGGAGTTTTAGGCCAATAGCATTTATATCTTTTGAAAGCCGCAGTAATATTCTCCTTTGGGAAAAGTCAGGCACAATAACTTGAAATTTTCTGTATAATTAGTCTCAACGCTAACAGAAGAGGTATTAATAAACGAGTAGAAAACATTAATTTTCCCTGAAACTTGCTCACTCCAATTCTAACCTCAGCATTTAATACGTTTTCCACTGCTTAAGGTTGGTGATCGATTATTTTTGTGAATGTGGTCGAATTTAGGATGAGCTAGTACACAATAGTTGCATTGAGCTATAATCGAGCTATTACGTATTTAATTCCTTAAGTCGTTAGATGTAATATTCGGATCCGTAGAAATAGAACTGGGGACTGGGTATGGGTTTGAACTCAGCGAGACAATGCGTCTCTAAGAAATTTATCCCTTATTTTTGTTTGGGACTGAATTTAGTCTGGGTGGATCTGATTGATTATAAGAATGTTAAACCCCAAGATTAATATTCTCCGTAATGCTGAAATGGGCTGACATTCCATTATTATCTCAGCAAGGAAAACCAACCGACATTTAACTATTAAAAATGTCAGATCTCAAATGCTTAATTAATTGGTATTAGGCATATAATAATGTGATGAAGAAATGACAAGTAGGGTCAATGCTTCCGATGAAGGTGACCATGTTCAGCATCCCTGATGAAAGTATTTGTATATCATTTGAATATTACAGAAATATGTTGAAGCTATTGTTATTGAAGAGTATTATAGAAATAATGTAGAATTAAATTAATGATAATGAAATGATATCAACACTATAAGATTGTATTTTTTCTTTATAGGTGTTGTCTACTCTGTTGCTGCTGTTTAAATAGTTTTGGGTGAGTAAATTTTAACATTTACTTAATAGAGCACCATTTTGAGTAACGCGAAATTATTTTGTACTTAATTAACATATTTGAGTATAATATTTGTCCAAATTGAAAACTTTCTCCATAAAAATAAAAATAAAAAAAGGAATGTTTTCACCAGTTAAAAGCTGTGATACAATTTGCATGGCAGTCTAAAAGGGATAGGTGGATGAGGGGACTTTTTGCGCTCAATTTCGCCGAAAAGCATCTATTATTAAAAAAAGTGACATCAGGTTTGAAACCGAAATTTATCCTCTAGTTCAAGAGCCAAGTAGGAAAAAGGATATTTATGTCAATTACGGTTTTTTGTCTCTTTTTATTCAATTGCCATAAAACCTTCGATTCCGCGAATGATTGAAATACGAAAAAAATAAGTAAATAAGCCAACCAAACCTTGATTTTCTTTGCTTCTTTTATTAATTATACTTGCCTTAGTACTCCTAGGCTTTAGTTTTTATCAGAAAGCCTTTGCCTCCGACAGTATGTTAGGACTTGAATGAGTAGAATGTTGCCCAGGGCATGGAAGTGCTCCCCTTTCCTTAAATATGCAAAGTTCGCATCTCTCTGGCGTAATTCAGGGTATACCCTATTATCATCTATCCAAAGCAAACTTCTGGTTAAAGAGCTGATTGTAAATGAATTATTAAAAATAGCTCATCGAAGTTATTTTAGATATTGGAGAGCAACTAATAAAAATGACTCGGAAATGGAATTCATTGGCATCAACCGTGAGCAGATGGCCAGCATCTTGGCCATCCTTTTCGACTGCTCAGCGCACAGTATATGTTGTCTTATTTACGGCTAGAAAAACACCTCCATTCCAGCGGGTTAAAAGAAAGCGAATGGCCTGGTCGGCCGACGGCAGCGCCTCGTCGGAAAAGTGTGCAGCGGGGAATGAAGACTGCACTGTGGGCCAGAGCCTTGGATTGGCTCGGGTGAGGAGGTTCGCTCGGCGTCGAGGGAAAAGAGAGGGTGCGCTGGGGTGTTCGTGTTCGCGAGTGCAACCCGGGGGAAGGAGGAGAGGGGGGGGGGGGGGGGAGGTTGGACTGGCGAGAAAGGAAGGGGGTCTCCGGAACGAAAGACCACATAAATTCATTATGTTCCTCTCCCCTGCGAGTGTCTATCCATTACCACTACCCGGCGCGCCACCCACTAATGGACCCTGCGGTTTTTTTCTTATCCCACTTCCTCCCGCAAACGGATCCTCCTCTCGCATTCCTCTTCCTCAGCTCCTCTTCCAAAACCCCCCAACTCACTCCCCCCCCCCTTCTCGACCAAGTTTTTCTTCTCCCCGCACCCTTTTTTGGCCGCTGCATTCCCGTCCATCGCTTTTTCCCTCCCTACGCCTTATTTTCCCTCGGCCTCATGCACCGTGAGCGAGGCGTCGCAGTGCAACGCGATGGAAGAAAGAGGATGGCTCCTCCTCTCGGTCGTTCCTTAGTCACATCTGGATACATTAATGCACAAAGGTTAGGAAGGGGGGGGGGAGGGAAGAAGGCATCCTGCTCTTTCGGGTGTGGAGGGTGGCTATTCTCCCTTCCACTGCATGGCTCCCCCGACGGCGAATTCATTTATTTCATGGCATTGAGTTAAGGCGCGGCGTTCCTGATAATGGGATTGTTTGTTTCCTCCTGCGTGTGTTTGAGGCTGTGTTTCTCTCCGCATGCCACGGGAAGAGGTTTCGTGTAATAGAGGTTGAAAACTTTAGGTTCGCAAAGAATATATGGGCTGGAGGTTAGAAATCAGCGGGAGACAAAGGGCAGACCTGAGTATCTGCATCACCTCTTCGGAAGATGCTGGTTTTTCCTTCAGTTTTACATATAATTACATAGTCAAAACACAGTTTTTTTTAAAGTTGACTTCGGTTCTTTGTGTCAAAGTTGAAGTTTCCTCTTTAGGTGTATAACCATATTTCCTCTACTTATAGGTGTTTTGATATCACAAATGCTTTCTAAAATAAAATTTGGTCCCTCTCCAGGCTGAGCATCTTGTGAAGATAAGCTATAGCAGAAGACTTGGGCACCTTAGAAATAATTGTTTACTCTTATCTAGAAACCTTAGTTCGTACTTTTATATGTATTTATCAATGAGCATGTTAAAAGCACCATCTCGAACTTTCTTTGAAATACATTGGTAGGTTTACTTGTTAAATTATTAAAATCGATGATCATAGATATCTTATGATGTGGATAAAAATGGATGACACCCTATCTTCACAAAAGCGTAGATCTATGCTCTTAATGATTTCTCATCCAATCCTTTTTCATGACACTTATCTGCTTTCATGAATAAAAATGGGAATACAAACAGTAGAAGCTGCTAAATAACGGTTACTAAGTGCCAAGCGGGCAAGAATGGCGTAATAGCAACGGGAATAATATCAACTTGAAATGAAGACGTCGACTTGTATGAGATTGGGAAACCTCAAGTCTCCCATCTCGTATTGCATATGCCTACACAGTACACATTTATGGGGTATTGACCCTGGAAATTTCTGTTCACGTTCGTATATATTCATAGCAGATAGCCCAAGCGGCGGCAGGAGCATTAGCTTATTTTCCCTCCACACATATTTCCATCGCGGTTCCGCGGTTGCGTCGAATGCTGTGATCTCCTTACTTGACGACACGCGTTCTCGCGCACTCCCGTTCACACGGCCGATTCCACTCCGACGCCGCTCACGTTTCCCTTTGCTCCTCTTCTTCCTCACTACGAAGTTATTCAAATTTCGGCGAGGGCGGAGGCAACTTCTCTTCCTCGTGTCCCCACTCCGAATTCCCGTCTTGCGCCAACAGCAGCCACTTTCACCTATTTGGAAAAGTGTCCGGTTTCTTATCGCCTCCTCCTTATCGTATCTGCATCGGGATGAATTATTCATGAAGAATATATTTCTCCTTTACTCGCCATCGGGGAGGGAGCGGTTTTTTTTTGTTCGCCCTGATTGAACACGGGGGGCGTTTTGTAAAATGAAGTGGTGAGCAAGGCTAAGGCTGAGCTTAAAGTAAGGGAAGAGAGGGGGTTTGGGAGGATGAAGCCTTGGGTCGAAGGAATGTTGGGGGTGGGAGGTCGAATTAAACGCTGCTCCCATTTGGGTCACGCAGGTGAGCGTCTCTCGACCTCTTGTTGGGACGCATGCCAGTTTACTCAAGCCAAATGTCTTGAGAGAATTCCAGGCTATTTCACCTTGAAACCGCGTTTCTGTTTTTATGCGGCCTCTGCATTTACATGGAAAGCAATCTCAGGCGACATTCAGTATCCACCTTATGCATTCAGTGAACCCCCAGCCAAATTTAGTGAATTGTTACTGCGAGGAAAAATGATGTTGACCTGTTATTTATCAATAATTCAAAGCCGTATTATATCATAAATGATTTCAGTATTAACACGCTGATTACTTTTAAGCATCTTGGGTATAATTTCATGTATTCAGTCCTTATGCAACTCGAATGTTCAATTCAGATGTTTTAGGTAAGACCATTTTTCGGAGCACGGAGTCAATTTTGATTGTAATTTACCTCCCAGATGGATGCATCACGTGAGCAAGGAAATAGAGGTCGCCCAAGAAATGAATGCTGAACCATCTGAATTGAGAAATTTTATAATTTTGCCTATTGTACCCACTTAGAAAAAGAATAAAAAATTAATAAATAATGTGGCGGTCAACGTATAATGGATTGGTGTATTGTCTGGAATATGTCTCAGATATGACATTCCCAAATCTATTAATGAAATGTCAAAAACATATATCTAGCTAGAGCCAAAACGAATACGCAACCGAGTGAGGTAAAGGAAATGATTTCAATAATCATGACTATATGGAGTCGAGGGGCTCTAGCCGATATTTTAATCTGAATAAAATTAATGATAGGGAATAGAAACATGATATTATGTTTCTTGCTATTCTTCCCGCAGTCGAGTTTACTATTAACGGAAAAAGAGGTAATATGTTAGTTTATACCAGCAATTAAATTTTATCGGAACTAGTGAGTATTTATTAAAATGTTACAAAAATTATTAGGCCGAGTGAAAATCTATACAGTTATTTGAATTACTAGTCACTGCTCTAATGAGTAAAATTGTACGAACTAAACTATTTTATCCAGTTAAAGCTTAAATTAATTACTGAGCTCAGCTATTAAATTCTGTTGACAGAATGCGTTAACATTTGATTTTCATCGCATTTATGTTTAATATAGTTAATAATGATCCTACATCGTATATTAAATACGTTTTAATGGTGTTTCCGGTTAGTATCAGAGTGCAATATTTATGCTCATAGTTCTTTAGCTGGTTTATTATATTATTAATTTAAGCTGAAACAGGCAAAATTTTATAATATTTTATCGTATAAATATAAAGATAATTATTCAAAATTCAAAACTTCAATACGTTATTTCTCATCATTATGAAACATTATGGGCTCCTATTGAAACAGTACTATTTGCTCTACGAGCAATGTTCTTTTAAACTCTGATGATCAGAAAAAGCTAAAGACACAATAAAACTAAAATTTAATAACACTGTATTGAAAGTTAGTGAAGAATTATACTTGTCCAAGTGCAGTATTTTCAATGCTTTGTAGATAGTGCTTTGTACTTTAAAAAAAAAGGTTCCGATGGTGGAAACGGCATAAGTTAGGATAACAAACCAGTTATTTACAAATATCCCAATGCAAATCAAGTAAGAATTTTTTCTTTCGAGGTTTATAATATTTCTTTTGTCAATCTTATTTTGTGATTCCCTTCATATGCCCTTATTGCCTAAGTCCCGTTCTTTAGTGTCTGTGGTCTCCGGTCGTTAACAAGCGTGGTAAGAGTACTGCTGGATTATTAAGCCCATATATGGAAGCGGCACATCAGCTTCATCCATCCTCCCAACACCCCCTCTCTCCGAGCCTTGGAGTGAAGTTTCATCCGGGCGATTTCCAGAGCTCTTCGCGAAGCCAACGATGGATATTCCAGGCAAGGCAGGCTCAGTGCTCTTTATGGCTGTACTTCAGGGATACTGTTTCCCCGCGCTTAGACCTAAGGGTCGCCATGAGATGATGTGACCATTTCATTGCTACGGTAAACACCTTTTCGAGATTAGCAACGCCCAGGGAGTTACCTCAACCCTTTGAGTGGTAATACCGTACGGATGACGTCATTTTATACAATTTGAAATTTCTGTGTGCTCTATAATGGCGGAAAAAATCGTCGAAACAATAATCCTTTATACAACAATTTATATTGACTTGATGATGGCATGTCTAAGGTGTTCAAAATCTGAAAAAGTGCGTGCCGACTGGCATAAATCCACTTTAAGAGGCCATAAGTCGTCCTTGAAGTCCTCGTCGTCTAAGAGCTCGTACTTTGTTCATAGTTCTAGCGAGGGAGATACAAGTTACTATGGAAAGTTTTCTTTTGTCAATTTCTCAGCTGCGTCTACAGTGACGAGCTGGATACTTCATTTCATGGTCTTGGTCAATTAAGCTAAGCCCCTCTGAGTTAAGTTTCGGTGAACAGGAATTTATTCACAGTTCACGGTCTTGGTCACCTTCTTAGCGTCTACTGCCTTCGCGCTTTCAATTGCTGGTATATATAAAAGTGATTAAAACTCAAAATTCTGTAATATTCTTTTAAAAAACCAAAATTGGTCCTCCATAGCCTTGTGAGAGCTCACAGATATAACTATTGAGGATTTTCAAAGAACTGCATGAAAAAGTAAGAGCCCTTCATGTTACTAAAAGATATAAAAAACTCATACTTATCGAATTATGTATAATTATCTTTATTTTTATGTGACAAAAAGTATAAAATGTGAACCTTTAGAGCTCAAAGTTGGTATTATTACTATTAACTGACTTAAGTGGCCTATGTTATTTCACAACATCGTCCATCCTACAAAAATGAATCACTGTGCTGGTGTGTAGGAAGGGGAGAGTTTCACGGGATGGACCAAAGCCCAGCCTCTCAACTGGAATAGGCAAACGCACATATCCACTCACGCAGACATGCAACCAAAACAAGTTCGTTTGTGAGGTCTGAAGGCACCCTAAATAACGCTTCCTGGTCGCCGTCTCGGGATTCTTCGCTAGACTGGAGAGACCCGGCGAAGGTTATCTAGTTGTTGGTAGATGTACAGCCACAAGCACTCGGAAAACAGTGACATACACATTCGCTCACGCGAAAATAGCTTCATCACTCCACATGATTCCCTTAGCTCTAAGAATAGCGTAGATGATAGTGAGACGGGCACTAGGAACAGGTCGAATTTCGGCTCACAAAGTAGCTCTCTTCAGCGAGATGAAGGAGAAGGCACTTACAAAACAGGGTCGAAATTGAAGAGGATGTGAGATAGCCTACCTTGAATAGACAAGCTAATAGGGGGTGATTGTGACGGGGAACCAATGGAAAAGGTGTGAGCTTGGCATAGACATGCAGGGCTAAAGAAGGTAGGGGAGGATCTTGGGTAGCACAACTGAATAGTAGACCAATGTTCATTGGGAGAAGGGGACTCCATGACTCCATATGGGGGAGAGGGATAGAGGCTATTGATCGGTACTGGTGTGAGGAGGTACCTACTGCGTGATAGAGTTGTGGGTTACAGGGTGGGGGAATAGTGAAAAATAATTATTTTATTCCTAGGGGATTGGATTTTAAAATTGCTGGATAATTTTGGAAAATAAAGTTTTAAACGTGACCTATCCGATGATGGAAAAAAGTGAGCTATGGGGGCTAAAGAAGGGGGATAGAATCGTGATCTCTGTTAACAATTTTTCTCCTGTTTTTGTCTGTGAAGAGACTCATAAGAGTGGATTAACTGGTTGGCTGTTTATTTTTTATTATTATAAGGCTATTTTCTGAGGTTTAATGGCCTGTATCGAGTAAATGTTGAACAGCACTAGATTTTTTTTGCCTTTTATATTGGAAAGAAGCCATGCGTACTATGAACGTAGTTTGAATGATTCTACGTATTTGGTCAGAGTAGGAACTGTCACAAGGGGAGCAGGAAATTTTATGCATTCCGGATATATGGCATGTATCAATTTTGTCGTCGACTTTTGAAAATTATTCTTTGCAGGTTAGTTTTTGATTATGGGTGGAAGTTTTTTATATCGTGAGAATTGGTTCCTTATCATTGTAGTGGAATCCTTAAAAAGTTTCCTGTGTTTATTTAACTAAATTTTCTATAACGGATTTTTATGTTCATTATAGCGATGCATTTTATACGTTACTTAGGGCTTTTGAATTTCGGCATAAAATTTTAGTAAGTTTCAAATATAGATTGCATGCCTGTAACTCGGAATGACTACATTTGGCAAAGAATGATGCAATTTCAGAATGTTGTATTCTACATCATATGTCAATGTTAGTATTCCTTTTTCTGTGCTAGGGAATTGGTGAACTTTGGATGGGCAGGCAATTTGGCAAGCTTTCAAAAATCTGATATCCTCCGCTTTTTTTCCCAACTTAAGCCTTCAACTGATGGCATTTTTTTAACTCACGTAATTTGTATTCCATACTTAATAAAAAGGGGAAAATCGTGCTTAGCGGCCTCTAACGTCTTCCTTGAAAAAATATATCACTGTGCTGGTGAGCGAGTAGGGGAGAGAGTCACCGCTACACGAGTTTTTCATTCCATATTGCATCATGAGGCCGTAGAGCTCAATACCCCCTTTCCGTATTTAACTGACAAAAGCATTGCGATTAGAAATATTGTATTCGCATACTAAACGGAAAATCAGGTAACTTTACCTATAATATGAATTGGGTTGATTCAAAGTTATTAGAAACGTAATTGCGATGAATATCAACACCGCGGCCCTATTCAGGATTCCGGCACTGCAGCTCAGATAATTCCAAAATACTTTTTTGCTGTCAAACCCGCGGCTGCTTTTGAAATCGAATCCAGAGAACTTTCCCTCTGAGCCAACTCATTTTTTCATGGCGAATTTCATTCTTGGTGCGTATAATTTTGAGAATTTGTTTATTTATGAAATCGCTTTAGAATTAATGAATGAGGAAATAATGTATTTGAACAAACTCGTAGTAACCACGGATATGATATAAGAAGAGTGTAAAATGAATGGGGTTTTAGACATTTTAGTGGAATTAGCGCCAGCATATTTTTCTATGCCGAAAAATATTGGCTTGAGTTAAGCCTCATATTGCCGAGCAACCTCACTGACGCGTATAGGGTGGTCGTTTTTCGCTAAATTAGTTCAACTTTGAACTCAAATATATTGTTAACCTAAAGACACAGGAAAAAAATAATCTGGAAAGTTATGCACAATATATTTGAAAATATGCATGCGAAGTTTCAACTTCCTGGCTCAAAAAAATCGTTTTTGAGGTTTCGGCCAGCTTTTTTCGATTCTAGCCCACTGTGCGACGTTACGTGGTTCACGTTGGTCTAATTTTTATGCGGGGACTTTTTGTTTATTTACTGCCCGTCCTCTGCCGATACCACCTCTGGAGGGTTCTTACATTTAGAGAAATGCAGCTGAAATGGTTAAAGTGCTTCGTTCATGCCCTCATTGGGAAAATAATGCATCATATTCGTGAAGTGTGACATTTCAAGACAATAAAAAATGATGATAGGGGGTGGGCATCATGACTACTGTCACAGAATTCTACGACCACCCTGCGAGTCGGCACGTATGCTAATGGTATTTGTAAGAATAAAATTACGAATTGGTGTCACTCATAACAGAAAACACCATTTCCAGAGCAATAATTGCTTATGCAGTTGTTGTCGGGAGCATGTAATTCATGCATTATATGTAAGTACAACAACGGCAGGTTGTGAAACGGTCTGAAAATCGATAAATATTACAACTGTTGGACTCGTTGAATTTTAAGTTACTGAAAGAGCGTTAATGGTCAGGGATTTTGTACTTACAAAATATTCAAAATATGATATTGGGGCTATTAGTTATCGCCAACGTTGAATATATGAAAATATCATGGCGGATTTAATATCCAGCTGTTAAAGGGCCTTTGTAGATTTTGTGACACTGCATGAACATGTGTTTTTATTTAGAAAATATATGCGTCAATTCGGAAGGTATTCAAAGCGTGAAATTATGTTTTAATGCGAATGTTTATTTTTCAGTTGTAAAATCTGTATCGGGGAATTAATTTTTAAAAGCCTACCGAAGCATTTGCTATTCCACCTGAGGTGGTGTGCTCGCCCGGAACGAGCTGAGCCATTCAATATTAAGTGCTGCGAGTGAGGGACACTTTTATATTGAGCTAGAAAATTGTATTCAGTTTCCAGTCTGATCATTTTTCCCTGGTTATTTCCGTGGCCTAATTTTGATTAAACGGGAATTGTCCGTTGAAAATTTATCCCTTCATAAAATTTGGGTGATTGAAACTACAAGTTATGATTATACGCTTAAAATAATTCAACTAAGTGGGTGCAGAAGGTACCGACGTGACAGATGTGTGTGCATTATGTACGTTCCCTTCCCAGTATTGGTTATTGTAACTGAAAGTATTTGTGGTGAATTTTGAGCGTAAGCGCATTTAATTACATAAAATCATAATTCTCACAGAATGATACTCAGTAAAGTCATTATTCTGATACAGAAAGGGTTATTTACTAACAATTCGAAGCTAAATTAGCCAGAATTTTTGTAGGATATTATGTAGGTTAGTTTGAAGGGAAATGCCTCGAGCACTTATAATATTTGTATCTAATGAACGTGTCTGCATTCAATTTTAAAATAAACCGAGAATTAGCCAGCAGAAAAATACTTTGAAATTATAATTTGAACCGAAGTGCTGGAATTCTTATTTGGGTCGTGGTGTCTGGGGATCCTTGTTCGATTGCCGGTCATATCCGACGAAAAATTCCTTGTGTAACTGCCTCTTGTCTATGCATGTATTATTTTCTTATTGGTGTTTGATATTTTTGCTTGCAAGCTGGAAGCGGCGACCAAGCTGAAATGTTGTGATCCGTTGATTCCCAGGGGCACAAAAACCAATGTTGGATTTGAGATTTTTTGAGTCTTTGTTGAAGTTATATAAACAGTCATAAAAATATTTGATG
This sequence comes from Ischnura elegans, assembly GCF_921293095.1. Classification (NCBI taxonomy): domain Eukaryota; kingdom Metazoa; phylum Arthropoda; class Insecta; order Odonata; family Coenagrionidae; genus Ischnura; species Ischnura elegans. Next base: position 45,082,808 of record NC_060246.1, read on the forward strand.
CTGGGTTTATGGTGCATGATGAAGTAGCGTACAAAAGGGGCGTCTAAGATGGCTTTTTGGCCATAGTTTCGGCTACAGGGAGCTGAGTTGAGGTATGTATGACTCTGAAAATATTACCTGAGTCCATGAATTTAAATTTTTACAGGGGATAATTTTATCTTATTACGTGGAAATGTTTTATTTTCGGCAGTTGTGCATAACTTAGTAAAAATTGTCGGAAGGAATTTTTATTTCTATGCGAGAATTTACAGGAGAGGCTTCGCGAACATCGCTGACCATTTTCTTCAGACTTATTTATATTTATTGCATTTCATTTTCTCCTTCTTCTACGGAATCATTGCGAAAAATGGACCAAGATTACGACGGGAAGAAGCCCATTCAATGCTATGTATTTCGTTTTTCTTCCTCTTCCCGTTTATTTCCTCATTTCTTTTTCTGTTGCCCTCAGATCGTGTCATGTGTGCTGGACATCCCTTATCGTTATGCGACGTCCCATTGGGAAATGGTCGAGACGGGTATAGAGGGTTGAAAACAAGGGAGGAGGAGCTCTATCTTCCCCTCCCCCAGGAGGAGAAGATGGCTTTAGAAGGGGGTGTGTCGCATGGCGAAAGTATAAATAAGAATTACTTCAAGGTAGTAAAGAGGGATTGGAAACTTCGAGTGGGGAAATTACTGTCAAGAGCAATGGTAAGGGAATGAGAATGCAGTTAGGAGTCAGTGTGAAGCAAGGAAAAAGGGAGGAGTTTCGCCGATTTCACTGCGGGAGGTTCTAAGAATGGGGAAATAATGGAGAGAACGTGGAGAACATGCAGTAAAAGCGCATCGTTGCCAATCCAGAGACTTCACAGCTGTCATTTATTGCGTCCACGTCGTTTCTAACTGAACTAAATGGGCCAGGAGATATTGCGGTGGCATATAACTCTTTCTATATTGAAAAGATCGTCACCGTGTGAGTCTTGAATTTGCCTATTAGCCTAAGTTTTTGATTGAATGTTCGGACATTAAAGAGATAAAAAAAGGCGTTTTTACGCTGGCGATGTTTAAAGCGAAGTTGAATTAGAATGAAGATTATTCGGGATTTCATCCGGGTCATGACTATAAACGTCAACATTAAGGTGGCTATATTTACCAGTGTAAACTTATGCAATCGTGTCATATATGAGCCAGTAATTGACATGTAGGCCCGTGAAATCTTTACACGGACGATGCTCAAAAAGGATTATGCCTTCTAATTCCACGAGAAAAACCCAGTATTAATTTAAATGTAGGTGCATCTTTAAAATAATAAAACTTCTTGGAATGGGTTGGATTAAAGAGGTATCTACTTAACTTTCTTTCCGCAGAGAATAATCTGAGTTGGTGAAATATATCGGCGAAGGCGTTCTGGCTTGAGACACGAGAATGCATAGTATATGCTGTTTGTTGACGTTCTCGCTCGTAAACGAACCCGAAATATTACCGAGCGACTCTTTTCCAATTCCAATAGCGTAGTTTCCTTCATCAAAGAAAACGAAATACATTGATTACGATTCGTTACCCACATTAATGTATTCATAATATAAAAATTATTTGGTTTTAGAAATACCGGTTTAAACGAATGGCAATGGCCAATTTTATCCTCATTTGGAAAAGGCCAGATTGGCCACTCCACGTGACGTCACAGGGACCTAGTTTCTACACTCGTAGATAGGAGTTTTACATCGTCTGAGATTACCAATGCATGCAAGAGGCACAGAGCTAGGGAAACATGACTTAAAAGTCACCTATTAAAACTAGCTAAGGTCGGAAAGTTTTCTTTGTTTGATAAGGTATTGTAATATCTAAGGTATCTGATAAATATCTAATAAATAAGTTATTAGGTTGAATTGGGAACCCCCCACCCGCAATTATTTCCAAAGAAGGGGAATATTTTTAATTTATGTGAATTGCACGAAGAAAGTGGCATAGTTTTGTCCCGTAGGTCCCATGCGGGAGGGATCCACGCGGATTTATATAGTTTCTTTTGTTTTTGTGCGACATCTCCCCCCGGTTCTATTTTGGTATCCGGGCGAGCCAGGGGTGGGATACCACAGTATTGATAATCCTTATTTAAGCCTAGCGCTACTAGCTAGCAGGGTACTCCGCTACTTGATAGGATCCTGCGTCGTATCAGCGCTCAAAGCCTCTCCCCAAAGTCACCTCGCGGCAGCGGGAACCAGAACGACGTCACACGGAGTTTTCCCAACATTCATACTTAGCCATCGCTTTTTCGCGCGATCATAAATTTTTCACTTTTCATTTAATCGTGAAAAATAGATATCGTCCTTTAAAAATCTAAAAGCGTGAAATACGTACTCCAGGAGTAATAATTTTTCGATTTAGGCAATAAAAAAATAATAGGAAACCAGCCTATTGATAACTTTCATATACATTCCTTTCTTTTTTGGATGTGTTTTCAAGTTATGTAATACATTTGATGTGTCTTTCTTCATGAGATCAGCGAGAATGTGGTATGCACATGATATGTGTATGGCTGTTATACTCTGAATATCAATCGTAGGAATTAGTGTCTCGTAAAAATAAGCATCAGTTTTTATACCCTTTTTTTGGGCATTAGATAAGAATAAGAATCATGATTTGCTTACTTTTGTAAACATGACATCCATTTATATTTCTAAAATAATTATTTTATAAATGAAAATAATTAATTTATTTATAATAATAACTTCAAATTTTATGGTATTAGATTTTCATGACTTGAGAAAGGGTGGTGTTGAATTTGATGCAAGAGATTTAAATTAAGCACAAGGTAATACATCTCCGGTATTTGAAGTTTCCTGAACCAGCCACTTATCGTCATGTAATTTAATGCGCAGATTTTGGTAATTTCTGGCATTCAGAGCGTGGTAAAGTAAAACCCATTAGAAAGGGGTATACAGTCGTCATTTTATGGAGCCTTCATGATTGTTCTGCTACCGGAAAAATCAAATTGATGAGAAGTGTACGGCTAGCTCCCCGTAAGCCTTCAATAAAAATTGTTTACCATCTTTCTTGCTTTCTAAGAAAAACCTCTCCGAAACTTCCGCATTCATTTTACTAGGAATCTAGACGGAAAATAAGGGGCTTTGGCCTCACATCGTTGAAAATCTCCACTGATACCTCATTTCCATTCGTGAACCTTGCTCCTTATTCTAAGAGTAAGAAATTAAACGTATGATTTTCCTCGTGCGTATTATACATATTATGGCAAATAATGATGTTACATATAATTCCAGTATTCTTTTCCTTGCAAAATTGTTTTACTCATCTTAAGCTTTTTAATAGCACCTTATCATTTTCTGGCTGTAAAATAGGTGTACGCTTTCGCGTTAATTATCTAAAAATTCTCCAGCGTTTCATGCTTTAAAATTCCCCACTCACCACTCTTATCGTGCCCTATCACGGTTAAAATTTATTTTAAAATCATCAGTTCACTGAATTTGATTCGAGACTGATATTATTATGAACTTTATGTTTTTAAACCTGTAAATATCTGCAATTAATATTTTGTTCATCATCATCATCAGTCAACAATCCTGAGATTGGTTTGACGCAGCTCTCCATTTCTCTCTCCTATCCGCTAATCTCTTCATAGCTACATATTTATTCTCTTTTACATCCTTTGTAACCTGTCCGATATAACTCATTCGGGGCCGTCCCTTGCCCTTTTTCCCATCCACTTGTCCTTCAACGATTGTCTTCATCACAGCCTGAAAATAGCGAAAATCCGGAGTCTGGAAAAGTCAGGGAATAACAGCTTTATATATGTTTGCCCATAATACATGCTCCTAAAATAGACTTTTGACCATATTTTTACGCATAAGCAAAGAGAATATCAAAGAGTCGAATTTTTTACGTTTTGTTGTGTCCCATGTGTTAGTGTATTCTGGACTTTTCGCGATTAGAAGCAAGCGCCTCAATATTTTTTTGAGGACTGTTTTATTTACAGAAATTGTAGAAAGTGTTAATGTTATGCAGAAAAATTCTCTCGTCATGCGTGATATTCACACTGTTTAAGATGGTGGTCGAGGATTAGGGAAAACTACGTCAAAATTTAAAATTCATGGTATTCAATTCCTTACGTCAATAGTCTCTAAAATGCGGCTAATTTCGTATTGAATACAACAGTCACGTCAGGTAATTCTCGAAGCACCTAAAAAACGAGGATAATGTAGGTAGCGTTACATAAATGAAGCACCTTGATCCTATAGTGTCGCAAATAGTGAAGTGTCGCAACAGTATTAGTTCATTCATGTTTAATTTTTCAGTAGTTTTCCTCACAAGCGGAACTGATAAATGCAAAGAGTCAGTGTAATGCAATTATAGCATCTCCATACCCGGTATGGGTGATCTTTTTAGTAAAAACTGGTGAAGCATTCAATGATTTCATTCCATTTAATCAATACATCAATAACAAATTAAATTCTGCTTCCAGCAGAGGTGAAATAAAGTAGCATTAAGGCATCATGGTGTAAGAGGAGTATATGGAAATTAACCGATTCTCCTGCAGTCTGATCAAGAAGCACCATCTTAGTTAGCATTTTGTGGCAACGTTGTGCCTTGGAGGCCTCGTAAGGTGTCCTGTTTTTAAATGGACCTCGCGATTTACTGCTGTTGTTGATGGGCCGTTGTTTACTCATTGTGTGTCGGGACTCACGGATGCAAAAGACTTACACGCTTTAGGCGGTTTAATTGTGGATCGGGGCAATCGGGGAAAAAATTTGAGTCTTCTGTTCAATAATGAGGAAATTGAATGGAGTCGCTTTTCAGTACCGTTTGCCTCCAGGAATTAAGTCTTACTTTGATCTTGGTACAATAAAATGTTTTGAAGGCTTACGTAAAGGTAGGAAATAGAAATTACTTAGGCTTTGAGCGTCTGTATAACTCAACTCATTTGTCGAGGGGTCATTACCATTGTTTTTATCGTTCAAAGAACTCAGATTAGTTCCGAGTTGCTTCAGCAAGGTAAAAAATAGTCAATTTGCATCAAATTATATGAATGCATTTGAGTGCTGAACGGTGCCTTAGTTACTGGCTTAAAGGTGAATTGTGTATAGTACCTCAGTTGAGTCGAGACAGCGAGTTGTATATTTTAAATTAGAATACAAGGGCTTGATTAGCCTATTTACCAACTTGTGTCCCTGCCGTAAAGAGTCATTAATAAAAAAAATGAAACCGATGATTCAAAAGAAACAACTCTGGATATAGATAATGGTCTTTTAATGGAGCCAAAAGTTTTTGAGCTGGCCTCCTAATTATGTGCGTTAATAGCTTCACGAAATGTTGAGTCATCAAAGGAGCGGAGGAGAGGCAGGATAATGTAAACAATATTACCTGAATAGGGTGGGGTTTGTATGGTGGCAAAAATATTGGCTTCATACTCCAAGGTGCACTTTCGGGCCGTCATGTAGGCTTTACATGAAATCTCAATCCCTTCTTGGGTAGGCCTTTTCTGAGTAAAATATTCATATAATATTAAAACTCTACGCTGAGACGTTCACGAGATTTCCTTGCGGTCTCTCTCTTTAGGAGGAGCCTGACGTTAATGATCTTCTCCACCCTTCCATTTTCAGATTTCATCTAACGACAAAAATGAACTAAACTATATTTTGTGTGCTTCAAATGGCGTACCATGGTATCTGGGCAGAATCATAATGCGTGTAGCTTGATGTAGTTAGGGAGTGGCATGTTGGTCTATCTACGCGTAAAGTTTACGATGGCTCGCCGGTTTGGAGTACATGCCTACTTGGAGTGGGCTCGTGGTTGATGGGCAGCTACGTTAGTTACCAACGCTGCTGGGCGAGGGAGCACCAGTTCGAAACAACCACCACCAGGTGGACGTGTTGAGCTGGGTAGTCGGGGGCGGCAGGATGCAGGGAGCTGGCGCCGGGTACACAGGCGGTTGGGGGAAGGGCGGATAGTGTCATTCTTGATGAATGTACGTGTCACGTTAAAAGAATAAACCGGTGAGGAAGGTAGAAGGGATATCGTGTCGTTTTAAAGTTTCACACAACTAATATTTCTGCCTTTTCGGTTCCGCATGGTCAGCAGTCGAGTGAGAACCTCGGGTGTGTGCGATGCCTTTCCCTTCCCGTTGCTGTGTGCACAGAGTGGCGGTGTTTCATAGATAAGGATGAGGGAACCAGTGAAGGCATTAAAAGATGCATGGCCCATGAATAATGTATTCTTTGTTAAGGCTCACCTGGCGTATATCACCATAGTTTTCTGTGTCAAAGGAATCAATTATTAAAGACGGAGAGGTAGGGTAGATGCGCTAATGGTGTTCAGCTATTTATTTTTTCTCTCCATGAGGTTTCCTCTATGCGTGTCTCTGTGCGGTTTTACAATGGGCAGCAACATTTCTCCGTTCAACCACCATAAGTTTGATATCGATTACTTTTGTAGTAATAAATATGCTGTTGTGATTTTGTCATAATGGACATGTGGTTTTTATATTCCAAATATTGGAGCGATTCCTTGCATCTAGAAGTTGGGTTCCCGAAAGAAATAAAATTTTTGTGAGCTTTGCTCTTGTTTCGACCAAATCAACTCTACTGTAGGTATAATAAATTATGCTCGTATCTTACATTGGTTTAAACGCTATACCTTGAATCAAACTGTGTTCATATTTTTTATCATATTGATATTGTAGTGATACATGGCTGAATTTGTGTGTATTAAGTTGCACACTTTATGGCTTATAATTCTGCGTAACATGAATATCTATCCAGAAATATAATTGGACATTGCAAATTAAAATCAATGCTTATAAGGGTCATTGATAAACTTCGAGATATATTGTCGTGATGAACTAGTAAAATAGAATATTTATCTACAATTTTCACATTCCTGCCTGTATATTTTGTTGATATTTTGCGATTGTGTGGTGGCAAAAAACACCATTTTATAGCATATTTGGAAATCATTAATAAATTTAGTATAAAGTTATTTTTCAATGATATTTACACAATGAAGTTGTTATCATGCAAAGCTTTTTGCTGTATGCAGGTATTTTACATCGATTAATAAACTGAATAAACTATTGCTTTGCGTAAAATACTCACAAATATGTATATACTGCTTTTAAAAGTGGCTTTTCTCAGATAGTTATATTTTTTTAGAGGTGGATTTGACAAAAAAGTTATGCATGATTCATTCTCAATTTTAAATACAGCGAGTGAGAAGAAATATACTGAAATTTTAAACGTCCTTGAGTATTAAAAAATGGCACTGATGATACCCATAATATAAAAACAAATTACTAATTTATACGCGCGTACTACTCTGTACTGCTCGTGAATTAGGTAAAAAATGTGAATGGGAGAGAGGAAGATGCGTTTAAGGGAATGGGTAAACTCGCAACGCCTTGATCCGATAAAAGTCTTCCGTTGCGGGAGGACGGAGAAGGATGTGTGGTGGCGTCGTCTCGCTGACTCGAGGGAAGAGGGGCGAAGAGCGAGCGATCAATGGCAGAGCGGAGTTTTGGGAAGGATCGGTGCGGAAAGTCATCTCGGCCTCGGGAACGATGGCTGAGGAAACCGAGCGGGCGAAAGTGAAAGCGTCAAAAAGGGCCGGATCGAATGGGCCGTGTGTCGATGGGAACAAGTCGATATAGGTTCGAGAGGCGGGCGGTGAAGTATTGCGGGCGCCTCGGCGGCGGAGGCAGCGGGAGTGACTGATGACGTGGGGGAGACGGCGAACGCCGAAGAGTTTTCCGCGGACTCGGGAGCGAAGTTGTGGTGAGAGGATGGACTTCATGTTTTTGGGCCGATGGGAAGAGGGGAGGGAATTTGAAGGGAAGCACAGTGTTGGATGGGCTTAGTAGAGAAAAGAACAGATAAGATGGTTACAGGAGGAGCATTATGGAAATCCTTCACTTTCACGGGTAACATATCTTGTGGGTTTATTATAAGCAGTTTTGAAGCAGATGTTGACAGTTGTTCTTGCAGAGCATATTATATATATGTATCGCTTTATTTGACGAATTTGAAATTAAAGAATGATAGAAGGGAATGGAATTATTTTTAGGAGGCTGCTAGTTCCAACCGGAGACAAAATTTGGTCAAAAATGAACGCAATTAAAGTTAGGCTCTGTGTGCATTATCTGGAGGTTTGCCCCGCGGTCAGTCCATTGCTACCCTTCTAGTAATCCTTCCCTCTCTAATAGAGAATGTTGAATCCCGTTTCATTTTCTCATTTGAATTTCAGTTTACTCTAGTTGAGTGTGTACCTTTATTTTCAAGTAAACAATTTTTTAAATGGCTATCACAAATTTTTAACTTGAGTTTATTAGTTCACTTTTAAATGATATATACTTACTAGGATTCTATTCTGAAGGCCAAGTTAGAACTTGGAAAGTTGTGATTTTTCATATAAATATTGATCCCAAATAGGTTGCTTTGCCCGAGGAACTTCAGTACACCAAGCATTCTGGCATCTCGTGGGACAGTACTACCCCTTAAGTAGTAAAGTTACGTAACTACTCGCCATATTTCCCTAAAATTTAAACCTTTATAGTAATAATGGTCACATAACAGGAAATTACTGTGGGCTTTAGTTATAAGAAGCTGAAACAATTTAAAATATTTTATGTAGACTTACCATATGATTTAGTACCCTGATAGATAGTTTTACGGATCATTTGCAAGTACTGTCTTCGTATTTGAAAATTGTATCACAAAGCTGGCAACGAGCCGTGGAGTGGTATTTTTCATGACATAAACACTAGCATGGGACTAAAACGATAATTTATAGTATATAATCCATACATCCGAACAAAAAGATTACATGGAACGAAAGAGAAAAATATGTGATGATATTACACGGATCGAAAATTGCTAAAATAATTAACCAAATCTAAGTTTAATTCATTAAAAAAATTCCTCGGGTCATATAGACCCGACGCTACAACTTAAGGTTTAATGATTTAAGTTATTTCAGCTTTTGGTAGCTTCCTCCGACAACCAACTCACTGAGATGAACCACAGTCCTGAGGGGTGGATGTGGATGGCGTTTGAAGAGGAACTACAATTCTGTTGCCTCTAACCCACCGACCCACTTTGGTCCCGTTGTCATCATCGTAAGCTAACCGTCCTAAGATTATTGTGATACAATGACTCTAATAAATCCTCCTATCTGACAATTATTTCATATTTACTTATTTCATTTCTGTTATGCTCTTTGTTTTCTCTCATATATATGTCAAATTATATTCCAGTCGGTAAGAGAATGAATGTAGCCTCGTAGACCCAATTACTCCAGTATTCATCGATTGTTTACTGTTATTTTACTATCTGAAAAAATTTGAAACTGGGGAACGATTTTTTTCCAATCATTTCCTATTTTTATATTAACTCCCGCAGTGCCTATGGTACGTGACTTCGATGTTTTTATCGGTTTGGGCTTTTAAGTTCGGAGATAGAGGCACGGGAGGGAGACGAGCAATCATTTCCGCTGTATTCTCTCTCCCCTGGCAGTAATGATAACACCGTATGGCAGGTTTAAAATAGCCTTACTGCTTTTAAATTACCACTTCCAAATGCCAAATTGTTCATTCAGAATGCCCAAAAAATTTGTAATTTTTTTATATTTTGAGTTTTGGAGAGCCGAAATGGCTTTAGAAATTTGGTTGGCAATATTTTCGATGGACACCGTTATGATAGAGATGCACGGATGAATTGAGTGCCGGCAGTACGTGATGCTGGTGTTTTCTTCGGGTGGGAGTGAGCTCTCGGAGGGGGTTTTACTACTTTTGGGGGGGGGGAGGGGAAATAAAGGAGGGGAGAGGGTGGAGAGATTGCGGGTTGGCGGAAAGAGCGCGCGCGGGTCGTGGAGGTTCCTCGTTCTGCTGGATTGAATTCTTTATGGGTTGCCGTATTTTTTTCACTCCACTTCCCCTCCCCCCTCCCGTAATAAAACAATCTCCATACCAAACAGCCACGTGGGGAGGTGGATAGGGAGACAGCCATGGAGTGTGGGGACGTCAAGTTGGACCAAGGAGTCGAGGGGGTGGGGGGAAAGATTTTATGTCGGCGTGGTGGGGTTGACGGCTTGCATGGAAAGGTGGAGAGAGAGAGAGAGAGATGGAGAGCGGGAGGGGAGAAAGATAGAAAGAGGATGGAGGTGCAAGGAATGGTTGAGCCCCGCTATTTCGGATTGTCGCGAAGGGGGTGGGGGAGGGCATCCAACTAATGCATGTTGGGACGGGGGGATGAATCCGGGGAAAGCGGGGCTGTTAAGCGGTGGTGGGAGGGTTCCTTTTTTGAGTGAGTGCATGAGGGTAGGGGAGAGAGAGAGAGAGATATACAGAGGTCGAAATAAAAGCACACGGGCAACTCTTTGAGAGGGCCTCCAGAGTGAGGACGCATTTGCGGAATGAGCGTTGGATTGCAGTGTCCGTACGGGAAGGAAACGGTTGCATTATATAAAAGGAGACTCTTGTAATATAAGCTTGATTTTTCTTTATATTTTTCCCTCCAGAGTGACGGGATCGTGTGACGGAATGGAACAATAACTTCCTTTTAGTGCAGGCTCTCTGGCTGCGCAGAGTATGCAGTAATTGAGAGGGGAACATTTTATAGCCTTAAATATTATGCATGTTTTTATCCCCAGCAAAATTAGGTTTCCATGATGAAGGCTAGATTAATTACCAGTGCTTTTGATCGTTTCCTGTAGCAATCCTCGGTAATTAAGGTTAGAATAAGATTATAATGACGAGGTAGACGAAGGTTTTATATTTCTCTCATGTAACGTTGAAGGTTTTCGTCATTCAAAATACCATTCATGGGCATTTAATGCATTTTGTATTAACATATATTAGCCCTGAATAAAAAAAACACGTTTTTTCTCTACTTATGCTGTTCAAACAGCTGAGCTGTGAGCGGATTTAGCATTGTTGGAAAAAATGACATTGAATCACATTAAACCCCTTGTTACGAGTTAAAAAAAAACGTGAAATACCTTTTAGCTAAGAAATGAGAACCCGCCTCGTTGAAGCAAGCTTATGTGTAAACGGCGGAGAGCATTTGTATATGCGGGCCACACCAGCGTAAATGTGTGGAATGAAGGGCCTCTTTATAACAGTTGTCGACTTCGGTGGCATTACAAAAAAAAGGACTCCATATCCCACTCTCTCCCCCTTCTCTCACACTTTGCGATGCGAGGAGGGTACATTGCCTGTCCCGAGTACGGGCAGTTTTTTTGTGAAAATTTCAAAGGCCACGGGTGTGGGTAAGGTCATCCATGTTTGCGGACAGCGAGAAAGGCTTTTGGAAATGGCATTCCGTTTTAGGTGGAGAGTGAGGGGGGGTTGGGGGTTGAGCGGTGGGGGTAAGTAAGGGTCGTGGGTGGACTTCGGAGGGTTTTAGGGAGAGGGATGGAAAGTGGAGTGGGTTGGTTGGGAAGAAGTTGAGGGCAGGACCGAATACGAGGGATAGAGTAAAATCCGTGGAAACGGGAGCAAGACTTGTGTGCAGGAGATAGGATATGGGGACGGAATGGGTTTAACCCCTTGTGAGGGAAGGATTACTTAAAGGGGATAGATTTATGGTTATTGGCTTGAGTGTAGCTAAACCTAAAACTGCATCGACACAACTGCGCCCCTGTCATCTTCCTTTCAATGTTACGTCATGTACTTGCATGATATTCTCTGCTTGAAGCTTCTACTGTTTCACACAGGTTTAACAGGTGCTAATGTCTTCATATTGAAGATTTTAGGTAAAATGATATTGCAAACGGAATTCAAAGAAATGATGGGAATGCAATGTCTTAAGTTACGTACATTCAAAGGGTGATTATGGAAATATCTCACGGGAAGCAAGAGAAGAGTTGAATTTTAGAATGTAAATGCCCTTTATAAATTATTTAATGCAATCCTATGCCATGAAATGGGTGCTTTAATAATCATTTCATTTGATATTTAATTATCAATTAAAACTAACATTTGATTGTTAAAGTGCAGCTTCGATGTCTGTTTAGAAGAAATGTGTGTTATTTTCTGAATTAATCACATCCTACTTTCCAAACAAGAAATGACTAAACATCCTAATAGCTTTGCACACCATTGAGAGATTCTGTTTCCTGTAATTGCTCTACAAATTGTCGAATACAGACGGAATCATTCACACCATGAGGTTGCGACCCCGTATTCACGTTCTGCTCTCCTCACTCCGTCCTTATTTTCAAGTGGCCTTGCCTTTTAGAGGCGTCTGAGGCGAGATTTCCTCGTCGTATTAACTCTGTGAATACCTGTTGGACTAAGTCAGCAAATGATCCACGAGGCGTCAATCGTTTTGCTTGTTAAGTCGGTCGCTGGTATCGCGATTGAATGATCTTCGTGGATGTAGGAGTCTGTAGGAAGTGCGGAACAGGTACGTAGGTACATGGCCTCAAAATTTCCAGAGGTGAAAGATTCATGATAGGAGTCTGGGAAACTGGTGCTTTGCAGAAATGCATCGAACAGACAGGCGAGCTGAGCTAGTTCAAGTAGCGGAATTTTTTATCCGTACTCGTTTAGCTTAATTCTATATCGATCTCGTAAAGTGCAAATTGATTTCATAGTGTGATATTATGTTTGATAGCAAATTAGAATGAACCCCTTGAAAACAGTGTTATGAAACAGTTTTAATAACAGAGCTAATCTACAGGCATGAAATAACGAAATATAAAAGACTAATTCGATAAATCAGATCCTCTGCAGTTACGCAATTAAGAGTAAAGTAGCCTGCGTAAGAAATGTTGCAGAAAATTTGGTCAGTAATTTTAAAGCAAACGGATAAAAGTTTAAAAAATCGTTTAATCAACTTTGCAAATCTATTCAATTCAATAATTTTTAAACGCTAGCCTAATGGAGATGGAAGGAAAGTGCCTATAAATTGCGATTAAGAGCTTAAGTATTTTTCAGTAGGTGATTTTATGAAAACGTATTAATTCAGTAGTCTCGTGGCTTATTTTTCTTGATTTTTAAAATTTTCTATATTGGAAAGAATAGAATGGAATACAATGCAATGCAATTATTTAAATGCTTTTTTCATAATATTTTGAAGAGATCGGTTGTTTTGATACAATAACGCTAGTTATCAACCACATTATCCGCTTATTTAACACAACTTTAAAAAATCATTGTGTTCAAATTTGGGTTAAAAAAATATTTGCATCTAGATCTCCTTGTTTTTCATAATTCGGCATTCAAATAACGTGGATTTTCAAACTAATATTAAGATAGTTTGAACCTTTCATCAATTCTTGAGCGGAGAAAAAGTTGAGATACCTACTTTGCGTCGCTAGGTGTAAGTACATGATAATGGTCTTGCTTTCTTACTTATGTGCCCAAAATATTTAATTGGGCCCTTAATGAACCATTGTTACGACTACATCCACCTTGAGAGTACGCATACTTACTACTTGAACGGAATTGTTTTGAAACTTGCTAAAAAATTATACTATTATCTTTAAATATTCAGGATGAATACAGTAAACCTTGGTCAATATTATCCTTTATCTCAGATGTGAAAAATAAGACTATTCTCGGGTAAACATTTTTATATTGGAGAAATAAGCAAATAAGCAAAAGGAAATCAATGGTGTACTGTTCGTACTCTGAAAATTTTAAGATGATAGTACGTCATAGATGATGATACGAACGAAATAAACGGTGTTGTTGCGAGATTTTGTGAAACATAATGGCTCCAGGAGTGCCCGAGAATGACTGAGTCGACACTAGTTGCACGTGTAAACATTTCAGTGCACATATACTACATCCTTTACGTATTCCGTTTAGGTGATAATACGCCCCCAAAAAAGGCAAAATACTTCCGTTCGAGGGTGAAGTGTGCAATAAGATACAAACAACCTTTTAGTAATTTACCACACTATTTTATTCGCTCAACCGGTTTCAATGTTATCCCGTTATTATCATGAGGTTTCTCTTGAGATAGAAACGTTGAAACTGGTTGATCGAATAGAGTGTGTGTGGAAAATTACTACAAAGCTGTTTTTATCTTATTACGATACCTACTACGATACTCAAAAAAGTTAACTCATCGGCAATCGATCTGATGCGTATTGAAGTACATATATGCGTCCTCATAATTCGGGTGACGTCACTGCGTGTGGCCCAGGGCGGATCGGAAAAATCGATTTTTTTCAAATCCATCTGGCCAAATGAAAAAAAGTTGTGGGACCGATCAAAAATAATGCCTGAAAATTTTGAGACCTCTAGGTGAACCCCTGACCCTCGATCAAATGCAATTTAGGGGGAGAGTCAAAATTCTAAAAATATAATATTTTTTGGTCATTCCCCATAGATTTTGTGTTCATTTAGGGCAAAAATTTCGTGCATTTTGACGTATCTGCCACCGTTTAGCCACAAAATGCCTAATTTGAGCCCGTTTCCGCGAAGAAAATATTTCAACGCCCACGCAGCGTCGCGGATACAGGAACGGCAGGCCGATCCCGTCCCCTCTCCACTTGCTTCTCTCCCTCCCACGCCTCGAATACAGCTAAATTCATCCCGCGTGTGCTGTTAGGAGGGCGTTCATATGTGATAATATAAATTGGGAAATGGTAGAAGGTAAAAAAGGATGCGTAGTGAGACGACTTGTCTCTAATTTGGCGCCTCGTCGGCATTAAACAAATCGATGTTACCAACTTTTAGAGAAGTGATGAAATATTTTTAGATCCGAAAACGCAGGGAAGTAGCCGACGGTCTATAAAAAGGCCTCTCGAGTGGCTATAAAGGCGTACGAACTACGGTGACGCGCTTCTCTTCCATTATGTGTATGACTAAATGGATTTAGTGCTACCACAGGAAAGCAGAATAAAACTTACGGAAAATGCGAATAGGCCAAAAGTAGGGTTTTATTGAAGTACGCAATGTGGCCTTTAGGTGGTGAGGCGAAGGTGCGAGGGCTCGGGAAAACGGGACTGTGGCGGTAAGGAGCGAGAGAGATATCTGGGGATTCGGAGAGGGTGGGAGGTGGAGAGAAAGTGACGGGTGTGTATGTGTGGGCGGCTGTGGTGGTTTTTTGCATGAGAAGTGTTGTGGGTCGCAGGAACAGCGTGCGCTCTGTGCTCGGGAGAGAGAGGGAGGAAACTAGGTTGCGTTCTGCTTACGCATGTGTGTGCGTCCGTATATGTAGGTATATGCCCTGGCCTTTCCCTCTCTCTCTTCCCACACCGTTCCTCGATATCGCCGCCGCCGGCCTGCGAGGATGCTCAACCGCGTCCGAAATTCCATTTGAGCGGAAGAGGAGACGGAGGGAACGCGGTCGAGGTGTGTGGGATCCGTATATGGGTGAAACCGTAATTAAATGTAACTGGGCTAAGGTCCTTTAAAATAGTACTGATCACAAATGTTACAAATTAAAAGTCACGTGTACCTATTTAAAAAAGGAAATAATAATTAAACTTCACTCATTTTTCGTAGATATTTATGATTTTTTTCTTCTATGGTTAAGGAAAAATTATGAATGATATAGAGTATTTTAATTCACAGCATAACACAGTGTAGTTTTAAATATGTATCCAACATAAAAATAATACATTTGACCTATTACTTGCTGGTTTAGCAGTAAAATAGTTCCTATGGATACCATAAGTATCCGCATCCATTCACATAGGCGCAGTAATTAGGAGAAAGCAACGTGTAATTTCAGAAAACAAACAGTACATTACAAATTATCGCAGCATTTATAAAAAGCATACACTAAAGATAATATTCATCTTTTAATTAATTTAACAGGGGCAAGTTATAGTTTAATCTGGAAAATGGAACTTAAAATTTACTTGGAACATGCGTTACTGGTAACTCGGTTAATTTTACTCAATTGCCCTCCATCTCTGTTACTTGGGACGCGGAAGGAGGGAGATGACGTGGGAAGGGCGAAAATACTCGGGTGTGTATGTATGTAGTATGCAGAGGTGGAGTGGGAACAATGGAGCTGGTTGGTTTCCGTCGGCGTGAGCAAGGAACGGGTGGCTGTTAGGGAATGTGGAGAGGGAGAAAGAGGAAACGGTGGGATCGGTGGGCTTTCGGGCCGGCTTTCGGGTTTTGCGGTCGGCGATGAAAGCCGTCGTCGCCGAGTGCGAGAAAGAGAGAGACGCCGTGCGGATGTGTTTTGGAGCCGCGAAGCTGATGATGATTGATTGCCGCGCGAAAATTCTGAAGGAGATGGGTCGCTGAAATGCAACAGAGAGTCTGTTGTCTCTTTTTCTTCTTCCATTTGAGCACTTGACGATGAAAATACCTTGAGAGTAAAATAGACTGTGATGCCAACATGCTCATTTTCAGAATTTGTGACCAAAAATGTTCAGATCGTGTGTAGTCCCAATGATTACTTTTAACAATGGAAATTTATGATGATGTTTCTCAGTGGTAATTATGTTTTTATTTACATCAGGAACTTATTGCGGTTTCCTGAATGAATTAGTGGATTGCTCATTAGAGGTTTTTACCTTATGAAGACCAGCCATTTTTCGTGGGTTAAACTTTACCGTGCTCAAGTACATGACTAGTACGCAAGTAAAAGCTAGGTAATCAATGATTACTTAAAAGAGTTAGAATGGCACATGTTGCCAAAATCTATATTCGTATTGAGTGTATTAAAGCGTGCATAGTACGTTTTTTATTTTTAACCTCCGACCGCTCAGAAAAAATACCATACAAGATACAGGAGAGTATTGCGCGTTCTCCGCACTACACGCTCAAGTCATTTCTGAGCGTAAGTTATTATTTTTAGTGGCAACCTCATTTACTACACTACCTCAATAAATTCTCCCGCCGAGAGTGCACTACGGAGCGACAGCCAGAAAACTCGCCGAATGGCTTCAGAATTGAATTGTCTTGACCTTTCTACCGATAAAAGAGAATTTCAATGTTAACGCAGCTGCTCAGTGTGAAACATTTCTATTCAATAGAAAGAAGAGACATTCTGACTTCCGGAAGTGTTCTGATCCATGACAACGCCCATCATCTCAGCACTAATGTAGCTTAATTGCTCTTTGAACAACTGCATTGGGACATTTTCGATCACCCGCCGTGCATTGCATACCTGTGCCATATGACTTCCATATTTACGCTGAAATGAAGATGTGAAATTGTCCTGAAGTTCATAGAAAGTCATTGGCGGCAACATCCTATGAAGAAGGTATAGTGATGCTCGTCCACAGGCAAAACCAATTCTTCAATGGCCGAGGTGATTTTGTCGAAAGGACACCACAAGTGTGCTCAATATTTAGAAATTAAATAATTTTTAATCAATCACTTCGCCTTCCTTGCATGACCCATCCGAGGTTGAAAAAACAACGCCCTCGTATTTTCCACGTTGTATTCATTAGTAAATATTCAAGCCTCCGCATCATTGGCTAGGTATGTATGTGAAGTAGATAAACTTGGTAAAATTTGGGTCGGAAATCAAGGACAAATCCCGCCCGCCTGGGACCGGCCTTAATATATATTTCATTAGGTGATATTCCCAATATTATGACGCACGCATTTGCTTTGCAAAGAGTTCATTCCATAATTTTTCTTTTGAAATTATCCCAAAAGTACCTATCGCATTCAGCTATGCTCAATAAATAATATTTTAATAAAATTGGCGTTGAAGTGACTCTGGATAAATGGATGCATTGTCATCGCGCAGTTTAGAATTTTATGTTGTTTTTCGTACTTATATGTTACTTTTAATACCTTCTTTGTATTTCACTGATCGATAAAATATAAATGTTGAAAACAGAAGTTATCGACTCATAAATAGACATGGCTTTGTTGAATTCACAAATTAACCGTCTGCTCATCCGCTAGCGATAAAGTCTACTCAACGAACAATGCAGGTATTATGAAAATAGCCAAGTTTCCATATGAATTGTGATCATACTCTGTGTTGTTCCATTTTCTGAAAATGCTCTCACGAATAAAAGTGACAGAATTGAATTTCAAAGGGCAGTACCACATGCTCTCGACGGAATTGCGCTAGTTAATGGCGATCTGGGCAGTGGAGTTATCCCCAAGAGCCGTAAAATCCAAGCTAATAAACAGCTTTGCCGATGTGTATGACCGCTATTTTTTTTCTTTCTCGTTACCCATATAACCTATTGTTTAGCTCGTATTGACGCCCCCGTGATAAACTCTAATTCGCAGCTGAATGTCAGCGGGCCCAAAAAAGATTTTTGTCCTTTTTTTATTCTTGATGACTGGGAAATTTTAATCTATAGCGAGTGAATATTTTGGCTAAAACATGAAACATATTTTGCTTCACAAAATGAATTAATGGGGAACATTGTGAAGGTATCTAACCAACATTGGTCGAATTAAGGCATATTTTTTTTTGTAGCTGGTAGAAGGAACTGTAGAGTGTAGCCATTATTCTTTTCCTACGACCAAGCATTATCTCTGTCCCGCGGCATTAAAAATGTTTGAGCTGTATGGAAGCATTTACCCGGGATGTTTTATCCACCCTGTAGCTACGTTATTGTCTCAGTAGTACCGCAGTGTATGCAGAACGCGCCGCAAAAAAAACTAATTTAAAGGAAGTCATGGAATTATGGGTTTGAATGGAATACATAAAAAAACGAGAGTGTCGCACAAAGCGTTCCAATTTTCCCACGACCGACCGTGGCGTATTACAAAAAACTAGCAAGGCTAGGGGATTCTTATTTTATTTATTCCTCCTGCCTCCACTCTTTCTGGAGGATGAGGAACAAGGAAAAACATGGGGGGAGGGGGCGTTTCTTTCCTTTTATTGCCTTCCATATATCACTATCTTCTTCCACACAACCACCAGCCGGTGTCGAGAGAATGGCGTTTGCGAGCTCTTGGGGTTGGGGAAATTTCGGAAAAGGGTAAGACGAGAGGGGAGGGGATGGAAGGAGGGTGGTGGGGGAGGTGTGGAGGGGAGGAGGCGGAGACGCCGGACGACCGCGTCGTTGGCCACGTGACCGCGGCCGGAAGGAACGCCTGGGCGATAGGCCGCCGCCGCCTCCGTGGCCTGCCCGCCAATATAGCGCAGTGGCCGCTCCGAAAAGCGCTCTCATTTATTCAAACGGTGGATGAGGGAGATGGTGGGGTGGGAAGGAAAAGAGGGAGGAGTGAGGAGCTGGGCGTAAGGGAGAGGTCAAATGAAAATTTAGATGAAAAAGTAGTAGGTAGGCACCAAGGTGAAAAGGAATGGGGCCAGGAGGACGCATCACTCTGGCAGGACAGATCGCATTTTTTTATTTATTTTAAGAGGTATTACGTTCTTAAACTTACGCAAATAATTGTTGAGGCACATGGGCTTAGCAATTTTCAACGTTTACCTGTGTCTGAAATGCAAAAATTTTACTTAAGAGAATATACTGAATTTAAACTATACTGTAAAATATCGTCTAGGTGCTTTACTTGTTCTAAAAATTTCAACGCAATATCAAATATTTTAACGAGTAAGAAGACTCAAAAAGAGAAGGATCGAGCTGATACCGCTTCCCCTTAATTGTCATTTTCCTCGAACAGTTCTTAGAAGTAGAATATATAAGAGCTTTAACACAATTTTCATAATTTCAAGGCTTATTTAATTTATTATTTCTAATATACCGCTTGAATTATTTTGCTGTATTGTTTCAGGAGATGCTTGGCTGCTGTGAATGATTCAAAATGAATAAATATTTAATTTATTTTTTCCAAATGTTTACTAGTTTAAGAAGGAAATCAGACAATAATGATCAATTATATTTTCACTTTAAAATTACTTTAGTTATATTGAAAATTCTTATGAAGTTGTCAATGAGTTACCATTTGCAATGGCATGCATATTAAGTTGATGTAAAAAAGTACTAAGTACTTCTTATACCCAAGAATTTATTACACTCCATTCCAAACTAAAATATTTTTTATGCATTGGTGTACCTGCCTTCTCTCGGCAATAAAGTCAAAATTACATCACTGTAACCAGTAGATGAGAAAACAAAGGTGAGGAAATTTAAAAGCTAGCTCTATGAACAAACTGTAAGGAAGCGAAATTGGTGGTTATTATTGTCCACTGGAAGTGGAAAATTAAAAAATCGTGTTATTTTTATAAATATAGTAGATAGCTTAATGGAAGCTTTATTTTAATATTTTCCCCTCTTCCCAAATTTGGAAGAAATCATTCTCCGGCTGTCATCTTATTTAAACAAAATTGAAATGTGAAGTTGCTTTGACGGAGGCTTGCTATAATTTTGCATACTAATCCGGAAATCCAGGAACCGTATCTTTCGTCGGCCTACCTTGTGCTTAAAAACACAAGCCTATTGTTATTCATTTTAGGAACAAGAGTTTAATCTTGACGTAGGTTAATTTAGTTTCTGAAATGTGTCCTTGAAGTTTGATGAGCAATTTGTTGCTTGGACTCCCCCATACAGTTTGAGTTATCTTTGATCTAATGGCTTTCTTTTATTAGGAAGAGTTGATTTTCTCCTTTCACTCGTAGAAATCGGCGGCTGAAGTGCACCGATAGCTCCAACAGTTTATGGAGATGCTGCTCTAAGTGAAACATTGTGCTGTGATTGGTTTCATTGCTTCAAAGACGGTCATCTCAATGTTGACGACCGTCCGCGGGAAGGAAGAAGAAAAACATTCGAAGACGCTTAATTGGAGTCATTGCTCGATCAAGGTCCATGCCAGACTCAAGAAGAGCTTGCTTATGCAATAGGAGTTACGCACTAAACCATTTACAAGCGGTTATATGCGTTGGGAATGTGCAAAAGCAAGGAACTTGGGTTCCTTATGGAGGGCAAAGTGATTCTACAGCATGAAAACGCTCTACCTTACGTTGCAAAACCCATTAAAACTACCTATAAATGCTCAAATTAGGAGTCTTAACCGACTCGCCATATTCCCGAGATATTGTACCGTCCGAGTTTAAGTTATTCCGTTCGATGGCACATGGTCTGACTGATCAGCAGTTGCGCTCATATGAAGATACCATGAATGGTTTGATTCGTGGATTGCCTCAAAAGATGAAAACTTTTACCGTTACGATGTTCAAGCTCTACCACAATGGTGGGAAAAAGTTTTAGCTAACGATTGTTCGTACCTTGAATAATTTATTTATAACAATTTTTCACGATAAAGTTGTACTTTAATCGAGAAAAACCGTGAGAACATAGTTGCGCGCCTAATAGAAGATAGTAATCTAGGTTAAAAAGATAGAACTAAAAATTATGGCGGGGATAAATGTGCATCAATTTCTACAAAACATATTTTCACACGTGCATTTTATTTTACCGGGATGGCCGCGCCATTTCTCACACTGGATAGTTGTCGCCGATGACATTTATGCGTAGTGCATCGTAGTTACTATCTATCCAAAATGCGCCACTAAATTCATCCACATACTTAATCCATAGTATTATTCAAAATACCTCTCATCGGAATAAAATCGATGTATCTTATCAGAACCTCTTTGACCTCAACGCTTTTTAATCGTAGTTATATTAAATTGATGTACACGCTTTGCTTTAATCATATCTTAAAATAGCTATTCATGCAAATGCATGTTATTTGAGCCAACATCACTAGGAAGATGCACGCGAACACTCCTGGCTGCTTATGATACTCAAATATGATCGCAGATATTCACCCATGTTGCAAAAAAAATCACCGCTTTAGTACCTGCACAGGGCAATCCAATACCAACAAAGCCCTAATGCCTTTAGAAATCAAGGTCTACCTGATGCGAGTCTCCATCTGGGTGGGCATTGAAAACGCTTCCCTCGGAAATATCTTTACCGTATTCTCACCTTTGGAGGCAAGTTCCCTGATTTTTTTCACCTTCTGACCTCTTCACACGTGCCGATCTGGACGAAAGATGTGGAAATAGTCATTTTTTCTCACAGAGCGGAAATATTTCGCAGATTTTACTTTGCAGCTGTAACCCATATTCGTAATGGAGATGGAAACTGTTTTTCATATTGAATTGTACCGAAGTCTCACCAGGTTTCATGTATCAGTGTCACGTACTTTCACTTATTCCCTTTTGATTCATACTTTGTGTTATTCACTAAATAAAATAAGTAGAAAAATTAGTGTCACAAAAGCAACTGAAAAGCGATACTTTGTCACGCATTCCTCTTTCTTTGTTAATTGTTGTTCGTAGTATCACTTTCGTTTGGGTACACGGCCTTCCTACCAAAACATTATCGTTTCCAAGAGGTCCTAAAATCATCATAATTTAGTCATATAGGTAGGTAATGTTGTCTCATTGATAATAGTTATTTTTAAGCATGATTATCAATTAGTGTCTTCTTAGGCGATATCGGTGTTGTCAAATGCTTTAAAATCTATAAAAAACAGTGTACCCTGGAGAAAATTCTCTTCGTTTTTCATGCACACTCTTCAGTTACATACATACACTGTGTTAGAGGTTATTATTGCATACATCGATCACATAATTGAAACAAATTTAGAAGTGGATAATTCAAATAAAATATATGAGAAGCAGCGCACGGGTTTATTTTTTAATTGCCAAAGAGAGGATCATTTCACAATTTGTTTTTCATTAGAAGGAGTTACTTGAGATCTTTCTCTTATTTTCCTACCCATATGTGTCTTTGTTATTTCCTGCGTCTTTCCTTTCCTAACCTTGTACAAATAGATTTCTCTCTAGAGGTCGAACGCATGATCCCAGTGACCCATCCCGACATCTTTACAGTTTTCTTGGTTTCTTCCGTATTACTGCCTCCATCTCTCTTTGAAATGTAGCCATGTTGAGGGACGCACCATTCTCTTTTCGTCTTTCTCCTCCTCTTCTCCAAAGCTCTATCTCTCCATGCCACAGCAAACATGCTTCCTGCCGTTCACTCAGGGATTCCATTCCGCCCCCGACCATAATCCCTCTCGGCCAGTTTAACCCTCCTCCGCCAAGAACTCACCCCTTCCTTTGAAAGAGGTGGAGATTTTTTGTCGAGAAGTAAATAGCATGAAGACAGGATCAGTGAGAGCTTCAGGCAAAGTAACTAGTTGGATAAAATTAGGTGAAAAGAATAGTTTCTATCTTTTGAGTGACACGGGTGTTTTAATAAGGAAGTTGAGGTCTACGTATAAGATAGAATGTCTACGAGTTCACTTTGTGGAAATTCATTGCAATAAGGTACAAGTAGCCGTTGTAATTTTCTGCACTTATTTATTCGCTCGACCAGTTTCAATGTTTAAACGCCATTTTTATAGCAGACAGCTATTGTTTAAGGTACTAACTGGTTTGAGTGACTATTCATGAAATCAGAAAATCCGAATGCCAGTGTAAATAAGCAAAATAAGTTTCAGCGAAACAGAATATTTTTGACTTTTGAACCGGAAATCATCTACGGAGAATTGAAGAGATGTCAACTTGAGAAGGGATATGCTTAGATGGATAACGTGTAGTTGGAGGGCGTGAGAGGGCTGGACTTGAACTTAAACTGTTGGAAGGGACTGATGGGATCCATGAGTCAAACGCAGGTGCATTAGTCGAAGATCAGTACAACAGTTCCTAAACATGCGTAACATGGACAGATGATCTGTTGTTGTTACAATGAATAAAAATAGTGTAATAAGAATTGAGGTGGACTTGAGAGAAGGAATATGAGAATGATGGCCGGCTCCGACTGATAGATATGCTGAATAAAGAAACTATTTTCGCTACGTGGGCTGTCATCTCTATCGCGGAGGGAACATCTCTAAGGTCGCACGAAGCAAAATTTATACAAATTGATGTGCAATCCTCGGGCGCCAGGGTTGTACCTATCTAGTGACTATCATGCTGCTGCTTTTCCGATCTGTTACCAATTGTGACTCAATAGAAAAAATTAAATTTACTTGTAGTACTTGATTCCATGAAAATGTTTCCCTCTGTTTTACCTTTTAAATTTGATGCTTTACATTACCTTCTTCGTTAGCACTCCTAAAGACAACGACAGATGATGAATTTCGTGGATTTGCTATCCGTCAAATGAGCTACATCTTCCGACATCCCATTGCAATTTTTGAGAGAGTGGATCATTCGTAGTTAATTGTCGAGAAAAAATTTTAAGTCTCAGAATGTACTAAATTTCCCTCAGAAAATAATATTTAGTATGTTACTGATCACCTTTAAGTATTAATAGTACCTAAAGTTATTAGCTGGCCATCGTAAAATACTACGTACTATAATTGAGCACAGCAGGTGTCTATAAGGGGCGAAATTTCTCTTTTGATTCAGGTATTTTCTATTTTTATGAATAAATATCTTCTATTGCTATTTAGTTACTGCATCGAATTTTAGTGCCTATGTTTGAGGTAACATTCTAAAAAATATGAAATTGCTGATTTCATTGGTTAACGTGTTAGTGGCAGCGAATCTTTATCACTTAAATACAAGTTTATAGCGTAGGGTACAATTCTCTCACTTAGCAATTCATTCTGCGTTTGTCCGATTTTAGGGAAGGAAGGAGAAGGATATTTTGGAAGGAGCAGGTAGTGAAAATAGGGGGCAGGTTGGAAATGAAGGGAAAGCGAAGGAGAAGGAAGTGGAGCGTCAAATTGGAAGGCTTAGAAGAGGAGGTGGGCCAAGGCGTGTTGATGGTGCGGATGAGGAAGGTGAGGAAAGGCGAGGGATAGAGTGGATTGGACTTCGATAGCAGCTCTGGGAAGGGATGAAGTCAATTGGTTAAAAGAAGATGTAGTAATCCACGATTAGTTTAAGGGTCCCTATACATACACAGTGGATGTATAGCCAATGATAAAATGGTTGTAATACTTAATTTTATGCTTCCGATTTGGATTATTAACCCATCGTAACCCAATTTTGCTTCTAAGTAGCATCAACAATGGAAAGCACTTTTCAGCTCTATTCAGGAAAAATTTAAAAGACGTGTTATTTTGTACTTTAAGGTTTGACTGCGAAATATGTAGTTGCCACAATAATTACGACTAAGTAGAAAATTATCATACTTTTTAAAATGGCAAGTTTTGAAATTTAAATTCTCCTAGAGGT
The DNA here is from genome assembly GCF_921293095.1 of Ischnura elegans. NCBI lineage: Eukaryota > Metazoa > Arthropoda > Insecta > Odonata > Coenagrionidae > Ischnura > Ischnura elegans. Next base: position 45,107,788 of record NC_060246.1, read on the forward strand.
CACTGTGGGTTAGAAATGGTTTAAAATGAGTAAAGTATTTGCAAATTAGGGAGTTAATTATCTTCTAACATGACTCTTTTGCAGATATTCAGTCATACCATGAGATGTGTCTAATGAGGATTTCTGAAGTTTTTATAATTCTAACGTTAAACTATTAACACTGAAAAATGATTATCTTTTTACCTCGTTTTATTAGACTCGCTTTCTTGTTTGTCTTTCCGGGAAAAATCTTGCAACTAAAATTTTGACCACTTCCTGATGAACTAGAGCGCTGATTTCAGGATAGCTCAGAATTAGTTGACAGTGCTATTACACTTTTACCACAATCGAAATAGTACCTCGAGTGATATTCAGAAATTAATATTAAATATGGAGTTCTAGGTATGGTCACTTAAATCTAATGGAGCCACTGCCATCACAGTATGAGGATGAGGTATCTGTTTATTGAGCGTAAACGACCTACCTGTATAATTTGTTTGTGTTTTATTTTCAACAGAAGGGTGCGATTTACCAATTACTTTAATGGCTTGCTCTGAAAACTTTACATTTCCACGTGGAATTTCCGACTTTGTACATAACTTCTGCCGTCTCTATTTTACAATAAACAAATTAGTATATAAACGTTTGCTAATTATTTCAAATTGAAGGAAAAGTTTAACATAATATTCCAGAAAAGAGAAAGTGAGGAACTGTATAATAATAAAGTGTGTTAAGACATCAATTTCAAGGCATCAGACAAGGTATGTTGGCAAGATGAACACTTTAATTCGAATCTATTACGAAACTCTTGACGGGTCTCAATGAAACTGTTGATTAGTTCTTGAGATCTCTTGTCAATTTAAAATATGGTGTATTGAATGAGTCCATCAATGAAGAGGTAAAATAGTTGAAGTGCAAAAAAAGAAACTGAAATGAATGAAAGTAAAGAGAAAGTGAGGAACACCATAATAATAAAGTGTGTTAAGACATCAATTTCAGAACATCAGGACCAGGCAAGTTGGCAAGATGAACAGTTTAATTAGAATATGTTATCTGATTAGCGCTCTCAGGCCGATATGCTTTATCTGATTTAAGCATAGCAAATACAGTACATGATGTCTTTTTACGGGATATCCATTACGAAACTCTTGATAGCTCTTGATGGAACTGTTGCATTAGGTCTTCATTTCTCTTGTCGATTTAAAATGACAGAAATTATAAAACATACTCCTAATTTTAATGCCAGTTAAATAATGAATGAAAGTGAATAGAAATAAATCCATTTTTATCGGTAGATATAAACAAATGCTCTTTTCTGATTAAAAATAGTGAAGTTGACATCAGTAAATAGACCAATTATGACTATTATAATGATGCTATTTAATTAAAAAGTTTGAATCGTTTATAGATCATCCTTTCTTGCCAACCAAGTAGGCTCTGGCATTTTGTTTTAAATGGATCAGAAAACTATTTTTGCTGCTTGAAATTATTGTAATCGTTATCGATGTTGGGCAAAAAAGACAATATTTGAGATAACCACTAGTTGGTTGAACTTAAAATTTAAATCGATCCCAAAATTCCTCTCTAGCAAAACTAAAAAGTCTAAAATAATATAAAAGTAAAAATATAAGATTATAAAAACCACGTTTTGTTAAAAAGAGGAAAATAGTAACCTACGGCCCCTTAAATTTATAAAAACTTCAAATATGACTGATGAGAAAGTAAAATAAGTTTCAGAAGATCATGTCAGGTATCAGAAACGAAAAACGTGGTGTGCATATTAAATTACATTCGCTTTCTCTAGGAGACAAATCTGACAGATATTAACCAGCTATTATTATTTTTTTAATCTCACATACGCACCACGTTTTTTGCATTTGATATCTGAAATGTTCTTTTAAAACTAATTATGCTTTCTCATCAACCGTATAAGAAATTTTTAAAAATTAATGGGGCCGTAGGTTATTATTTAGTAGGTTATTTTTTTCTTTTAACAAAACTTGGTTTTTATAACCTTATTTTTATACTTTTATATTATTTTATTGAATACCTGTCTGATAAATTTATATTTTACCAAAAGTAATGATTTGCTTTCAAACTAAATGGGAAAGGGTGTATATTTCTTTTATTACACTTTTTATACGAAACCTATACTAAACATTGGGGAGGAAGCAGTGTATGGCTTGATATATTATATGAACAATATAAAAATGACAAAGCATGTCAAGGACAGAAATGGCGGGCGACTTGGGCTGTTCTTTGGTATAATGTCAAAATATGACATTCGTTTATTTTGCACTGTGCACGTCCGTATTGATTTGCTATTTGTCGTCGATTCTGCTTTTTATATTTCATTCAGTGCGATTGTTCTTTTTGCCTATAATTAAAACCGATACGGTTGTCACCAACAGGGATCCCTTGTGGTATAATTGAACCTCAATAATAGAGGAAAACAGGTCCAGCAAGTGTGTATTCGGGATGACGAATGAAACGGCGTGCTGAAACGACAGCCCTTCTCAGCCGACTAACCGAAAGTCTCTGCTTCACATAAAATTGATGAAAGTGTAAATTTGGAATCAGTTAAAATAGAAATTTTTTTTGCCGATTGAATTGAGTCACGCTATGCTTGACGGAAAAATGAAAAGTGAATGTAACTTTTTTTTAAGGTAAACATTCGCCTAAGTCCCAGTTTTTGAGCTTATCCGTGCGTTTTTTTTACAAATTCGAGATCCATTAGCTGCAATCATTCTTCTGCCCATCATTCAAAATTCCGTCGATTTCGAATTCCAAAGAAAGGAAATGTGGAGCTGGCATACAGTAGTCAATTCGTAATTCACGGTGCGATCCGTACGCTTCGAAATTGCATCATATTTTAGAAAAAAAGTAATAAAATGGAATCACTGCTCTTTATTTTTAAACATTGAGTGTTTTGCTAATATTTACTTAATCGCTGACTCATCAAAAATTTTTCATTTGACTTCCGATAAAACATTTGTGTGAATAAAGCTGTCTTTTATATATTTATTTTTACCAAAATTCGAAATATATTGAATCGCTTGGAAAATCGAGATATATATTTAATGCGAAAGCTTATTTAGGGTAGCAATTTTAATTATAGGCCCGGCAAACACGTAAAATGCCATGAACCGTGCTTGATGTAATTAATCAACTGTCAACGTTTGCGGGTATTTGTCGATAAACATAAGAGAGTGAGCTAAAAATCAAAATTGATTTGTAATTGTATTCACGGCATACATTTATCTTATTTAAAGTCTGTATAATATAAAGCAAACTGAATAAATATAAGGTTTCGGTAGAGAATTCGATTAAAAAATTATGAAACACTTTGGACAGTATCAAAGTGAACCAGTAATTCATTCGCCGTAGTTCATGTTTTGAAAATTGTTTAAACAAATTCTCTTGGGCTTGAATTTCCTAACACAACTCATACTGCCATGGATATAATTTGCTATCGCAGCATGTGAAATTAAATCTAGCCTTCTTGATTACCCCTAATTCATCGAATGATTTAGGACAAATATTGAGCACCGAGCGCTCCCCAAAAATAGCAACGCTATGTACTCACGTGGGCAGTACCGCTAGATGTGCTTCCAGTCATGCATCATTCCATTAATTTTGTTTAATGTTCTTTGGCCTATGTGTGATGCATCATTGGTTGTGCCAGGATATTTGCTTCAGTAATGTTGCGTTCGATAAATAATTATTTCATTCTCCGTGAAAAAATAAAATTCGAACTCATAATGTGGAAAACATATAATGCATCCTAAAAATTAAGCTAGTCTTATAATAATATTTTATTGAAAGTAAGGTAAATCATGCACGTAGGATCTTGCTAAAATTGTGCAAAATCAATGAAATCTCTGTTTTAAAGAATGACCATATAATACGATTTCGTCAGTAAGACCAATATGATTGTCTGGAATTTTAATTTAAATCGTTCATGAAATCACGGTTTTTCTCTGTATTATTTTCTACTTGGTTAACGCAGTGAACCGTAGAGGAAGTAAGGTAAAGTATAAAATAATGCTTGTTAGTATAATTTCAGTACAATTTTTGTCCAAACTGGATCCATAAATATTAGAGGAAACAAGAAACCGTATCGTAAAAAAATATAATCCGGGTTAAGTGTCAATCTCAAAATCGCATGTTTATGAAAAGTAATCAGGTAACTATGGCAATATATCCGATTTTGTTTTCCGAAGGACACTTGAATGATCTGATAACACTCGCTGTCGACACCGATAGTGTCTTGGAAAACGTGTCTGGGCAACGAAAGCTAGTTGACCATTTTTATAAATATGTCACTCTGCTGCGAGATAATATTCAACTCACTCTTATCCCCAACCCAAGTGAATGATATCAGAAAGAAATGACCCACAAAAGTATTCTCCAACGTGTAAATAAATCACTGCGAAGGAACAAAAAGCAAGAGGAATGAAATAGTACTTTTTATCTATTGTACCTTGATGTGTTTTTTCACTCGCTTTGGCTGAAATCGTCCTTTAAAAAAAGCATCATCCATATCGCATGCTTACGTTTTATCAGGTGAAGAGACGTAGGCGTGAGTTAAAAGGGGAGGTGCAGTACGCTCCTCATTTATTTAAGACTAACTTGGGAATGGTAACTTGGAGCAAGAAATCTCAACCCGTGATTCTTCACCAAGTGATGTTTTCATTTTCTTTTCTTATTCCCTTTATACTGTAGGCTTTTCAACAGAAGGTGAGATAGGCATTATGCATCTCTTGAAGGCCATGGAGAACCTCGCTATGCTGAATTTCCTTTTGTATTTCCGTAGGGAAAGCAGCCAACTCGAGCTTTGGAATGATGAAGTGCTATAGAAGTGGTGTATATTAATGTATCATTTTGTCCTCATGCTTAAAAAAAACTGAGGTAATCATATCTGTAAACGTCTGCTATTTAGCCAAGAAAACCTTTCTTAATTCTATATGAGGGACGATTTACTATAGGAATAGCTGAAGCGTTAGAAAGAGAAATAACAGTTTCGTCTTAAATGAAAAGCATGTAGTATAAGTAAATAAAGATATGCGGTGGCCTATGAAAGAAGCTAATGAAGCATTTATTGCTGTTGCTAGTTTGGGGAATGCACATTTAATTACGTTAATTCGTTTCTTCCATCTGTTCAGACGATTATCTTTATGTCATCATGGGAAGTTGAAATACATTTAAACTGGGTATTTCCCCGCCTGGATAGAAAAATTTCATTCCCTCGTATTAATTAAGCATATCACAAACACTTCCAACGACGCCTAGTAGTAAATGTAGTTTTATTGGGTGTCTGACTTAGGAAACTGGATGCTTGGCGCCGGTAAAATCTGTAGTCTTCATAGCTGATTATGCGATTTCTTTCGCTAACAAAGGGTGAAGGTCTGCTGCGGCTACCTAAATTTATGGAAATAGCTGATATAGTCTTATATTGCTGAAAAATGAAGATATTACAATTGGCTGTTGACTCTATTCAAATTTTTAAAATCAATATTGTAATAGTATTATATTGATTTCTATTTAGGTAAATAAGGAAGTATTTCATTGATGGAATAATATTCAATAGGTTCTTAATTGTGTGGTAGTTATGGAAATAGTTTTCCCTCGAAACACATTTAATTCCTGACATTTTACCCCCCAGGGTTTTTGATTCTAATTTTTATTTACAACATTTCATTCTGCGGCAACCTTGATATAGGATTATTTTCGTTCGATACAGTGAAATTATAGGTTTTGTTTTATAAAATGCTAGGAAATTTCGGCGATCTAATGCTTACGAAGGTTAAACTTGACCATGTACTAAACAGTCAGCATCACCTTACCTACCTACATTCTCTGCTTACCTATTATGATAATATGTAACAGTCGATAAAATCAGTAGTCTAATAAAAAAAATTAATACGACACAAGTTATATTAGCATGATTTAGAATATCATGCCGTAAATGTTATCTATTACAAAAGCAAGATATTTTCATGGTTTTAGATTTGGATCATCCCTTTCAATTTGTATGGAAACTCTTTAAAACACTGCATTAATTTTTACCCATGATTTCTATACATTAAATACTAACACATACGAGAGTTTTGTTGATAACGCCGAGAAAGCCTATGAAAAAATCTTGAAATTCCTAAGAAATTTGAATAATGCAACATTTTACTCATTGATGTGGGGTTAGAACTCGATGGCAAAGGACCTACATTTACGGATTTTACGTCATATCTTCATGTTTGAGGCCGAAAATTCATGAAAGTATACTGTAAATCTGAGTAAAACGTTAACTTTCAGCGTATCTTTCCATAAATTCAGCGATAAAATGATCAATATACCTTAAAATATTATGAACATTTAAGTGCGTATGGCCTATTTAATGTGGCAAATTGCATTATTAGGATAATGTACGGCAACGGTTTTCGTCGAGGCAGTGTTCGCGAGAGAAATGAAACTATTTATATTGCTGGAACCAAATGAATGGGGAAAATTTTAGTTTTGTAGAAATATTGAGGTATTGAGAGTGTGAGTTCAATAAGGTAAGCGGAAATTGACGAGGAAAATAATCATCGTTTTATGGTTCTCAAACCATGACGGACGTCAATGGACGGGGTCGAGTTATAATTTTTCTCCCGACCATCCGCCAACACGTGCATTGGGTTGAGAGAACGGGAAGCGAAGGGAGGGTATGGACGGAGAGGAAAAAAGCCTCTTGAAGAAATGCCACTTTCCGTGTCTCAACTCAAGAGAGGGAGAATGGGTCTCTCTGTGCAAAGGAATTATAAGGTGAACTCCCTCTCGGGAGGAGTTGCAGGAGTCAATTATGGCCGCCTTTCATACCATCCAGAGAGGCAATTACTTATGATGGCAGGGAAATTAAAAAAAAACGTTTTTCCCTCTCTCTTTTTCTTTCCCTCCTCCTGCTTACTAGCCATGTCAGTGTTCCTCTCTGTGGGTAAAAATAAAAGGAAAGAATCCCGTGCCTAATTAAGGCGTGGAGGAAGCCTGTAAGGAAATAGGTGTTTGCTTCGATCACTCATAATTATGCCCTTCTATTCACCGCTCTCGAGGTCCCTTTCATATCTCTGCAGAGGAGTTGGATAAATATTTCCACCGGGTTATTAACATGTATTCTTGGCACTAGGACGTAGTTGTGGGAATAAATTCATTTCATTAGGGGCACCTAGAGTCCATCTCTCCGCCTCTCCTGCTGTAATGACGTCTTTGTTTTGAGAGAGGAAACAATGGGCGAGGCGCTACTTTTTTCATTCCAGGTGGAATAACTCACAGGCCAGGTGCTGCGTTTCGGAATGAATTTTTTTTTGTTGCCGATTCTTTTGTTAGCTAAGCCCTTTTGTGCGGATTTAATCAACGGAAAGGAATCATCTTAGAATTCGAGTTAATTTCTCTGTCTGAAAATAAATGTGTACTTATACTCTGGCTTTACCATTCTACTCTTTCTTTTTGGATGTATTTTAAGGCTGTTATACAAGCACTTGATTATGGGAAGCTTACCTTTTGCGGCAAATAAGTGAAAAACGGTGGGGTAAATTCGATAACTTGGAGATAGGACTAATTCACCAAGTTTCAAAAGGCTTTAATTTGAATTTATAATAAATATAATTTGTGTGCATTTCATATGTATTATTTCATGTATATTAAATTCCAGTCATTGCCACTGGACTAATTATTAAGGATGGAAAATATATCCTAGTTGGAAAACTGGTCTGTATATAATTTAAGTCAAGAGAATCCATCGTTACTTTCCTTGAAACTGCACTATAGTACTTTTTCTTTACGTTTGGTCAAAATATTATCATTAACATCACTAGTTTGAACTGGATGAACTATGTGTAAGGCCAATTTCATACATCTTGGTATACTTGCTTTAATTTAGTATTAAGAATAAGCAGTACGTTAATTTTATGCGGTTACAAATTATTTGTTTATTTTTGCGCAGTTATTAATGTTAATGCCATTGATCAACATTCCAGAAAACGTTAACATGTATATGTGATATCTCAAGCCTTTTATTTACTATCGCCTTTACCCTTGGTTGAAAGGCGTTGGAGTGGGGGATTGACATCATGTTCTCTTTCTTTTTTTATGTTCCTGAGAATCAGTTGTCATTGCACTGAATATGGAATAGTATTGCATCCTTTGTATGAAGTTAGAGAAACCCCCTTGTCATTCCGCTATTTCCCTGTGAGGTAGATCCATGCCTTATTCTTCCGAAACTGATTTAATTAAATTCACATGAAACCTCGCAGTGCCGAAGGACTATGTAAGATACTTGGAAATATTAGGGTGGATGAGGGTGGAGTGAACGGGGGTTGAGTCATGATGGGGTTTGGGGAGGAATAAGGAAGGGGGACCTGGGGAAAGGGTTTGTTGTCCTGAGACCTCTCCGAAATGTTTCATGAATCTGGATGCTGCAAAGAGTCTTTGAAGACGGAGAGGAGGAGTTTGGAGAGCCTGGTACACGGCAGCGGTGTTGATAGGGGTATTCGTGAGATGGGTAAATGAAAATTTTGATTTATACAGCTGTAATATTAATCCTGAAGATTACCTTTTCCACTCTTAAGTGTTTTCAGCTCTTAAAAGGACCGATAACGAGTTATTTTTACGCTTTTGAGCAATTAGTAGCCACCTCTTCAGACCTTATTTATCTATATATATTTACATATTTTTGTTAATTCTCTGTCAGAGTAGAGGATTAAAAATGTGATATAAAATCCAAATTAATTGTACATCTTTCGAGAAACTTACGATTTCCTATTTTTTCCAAGGATGAGCTGAATCTGTTAACCATATTTTTCCAAAATATCAATATTATTTTTTCGTCAAAGTATATTGCCTTCTGAAATACGTACGATATTCATCCTTTCTTTACTTTGAAGACTTTATCTTAGACATCAATATTTAGGATTTTTATTGTTAGCAGCTTTCCTCCGAAGATATATCCGAATGCATAAAAATCTGTAGATGTCTCTACTTGAGGCATAATTTTTAAATTTTAAGAGAAGATAGTACTCCTGTAGTGTCTTATAACCATACAAAGAAAATGATGAAGTATGACTTATTTCCAAGATTTATTTTCAAACCGCAATCTAAAAAACATCGACGTTTTCTTGCACTTTGCCGTCCTTTAGGTACACGTCGTAATTCCGTGATGATGGATCATTCAGCATTGAGTCTCAAACCTGGTCTTACAAATAAGGTGTTAGTATAACCCACACCGTTATCTCTATGCTACCTACCTTTCACTAAGAACAAGATTTTAATTTCTGTTGAAATCGTTTTCAGGCATGATTCAATTTTTAATTTTGCTTTTACGTACGATGCTAGATAATTATGTAGGAGGGAGGAAGTGAACATTTTTATCTTATCACAAGTCTACAATCTGGTTATTTGATATCCTTTCGAAGGTACTCGGAAAGCAATGAGGCTTATTTTGCCGCTCATATGGGTACGTCTAACGACGGTAATTGCAACCGAATACCTTTCTCGGGCGAGTAAACCACACGAAACGGAGGTGTAATATATGTGGCACGTGTTGCGCACCGTTGCTGCAAAACCTCGGAATGAGCGCCTTAGCGTTTCCCTCGAGGGCGGGGGCGTCGGAGGGCGGTTGGAGGGCGGTTGGAAGAGATTGGGGATGGTGGGGGGGGTGTGTGTAAGGGGAAGGAAGGGAATGGGAAGAGTTGGATGGGTAGTTGGGGGCGAAGGTAAGGCTCTAGGGTTATGAGTGGGGAGGTCGAAGGATAAGGGGAGTAATGACGAGGGGCGGAGAGAGATTTCGTACCCCTGCGTTTAATAACCTTCAGGTGTGCCCTCATGCGTGGTTTCACAAGAGCGTTTTTGGGCGAGACAGAGAAAGGGGGTATGCGGTTTTCGGAAGAGGAGAGGAGGAGTTGCAGAGGCTGAAAAGATGTCTGAGAAGGAAATATAAAAACATACACATACGCATATGAAAGAGTTTTGGAGGGAGAAAGAGAGTCGAGGAATATCCGAAGGGCCCTCAGGATTGGATACAGGGTAAGGGTAAAGGGAAAGGAAGACTCTTTGGTGGGATTTCGGGCGAGAGGGACCGCTCGGAAGGGGCCAGGGTCTATCTCTACTCACCCTCTTGAGCATACAGGAAAGAAGGAAAGAGCGGGGGTTGGAAGAAATGCAACAGAAGCTGAGGGAGGATGGGAAAGGTAATCGGGACGGATTAGTGCCGTGAACCGTAAGAGTTAGCTGTGAGAGCTATTGGGGAAGGTAACAACTTATTTCGTACGGTGCTGTGTTTGGTTGCAGGAAGTACTTTTAAGCTGGACGATAGTTGGATGTTGCGTTTCATGGGTCTTAAGCATGCTCCTGTATTTATGGCTCGTTTCTTTTTGTAGAAAATGATTCTATCATTTTCAAGATGAAATATGACATCGATTTTCAGAAATAAGTGTCTTTGTATTCCTTGAATGAATAAAAAATTCCGCAATCGAATAGAAAATAATTAACTCTGCCTTTCACGGAGTTGGCTTTGAAATGTACCGTGCAAAAATAAGTTAACCTAAGTAACATTAAGTTAAGGAAATGGAAATGAGTAGATGCATACTTTCAACTGCAGAAATTGAGTCAAAGTAGAAGAGAGAAAATGTAGGTAATAGTCTTTCAGTAGGATCCACATTTAAAGTACTTTACTATAAACATAGCTTGTAATTAATATATTATACACCAATCCGGACGAAATTTTTCATGCATATAAAAAAACTGCGGCATTTGCTTCCTATTATAGAATACTTCAACATTTTTTAATATAAAAAAACCAAACCTCAATAGTGTTGAGAAGAAAATATTTGATTTTGAAACCGATCCACTTATCCCATCCAGGTTACCCGTATCATCGTTCGAGTCCGAGCATTTTCTCCCGAAGTCGAGGCCAAGGAGTGAGCGTTGTTTGCACGTGCATGTGTGCGAGTGGTATCTCAACCAAGGCAATCTTAGCGAGGCTCCTTCATCCCTCGCAAAGTTTCCTTCGAGTTGAGTGAGTGCTTACGAAGGGTTTCCAGTTGAAAGGCTGGGGTTGGTTACTGGTCAATGCTGCGAATTCTCCCGTTCCAGCAAACAAGTGCAGTAATATGTTTCATACCTGTAACATGGTCCTTAATGGCATTGAAGACAACGTTTCTGTTTCATAGCAAAATCCAATTGAAAAGCGGCTATTTTGCCACTTGAGAAAAATGGACGTTCAGATATGAAGCAACAATTCGGGCCATCATTTAAAAACATTAGTTTAGAAAATCTGATATTTATAGCTATTATAAAGCTATAACTAAGGAGCCACCTGAAAGATGGTTCTATTTGACTACCACTATTATCTTTGGAATCTTTATACGAATAGGGACTTAACATGAAGAAATGTCTAGTGAGTGTTTCCGTTTTATACAGTCTACTGTGGTTTTATAATACCAAGCGACTAGTAAAGCTGCCACGAGGTGAAGTTAATTAATGCAAGTAATAAATCAAATAAACACTCCTCCCTATAATTTTTCCAATAGTTTAATGTTGGTGAAAACAAATATATTAGGACCCGATTTCGCAAACGTTTTGGAAAATAGGCCGTGCCAATAAAATAATTTACGATTAAACTCTTAAAAAAGTATCGCAATAACCAAATGGAATTGAGGCTGAAATTGTGCTAAAAAAAGATGAGTGCATTGCCCTCGAAAATGTAAAAATCCTTGGAAGAACGATGTGGAATGATGGCGAAAGTGTGGGGAAGAAGTGAAAAAAATTGAGCGGAAATAAGCGGGAGTCCGTGGGAGTTGGTTAGCTTTGATGGTAAAGAAAAGAAATAAAGTCTGGGGGAGGAATGAGTGTATAAGAGGTGCTCCGTGTGGAGGGGGGGAGGGAGTGGGGGCTGTATGACTGGGGTGGGAACGTGGAGGCCTGCCATGTATTAACGGCTGAGATGGAGGGAGAGACAAACGGGGAAGGGATGGAAGGTAATGTGATGAGGGAAGAATTGAATAGGGAACTTCGATGTTGGGGGCGCTACACAAAGAGGCGATGTGTGTTATGGGGTGAGCTGGGTCGGAAGGGAAGGGAAACATACGGAGAGGGGATGGAGTGTGTGTAAGAATGGGGATGTTCGAGACTGTTCGAGGGGTGCAGTAGAGGGGATGCCTGATTAAAGACGTACGGGAGAGGTGGGGAGAGCTCTGCACTGGTTTCTGTCTGAAGGGGAGGGACACAAAAGAATTGCGGCTGGGCTCTAGAACTAATTGAATGATTTAAAATTGAACCCATTCCCCAATATTTTAGGATTGGAGGGTTAGCATTGATTCAATTTTATTTTCAATCACAATGGTCTGATGCTCCAAAAAAATCAATTTAATGGCATGTAATTTTCTCCTAATCAGTAATGGTTTCTTTGAATGGCTTGCCAATGGGAATTTTATTTGCTTTAAATCTACAGACATAATCATCGTGGGCGAAGCTAAAAATGATTTTCTCCCTAATTATGTGGAATATGAGTGGATAATATTCCGGTTCTGGCGAAGTTTTGTGCAAAAAATATTTTCTTGCCGTTATCTTAATTTTCCGTTTATCATGTAACATCTTTTATTTGAGTTTTATTTGTTTTACCGTGTATTACATCCCTCTTATCCCCACATGGAGCACCTCTTCCCTCCCAGACATTATTTCTTTTCTTCACCATCAAAGCTTACCAGCTTCCACGGACTCCCTCTTATTTCCGCTCAACTTTTCACATCTACATTACACTTTCGCCGTCGTTCTACGTCGGCGGTATTCTACGGCATTCTGGATAATTTTACACCATCGAGGACAATAAAATCATGTATTTTTATGATAACAGCAATTTTCCAAATTTTAATCCACCATATATACTCCAAGTCTTCTCAATGCAGTGTCAAAAGTAATTCATACGATATTATGTGTAAAATGTCTGGTTGGGTACTACTTATTTTTTTAGTTTCGTAGTTAATTTCCTAGCGTGAAATACTTAACTGGTTTTTTTTATGCATTTAAAACGCATGTGGATAGGTACAAGTACCAAATATTTATGTCCAGAGTCTGAGGTTTTCAGCAGATGAAATTTTTACTTGTGCAATTAACTTCGCATTAAAGCCACGAGATCACTTCAGCGTTAATGAGATTCTTAGGAGAAAACAATTTTATTTGGTAGTGTGGGAGGTGAAGAAAGAATGGAAATTGATACAAATATCTCAGAAAGTCCTGAAGCAGCGTAGTAAAAGTTCTATACTTAATGATATGAAGTCAAGCCTCAGTGAGCATAAAATTTGTCAGTATTTCGTCAGATAAATATATTTCGTGGACTTTTATGATTCCGTAATATTTTCAAACCCATTATGATCAAAGAAAAGAATCTATTTTGATATTCGCAGTGTGCAAAAAACTTGCGAAGTGTAGTTGGAATTAAGTTTTTTGGAAGGGAGTGCATACCATTCGTTGTCTCGGGTAAGCTCTATTGGATATCATAGTGTACAAATATTTGACGATATGAGAAATGTTGTCCATAACTCGTGGTATTTTCATAGTGTTTCCCTTAAAAGTTTAAGCATGCAATTCCTACAATGCTGATATCGCGATAGAAAAATAATTATATGCTTGTCTTTTGAAGCCGACTAGCACAGGTAGACAGGTAGAGTGGAATTTTTCCATATTGAAATAAAAAAATTCAAAACAGGAAAATTTTCTGTTCATATGAATGTATTATAAATAAAAACTAAATAAGAACAGCAAACATTTTAAAATGAAAAGACCTCGCAATCCACGTTAGAATGTAGCCCAGGAGCACCTATACTCTGACCCTCCACTTTTTTCATTAAACATTTCAATAAGCCTGTCAATAATGGACGATGAATTAAACTAAATGCAATATTCAAACTAACTTTATAGGTGATCTATTAAAGGGTATGGCTTACCGATGCGTGTGAATTAAAAACAAAATATCGGTGTATTGTAGCAACCCGCTCGACACTTTAGCTACGTATTGAGCAAATTGTGGACTACGAATATGCGTCTCACTATCATATCTCCTACGCTGACCTCCTACAACGTCAGGCACACAAGGTGGAGAGCAATGATGACTCCTATGACCGACGCTCACTCTAGCATAGAATGGTCACAATTACACGAGAAATTGTGAAAAACTTGGCGTGATAGAGGAAAAATAACTACAATTTCGAAATAAGCGTACTTATTTTACCCAAAAGCAGCTCAAAAATTGAAGTCAACTGAAGAAAATTAAAAATTGTTTCCTAGTGTAACAGATTGCTTGTCAGTATTCCACCAGTTAAATGTTTATGATAGGTATAGTAATTAGTAGTGCGTTCACAAAATATCGTTTTTTCACCGTAAAAATCTTTTAACATTTTTTTTGCCTTAGCTCCCCTCATATTTATATGCCTTATTTTTTAATCAAGAGCAGGTTTTTACATTTTATCAATGTCATTGCTCATTACTTCCGTACCGTATGTATTTAGAGAAAATATTTTTTTTCTGTTTTTTTTAATGGAATAAGAATATATAAATTTTTATTTTCTGTCCGGGAAAATAAGTTTATCTTTAATGAATTGCTGCTTATGATCAAATCCAGACATGGGACTTGAAAGTTTAAAATAATTTCACGACTCTCTACCCATCACGAATGTGAAGGACTTCTTTTGAACTGTCGCTTTATTGCTTTATTGTTTGGCGGCCTTTGTTAATTGCTCGTACTATACTGAGAAATCAATTTAATATTGTAGTCACAGTCTAATAGGGAAATTTAATTATATTAAACGGAGAATAAAAACCTACCAAATAAAATTATAAAATCCTGTGCGTTTTATTGTTTTTTTTTGTTTTTTGTGTTTTATTGTTTTCCTAAATATAGTAAAATACTTCCAAAATCTCAAGCATCAATTTAGTCCAGTTTAAGGTTCTTGTAGATCACGGTAGGATTTAAAGAGGGGTATCATTGAAATATTGTGGACACTTTGAGTTAATTCAAGAGGTTATACGTGCGTAGTGATGCAATTGCCAGATTTATGTAACTCTTTAATCGGCATTATATTAACTTATTTATATTATAGGGTATGAAAAAGTCATAGTGTCATTATTATAGGCATGTAAAAGACTCGCAACTCTAAGTTCTCTCAAATAAGGAGAAGGCAAGACGTAAAGAAACGAGAGGAATAGAATGGAAGGGAAAAAGAAAGCTCGATTCGCAAGAACAGACTGAAATAATGGAAATGAAACGGAAGGAACACTTTTTAAGGAGTCGACACCGTGTGATTTTTTTTACATTTTCAGTCAAAGAAGAACTTATTGAAAAGAATTCCTCTTTCGCGTCTGTATATTTTTTTTCTTTTGCTCTCTCAATTATTTCGAAATTCTGTATGCCTACTGGTTCAAAAAACAGACGGGAGGGGAGAGGAGGGAGTAGGTTGAAGCTAAGGGAAGTGTGTGAAAAGAGACTGGCAGACGTTCGAGGAACAGTAGGCACGTTAATGAATGGTGTTTTTTTTCACGGAGCAACTTTCTGGAGGTAAGAGTGGAGTGTAGCGACGCAGAGACGCAGCGGGGATATCGCTCGACGGAATTCGCGAGGGTGCGTCTGGAATTAAAGAACATCTCGGTCTGAGTACGCCGTCGCCTGAGTTGGGGAAAGAAGAAGAATGCTTCAGCAATATAGGGGGACTTGGTTCGGGAATGTGGACCATTTGGGCTGACGAGGGGTGAGGTAGTGGGTTGGCAGAATAAAGGTTGTCTACATTGAAAAAAAACGTGTCTCTTTCGCACGTGGGTGGTTTTTTTTTAGTATAGGACTTCGAATCTGTGCATACAAGTTGCGCGAAGGGAACCTATTCAGCCGAAGCTCAACGCGTGGGTTGTGAGCAAAAGAAGTTGGTTCCGTGGAAATCACCGTGTGAAGGGATGCGGGTACACATGGGGACAGAGAAGGTTTTTAATCCAGGTCGTTATTTTGGAAACTTAGCGGAACTGAATTCGCTAAGCGACGCATGAAAAGGAGCTTACAGAAATATTCCAATGGGAAAAGTTCCGGGCAAGTCCGTGACCAGGGAGTCGAGTTTGTGTTCGGTATATGTAGGTGAACGGGAGCACATACGCTTGCCATTTATAGTCTTGAATGCAGTACGTAAAGCGTTACAGAGGTACCCATTGATTTCACATGGAATTATCAGCCATCTCTTATTTGTCATAGAAGTTATTCAAGCGGTACCTGGGAGCTCCTTGGTAAGGTTTCCTCTCCTTGAACGACTGTTAACTTGCAGTATACGTTTGAATATCTGAGTAATGAATTAATTGGTGTCAAATCACTGGGATTGGTTCATGTTTGAGTGACATAGGATTGGAGAGCGATTCGTTATTCGCGGCTTGATGAAAACATGCTTTGGGAAGCGATGCGTTCGCCTGTCTGAGAACGCAGGGAGAAAAATCAACAAATGAGGCAAATGAAATGCAGGAAAATTGCTTCCGTTCTGTTTGTTTGAAACCAAAACACGTCTCACGCACAAAACCAAATATCTGGCTACACGAATGCACAATTAAAGCGAGCAAATGTTTCCGCCCTTCCCCCATCCCCAATCGTCCACAGTTGCGTGAATAGTTTGATACGTACGAAAGTTGTCCTTCGTCCTCGGCGTGGAATAATGAAAAAAAGAAGAAACGGCCTTTCGGACCCAACGCAAAAAAATCTTGATTTATATTTGTAAGTCCGGGCATCCGCCGTTCAACCTCGCGGAATTTATTGCCACCCATCTGATCTGCACCCTTTCCGCACTTTCTCCCTCCCCGCGGGGGTATGAACATATAAACCGGCAGACACAACCGCTTGTGCGCCTCCCCACCATCCACCCATCGCCCACGCGTACACGGAAAACACTCGAGAATTAAAAAAAAGATTACTCGGAAAAATAGAAAAAATGTAGGAGGGGTGGGAGAATTTCCACCAACCAAACACATATATCTATCCACTCTGCCGACGTCTTTTTTTTTTCTTTCTCCTGCCTTTCCACAAAAAGGCCAACGGGGAGAGCTCATTTTTATTTCATCGGAATTGTTTGTTGGAGATTTTTTTTTATAAATATAAATCCGTACATTCCAATGCTCGCCAGCAGGCTGGCCGTTGTCACCCCCGCTCCTCCCCTCCCCCTCATGAAAGTACTCACTGCACGGGGACGCATGTGGTGGGAAGGATTTTGGCGAGGTAGGGAGGAGTGGTTTTGCAAAGGATTTTGGGAGGAATATTTCGAGGCATGAATCGAATGTGGTGGACGAGGGAAGGTCCGAGAGGAAGAGGCGTGTGTGTGTTTTTTTGTTTTTAGTGGAGGCTTAAGTGTGAGGGAGAGGAGGGGATGCTTGGGGATATAGAGCGATGAGAGACTGGGGTGGATTCCAAGAGGACCTTTATCCTTATACACATTGCCACGGGAGAGGGAGATGGGGAACAGTGTATTGGTCGAGTGCATAAATCACGCGATTAGAATGGCCTCCGCCGTCTGTGGAGTTTGCCTGATGATATTGCTTTTTATCCTGGAAGGTTGTGGGGCTGCAGATGTAACGGAGTATTTGGGAAGAGAATTGATTGGTCTGAGTCGAACAACTGGGTCATTTGCTCTCTTAATAATTGGCTGCTCGGGGGTGTAGAGTTATATTTATGGGGAGGCGTAGGGAGGGCTGAGAGAAACGAATAACAAGCTCGGCTACTATCTGTGGAGTGATCTTTACTTGTCTTGAACTCCCGATCTTGTAGCAATTCAAAAACACTGGCCCTCCCGTAAAAATGAAATTGCTTTCTGACCTCCTAAATGAATTTCGGAGGTTATTCTTTAACTTTTTCTACTGCCCACTACTACAAACACATTAATCATATACAAATGAAGAACCAATATCACATCGTATTTTTGAGTTGAGATCTTCGTTTTGTGATTTAATATCGATGTTAGAAGTTTTGTACTGCGCTCTTCATTTTTTACGGGAATAATTCTAGTATTTGACGTCTAAATTGTCAGGGGTCAATTTCACACGAAAACCACCAAAAATCTGAATTGTCACGTGCCAGATATATTTATAGGTTTTACTTACATTAAAATAAAAGAAAATGTATAATAACTCATGAAAGTTGCCAAGTGATCTGCTTTCCTTACTTCCTAATTTATTTACTTCGGTGAATGTCATTTCTACATCGTAGAAAAAGATAATCCCTTAGCATATATCATCGCCTAAACATTATTAATTTTGTGTTGCCGATGGGAAAATGGGCCGATGGGCCGAGTTTTGGATGTGAAGAGAGTGGTGCAATTTTCGGCAGTGCGGTTGTAATTTCGGGGGCTTTAGCGTTGGTTGATGTAGTCAGGGGGCGAGTTGTATGATGGCAGGTGAAGAAATAAGGGGAGTCGTTTTTGACGGGTGCGTTTGTCCACAGCTTTGAGCTCCAGCTAGCAAAATGAGTCACCGGCGCTGAAGGTGTTGAGTGGATGCCGTTGATGCGCTGTTTCGAAGAGGAGGAAGGAGGCTGGGAGGGACGGAGAGGGGTTGGAAGATGAATAGCCTCTTCTCTTTCATGCGTTCATGCAGCCATGGCGTGGCGTCGGTCTCCGGCCAAATGCTCTCGATTCCCATTCCCGAATAAACAGCGAAAAATTAAGGAATAGTAAAATTTCTTCCATAATTATTTAATGACCGCTTTAATACGTAGAGTTGTTGTTCTTTGGTTTTAGCCACTTAATAAAGCTAATGTCAATGGCTTGCGTACACGAAAGCATCAGGTCTAAAAAAATTTGTTTCAACCCGTGTATTACAATTCAATGTGCTTGCATTAAGTACTTGAAATGTTTGGCAAATAGTTTAAAATACATTAACATAAATTTATTATCTTTCAGTCCTGACGATGCAAACACATTTCGTGGAACCTTCTGGTCATGAAATTAAGAAAACCACGGGTTAACAACAACTTGGGTTGAAAGTACACTAATGTATGGTCCTAATTGAATTAGTCTTGCTAATTCTGCTCAATTTTGCATTACAAGCTGCGTTCTTGAAACTCGAAAAATGCTAGTGGAGGAGGATCGTCTTTCATTTTGACAATTTAAATAGCTCTGCTATTATAATGATCAATTTCGTGTAATTCCTCTTCCTAATGAGTTCGCAGTTCATTAAGTATTTGTACGATTAAAAATAAAATGAGGAAGTATATTTGTATTTTTCGGTTGCCAAGTTTTCACCTGATAAGTAAATTTTTGATTTCTCACTATATTTTTACTGAGCTCTGTTTCTTTGTCATATGCTAGAGAACTTTTCACGACTTTATAATTATTGTCAAAGCTTGCGAAAATTCAGTGGCTTTTTCCGAATCGATCATAATTACTTCGTGAAAATGTTTTATATCGCCACCCTTTCGGGAACTAACTGTTTCGATTGTGACTAGATTTCCCGTAATATCATATCATCTGCGTGTTCTACGCTAAAACGAATGAAAGTTACTGGAAACTTCCTTTTTTATGACGGAGAGCCCTCGACCCTAGATGTAATGCAGTATCGTATGATTTGGTTGCATGGATAAATTAGTCTCCTCGCAGCTTATTAGCTGTTACATTGCTGAAAGGCGTGTCTCGCAAAGATGAACATCTCCTAGTTTCCTGGTTGAGGTATTCTATTTTTCTCCAAATAGCTTCTACGTCCTAGTTTCGTGACTGGGATAGAGTGCGTCGTTAAGCCTTGAACGTGGGCAAATTTTTCGTACTTGTTGAAGAATCGCCCTGTACCAATTAATCTTGATGCATGTTCATCATGCGCACGAGTATGAGCTAAAAGCAGAGGAAAACTAGAAGCTGCTCTGATGAACTATAAAGAAATACTTTTCCTTCTTTCTGTCTTTCCTATTTTACTTTTATCGCCGTACACCGTGTTAAATTAAACCTGACTAGACGCTAATTTGATGCTCAAAGTTTTGCGAGGGATTACTTTTGGTTGGAGGCAGTATTCCGACCAGTGATGTTCCAACTTTCAATCGTGTACCGTATATTGTGATCATGTATCCTGTGGTTATGTCTCGATGCTCAAATCAAGCGTTGACACTTAGTGGAGGATGAAGCCATTGACTTGGTGGAGACCGAAGAAAAGTGCAGTGACTCTCTGCATTTCCTCCGTATATTTATTCAAGCCACATCTAGCCATTTTTGTTACCTTTCCGATCATAGATGTTATGAGCAGAGCGATTTACCCTTTTCTGCTCATGCGACCTCTGTATGTGAACATGGATTCTTGCGAGAATTAGTTTCACCCTCATAAATGCAAAATCATATTTCATGTATGGCATAATACTATCAACTAAACCAATGTGTAATATATGTTTTGTTCCTATTTGGCTTATTGCTTGAGTACTGTTTATTTCTTTGATTTATTTTCGTGGGTAGATATGTTTCCGAGACGATAGAAAGCGTGTAGACAAGTGCGTCATTTGACACCATTACACAATTTTGCTCACAGCTATTTTTAGATGTAATGAATATGATCTTTACTTCGCTCTAAATCGGTGCGCCCGGCGTGAAAAAACCCCATGCCACACCCTCCAGTGTTGTTGCGGTTCGTAGCCAAAGAACTCTAGCGGGGCCACCATCTCTCACACCAACGCTCTGCTTCCTGAACGGAGATGCGCCGTTTGCGTGGGGAACATGGGGGGAGGGGCTAAGGTTGGGTTTTTGGATTGAGTGCTGCGCTGGGAGGAGGGGGATGATTCTTATAGGATGACTCCACCTCTTCCTTTACCGGGAAACTTAGGAAGAAGCTTTTTTTTAAGATGATATGGGCGTGAAAAAAAGGGGTTCCACATCCCTTGCTCCCAACTCCGAGGGTTTCTTTTTGAAGTCTTACGCGGATGTTTTTTGACGAGAGAGTGGAGGAAAGGCTGAGGAAGAGCTCTGGGAAGGGAGATAAGAGACACTTAAAGCGCGAGGCTGTCGAGGCATATGGCTGGAGTCAGGATAAGAAAGTCTTTGCGGTAACGAGCTTCTCTCACACCACTACTTGCCTCCGAGTCCTTCTGAATCACCCCTTTCATACTTAACCATTTTATGGTGTATTTATACATCCTGCTAATAAAATATTCAATGCCCTTTCATAGAAATTTTACTGTCTATTTTTAAAAAATTTCAAGATTACTTTAACCAAGTGCCCGCGGCATTCCCCATGTGTGCTCCCTGTTGAGTTTCGTATTCGTCTCCATCTAATATTTAAATGGAGTACTAATTATTTTGCCGGTATTCATGGCGGCTATGAAGGCGTGTATTTGACTTCAAAGGCTTTTATTATCAAAGTTACGGTGCTGTGCGTGAGACGTATCACTCTCCTCGGTGAATTAATTAAGAATCACGGGGAATGGTATGACTGCGCGGTGCAAAAATGGGCGAAATACCCTTTATGTTGGGCGTGGCGGAACATATTCTCTCTCCTTCCACTTACATGGCTTTTCTTTTTCACTCTAGCCTCTTAAATTCAGAGGAAAACGCTTTATGTGGTGAATAATAATTACGCACGTAAACGGAGTGTCTTATAGACTACTCTCCCTTCACGTCGTAACTGATTCGAGTAATTGTTTGATAAAAGTGTAACAGTGATTATATAGAAGTTTTTCTAGATGAGGGTGAATAATATGGTGCTAAAATAAGTCAGAAAATAAAAGATAACAACCGGAAGATGAACATGTAGATTCTAGCAATGTGATAATATCACGTAAAACCTCATTTTAAGGTGAATAATTTTTAAATTTTTTGGAGGAATAAAGTTAGAAGTTTTTATGCCCCCTGTCGTTTTAAATTTTTGTCAAAATAAATGACCTTGGTCTCATCCATAATTTTCTAGTCCCTGCTAGCAGATTTTAGATGCTCATTTTCATCACTGTATGTTCTTATCTGGAGTGGTCTTATTCCATTCACACTGCGCATTTTTGAGTATTTTTTTCCTATTTATTTCACCGTTCCATCTTGTTGTCACGCTGTCCATTTCGTATCTTCTCCTCGATTAGTTTTGAAATAGAATCTAGGAACCTTATCAGCTGAGGGATGGAGTGTCCAGCGCTTATCGGCCTTTTTTTCCTTATATTTTTATTATTTTTTTTATCGCAGGGATACGGCGGTCACATGGCTGCGGAAGGGAAGTCGCGGTCGTAAAGGAAGTGACTCTTGTGGTGGGCGATGTACTATTTTATTCGCCGGCGATTATGAGGGGTGCGAACGGACCGAACGACACATTTTGGGACGTATTTTTTCGTTTATTTATGTATTTCACGCTTCGTTGTGATACATTTCGGTGAGGCGCATGAGTAATGTACGTCAAAGTCTAGATATCCGACTTTATAGCTTTCGGTGCTCAGCACTTCATATGCCCTGGCTCTTGGTTATCGTCCTGTTACGAATGGACTTCAAAAAAAAAGCGACCGACCACCGTGAAATACGGCGCCATTCATTGTTTCGCGGGTGATGATGTTAGTCTATTCCTCGTGGTCGGGGAAATGTTTCGGCGAAAATATTTTGGGGAAAAATCTAGAGTTTTAGAGACCAACAAGGAGGAGGCTATTTAATAACACATTTCAGTTTTTAAATAATAATCGAAAACGTAATAATTACTTAAACTATTGATTGTTTTGTTGTATTAACATTGTTTTTTATCGACTCTTTTATTGTTTTAGTATACTAACAGCAAATTTTAAGGAAACGGTGATGAAATACCTGGTCCATAAAAATTTACCTTTTATCTGAAAGTGTATTTCTGAATCTTTCGCATTGGTGATTGCCATTTTATTTTCACCACCGTTGACATTGTAGATATTTCTTAAATAATTATGAATCCCCTATAGCCCTAAGAATTTTGAATCCCCTATATATATAAAATATCACAGGTGTAGATTTTTAGACTCCTAGGGGAGAATTTAACATTCAGACTTCCGTCAAGTAGGATGACTTTTTCTCAGTTTTTGGATGCTATTACATAATCTATGCCTAAAGAAGCCTTCTATCTTGTAATCTTCTACTTTCTTCAAATAAATATACTTTTCCCTGTGGTATAAGTAGATGTAGCTCAATACTTTTCATCAATTTTAGTTATTTTAAATAAGTCTAGTGTATTTTAAAAGTGGGAAAATATCATCATGTATTGTCTAATAGAATGTGCTACGGATAATTTTCGTGTAGGAAAATTGATTGGTCATGTTATCGCCAATTTTAGTATCCAAAGGCCACTGCGCACGATGAGAAGTACCTATTCAGCTGAAAACATTAATAACGTAATAATTCTAATAACATTTGTAGGATCATTTTCAATCAAATCCAATGCAAATTCTTTTTTATTGGAAAAATATTGTTCACAAAAGCTGAATCAGAGCAGCCCTATACTAAAATAACAATCCCTCACACAATCTTCAAAATATTTTGATCATGATTGCAATAAAAATCATCAACTGATGTATTTCCTGAAAGTCAATGTGCCACTGAGGTAAAATTACTGCTTACCGTTATTCTTTCAGATATATTCATAATACGTAATGCATTAGAACATTTATGGACTACATTAATTCATTCAAAATTTTAATTAGCTGGATAACGGTGATAGTTTCAGATGCAATAAAATAGAAAATCATCCCAATTATCCGTTGGGAATGTACTTGACACCTACATGGGAATAAATTAAAGGGTTTGCTCAACTAGAAATCTCATCATAGAGTGGAGACCACTTCAATATTTCTCCGACTTGTGATATAAAGTCACTCCAGTTCACGGTACGTAATTTAGTGCCAATTTTGTTGCACATCCGTGAATTTTTTTAAAATTTTAAACTCGTTAAATGATGGATTGTTTTAATAAACGATATTTACATTACATCTTAAAGTAAGCTTGTGTGTTTGGCAATGCTTTCATTTTTGCTGAGTAGCATTCTCTGTGCAGTTACTGGTGTGGATTGATTAAATTACTATCTGAAAAAGGCGGGGAAAAATGCTTTACCAATTAATTGGCACGGGGAGTACCAATGCTTTTGAATGATTTGAATTTTTTTTAGAGCAAGAGAGAGACCCTTTATTCTTTTTTGTTCACGTCCTGGTAATGAGATTTGCATTTTCCAGCCACTGAATATGTAATGTGAACGGATTGCTCCCCTGGGAAAGTCACAGACAGTGTTTAATGAACATTAGTTATCGAAGTTTATGCATCGTGTCACTCTTCACCAGAGCAAAATAAATAGGACCGTATTGCTCCATGGCGAACTCCTTTCAATCGCTTGAATTTTTTTCTACGCTAGTTAATTTTCGTTTAATGAATATTTGAGGGATTAGTTTGGCTATGCTGGAGGAG
This sequence comes from Ischnura elegans, assembly GCF_921293095.1. Taxonomy (NCBI): domain Eukaryota; kingdom Metazoa; phylum Arthropoda; class Insecta; order Odonata; family Coenagrionidae; genus Ischnura; species Ischnura elegans. The sequence goes on from NC_060246.1 coordinate 45,132,162, forward strand.
AGTTAATTTACGCTGTAGCTTCGAATAAAATTATGTTTTAGATTTTTATGAGTTGGTTTCGGATGACAAATGCAACCCAAAGGTTAAGCTTGAGTTAAAAAAATATTTTTTAACCTTCCTATATAGGGTCACAAAGGTCAATTTCCTGGAAAAATTATAATATCGATAATAAGATTTATACTACCACAATTGAGTGTACTAGCTCTTGAACACATGATTTCTATTGTCCATACCAAATGATTCTTCTTACGACTACTCAGGTCCAGAAAAGTTTTATAATTCCCTCTTCCACTGAAGTGACTCGCAGAAATCACTTTTTTATTCTACATTAATTTTCTTATCATATGCGTAAACTATTTACAGCTAGTGCGATTTGATAAATTCGAGCATGAATATTTTGATGATTTCAATTAAAAAACGGTAAGAAACATTTCCTTTTATGTGGTCGAAATTTTAAAGTTTTTATGAGATAAAAAATGAATTTTCCTGAATCCAGAAGTTGTAAACGCTTGAAATTGTGTGTCCAAGAGCTAATAAACTCATTCGTGGTACTTGAAATATTTTTATTGGTATTAGAATTTTTCGGAGCAATTACTTTGTGACGCTAGCGAGGAAGGTTTAATAATACTACAAAACTCGGAAGTTAACCTTTGGGCTGCAAGATGCCTTTTGTATTTCACAGATGCCCTCATATATTATTCATAGTCTCATTCCCGCGCGCGATTAATTTTTTTTTCACTGAACCAATGTAGATCGCAGTTTCCTTTCTGACCGTCGAATTTCATAGTCCGGAGAGTTTAACTATTACCTCCATTAGCCCAAAAGTAAAGAGTGGGGTTAGTTTGAAAGAATGAATTGAGGTCTATGGGAAGTAGTAGGCAGAATAAGGAATGAAGGATATGGGAGAAGAGGTAATAATGGAGCGATGACGAGGCTAAAGTTGGTTGGACGCGGATGGGTGGAAGATGGGGTGGTGCAGCAGTACAATGGGTAGAGAGGAGGGAGGGAGGATCTCGGGGGAACACGAAAAATGTGCGGAAGCCCGCCGGTGCGGAAAAGAGGTGGATGTGTTGTGGGATGGTTGGGAAGGGAAGGAAGACAGTGAGGAAGGGATAGGACCAAAAGGGGATGACAGAAGAGTGATGAAGTGAAGTAGCGTGTTGCGATGGAAAATAATGGTGATCTGATTGAAATAAAGAGGGCAAAAAGGTGGCCTGTGATATAAGATACGAAATTCATATGAATTTGGCTACTTTCCAGACATATTTCTGATCCCAGTGGCTTACTGAAATGTTTAGGAGCCGTAAAGTGGATGACCGAAGTGATTGCCTCTCTTTAAATACACATTAATTATCAATATATTTTAATTTAAGACAAAAAATAACTAGATTTGCCACAAAGAGAGGAAAGCTAGAGAAGCGTAGATGAGAAATATGTGCGAGAACGTGCAACACAACCTCGTACAAGGAAAGTGGGAGTGGCCTAAAAAATAGTAAGGAACCATTTCAAGGAACTATGTAGGTACAAGATGTAATACCGTAAGGAAGAGGTATGGAAATATTCTAATTGAAAACGGAGACAAAGTCGAGAGTTGGAAGGAAAACCTGGAGGAATTATTCAACGGAAGCAAACTTAGCTAAAAAATTATCGAAGAGGAAAGTGAAGTAGAAAAGGATGGCATGGGAGCGAGCATCTTAAGGTCGGAATTTGACGTTGCAATAAGAATCCTGCGAAAGAGTAAGACCCCAGAAATATATGACATTCCAGCAGAGCTAATCAAAAATACAGGAGAAAAGGTCTTAACTCAACGTTATAAAACTATCTGCAATATGTACTCAACAGATGATTTACCTTGTGACTTTGAGAAGAACATCATGATTCCCATACCCAAAGAGGAAAATAATTCCATATGTCAAGGTTTTGAAGCATAATTCCAATCTCATCTTTAAATTTTTTTATTGCTCAATTACTATCGGGTTTTCCCTAAATTTTACGGGATTTTAGCATAATCCCTTCGTATCTTTCACCTGAGTTGACCTACCATGCCATAGTGCGCTCTGACTCTATCTCTATGAACTGATAATAGGTTTTCCTGTCGGATTCCACGCTAATCGAATTAATTGCTCAGGAGCAAATATCGCATGAACCTACTCCTTTACAGTAAAACATACTGTTGCATTATATTTTTCCCTCACGAGTGTAATAGTGTATGAATCGTTCTAAATACGTTCGTGAAAACACTCTCTTCATAATCACACTAAATTTTTTAGCCGGACGAAGGTCAAATAAATTGTGTAGGAAATACGTTGCTATTGCAGTTTTAACATAACACTCTAATTCCTGTAAATAGAAAGTAGGGTATTTACCCGTAGTTAAAAAATGATTGTCAGTAGACTTCAGTGAGCATTGAATGGGCCTTAATTAAAGCCTACATAGTGGATATGAGGCCTGAGGGATGACAAAAAACGTCCAAATCAAGGTGTTGTAAATTTTGTATATATTTTTCCCCGTGGGGAATCCTTTCAATGTACTCCCTTCTCAAGAGTAGCTTTCTTTTATGTCTTTTGAAAGTAGCTTGAGGTACCGTATTAAGAATATTTTTATTGTGAATTTGATATTTAATATTTGAAGTAGTAAATGCGAAATTTTCACTATTCAATTCTAATATTTCTTTTCTCGTCTACATTAGCTCTCAAGGCTCAATTACGAGAAATGAAATGTATTTGCTATTTAATTCAGTAGATATTCTCAAACGTTGCTGCCTATTTCTGCTAAATATTCCTTTATAAATAGTCTTTCAAAGAAATTGTGCTTCGATATCGCATAATAATTCGTCATTTAGATGAAAACCTATTGCTCCGTGTTCTATTAATCACCATGCCATTCCTCTTATAGACCTCCTCTTATTCCCGAGTGGAAGGTAAGCTGCCATGTTGCACTCTCTGCCGCTTCATCCCACGCTGATGAAAATGAGATATGAAGGCCATTGAAGCGAGCCAGATAGGGCGAAGAAAAATGAAACCCCTAGAGGAGGCTTTGAGAGCGTTATGACCGGTGACCCCTGGGCGAAGGAGGCGACGAGGACGGGAAATGAACGGAGTTGAGCATGAGGAGAGAGCGGAAAAGGCGATATGAGAACGAGCAAGAAGAGAAGGAGGGCGAAATGAGGAAGATAGAGGAGGAGAGAAAGAAATTGAGGATAGAGAAGGACAAAGGAAGGGCGGGAGAAATGGAAAAGAGGGAAATGGAAGAGCCTTAGCATTGGGAGAGGGTCAGAGGGGTGCTATGAGGACAGGCAGTGGGATAAACAGAAGGAATGGGGGAAGAGGTATGGGGAGGAAATTGAGAGAAGAATGGATCATGGGCAGAAGGAGAAATAGGAAAGGAGAGGTGATGAATTAAATTGAGGACAGGAAGAAAAGATAAGATCTAGAGCAAAGAGAAGGAGAAAGGAAAGAAGAAAAAATGGGATCAGGGTAAGCGAGTTGGATAAGTGATGAGTTAAAGAGACTGACAAGGCAAAAGAGAACGGATTGAAGATTGAGGAAGACGGTGAGAGAAGAGAAGGGAAAATCAAAAATGAGAAGTGGGCTAGTATGGGAATGGAGGTGAGGAAATGGAAGGAATAGTTAATTGTGAGGGAGAATGGTGATTTGGAGTAGTAGACAAAAATGTTGTATTGATGAGTTAGAATGAATGAAGAAAAGAAGATGAAATTAAGATTAGAGAAGGAGAAACGAAGGAAATGCGAAAATAGATATTGGCGAAAAATATATGGAAAATTGATGGCCAGGAGTGGAAGATATGAGAAAAGGTAAAGAATTGATGTTTGAGATGAGAAAAAGATGAGAGAGGAACGATGCATGAGAAGAGTGGATGGAGATGTGTTTAAATGCAGTTAAGGTGGAGAAAAACGGGAATGAAATGAGTGTAGAGATGGGGAAGAAAGGGCAGGAAAACTGGAGTAGGAGCGGGAGAATAGGAGAAGGGATGGCTTGGAGTTGTATGTATGGGAATAGAGAAGTAATTGATGATGGAGAGGGAGGGAAGGAAGAGAAGAGAATCGGCATAAAGGAAGAAAGATGGAGAAGTTTGAGTTGGATTTGAGGAGAGAAGATAGAAGAGAGAGAGAGAGAGACAAGGTTGAACCGAGCCGGGGGGGGGGGGGTGTCAAGGAGTTCAAAACCTCCCCAAATTTGAGAGATATTTTCGTGATAGGTGTATCCTCCCCGATATGTATCCCCTCTCGAAGTCAACCCCCCAGCCTGAAATCGTTCTCTTGCTCTGACTCTGGAGTGAGTTGAGTGAAGTTATCATGAAGAAGAAATGATGTAGAGGAGAAATGGGAAAGGAGAAGAGGAGAGATGTGGGAGTGATGAGTGGATGAAGAGGGAATGATGCGGAAGGAAGGGAGGGTCGCTGGAGGAATGCGGTTCGGCGAAATGAGCGTGGCCGGCCTTCTCTCCGGGGCCGTGGGGAGGGCGGTGCTTGAGTGGCCGGCGGTGGCGAAAGCGAGAGTGAGCACTCGGGGACACTCCCCCGAAGAGACGCGGTCGAGAAGAGAGGGACACGTCAGTGGCAGCGAAACCAATTTAGTCATCCCGTCCCTCGATACAGCCGCGGTTTTTCCCCAAAATCCGGACAAATTACTGGGTCTACCAGAAAAGGCTCACTGCTGTGTGATACGGGGGCGAAGGTTCGCATTTCAGCGGGATTGGTTCCAAGCTGTACATCAGATTTTTTATTTTAGCTCTTCACTGCTCTATTTATATCTACATCTCCGTATCAAGCAAGGTAGCCTGGTTCCCCATGCTCGAATCGAGCTATTTGTAGATCCGGAACTTTCATTTTGGAGTCCTCACTCCCTCGCAAATTTTTGATTCGTAGTGGAAATTATTTTGTTGCTCTCTTGAAACTCATCAATTCGAAGTGAAATATATTCCTTTGAAAGACACTCAATAGATATTAGAAGTAGCTTTGTTGAATCACGCTGGCGGATATTTATAAATAAATTTGAGAACAGAAGTGAAAGGAATTTCATTTCAGTAGAAATTTGTCTGTTAATATTTTGGCCTATGGGAATTAATTAGCGTTTAATTAGATTAGAAAAATAATGCCAAACTAAAATATGCATTGTAATTGTGAGCTAAAAATTGAACACCATTTATTAAAAAAATTAAGTTCAGAGATGAAAAGATGTGAATGCATAAAATGGAGTATGGCGGAACAAACTAAATTTACTAATGACCACCTTTACTGTACACGAACATACAAGAATATGAAAAAGGAGTTACATAAAAGAATTGGCCTAAAGGAGTGATTGGGAAACCCCATCGCAGAGATCTATTGTTTATATTCTTTTTGTATCGCACCATTAAATAAACGCATCATTACGTCGTAGAATTTCTTGACTATAGGTGGAGATTTGGATTGAATTTTAGATAATTGTAATTTTGAATGGTAGCATACCGGTAACTCAAATGATTTTACGTCTAATACGTGTATGAAAAACGTTGTTAGAACTGATGTCGCCTCGACGTAGTCTTAGGACTTCAACCTTGGCGGAGCGTGAAAATGTCTTCTAAGAGCTTCGTTAAAAAAATTCATAATGAGCTAAACCAAAACCGACGTTACTGATAGAATAGAGAAGATTTTGTTTAATAAAGGCCAAAGAGGTGGGAGTAGATTAAGATGGAGAATTGTCAAACATCAAGAATAGTTAAATTAAGAATAAGAGGAAAAGTTAGACATTATAAGGTGTATCATTTAATTTATTTGAATGCTTAGCGTAAAATGTAATAGTTATAGGAATAAATAAAAAGTTGAGATTTTCCTCTAGTTTTGTCGAGAGAAGGAAACACATTTCATGACTCGACCACCATGAAGAGGTTATTACCCTCGAGAGCATTCACTTTGAATGGTAAGAAATTTTCTTTTTAGCACGATGGATTTATAATTTTACTTTAATATCTATTCAACTTCATTAAATATATCAAAGCTCTATTGCGTACCCACATCACCTAAAACGAACACTTCTGCCGCGAACTTAATTTCTCCGAGGCAGACCTAAAAATCTTAGCCATTCATGTAGATTTGCTATGGTTCATTTTGATTAACCATTCATTTTCACGCTGTTCAGTAAAAAGGGCACTTCTAAGAATATGTTCTTGACGAACATTCAGGAAATATTATAATTTTGCATAATTTCCATTCCATTTTATTTAATCAATGTAATGCGCAAGAGGAAACAGACACTCTTTTAACATGATGTCAACAGAGGTTTTGTAAATCAAGTCCATGCAGCATACAAATTTTATGAAATTATTATTTACTCACTTATTTAAGTCTTCAGGGAAACATATTCCCCGTAAAAAACACTCCTATTCTCTACTACTGTCTGTAAAAAAGAGCATGATCCCCGAGTATGAGGAGGTCTAGCGTCTAAACGAAGCAATAAGTTTCAATGCAACAAACCGACTTAGCCCTAGATCAAACGAGCGATTGAGGTGAATTATGTTCCCATATTTTACTATAACACTCGGTTAATTTATCTCCCCCTAGAAGTTTTTCCGTACATGCAGTAGTGGCCATTCGAAAGCCCAGTTTCTATCTCACTAAATAGCTTATGGAATTCAAATATGTGGTTCTTACATATTCCAAGATGAATTTTTCTTAATTATATTATACAAAAAGTTAATTTAGTATAGAAAATAATTTTCCAATACTAAGTGGCACGTAGTATAATATTTTTTAACTGCGTTGTGGTGGTTGATCAATATGAGAAAATTAGTCGAAAGGTGTCTTTAAATATCTCGATATGGAGTAAGAACTTACTGACGACGGATTTTCGACTGGGCGTATCGATTCAATTAGGCTGGGAACCGCTAGAGACTCGGAGGCTGCGCGCTACGCTTTAATTTCTTGAACAATTGAAAACGGATACCTATCTTTAAGAGCGACACATAGAACATAATATTAGAGCCACACTATATTTCCAGGTCCGATAGAAGCAATAAATTAAGAGAGATGTTTTGCCGAACGGAGAGATATTGGAATTCCTTTTTCCCCCGAACCATAAAGGACATTAATAAACGCTTTTCCCAACTTCGTTAGAGCACTTCATTTTTTTAAATCTGTAAACGGCTGGTGTCCTAACACCCTCTGCCACCCACACGCCTTTTAGGCGGCTTGGGGTGTATTACGTAGATGTAGATTTAGAAGAGACTGAGGCAAGATGGAGTGGAGAGAACGAGGGTTAAATATCTTGGCGGTATTTGGCGCAGATTCAGCGTTTTCGAATAGTCTATATAGTAATCGTCATCTTTCTTAACCACTAAGCACTTGCTGGAGTAAGTTAGTTAATAAGTTGAAGTTCAAAATACTCCACTGAATAGTTCATTTTTGAACAGTTTCATTTCAGCGAACAGTTCGTTTTGGCAGTTCGGTTCTTCTTTCACCCATCTCTACTTTTATGGCGCCGCCGCGGCGGAGTTTGACCTTTCAAGGATCGTTCCGAACGACTTCATGCCTCCATAATCACCTCTTTTTTTCCACTTCCCGGCAGCGGCTTGCAGCGCGGTGGCTCGCTCAAGTGCGCCGGCCCCTTTTCTATGCGCTGTGCAATGTTTTCGAGATGATGGCGTGGACACGGCGGCGCTTCGGGGTCTAAAGGAAGTTATAGGAGAGTTCGGGGAGCGGGACGGGTCGTAGCATAGCATGGGGTGAAAACGTTGATGGAGGAAAAGTTTTGGATTTTTCGAAAGAGGCAAGATAGGTAAATAATTTTTCCCCTCTTTACTTAGGTAAGCGCCACCTGGGAGAGAGGGTAGGAATACGTTAGCAGGGATTTTGGTCGTGGAGGGGGAGAAGGTCGTTGAATTGAGCGTTGGAAGGGGCGGGGGATGTACAGAGAGTAAAAGGAATGGGCTGAGGTGGGGGCCAAGGGTTGAAGTGGATGCCGGAAGGAGGCAGAGAGGAGGGGGAGGGGCGAGGCGAAGCAGCGTGGATTCCTCCCACTCTAATTAATTTCCAGAATTCCTTCATTCCGCCGGCGCCATTTTCCCCCTCCCTCCCTCTCAGGTAGATAAAAATTTTCTCCCCCACGAACCTCGCATCCTCTATCTCTAGTTTTTAACCACGCTCATCCCTCTTCGTCACTCTTCTAGTCGTGCTTTCGTCTTTCTCCCTCTTCCACTTGACGGGGGTTCACACCCCGGCGGAATGCTTCGCTGTACTCCATTACGAATTCCCAATTCATTACTTAGTATCGGCCATGGCGCACGAACATTTATATCTATGTTGTTAGGTAAGCATGATTTCATACAGTAATTACGAGACATTGTTCATTTGAATGTTAGATAGGAAAAAAATCGACTTAAATTAACTTTTCCCCAGTTTTCATATATTCCTTGGTTTAGATAAAAAATGATGATATCAGGTAATAAAATAAATATTGAGCATTTACCATCGATATTTATCGTATGGATTAATATGCATTGAATTGAACAACGTTTTTTGGCAATCTCGCGGAATTTTAACACACTTATAAATTGTCAGCTACTTTAAATTTACCAACCGCATGTATTGCTTCATATGCGGATAAAAAAGGTGCATTATGAAGTTGTCGAGATTTTTATTCATGTTTGCATCAGCGTCATCGAAAAAACTCAAAACATTAGTTGCAATGCTGTATATTGTAAAATCATATATAGATAAATGCAGTATTGAAAATAGTTTTCGTAGAAATACTGAGGACCGATCGGTGCCATTACTTATCATGCGTTCAGCTTTTCGCCTAGGTGTTGTGCACCCTTAAGCAACTCTGGCTACCTCTCCCTCAGTTCACTCCCATCCCCTCATACACCTTCGGATTCGTCTTCTTCATTCTTCAAACCCTCCTCCTCCCGCCTTTATTTCCTCCATTCTCTGCTTCCCACCTCCGTCGGCCGCGGGATCCTTCTTCGCGGCCCACCGCTTGATTCGGAAATTACTCACAACCGGAATGTCTCCCATTCATTCGTTCATTTGATAGTGCGTGCTGGTTCCGAGAAGTGGTCGGTATGCGGCGGGCCCCTTTCATTTCGACTGCGGGAAATATGCTCTTTATAACTATCCCAGGGACTCGGCGGCACGAGTTGAGAATTCCAAAATCACCCGAAAAGGATTGCTTGGGTGGTAGGAGGAGGAACGCTTGACTTTGGAACCGCGAAATGCTCTCAGGGAGTTGCTCAAATAATGATTTATTATCACTGTGCTCGGGTGGAGAGTGTTTTTGGGGATAATACCTTCTCAAAGTTTTTTATGGGGCGTTAAAGACTCTTGTGCATACTTGGATGTCACTGATCACAAAAGAAAAAAACCGATATAGAAATTAAATTCATCTGGATCATTATTATTAGAGATTTTAATCATACCACAGTCCACAGCAGAAGTTGTCGTTCGTCCCTTTTTATATTATTTTTCTCATTGATAGGGGAAATGAAAGAGTGGAAAAACATTATTCCTGAAAATATTGTGTTAGTATGAGAAATATGTTCAAAATAATCTTCTATATCATTTCAAATTACATTTTATATCGTCGCAGGCATCACATTCATTTAACTTTGTTTTCCTAATCAATTACATAATTAAGATACAGTGTTGACTGGAATGTACAAATACCTTTTACAATTATTGATATAACGAGTTTATGATCTTGGAATAAACTGTTTTATAATGAAATTCAACTGAGTGAGAAAGTATGAGGTGCGGATATCGAATTAATTGAACGTGGTGATGCGAAAAAATGTTTATTGACGCGGTCACGAGGTGGCTACGGTAGAACTTGAGAGGCGAGTGGGCCGACTTATGGACGTGGTCACCTCTAGTGCCTCTCTCTTTGTGTGTGGGTTTTCAGGTGAAAGGCAGGGCTGGAGCCAAACGAGTTTTAAACGGGGGTAAAATTGAATGCCGGTGCATAAAACTTTCACCGGTGAGGGAGCGTAGAGAAAATCCATTTCCATGCATTTTGCATCCCTCACTTCCAGCAAACTCCCCCTTCCAGTTTACTCCCCCCCCTTTCCTCCCATGGGCCTCCCCCTTCTCCCTGCCACGGCCATTCTTTGTCCACCCCCCCCCCAACTTCCACCCCCTACGTTCCCTGCGCCCCCTTGTGTTTGCGTCGTCCCCCGCGGCGGCCACTCTGCCTTTCATCTTGCACGACCCCAAACCCAGCCATCGCCCTCTCCAGCCCCATGGGTCACCTCCAGTCTGCCACCGCCGCGATGGAAGAATGGAAGTCACCTCCCGAAAAATACGAGCTAAAAACTCCGCCAGGCACGGTGGAAATTTGAGCCGCGTGTGGAGAGAAACTGGGGCCAAGCGTATTTTTTTTCACGGAAAAAATTCACGGGCTCGTTGGGGAAACGTATGAGGGTGCCAATTATGTAGTGAATATGTTTGTGGAGAATGTGAAGGATCTTAGTGAATGGTACAAGAGATTATGTTAATGCCAACTAAGTAAGCTCCAGTATCAATTTATCTGTGGTTAGTGTCACGTTAGAGCTCGGCGCGGTTTCCATTAAAAAAGGCTATTGAAGAAAAAGGCATTTAATATTATCATCGTGATAATTTATAACTTATGCGTATCATTGATGCCACCTAATTCATTTGGACTTATTATCCTTTAGGATTGGGGTTTATAAAAGAATTTTTTGGCAGCGTAATGTATTTGGCGATATTTTAGAGATGGTGTGAATAAATTTCCTATGAATAGTAATTAAATATGTTTGTAGACTATTGGGCTAATTGAGGCTCTTCAGTAATGCTATCGGCGTTTATTACCGCTATGTACTTAATAACGCGCTGAAAATTGGCTCTATGAGGAAAATTTGGAAAATTATCTCATTGATGTATGAAAATGCCATGCTTTTGATTGAATCAACTTGCTGATTTTAATTCAATTTTTCAGAATTCCTTGATCTTACTGGCATTTTTTAAATGCAACTTGTAACCATTTACAGTATAATGATTCATTTATGATAGACGCGATCGCCAGGAAACCCTAGGTTTCATTAAAAACCTTGATTAAGCCAGGAAATAAATCATGCGAAAGATCCACAGAGAAAATCATTCGCCTTGACCGGGATTCGAACCCGGATACCCCGGATTTTTTCTCTGTGGATCTTTCGCACGATTGTGCGTTGCGGGTGACTCCCGTAAAAGTTATCACCGCGGCTAGTCCCGGTATACTTTAAACCAGGAAATAAATGATTTTTATTCAGATATATCAAATTAATTCCTTATTTTTGGGAGTACACCTAAGCAGGTGTTTATTTGGTATACATAGCAACTGCTTACTCTCTCTCATGATATTTTGAGAGATAAAATGCTGTCCTCTCTAATGCGTTAATGAAATAAAATCTCCGTGAAAGAATCTGATGTATGCTTTAAATTATGAAAAGGGAATATTTTACATTTTAAAATAAGCATAGCTGTGGTAAGAGGGCGAAAAAATTGTTGTTATTGTTTCTTTAGGTTGGAAAGGAAAGAGTAAAGCGTCGAGGGTTCGGGTCTAAGAGGATGGATGAGAATACGGGGTGGGTCTGGTGGGATTAGGGGAGGGGTGGGTTTGGGCGGCCAAGAGACAGCCCGGAGAGAGATGTAGCCGAGGCCAGGGGTCCACATTCCTCAGAAGGTGTTACTTATGAGAGTGGCAGGCCAGACTAGAATGAAAATTTCTCTGCCCAGATTCTTTCAGTAGCCCGCATTATTTAGGGGTGGACGAAAATTCTTTTTAAAATCCTAAAAATATGCCGCTTTGTAAAAATTCCTCGCAGCCGTCTTCTTTTATTTTAATTATTACCGGTTAGGAATGTAAAGGTCTAATAAAAGTCCATACCGGGAACATAATTTATCCTACGATGTGTACAATATCCTGAATCAGCATACAAGCGTCAATTGCTCCGTAAATGTAACTCCATTTCGTTCATTTCTTATAAGATGACCCAAATATACAAATTTGTGAAGAGGAAATGGTTTTTATCGAAAAGGATTTATAAGTTAGTTATTTACCCTCTGTACTGAAAATACGCCTGTAAAATAGATATAAGTTATTGAAAAGACGTAAATCTCCAATATATACGGAAGCAGACAACTTTTATCTCTGCTGTAAGGCATACTACCACGGAATGTAAGGATAAAAAATGCTATCCTCTTCAAAGAGTTGTTAAGTTGATGAAAATAGAATTTCAGCGAAGGAATTTGGTGCATGCTTTAAATTATGGAAAGGGTAACGGATATACGTTATGACTGATAAGGAAAATTTGGCTGTTCTCGAGGATGAATATATATGTACAAATCTGGAGCATACCACCAAAAGTTTTACCGATTGTTAACAGAAATACCAGAAAATGGACACTTAGACTACTTGAATTAAATTAACTGACCTGAGTTTGAGTGAGGACGAAGTGAATTTCGCAAGGAAAAAAAATTGCGGTAAATAATCCCAATGGGATAGTGTCTTCGGACGTTGTCTCTATAAAGACAGCTAAGCGGGCCGAAACAGTGTTGTAGTACTACGCATTCGGTCAACCTTTTTGAAAACCATTTGTATTGTGTATGGATAATTTTAACCATATCCAACCATGATAATTTGAGAAAAGTAGTTCATACGGTTGACCTAATAAATTGAATGAACCACCCCTAGTTAGAATGACGGCGATGGTAATTCTAGAAATGAAAATAAATAGTTTTTTTTTTAATGGGTAAATATCCTTAATGAGGTGGTTTTAATTTCCTCCACTATGACTGCAAAGTGAACTAAATCCGTGCTGCGGTAGGCAGCATTGGGTTTCCTCTGACCGCCACCAGCCGCCTCTATAAAGGCGGAACGAATTGCTGGTCAGGGACGGAAAGGGCGAGGCCCACTTCAGAGGGGAATGGAGTGAATTAAAGAAGGAAGGGGACCGGCGCGGCGCAAGAATAATGGGTCACGGGCAACGGGCTCCCTGACTAATTCCTCAGAAGGGCTCCATCATAAGTGGTAATGTACGTGAGAACAGGGGTGCGCTGGGAGTGGAAGTGTGTCCCGGAAGGAAGGGAAGGCGAGAGGAGGAGAAAACCTAGAAAGAGTGGTGGAGGAAAGAGAAAAATCTGGCACCCGCTGTGACGGAAAGAGCGAACAAAGGAGATGGAGGAGAGCGAGAGAGAGAGGAAAGAAAGAAGTCGGAGAGGCGCGAGGTGAAGGTGGGAAGAAAATGATGACAAATGCTCAGAGGCACGAATGGGCCATGGGAGTGATTTAAAACGGCGGAATCGGGTGATAAATATACATTAGTAACAGTTTATTTGGAGTACAAGCGCGTGAAGAAGGCGGAATAGCTCACTACACGAGTCAGAAATGTGTGAAATGATGTTTTGACTGCGTAATTAATCAGATGGGGCATCGGAAGGAGATGGGTAATACTGTGCCAAATTTGGATGAGAAATAATGAAAAAAACTACGGAATGAAGAACGAGACTGTTTTACATTGTTGTGGATGGAAAACCTTGAAAATGACATAATACGTTGATACCATGGCCGGTAGTTGAGTGTTGAGTTGAAGTGTAAACAATACTTTTTTAGTTTTTATCATGAGCATATCGAATTGCCACCAAATCAAGTATGAAACGATATTATACGTGGATGGAACTTAACCGTCAGAAGTTAAATAATGTTTAAATGATGAGATGATATTTTTTAAATACCTGTGTGAAATACTGGTGTCAGGTCTGAAGGGGTGGTGCATGCAGATATAATTAATCTTACTCTGTACATTACGGTCCACGCTTATTAAACTTGCATTCAGTGTGATAGGATATGTGTATATTGAAACACTGTGGTGATTAAGTCATTTTGCGACTGAAGGACACTCCGTTCCGCTGCACCGCAATCGCTCATTAATCATACCTTGACTTACCTCTCTCTGAAGCGTATAAGACATCATTATCTCTTCAGTTATTCAAATAATTAATTTTCTTTTGTACGCACCCTTACTCATCGTTCTTGTCATCTACCCCACCGTGCATTCAGCTATGAGAAGAAACATTTTTTCCCGTGGTACGATATCAACCCTTGCATAGCTCCTGCTATCTACAATTTTCCAGCGTTGTATCATAGACATACGATTTTTCTGAATTCAAGGGATTTATGGCCATTTTTTTATCGAAATTATTGAGTGCTATTCGATAAATTGAGGTAGACGCTTGTTTAAGAAAAAAATATGTTATATCCATTTTCATTGGTTTATAGTCTAAGGTCTAGATGGATTACCATTTCAGTACATAAAATATTTGTCTCTCCCTTTTATTGTATGACCTCGTAATTTAATTTATTTGTAAGCATTTGAGAATTTTTGTTTTTTTTTTGCCATATCCTGTCACCTTAAAAGTTTTGTGTCCAATAATTCTAAAAGCTAATGGTAGCCAGACGATTAATAACAACTTGAAACTTAAGAATGTAAAATTTCTCTTATGGCGTACTTCTATTGACTTTTTGCTTTAATAGGACAAGACTTATAGTACTAATGAATGTAGGTACTCAGTTCGCGTGAAAAAAACGTATATATCCTTGATATTGCGGAATCTTTTTAAATGAAAAATTTTGCATTCCATTAAATGAATATTCTTTCATTCTTTTTATTGTTAGATATCCTTGTTTCATTTATTAGTAGAAGAAATGAAATATTGCTCGAGCTTCATGACTATATAGTATTTTTATTATTTGTCTTCAATTGGGGTAATCTACCAGTTGCGTTAGGAACCCTTAACGCTAGCTCTATCATTTCTCCTTAGCTATTGTTCCTTTGTTGCCAATGCCCAATAATTCGTCATCTGAAAATTACTTTTATTCGTCCCAGATTACTGAGAAGGGTAATTTATCTTAATAGTTTAGGTAAGGATCGTACTTTTGGAAGTAATTCGTCCTTTAAATGTATTTTAATACTATTTAATGGAGAAGAGTGGTGATCTCGTGAACGGATCGTTGTCCTTCAAGGCGAAAGTACCTGGTATAAGTTTTGGTTGAAACCTGTAAACGCCTCTAACAAAATTTCTGGCAGAACTAGGTCGTCCAGGTAAAGGATATGGCCCCATTTACCTAACAATTTGTGAAACCCCATAGCCAGTGCATTATTCCGGAGTTACTTCCACCTTCATCAACGTAAACCAGCCTTGGGTTGAAATACTAAGTTTTGAATTTTTTCGTCAATTTTCCGTGAATTTTTAGTGGTGTAATTCAAACGTAGCATACCAATGTTAGCTTATGACTCACAGACGTTTTTAAGACTTTAGGGATATTTCCTTAGCGATACTACAGCTCAGCATCCTCCTTTATTCATGCTCGACTCCTTCATTACTTTCATGAAATCTCTTTCATCATCTATTCCTCACTTTGTCAATCCCTGAACTCCGTCTTTAATTGCTCTAAGTTCCCAAATCACTCTTATTTTCTATTATTTGCTTATGTCTTCTCAAACAGAGTGTCGATGAATACGTCGCTTTTCTTCATCCTTGTCATTCACAGTTCTTTGTATCTTTATTCTGGAACTGATTAGGACTAATATTTTATTGTTAGTTACGATAAAAAAATGTTTATCTAGGAAATTTTATTCCGTTAAGGAGTTGTGTATTTTAGCAGAATATTTTCATGTGGGAATTCTCAACTATGGGTACTTGGTGTGAGAGCTAAATCAAGTGGAATGTAAGGCGTTAGCACCTCTCCCTAATTCATATCAGTGAAACTGGAAACTTATACCGGGGAATCTCGGAAAATTATGACAATATAACTGTAGTAAAAATAGAAGGCAATTTTTAGTATACTTATCCTAAGAATGTTTAATTCTAGTGTAATTCGATATGACGGTTCAGTGAAACGTGTTGAATTATTCTCGGAATAGAAATAATTGGCGTAAAATAAAATTTTATCAAGTTTTTGGACAGTGAAGAAAAAGTATAGAAGATGCGTTTTAATGGGAAAATGAAGTGCGTTGGTTATTAAGTTCGCCGTAAATGTAAAATTTCTCAGCCGAAGTGGAAAATGCAAAGGTTTCCGAAACGACATGCCTACTAGCATATTAGAGTCAACATCTCTATGGCTTTTATGGCTGCTGCCCCGTTCTTTCGTTTTAACTGTTTCGCTTCTTCTCTCACATAGTACCTTCAAGGTGCGTAATTGCAAACGATAGTCGAAACCGACTTCTATCAAGAAACTCATTTTCCCCATTGTGAATGTGAAATTTCGTGTTTACTAATAATGTTCCAACTCACATTGCTCGGAGATAAGATTGAAAATGAGTTGGTGTAAGAATGTGGGCTCTATAACTAGATACTTAGCGTACAAGCTATGCTAATTTCTCGTTGGTAGTAACTAACAGCAATAGCTGTTTTAAAAGGAATACTAGTAATTTAACTTCGAACATTGAGTGAATTTTCTGAAAGTAAAATAATAGAGGCATATTTCAAAGTTGATTTTAACTGGAATGACTATGCTTGATATGCTCGTAGATATAATTATGACTGTGCGTACGAAGTTAGATTACATTTTACTTGCCACCGAAAAACACGCACGCAAGTTCACACTCAATTGCTTCTTTTCCTCTCCGGTATGAATCAATTGTCATTAATTACATTCTCTTTAGTGGTAGATTTGGTCGATATTCACAGAGTATAATATGTCTAATAAAGACTCTTGGTATACTTAGATTTTTCTAGAATAAGAATTTATGGAGTGATTAATTCATTTTTAAATATCAGCATTCTCTTGAACATATGAGCTGAAATAAGTTGTAAATGACATAACTGTTTACCGCTCTGACCGTCGGCCAATATTAATGACTACAAATTGAAATGAATGTACATAAGTAATGACTGACCGGAGAAAATTTAATATAACTCTTTAAATGATTGGATTAATCATGCATTTCACATTATATATGTTGTTTAAGTTTCGCAAATAACTCTTATGCCACTATTTCCGGAAACACTTGAGTTAGATCGCGCAAAAATTTGCTTGATTATAAAGGAAATACGTGTGCTCTTAGCAATATGGTGGTCATTATTTTCAAGATGCATTAATGTGATGGGAAAACTCTTTGTATAAGAGAGGAAAAATATTAAAACGTCGCCGCTGAGATGCTTGATCGAATTCATAAGATTCTGTGCAAGAAGTTTCCTTATCGTCCTCTTCCAGCCCTATCTGCCGCACCGCCTTGATTATTAGGAAAGCGAAGGATATCGTGTACCAAGGACATGGAAAATTATAATAGAGCACGTCAGTATTTCGAGTAATATGGGGAAGGAGAAGAGGATATAAGGCAGAGTGGGAAGTGAGTAAGGGGGTGAGTGAGTCGGAAATGCAATGGAATGGCTCCGTGGGGAGTCGAGTCAGCGTTAGGGGACCGTGGCAACAAGGAGGATAGAGGAGGAGTAGGGGGGTGTTTCAGGGAGGCAAGGGGAGGGGTGGTTATGGGGATAGCGCCAAACGTATTCCCCTCGTTCCAGCTAGATAATGGCGGTTATTTGTTGAGAGAGGTAGCGCTAACGAGGAGGCGGTCGAGCAGAACTCAAGGGTGCGTGGTGGGACGAGGTGAATGGTGGGAAGTGCAGGGGGTTGAGGGAGGGGTCTGAGGGAAATCCTGTTGGGTAAGGGTATTGAGGGGGTTTTGCTAAGAAGGTAAGGGAAGGGGGTGGAATAAAGGGACAGGGATAGGAAGGCGTAGAGGGAGAGAGAAGAATAGGATCCCCTAATCTAGTATTGCACCAAATGTATTCCAGTACAAGTTTTGAAGTACTTAGATAGCATGGGATTAATAAAACAGTCAATTAATTTTGTTAGATAACAAATTACATACAAATAAAAAATTCTATGTTAGATACTATAGTTCGAATAGGGCGGCCAAAGGAATTGTGGAAGATAGAGTTGGCGATTAGGCAAGTGAGGGAACTCGATTATGTCGAAGAATATAAGGAAATAATAATGTACGTATACCTGTCGCTGTACTTGAATACATCCCTGATATTGAACAACCTATAATCGAGTTTAAGTATTCGAGTACTTAAGCGGCTTCAAGAATTCATATACGCCGACCAATAACTATGTCCGAGTACTTTTGGATCTCTCGTACCCCGCACCTTAAACCTACAGCACTGAGCGGAGTCACGCAAAACGCCCTTAGGGTGATGGACCGTGTGTTGTGCTGGTAGCGGTGGTGGCCGTGAGTCGATGCAGTCGGCTGTCTTCAGATGGTTGGGAGTGTTTGCAATAGGGTTTCGGGTGTTTCTACAAAGGAGTGGTGGTAGGCGCAGTGAATGAGTGGTGTGGGGCATTTACGGAAGCGTGGAATGAGCGCTGACGGAAGAGAGAAGATCCCGTTGAAGGAGAGGCCGTTGGGAGGCGAGTGGAGGGGAGTTGAAAAATATAACTGGGTAATGACAGTCTGAAAGAGTGGACTATAAAATGGGAAATGGAAATTTCGGCCGGGAAAGGGGTTTAGAGAGAGAGAGGGAGAGTGGGTGGGGAGTAATTTAAAGGGTGCGATATTATTAGCCGAGCGTGGATGTCGGAGTGGTTGGAGGCGCGCACACTGTGTGCAGGGACAAAAATGTCGTAAACGGTCTCGATGAAAATTTTAAAGAGCAATTCTTTCTCGGCGCGGAACGGTCGTTACTTTTGGCCTCTACGGTCTTGCGTGAATAAAATATGGGGTAGCGTATGTCTTGCCGGGAGATGAGGGCTCTTTACCTCCCACCGAAATGCTTTGTACGCAATGTCACGCTCCAATGCTACCTTTACTCTCAGGGATGGTTCTATTATCATCAATTACATTCTCTTTAGTGGTGAATTATGTGCGATTTAGCCACCTGTGGTAATTTCGAATATTTCGGGCAGGGAAAAATGAAGTTTATTAACATTTAGAAGTACGATAATTACATTTAATTATTTATCGTACACTACATTCCTGGTACATTTTAGTACAAGAAGTATTAATGTACGTTACATGCCATGGATGCGGAAAGAACTCCCATAAAGGATGAAATTTTATTTTCACCAGTTACCGAAAATTTAAAACAAAATATATATTTCTCTTTCACTGAGAAAAGTTTTCATTACACCTCTCTCTCTAGCTCATCTTGGGGGTTTTATGTGGAAAATATATGTCAAAATTATAAAACTCTTGGAGAGTAATAAATAAATTACTAGAGAATGTAGTGTTGGTAAACTGAGCAGTTTGCCTACGAACAATATACCCTAGGTAGTCATAGACGTTTTGGCTATATTAAGTTTAAAAACAGGATTTTTTTACTGGTATATATACTCGTGTTGCCGGAGAAGTGAAGGTTCCAATCCAAATCCACTTTTCCTTACACTCCTCTTAGGCTTGTGGATCGGGCAGCCTATAGGCACAGTCTGTATTTGAAGGCGTCTTAATAAATTTCACTCACTCCCGTGCCCTGTCTGATTTAAATATCATTCAGTGCCATTAAATGTGAGATGTCAATTGGAATTTTTGTGGGGAGAAACGAAAACAAACCGAAGCGCAGATTTTTATGCGAATTCTCAGGAGGAAGGTGGGGAAACTATGGGTGCATATTATTGGAGAATAGTGGGGGATTCGTGGAAGAAAGGGAAGGTCAGACGGGGAAGGAGAATGGCGGAAAGAGGCGAGGGAGGAAAAAGGTGCGGGTTTTGCGGGAATGAAAAGAAGAAGCAGAACAAAGGAGAAGGCAGCGGGAAGGAAAAGGAAGGATTCTTTTATTTTTCTTACGAAAAGAATCTCCCCCGACTTAAGGAAGGTAAGGCTGACGATGGAAAAAAATGAAGAAAGAGCAAAATAAAAGGCAGACGGATAGAAAAGGAAGGAAGAAAACTGGAGATGGAGAGTGAGTTGAGAAATAAGGTATAGAAAGGGAGCGAGGGAGATTTGAAGAGGAGTTGGGTTGAGAGGCAGGGGAAGGGAAAAGAGAATATTGCTGTGCGGAAAACCGTGCAAGAGCTCAACATTCTCACCCCGTCTAAAGCGTCCCTTTTTAACTCTCCTGAACCCCGTGCGACCCTGCCCACCCCTGACCCTCACTCTCTCCGGAGTGGGCTATGGGTTGGATGCCCACTCCTCACGCAGCATTTCTATTTTACCCCACACCGATGTCCCCAATCGTCCCCATCCTCTTAAAGGGCTCTCCCAATCGAAAAAACCCGAGGGCATGCACCCCCTCTCCCCCGCAGTCACTCTCGCATCCAAACCCTCCATTAAAAACCACCCTCTCCCGGAGCACTCCTTTTATGTATTTGTGTTTTTTTCCTCCCTTCACTTTTCACCCCTTGGGAAGTGTCCCTCCCCGTGGCTGTGACCACCCCCTCTTTGCCTCTGCTTCCTTAGACTTCCCCTATTTCTCACCACACTCCTTCTAGATCTTTTTCCACCTCCTTCATCCCTTTCTGCATTCCCATCCACCCACGCAGAGGTGGCCATTAGTTAAGTTCGACGGACCCTGGCAGGGATTGACTGAGACAGCAACTGAAAAGGACTAACAGAATCCCTCCCGCTTTCTTTCGGGCCTCAAATCGTCTCTCAAAGCTTCCGCCCTCTCCTCCATTCTCATCGCCTCTTTTTATGTCATTCTCCATTATACACCCCACTCCTCTGACGTTCTCTTTGTCATCAATTTTTCCCTGCGCGGGCTTCCTGATTTTTCTTCGTTTCTCTCTTTAAGTGTCACTCCCTCCCATTTCAATATTCAGACGGTGAAGATGTTTGGAGAATTTTATATATGATTGTTATTCCGTAAATTTGATCTGGGAAATATTTGTGGAAATAATCAGGTAGAGAAGCTAGCTTGGCTTTTATAAACTGTAAAGGTGTCATCTTACTCTCTAGAATTGCTGAAATCTGTTTATGCTTCATCATGTATGAAAAATAATCCATATGACGATAGCTTTTATACGTTGTCTTCTTGGTAGTCGTTTATTTGTTTTTCCATTTAACCAATCTATAAAAACAACCAGTATATGCATTGTAAAAAAATATTTTACAGATTGATGGCTTTATTCTGTTGTAGCACAATTATGGACACTCATATTTTTATATAGAATTTAAATCTTATCGACCGCCAAATTTTTATAACAATCTTTATAATCTTATTTCGTTCTAAGAAGGTATTTGTTACGTAATTTTGAACAATTTTAAAGATTCTGGCATTATTATCTCGAAACGCCTTTGGAACTATCATGTAAGTACTAAAATATCTTTCACTTGGAGAAATTTATTTATAATGTTTGAGAATTATGTAGTTTCAGTTTTCCCATTATGTAGTGACAGTTGCTCAGTGGTGCAGAATCTGGTTGAAAATTTCTATCAATATCACTCTACTTTTTAATTAGTATGCATGCTGCATTCAGAGCTCGACATATCTTATTCCTCATTCCAGAAGGCAATCATTTCACTTCCGCTTCCAGGGTGTTGCTTTAGTTTCTTTTATGTACTGATGTTGTCGTGACTCGCGTGCTGTGTTTAAAACCGTTCATTTTTGCTCTTTGGCCGACTTTCCTCTGGTTGCCTTGCGTGGGCTTCTTAGAGCATTTAAACTTCAAACAGACATTACTTCGTTCATGCAATGAAATTCTCAGTAATTATTAGGCGCACCAGAACGTTCAATTCACAGAGTAAACGTCCAGCGGTCATGCTCTAAGTGGAGGTTTGTTTATTTATTTCATTGATTAAGAAACAAGATCGTGAGCAATCAAATGCTTCTTTGATAAGGGTAATTTTATAAATAACCAGAATATGATCGCAAGATAATTTTTAACTGGAAATATTTTTGAAAATATTTCTATACACTTGTGGCTAAGAAATTCCCCATTGCTTTTCTAGGCTGCAAATGATTAGCCATCTATAAGCCCACTTTCGTTGTGATGTTTCAATTTCAATGCCATTGCATTTTCTCTAGCCATTTATTCAAGGAGAATAGTATTTTGATGATGATATTTTTTTGCAATTTAATAATGCTATATATTCCAGTTCGAGAAAAAAAGAATTATTGCGTCAGGGGTTCTCGTACTCGAGGTACCACCTAACATCAGTCACGCTAAATTATTATTTTATTTCATCATGTGATGCAGTTTATGTTCCAAGAGTTCATGCTTGCTTACATTTGAGGCGTGAAGGTCAGAAAATCAGAGAAAATTTGATTAACGTACATGTTTATAAAATTACTGCATCTCATCAAATGAAATGCATTTGCACACTTCCACAAAAATATTAAAAATTTACTATAATATTTCAAAATGTCACTCTATAACGCCTGAATCAGTTGCACTACTACATACTTGTTGCCTTTAGGATTTTAAATCGTTTTGATTACTTAAAGAAGCTACTTGTTAAAGAGATCGGGACAATATTCTGCATTAGTTATGTACGCAGCGAGTAAGGACGATTAACTAATTATTTTCTTCTAAATGAAATGAGATTTTCTTGAGAAGACTGAAGAAAATGGTGGCTAAAGCAAATGAATAATATTTTACCCGAATAGGTATTCCCAAACAGCTTTTGGATTGAAAGATTAAATGGGTGAGGGATGTTGTCACTTACCTCTTCCAGTGATTTATCAAAGCAAATGTTGAATGTGCCTATTCTTAAATGTACTGTGAAGGTAGTGTGCAGGCTTCTGTTAGGCAACTGAGACTTCAATAGGCTATGGAGTTCCGTGAACTTTATAGTGAGCATATTTTCTTGTATGGGGATGAGATTAAGTTAAGGAAAAGCATTGTATGAAAAAAGTGTATTTGCGAGAATTATCTTTCAATATGTGGAATTATCTAGCAACGTTGAATATAATCGTTAAAATAGCTTTTGTTTTTCTTTCTTACCTTTGATAAAAAAGCATTTATTCCATGAATCAGTAATTGATGAAAATTCACAATATAGGAATAATAGGCTCATTTACACTGAAGCTCTGTATGTTCCCAGCTTATTTTTGAATTATCTTAGGGGATAACATGCTCTACCGAAGTGACTCCTACACATATTGTGAATCTACAAAATACGTGATACTATACTATACGTGCCATTTAAACTCATATAGAATTTGGTGCTCAATAATGTTTTTACTTTTAGGGCAATTATTCTTCAAACCTTCTGTGTGATAATTCTAAAGTTAAAAATCTTGGAAATTACGTTTAGATTAAAACGAATTTGGATATATTGACTTTTTCTTATTTACATGTATTTCACGAGAAAACAAATTTACTATAACTAACGTTGCACGAGTTTGTCGTGAAAGATAATCGAGATTCAATTTTCAAGTTTTATAGTTTCAAGTATAATTTTTTACCCAAATGTTATTGTAATCAATCGAGGCTATGAAATACTGGCTTTGAGTTAGAAATATCAGGCTCATATTTCAATCTATCGTTATTTACGCGTGGAAAGCAAAAGAGTCATGCTATAATCTTCGGATTGAAACTCTTGCTGAGTGTGGTGTTGTCCATCGTGGTATTTTTCTTGAATGCAATTTGTCGCTTAAAAGACTGCTATACTATCTTTGAGAAACAGTCGAAAGGGGCAACGCGATGCACAACTCAAAACTTTGGTATGAACGAATTTTTTCGATGATAGCACTACATTTCCGCATCTTAAATTAATGTACGAAAATAATAATATAATGATATAAAGTAATGAGTTACAATGCATTTATGCTGTTCTTTGGAGACCATAGGTAACCTTAATTTCATATTTTTTTGGCTTGCATTTTGAAAGAAGTATTCAAGTATAGTAAGCTGATACGCTAAATTGATAAGACAACAACTGCGCTCAGGTACGACTGATATCCATGATAATGTTTTAATCATTTGAAAGCTGCGAATTTCATTTCATAGTGTTTCGCGATTAAGTGTTATATTAATTATTGTATTTTTATCCATCTCAGTAAAAGAGCACCTTTCCTTGGCAATACAATGGCACGGCCATACCCGATTTACGTTTCCACGCTGTGCACTTCCTTGTATCCTTAGTGACAATAAGGTTTTACTCGTGATGGTATTCAACTTTTGACTGCTTGCTACCATAAACCCTTTTGGACCGACTTTGATCAAACAAACTCATTCCCTTTATCTGTCCCTTTGCATTTCTTTTTTTATGGTGGCAGCCCTTCCCCTCTCATTCCCTACCAACGCCCTTTCCTCTCGCCTCCCAAAATGTTTCCGTCATCCCCAATTCTCGTCAACCTCCTCAATTCTTAGAAATTCTTTTGTTTTCCCCCACTCGTCCTTCACCGTCCGTCCCACTCCGCAGGCCTTCTTCCTTCCGTTGCTCTTTTATTTTACGCTCTCAACTCCACTTCCAATCAATTTCTTCTCCTTTATTCCTCACAGTTTTAAGTTTGCTTTACGAGGAAAAGGAGTACTTAAGATTCTACTAAATGGAAGAGTTTTTTTATGCCCCGAGGAGAGAGTGAAAAAACGTAAGATCGGAAAGTTTATGGCGCCTGGAATGAAGGAAAACGATTCAGGCTGGCAAGTGTTCTGTGAAAAAGATCAGGAGAAAATGTATTCTTGCACACTAGGTTACTGTTATGATCTGTGCGTATAAAACGTGGGATATGTATCGCACGATTGCTCTCTAACGCTTGACGACAATTTTTACATCTGACATTTGAATAGCACGCGTTCACTGTCTGGTCTTAATTCTGAGCACGTTATTTCAAGTCACCGAGTTCTTGTCATTTGAGGATGACAGCTCTGATCGTTTATTTTTGGCATCAGAAATCATTCCGATGCCACTTAGCTTTGATCAATTTACCCTTCGTTTTAATTTTTTCGGTTTGGCGTTCAAATGGTGGAGGCCAAGATACTAACTGGTAGTGACGTTTAATGACTACTTATTCATTCCGATCGATTAATTCCTGACGAATTTATGATCGTATTTGGCAGTTGTTTCTTGTACGAAGATATACTGGTAAAGTATTTTGCTGATTGCAAGGTTACGTAATATCAATATGTTTTCAAAGCGGTAATTTCGAGGAAACAATTTTTGTCGTTCTTAAACATCAAAAATATGGCCACAATGTCATTTGTTTTCCAATTAGGTGCATTTGTAGTTCACTTATCGAAGAAAATATAATTGAAATTATAATAGTTTTTAACATGCATAATCTATGGAACCCCGAAAAAATTAGTGATAACCTGTATGAAAGGTTAGCATATTTGAAATATTATTTGTTGAAAACCATTTTCTATAAACTTTATCCATCAAAATTCTCGGAATATCAGCAAACTTAAACCCCGTGAGAGTAATGTGTAGGCATACTGTGTTTTCTGAGTTCTCTCCACATAAAAAAAAAATATTTCACATCAATAAATTGCGATTAGAAAATTTTCTTATTGAGAAGTTTTAATGCAATTTCGTGAAATGATTAGAGGTCTGCAAACATTGTCGTAAAGTGTTCCACGCGTCGCTAGAATTTTTAGTGGGTTTATATTTCAGATGCAATTTCAGAATGTGTCACGAAGTGCACTAAAATTTACTGCTTGAAAAGTTTTCTGAAGGTCCGGGGAAATAGGTTTCACAGGACAAAAACCTAATAAACGCGCCCGTCTACGCCTTTACGTGGTGTCCTCCGGAAATTTCTCATCACCTCCTTGCTTCCCGGACGAAAAAATTGTAGACTTATATCAGGTGGTCTCCCCCGTCACCAGAGCCTAGGCCGTTGAGAAGCCTGTTTCGCGCGCATGACGTGAATGCCCTCGTATAGCTCATATTTAGCGCGTGTCTTTACAACCTCCGGTTTCCCGGTCCTTGGCCTTAGATTGATATTTACTACTTACCACGTTGGTGTACCTCGTGTGCGTCGATGATCTCTGAGTCGCGTCTCACGCGCTGGATTTCGCTGTGAAACAAGCTCTCTTCCCTTTAACAGTCAAGTGATCCGTCTTTCACTTCTCGGCCTCTTTGTATCCCCTTAACAAAACTTCACGCTCTATCCCCTTACTTGTGCCCTGGTCTTCGATCCCCTTAGAATTATCCTCCCAATTTTCTTTCAACCCTTTCTCTTCTCAGGATATTCCCCTTTCACCCGCCCCGCCCATCCTTCTTCACGTTTCACCTCCCTTTGGATTCGCCCAACCTCCTTTCGTCTCGACCCCTTCCCTCTTCTTTGCACGTGTGTGTATGTGTGTCGCAGGGTACCCGTCCTTATCGTCCCGCCATTTACCTCGCCGCCACTAATTAGGGCCTTGAAAGAGCAACAACAGCGGAGGCGACAGCAGCAGAGGTGACGGGGCCGGCACGAACGGCCCAAAGTATGCGGCGTAAGGGAAGGGAAGGGTTCGTGAAGGCCGAGATGTAGGGGGAGGGATGGGGTTAATTTTGCGAGAGGGTTGTGTGGATGGAGACGGAGGGCGGACAAGGGGTGGATGGAAATTAAGTCCGTTGGTACGAGTGCAAATGAAGGAGGAGGAATGACGCGAGTGGCGGTGTGAGACGGGCGAGAAAATGACGAGTGGAGGTTAAGAAAAATGAAGAGTGCTTGAGCGTTGAAAATGAGAATAAGACGGGTGTGAAGTGCAAAACACTGTTATATGGGTAAGGGTTCTATGAAACTTTTCAGTGAACAAAAGAAAACGTAACGCTGCGAGCTATTCAATTTTCGTAAACCCTGTTAGTTATTTCTATTCAACGTCAACGCTTTTATTTTTAATCTCTAAGTAAGTTAAACATTTAATAATGATTCACTTTTTCCAATTTTTCAAGAAAATACTTTGCGGGCTTTATAACAAGATGAAACTACCGCTCAATATTCTTCTTTCTAATTGTAACACTCATAGATACTTGTGAAGACTCAATATCAAAAATCAAATTTAAGTAAAATGATTTAACTGTGTGATGCATTTTCTGTTGTATATTCTAAAAATATAAAAGCTTAAAATCATTGACAATTTAATGCAATGGATTACATAGAAATCCTTCAGTTAATCGAATTGTATTTGAATATGCGAAGAATGCATACATAAAGGAGTTTCGAATTAGTTATATAATTATGCTTATTGAGAATTTCAGAATATAAGGTTATCAAATCAGACAAGACTCAAAAAGAGCTTAATTGGTTAGTTACCCTCTAGTGACGTAATATTTTTCATCATTAGCGTCACCCCACGTATTTCCGCTTTCATACCTGGAAAAAGCAATATTACGGAAAGGTGTTTTGATCGCCAAACCGCGCAGAATAGCGGTTATCGGTAATGATCGCATTACTCTGTGATGAGGTCTCCCGAATCATGATGTACCGCGATAAAATCGAAGGGAATGCGCGCGAAAAAATTGACGCTGCCGAACTAGAGGTAGATGCACGTGAAATACGAGACGCTGGATGGATGCAGGCAAGCGATGGGTGGAATCGGAGGAGGAGGGGTTATTCAGCCCTTGATGCGAGAGCACGAGACTTCACTCCCTTTATTCCATCCCACCGCGAACGGCAGATAGTTTTCTCGAGCATCGGCGTGAGCAGCGAGAGAGGCGCCGCCGTGGAGGTTATGCAGCCCGAAAATGCGCCGAAGTGCACGGAAGCGTTGCCGTGATGCAGGATCCGCAGGCGACGGCCACGCTCCCCTGAGAGATCACACGGATAGGATTTTACTGCTTTGTGGGAAACTTCTGGCGGGAACGAGGTAGGGTTTCATGGAGATTGGAAAATAGGTCAATGAACGGAATTGGAGACGCGCCTCCGGGTCGCTTCGCGGATGTTATGCGAGTGGCTACTCGGTGATCCGAAAAGAAATGCGAAAAAGAGATGTGAGACTCCGGTAACCCTTGGAGATGTCTACTTTACAATTTTTTGTTTATGATCTCGGTTTTAATTTATCTTTTTACTAGCATTTGGAAACAAAATAATTCAGGCTAACACTAACGGGGTGAAATTAGGGGAGATGGAAGCAAGGATTTCTTACTGCTCGGCGGTATGTTATTCATGCACAAAGAAGAGATATGACGCATCGTGCTTAAGCTTTGGAAATTTATAAGGCTTTAAGAAATACATGTAGAGAGGAACTCGGCGTAAGATTTAGCATGATTTTTAGCAAAAAAAGCTCGGTAACTTTGGCGTAGCATTTAATACTAGGGGCAGAGTTCCAAAATTCCCTCCACTAAGAAATTATATAGAGATTAAGCTTTCTTTGAAAATCTCCACGCACGCCGAGATTTAAACACTCGACCCGGATGCACTAGAGTTTAGTGAGATATTAATCGCCATACCAAATACTCGGGGCATTTTTTTCAAGTTTTCAATAGTTGAAAACAAAGATTTAGTGTTTATGATTATTAAAGAAACGGTTTCGATTGGAGCTAAAGGGTCAAGTAAGCAAACACCTGCAATGTAAGATTTTATTTTTATCAGAAATGTATCACTAGAAAGATGTTGTTTCAAAAGTAGGTATGGTGGTAGGATGTAATCAGTTGGATAAGCTGAATATGCGATGAGACCATGCTATAATAATTTGATCCAAATAGGGATAGGATATGAGTAATTTCGGCTATGATAATGATGATTACTTTTACCCACTTTCCAATTCATTCCGTGTATAGCGCAATTTTAAAGTTCCTCCGGAAATGCTGAGTGACGCAATATTACCTAATGGAGGGGTTTGTAGTCTTGAGGAATTTTTTTTTTTTGCTTTGAGAAAAGGGTTTGTATTCTGTGAAAATTAGCAGAAGGCATTTTTCTTACATGCTTTCTCCAATTTTTGGAATATCCCTTAGCTTGATAACTCAACTACCCACCTTAAATGAGGAAAGCCTCCTCCATCATTGGTAATCACTTAGAATTTACTGCCAACCTAGTTATAGCAGTGATCGGGGACGGCAGATGAAGCATCGTTGAGGGCGGAGAAATATCTTGGGGTGCATTTGGGAGGCAGGCGGCTGTTTAAACGGCAAAACGAGGGAGGTGGTTTTGCCTCCTTTATAGTTTGGGCGGGAGAATGAAAGGAAGCAGATAACGCACAGCACGCGTATGAGAGATGAGTGGAACCTTTGGAAGGGGGTAACGGTTTGTTGAGTTTGGCCGGGTCGAGCGAGAGCCATTTTCTCGAAGTCATTGTCGAGGATGGCAGAGGCTGGGGGGTTGAGGTGGTATGGTGAATCGTTGCTGGAGGTAGAAAAAGCCCTGAACCACGGGGGAGGTGGTTGAACCCCACCTTAACCTCCCGTAACGCACGTGCTCCCGTAAGAAGATGGCCTCCAAAGGAGTTTGTCGTCGTATCAGTGGGGGTTGATGATTTTCATTTTGCATCAGAGCAGAGATAGCCTGGCGGACTTACTCTTGGAGGGCGAACAGCTTGGTCGATGATACAGATAAGGGGCCTGTACGTCACAGTTTTTGTGTGAAAACAGGGGTCGCTTTTTGTGCTTTGTCATGCAACTGCTGCTGAAGAGAGGGGGAATTTTCACACGCACCTGCAAATTATAACTTGGAATTTTGGATTGGACTGGGGGCTCTCTGAAACATTTTTTACGATATTCATTGAATGGAGCAGGGTAGGGTGATAACTGAAGAGAAAAGGCTTATGCATGCACCATCAATCCCACGCAAAATGTTTCCCGAAGCTCTAAGTGGGTTGGGCTGATTATCGATGACATGATTGCTGATATCGGAGTTATGCCTTCAGTTGAGAGGCACCCTCTTACCTTAAGGGATAAAACGTGGCGTTATTGAGATTGGTTTCTGGCTGTGATCAAAAATTTAAGATTAGATTAGAGGAGTTCAAAATTGGTTCGGAGATAGATTTGACATACCAACGTTACGAATGCCTTGTCCGTGTTTTGACATTTCTGAATCAATACTATTCTAGTTCCAATGACGATGTCAAATTTTATAATTGCATATTACATAAATAGGTACAATCATAACTAACTGATAAATTGTGTGTATTTTTAATTATTGAAGTCTATCGTGCTGCTGTAGCTAATTCATTGATGATGGCAGGCAATTCAGGAAGTAGCATTATATACATTAGTCTCTTTGAAGAATAATTTTTCAAATCCTGCATCGTGAACGGCGGTGAAAAATGCATGAATTGCTGTGACAAAATTCCCATCTCGAGAGATTTTGATACCATAAGAAATAGCAATTTTTCTCATGCCAATCAATGTATACCTATGTTCAAGGTTGGAAAAATCATTTCAATTACAAAATGCTAGTTTTAGTCCTTATTTTTATCAGCTGAAGATTCACAAATTTTTGGCACTGTTTCACTTTACTTTAGGGAGTGGAAATGAAGTTATTCCCAATTTTTGTTGAGAGGATTATAAAACTAGCAAAAAATTCAGTGTTAATTTAATATCCTTATTTTGCAATTATCGTCCATAAATGTTTGATTTTAAAATTTTAGCACCCTTTTTACGATCTTAAAAAAAATTAGGAAAAAAAAATATTTTTATTAATACCCGTGCAAGGAACCAGCTGCTGGTGCATTTAATCATAAAAGGCAAAGGCAATAATTCGTGCAAAACTTGTTGACTAGCCGATTATATATCATTTTATCCCTGAGTAATCATTTTACAGCTTATAGGGTTAATGGATATTTTTACCATTTTGCTTGATGTATGGCCCCTTTGCGAGATGGAATGAAGAAATTCCGTAGAAGCACGAGGTGATATGAATTACGACCTGAAGCAGAAACAAAGTCCGGGAAAATTTGAGGAGGCAAGAGCAATAAATAATGTCTTGCTCTAACATCAGTTGATGTAATTGAATTAAAGGCTTGCCACACACGCTAGAGTAAAGACCAAAGACTGGCTAGTTCCAGGCCAAGAAGAAAGCACACTCGCGCTGGGTGCTCCACCTACATCCTTTCTTGAAGCAGTTCCGCAGTATATTTTTTCGTCCGCTCAGTATTTTTCCTTTTTTCAGTGTTTCATTTCAGTGACAGTAGCCATTGAAGGAATTTCAGCTGTATCCAATTATATTAGTTTATACATTTACATACGTTTATACATTCGTATTTTTGCCCCTGAAAGTGGAGAATCGGCCTTCTCAAAACTTTTTACGCTGTTTAATTAACCCTGCTTATCTTAGTTTTTTGATTACTGTTATACCATAATTTAAAAGAGTACTAAGGCGTCTAACGAAAATTATATCTGCGCAGTGTATGTTGCTATGCTACCTCACCGACTCATGTAGTAAGTATTGATTCAATATAACGATGTGATACTTTCTTCCCTCCTTTTCATAGTGCAAAGCCTAATTTTTCTCGTCGTACAAATTTCAAGTTCCAGATGAGTTGTCAGTTTGTCATAAAAGTGCTCTGTTATTTTTGTTGCCATTTTGGAGCTTAGCGTTGATGTTTCTTCGAACTTACTATTTTTCCTGAGTTTGAAGAAAAACACTAGTCTAAAAAACTGACCTACACTGCTGGAATGTGCCCTTCTGCTTAGGTACGCCCCCTATCCAGTACATAAACGTGATCGCTTCTCTTCACTGCCACCCGAAACTCAGATGATCCCTCCTCCGCTCCCAATCTCTCCGTCCTGCCTCACAATCCCAACATCGTCCAGCGTAAAACCCTGGCCCCCGTCAAACCCCGCGACCTCAGGGCGCTCGGGAGTGCCGTCCGCCGGGCGCGAGAGGGTGCTTATCAAAAGAGGGGGCGTGTCTTCCGTATCACGCAGGTCGTATTCAATAGACCGCCGCGGGAGGGTTTAGTTTTCTGGCGGCCGGAGAGTCGGGACTTGCCACCGTGGCGAATAGTGGCGTTCGGCGGTGGTCGTGAACGGCAAGGGAGTGCCTCGGGTAAACGAGTGGTGTGGGTGTCTGCTCCCTCTGTTTCTCTCGTTTTCTCTCTCCCTTTCTGCTTCTCTCATCCTACGCCCCTCGCTCGCTCATTTATCACTCGGGCTTCACAAGATATCGTGCGCAACGGTTTTTAAGATCGTAAATGTAGATTCGGCAAACAAAAATGCTTCCCGAATAAAAGAAAAACATCGCGCGCGGTGGTGTAGGAGGAAAAAATATATATGTGTATATAATGGCTCCGTTATGGGGCGAACAATATTTTACCATCCTCCCCACTTGAGCCGCTCCTTGCTCCACTCGCCACACTTTAACGTTCTCGTGAGCATTCCTCCCCTCAACGAGCCATTTATGTCCCTACCTCGGGAGGCTAATAGCAGAAATAGAGTGTCTCTCTCGGGTATCTATGGCTACGTAATGATAACTGCCTCTCCGAAAGAGCCGAGGTATCTTTTTTTATTTCAGAGGGGCAGAAGTCTTTGCGTAGCGACGCATTACACGCTCCCAAAAGATCTCTCGTTACGTTTTTTGTTCATTTTTTCATCTTAACGGCCCGCATAATGGTGAATGGGAAGGCATTTGCTCACCACCTCTTTTTTTTTAAGTCTTCTTCCGGAGGTTTTCCAGTCAAGCATTTGTGGAAAGGGATAGATAAGTGAGTTGGAAGGAGAGGCGGAAATGCTCGCCGTTACTTTCCACGTTCGTAAGGGGAAAAAACAGTAGCGTTCAGGAATGGACGCGTGACACACGCGTTCAGGCCATACTGAGTCACTTCATATCCTCCTCGTCTTTATTTATAGACCCTCAAGGCCTGGAGTGTTTTTTCCCTCCTTTGCATGTCACTCGTGAATTTTTTGACATTCCGAGCGATCGAAGCGGAGAATGACACGGTAAGTGCGGCCATTAAAAAGAATTCCACGGTATGATAAAAAATTACAAGGAGAGAAGGAAATTGCTGACACCTTTAGTTTTTCGTGAGTCTCAACCCTTGGATATTTGCATCCGCTTGTCATGTGGGAAACAAAATTTCTTCTTCCAACAAGAAGCGTTTACCCGAAAAAATTAGGCTATTATTGATCAACTCAGGCAAGATAGTCTGTGTTTTGGTGCCAGCATTTTTCTTAAGTGCCCAAATAATTTGCCTTTTATCGCTAACTGGACAGGGTGACCGGTAGCCATTGCATCCCTGTCGTCAACGGGGAACGGATTTTTTCCTGTCACGTCAGTGTCTGCCTCTGTGAGCTTAAAAACGGTGAAATTGATCACTTTCCTTCTTTTTCCAATTCTGAAGTCATTCTCGTTTGGCACTTTTCAAAGATAATTTTGAATAAACGTATTTGAATTCCGTCTTGAAAGTGGTGTATTTTTACATATTACGGTAATAGTTGTTCCCGCTAAGATATCAGCGCGGAAGTAATTTCCTCGAAACCTTGGTGCAGTATGAAGGTAGTTGTATAAAATAACCCATGAAATTTGTTTGAGTTCACTAAAATTTATTTTTACTCTTTTGCGTTGTAATTATTTTCCTAATCCAACTTAAAATATTTTTTCAACTCATTTTATTTGTGATCTTCACGAAATCGGAAATTTAATTATTCCTTACTTATATAAACTAATTCGTTACATAAACTAAAATCCCTTTCATGACCATCGGGCAACCTGCTTTTGTGCTTTTTATTGCATTTAATGGATAAGTTACCTGCGTAAGAATTGAAAATCACTGGCTAAAACATATGTTACCGTTATCGTTGGAAAAAATCTGTTCTCCTTATAATAGCGATGCGTTGGCTGTCAAATGACTTCATTATGAAGATATTATGTCGTAAGTAAATATGTTTTACATGTGCTTTCTTTAATAATTTTCTGTATATGGTCTGAATATTATGTTAAGACACAAATAATGGATGAAGGGTCATACTAAAGCGGCAGTAAGAGTAACCGCTAATTGGATTAGATATTATAAAATCCCAATCGAGGACATTCAGTTCACCTGATCATGAAATTACTCATTATGTAAACTTTTTGATACGTATCATTGAATAGAGAGTTACTTAGTAAAAGGCTATCAATTTTACTGTAAGAGCAGAGAATCAAAGAACGCATTGCCTTCTTGAATGAATTCACCATTTCGGATAATTTGATTTGGGATTCTAACCTTACTTTTCACCCGCCTTCTGTTGCTCGAGACACTTAATGTTAATCTAAAAGAGTACCCTCATCCAGGAAATTTTCCGGGATGTTCATCCAATAATGACTAGTTGGATGGTAGGAGCTTATATTGATACCTTAATGCCATAATTTTCAAAGGATATTTCCATGAAACCTATTCAATCGAACTACTCCTTTGTTTTTAATGTCTCCATCCAATCACTTAGTGGGAGAGTGTGGTATATTACCATCGCATAGTAGAGGCGTGGGACGCGGAGAGGAAGAGAGGGGGGGGGACGAGTTTTCCAATTAATTAAGTCACCTCAGTTGGCCACTCACCTGCTTTCCGTCCCAGCGACTGTATTGCTTCCAGTCCGGAAGCCCTGGGCGCCAATATTCGATCGTGTACTCTTCCGCGTACTCCTGCCCTCGTCCCCGGTCGAACCGGCCCTGCGTCTGCACTCCGGTGACCACCCTCGTCTCGCCCAGGTCAATCTCGAGATACTCTCGCACCCCGCGCTCCACCTGCTGCCGCGGACACCAGGCGCCCCCGTTCCGCTCCACGCGCAGCCTGCAAACACAGATATAAAAATATATATCAATTGTTGGCTCAGAAAGAGAGAAGCGTGAGCAAAAGCGCAGCGGTTAGCTATAATGGACTCCGCGCATGATTAATTCAGTCGTAATGACGTCCATGGGTGCGGGATTGACTGGTTAATAATGACAATCGCTGGCGCCGCCTCTCAGAAAATTTTCATGGAGTCAGGAGAGCGTGAAATTATGAGAATAAGTTTGTTGAACAAACGATAATCCGAGAACAGCGTACATATATATAGTTCAGTGCTAATTCAAACCACTCCATTTTCTCCCCTCTACCTCTCTCTCTCTCAAAGTATGAATTCATAGAATCGCTGGCAAAATAAATATGGTGGGTTGATTTGAAAGGGACTACTAATGACCTAATTAGCCTGATTCAAGTGGGACATCGCCGATTTTTTTGGTACTAAAAATGCTTCTTTTTCATGCATTATTTTATGGTAAAACGGGAAAAAGTTTGGGTCCCCTCCTTCTTTGTCACCGTGGAACTGGCGATTCGTTTGAAATGAGAATTTAAACTGCCGAGGGGGGGGAAACTTCATTTTTTGCCCCGAGATTCATTTTGCTTCCAATACATTTTTGGAAATTCAAGCTCTCGCTACTCAGATTAATTAGTCCTTTCTACCCCTCGAGCATAAAGTGAACAAAAATGGCCACGAGTAATGGAATCCGTACGCCATTATTACAAGTTTTAGCCTCAGGGAATGGAAGAAACAGTTCTGTGCTTGCCCTTCATTAGGCATTGAAGAAAAATAAGAAAATGTTGGATTTTCAAATAATGGCCCACAATGCACCCGACAATTACAATTAACTCCCATGCATTTATTTGATGCGTCATATAGTTTCGAATCAGTCAGTACTAAGAGGTGCGCTCTTTGCAAGAGTGTAAGAAAATGCAGCGGGTGAGTATGGAATTTTCATTGCTTAATAATTATAAGTAATTGGAAATATTCTGAGTTTAAAATAATTCGGTGGTTATGTTTAAATGTTTAAATAGCGACTGTTGCGACCTATTGGGACGAGTGGGTCGATCATTACAGCATTATAATTGCAACCCTCAAGTGTATAAGAATTGAATGGAGGTTGGCTGCGGAGAGAAAGCCATTATCATTGGATTATGTATCCATGAGTAATGAGATTTTTGGCATCGGAAGCTCTGTATCTAGTAAATGAGTTGGACGGAGGAGTAACGAACTGGAGAGTTTGGACTTATTAATGCAGGAGTTGCATGAAAGAAGCTATTCTATTAATGAAAGCAATATCCCTGTTAATTATGAACCTTACCATCAGAAAATAATTTATTTGCCAGATTTTGATTATAATTATTATTATTTGAATATCGGGAAAATCGAGATGGCTACAGTGCAAATTATCTGAAAATATGGCATAATTTTATAGTATTTGATGCAAATTTTGAAATAAAAATGTGTCAGTGGCTTTGTTTCACTCTTACCTGCCGTTATGTGGTCCAACATTAGGGACGTAGGATGAACTGGCCGTTATTGCTGAGTCTGGAATACCCCCGGATTCCATACCAAGTGGCTCATCACAGTCACCTGAAAGCAAATAATAGAAGGCCATAAGAAATGGATATGTGGTCTCGTGTCGGTTGCAATATCTTAATATACATCTTAGGTATTCCGTACAGTAATTTAAAATGTTTAATGATAGCTTAAGACGATCCTTTGTTCAGAATGTTCTACACTGGCCATAACCGAAATGAGTTACTATGGCAATGCAAGTTGCATTTGAATTACAAGTCTCGTACCTATCACAAGTTAACGGTGATAGGCGTAATAATTTACTCAGGATTTATATAATAACATTAACTACTTGGGGTATTAGAAGTTTTTTATGGGCATAAATCTATGCCATATGGGAATAACCAATGCAATTGAGGCCTATTGATTACAGTTTATCATGACATGAATAATTTTATTCAATTTAAAGAAGTGTCTTAATTTTATACATTTTATTAGACGGAGCAGAGGTTTTCCATTCATTACCAGTGCACAGTGAGAAATGCAGGTAGCCTTGAAAAATCTATTAATCATTAACACGCTTTGCTACATGAGTTACCTGATTTCCTACGTGTGGTACGATTCTGGTGAGAGTGGTCCACAGTACTAATTTTTGTCTGTGATAATACCTCTTTTCGAGCTTGTGAAATCGCAAAAGTTTTTTCAATTTCCACTTTAGTGCATAAAGTTTTAGCTATCCGCTGCCATCACCAGATCCTTTCATGGAGTCCCCATCAAAGAATCTTTTTTTTTAATGACTACCATTACCGATTTATGACCGCACTGAAATGAATCCGTGGATTATCCGAAATCAAAACTCGATTTTTTTTAGAGTCTAGTTTACCGGTATAAATAATGACCGTCATAATATATTATGCCGTTGATAAATGCTCCAAAAGAGTTTTTCTAGTCATCAATAATCAATTTCAGCCAGATGAGAGCTGCCATTAATTGTTAACCACGGTTTTATACATTTTATAGCGATTCAAGTATGCGACTTCATCAAAAATTAATGCTTTCATACGCGTAAATAGGATAGGCTTTAAAATTGGTGCCTCCAAAATAGACATTTTGGTCGCATGGCTGCCCCTCCTTGACGCTTCAGTGGACATCGGACTGCGGCAATCATTTGGATGACGTGCATCCGCATGAAACAGATGGCCAACCCCTTTCTCCGTCTTTATTTTCTCTCGCTTTTATACTCCTCTCAAAATCCTTCCAATGAAAATTTTAATGCCGTCAATCAGAAAACTGCTGACGCCCGCTGCCCGGGTGGCCGTATGGCGAACGGAGGCCGGATCGACGGGGGGCGAGGAATGTGGACGTAGCGAAATCATTTCCCGTAAACTTCGATCGTGTGATTTTTGACTCCGCAGCGCAAAAATGTTGGCTTTATCGCTGCAACATGAGCGGGAATATTATTTTCCGCTATCTTCTATTTTTTATGAAGTCTGTTTGGACACCTACCTCTACTACTTGCGAAAACGTTTTCCTTATCAGCTTTTTTCCATCCAAAATATTTCAGCAGTCGAGTTTCTCCATGAATATTTTCGAGGGAGTTAGTTTTTTCACCGCTATGGAGAAGTTGTCGTTACAGAAGGTTATTGAGTTGGTATCATGAAACAAGTTACATTCAAGTAAATCTCGAGGAACGAAATTGTTGGGGAAATGTTTTATGAAGTAGCACTTTAAAGGAGTGTCTGAATCTCAAATTCTTGTATTGCTTGCTTATTTTTTATTCTATATCAAATTACTAAGTAAAAAATATGATTCATTTCTGTATTTTATCTAATTCTAAAAATAGTTTTCTCTTATGAAATGGTTTTTTATGGAATAGATCTGGTTCAATATTTAGTAGGTACTTGTTTCAAAAGATCTGCGAAATCAAGAAATTGGATTTCAAAATCATAAATATTGATGTAAACAGAAGCATATGGTGCCAATAAAATATGATTAATAAGTATTTTACCTCTAAGCCCAGGAACTTTAGCGACATTACAAGGATTTAAACGTGAGTTAACCTTATGGAAATGGTCTTCATTGATTGTAAACATATGTATTGGTCTTTATGTTCATAATAGTAGTTACATTTTTCTTCATTTGCCTTGCTGACCAACTTATTCGTGCTCATATTCTTATTCTTCTTGTCACGAAAGTCATCGTTTACGCCGTGATTCCAAAATGTATTTTTAGATACATTGGTAGCAATTCCAAAAATATGTCTTGATGACTATCTTCATATTTTGATAACCTTATACTGAACTCTTAATGCATGAATTATTTAAAACAATGGCATTTTACATGTATTTAATCCTGTTTTTTTTTAATAAATATACATTTGGTGCTAAATTGTGATTAGGCGTATATATATTTAATGCGTGTGGCATCAGTAGGATTTATTCGAGTTGAATTCATTTTGTGTTACCTATTATCAAGCAGAATTTATTTTAGGTCACTTCATTTGTTTTACTTCATG
Source organism: Ischnura elegans (assembly GCF_921293095.1). NCBI lineage: Eukaryota > Metazoa > Arthropoda > Insecta > Odonata > Coenagrionidae > Ischnura > Ischnura elegans. Next base: position 45,170,694 of record NC_060246.1, read on the forward strand.
CATGACGATATCGATTGAAAGTTAATAACAGCATAGATTTCTGTAACCTAATGTATTATAACAAGTGATATTTTTCTGTAGCAAATGTGATCATGGTCACAGGTTTTGCCAGCAGTTTATTCACCGACATCCAGTAGATATGAACGTGCAGATGTTTCCGGTTCTCGCTCATCTTAAATTATCAATACAGATCAATAAAACCCTCTTAATGTTGATATTAGAAGTGCATCATCATTCGTAAATTATTAAACGTATATCGGTATGAGTGCTGTTATCCTTTGGCGCGTAGGTACTTTGGAAAAAATATTGTACTAAGCCTTTTGTCATCTTCTTTGTCGTCACCTTTTGTAGCATTCTCTTGTCCTTCTGCCACAACTTCCTTGTTTAGTAAGGGTTGGTGGGTTAGTAGGTGGGTTAGTAGGTGGAAGAATGTAGGTTCGTGCTTGCGGAGACCTAGTCTTAGTAGCTGGATTATGCGTGTGGTTTGCATCCACGCGATCGATTAGCATGACAATGGGAACACGCGTAAGCCTAAAGGAACCCGTTCTCTTCCTTTATCGCTTATCTCATCTACTGGAGAGCTTCAGGGGGAGAGAGTGGGCAGGCAAGCAGATAAAACGTCCGGATGGGAGAGAGAGAGCCCCGCGTCCATTCTCGTCCACCCACTCTTATCACTTATCGCACTCGAAGCGCATTCTCTCCTCTGGCACCTGCTGTCAAAGGTCCGTTCCCGTCAAACGGGTCGATTCGCTTCCACGCTTTAATTCTCTCTCCATAGCCAAACACTCGATGGAAACAATCGAAGCCGCCGCATAAAGCCACTCGTTCTTTTTTATTCCAATCTCTTCTGCTTTCGTATAGCCTCCTGCAAGGGTGCCTATGGTTCTTGTTTTAATTTTTCGGCATCGCTTTTATAGTTTCCGCGTGCGGATATACGCCCCCGGGGTAATTAAGTGATCGAAACTTTGCACGCGCCCTCTGCAATTGCCGTAATTCCGATCTCCCGTTCACTTCTCCTTACCCTTCTTCTCTCAATTAGTGATTGATTCCCGTTTTACTAATAGATGGCGCGCCGAAGCCGAGTTTTAGAGGAAGAGAAAGGGGAAAGTGTATGAAATATTCAGGGGTTCAGCAAAGTGGTGGGGAGCGTGCAGTGGCTCAGTACGAAATTGCGACGCTGCTCAAGTATTTACCTTCTCTTGAGTGGAAATGAGTTGGTGTTATCATTCAGGTTATTTTATCGCACAAAGTCTTCATGCTTTCTCCGAAAATCATAATTATTTGCATTTAATTAGGGACGAAAACGCTAACGCTAAAAAAGTACAAATAGAAATGTCCTCATTTTGTTCCTTGAGTGGCCCTGCCGTATTTTATTTGACGAGTCGTCAGTGAAGACTTCAACATATTTCCTGCGGTCGCGAAAGTTTATTTATTAATTATAACTGTATTGGAAAATTTTCAAAATATGAGGTAAATACACGGACTGTTTTATTTTCTACATATTAAATTATTTTACGCTTGGTGGGCTGTGGCAATTTATAGTTTAGTTGGCTGAACTCGTGAGGTGCGTCAAACCAATGCGAGGATTGATGACTGTTGAAGATCAGATTTTCGATCAAATAAGATTCACTTAACGAAATTTTTTTTCGCACATTAGAAGCAATGATAACTTGAACTATTTAAGGAGTATTTCAATACTGATGTGAGATAACTTGTACTTGACTTGTGTAAGCTACCTTGTATCATTTGTTGCATACATATATTTCCAATGCCTTTTTATTTTAGAAGGCATACATCATTGCAATTGTCTTACTGCTTCCTGAATCTTGCTTAGGAAAAGGTGTACTCTATCTTCAATGAATATATCACTAAGCATTCATGTCTGGAAAAAAATTCCTTCCAGGGCACAATGACCACTTGGCGATGAGGCTCTATGAAATAAGCCACGTTTCTAGCATAAAACGCGCAATGGTTTCAAACTGACCTATTTTCCCTCTCTCTCTTTCCCAAATATCATTTACTGATCATCCAACCGGTCCATTGAGCGCTGTTGCCGGACTGCGTTTATCCATTTATCCAGGGCGTTATACGAATATATAATTTTTTTCGTTATTACTGCGGTCGTGGAAAATATTCGTTATAAAATGTCGGTACCCACGCGCGCTGGCGTTTTCTGGCCGTTTTGTACCGATGTGGCTTTTTTCCCCTTCCGGTTCGGCACGATTGTCAAATGAAGCGTGAAATGTGTGCTACGGAGTGGAAGATCGATGTCATTCCGGTCTGTGGGACGGATGGGGGGGGAAAGGGTGCGTATTCGGAAGGGGATACGGTTTGCGGCGCGTGCGGAGGTATGGGGGACCATTGCAGGCAGAAATGGCGAAAGATTCATTGGACGGAGAGATGGGACGACGAAAAGGGGCCCTGTTGCATAAAGTAGCCGCCAGAGACCGACACAGTATTTCATTGCCTCGGGGCATAAGGGGGTGGGGGGGGAGGGACATACCCTCGAAAAGCGACGGCGATATGTGTGTATATGGAGATAAAACGGAAAGGAAGCGCTTTGGAGAGGTAAAGGGAGGCAGGGAGGGGAGGAAGAGGAAGGAATGACAGGGCGAAAACAATCTAACGCCGAAATGAAATCATCGCGACCGTAAAAAAAAGCGGGCGATGGACACAGTATCCTATTTCATTTTTCTTTCTCTCCGTCCCGCGGGGTGGTCGTCGGAAATTAAGGGCCGGACGCTTGCTTCACGAAGAGGCAGAGAAAGCGGAGAGGGAGAGGGTTTGACGACATTATTAGTGAAAAAGGAACAGAGGTTGCGGTGATGGATAAGTCGATGGGAAGGGATGGGATTTATTTTTTCTTTTTTAAACAAGCTTTACATTTCTGCTTCAAAAAGCGTATCCTTTTCGAATGACCGATATATCTGTGCCTCTCCGTGGGTTGTCTAATCTGGCAGATATCTGACCGGATAGTAAAGTCAATTGAGTCAGCCGTGGATTTTAGAGTTTGGCTTTGGTTATTTATCCGTTGAATTCCCGGGATATTGCCCTGAAGGAGTTATTTCCTGAATAAATTCGTACTCTTTGTGCTATTTGTAGGACATTTTTCTAAGCCAAAAATTAAAATATATCGGATGATATTAATAAATTATAATAATAATATACATTTTGAAAACGATTAAGGCAAATGGAATTTACAGAGAAAGTCACCGTGTAAACGCATTCTTACAGAATGCATGAAGCCTCTTTATATTGCAGTGAATAAATTTAAGCTATACTTGAGTAAATATACAAAATAAGTTACAATAAGTGTTGTAATGTAATGGAAATTTAATCGAAGTACTTTAAAATAGCGGTGAAATCTGTCTGATGCGCGGCTGGAAAGTTCGGGTTCATTCTTTAAATATTTTTTAACATTTCTTGCGTATCATGAGATTGAGACCTAACAAAAATTGTCTTTTAAACACATAACGGGGTAAAACTAATTATTTTGGGCCTAAAATGATCGGATGTTTATTGCCGTTATTTAGTGGAAAATAGGCCGAAAATTATTAAAATTCGGAAATTTAAGTTAGTTAATTTGTCAATTTTCATGCGTTGGAATTCACTGCGTATATGTTGATTATTTTTCTTGCCCCTGGGATATTCCTCCACGTGCGATTCAATAGCTAATCCAGATTATGAAAAATGAAAAAAATTAAAATAAAAATTGGTGGAGCGCATGCGAAGGCCTTTTTTGTGGATTTAATTACGGCTTTGCTTGTTACGACAAATAAAGATGATTTATTTGTAAAGTGTGGGAAACGCCTGGTTGTTTGGCTTGGCCAATTCACTCCGAGGTTCATAGCATCAAAAATATCTGTATAAAAATTATCTAACATAAATGTGAAAATGATTCAGGATAAATATTTTTGGGATTGCAATGCGTACTCAATAACAATACAAATTGCATTACCGGTCAAGGTGGTGCCGGCGTAACGTCCCCGACTGTCAACCTAGACGTCGGGTGTTCGAATCCCACCTGGGTGGATTTACCACCATCCAGGGCATGTATGCATGCGATTGTCAAACAAGTAAATGGTAGGAGAGGACTAACTAGTCTTAAAGTCACTTGCAAAAAAAGACGATTATTATTATTATTATTATTATTATACAAGATTGCATTTGTCGCGTGTATTCCCTTTAAAAAAATTTGGTACCTTTACACAAAAATCAGCAATTGTAACTACTAAAAGTAGCTCTATCAGCTATTTAATTTTCTGAAGGTCTATAATGAAGAATATTTGTGTTACGATTTGATAGATAATGCTAATAAAAAACAATATTATGCCTGCTAGTTTGCTATGCTTACTTTTTCAATAATTTAAATATTATGCATGTTGTCAACTATTTACTTTTGTACTCTTTAGGTTACAATAATGACTTGATTTCGTGTCGAATCTACAAAATTTTGTCCAAAACTGCTCCGTGGTCAAAATAGTTATATTTCTGTTATTTATTGGTCTAATCGAGCCAAAAATATCGCACAGGGGTTAGACGATCCCGTGTAGATAAGGGTTTTTGTGGAATATCCCTTTTAGTGCGCCATAAAATTGGCTGGTGGTATCACTATCGTGTCGTTGGGAGTATTAACGGTCGAATCTACCGATAAACATTAGCCTATAAAATTCAATTAGGTCTTCGAACCTTTGAATGTGGATTTTCAGAATGATTTAAATACAAACAGCTTTTCGAATGTTTTTACTGTGAGCTACTAAAGTAGCATGATGCACGAAATCCAGTGGAGGTATAAGTAATTGAACTCCATCATGTGGTTCGGGTTTATTCATATTTTAGTGGTATCTACTGGGTGGAAGTTAAATATATAATCAATAGCTGTATTTCCATTGTAAATGTATACTATTATAATGCAAATTACTTTCATGCAATAAATATATGCGATCTAAATGACAGAAAATTGCTCTTATTAATGAAATATATAATATGGTATTTCCTGGAGTATAGGTCATTCATACAAAAGTTAGCAGCCAACGTTTCGATTTATTTTCTTAAATCATCTTCAGGGCTATGTTAGAAAAAGTGCGAAACAATATAAAATACAGAGAATAAGACGATACACAATATTTATACATAAAGAAGGAACAATTGTTTTTTTTAATAATACAATATAATTTAAAGAAATATGTATATATAAACATATATATAAGAACAGAATGGAATATACAAAAAATTTTTACATACCTCTAAACTTTGAACATATTTATTAATGTTTTGTTTCTAAGGTATTACCACAACCTAGGTTACCATTAATTTTGATGTATTAAATAAAAATAAATTTTGCTGAGGTTATCGATGTCTGTTTTTTTATTACAACAATTTTTTGTTTTTGAAATATAAACCATTTCCTTGAAAACCTATTACCAATAAACAACTAATCACAAAGGAAATTTCCTTTTTTTCAAGGAAATGTTTTATATTTCAAAAACAAAAAATTGTTGTAATAAAAAAACAGACATCGATAACCTTAGCAAAATTTATTTTTATTTAATACATCAAAGTTAATGGTAACCTAGGTTGTGGTAATACCTTAGAAACAAATCAATCAACATACCTCTAAACTTTGAACATCAATAAATATGTTCAAAGTTTAGAGGTATGTCAAAAATTTTTGTATATTCCATTCTGTTCTTATATATATATGTTTATATATACATATTTCTTTAAATTATATTTTATTATAAAAAAACCAATTGCTCCTTCTTTATGTATAAATATTGTGTATCGTCTTATTCTCTGTATTTTATATTGTTTCACACTTTTTCTAACATAGCCCTGAAGATGATTTAAGAAAATAAATCATCTTTTCATAAAAACGCATTTTTCCTCCTTTGTACCTTCATTGACTTTTCCAATGTAATTCTTTCTATACCTTTCTTTCCCCTTCATTCAGTTTGCTTGTCCTTTACCATTTGACCTCATGAGGTCATTATGCTTCATGATATGAGATATCAAGTATCCTCTTTTTTTTCTTCTCAGGAGTTTTAAAAAAAGACACCAATTTTCTCTTCCTAGGACTTCATCATTACTTGGTTGGTGAATCAATCATCTCTGTCATTTTTCGGTAGCACCACGCACTTCCATTCCTGACTTCTCTGTTAATGTAGTCGTCGATGCTTTGCTACTGTAAAGATGATACGGTATTGTATTTGGAGGAGGCGACCGACATCTGAGGTCATTTGCGCCGTGAAGGGAGGGTAGGAAAGGAAAGGTTGAGGGAAACCTGGCGGCACTAATAGGCACTAACCTGCTCTTAAGGTGCCGAAAGGTGCCAAGGCGCCACGGCTTAACGTCCCATCTGACGGAAGGAGTGCTACGCTTGAAATGTCCTCCACGAAGCATTCAAGCAGGGATCGGGCAGTCCCTGTAAATTCTCTGCCATCGCCGGGATTTGAACCCAAGCGCACGGGGTGGCAAGCCAACACTATAGCCACGACACCAACACGAACCCCTACCATAAAAAATTATGCTCCTTGCGTAACATCTGATGATTTTTATTTCCTTACTACATCTTCAATGAATGCTTTTTGAAAATCATATTCAATGTGATAAATAGGAAATGCTGAAGTAAATAATTTGCTACCGATCATGGACGTTTCACAATTCCAATCAAATATTAAGCTGATATTCATGTTTTACAGCGAGGTGACTCGGAAAATCTGATTTTTTTTCGGGGAAGATCCCTCATTCAAAAATGAGTTGTAGAACTAGCTCAATATTAGGACAACAACGTTGAAGACCTCTAGATCAATAATGATCTTATATTGGGGTGGAGGTCGAAAGTCAAGAATAGCATTGTTTTATATATGTTCCCAATGGAATACCTATGCATAAGATATATTTTTACATTCGTAATATGTTGACCTCAAATGCGCAAATGATTTATTACTGTTTCACGATGGACGTGGAAATTGATCAATGCATATTTAGCTCATAGGAATATTATTTTCTCCCTCAGCGTGATGTTATTCAACAAATTTCCTTCAAGTGAGCTTTTCAGTCCGTGTAGATATATCTTTTCAAATCCCCGGTTCCTCTTCAAGATAAAATTTTGGAGTCGAATCCTCTTAAAATTGTCATCATTCTGTTTCCGACTTGCTAAAGAGAAAAAAACGTATCCACTCTGTGCCACGCTCAGCCACCGTCTCGGACGCGAGCGAAAAAAATAGGGAGGCGGCGACATAAAAAGAGCGAGACCATCGGAGCTACCCCGCCATCCTCATTGCCCCTTGACCGCGTAATTAGATCCCCCGCACAACATATCCTGGCCTCGCCGCCTGGCGCCGGGTTATCTCCGAGCAATGCACGTCCCGAATGGACTCATTGGCTCCGAAAGACTCTCGCTCTCCGCAACAACCCTTTCTCTAAGGTCATCCCTTTCCACCTCTCTCTCCGACCCAACACATTCAACTATCCTCGAGAGATAAGCCGCCTTTCGTTTTTCCTTCCCAACTGGTCTCTTCCGTCGCTCGCACCACCCGCTTTCTTCCTGCGAATTCCACTCTCTCTCCCTGGATAAGGAATGTTCCCTGCCGGACATGCATTAAAATTGCACGATTTTTGCGATAAGGATCAAGGCAAGGGTTCTCTGAAAGGGCGCTCAGCGGGGTGAGTAAATGTGTCCGTTGAGTGGCGAGCGGGAGTTCCGGTAGAAGCCCTCATCCCACCTCCGCTCAAAGAATAAGGAGGTTTTTGAAATTAAGGGACAAATTGGCGAAAGGGGAGTCGAGCGAGTACTTGAGAACACAGGTTACCCTTGTCAGGGAGTGTTTACACGGCGGAAAGGAATCCTTTTGGCGCGCGGGTTTGGTCGTTTTCTCTTTATCAAAATCCGTCACTAATTGCAGTGGTGGTCAGAGCTCACCTGGAGGGAAGAGGGTCGCTTCAGGGACTTCGGAGCATCTCCGTGCAAAGTGCGCTGTAGGGAACTTATCCTGGGTGGTGGGTGGGGAATGTGAAGCTAAGTGGTCAGCGGTGGATCGTGAAAAGATGTCGTCCTGAAGCTTTGACCATCCGCTCTTTACTCTAGATCAGGCGGGAGATAACGACGGGCAGTCCTCGGCTGAAGTGAAAAGGGTATGCGAAAGGAAGTGGATGATGAATAAAGGCTCTACTTGAAAGAGAAATTCACTCGCCTTGCTACGGCGTCGAACGAATTATTCACCCCTGAAATTCAAGAGCACGCAAATTTTATTTCGTCGTGCAGGGCAAAAAACGCTAAGATTTTTCTTATTTTCCTTTTTCAAGACTCTGGTTAAGTTTTTAATTTCCAACTTGGCACGTTAAGAATTTGAGGTCATTAGGAAGATTGTCAAGCAAATCTAGACTCTTCGAGCCAAGAGCTTGATATACGTGGGGATTATTAATTTTGCTCCAGCACCAAGTATTTTTTTTCAATCAACTTCAATTTTCGGAGGAAAGTATTTAGCCATGGTAAACTGTTTTAGTAGGTACTCTTGAGCAAATATTTTTTACTGCTATTGGTACCCCCAGACTCCGTATGCAGTACGTGTTAAGACCTTAAAATACGTAGGGATAATTTAATTTTCTCCTAGTTCTAAGCAATTATTCTCTATCAACTTCAATTCTCGGGAGAAAAATATTAGGCAACGGTGAAATATTTCTGTTGGTGCTCTCGAGCATATATTTTTTTAAATTGCTATTCGTAGACCCGCGCTCAGTTGAGGGAATGCGATACTAACTCGCCGTTAACAAGCTTTCCTCCCCATGGAAGCTGATATATCTCTCCTGTTGCCGCTGCTACTGCTTCGAGGCGAGGGGGAAGAGTAGATTTAATGACGCAAGGAATGGGCCCGCAGGGGGGTATCCAAGAATACGACAATGGAACCCCCGCTCTCTCCACCGCGTGATATCTCCATAAAATAAATATTTTTTTCCTCTGAGAGTGAGGAAACTTTTTTTTGTTTTCAAACGACCGAGCTTAAACGTCGATAATTATCCTCTAATGGGGAATAATTTTCTCTGGTGGCAGTGTGCGGCCTGTTTTGGTTGGGAGGTGGAAGGAGTTGGGGTGATTTCGGGGAGGTTAAAGGGAGAAGGATTCGCTTGTTATTTTATTTTCACCCCCATCCTCCAGCGTGGAAGAACATTTGCGAAGTTGTTGGTAATTGGGTGCGGGGCAGACTTAGGAGGGAGGTAGGTAGTGCGGAAGGAGGAGATATCAGGTGGGCCGCTATGAGGGAAGGGTGGGTCTGACGGTTTAAGGCATAGTGAGCCTTAGTTGCGAAGGGGAGGGGGCTTGCACGGGGGGCCGGGATAGCCCGGGAGATGGATGGAGTTGAAGGGCGCGAGAAGGAAGAGTTTTTGAACTGGCAGTGTGGGGAAAAGCGGTTGTAGGGTGAGGGAAGGTTAAGGTTTGGATGGATCAAGGTCTTGGGAAATCGGGCCGCGGTGTGCAGAAGTTCGCGCGGTTAGACAGGCGGGAGAAGGCTGATGTTCAGGTAAAGCACACTCGCGGGGCCTTCTTGCAAGGGACGGAAATAGTGGTGGTAAGTTTTCGTAGCCGGGCGTATTTGGGGCAGCGAGCGCGCAAGCCGTACAAGTTTTGAGTGAAGAGGAGGAACATCTAGGAAAAATGTAATGCAAGGAAATCAGTAAGGCATGATTAATGTTGCGGTGTAGAAATTTCTGCAATTATGTCTCATGTTAAACAGGTTTTTTTTACCGATTCAATGAGGAACGTATTTAAAAAAAGCCAAAAGACTTTTTTTAATTTCATGAAATATGCGAGCTAATGAGATGGCCTTTATGTAATTTGATAATATTTTCCTCTTAAAACATGTCCACAATAAATGTCTGTAATTTTCCGATGAATTTGAAGAGATTAAAAAATGTATAAAACTTATAAAAAATATTAAAATTGCATTAAATGGGGATTGAACGTCAAAATTCTCTTCAAGAAGGTCGCCAAATGTTTAGCGTTGATTTTACCGACAAAGAATGAGGGATGAAATTGTCAGTAAAAAGGAAAAAGAAGTAACCAGCTGTGGCGCAGTATCATCAAAGGGCCCGTGCATCAGTGATATTGATCAACGGAGATGAGTAGTAGAGCATGGTGGAGGGGTATAAAAGTCTGGGTAATGCGATAGGAAAGCATTTGCAATAGAATTAACATTTGAACCAGGGACATTGATGGCAACGGTGCTTGTGAAATCGAGAAGCGCGACCCACAAAACATTGTTTCCGGATGGCAGAGCTAAACACGTTGCGAACGCACTGTGCACGGCCTTCCTGCAAAAGCGGTCTCCATTATTGGGTGAGCGAAATGAGAGAGCATGTGGATGATGGCCAATAGCGTATGAGGTGGTGCTCCGTGTTGTGTGACTGAGCAGATGTGCAGTCCATAGCCGTAACTAACTCCTATGGTGAAGAGTCTCCGACGACGAGAAAAAGACTGATGGACGGACGGTTGTTTTTTATTCGCATGGGATTGACGTCCGCTCATGAGCGCTGTATATCGTTGTGCATGCAGATTTGCTATCATCACAACATTCCCTGACCTCATTTCCTCCCTTTGACGGTCACATTGTTCTTTCGCGAACGAGTGTGGCTAGGTTAAACTGCTATGGAATGAAAAAAAAAAACTGTGAATCATGTTGGTCGTGATTGATTGCATGTGATCTCCCGTTTTAAATGTATGTCAACTCGATTGTATGCGCTTATCTGAAGCAAGTAATGATCCTGTAAATTTTATTTGTATACGTTTATCATTTGGTAGATATGATTTTTGATTATTTGATTTGAAAAATTGTGTACAAAGATATAATTTCGAATTTTCTAATGTATCGAACATTTTTTTAAACTTCCCACACTTCGTTATTTTAGTAGGTTATTGCTGGGATATTGCTTTTCTAAAAATTTCCAATTTTAGACATGCCGTTTTGCCCTGTGCAGAATTGCCCGTGAAATGGATAGAATCTGTAACTGTAATTAATCCGCTTAAGCTCAGGCTCTAATGATCCAGGTCAGTCCATAATTTACCTCTACTTAGAAAAACACCGTTTGAGCCTGTATCTTTTCATCTGTCTAGTCTTTCGCTGGTAAAATTTTTAAATGTACTGCATTTTGCCCTTATTTCATTGAAGGCTTATACCTAAGAAATGGTTTAAGGAAGCAAATTTAATATTTTTTAACGGAACCAGAGTGGTCACCGCGCTATTCTGGTCTAGTTGGAGTTTACTAAAACATACGGAACAGCGGAATGTCGTGATCAAACTTCGCAGTGAGCGCAAAAAAATCGAAGAACTTAAAAAGGGATATGAAAGAAGGACAAGTCCCGCAAGCTCATGGCATTTTTCGCCGTCGAAGTTGAAACTTCTCTAACGATCCTCGAGGGCGAATGCAATGAGGGAGTCATTGAAATGCTGGTATGAAAAGCACGACTCCGCGCGGAAATTCCGTTCTCGGACGAGAGCCCGATAAGCATGCACACTAATCGTTCCTCCAAGAGTCTCCTTCATATCCGACTGAGAGGGAGGAAAGAGAAAGGCTGTAGAGAGAGGGAGAGAGTGTGTGGAAGGGAAGTTTGAGAGGAGACTCCTTAGGAAAGCTTGAGGAAATGAGTTTGAGAAAACGACAAGATCACGGAGGATCTAATTTCGCAAAGCCATTATATGGGTTAGCGTTTTAGAAACCACATGAATGGCAGAATGAGAGGCATTAAAGACGCTAACAGAGCGTTTGCAATTATCCGGGAGGAGAGACTTTGAGATTGTAATTCATTATTTTTTAAGCACACCACCGCAGACGAGTGAAGGGACTTGCCTATTTTTTTTTCTTTCCCGTTCGAAACACTTCCCTTCCCGAAAAGATTTCGCTAAGGCGGCTTTGCTGACGCTCTTGGAAAACCATTTAGACCCCTTGTATCCGCACCGTTTTTGGTCGATCTTCTCTCCTTAAGTTTTAGTAGTTTTAAGTGTCGTTTGTTCCGAAGTCCTGAGAGAGAGAGAGAGAGAGAGGGGGATATTGCAGAGCTGGATACAGCTTTCGGAACAGCTCGAGATGTGAGGGGCTCGGAGGGCGGTCGAGAGTGGATGTTCAGCGGAATATGGGTTTTTGGGGTAAGAGGTTTCATTAGTTTGGCGCCAGCGTCGACGTAGGCGAGGATAAAGATTATGCGGTATTTGCATCGCCCTAAGGTGTGCAAGGTATTTCACGCAACCGAAAATGAGGGAGGCCTCCTGAATTTCAAAATTTGTCCTTCCATCCTCTGATTTTATGTTGCACAAGGGAGAGAAGGGTACAAAAAGCTCGTGATAGTTATGAAAACGATTAGTGGCACTCTCAATATTCATGGTACTCAAAATAATTCATTCACGACTACCTTTACCGCAGGAATGCTATTCTTGAAACATTTTTTTAAATTGGCTTGGGAAAATATATTTCTGGTTATTTGATTTCAACAATTTTGATTATTTACTTGATATCTCTTCTAGTAAGGGCTGTTTCGCAGGTTAGACGTTTACATTTTGGAGTACACTAAATAGTTATAGGCAGTATAGCAGTGGGAAATCCTTTTGTGATTCATAGGTAAAAGAAAATCTGGACAACTTTCCTTTCTAATGAAATAAATATTATAGTTAATTATTCCTTTAAAAAATATTTGGGTTCATAATTTTTACTTATAGCTAAACACACATCTTGGCCTTTTCCGACAAGTTAATGGATTGAAACCATTACGTATACTTTCTTAACCCATGTCGAAGTGTTAATGGTCTGTTTCTTGTTGATTTCACTCATATGCTGTCTCTGTGCATTCTCAGTTTGTCAAGCTCTAACCCTGCAAGTAATTACTTCTTACAAATTTCATACTGTGTTGTGAACTCTAACGTCAGTGTGTAAAATTCCGCCTATGGTCTTTAGTTTTTGGAGTTTTCCTCTGTAACTATGTATATTTTTAAATTTAATGTGCCGAATTTATAATAATAACTTGAGAGTGGCGCAAGTTTGAAAAAATGTTTTTTTCCTAAATGCATTTCCTGTTGCTAGAAGTTTTTAGATAGATATTTTATTTGCTCTAGGATTGTCCTTTCGAGCATAAGTGCATACACACATGAGTTTGGGAAAATCTTGTGGTATTTTTAATGGGACATTGAACATTGTTATTAATTGTTGCTAACCAAATATTAACATGAACTCCTGGAGAAGTATTACGCTCACACTGATCCACTTTCAATATATTGACATAGTTATAAAATTCAAATAGAGAAAAATGCAGTCATCAAAGCAAATTTCATAGTAAATAGACAACATACAGTATTTAATACACAGAAAATACTATAACTTTCAGTCGTAATTACCTGCCTGTAGCCTGCCTGTAACTACTTGTAGTGATTACCGACTACTATGACGACCTACTCTAAATATAATGCAAAAAGTTCTGAGAACTTGTTTTCTATGATTAAATGTGGCTCGGTTCCTCATAGTTACACTTAAATCAGTCTCTTACTTGCGCGCAGGGTCAGTGCAACGCGGCTGAGAGAATGCAATTTGGTTGCGGAATTAATTTTCATCACTGCACTTGAGATGAAATGCTCACCTAGCAGTCGTGTGCACACGTGTATCGCACGACGTAAATACCAGCTGCGTTTTGTCATCCTCTCGCATACTTGAGAAAATTATCCGAAATGATCTCCAGCCCTCCCTCTATTACGCCGCCCGCAGAATTCCTTTTAATTCAGACTACAGGGAAGCTCCCGCATTCCTACTGCGTTCCATTCCTACTGCTGCGCGGATGAGTCTCCCTCTAACCCTCAGTATGCAAACTACCCACACAATCCCTGCCATTCTCTGCGTTAACCAAGTCTCCCCGCGCCCGGAGCACATCCAGCAATCTTCTCCCGTCCCTTTCCTCCCCAACCCGAGCCTCTTACCCTTTCCTTGCCGGCCGCCAGAAATGCACTCGCTCAGTAGTACGGGTCTAAAGTCATTTCTCTGCCTCCCCGAACTCCCTCCATTCCTCTCACTGCGTTGCCCTTAGTTCCTGACATTGCAATTTACGTCCTCGTCCTGAAATCGGCGGACGCTCACCGCACTCACATGCGGTTCCTTCAGTTGCTCCTACTGCTGCCTGCACACGGCACGGCATTCTCCCACTCCCAAACCTCGTCATTTTCTTCTACGCGCTTCCGCCATCAGCTCATAATAGTGCTGTGTGCTGCTCTAGAATTAACTGAAACCTCTCTCTCTCTCTTACATTCCCGACAATTCTCTTTCCCCGGAATTGCCATGGTAGTTACTCGCGTTTCTTGTCACAATCTCCGGCAGTATTGCATTTTCGCTACTGACCATTGTCCTTTTATTGTTCCATTGTTTGCCTCATGCTATCATTTCACCTCGCATTGCATTGACCACGCTTCGTTGGAATTCCGAGTTTTCTCTCCTGCCTTGTTTTATCCTGCGCAGTGCTTAGGATATACAGTTTATTACGTATGGGTCGCATTTTATTAAACTGTCGACTCAATCTTTTTTCCAAACCGCGGAGATCAAATCGATAGCCTGAATGGTGGTTCTGAAGTTCTTTTTTGGCCGTAAAACTGCAGTTCATCGCTTAAAAAATATTGGCAAGAATATAAAGCCAGCACGAAGAAAATATTAAAGCTGAAAATTTCCCTGAAGTTGTTCCCAAATGCATTTTATGATAACCTATTAAACTAAAGGGCCATAAAATCGTATTTATTGTCTTTCGAGGCGCAAAACTTCTCCGATATTTAGGTACTCGCACGAAAGCTTTACGCATATACATGAGGAACATTATTCGGCGTTACAGGTTGGGTTTATATTCCAATGGTTATCTATGTACATAAAATAAATATGACATTACCCACGTATTTTCATCTCCCTGTTTCGCCTTCATTCAAAATTACCTCCATTGGGAGCGCCACTCGTCTTTCTCGTGGTACACCATACGGCATCTCTTCTTTCCCCAATCCGTCGCCTAACGCTCGCCCATTCCACCTTTCCATCGGATTCACGGGACCACCGCCTCTTTTCCGGCCAATCCCGCCCCATCCTCCGCTCCACTGAGCGAGATTTACTAGACCATCTCCCCCGCCCTCCTCCTCCCTCCCTGCCTTCGACTTCCGTCGACTTACCTCCTCGCATCTCTCAATCCGTCTCACTCTGCCTCCTGCGTCGGAGGACACCCTTGACCCGACTCTGCCGGGGAGATGAAGAGGCAGATGCAAGACGGAGGGGCAAAAGTCAGAGGGGCAGGTGACTTTATACTTGCCAAGTTGGCTTGTTTGATGGTCCGAGTAATCGAACTGTCGTCGACGATGTAGGCTATTGCCGATACGATGGTAGCTTTTGATGGAGGGGGTAAGTAGTTTGTTTTCGCGATGTTCAATGTCTGCACGATTGATTATGGCTAAAAATCATTCTTGGTACATGATCAATTTTCAATAAAATTCTACTAAAATGTAATCAGTTTCCAGTTCATCAGTTTTTTTATGACCTGGTGTTAAGTAGCACGACCTACCACCGATTAACACGGATGAAGGGCAGTACCTACTTTACAAGCAAATCACGTTATAGTTGGCATGTGATATGTGCTTTGCTCATAGAGAAGGTACAAAACTACGATCTATAGTGAAATTGACCGCAAGTAATAGTGATAGCCGATTCTGAAAATCGATGATCATTTCAAATCTTAGGTGAGCCAAAATGGATGGTCTAGTCTATGAGTGTCGGATATCGATTGTCAATAATTCAGAGTAAGTGGCATTCGAAAAAACACTGCTCTCGATAATCGATGACATTTCAAAATCTATTAAATCTAACGCATCCTCCAATTGCAAGTGAATACAATTGGTAGCCATCGGCAACTGATTATTCTATTTTAATTTTTATATTCTAGTAATATAAGCTGGAATTCAATTAAAAATGTGTGCTTAGAACGTTGATGGCGATAAGAACTCATGGAAGTGGTCTTGTCTAAAGAACATTCATTTATTAAGGAGCATAGTGCCAGGTAAAAAAATATCTGATAGACTTTTACGTAATGGGGATAATGGCATGGAAAGATGGCATGATAGTTAAGCCGAAGTCAATTCTAGGTAGGGTAAAATATTGACTACTCGGGATTAGGCTGAGCAAATGCACTCATGAGTAGAACGTGACTTAAAGTTGTTCGTCTATAATGGCTTGGAGCTAGCTTCCCTTGTTTGTTTCCCTTCATCTGGTGCTTCGGCTGGTGGCGTCTTCTGCTCCCCGTTATATAAATCTCTTCCCACTTTTCACGATTTCTTCCTCTGTCTTTGCTTCCCTCGGTTCCAGGACTAGCTTTTTCCTTTCCCCTTCGTTCAGCTTTCTTATCTGTTTTAGACGATCTTCGTCACCCAAGAGCTGCGGAGTGGGGTTAAGATTAAGTGGGCGCGGCAAGGGTGGACGAGATGGAGGAGATATGAGGAGATATGCTTCGATTCATCTTACTCTTCATCCTTTTTCTCGGAGTTTTGGAAAGCAACTTCTACCAGTTTTTTCCTCTAAATTATATTTGGAGTCTTATCTTGGAGACTTTTCCTAGAAAGCTACTTCAGGTGTTTTTCGACTGCCCCTATGAGTTTTTTTTCTATTCCTCTTTTTCCTGCGAGTCAACATTTTCTATTTTCATAGGCTCATTCAAACCCCCTTCTCATCGTCATGGGGTTATTTTGCTTAATCAAGATGAAATATGTCTCGTTAAAGAGGGTTTGAGATTGAGCTGTGCGGGGATATTATAAGGGAAGGAAATGTATGGGGTCAATAGTTTCCAGAAGTTAAAGATTTACTGGCAGAATTATCGCTTTATTTAGACGATAAGGAGCTGAGAAGTTTCCTTTATGCTGTACTTGTAAGTCTGTAGCTGAAAAAGTACACGCTCCGTCATAAATCAGTAAGCCCGCTGTTTTTGACTGGCTAAGCAGCTCCGAAGAATGATTACATCCGAGGAGGGAGGCATGGGAAATGAAACTGTAGCAATTGGGAACCCGTGTAGTGGTTGGATTAAAATGGTTTATGGATAGGTACGTAATAAATATGGCAATTAAGGCTATTTGAGTTTACCTTAGTTTTCATCAAATATCAGCAATTATTTTATTATTTCCTTCAGCAATTGTTATCAGCAATTTCATTATTCCCTTAGGACTTATAGTCTGGATCTGCTTCCATCTCTTTTTAAAACTAATGCCTTGTTCATTGAAATAAGCACTGATTATGGTAATGTATTTCATAAAACTGCACGATTTTCTCTAATGATATTGGTCTAAAAATTTTGTGAAATTGGAAACTTTTTTGATTTAAAGCATCAGAATCAGCATCAGCGGACTCCACGGAAGGAATCTTTTTAAGTAATTGCCAGATAAATCTTAGATATTAAAAATTCTACTTATTCTAAATCAAAAGTACTGACTGTACGGTGTCATGCGTACCATTATCAAAAGATTAATATCAAATGAAGACATTTGCTACGAAAAAATATTCAACTTGACCAAGTTTTAAACTATTGGCACATATTGATAGTCAGGAAAGCGATTAGGTATTTAGGTTGTTAGAACCGTTAACCGGTTTAACTCTTAGAATTTTCATCTTCTTTTATACAATTCCTATTTACTTGGAATGAAATACCTCCAGTGATCTCCCATTTTTTTTGTAGCCCACAAAGGATGAGGATGATGCAATGAGTTATCAAAATGGGTCGAATTAAAAATATAAAAAAATTGGAAAAAACTCGTTTACTTGAATAAATAGTCTAAGTATGCGTAGTAAATTGCGGGGACAGAATAACTTCTCCGGTAAATAAGAAATCTTAATTAAAGACTTTTTCCAAAAACATTCCACTTCATCTTCGTGCAACACATGGCACTTCAGCTGCGATTGCTGGCTTTCTTGACCTCTCTTTCGTGGATCCCAGAATGTCGGTGCGGTGCGGTGGTAGTTGACCCGCTGGCGCACTAACCGAGCTCAAGTCATCCTTTCCCCAAGCCCCGATTCCGAAAAAAAGCGGCCCCGACCGCTGAGTTTCGATCGGCAGGAGATTGCGTAGTTTACGATACAAGATTATGAGGAGGGCGTCGACGGGCGAAAGGCGAAAGCCGCCGCCGACGGAGAAGGTGACGAACGCACGGAAACCACAAGTCTGCCACGTCGAGGCGCAAAAGTACACGGGGGAAGATGGGACGCGAGGGAAAGGGAGGCGGGTGTGGAAACCGTGGGAAGATGATGGTTTTTGGGGTGGGAGGAGGAAGCGTCAGATGTTGGCCGCGAAAGAGGGGTTTGATGGCCCGGCCGATGCTTCAGGGATTGAAGGAGGGTGGAAACCAGAGAAAATGAGATTCCAATGGGATAGTTGGGGAAAGGAAATGAAACAAGTATTTTTCAATGTACTACTCAAGTCCCATGCATGCATATGGAGGGTGCCGTACCTCCCAGTATATAATGATATACTGCTCGAGGCTGTACAAAATACAACCAGCTGTAAACAGAGAGTGTTACCTCCCGTTGGTATATGAGGGCATTTTTTCGCGCGGGAAGCCGCAATGGTGCAATATACTGAGGCAAATAAGATATTAAACATTTTTGTAGTCAGCATGTTATTGAACTTGTCTTAGGTCCATAACTGGGTCAATATAAGTGCTTATATCTCAAAGTGGGATCAATTTTCCTTTTAAGAATTATATTTAAGGGAATTATGCCATTAGTAAAAAATGTAGAACTTTTAGCTATTTGTCTCATGTAAAAAAGTGGTTGCACTTGGCATAAAAATGAGACCTCGGCTTTTTTTAGTCGAAGCGTTTCTAAGTGAACTCTGATTACAGAATTCTCAATGGGATTTATTCCATACAATAAGTGCCTTTCCATGCAATTTCAGTTGATGCGATGATGATGTACAATATGATGAAGCGAATTATTCTGGGAATTCCTCTTTAACCGATGGAGAATGGAATTGATGCGAAATTAATATGCTTTGAGCATTTTAGGATTAACTTTACAAAGCAATAACCAATAAATTGATTCAGATTTTGAACATATTCTGATTAAGCAAGTAGAAAAAACGAAAGGAACTCGTTTGCTATGTACTCATCTCTAATTGTACAGCAAAAAAATAAAATATCAACGTCTGCTCCTGCAGCAAAAACTTCCTTAGTTATTTTGAGTGTATTGGAATGTAATTTTCTTTACCTTAAACGTTCGAAATGAGAGACTCTAAGCAATATATCATCAGAGGCAAGTATGTATTCAGAGAATAGACTCTTAGCTGAGACCTCGACAGAATAACACTTAATCTCCTTCCCATTGAAGAATACTACTTAGCATTCGGTTTTCACTGTCTTTGGGAATTTTCACTCAAGAAAATTAGCGGCTCAAATAAATTGCTGCAGTGCACTCATTGGTCTGCACGTTGAATACTTATTTATCAAGATTTAAATTAGGTATGTGGGAAGAGTAAGCCTTAGTTTCACATTTTCATTAATTCAAGATGGTATTCACCCTCTTAGATTATTCCTCGAAGATCGTGCCAAAAATTTCAACCTCCTCGCAGGGAAGATGATAAAACGGTCTCGAATTGTGTTTCATATTTTGAGTATAGGCTATGCCCTGTCTACTATCCATCTCCGAAGGACAAAGCCAGCGGATGGCGAAGGTCAGCTAGTGGTGACACCCGGCGTGGTAACACCCACCGTGGTACCACTATAGAGGGGGTGCTATATTGGGGAGGCGTCGAAACTGAATGTGGAAATGCAAGCCAGAATATGGTAGTGGGGGGATAGGTAGGTAATATGTGTATCGAGGAAGGAAGGCGGGGAGTTTCAAAAGTATGGTTGGGGCGAATGAACCAGCTTGAAAATGCAGGGTAGCAAGGGCATATAAAATAAGGAATTGCGTCTGCGATATAGAGGATAAAGTTCGGCGAAATCAAAGGAAAACCACTACAAGGGACTAGGGAGGGTGTGATGAGGGGAGCGGGGTGTGCGAACTTTGGAGGATAAGATGGGAGATGGAATGGGGGGATCTGTCGGAGCATTTCAAGGGTTTTAGGGGTGAGTGAATGAAGCAGGGGTTTCCGAAATCCCAGACGCAAAATTCCCCTCCCCCGGTCCTGCCATGCGTACAGCCAGGAGGGAGTATTTTCGGACGAGTGTTGGAAGACTCCTTGGAGGGATAGCGCGTGGCGACAAGGGAATGGGCAGGCACAGGGATAGGCTCTAAATATGAAAGCCTCTGGGCTTCAAATATGGGATGCTCCAGTTCAGCCCTTATGAATTATTAAGTCTGGGAAGATCATGGTCCGGATCTTTTTTTTGTCCAATTTGTTGACGTGTATCAACTCTCAAATAGTGTATTTTCTCGTAAGAGTATGCGAGCAGTTTGAATTGCAGTTGCTTATGTCACCAAAGAGAATATTTCAGTCTTTCAATCATGCATCAAGATATTACATTCTGCATTATTTATAGAAATGCGTCGAAATTTACGGATAATGAAGAATATTCATTCAAAACTATGTGTAAAGAAAAGAGGATACCCAAGTAATAATCTGCTGAAGACACAAGTGTATTTCTCCAAGTTTCTGTTTTTCTTTCGTAAGAAAAACCCGTCAAAGTAACTCTATCTCACCTGGCAAATAATACATCCCTTTTGAAACCAGGAAAAAATCTGACTATGACTATTTCATGCCATATTGTGCCCACATTGTGCTTTCGTACCAATACTTTGTTTTGCATTACCGACTACACATACAATTACGGCACTTTCGGCTTTAGTATAGACATAACGTCTACTTAACGGCTAATAATTCATAAACTCATAACGTATTCGACAAAACTTGCACTGAAAAAATATTTAGCTTCTTCAATGCTGTAATCACTGCTTTCACTTAAGGAATCAGGCCATAGATTCATTAAAACCGACGAATTTCCATAGTTTCATGTAAACAATTACTGGAGTAAGGACATCGGATTTTTGATTGCTTTATTTTCTTCTTGAATATTTCATGTAACGAGCATACAATTGATTTCTAGCGATCCTACCAGCGCTAAAGCGTACTGATAATCCAAAATGAACGGACGAAATGGCCTTATAGAACGGGAGATGAACGCAGTAATACCGATTTTTGGAAGGTGAAAAGGAAACCTTAAGATCGTTAACAGATTAAAAGCCGTAAGAAAGGGATATTCAGTCGATTGACGGCACCAGTTTTGAGTCACGGAGAGGCGGGAGAGAAATCTTCCATCTCGGTTCATGCATTTTTTTCTTTTCTGCCGGTCACCGAGAGAAATCGGATGGCTAGGTGGGTGGTGGGCGGATTTCTTTGAAGCCGAACGGAGATGGGTGGAGTGGTGAGGGGGAATGGAGGGGGTTTGGATTTGGGAGAGTAGGGGCTGAAGCAGAGTTGGAAAGGGGAAAAGGATCTCGATGTTTTCTTCTGGGAGGAAACACACAGTCGGAAGGAGTGGAGGCAGGTCCACAAAAGGAGTGTTGAGAAGAGGGGGAGATGAGAGAGTGAAGAGAGGTACGACTTCGGAGTGAGTGGGTGGGTGGGGTCCGGGTGGTGGATTACGGCGAGGAGACTCGAGGCGAAAATGTGCAGTCCTCTCTCCACTCAGAAGTAGACGAGTGGCAAAAAATATAATTCCAAGGACGTTCTTTTCAAAGTTAAGAATGGAGGAGGACATCATCGAGGCGAAATTTTGCTTTCTTTTAGCTTTCTTGACACCATCTTTTGTGTTTTTTTTAAGTTTTATTTTTATTATTCTGTTCCTCCTTGCTTTCTATATCTCTCTCTCTCGCCTTTCATCTTACAAAACTTAAGTTTCTTGTTGATGTTGGATGGTAAAGCGGATTGCTCTTGTATCTTCCGGATTTGAATACTGCAGGTTGAATTTAAAAATGAAACCCTTTTCGTGAATTTTTTTCCTGTTGCACTCTCATGCATAAACTGTGCGAGGAGCACGCTCGTACTTTTTAAAAGTTCCTTGCTAAAGGAACATTGGATTGTTCTGAATTTTATTGCAATGGTATTCCAAAATTTAAGAGAGCCATCGATGATTAAATGGATTTAATGTCACAACTTGATTTGAGGAATGAGCATCAAGGGAGATTGAAAACCGCATCGTAAGTGAGTGATCAAGCATGGAATCACTTAAAATTAATAAGGCGACATTCATCGCCTTGCTTGATCTGTGAAATATTTATTTTCGATCATTTGTTTTGATCTTTATCAATATTGACCTCACTATATGTCTCATGTTCTCATGAGCTTGTAAACGCGAATCTTTGAGTCCTCAGATTTTTCTCGTCCAAATTGAAATATATTTGAAATGGTTCAGGCCTTTTCCCAAACAATTTCTGTACATAGAATAAAAGAGTAATCATACCCTTCTAAAGACAGGCCAAATTTGCTATGGGAGCGTGAAATACTTATTAAAACTCTCTTGTTATCACATAGTTTATTTAAAATCTAAAAAATATCTATCCATTATTTATAAATTTTACTTGAAACTTAATTTATCGAAAATTATGAGCAGTATTACAGTCATTTTAATTTTCAATCATCTAATTTACAGCTAGGTTTACTTCTTGATCATGATCTTGAAGATTTATTATTTCGCAAGTTCCCTTAATTATTTCCTTTGGAGATCTTAATTTTTTTATGACTTGCAAATTATTACTTTACGATTTTGAAAATAATTTTCAGCTCCTATTATGGTGACAGATATATAATACATAGATGCTCATTTTATTTACATTAAGTCTCAAGTCCCTCAAAAATTTATTATTATGAATTTAAGCAAAGAGGATAATATTTTTATATTTACCGATTGAAAGTGTCCATTAGCCATTAGAAAAGACGTATATATACATTTAAAAAATACCTAAGGGAGAGGTTTAAAGGTGTTGGTTTTCTTAGTTATTGATATCAGCCTATTATCTTGTGGCCTGTGATGCAACATATTTGCTGCAGATAAGTGTTCACTTTGCTGTTATGGTCCGCATATTACTAGTCATGAAGCAGTTCCGTACCGTTTATTCCCATAGTCATTAGGAGGTACTCGCGTGACTTCTGGCTGTCTCCATCCTCCAGAATACGTTTTATCGAGTTCCACCTCGATTATTGACTGTCAAATCATTTAGGTCACGCTCTGTCCTTAGATGTGAGAAATCGAAAGAGTGCAGTCACCTGACGTTTTATTCCGAATACACGAACAAGGCTCACATAAAATATATCAGCTCTGCGTTCTCACTCTAACGACCTGATGTTAAGACCTCATATTTTTTATGGCCATGGAAATTTTCAGGCCGTTGCATTTTGATAAGATGGTAGGATGGATACTATTAGATCAATTTGGTTTTTTCTCCCTAGCGCCCGTCGACATAGTTTCCATCGCTTGTCGTATCTAACGCTTGAAGTGCCTTTTACACTAGTAGGTCATTAATGTGAGCTAGTAGCTGTTTGTCATTCATATTAATTCTTCTGTCTTATTTCAATAATTACTTTATTTTCATTTTACAAATTTATCAGACTTTACTGATATTATATTGTCTTTTTTAGATATTTATTTTGTCTCTACCTTGTGATGGATGGAATGAATCAATTTCAACGTATTGATTGTAGAAAATGAAAAACTTTTTTTGATATTGAAATTATTTTAAACGGAGAAAATGTGAAACAGTAAGAGTAGATAACATAACGGAGATTCCATTGTTTGATTCCCATAAATGTCTCCTTGCTGTATCTGAGACGGCGAAATGTTTGGAAATAATTGTAATTTAGTGAATGCAAAATTTTAAGATTCAAACAGGGAGTATTTTATAAGCAATGCAGCGCATTGTTTGTTGGAATTTTACCCAATTAGCTGAAGCTAGAGTAATTTGTAGATGTTGTGCAAAATGTTACCTTACCAATTTATGTAATTATATGCAATTATCCCAAAAAAACAATAATCATCTTCGTGTAGATTACGCTTACATTTTCATCTTAAATACAAAATAGTATGCTGGGATTTGACATGCTTTCTATAGCCCTACTTTTCTGGAACTTGATAACTTTTCGTGTAATACCATTAGCTGGCATTAATCACCTACCCAGAGTCACATCATTGCCTTAACCAATGTTCTTAAATTGTTTTAATATTAATTTCTGCATGTAATTGGCTACCTTGTTGACCGATTTTCAATTTTCTGCCTATAATGTTGATACTTTTATGTTTAATCATGGAGCAAGTTGGGGCTAACAAGATTCTTTTTTAAGCTAAGGGACATTATTTACTCCTCCTTTTATTGGCGAAATTTTCTCTTTCTTACCATTTCAATATGCATTATACACTAAGAAGTTACGTAATCCAATATTTTTATAAAAAAAGGAAAAAGTTGTTTTAAGTAACTTATAAAGGCTATTTAATAAAAAAAATACATTGCCAGTAGTTGTAGATAATATTATCATATACCTTTTCGTGTAATTATTCTCATGTGCGAAAATCAACAAAGTTAAGAAAAAAAACTATCATTCTTCCCGCAGAGTGAAATCGATGACAGCAATTTTTCATTTATTGTCCTAAGGTAGTTTATCCGTCCATTTTAGAGAAGTTTCATCAGAATCATTCTTTTCTATGAGGACCAGTGTCTACTTTATTTCATAATTCTAGCTGGAATTGTACGATAATTCCTTGCGACGGATATTTCACTTGTGGTCGTCATTATTGCATTGTATTTTGAGATTGCGTTTTCTGTGAAAAATTTTGATTTTTATCTCAATAAAATTCCATTTGTGGATCGTACTGAAAAAAACCCTAATTATTCTACCATTGTGGCTTAAGCATTTGAGACTAGATTTGAGTGCTCTCACGACGAAAAAAAAAATCCGGAGAATATAATGATCGTTTTAAATAATGCTGGGTATACTTTTATTTTTAATATGCAAAGGAGTAGGTATAGAGTTGAGGGAAAAATTTAGCCGAAACATCCCCGACCCTTTCTCTAAATAAAGGTGCAATAACATTTAACGATCTCTTATCGGGAGAAGGCTAAAATAAAAATAAAAGAATAATAAAATTCCATTTTCATCCTCGACCAATGAACCGTATCCCTTGGAGTCCGTCTACTCCCTCAGTACGTGGTACTTCAGAAATTTTCCCAGAGTTGTGAAATACAAATGGAAATATTTTGGAAATTACTTTCCATTAAGTGTCATTATTCGGTACCCATCTGCCCCGAGTTGAAAGAATCTAAGTGTACCCCTTCCATGAAACCGTCTTTCTTCCTTCCCCACCTTCTTTTCCGTATGCGTGCGCATCCCCAACCATATCTTCCACAGTGCCCTCGGGAAGGCTGAACATTTAAAACCATATACCTCAGTTATAGATTCGACGCTTCTCTCGTTTGAGTCTCTCCCCAAGTCTCCCCTTTTAACAGCTTTCGTCTTTATTTCTATCTATCCTCCGTCTCTCTTATACTCCCCATACCTCTGTCTTCTTCTTTCGCCCAAACTTCTTTTCCTCTCCCGTTACCACATCCCATCCGCTCCAACCTTTTTATTGTCCTCCATAAAAACTCCCCACCGAATGCCATTTACATACCAATCATTTTTACATTACCCCATTCGTTCTCATCTCAACCTCTTGTAATTTTCCCTTTTACCCTCGCTCCTCTTTTTTTACTATCCCGTTTCTTTCACATTACCCTTTTTTACCGCTTATCATCTATTTTATTCACTTCGAAGTTTTACTTTCGGAATTTCAAGGACTGAATACTACTACTACTCGTCTTGTACTTCTCAAACTATTGATTTCGAAATTTCTATCGGATATCAGTTTTTGTGTCATGCGTGAGACTCGCGTTTTGCCTCAGAATCATGTGAAAAATTTGCAGGTGATTGTGCTAGAAATATAACTGGTAAATTAGTCACTTTGATGAAAGTTAAAAAAGCCTTCTAATTGCATCCCTTAACTTCAATTTTTAAAAAATAATTCTTGGAAACTTTATTTGAAAAATCCACTTTTTTGAACGTATTCTGATGGCTATACTGCTCGATGCATACGAAAAATGTCGACGAATTCTAGAATATGTCCCGTAATGTATTATTTACATATTCAAATTCATATATGACACTTAGGGAAGTCACAAGATTTGAGCTATTATTGAATAAATGTCGTAAGAGAAGTCTGAATTCAAGAATAACATAGAAATGCCACCACGATTGGCACATAGAACTGGGAAAAGCGTTTTATTTATAATAATAGGATTTATTTGCTCACCTTCTTATACTTACTATCATATTTTGCCTATAAAATGAATGGATAATGTATTTGGTGAAAAAACATTTTTTATAACATGTGAGAAAATTATTATTATTTTGAATCGCACCGTCGCGAAACTATCATCTAATATATTTATTTGAATTGAGATCGAGAGGATCGGCTAAGTAAATAATTGATGCTGTAAGGTTCCAAAATGAAGCAGCGTTTGATCAGTTTTAGCAACGAAATTAACTACATTATGACTAAAACCAAGAACCCTCTAAATCTAGATAAAGAAACTATTGAGGATGATCCCTTTCGTGAATTAGGATAGTTTAACACGCTAGCCTGAATTAGGTGCAAATTGATTTCAGGTGAGGCAAGCATGATTCTGGCACGAAATATTAACGATATAGCTTTCTTCGGTCGCTTAAGTCAACAAGGTACGCCAAAGAGACATAAGTTATAGCAGGTGAGTCCCTAGAAATGTATATGGGTGCAGTCGATAAAAAGTAATGGAGGAATGGAAAAGGTTTTTTTTATGGATCGTTGACTTCGCAGCGTGTGATGTACTGTTGGCAGTGACTCCCGCTCGTATTGCTTTGCGGGTCGTAAACTCTTGTATGTTATAGTGTGTGAGGTTAGGTGCTGGATATAAGAACAACCATTGGGAGACCGTATGCTAGGAAACACAAGTATGTGAATGTAGCCTGGCCGTGAAATGGGAGTATCTTCCGTCTGCTCTCTGTGACCGACTTGGTGAAAAGAATCGGGATAGATTTATTCGTAAAATTGTGCTACGCAAGGAGGAATGCAATCGATAGACGTGGTGTTATTGGCGTTCTAGGTATGGTGCAGGCTACGCTTTACATTTCAAGTAAAGTCTACATGTTGACAATCCTCGCGGTAATCAGTATTCAAGGTAAGGGGCTGGGCCCCTATACCTTGAATATATGAAATTCAAACCTTATGATTTTGTCCATGGTGGGCTTTACCTACACACATCCCATCCAAATTCTAAAGTGAAGCATTTAAGAGAGATATGAATTATATTTGAATATCTCCACCACTGTTTATATAATAGTTGTTGGTTGCCAGTAAAAATGCACGAATTAGTTCATGTGTGTTCATGTTTACTGAATGATGTCATCATTCATCGTAAGTACAACTTCTCTTAGAGCTGAATGTTTTTGGTTACTTATTATCAAAGCTTGTAATGAAGAAACCCTATTTTTATCACCTCTTTATCAAGCATATTCCTGTGATGAATCTCGTCTGGCAGCTGTATTTAATAATGTACTCATACCTAGTTGCTTTGCATAGAAAGTAAAAATCTGGAAAAAAAATCGGCTCAATTCAGTAAGCCATCTTCCTTGATGAAATTCTTGGAGACATTAACTTGATCACTTCTCCATCTTCTGGAATTTTTAGCGAAGGAATCCATTTGCATGGTAATCATTTTTCAACCCTACATCCAGCTTTCACCCTCCCTTCTCCTTTTGGTACTGCTTGAGATTGCTTCCAAGTTTTCTATATCTTTGGATAATATGAGCGGGAAATTGGCCTAAATTCTGCTTTCCCTCATTTTTGTACTTCATTTTAAGAGCTTATTACGAGAAAAAATTATTTATTTAATCTGGTATCATGGAATACTAATGAAAGCCAGATGCGAGCATTTAAAAATATTTAATTCATAAATTTTAGGGCGTTCACCACTTTGACTCATCATTTTATCTTAGATAGGTACCTAAAAGTAGAACAAGCTTTTTAATGAACTACTTAAGTCCTAACTGTGAAGAATTTTTTCACGGATTTTATAGATGTGGAATTCAAAGAGCTACTTTTCATTCACATCTTACAGTCAGGTGCAACTAAGATACGCATACTCCGTAAATTTTCTTGGGTGTTACAAAGAGTGTGCCTTGAAATTTTTAATTCTTTCAGTTTCAGTACACTCAGCTCGCTTTTTTAAGTAAAAAACAAATTATTTATCGCTGAAGTGCCTTAAACAGAGCGTAAATCGAAATTAATTCCTTCTTACAAGCGGTGTATATATATATTTTTTACAAAGGTTGTGAAAATAATAATGAAAGAATTTCTACGTATTTGGATTCTTCCATTATTGTTGAGAGCATATTAGAAGTGTGGAAATTCCATTGAAGAAAATAATTTGACTTGACCGGGATTCAAATTCAAGTCTCATAAATTCGAGAGACTTGAGTTCAGTTTTTGATCAAGACAAAACGTTTCTCTTTGGAGTTTTCGATCACTGAAAGCATTTTGGGTGACTCTGAAAAGGTGAACTGCTTGCTGGTCTAACTTTATTTCATGAATAAGCAGAACGTATTTCATTGAGTCTTGGATTTTAATTTTTCGGGGTGGGTGAACAACTTTAAAATGAATTTCCACCAACTAGCAATTGGTACCAAGAATTCTGCCATTTTTTATTATTTATCCTTCTGTATACTGAGCTTGATTTTTGAAAAAGGTAAAGCTAAATATTTGTCACTCAAAAACCTTGAGTGGGGCTTAATTTTTCTCAAAATGGAATACTTTTACAATTTAGGAATAAAAATATCATTCATGTATAGTATCTATCCCTATGGAAATGGCTATTTGCTCCTTTGCGGTGAATACGATGTGGATCATCAGTATCCTGATATTGATGAAGCCAGTATATTTTCGGAGGCATAATTATTATGTATCTTCTATGCTATCCTTTAAATATATGGATACTTCTCATTAAAACCGTTAAATAATCTGCTAAAAGTAAGTAATTAAACCTCATTCCGTCGCCGCCAGAGAAATTTGACACTTTCCGGTTCGATGCATGGGTAATGTTTCGACTGAGTGCAGTGGCGGATCCAGAGTGGGGTATGGGAGGCTATAGCCCTCCAGGGGTATCCCAGTTACACTAGATGGTAATTTTGTTCAGTTTTAGAATGAATGTGCAGGTAAGGAGAGAATCAAACACCCAAGTAGGCTAAAGCTATCTAGCAAAAGCTGATGAAAACATTTCGCTTTTGAACCTTCTACGGTATAGGTAGTATGTAGTCAGTAAGGTAAGTAAATACATAAAAATGTAGACATTTAGAAAAATACCATGAGGTAAAATTACTATAATATGCAAATAAATATTTGTTTTAAATACTTAATTCTTTGAAAAAATAGTTATGAGACAACCTCAAAGTGTTATTACGCACCTCAAAATTCTCAAAATTTTCGCAACTTCCGGGACCCCCAAAACAGCTGGAAGATTAACCCCCTGGGCCACCACCTAGCCCCCCCTCCACTCATCCCTATCCTGGATCCACCACTGACTGAGTGTAACATTGGAGTGGAGCAACTTTAGAGAGCTCTGTGCCACCGTTGTCGATGGTGAAAGGTTTCGGTATGTGGAGCAGCCAGCCCGGCCCTCGAGCACGAATGGCTATCAATCCCTGCCTCACGCACCTTGCCCTCGGCGGCGTGCAGCGACGGCGTTAGCTCTGGAGCGAGTGCATTGTGTCTCGCTCCTCATTGAAAGGGTGCTGTACGGTAAGGGGATATGGCGCGTTGCTCGAGTGCGCTCGCTGTCAGATGTCGAACGTCGTCGTCAGTCGGGTTATTGGGGATGAGTGCGCCTCGGGGACTACGAGTATAGAATGGCGGGTCTCGTACACACGGTTATAGGGGTGTAAGTGAGATGCTTAGAGCTGGAGATGATGCGGTGGATTTTAGGAGGGAGAAAACGGTGAGGAAGGATAAAGATCAACGTCGGTTGTCGAGGTGATGGTTTGTCTCATCTCATGATCAAGTTCGCTCAATGATGGTGACTATTCAATTATAAATACTAATGAGAATTAGGGGCAAAAGTGCAGTTTTCCTAATTTTGTTTAGCTA
Source organism: Ischnura elegans (assembly GCF_921293095.1). NCBI lineage: Eukaryota > Metazoa > Arthropoda > Insecta > Odonata > Coenagrionidae > Ischnura > Ischnura elegans. Next base: position 45,200,867 of record NC_060246.1, read on the forward strand.
CCAATGAGTTGTGACGGAACGCTGTACCCTAATCAGGATAAAAACATTCTTGACGTCAAATATTACTTCTTTGTTCTTTGCATCTAGTCATAGTGAGCCTTTTTAGCTATAAAATTTAAAGCTTCAAGGGATGTTAGAGGAATAATCAAGCTCAAATCCAAAGTACTTTAATAGCTATGAAAAATGAAGTAGATTTTTTCGTCTAATAAGCTGTTTCCTTCCATTGACCAGGAAAGTTGAAGCCCCTCAGGCTTGTTTTTTAGGATTCGTCTTTACTCGCCTTATTTTTTTTAGGAATTATGGCGTTTTATACCTCTAAAAATAACAGTTACATTAATTTAAAATTTACTTTATTTTTTGCGTTTTAATGCTACTCGAAATGTAAAGAAAGAGTATTATATCAGCGATAAAATTATCATCCTACCAGATTAATCTAGTTAGTTGTTTGATCATTTTTTTGTAGATATTGATGAAAATATTAAAAATTTTTAATGATGAAGTTCATAGATGGTACTTTTTCAATTGAATGATTTCTGATAGAGAAGATGAAACTCAATCATAATAACGCGTAATCAATTATAACTCACGAAAATATCACTTTTAACCGTAGTTTCTTTTCAACTTAATGAGCTATCTCCAGTTATGAATACATCTAATACCTTCAAATTAATCTCTATCTCTTTTACTCATCGGGATGCCTCAACATCATTTGGCGGAACCATGAACGACCAAATTTAAGCATAATATAAAAAGTTGGAAACTCCTTGTCGTTCTCACAGACGACTTCGCATTAAGCCTAGCGTTTGCAAAAACTTTGTCTTTTTTCTGACACCTTTCTACATTCATAACTCTTTGGGAAGCTTAGATACTGGTCTCATTACCGTTATTTTTAAATATTTCATAAATTTTTATTTATGGTGCTATTGCGGTGAAATTCATGCATAGATGAATCTCTATCGAGACATGATATTTCGCGGTCATCGTGATCAACAGCCTACGCATCGAATATCGCACAGAGGCACTCTCTCGTCATAAAAGGGGGATATGGGATTTTTGGGAATCGTTTCAAAGAGAGGATACGAGAGGAGGGAGGATCGAGGGGGTCGGCGCTTATGGGAGGACCCCTGGGGAAGACGGGGACAAGCAGACGCACGGGAGAGGCTCGATGGAAACTATACACGAGACTCCCCTGACTGCTTGAAGGGTGCAGGCGAGGAGTGGTTGGGAGGGTTACAGGGGTGGAGAATAGGGATGTGTATGTGGCGAGGTTCCCACAGGATTCGAGGGCCCTTCCTCACGACATGGTCTTTAGAGCCTCTCTTCGCTTCCTCGGTGGGAGGGAGAATATTCCCCTCCCCCTATACACCCACCCCCCGCCTCGTCTCGGAAGCTAAGTGGCACAGACAGGAGAGCAGCCTCTGTATAGCTCTCGAACCTCATCTCGTTCCCGATACATAAACTCGCGGAGTGGCGTCAAATTATGGTAACGATCCTCCAATAAAATTTTCATTGCGACCGCGTCGGAAATTATTCCGGATTGAACGACGCCGTTATTCAATTTTTTTCCCATTCGAGGAGAGAAAGAGCGACTTTATATTTTTTTTCTTGTTATGCTTTTTTCAATAATTCGTCTCGCCTTTTTTCCGCTGTGATTCATTCTCCTAACCCGTTCTTAAGTGCATAAATTGAAGAGGAAATTGCGTTTAACGATACAATGATGGGAAAAAGACTATCGTGTGGGATGAAAATGGAGGACGTGAAGTGATGCTCTGCACATTCGTGCTAAATTAAGTTAAAAATTACTTTTAGAGTTACCCTTTAAAGGTTTCTTGATCTTGAGAGCGGGAATATGCAGCTTGAGGCAGGCTTATAATAAATGATGAAGAGATCTGAACGCTCTTGAAAGAAGCCTTAACGTTCTATCTTAGAGAAAATTAATGTTCTCTGGGGATTCAAAACAATCTTCTCTCTTGAAATATTTTTGCAACGATCATAATGGCCACAAATTTAAATCTAAAATTCAGTATATTTTTGAAAAACGATTGATCGGCCATGGGTGAGGTTTAAATGAACTTAGTGTTCAGGAAAAAGAATGCGAGACCTAAAAATCTATGAGTAAAAGCTGTAGGGGAAGTAATGTCTTATACGATAGAGAATATCTGTTATAATTTGCGTGTGATTTCATTGAATCCCGGCTTATTCTCAAATGTATCATTTAGCTGGAATCTTTTCCACTCGATATATTAAAAAAGTCCCACTGAAACGCCTTCGTTCAAATAAGTGTTACCGTATTACTTAAATCATGTTCAATAACTGGGCCATTAGAAAATTCTTCCTAGAACCTTAGGACAGATATTACAGCACTAAAATTTCTTCATGTTGGAACGACATTTTTTTGTTTCGTTCTCTGTGATTATTCCTCTCAAAAGAGCAGCATCAAAAATATTTTTCCCTCCAGAACTCCATCTCGTCGTGAATCCTTCTCTGTGGTGTCATTGACCCGTTAATCATGTTTCTCGCATATTGAGTTCGTTTCCCGCCGTGGACGACGTACACGCTGCAAGCGTCGTGTTCACGGGCTCTAACACGTTTCGTGGCCGGTCATCCGGTGGGATACTAACCGCAACAGCGCCCACGTAATTCGATAAAATAACGAGGAGACATCCAGCGCTCGATCTGACGTCTGTGCGTACTGCATCAATGAAAACCGGTTAGTGCTGTACGGACATTTTTTCGATCAAATGAAATGACAGGAAAGTGGAGGGGGGGCAGAGGGAGAGAAGATGGATGTTAAAAGTTAGAATCGGATGGAAAAGTGTGGGTAGCACTGAATGGAAATGAAAAAAAGAACGAGTTCTTCGAAGATGCTATCGAAAAAACATTTACGAGTTCCTTTCTTCTTCTTCTTCTTTTCCAGTTCGGAGCGGAAGGGGCAGTGGGGGTACGGCGATGCCCTGAGTGGAGAAGCGGGTGAAAGGGACTGCGGAGATATCCAAATGGGGCTCTGCGTTTGGCACTTCTTCGGAACAGACCGTGGAGAATCGTACTCTTCCGTTGACTTTTATTTTTCCCCGTCGTGCGCATATTTTTCCATGCTGCAGAGAAAGGAATCTGCCTGCTTTTATTTCCTCCCTCCCGAAATCAGCTGTTTTATTCCAGTAAGTACATCCTCTTGCGTTTTCTAGTCTTTCTTTCAACGGGTGCTATTGCTTCTCGTGGAAACTTATTTTTCCTTGTTCTCGTTTCAACTTTTTTCGTACGATTCCCCTTTCTCTGCCTCGTGAATATTGATTATGCGCGATTGTATTACTTTATCGGTATTTCAGCTGCCTTATCGCCATATGATATTGAGATATTTTCCACAGGGAGTGCTTATTTTTATTTTTCATATAAAACAAAATTTCTTCTCTGCAAATAATGAGAAATCCAGCAAAAATGTTTTTTTGACAACATCTATTTTAAAACTTTTATTACATACTTATTCGTTTTTTATTTATTAATTCAATGCTAAAAACGACAAAAAGGCTTTTATATTGGCTGTTTACTTAAATAAATAATAGCTAAAAGATAACACAATTGATAAAAACTAAAAGAAAAATTATTTTTTGAACATAAGACGGGACATTATGGATTAGACAGTGGTAAATTGTTCAGGTGGCATTTTAAGGAGAGTTTGTACATAGTAGCGGAGGAAAAGAGGTCCAGGGAAGGGATTTTTGAATTCATGGAGTTAAACAAGAAGAAGGTTTGCGTTTGATTATTATTGCGTATTATTTAAAGTGATTGGATTCCAACATGAAATAGCATGCATTTCATTCGTTTTCACGCCATTATCCCCATTTTACCAGATAATATCATATGTATTCTAATTGGGGCGAAGATGCTATTGGCTTAATTTAAATTTCATTATAACTCACTTCCTTATCGATACGTAAAATTCAGAAAGAATGCATAAATAAGTTAAAATGCTGTGGTAGTTGATTATCAGTGTGCGTAGATGTTATTCCTATAATCTCCCATATTATTCCATTGATAACTCTGGTGACATTTTAATTATTTTTCCATCGGTTTGATTTCTCAACTATGCACTCACTGTGGCAATAGCTTTGATAGTACCTCCAAATTTTTAACCATTCTCACGTACTAGTTCCTCTCGAAAATCGTATCGTAACGCTTAACAAAGTCTTTCGTTGTATTGAAGTTTCCTGCTTGACAAGTTTTTATTGAATACTCATACTCCCTATTGTCACCAGTAACGGTTGACGATACCTTGTGAGCGGACAAGACGACTACTATTTTTCGTTTTATGATTTAAATGAGAAGCGATGCCTTGGAGCTATGAAAAGAGCTTCGAGATCGGTTTCCCTTCTTTATTTTACCCTACTAATTAAGCAGTGGAGAATCCTAACGAATATCCTGCCTATTTAAATCCTTATGCGTATTTTTTCGCCGTAGAATTTTCCTTAGAAACTTACAGAACTCGCAAATCGTCGCCGGAAAGCAGTAAGCTTCACGCTCCTCCATCGCTTCCTTTCATTTGCATGGCTTTTGATACCTGCTTGAATAATAAATTTCGTATTTTCCTTCGACTGGCATCCGCTACGTATGAAGCTTTTGAATGTCAAGAGTCGTGTTCGCGACGTCCCGCACCGTGTACACGCGTTTATGCATGCACCTCTACACCTCCAATAGATCCAGATATCTAGAATTCAATAGCGCCTGTTTATTACTCTTCTCCGGCTTAACAGAGCCGTGAGCAAGGAGTCACTTCGGGCTGGAGGTAAGGGGTGAGGTATTTGAAGTGGAATAGGGGGTGGGTGTTATCTGCTAAATTCCGGCTTTGTTTCGAGGAGGGAGCAAAAGCGACTCGCTGAGCGTCAATCGGAGAAATTGTTCAGAGGTTTACTCAGAGGAGACAATTCCTCCTTCCCTCCCCCAACTCCTATGCCGTTACTCCCACCTTGTAACCCCCTCTCCTCCTCTCTTTCCTCCATTCCCTTCTCCTCCTCTTCTCAGAGGGCATTCTAATACGTTCCGGGGCAGGTCGCGGTCCCGTTTCCCGCTCCTCATGCATATCATTCAGCAGGTTGTGTTATGTATAGCGAGTTTCGGCGCGAGACGCGCGCATTTAAATACGTACGTCAACCTGAATGAGGCGGCTATAGGGTGGGATGAGCTGTGGCTGATAAAGAGGGGTAAGTGCGGGTGACGAGAGAAGGATGGGCGTGTGTTTAAACCTGCCTTGGTGACGCCTCTGCGTGGTCGGAGGGCGACGCTCCCATCTCCGCCTGTCTGCCGGGTCTGCAATGGATGTGCTCCGGAGCAGGTGATATTAGCGGGTCTGGCCGCGGTTAAAAAATTCCGTCGAGTCAAATTCATTTAACACTGCCGTTAACCCTGTAAGACTGGCATTTTTCACTCGCGCTCGCCTCCCATCTTTCCATTTTGCACCGTGTCCGGCTGAATTTAATCATCCCTGTAAGCGGACAGCGACTCGAGCGCGCTGAAAAAACATGGGCGTAGCGATCAAAAGGCGTGCGGAATGCAAAAGCAACGGAAAATGACTTGCGGAATAAAACATAAGTTTACTACTTATTACAGTACTCCTTTTAATATTCATACAACGTCTGTATCAACAGTAAATTTTCTAGCAAAGGTGCCTGCATTATACCAATGTACAAGTAATCTATCTTCATTTTGTGCGTAGTTAAAGAGGCATAAAACGGAGAGATGTACAGCAAAATATTATTTAATTATCTGTCAAATTTGCAGAAAATTTTAACAGAATTATCTATCATGGACCCCATGAAAGGGAAAAATTTTGATCTTAAGTTGAAACGAATGAGTCTATACTAATAAGGGTGCTGTACTCTTTTGGTCGGAATCATTCTCTCCGCCATATTACTCGCCTATTGTGAGGCCCCGCCCCCTTTCTTACTCTTTGTAGATGTAAAATCCTGTCTTATAGTGGGACATATCATTACCATAAGGCATCATAAATTGTCATTTCTTGACGCCTAAGGTATTTTTGATTATGTTTGATTGACTTCCAATTCCTAGCGTGGCCTAAATTACAATAACTAATGATTTTAAACTTTCTTTTTCCTGTATTGATTTGTTCAAGCCCATCATTAATATATTTTCATTCCTAGTTGACTTCAGGGAAACACACATTTAGAGCTAAATTATTAGCTTAAGAAAAGATATACCTGTCGGCCACTGAAACCGCTGAATTTTCTGATTTCTATGTAGATTTCTATATTTTAAGAACATAAACTGAGAAGACTAATCCACCTATCTTGTGTGCAAAAGCATCTAAATGCGTTTCTTCACCATGAAATTACCATGAAAATTTAAGAGCGCTGATTACGACATAGTCCTGCACCATGGACTATTCGTGTTCCTATCAAAGACTAAATTGATAAAATTAGGCTGGTTATGTGGTCGCACAAGGATCCTATTTACCCGACGTTAGCCCACATTTCTCTTTGTCGATTCAACCATTTTCTCTCTTTCCACAGGATACTATTAATAGCCCTTTGTGCTTAAAAGTTATGCAAAATCGTAAATCATTTGTATCACTAGTGGAGATTGTATGATCGCGATTTTTTTCCTTTCTATGAATGTGTGATGCTAATCATGTGACTGCTTTATTGCTAATCATGAACTATAAATATTTTCCTGTTAGCAAAGAATACTATCTCGAATGGAATCTCTTTCTATTACCTTTAGTCAAAGGGTTAATCTATTGGATCTTTTCAATACTTTGCCTTTCGACTCGAGATAACGACCTTTTTCAGCCGTTATTTGCAGTCGTAATGTATTTCCCAGGTGGCATATTTCACACTTTTTACGTGGATATTAAAACAGTCTGTTCTCCGAGTGCGCTCTGGGAAATATCCATACTTTACAGGGTGGAAGGGTACTAAAAATGGAAAGAGACAAAACAAACCAACCACCGCTGGGAAAGGAGATTAGGGCAGCAAACCCCTTTTCACCCTCCTCTGAGGGCAAATATGGCGAAACACTCAACTTAGCCTCCTTTGCTTTACCCTGGGAGACAACAGAGAAGGCCATTCTCTTCTTTTGCACCCTAGCCCCTCCCAACGGACTCCGTTTAAGAGTGTCTCTTGTCTTTCCCTTTAAAAGCACACTAGAACTATCACTTCACAGCCCTCTCCTCCCTCCCTCCACCCCGTGTTCCGTCCATCCTTCTCTTTACCTTCATTTTGACTTTTCTCCTGCACTTCGATTTGCCGTCTTTTTACGTAATGTCTGTGCACGGATTCCATCATATTCTTATCTATGCAATGAAAAATATAATAAGTGTCTGCTGACTATAGTTTTAAGTATTATACTGAGAATAAATATCTGTATTCAGAAAATACTTATTCTGACTGAAAGTCAAAAGTGTTTGAAGGAACTTATGTCCAAAAAAATCGGAAACATCTCGGATAATAAATGGCTTGATTTGATTTTCTAGCAAGTGATTCGAAGTATACATTTCTTTAGGAATCGTTTTCATTTCTTAGTATTAGAGGGCCACTCTTTTGCAACGAAAGTAAATCGTGATCACCATTCCTTTAAGATATTAACCGTTTCCTCATAATGGAATTTTTAGCTTCTTAATTCAATGTGATATTTAAAAATACTTTCATTTATTACTTTGGTAAGAACTTGCATTTTTTGTTTTTATCAATTATTATTTATCAATTATTTACTTGACACTCTTAACTAATTTCAATTCTATTAATTTTAGAGTTTGGTTTCACTTCAATTCCTAATTAAGATTCTTTGATTTGCTGTGACCTACCCCAGTGGTAACTTTTCTTTGGTTCCCTCCGATCAGTGGCGTAGCTAGGGGGCGGGAGGAACCCTCCCGAAATATAAAAACAATTATTTTCCTTCATAAAAGAAAACAAATTATTGAAAAATCATGGTTTAAAAAATATTTATTTGACAAATGAAGATAATTCGATTATTGAAAGTGTTAACATTAGTTTAAAACCCATTACTTAGTATCCTGTTTTTAAAACTTTTTCTACCATGATTTGGACCCCCCCTGAGCGAAACTCATGTCTACGCCCCACCCTCCAACGACTTGGTCCCGGTATTTTCAACAATTCGAAGCATTGGTCATTACTACCTTCATATCCTAACTCTAACTTACTTCATTTCTCCTCGCTTATCGGCATTATTTCTCGGAAAATGATTTTCATCCTACCCAGTTTTACTCATTCTCTTGTCAAAGGATGATCCGTCATACGAGAGTGAAACCATTCAATTTCGTTGAATTGAATTAAAAATTATAATAATTCATAATATTCCCTTATCGATAATCCTAGTAGTTGTCCACTTCGTTTACTACTGGCCTATTACATGTAACTTAATACGATTAATTTCTTTATTGATAAAATGGTGTTGTTCACTCCATAGGGTCATACGGTGTCGACAACCTAAAGTGAGGAGTAAGAGTAACAAAAAAAAATATTTTACTTTAAGAGATGTTACGTACATTGACGACTGGTGTTTTCAGGTTGTTATTATCTATTCAGAAACAGAAATCAACACGCTTTTCATCAAAGAAATATGTCAGTATTTTTCCTTCTATCCTTCACATAGCAACATATCCACCGCGTCGATCATGCATTATTATTGATGAGTCGCTTAAACCATGGCCAGCCTCTCGTTCATGCACTTGCGGGATGTGCCTTTATGTTGCTATGAAACCTCTCCGGTCATGGTCGTGCAATTATGAAAATTATCGAGTAAACTAGAATTCAGCTCGCAAGTGTGTGCTACAATTTGCTAGAGTGCTTCGGGACGGCGGGAGAGGCAGAAAAAGCGTCCCAAAAAGGAACCGGGACGTGAGTGGGACGGAAGTGGTGGGGAGGGGGGATTGTGTGTTCGAAGGACGTGGTGCGAGGGAGATGGATGGAGAGAAAGAGAAGTAGAGAGGGCAGGGAGGGAGAGAGGGAGCGAGAAAGAGAGAGAGCGGTTCAAGAAATTACGAAGGATTAACGCGCGGGAGGCGAGTGGGCGTGAGAAAAACGTGGAGTGGAAGAGCGGAGCCGTCGTCGTTGGATGCGGAGGAGGAGCGGGGTGCGGGAGGGATTTATGTGGCGAAAGGAAATGGGGAAAAGGAGGCGATGGCGATGGGGCCAAGTCCTCCATGCAACAACTTAACTCGGCGTGACTATGCAGTGAGACAACAACTTAACTTGGCGTAACTTGCTTGGTGATGAACCGAAATCTACGAAAAATTATAGGGTTTCTCTCTTCTTCATAGGTAAACCTTTCTTTTGTATAGAAATATTAAATTATGGTTAATATGGTTAGGGTAATGGGTAAAATATCAACTGAAAATAAGCACGAAGAAAACCAAGATCTTAGTTTGCAGCAGAAGAGAAGAAGTCAAGACTAACATTGAAATAGGGAAGCAAAAACTGATAGATTGACTGATTAGAGGTGGATGAATTCTGTCATTTGGGAAGGAAGATAACTAGTGACGGGAGAAGCAAGAAAGAAATTATCAGCAGAATAGCCCAGGCGAAGAGAGCATGCACCACCAAAAGAGAGACCTGCTTACAGCGGGAAACTTAAATATGGAAGTAAAGAAACAATTTATAAGAACCTACATCTGGAGTATGCTCCTATACGGAAGTGAGGCATGGACAATGACCGCAGCGGAGAAAGCAAGGATAGAGGCCTTAGAAATGTGGTGCTACAGAAGAATGATGTAAAATCAAATGGATCGACCGAGTTAGTAACGAGGAAGTCCTAAGAAGAGTAGGAGAGAAGAGAAGCCTCATGAAAACCTTAACAAGAAGACGGAACAACCTTTAGGCCACATTTTGAGACATTATGGCCTGATGAAGATAATCGTCGAAGAACAGGTGGAGGGCAAGAACGGAAAAGGAAGACCTCGAACAAAATATATGGAACAAGTAAAGAAAGATGTGAAAGAAAAGAAATACGTAGGTGTGAAAAGATTAGCTGATAGGAGAACTGAGTGGAGAGCTGCGTCAAACCAATCCTAGGATTGTTGACCAGTGATGATGATGATGATGTCGCTAGTAGTGGCCCACACCGCTGGAATGACGGCGTTGGGATTTCCCTATCTCTCTCCTTCCATCCCTATCCTCTCCCTGAAGGCGTCGTCAGGCTCCCATTGCGGCGGTGCCTCCTACCCATTTTCCTTCCTCTGTCCTTCCCTTCCTGAGGTGTGCGGATGAAAATTCTCGGACTTACAGTCCCGGATCTCAGGTTGTAACCCAGCGAGCCCGCCTTGGGTGCTAGTTTCAGTTGGTGATGAACCGGACCAATCACGGAAATAATGTCTATATCGTCTCAGGATCATTTCATTTCAGGAAGTTCATTTTGTCGTTCATGGAATGGAAAAAAATATAGCATTCCATCGATTTATTTTTAGGTACCCCTAGTTTCGATGCAGCGGCGTCATCCTCATATAAGGAGTACCTTAATACGTATTCGGAGTACCTGAAGATGACGTAGTCGTACTTAAAAATAAGTTGGTCGAATACAACGTAATTTTTCATTTTTCATTAACGATACCGAAATATTCTTTCAATCACGGCACAAGCCGTGCATCAGTCGTGGAATCGATTTAGAAGACCTCGGATAGTTTTTGCGTCTCTTAATTGGCAAAACTGTCTTACGCTACTTTTTCATTTCATTAGATATACGCTTTTCTTAGCTAATAACTGTCCTACGTTGAGTAATGCTACATAAGGTTGTTGCTAACAAAGAGACGCTTTATATGAAGTGTCAGTTACACTAAGTTCAGTCCAATAAACTTATTATGAACGAGGTTGAATATTGATTGCCTCCTGGTTTACCACATGTTAAAGTGGAATAAATGTACAATGTAAAGACACCGGTTTAAAAAAACCTAATTTATGAGCTAGTTGATAGGAAAAGACTATTTTTAGTTTTTACGAATTTTTTTTTATTTTTTAATTTATTTTTAGTTATTTAGAAAAGACTATTTTTAGAGTTATTAAAATTATCGACAGACGTTTAAAAACTATTTAATGTTTATTGCCTGGGATATGGTGTGATGGGTAAAATATTTATACCCGCTAGCTGGTCTGGTAATATGATGAGAGGAGTTACGCTGAGTTAAGTGATTGTGGACTGAGCTTGGTGAAGGCGGGGACACAGTCTCCACGGGGTGGGAAGGGGTGGCCAACGAGGCAGGGAGGCGTTGCGAGAAGGGAAGATAGATCGCCTTCCATCCAAAGGGTGAGCCAGGGCCTGTTTGTCCTCCGGCTAACTGTTCTTTTGTTCCCATTAATGGAAATATCTTCGCACCGCTCGTCCTCGTGCCTATAAAAGAAACTCCTACACTCCCCATCTCTCCCACGCCGGAACGACACTTTGGCCCCTTAATTTGCGTGTCGCTAGATGGAGCATGATGCATTGAGCGGAGGAAATGCTCTGGGAAAGGATTGCGAAAATGAATAAGGCTCGTGAAAGGGGGGTGGGTGGATTCGTGCCTTAAATTGGTCCTTCACGAAATGCTGGGCCCCTACATCCGAGACGCTGTATTTTGGATTTGGAGATAATTATGATAAAATTTAACTTATCTAGCTGAAAACTAAAATAATATACCTTGATTAATCCCTTGCATTCATGGGGAAACACTGATACTCAAACAAGGACATAAGCCGTGAATATCACCCGAAATATTCCAACATTTGAGCTAGGTGTGCCTAAAGAGTGCTTGGTGTATTGAAAATGAAATGAGTACCGTAAATAAAAAGATCGAATGAACTAAGCCAACAGTTGCAGCGCATAATTCGACAGTTAACCCCAAATTATTATATAAATTATAAGTACAGTTATTACTGTCCTTCCTATAAGAGTTCCTCATGATTTAAAGACCAAGGTTTTGTCACGTGGTAATCTCATCTAGGAAATCAGGGGAAATCTATTGGCAATAAGGGATATATTCATCGTGCTCGTTAACGTATGAATCGATGGGAAGTCTTAGCTCTTGGTATCACACCTTTTTGGAGCATATTAAATCTCTCCACCGTAATTTCGTAGTATATAATAATAAGGTAACGCTATTAAGTGTTATACGCATCATGAAACGGCTAAATGTGTAAAATGAGGCCAAATTTGGCTTGATAAATTCAGCAAAAAGATTCTTTTAACAAATATCGAAGCTTCAGGGCATGTATCACTAAGCATTTAGTAATGAAGGTAGGATGTTTCTTACTGAGTAATAATGAGGCATGCACAATATAGTACTTGTTGTACGCATAAAAAAAGGTTGAATTTGTAAGTGAGACAAATAAGTGGATTCGTAAATTCAACTGAAAATTCTTGTGGAAATATCCTGAGTATAAAGGCACGTGGAAGGAGCAAACTATGTGAAGCCTTTGCTTTTAATGAATAATAATGCTTGCTGATTGTTGGTTCACCATTGTTACATAATGAATTCAAGCGAAGACTTCCAAGGCGAGCATAAGTTTTACCCGTTGTAAAAAAAGAGGCAAAAAATTGAGGAAAAAAAGTAGCTTGATAAATTCAATGGTAAGAGCCCTTGAAGAAATAAGCTGAAATAAAGAGGCGCTCAGAAGGAGTATATGTCTTAGCGCTTAATGAACAATGCTTGTTCAGAGTAGGATTTGAAGAAGAGACCCGCTGAGAATATAATAGAGAGGAGAATGAAGAGGAGCAGATAAGGAGAGTGGAGGCGGAGGAGGATTTAGGAAAGAAATAAAAAGGAGAAGATGAGGTGAGCGCTGGAGGGCAGGGGGGAAGGGAAGAGGGATGTTTGGCGAGCAGCGAGATGAAGACTGCTCACGCGATGCAGGTATGATCGTGCCACCCGGAAATGAGAAGGGAGAGAGGAGATATGTAGGAATATTAAGAGGACGACCGGGAATAGGCCAACTACTCCACTCGGTGATATGACGTGGAGGAATGAGCAAGAGAAAATGAGAGTGCTTAAGACATATATAAGAAAAGAAGTCCGCGAAGATAGGAGGAGGTGAGGCTGAGAACGGCTTACTGTACTGGGTTTACGCCTGTGAGAGTTGTCAGGAGAGGATAGGGAGACGGAATGAGTCGTCAGGAGAGCAAGAGAGGGAGGAGTGGGGGAATTCTGAATCCCTTCCGTAGAATTACGACGATAAAAAAAGAGGACCGCGATGATGGAAGATCAGCAAGAACGAAGGAAAGGAAATGAAAGAGATTTTGGGGAAAATACAAGGTTTTCTGCCGGAGAAATAAATTGAAAATATAGTGTGGGAATGCGAGTGTATATAATTAGGGGCCTGTCTGAAAGGGTGGGGATTTTGAGAGGAAATGGGCTTCGAAACAATTAAATGGGGGAGAGTCCCGTGGGGCGGTTGGGTCAGGGGGATGAGGGGCTCCTTTGAAGGGGTTGAAGAAGCAGGGTTGGCTACTTAAGGGGGGGAAATGTTTGCTTTCGTGGAAAGGTGGTGAAATATTGCGATTAACGTGCGAGAGGGGTTACATGGGAGTGAAGGACTGAGATTGAAAGGCCCACGGACTCCAAATTGGTGCAATAATTTGTAATCCACATCATAAGAGGTGCTTTAAATAATATATCCTCACTTATGATGGGTTGTACTTTCTCACAATTTATCATAGTATAATTTTCAACTAATTTTTGTACCTGATATAGCACTTCTATCAATTATTGAGTAATGCAGAGTAAAAAGTATAGCTCTCATCCAGATTAAGGGAATGAGCGTATTAGAGGCCGTTTATGTCCATTAGTTGAATAAGTATCAATAAGCGTTACTTTTACCTTTGATTATTTGGTAATAACAGATGATGTGGCAGATACCTTATGTACTCGACTATGCTTTTTCTGGGGTCACCGATAATGTGTCACAATTTCTTTGAGCTATTCCAGTCCCCGAAAAAAAAGACTTCCTCAGCATTTGCGCCTTAAATAAGATGGACCAACATTATGTGATATGTTTTTTTATAAATGAAACGATAGAGAGCTTCGGTATATCGTAATATCCTCTGAATGTCAACAGCTTATCCCCAGAGGAGTTGTACAAGTACCACTCGTCCTTGGAAGCCTATCTTCAAGCACAAATTATATTTCGTCAATTGCCTCATATAATTAAAATTTATTTTTCTTTAGGTCATAGAGAAGAGAAAAGTTGTTACATTCGATAACTGATATTTAATTCTGTTTTTTTTGACGTTTTTCGCTTGGACCAGGGTTTATATTTTCCCTTGTCAGTTAAGATTAATTCTCTCCCACTCTAAATCAGCATAAGAATGAATACGGGTATTAAACTACAAGTACTGGTCCGAAGAAACCATGTAAGTAATTGTCTCTTAAGCATTGTATCGGAGAATGTACGCTCAAATACATCGAAAATGATTATTAAATTTAGTACAAATTGCAGAAAATGTTGACATGTAATTTTTGCTTTAAATTTTTACGTGCTTCGAGGGCGAAATGATCATTGCCTCCCAAAGAGTAGAACTCCTTCGGTGCTAGGGCTTTTGTTCTTCGATTTTATAGTGAGTGCTCTGATATAATGACCTACGGGATGTAAATGGATTTGATGGCATTTCTTTTGAAACGGGAGCTGTAATCGTTTCTCTGTGCAGCGCAGCATGACACAGCCCGAGAAGATAATATGACGGGGGATAAATGTGTGAAAATGACGGGATGGAGAAAGAAATGGGGAGATGCTGGCGGAAGGGGAGGGGGTGGGTGATGATAGGGGTTGGATATGGAGAGAGGGTGGGGAAAGGAGGAGGGGGGGATGCTGTCTGTGGAAAAGGAATGGGGAGGGGGATGGGGATGGCGTGGCCATTCGTCCCTGGGAAAAGGAATGCTGCTAATTAAAGGGAGCGACGGAGATTTCAAAGAACAGAGGGATAAATTTTCTCTGCAACCACTCCACGCTTTGTTTATTCCACGAGATATAAAGTGTTTCGTCCTGCGGCGAACACATTCCCTTGGATTTTCTTCCTGCTTTTGGTACGTCCAGTCATATTAGCGCCTTAAAGAGAATGCTTTTTTTGTGAAAAAATCTTAATTTCGTGGAGCGTATCATTGAGGAAATGAAATTATTTGAAATGTAGATTGAAATGATCAATTTTATCAAAGAAAATGATACATCCCTGTATTTATTTAATCTTCTCCTCACAAAAGATCGTTTTGCAGAAATTGAGGTTGCGTGTGGATGGAGTTGTTCTTTCCCTTTTCTTAGCCGTTAATGATTTAACCGTTACATTCCGTGTTCGAAAATCGTGTTTTCTGAGTAAATATTCCCTATTACCTCTGTAGGGTGTCATGGAAAATACCCTATCTCGGCTTTCTGAATAATAATAATTTACTCTGCTTTAGTCAACTCTGCTGACTGAATTTCGTTTTCAGTTCGGTAGTAATTTATGATAGTTTTATTAAACCTTGTCCTCTTGCTACTCCGCTGGACAGCATTCATGTACAGAAACTCTTAGATTGTTAACCAAAGGTTATGGTACATCGCAAGACAAGCCAAGAAGATAAAGGATTACTCTAGATTCACCCATTTTTTAATTTTTTGTTGAATTATAAGTATCTTTATTCTATATAATTCAATTATTTGTTATCTGAAGAGATCCACTGTATGTATCTGAGTTGTTCCTCTGAGATATGCCTCTATTTTAGTCCGAGGTTTTATGAATCGCGTTACTCTATCGTGATGTGCCCGTCTGAAAAGGAAAATGCCATCAGAAAACAAAGGTGTTGCAGAGATTCTGCTTTACAACTGAAACAAAGTGATAACTCCAGTATTTTTCTGTGCTCTCTGAAAAGCCTTTGAGAAGAAAACTACTCAATTTTAATGTGCATGTCAATAAGAGGATAATAAACAAGGGAGATGCAGGTGCGAATGAAAAACCGAATATTTTTTTGCAAAATGATAAACCACATTTTTACCTGCGCTCCGATGATATGTGTCGGGGTTCTATTAGAGTTCTTCATGGAGTTTAATTAAGGTGTACTTATTTCAAGAATTGATAAGGTAGACAGAGTAAAATATATTTGAGAAATTGTACCTCACAGCTAAAAAATTGCACATTGATTCTATCTTCTCCTGGCTTATGCATGTACTAGGTTTAATGGTGGCACATCTATTTAAAGATGAAGATAAGACATTGCGATGAAGGGAGACAGTAGGAATTCCATAGGGAAGTCCTCCTCAAAAGCAATCGATGTCTAATGCTGACGATAGAGAACGTGGCGGGTTGAAGATAAATTGAGGTAAGAGGAGAGAAAGGACAATTAGGGTTCTGGAGGAGGATGACTTCCCTTGACTCGTAATGAGGTGAGAGGGAGCGGTGGGTTTTGAGGTCATCGTTGTCCGGGGCACGGGGCGAGAAGTCTCTTCCGATGGCGATGGCTCGTGGGATCGCCCGTAAGATGATGATGGAGCTGTGCCTCTCGAGGGATCGCCCGAGTCCGGGGCGAAGTTTCTCGGGAAGAGGGATTATTTGGGGGAGCAAGAAAATACGTCTAGGAGCGGAGGCTCATGCGGAGAACGCTTCCGAGTTGAAGGGAAGGTTTTAAGTCTCAAAGGGGTAATAATTGGAAAGTATTCAGGACGGAGGAAAGACATAGAAGGCGACGTGACTATGGCAGGATAGGATAGAATACGTTTCGAATTGTATTACAGGATATGAAGGTATGTCTATCGGACGTGTACAATCAAACTTTTACTTGCGACAACTGTGTCCCCGATGTATATATGGGATGAATTCAGTTAATTATGATGCTGTGAACGTTACCAGTTTATCAACTCGATTGTTACCGAGAGAAATACTCATTTCGATGATCTCTTCATTTAACTTACTGTTCAAAATTTTCACGAATTTAAATTGGAGAGGAAATATTTGTTGCTGCAACTCCTAGTCGTTCGT
This sequence comes from Ischnura elegans, assembly GCF_921293095.1. Taxonomy (NCBI): domain Eukaryota; kingdom Metazoa; phylum Arthropoda; class Insecta; order Odonata; family Coenagrionidae; genus Ischnura; species Ischnura elegans. The sequence continues at coordinate 45,217,802 of NC_060246.1, forward strand.
CGCAACAAACCTCTTTGTTTCTAGGAATTCATTTAATCCGTGGCTGTGGAAGATATAAATTTAAGTGCGTAATGATGTCAATATTTTACGTTTAAAATTTTCCCTTCTCCATACTTGATTCATTGTGTATGTAATTGCTAAATTTCTCTGTAAATAATTTCATCCATAGTGCTGATATTTCTTACAATTATTTTCTCCAAATTGTGTTTACCGAAAAGAGCGTTTTCAAAGTCAATAAGAAAAATGGGTACATGCCGTAAAATGATTAGAAATTGATACCGCATAATTCCATCTAAATATTTGAGGAAGTTATTCATGTAAGGTCATGATAATTTTTGTAAGATATAATTAAAATTACAATTTGAATATTTTGTTTAAATTTGGTATTGCAGATTATAACATCTAATATTTAGGGTCAATTAGGTATCAATAATTGTAATTAAAGTGTAAACTCAATATGTTTTTGAGTCGATTATGGGCAAGTTATTCTTGGGAGAAAGCTTCGACAATGTGTTATGGATGACATGGATTTTCTCTTAACTTCCCTCATATTTTGTTTATTAATCGTGAAATATTATTTCATCAAGTTTTCGAGTTTTTTGCCAGGAATGTCAGTGAAGTACAAAACCTATTACATAACAGGTTGTGAGAATTTGAGCTCGTGTTCAAAATTTGAGTATAAATTAGGCTGAGGTTGGAGACGCAGCTCTACACTTAATGGTCATGTAGGTGCTACGACATTTTACTTTGGAAATATCATGTATATTGCTCTTTGACGTGAGTAATTATAAAAGTATTATATTTCACGAATGCACGTGAAACTATCTAATTATTTTTTGGATACCATCCGAATCGTAATTTATTTTGAAAAATCCCATTACTCTGCCCTAATGCAAAATATTTTAACTGATTAGATTAATGGTCCAAAATTCTAAGCCTTTTCGGGGAAACGTATAGATATCTTGCTGTTGAATACATGGTCACTACGAGATACAGATATCACTAGGGGGATGATAGCACAGGAAGAAGTTCGGATGGTAAATTAGGGCATGGGAGTGGAAAAATAAGGCAAAAAATCAAATAAACGGCCTCCTTGATCATACCAGATATGCATGTGTACATGTATTTGAACTATATTTTTACTCAACCCCAGGGGATAGATAACTTCGTACACGGTTTAATGACCATAAAAAAATAGGCTTTGCGTCGTCCTTTCGGTTATAACCTGAAATGGTACTTAAACGTTTAATTCGTTTTGATTACAGAGAGATAAAATCATTTTAAACCTAATGATGATGATGCACATGCTGGTGATTCTGCCGGGAGGCAGGAAATAGTGGCGTTATAAAATAAAATTCCCATGAATAAGTGTGTCTTTAGCTGGGGAGGCGGAGAAAAATTCAGCTTCGAGTTTCCCTTGGGCACACCATTTTTTCACTGGGAAATGAACGTAAAGTTGGCATTTTTAACCTTTTCTTGCAGGAAATTAGCGAGATAAACCTGATATTGCTAAAAATATGGGTAACGTAGTTAGTTTCCGTTATTTTTTATTGAAAGAGAAGCGACCCGGTCAGAGTGCATTCGTGGTGTATTTCGAAGAAAATGATTTTCTTTGCTATATCTACTAAAAATTGCGTGAGTAGGTCGCTTTGAAAGTAAATTTACGTTAATTACAATTTCATCTCGTAATGTATCGAGTGTGATTGGTAAAGTACTGATAAATGTATTCTTCATGAAAGCGAATATGCAGAATCTGCAGATCTGTCAAAGTAAAATAAACCAGTCGAAACACTTGAGTACTCTTCACTCCTATTTTTTAAGGTAGATTTTAATGTCTTCACCTATTATGAACTTCGCTATGAAATTCTTGATATTTGTTGCATATATATTGACCCGTGAAAGTTACCGCGAACAAACGTACTTTTTTATTGGAGAGATTATGGACAGAAGTATTACTTTTCATTGCTGTCGGTGAATTCGATGGGAAAATATTACGGCAATTTTAAGTTTTTTTATTGGTATTTATTTGGGGACATTTTAAAAATCAATAAAACGTTATCTGAATTAACTAGGTGAGTGGTTTTGCTTTGCGAAAACAGGTTATCAGAAAATGAAGCGTCTTCTATTAGTACCATCATTACAGGTAGTTGAATTTATTCTTCCGCATATATTTGAACCTCTTAAATTTAGTTCGAACCCATTCCGTATCTTGCACTATTATTGCTTCTAAATACCACACAAAGCTTACCAAAGCCGCGAAAGAGCTTTATCATAAAAATATTTCTCTGAATAGTGAGTGAATTTCTCACGGGAAACTAAGCTTAAGTATCGTACAACGCCTCTTAACCTCAGGTGTGCTCAACGTATAATTGTTGTTTGCAGTGCTTCCCTAAAAAAAGTTCGCATGACGATTTTCTGTCCTTGTCGAAATTTAACGGGGAAATTCTTTTTTTCCGTCGATCTCTTTTTGTGCGCAATTTCATTGCCAGGTGCATGGTTTTTACTTACAGATTTTATCTTGTGCTCGATGGAGAAAATTTGCTAACACTAACGGAGGCTCATGGATCATGCTTACCTGAAAATAGAAAGAAATAGTATATGTCAATAACTCAATTGCATTAATCTGAAGTAAATATTACATTGCACTAAGTTCAAGGAATAATCATGCTACTATTTAATAATAATAAGTAAAATCATCTGCAACATTCTCTACAAATATTGTTATGGGCATCTTGCTGCTACATGATATTTTTGCAGCATCGCGTCATAGACGGCATTTTAAATATGATAACAATCTTTAATTAACGTAAAACGTGATTTTAAAACGTTTAATTTATTCTTGAATGTTGAGTATTGAACGCCAAATATTCGTGATAGAGAAACTTCAGTTTCATGAAATTCACTTCCGGCTATCGATTTGAGCTACCACCGTAAGAAATGGGAAACGTACGATAAGTACAGAAAACAATTCTAAGGTTGTTAGAGTTGGTATCTGGCGTTTTTCTAGAATATAATCTTGCGCGAAAATAAAGTAGGTATTTAAAAAAATTGTCGCAAATATCTCAGTATTTTTATTTCAGTGATGTTATTAGTTTATGAAAGATTTCAACCAATGAATATGTATCATTTCCTTGCTTTGTCTATTTGCTCCATCGAAGTAAAATGGCTTGTCACATTATATTATTTTTATAATTAGTTTTCCACTAATGTTATTTTGTAAGTTCAGCCGAAATTCCATCGGTGATATTCACACTCACATACTCACATTTTTCATGATGCTTAGAATAGCACTAGCACAAATCCAACAATTTGTGTTAGTGCTGCGTTTGATTTATATTTTTTTGGTTTAGTGACATGAATGCTACTCTGTATCACTTTAAAAGCGCTAAGTACCGCTGCTGCTAAAAGAATTTACGAAAGGAGGAGAATTGGCTGATGCGTGCAAAATATTGCTGCTTTTTGCAAGTATTTACCATTTGAATTGTCTCAAGAAAACCCCTTTTTTAGGCTAGCTGCGAAAAACGTAAACATTTTTCAATACGCGGAAGAGATGAACACGCGATATTTTCCCAAGAGAATGGAAAGAACGCTTCCCGAAATGGTATATATGGATCCCATGCCGTAAAACGCTCTTATGGAACTCCAGGAGCCTATTGGGAAATAAAGAATGGCGAGGAAGTCGTGAGCACCAGTTACGGGGGAAGAGTAAAAGGACAAGTCGGCAAAATTGACATCGTCGATCGCGCAGTGGCCAAATAGAAAGCAAAGACGACTCGCACTAAGCATATTCTCTGGGAAAGACAACACAACGAAGTATAATGCCGCACAATGAACCAGTTGGTTGAAGGGAGGTGGGTAAACACAAGAAAATGGGAATGGGAATAGTGTGTGGGAGGAAATATTACTAGAGATTTTGAAAGGGAGAAAGGGTCAAGAGAAGAGGACATGCCCCAATAATAGGGGGAAAAAGTGTTTGAGGCAGATTTGGGAGAGATGATTGGGGTTGTATTGGTAGAAGGAAAGCAGCTTGCTACTAGTGAAAAGCGGAGAGGAGGGCAACGGGCGGTTTAGTGTACCGTGCCGATGGGAAGGAACGCTCAGTGCATCGGTGGGCGGATTGTTTGTGCAAGTTTGGTGTCACAATCGCCGTTGCCCTTGGGAACATGTGAAATATTTTCTCTCATAACACCTTCTCCCTTTGGTTGAAAAAGAAGCAAGCGATAGGAGTAAGGTGTATGTGAGAGAGAACTGGTGGAAAAGTATGTAGTAGTGTTCATTTGCGGCGAGCAGTGCTATTGTTTGTATGTGTCTGCGAAATATAGATACGCAGCGAGCAGCGAATTTTGAACAGCGGTGTTCAAAATATGCATCTCTCGGCAATTATTAGAGTTATTAACGGGGAAAATTAATTTGACTTTTATGGATATGTATTTATTTTTATTTTTTACTGACTTATTCATTACTTTCATTCAGAAAATTTGAACTATGCCTTAAGAACTCCCAGTGACTGAAAATAGGAAAATGAAGTCGAAGAGAAATATTATATCTTTATTTAATGTTTTTCAGGACATTTAGTGGACACTAATTTTATTCATACCATTGGTATGTGGTAATTTTAGTTGCATAATTACTTGCCAAGTTTCTTGAGATGTCTAAAATCATGATTGTTGATCTCTTGGCCGAGTATTTGAGGTGATTTTAAACTATTTCACCAAAAATCCTCTCGTCTTTACGTGATCCAAGTCTGTCGATCGAAGTGAGGCACGGACATTTTGCGTTTTGGATGTCGGGCATTTGGGAAAACGATGAAGGAGAAAAGAACGGGAGTGAGCGCCGTATCGTAAGGGTCGAGAATAAGCGTGCAAAGTGGTCGCCTGAGGATGAGCGAGGACGTGGACCTCTCCTCCTCCTTCCTTCCCTCCTCATGTTCTCTGTCTCATTTCTCCCTTTATTTCTGTACATCCCTTCTTCCTTTTTCACTGCAACGACCTTTTCCCGGATTCAAATTCTTCGCCGCCAACGGTTCCTTGGCCGCATTCTCTCCCTCTCTGGACGGAGCAGGGACAGCTTCTCGGGCCGGAGTTGATTCAGTCACGGGATTCCTCTGTAACGGCCAATTTTGCGGAACGATCTAATATAGACAGATAAAACGATCCAAAACAGGAGCGGGAGTCGGGGAATTGGGAGAAGGAGGTTTAAGATGGGTCTGGAATAGCGAAAGACGTCGTAAAGGATTTTGCCAACCCGAACTCGTCTTTCGACTCGCTTGTGTAAATGGAAACGACCGTAGTCACAACGTTCCCGGCCATTATCGTACGACTCTTTGGTGCGAAAGATGAAGATTGCTGGCTACAGTACGATCTGGCTTAGATTACTAGGAGTAAAAAAGGTCATAATTTTGCACAATTGTTCAGTATTACTTTACCGAAAAAATTCCAGTAAATGGACCAGTCGAATCCTTAAAAATATAGAAATTATAATAAAGGCGCCCGGTGTACTAAAAAAAAATTACGCATTTGTTTAATTTTTATTTATTAGATTATAAAAGTTTTATTCTCACTTCTAAATTTAGGTCTAGTGATAAATTTTGAGCAAAAAATTAATAATTTGGATCTTTTTTTTTAGCTGAAACTGGGCACAGTATAGAATTCCAAAACTCTTACATCAACCTTATTTAAAATTAAATTCCGCGCTGAAAACATATATTTTTATGAATATCATTCTTTCATGACTCTTTACGAAATGCGTATATGAGGAGGAGAAAAAATATTTAGCATGAATAGCTATGAAAACAGGATTTGAATCCTTATCGACTAGTAGATCAATCGAATGTGGGAAATATTAAAGCGCTGGAAATGATCGAAATGCTCCCATTAGACCTCGTGGTGACAAACGTTGAAATTATATTTCTAGAGTTTATGGTGGAGCGCAAACTCTTTTTAGTGAGGTCACATTTTCCGAAAACTGCCCTCCGGACCCGTTCCTTAGGCCCGACTTCATTTTCTCAACGTCCTCCTCGGGTTCACCCTCCACCACCCCTTCGAAGCCAGCGGCCCCTTCCTCTCAAACTCCCCGTCTCGCTCCTATATTTACTCTCTCCCCCTCCAGCCCAAGTTATGGCCTCCCTTTAAGTTATGGTGGCTCACCGAGGGCCCCTATCTCAAATCCTTTTATCATTCGTGGCCCACATATTCGCGGAGGCCGGCAGTCGTCCAGCCAACTGCTCGCCAACCTAACCTCAAAAACCCCCATCCCATCCACCCTCACTGTGCAAGACGTCCTTCTTCCTTCCTTTCGTCTCCCCCATGCTGTGTCTTCCCTTCCAAAAGAGCCGAATATCTCCCGGGAGTCGTGATGTGGTCTCCTCAGACATAGATGCAAGGATGGAGACCGGAATCCGTGTGTCGGGTCCTTCCCCTTTGGTCGACCGCACTCTTGATCAGGATGGGACGTCCCTTTTACGCCTTGCTGCTCCCGCTGACCGACCATCCCCAGTGAAATCCCAAGCCCATATCCGCCCTTTCTCTATCCTCCACCTCAGGAAATCATTCCTGCCTATCTTGCCCCTTTAAGGGAGCCAACTAACTCGGGAGATAGAATTGCTGGAGACCATCACTATCACTGGTTCGCAGCTTAATGTTGCCGGAGATAACTTAAATTTTTTTCTTCGGAAAGATGGGATTTCTGCAGTTATTATGAGAATTCGTTCATTTTAGCTTTGATTTAAAGGAAATCAGGAATTAAATTTGTTATTCAATCAACGGTTATATGTTCTTTAACATACTTTCATACCGTTTGACCGCAAAACGAAAGTAGTCATATAATTGCCGCAAATGTTGGTCTTGTTCCTTTGGATAGTATGCTTTGCAATATAAATATGAAGCTCAGTTATGGAATAAACGAATGTGTTTTTTTTAACTTTTTTATCCTTATCTTCCTCGGATTTTGTGAAAAAACTCGATATATAATCTATGTTGTAGCTATGAATCTATCGAGTAGTGTTTCCATTCGGAATTAGAGGAGGAACTGCAGCTATTACATTTCGGGAGCTAAGCTTTCGGACGAGGATGTATAACCCCTTCAAAAGGTCCGCAAACCTGCCCGACTCCATCCTCATCTCTTCATCTCTCCCTTGACTGGCCGTCTCTTCAAAACCACCCCTTCTTCATCCTCCTCCCCCCTTTCTCCCCGTCCCAGTCAGCCCCGCGCCTCCTTTATCTCTCTCTCTCGCCCTTTCACTTACCCTCGCGTTTTTCATATCCGCGGCCACTCAACCGTCTCCCTCTTTCCCCCTTTCTCCCCTCCACCCCTTCCCTTCTCCCCACCCCCCCTGATTCTCCTCCTCATATCCCTCAATGGGCGTAGCGGATGCATATTGTTGGTACTGTTATGTCAGAAGGCATACGACAGTGTTTGCTTTTGAGCCGTAAAGCTTGTGTAACAAACGATTATTAAATCAGTTGGCCTTATGTTTCGAGGCCATTACTAAACATTTATTCCTTGAAAATGTAAAGTTGCGATCTATTATTTATTTTTTTACAATTTAACGCAAATAATAAACATAAAAAAATTGCGCTAAAATGATTGTAATCAATAGCAGTTAAGTTTATTTTCTTGTTGATATTACCTAAAAATGTCAAAATATTCCTCGTTTATAACCTGTTCAACTCTCCCAACGAACCGGTGCAAGTTATAAAGCTAACGCATTATTTAGAGATTCTTTGGTTGATTCCAAGATTATTTTGTCGAATTAAAATTTGAAAACATTAACTAGGGTTATTAGTGTCGAGTTCCTACTAATTACTAATTACTTATTCTAATTTGTTTCTTGATATATATTTATGGCAGTTTCTATAGCTTACGTGTAATTGAATACAGGTGTGTCAGATAGGTGCACTAATGAATGCCAAATTAAAATTGCATTATTGGAAAAATATTTTCCATGCATATTTCGCACATTTTATTAATATTTTGTCACTCTTGGAAATTTTGTGTACTTTGTCCGGCTATTGTTTTACATTTCATCAAAATATATTGTGGATAGAAACAAATTGTTCAGGTGTCTCTTTCGTCATTTTAAGTATTAAAATCCATTTTTGGAATTTCAAATTGAAGTATACTTTAAGTACAAATATGTTTGGTAATTTTTGGGTGAATCAGCCAACAGATATATGAAAATGAAGGACAAATATGTAAAAATAAGGGACCTTTTCCATCAATCAAATACGACATCGCGTTGAACTTATCGATGTTTTGCATACCACAACATCAGTATCGGACCAATTGTAACTTCTAATCATGAAAATATCCAGCTATGATGGTGATTTATTCTTTCACGATATCAGTGTATCGCTTCAATGAGCAGGGATTCCGCTAGAAACTTTATATTCATTTTTTGTTTGAGGTGCTATTGAAGTAAGGTTTTATTTTTTGGTGTATCTAATAAGACCGTTGATTGCTTGCTTTTGTGGGCATGCCCAGAAAATTCTGTCAGAGAAATATATGCCCATACAAAGCATCTCCTCTTGTGGAGAGTTCCCTTTCATAGAAGTAATGAATTAGATTCCGTACAAATGTTCATTGAAGGTGTAGCTCGGTTCATCGACCGTGGCAACTCGTATTAGCGACTGCTGGCACATGGATCGTCGAAATCAATCGGTCGAGAGCGCATTTCATTATTACATCAAAACAAAGAATGAAAAAAAAATGTCTTCCCTGAAAAATGGTCTGTTATTTCTCATGATGATGAAATCCCGAAACATCAAAGTGGGGAGCGAAAAACAATTACATACATCTGAAGGAAACTAATGGAAATCTGCTAATCGACCTGTCAGATAAACACTGCGTTGAACATATTCCGAATATTAAATATCTCGCGGAGGGAAAAAAGGGGGTGAGCCATTGGAGCGGAGAGAGAAAGCTCCCGAATTCGCCACTTTCCCATCTAACCATTCCCCTATTCCCCCCTCTAACCCCCTTCCCCTCCTCCATTGTTTCCCACCGTCTCCCCATCCCCCTTTCCCCTTTCAGCCGCACCACCCTTTCCCCTTTCTCACCGTCCTCACAAAACTCTCGCTAACTCAACAGGCAAAAAAGCGAAAGGGGGTGGTGGTGCGCCGTCCGGCGGGCAATTCATCTTTACTTCCTTTCCCCACCCGCGGCGCTGTCAGCGGGTGCGGCGTTTTTGGGGTTTCCTCTTCTCCTTAGCCGCTATATATACTTTTTTTTGGGAGTTCGTGATCCGCATGGCATGGGTAGTTTTGAGGGTCCTCTTCTTCTCCTCTACCGCGAGGATACCTCCATCCTCCTGTATTCTTTCAACCCTAACTCCTCAGTATTCACTCCGCGGCGCGTCGGCACACCTCAGAACACTAGCAATCAACGATGCTCTCCCAAAACAGGCATCCAGTGATGAAATTTCGGAGTCCGTCGTACATTTACTAAGATATATAACACCGCTGCAGCTTGCAATTTGCTTTGGTTTTCTATAACGGTCCTCTTGATGAGTAGCTAGCGCAGCTGGAAAACAACTGGTGAAGTTAAGGTCGTCTTTATATCCGAATGATTTCACTTCTAAGGGAGCTTATTAGCGAGGATTTTGGTGAACCATAAAAATAATTGAGCTAAATATTATGGCGATATTCTAAAATCATAGTTTTTAACGATAGCCTGGCTGATAATCTGTATAACACAAAAAAAATTTTCTCTACTTCACAATTTCAAACTAATGATGAAAATTGAGGAAACAGCCTGGTAAACTCGGTTCTATTTACTCATTTGCTATGTTTTCATCACTTTTTACATTTCTATTTAATATTCGTTTTCTATCTTTTCCCGAACCGTTTTCACATAATTTATGAATAAATGTAACACCTCGAAAAATGTCTCTTTTCCTCTCTCCTCACGTTCACATCTCCTAAAACAGTTTATATTAATACTTCATCCTTCTACCTTCACTACTCTTAATAGGCTCATCTTATTCCTATTTTCTTTGCTGATTTGATCAAGCTGCCTCTGTGATCCAATATTATAATATAATGGTATATTATGCATTATGGGTATTCAGGTTTTACAGATGATGGCCATAATGCTCTAAACGTTACCCTAACATCTTTTAACAATGTCTGAAAATTTTTAAAACATTCTTTGCCTGTGTGATTCCTTGTCATTATGAGGTCCTATCTTTACCATTAGAGGACTTCAATGTGTGTATTTAGGAAAAAATTGGCCTTCATTACCTTATATTTTATTTTATGTAGTATTTTAGTTATAGTTTATGCGCTATGAATATCATTATTACCACTCACTTCACGTGCCAAAGTTTCATACTTTGTGTTTCATGTGTTGACGCAGCAGTTTGGTGTCTAGATTAAGTTGATTTTGATGGTTCTGAGTAAAACATGAATTGGTTAAAAAATGCTGTTGCAAAATGAATAGCGTGCCTAACGTCTGACTTAGGTAGGAAAATTCAATGTGTATACATAGTTTCAACGAACACATTGGAAATCATGGGAAAATATGAAAACGGCATGCTTAATTTATGTTGGTTTTTAGTGTAATGGTATTGAACTGGTGAAAGGAATAGTTGAACTGCTTCCTCATTAGCTCACTCAAATCCAGGTCGTCACTTTTGGATATAGTGCTCAACGCAGAGACCCATTTGATCCCATCCAACATCAAATTCTCCTTTCCAGCCCTCTCTTCACTCACACTGCTCCAACATCTCAGAGGCTTCAAATTAGTGGAGTGGACGACTCGTTGCCACGAAACCAGCAACATGTCTTCGCGACGTCCGGGATGAAATGCCTGTTCTCTCCCTTACCACACCGTACCTATCTCTGCTTTTCTCACGCTATATCTCTTTCTCCTGTCACCCTCCTCCACAAGTGATCCCTGCTCCGTTTCGTGAGGAAGAAACCTATTTCAATTATCCCTGCGTGAGATTGCCAAAGACAATTTCCCTTTCAATCTTCGCCGGATGATTCGTTGTGTGCGCTAGTGGGAGTTGGTCTTGGGGGATGGAGAAGGGGACGGGTGTAAGTGGCATGGATCACCTCCAGAAATTAACTCTCGCATGGCCTGTGAGATGGACCAACGGTCTTTGCCATGAACATCCCCAACGAGAGGGAAGGGAGTGGAGGATTTAAGAGTTTGGACTAGCAGGAAATTTCTCTCATGTCTTTGTTCTACCTAACAGGTGTGTTCCTGGACGGTCTGACAATGCTTAAACGAAAATATCGGTACGAATTACAGTAGTAGAAACCTCTAAAGAGGTATGCAATCAAAATATCTCTGACATATCTCTAGTCCCTTCTTAAAATATTGGCTCTCACTAGAAATTGAAATTATATATTTAAATACTCGTCATAATCACAGTCATGAATATTTATTTAATAGATCTATTTATTTGTAGATATTAGCAACATTGTTCTCTCAAATGGTGGCCATACTTCAGTATGACTTTTAGTAAAATAAGTAATTCTCTCTTTATTACTCTTTACGATCAAATAATTGGTACCTATGTTTGAATCGTAAATCAAGCACGGAAATTTTCCTAACTTGTGGTTACATAAACCTTTCGCCATTTACTAGATATTTTATACATTTCAGTTTCTTTCCGTTATAGAGGCTTACAAAATTTGTTATAATGCATGGGAATGCATATATACGCCTGATTTAAAGCTGTTAAAACTGCTCGTTATTTGCTTGATTATGCTCAGTTCTTTTTTATTGCTCTTTGGCATGGGAATGCTAAACAATCTGCGTAAAATTGAAAGAATAATAGCTACTTTGTGTGGAAAATGATGTCTAGTTAAGGAATGATGGACTTGACCTGTGTGCGGAGGCTTTTTAAAAATGAGGAATTCCAGTTTTAGCTCCACTTTGGAAGTAGTGATTTCATGGAAGTTTTGCGCAGTGTTGATATCCGAGATCGACAAAACAAAAGAACTGAACATAATAAAACGAACAGAACCAAAAAACAACTACCCTACCACTCTCATTGACAACCTATACGAAAGCAAATGCTGGAAACAATCCAAGAAAAATATTTTCTCAACCCTCCTTGCAGTAGAAATTGTGGCCAAACGGTGTAGAATTTAATTCTTGGGAAGCCTTAAAAATCAGAAGAAAAATATTAACACTATCAAGCACCATTTTAATTAATAGATATGGATCTGTTGGGAGCAACATTTGCAAGATGCGAGATGGTAATTTTTCAAAATGTAGAGTTTGTCAGTATGATTTTATTACGTCAAGGAGGCTGTAGTAGATGTAGAATTATTCAGTAAGTCCCAGAATAGTATAAATTTACTTGAGTTCGGCGAAATTCCCTAACTTTTCACATTGAAGGATATTGAATTAATTCCATGATGGGCTTAAGAGGTTACCATGCAAGTGGAGCAAGCTTGAAGGAATCTACCGAACGGAAGGAATACGCTATGGCTCACACCATGTTCGAGGCGGATACATATGTTCAGGGGTCGTCGTTCCCCTTTCCCTCTCTTTGTGCTCCTTTGCCGCCCCTTGACTTCCGTGTCGGCACGCGTGGAGAGATGAGGAAACGTACTGAGGACCCTAATTGAGGAAGTGGCGACTGTACGACAGGCTACTACTTGACGGTCTTCGAATATGTCGAGCGTGAAGCGGTGCGGGACTCGCCGTTGGCGCACAAAAGGTTCGCCGGGGCGTTGAGGGGTCGCTGCTGGCCACCGCCACTCGCTGCGGTCGACGGCCGCCGTCCCAGATTGCGACGAGGACGAGCCGAGATAAGGGGAGTGAGTTCGTGTCGGTTTTACAGCGAGATCCCAGAAAGGGATATGCGGGAAGCCGGAGAGGAAGAGGCTCACGGAGTCAAAGGTCAAGTGAAGTTGCAGGACTTCCCAGCCGTAAATTTTACTTGCCGGCGTTAATTAAATATTATAGTGATAGGTTCGCGACTGCGCGATTCAAAAGTAATGATTTCTGTTCATCTTTCTGAAATAATATTTTGCCGTCAAAGGCTTTTTTCAATTAGGTTAAAATTTTGATTAGGGAATAGAATGAGGATAATTAAATCATCTTATTATTGTAAGCGATGTTGCCATCTATTTTAGCTAATCGTAAAGCCATTTTAATGAAGCTGATGTGATTTGACTTCAATTCATGCAATCATTTGATAATGTTGCAAAAAGCTGTTTGATAACCAACCTATGTTTTATTTTTAATCATTATTCTTATGGTACTTTAATACAATATCAGTTTTTTGTCAAAACGACGTACGTATATATTCATGCAGTAATCAGCCATGGTATATGCTTGGACAGGTATCTACATAAGAATCTGAACAAAAATAAAATTCTTTAGAAATATTCTAGGGAAAGCCTAAATTTGGCGATCAATGTGCCCCAATTTTTCTGAGTCGTTGTCTACATTTTAGCATCGGTTAATATTCATCAATGATGTACCTATTTAATTTAGCACTTGGATATATATAACTCTGTAACCCCTTTGGAAATGAATGCGTATGCGTGTAAAAAACCCAAACAGATTATCTTTATGCACGTTGCGTGTAGGGATTATCTAGCAATCAAGCCACTTAAGATCTGAAACGGCTCGCTTTCCTTAGAGGAAATATTGATTTATGATACTGATAAGCAAGACATTAGCTAAATTTTACATTTGTTACTTCGTAAATATATTTATGATTTCGTAATTTGGATTCCATTTTTCATATTTTAAGCAGGCTTGCCAATTAATATTTATAAAAATAGTAACAACTTCGATGTTCACCTGAAAATCGCTGTTGGTTTTTGCAACTTTTGAATAATTTAATCTCGTTCGCTTTCATTCAGAATATTTTCAAAATTGTGATAATATTCTGAATTTAGTATATCAAAACATTACCAAAATTTTGGTAATATTCTGCGTATTACCTACTGGTGAGAAAAAATGCTGAAATATTCCATATTCTTGAATTCTTGATGCTTTTGACGAATATATTTTCTATTAAGTGAAGAAAAGGCCTAAGGCATACATAAATTCAAAAATATAAGCAGCAGAAGTCGACTTTTCAGGGCTGCCGGAGGAACAAATTACATGCTAATCTTTGAGGCTTCTATAGCTTATGATTCAATTTTTGTCAGTGAACTTGCCGTTAGCTTATTTGAACAATGTACTTACATTTGTTTATTTGAAGCATTGTGAGATTAACTATTTACTGTGTCAAGCTGTTATTATATCTTTTTGCGCACGCCTAATTTTTAGTAACGACGAATGAAAATTATGAATGATACGAATGTACGGCCTAAAATTTTGGTTATATTCATTGAAAAAATGCTAATTCCCGACTCTGAAGATGTTATTTTCAAATAATTATGCAAACTTCCCCTCAAAGCTCGTTATCACTATTTTGCTAATTATCGTGGGTGGAGATGATTGAATGATAGGAAAATACTAAATAATTTTAGCTCAGTGAATTTTTTCAATCCTTGATAATAAAGTTATTTGTCAACTACCTTAATGAATCGTCAGTCATTAGGGATATCTATTAAAAAACCATTTGCAATTTTGTTATTTATCGATAATGCACCACGATAAGTTTTGGAAAATAAATATATGACCATTCACATGCTTTTGTGGCCTTGTTTAAAATACAGCTGTTTGCTTACATATTTCACCCACTGATCCATTAGTCTGTTTAAGTGGGCGTGAACGTTTTCATTCATGTAAGCCAGGCTACAATTCATCCACAAGAATGTCCACCGCGTATCTTTCTTAAGCCATTATTCTCGTTCATCGTTTCATTTTATTGATGGAATTTTGCATGCCTACAGAAAATTGTATGGGCATAATTGGAATATTTTCGTGACCCTGATTCTCAGAGCAGTGTAAAGAGAGGTTGTGGCGAGCAACGACACATATTGTTATTGTACAAGAAAGATGGCGATGCCAGAGTTGGTATGGAAAAATATATCGAATTTTGATAGCCAATATAAGCAAATATCCTTGCTCCCTTGCGTGCCACGCATGCTGGAACCTCTAGACATATCGCTGCTATTGTGTCATTATTCCGTGATTAAGGTAAGGAATTCCATACTTAATTGCTATACATCTCTTTCATTTTGTATCTCTTTTATTCCAGTAGGTTAAGGCTATGAATGCGTTCCTGAAAAAAATATGTTGAACGGTTTACTAGTAGTGACAAATGTATAAATGACAGCCTAAAAATTCCTCTGCGCCTGGAAAATTGTGGTTAAACCCATGCAGAGTAAAAATTTTGAGCTTTGCGTTTGAATGATAAACGTACACATGCATAATCTTAAAAAAATGTAACTTTACACCAAAATATTGAGAAACTTAATTATGCTTTTTTATCTACATTTGTTGCCAGCAATTTAATTTCCTGCTGTTTAATTTTGATTTTATATTTATCAATAAAACTTTCGATAAAGGCATCGTATTGTTTGGAGTGGCTCCTACCTTATTTGCTGTTTTACTGTCTTTGCTATGAAAAAGATCATTATCTTTCTATTTTAAGAACCCACCAAATTAGCTTTCTCCCTCTCTTGAAAGACCGAAGAAAAACACTCCAGCATAGGTATATAGAGACCAAGTGAAGATATGGTTAGATTGTTGTCTCTGAATTAGTGGCAATTGCAAGTGTGTTAGTGCTAAATTGGCTTTTAGGTCACTCCCAAACAATATCTTAGGAAGGTCTAAAAGGTCCTCTTTGCCTTTCACCCCTTTAACGGTCCTCACAATCAGTTCTGCTCCTTCCAGCATCACCCTTCCCCACCTCACACCCTTTTACCGCTTAAAACGGTAAATCACGATATCCTAGGGAAGGCAGTTTTTGGAGCGGAGGGCCTTAGTAAGGGGGTGAGTTTGGGGAATTGCGATCAGAGCTCATAATAGCCCGTCGTAAATTTGCACCATCGGTCGGCACAAGGTCCCACGCTCTCCCACCCTCCCACTCCCCAATCTCAACCTCCGAATTTCTCCCCATGCCAGGGTCCGTTCCTTCCTTAGGGTCCTGCCAGTGTACCCTCGCACCCTTTTGGCTCCTCGTTCCAGGCAACCCCCGTCTTCATTTTCCGATATCTGACTCAATTCTCAACCCGGTCTCCCTCCCGCAAGTTTTTCCGCCAGACGGTGGGCACAGAACGCTCAAGGGAAGGGTAAGGGTAACGGGGAATGGCGAGAAACCCATCTGGGAGATTCCTCTTTAAGGTAGCCGGGAAGCGGGCAGCTTCTGGTTGACAATACGGGCCGAGAGGTTTCTTCTTGTGTCTCTTCCTATAGCTTTCTCCCTTATCCTTTACATCCTATCATGCTATCCCATCCCTTATCGTCCTATATTCGGAAGAGCACCCCATTCGGAAGGATATAGGTATTCGGATACTGTAGAGACTTTGGGGATGTGCTTTGCTGGTTGGGTGGCATGAGAAAGATTCTCGTTTCAGCCAATTCACCATACGCCCACCTTACGTTCCACCTGAATGGCGAAAAGGCCTTCCGTCGATAATTAGCGATAAATTGCTAAAGACCCATCGTGAATGAGATGGTCCCAAAGCGTATAATATACAGTAGGGTGCTTTCCAAAGAGAATGGTGTGAGCGTGTTTAATGATTCTCGGGCAACTGAGTGAGTGAGGGAAGAGACACAGGGAATATTTGGCTATCTCCAGTGGTATGAAGTATGAAGGTGTGGTATGGATGGTATTGAGAGATGGGATCCAATGGTATGAATAATATTCAAGTATAGGATGTTTTAAACAGATAATGTTACTTTTTGAGTATTTCTGCAATTCTTTCGAATTTTTGTTTGTTAGTCATTCATTATAAAGTCCTCGCCTGCCAAACCGAAGGTCGCGGGTTCGAGTCCCGCCTGGGTAAGTTACCCTTATCTAGGGCATGGATGATTGTGATTGCTAAATGTTATCAACCCCGATTAAAAGGCCGAATAGCGCTGTTTTCGGTGGTGTGTGAAAAAAAAATAATTTCTTTGTCACTGAATGATGGTAAGCCTGGGATGATGGAGGTAAATTGCAAATGGTGAAATTTTTGTCGATGATTTTACATTATGTTTATTTAAACTAGCGCTCGTTTAGTATAAGAGCAACTTTAGCTTATCCAAACCTATCTTTATTCAAATACGTATTGATTATCATAAACAATATCCTTGCAGATTGATTGTATTCTGTTGGTAGGTACTATAAGGTTAAATCATATCGGCAGACTACAGGTGTCCGTTGCACATACTTTGAAATTTTCTTGGGAACGGATTTCTGGTTTGTCGGAGTCTCTAAATTGTTGCTGATACAGTAAAAATGAAGTGGATGTGTAATTTGGTCTGTAAGATGTACTTTCATGGTGATAAATTATTGCAACGTCAAGTAGTATATGATCATTATCCCCGACTATGCTTTAGACTGTGGGAACATTTTTGTAATTGGAAGGTTTATAACTAACGCTTCTGTGCTTTCTCCGGAGTGGTATGGGGAGACATCATATTATGGACGATTAATTCAGTTTGATTTATCTATTTTGACACTGAATTATAGTATACCGTTGTGATGTTTCTATTGCTGATTTTGAGTTGAAAATATTTATCCACATCTAATTGTCATATATATTTATTCTTTTCAAAATTTAATTAACAGAATAGTTCCATTGAGTCTGAGGTTATTTCGGGATAAAGATGAGCTCAGGGTGTATGCATATTCTTTTATTTTCTTTAAATAAGATTCAATGGAGGGCGTTTAGAGGAGGGTCAATGAGATGCTTGTCCGTGGTGTTTTGGGAGGTGCGGGACAGTGAGAAAAATCGTTAGAGGAGGGGCCGAGATTCGCAATCAGAGCCTTGGCGTGACCCTGGCGTGAGAATGAGCGAGGGTGCGAAAGTTGCCGCCGCGACGATGTGAGGTGAAGGGTTCGTGCGTCCAGGCGGGCGCCGATGTGAGATGGTCTGCTGGTGTGCGTGTTGAGAGCGCGGGCCGTTGGCTGTGCGGTGGCGCGGCGTTCGCTTGGCTGGGAGCCGAAGTGAATGCGATGTCTGCCTCGTCTCGCACTTGTTGGCGAGAGTAGGGATTTAAAGGGTCGGGAGAAGGCGAGGGAGCGCACGTGGATGGAAGGGAGAGTTGTGCGAACGGAGACAGGGAGCCGCTCGGATGAAGGATGACGTGAAGGTGGTTCATGTCCATTGCGGAGGCGCCAAAAAAAGAGGAGAGGCAAAGAGCAGTCTTTATTAAAGATTTTACTAATTTTAGAAAGCGACCGTGGAATATATACTGATCCAGTGATCCTTCTCTTAGTCACTCGCTATTGCAGTTAAAACGCAAAATTGCTATTGAGTCAGGAGGCAAAGTTGTCATTTTTACTAACTTAAAATGACATTCTGCAAGGTTTAGGCCTCAACAATTCTGTGCATCACATTTTTATTAGATAAAATAATTTTGCTTACTCTGGAATAGAAACAGGGTTCATAGAATGCACTGCGGATGTTTGGCACCTTAGTATGTGGTTTGAGAATGCACTAATTGGGGGACCTGTATCTAGAGCACGACCAGACAAGTAGCTTTTCCGCTCCGTAATTTTCCCAGTTACATAGTTTAATCAATGCCTTATTATATCTAATGTGGTGGATAATTGGTTTTTTAAAATCATACACATCATTTTTATTATCTTTCTACCCGTATTTTGTCGCTGTTCGGCTGGTATCACATTACACACGTCTCACTAAATTACTAGTCTACACCTCCGCTGAAAACGAAAATGTTAAGTTGCTAAGTGAAAATAATAGTGATGTAAAATAATCATTTGTATGGTAAATTCAACAAAACTTTGCCGAGAGAATGTTAACATATAAGTTTCATGAGATAATATAAAGTTTGGAAAGGAAAAATAGTAAGTTTGGAAGTAGTGTAAGAACATAATGGAGTATTTTAATTTGAAATAATCTTATATCAGTGGCGATTGAAAACTTGGCTGAATGTAACCATGTAAATATTTATTGTTCCGCCGGGTAGAGCACAATATTCATAATGCTTTTTTGCAATAACAAATATTTTGCTCTTCTAGGTGTTTTTCCGAAAGAATATTTTTGTCTGATTTTTATATCAGCCAATGTGCGTGTTTTGTTCAATTCAGGTTGCGTGGTTCTCAGTATACCATCATGGTTCAACTGCATAGCGTATCAGGATTAGAAATAATATTTAACATCAAGATTGGTAATTGTATTATTTAATACAACCCTATTACAAAATATTGGTTATTTTACACCAAAGATCAGATGAAGCATTCCAAGTATAACAACTGCAGCTTTTTTGGTAAAAGTAGCATCTAGAGTTCTAAATCCCTTTACATTATTTTGATATGCTCGATTAGCTCTTGTGACTGGATTTCTATGTAATGGACTGTTCGCAATTAAAAATACCAATGTGATATCGATGAATTAATTTTGGACCTGAAATTACTGCTTTTTTGGCAGAAATTTGTTAGCAATTTGCACCTTGCGGGAATCCAACATGATAATAATTTATCAGAGGCTGGGAATTATGCTCTGACCACTTAGGATACCTGGCTACTCATATGTTGAATGAGAGACTTGGAAAGAGAGTTTGGGTTTTCCACGGTGGCTGCAAAGGAAGCATAAAGGAGCGAAGCAGAGGCGATGCAGCGTCTTTATTAGGGCGCAATGAACCAATATATAACTTTCTGATGACGGTGGAGCTCTTTTGAGAGCGGCGCTGAGGGGTTATTGGTCTGGAGGAGACTTCATGGCTCTGGAGAGAGAGATAGAGAGGCTTGGCGTTGGGGGCCGCCCGCCATGTAATGGAAAGAAAAGGGAAAAGGTTATTCATAACTGTTGAGCCCCTGGAGAAAGTGTAATGAGTGTGTGTCTATATTCATCGCCATCGAAGCGTGCTGTTTCTCTAGAGTGCCTGCCTCTCACTGTAATTTATCACCTTTATTTGTATTGAGTTTAGTTTATTACACACAGCAGCTACCCGAGTTTGGGCCTTTTTCTTTACTCTTTAAGGCTCCCTAAGGATGTTGCCTTTAATGAGCGCAAGAATATATCAATGCCATTTCTGGGAAGTGCGTGAGTGCATAAAAAATTCCCTCCCACCTGAATAGAAGTATGCAGAGAGGAAGTAAATCACATCTCTGATTTGGGATTTCCGTTATATTCTGGGTGCTATGAATACGAAGAAAATGATCTCTATGTTTTATTTTGAGTCTTAATTGAAACTTGTGAGTTAAGTTGTTTATCAAATGTTAAAAATATAAAATAGGCAATGCCATGAGAATTAGAAGTAAAATCTTTCATGTTAATGCTTTTGCTTTAATTTTTTCATGATAATGTCTCTGAAATTTTACGGAAGAGGAAATTTATATGCTTGGGATTTATTGGTTTAGTAAGAGTATAATGTGAAATTTTGCGTTTTTTACTCAATGTTATTTTACAACAACTTATTCATTGGAATGTAAATTAAAATTTGGATTTATAAATAAATATGCTATATCATATGCTATTACTCATTTTTTTGGTGATAGCCTCTAACATTTTCATTTCGGAATTGTTTTACCATACATTTAATATTTTAAATTTGCAAAAAGAATAGATATAGTTTTGTAAGAATGAGGATGATCTTCATGAGCATAGCTAATCCAGAAGCCGCTGATAATAGGGTCGTTTCCTATTTATTTTCTATTGCCTAAATCGAAATATTATTACTCCTGGAGTACGCCTTTCGCGCTTCAAGTTTTTAAGTGACGATATCTATTTTTCGCAATTAAATGAAAAGAGAAAATTTTCAAGTGCGCGAAAACCCTACGGCTAAGTATGAATGCTGGGAAAAGCCCGTTTAACGTTATTCTGGTTCTAGCTGCCGCTGTATAAGGCCACCTTGGTGCGAGGCTATGAGCGCCGCTACGATGCAGGCTGCTAGCAGGTAGCAGAGTACCCTTTTAGCAGGTAGCCTTGGCTTAAATAAGGATTGTTAATACCCTATCAAACGAAGGAAACTTTCCGGCCATAAGCAATTTTAATAAGTATTTATTAAGAGATGTGTCCCTGAGCTCTGTGCAAGCATTGGTAATCTTAGACGATGTAAAACTCCGGAATACTCGTATAGCATCTCGGTCCCTGTGACGTCACATGGTGTGGCATCGCATAGCCACCAATCTGGCCTTCTTCAAATGAGGTTAAAATCAACTATTAACATTCGTCTAAACTTGGATTCGTAAAACCAAATAAGTTGCTTGTTATGAATACACTAAAGGTGGGTAACGAATCGCAATCAATGGCTTTCGTTTTCTTTGATGAAGAAAACCCTGTTATACATTGCTTTAATTTTAGGAGAATCGATTGAAAGTATTTGATTTATACGAGGAAACATGAGGCAAATTATTTTGCAGCACTCCATTGACGGACGCAGGAATGTTATAAAGTAACTCTGGATCCAAATAATAGAGTAATTTGAACTACGAATTTTCAGCGGATGCCTTGAAAGCAGATTTGAGTGATAATGAAAATGAAAAGCACATTTGAGAAATGCAGTACATAGTTGTATACGAAGGAAAGATATTGTGGGGCAGGTCGGATTATGTAATCAGCATATTTGGAGAGGTGTAGTAGTAAAAAAATGGCATTAAGTCTTGCAAGTACATAGTCTTCCATGAAAATTTGAAAGATATTGCAGCAAGCTGCTCAACTTTATTATCCTTAGTGTTAAGTAATAAAGCAATATTATTGTTGGTACGTAATAAGTAACACCCAAAAGAAACTATTACTACAATCCACTATCGTACCCAGCTTTCATCTGCATCATTTTCCATTTAATTTTCTCACGATTAGTTCTTTTCTTATAAATTCTTGACTGAAATCCAAATGTATTCGAGCAATTTTCCATATTGCGTCCATAAGAATAGAAAGGTACTCCGTGCTAATTGGTGAGCTCCGTAATCAGTTTTGCGAAGCATAGTAAACCACTTTCCCCCCATTATGATTATGCCGAGATGATTATTTCTTTTTCCCGGATGGTAACTACCACTCAGTCATCATTACAAGGCCGCCGAGTCTCGGAAAGCGATGTTTGAATCGCGTTCGTCGCTAAGAACGAATTGAGTTTTCGTCGAATCTCTCCCTCCGCCCTCGTAGTCGAATTAATTTATCTCAATTATCTTGCCTGGAGAATGACGGGCCTGGGTGGAGCGAGGAGAGAGAGAGAGAGCAAAGGCCCCCTTCGCGGGATTAACTCGATTAGTTGAGTCGGATGTCTGTTATTAGGCAGGCTGGAGGTCGAACTGCCAGCAGAGCTAGGGGTTTTCTCGTGGGCCAAAGAGATAGGGTTGCGAGAATGGTTTTGGGCAGCGGGAAGGAAGTGGGCGTGTCATTGTAGGAGGAGGAGGAACCACGACCTGGCTGGTCTGGGAAGGTACCTTACCTCCTCGCTCTATAGAAAGAGAGAGGGGGTGGGGAAGAGTCCGTGGTTTTGTGGGATATCGAGGGTTTGGGAAAGTGGGATTAGTTGGATGGCCATGAGGAAGGGTTTTAATGTGGCCGACGCATCGGCGAAAAGAGGTGGTGTATGGGCCGTAACCGGAAGGGGGCGGTATATTTCGATGGGGAAACAAAAGCGCCGTGGAAGAGATAAGGTGAAAGGAGAGAAATTGGCGTTACATGCGCTCGTGCGCGAACGAGGTTTACTATTCGACGCTTGCAGATAACCGTTGGCCATCTTTCAATTCGAAGCGGGGAGGGTATGGAATTTTGGAAAAATCAAAATGGCTGAATCGCATGACCTCGTTTGGATGTTTCTGCATCTCTTTCGATGTGGTGTTAGTTATTTGAATGTTCGCTGCCGTACCATCATTCGCTGGTGTCAAAGAAATCTCTTTAAAAATTTGTTTCTTTCGAGCATATCATTTTTATCAAATTTTGATTTTCAATTAAATTTCTTTTTTTTTAATAAATAACAATTTAGACAAGAACTAAGAATTTAACTTTGATTTATAGCAAACGATAATGGTTTCTTCCGGGGCATAAAAGCTTAGAATTTTATTGATAAGAAGGAGACAAAATAATCATTCAGAACTATTAGAAATATCAAGGAATGTATTTGTCTTTATTTGTTTGATATAATTTAGTTATACATGCTTTTCAATGCTGCTCTTTAGAAATTTAAAGACACCTCATTCAATAATTATTTGAAAATGTATCGTCAAGGAAATTTTTTATTGCGTTTTCCAAAAAAAATTGTCCCATCCTGGGCATAGTTTTTGAAATCATATGACTTACATTTTTTAAGGTTTTTATTGAATCAGCCGGATTAAATATTTTATTTAAATACAATAATTTATGTAAAATACTGGACCAACTATTATTTCAGAATTCGTAGCCCCGACATTTTGACTAACGTATCCTACTGGTAGGGTATGTTTTATCTTATTCCCACCCATTCTGTTCATGCTACTTAATTTAGAACTGATTGAAATCTTTTTCAATTTACCAGAAATTCTTTCCAACCGAGGTATGAAAAGAGATTGCTGGAATTTTTGTGGATGAATTTCGTTTTTTGTTATCAGAGAGGGAAAGAGTCAAAAAATTAAATCATCCGAAGATGCATGGCGCTCAGTGGGGTTTACTCCGCCGCTTATACACCGCTTCATTAAAATGGAAAGAAATGAACTCAATATGAGGGAAAACCACGTCATGTGAGTGCGTGTGTTTTCAATCGCCTGAATAACGCCTCCATATCGAGGCCACGCGTTAAGATTAATCGTGCGATGTATTGCGACCCGTCCCGCTTTACCCACGCTCCCCAACCTCGAAGGCTCTTAAATCCTACTTTAAATCCCCGAATCCTCACAGAGTCACACCCTCTTCCGCCGTTCCAACCGTTCCAATTCATAAAGCCCTCTCGGTTCCCTGCAACGCAGCTGACCTCGCATTGCTTCGTTCCTTCATCCGCCGAAAACGCAGTGGTCAATACCTACACATGAAGGGATGGGGTCTCCCTCCCCTGAAAAATCATGATGGGTAAAAAAATGTAAATTCTCCACTCAACTCCGATGAGCTCCACGCGCAAGCGTTTACGAGAAATTGCAACAACATCATTTTCAATTACCCCAGCTCAAATGGGTTGTGCGCGTGGGAAGGAACAGGAGTGTTTTAATCCGCAATCGGGTTCCCGGAAACCAAATTCAAACCTCGCCTTGCTTCCCCTTAAAAAAAATTACTTGAAATAGGTTCCTATTTTAAAAATTGTAAGGTTCTAATAATACTGTCTATACACGTTTTTATCAAGTATTTATGAGCCTAGCAAATGACCATAAAGTAGAGAAAAAAATGGAAAATCATCCATATCCTAGTAAGTAACCAAAACTAGTGTATTTATAATTTAAATTCAATCAGCTGGACTGATAAGCTGATCACTATCGACCCCCCTCCCACAAAACCCCATCCAAGATGTTTAACTAGTTTTTTGATCGAGGTCTCATTATTGATTCAACATGGAAATCGCCAAGGTTCTCTTTGAAGGCAGATATAGTTCTTAAAGTGTAATTGTAAAAAAATATTAGTGAGTAAAAAATGTTGAAATTAATGTAGAAATTTTTAATTGATAAATAAAATTTTAAAACGTTAATTCTGCCCTATAGTTTTTTGATTTGAGTAAGTTTTTGAAGGATTTGATTCTAAGTGATTCTAAGTCACTCTCAAATTTCTCCTCTGGTTACAATAAGTATTAACTTATACACATCGATGTGTGCCTGTGTGTAACGCTCGCTGCACACATATACCCCCCAAGGTAATAGAAACAAGCGCCGGCTTAATTTGGTACCAAATTGCGGATTAAAAAGCAGTTCCTTATGAAAACAAGGGTAAAACGAAAATGCACGAATAAACAGGCTTCTAGAGCGGAATGAAAAAAATAACGTAGAGTGAAAAAAAATGAAGAAGCTCTCTTACGCGCCACAGCTCTCTTCCCCCTCTCCCTTCAAGTGTTTTATAGTCAAAATATTCCGTGGATAAATATTGACCATAATACCCGCGCGTTTCAGATGGCTTTCAGGGAAGTGTTTCGTTGAGAGTGGGGTTATAGCGAGGAAAGAGTGCGCTAGCCAACGTGGAGGGTGGAAGAGGTTGAAGTACTAGCGCTGGTGGCAGCGATGGAATTAACGCGATTGTCGGTCCACGCGCTTCTTTTGTTTTTTTTTTGTTTTCGCTTTCCGAGGTGTGGGCACGGAAAAGCGATTGCCACGCATCACGCGCCGCTGTGCGTGAGACTAATGCCGTCGGGTCGTCGGCGGCGTGACTCGCGGTGAACATGGTTTTTCGAGGACAAACAAAACAAATGGTATTATTCCATAAACGGAAAATATCCTCCCTTCGTGGGAGCCGTCTGTTATTTCCGCGCCGAAGGGCGTGTTACAAATGAGAACACGAGTGTGTGCTGATTACCTTTCGTGGCTCGGATGACTTCGCAGTCATCTTCTCACCAGCTCTGTACCGATCATTATATCGATCATCCGTATTTTCCATGCGTTATTTTGCGAATATTTATCTTTTGAACTCTGGTCTTTTATGGCTCTGATGCATCCAACGCAAAAATTCATTTTAGTACAGGGTACTTTTTTTTATTAGGATCAATAATAATATTTGTCCAGCTCCTTTCTCGTAAGATTAAAAATCTGTAATTTTCTACTCACAAAGGGGATTCGAGAGAGGGTAAAAAGTTCTTAATAACCTGCAGAATGTCTAAAAATCTATTTTCCCCAACGGATCTAATTTTCTTTACTCAAAATGAACGTGGGCGCGTAAATAAAAATGTCCCCTTTGGCTTAGGAACATAAGTTCTTACCTTATAGAAGAGTCAATTTAATTACGTTATTGTAATACCTTCCGGAAAACCCATTTTTCAGGAGGGATAAATGACGCAGATTTCATTTCAACGGGATTTGCGTTTGTTTTAGAGATTTACCAATTAATTCATCGCCATAGATGAGTTATTTTTGTAAAAATCATACCTTTTACTTAATCATACGATTTTTCATGTGGCTACCTTTTAGTTATATTAAAATGCTCGTATTGTGTAATAATATTAAATGATTGCGACTAAAATCATGAACTATAATAATTAGGGATATATCCTCCAAACACATGTTTTGCGGAATTGATGTTATTGTTAGAGTTACCCAAGAATAGGTGCTTTTTTTGGAAACTAGGTATTAAAATTGGCTACACCTGAATTCAAGTTTATACTACAGAGCAAAATTTTAGCATCGTCTTTTCCCCTGAAAAAATAGAATTTATTTCTGCTCACAATAAAATAAATGATTAAGACTAACGATATCAGAATTATTTAGAACCTGAATGAGAACAATGAGAACAATGAAAAAAATTGCAAACAGAATGCCTAGTATTGAGAAGACTAGCGTGTTAAAAAGACTTGATCGGGAAGCTGAGGCGACAACTTAGGGTGAATTGAGGCCATCGAGTATTTGTCAGCGTTTAGATAGTATAATGGAAACGAGAGGGGTTATCGAAGAAAGGCAATGAAAATGAGAACGGGATGGTCGGGGGGGGGGGGATGCTGGAGCAGGATGTGGAAAATCGGAGTGGTGCGGGTGGAATATAATAATGGATGGGAAACGAGAATAAGCTTTGCCGGGGAACAAAGCCGGAAGGGTATTTCTGAGCGGTTTTGCGAAATGGTCGTGGGCTTGTGTGTATTTTGTTTGTTCCGTAGGGGATTGTGATCGGCAAGTTAAGTTGCTGGCCAGTCATTATCATCAATGACCGATTCTAAAAAAATGATAAGTTTAGTAATGAAAAAACATTTTAAAGTAAATTTAAGTGAAAATACCAAAAAAGGACCGTTTTATATCAAGAATAAACCAAGGAGAACACACATACAAAATAGTTTACACAACAGTTCTTTTTAGTTTACACACTGTTGATATTTACTTTCTATCATAAAATTGGACCATGCCTTCCGGAGTTGTTTAGCAAAATCTATGGTGAATTGGAAGTATTTTTTCTGATAGGGCTCCCGTAAGTATCTTTTCGTTTATTTCTTCTCTTGCCGCGTAAGTCAAAGTTTTCCTATAATGTCGAAATCAAATCTGATGACGTATTGATAGTATTTAACGACGGGTTTACTTCTACAGATAAAGAAGATTTATTTAATGGGTATGTATGAAAAAAGGCATGGATATGAGGATAGGTAATCGGGTTTATTTTCTTTGCTTGGCTTTTTCCCTTCTGGTTAATACTCAATTCGACAACGCTTTTGGAATCAGCAGTTGCTCCATATTTCAAGTACCTGAGTACATTTACGGGGCGGGAGGCCTTCCAAATTTTTAGGCAGTGATTATAACTCTTCCTTATAGGGTTCTTTATTTTAGAATTACAATTTAAACTCATAAACTTCACTGATTGTTTCATATATTTCCTTATAAATCGTGTAACTCCGGATTGAATTTTCTCTAAAAATTACGGCTTATTTTTTGTCATCAATTCCATCAGATGCGGATTATTTGTGGCTCACAAAGATAAAATTTTTCGTGGATGAAATGAATTAAAATGGTATAATATTTATACGTACTCTTCTTAGCCTCACTGAATACCCAATTTTCATTATTCTTAGCATTCTTGTTTTTGCTTGGAAAATATGAATTATGTTACCAAATGTAGACAATAAACGGGTTTCTGACTACCTATCTTCATCTTAGTGTCTTAGCCTCACTGAATCGCCAAAATGTATTATTCTCGGTATTTTTGTTTTTGTGAATGGTATAGCTTTGAATAAAATGAATTATGATATTAAATATAATTTAAGTGATGAGGAGACTTCGTTGACTTCCACTGATTAATTTTCGTTCGACATTTTTCGGACCATAGAGGTCATTATCAAGTACTTTCCTTACTTTCTCCTGTGCGTGATAATGACCTCTATGGTTCGAAACATGCCGTAATGACGAAATAAATCAATGGAAGTCAACGAAGTCTCCTTTTAATATTCGAATATTGACTTCGACATAGTTGAGCCGAATATCATTGAACGAATTTTAGTGATTTTTTTAACTTACTTTGCAATATTTTGATTCTTTTGCAATAAACCTTTTCCGTAATTATGAATGCAACTGTTGAAGAATCAAGCTTATTATAACGTGATTTTCTTATGTATGAACTGCCCAGTAATTAATTAGTGCGAGTTCTCGAGGGTTAAAGTCGTATTTCAATGCTAGGGGCCTTCAAAGTACTCGTTTATAAATTTATCTTACAAGTTAGGACTTCTTTCATTTTTTGGGATGAATTTCTTTTCGATCAGGTAAAATTTCTTGGCTCGTCGAAAAGTTTTTAAATTATCCTTCCCTGTAACGGCTCCGAAAACTTGCAGCACACTTTCGGTAATTCAATTTGACGTAGCGTAAAATTTTACATGCTTCATTAGCCATCCGACCATTTTCTTCTCTTGGGTCATGAGTATACCAAAGGAGATCCGCGAACTACCACGAAGTTTAAAGCATCGACTCCGCTGATTGGGCGGGAGAAGCCAGTGAGATGGTAGCTTTTTTTGTTTTGCTCCTTGACTTCGATGAAGAGGCGAAGAAGGGTTTCGTCTGAGGGTTTTTAGAGCGAAGAGGAGGAGTCGCGACTTGTGCGTGCGCTGAACTGAGAGTGATAGGATTTTCCTGGTGGGTGATACGAGGAGGTTTGAGGAGAGGAGAGAAAGGTTCCCATTGAGTGGGAGTGAAGGCAGTTGCTGTGATTTGTGCGTGGCAATTAAGGTAATGTCGGGGGGGAAAAAATTATTATTCACTCTCTATCTACCACGTTCTCTCTCTCTCTCTCCCTCTCATAATCACCCCCAGCCCTGATTCATTCATTTTCCTCTCACTATCTCCTCTCACTCCACTCTCCCTCCACTCTGCTCTCCATCCCTTTTGCATAATAGCCTCTACACCACCTCTTTCACTCCCTTCCGAATTCACCCATCCCACTCGGACGACCCTAATTTCTCTTAAAAAAAATTGTTTTTTTTTTCTACCAAATTTCATACCTGTTCTCTCGAAATTTATGCGCACATCATTGTCGATTTTTTCTTTCATTTTTATTTCTCCACCGTGCAATTATTTTATACGTCCCCATTATATTGTATTGATACAAACCGCCGGAATAATACCTCGCAGCATCATCAAAACATTTGCGGCTTTGCCGTAACATGGCTCGGGAAAATGTGTGTTTTATTTTAATTGTGTGCGCGGTATGAATGTGAAGGGCAATTAAAAAAATTCTGCTTTTCGCCTGCAGTTTGTTCCGTTCATTACAGTTCTCTCGACGAATCGCACTGTCCCTTCGTACGAGCACTTCATCTCGAGTCCGTACCATGAGATTATTGCAAAGGGTGGATAAAATGCAGTATAATGCTACTATATCGTCTGAAATATTTTTTCTGAACATCACTTTCATCATATCCGAGTACTTAGTTCAAATATGTTTTCATAATTTCCTTCTAGATTAGGCTACTAATGACATTTTAACCATCTCCAGACTCAAATCTATTGGCAACAATGATACCCTGAATTTTTACCACGAAAAGGGTAACTGTATAGACCTCGTGAAGATGTTCTAGAGACAAAAGATAACAATCTATTTGGTAACTATTGTGAAAGCAATAAGGTTGAGCAATCGTCACTGTTTCATTGATTTTGAAATAATTTTATAGTTAAGAGTCATTTGGCGTCGTTAGAGTATAGAGCCAATTTGCTCAAGACTAGCAATTTCCCAGTGACGTACCTAATCTATTTCCTTTCGTTCATATCTAAATTCACATAAACCTTGAATAGTAAAATGTTTCTATAAATATGCCATGGCATTCTATGTTTAATTATAAACTTTTGAGGGGATTATGTCGGATCAGAATTTAATCTTTCCGCAGTATAATTAACGTATACTATTCATTTTTTATATAAATTCACGGATAATAGTATGAGCTTCCCGGCATATCATTTAGCGTAGCTTTCACTTCAAAATGGAGTGATACGCCATATTATTTCTATGAAGTCAAGATAAATTTTGACTTCGTTTTTAAATTTAAGTATACCTTATCATTTGCAAAAATTCTTTTGGTGCTTATGTACTGTGTATTTTTCTCACATATTTATTTTTTTACGACAATTTTCCGTTGCAATTAAGGGAACACACGTTTTCTCTATCTCATTTCAACTTCTTTACAAACTCTATTCTAATTCCGATGTAGATGGCGAGAGAGTGAAGATATTAATTTAGGTTTCCCATGTTTTCAGTTTTAAAAGGATCCCTCCAGCAGCTGAGGGTTTTTCCTCAATATCGTATAATCTCCGGAGAAGGGAAGCGTCCATTGAACTGAGAGGTCGGGACTAGTTCCGTTAATTCCCTTGGAGAGAGGCTAGATATTAGGGCAGCCCATTTTGCCATTAATTAGGTGAAGTTGGCGTTGTAATGTTTTCTCACAGGCGTATAATATGCCCTGGCATTAACGGTATCCATTATGCCATCGCGTTTGTAAGCCTGATTGGATTATTTGGCTTGCTAAGTATACAGGATATAAGTACGAGGGTGTTATCGTTTTTAATGCTGCATCGTTGTAAAACCCTTTCTTCCTTGTTTTAATTATAACCTGTTTTGCCTGAAATTCATTATATATTTTTTGAACCCTTATTTAAAATGAAAGTCTTAAAAGCTAATACAATACTCGTTTTTTGGTTCCATTCTGATATTTTGCGAATAAGGCTTTCCCCAATCCAAAAATGGAAAAAAAATGTTGTGTCAGAACATGAAATATTTTTCTATAAAATTTATTTACAAGATTCGGCCTAATTCTTTCAAGTAGACAATTTAACCTTAAATATGATATGCCTTTCATCTTTTGTTTTTGAGAATTATCAACAAACAACTTTTGAGAAAAAATAATGCATAAATGGAATTATAATATATATAGTTTAAAGAGTAAAGTGATAAGGTAAGTCATGGCCATGAAGATAGTGTGATTGTACCACTGTCAAAATAACCTTCTGTAGAGAGAAAATAGCGATTTAAAGCAATTTTTTACCTTAATGATGATTTCAGTATGGTAAACAGCGCCGTGTAAAATCGTGCTTTCGCTGGTTTAACTACCCTGATTGTACCCAAAACTTTCTGTAGAATTGGAAGTAAAATTTCCTCATGAAGTTTTCGTATTCTCCTGCATCAATTTTTCTTGGCATTTCTCCTTGTCGCGCTTCTCTTTGGCAGTTCTGTAAATGGGATCTTCTTCGGGGATATGCGAGAGACTGTGTGACAATGGCGCGCCTCTGGGGGTAAGAAGAAGAAATAGAATTAGAGCGAGGGAAGGGAAAATTGGGAGAGCCGAGCGATTAAGGGAAGGACGTATGACAAGGAAGGAAGATAAAGGGAGATAATCGGAGTTGCAGATTCCGAGGGAGGATTTTCTCGGATGGGAGAGTAATAATAATTGCCCAAGATTCACCTGAGGCGGTACCTGCGCTCGGGTAATGTGCGGAGACATTCTTGGGGACTGTCGCCGTGTCTGCAGGCGGAGGGGTCGTTAAGTTGAGGATGGATGTACTTAGCCGGGCCAGTTAGGGAGTCGAAGAAACGAGTGTTTGTGAAAATGATGAATTACCTTGCAAAGAGCAACGTGCCAACTCTAAAGCATGAAATACGTACACTAGGACTCCTGTCTTTCATCAAGATTTCAAGGTAACATTAGCTTAATATCGCTAGCTGTAGTATGGTAGTAGGAATACAGAAGTATACTGCTATTGTATGTATTACTGTGCGGTTATCGCCGTTTTTAGGGTAACATCTATACCGTAAAACTTCTTTTGGAAATCAGTATCATTTTTCTGTACCTAGCCAGTATTTTCGGTAAAGAATAGAAAAACATGATTTTAATGCTTTCATATCATTGGAACTTGGGTGATTAACGTAATTTTTTGTCGAGACATTGCATGAATATATTTGAGTCACTAAAATTTTTTAATAGTTAGCATTTTTGATGGATGTATATAAATATAATTTTATTTCAAGGCGTTTCAGTTTTTCGCCTGATTTAAACCTGATATATGACGAAATTATATTTCCGGGAGCAATTTTCGGGACCAGTTTCTGCAAAAATCAGTCCCTTGGTTGGTTTTTACAATCGGTATAAGCATTTGCGTTCGTGAGAGGTTGAAATGTTAGTAGAAATGGTTTGTAAAGGGTGTTATGGAGGGCCAAGACGTAGAGAAAACAGGAAAATTGGCCAAAATCGCATATTCTTCTTTTTTCGCAATGTTTTACCACCTAAAAAATGTTTCAATACACTAACCAAAAGGTATGTTTCCGGAAAACATTTTTTCTTCGTGGCCCTCTCAAATATATTTTATGAAAACATGCGTTATAAATTTTCAAATCGACGCCATTTTTCCTTTTCCAGCTGAAAATTCTTGAAAACAACTGGAAATTTGTTCCATTAAATAAGCTTTCAAATACCGCAAACCACGTTAAAAATGAGCTTTCTTGACCGAATGATATCAAAAAGAGTGAAAATCGTAATTAGGAACTAGCCGGCCCCGATGGGCCTCTAGGGGGCTGAAAGTGTGTGGAGATGAGTCCTGTTTCTTCCCAAATTGTATGCCCTAAGCACGGAAAAATTCCGGAGGGGGTCTTTTCACCCTCTTATTCAGCTATTTCCTTTACCAATTCAGCGCCATGCATGGTGTTTATCAACTAGCGCAAACAAGATGTATTAAGAAATAAATGATTTTGTAAGGTACATAGCTGTGCATATTATTTTCAGAAATGTATTTGAATGCGGTGATGAAAGCAATATCTGAGGAATAGATTGAAGTTAATGTGGGTAGTACACGTAATTCATTTTCATTTCGTTACCACTTAAATATATTTTAACCATCAAATAAAAACGTTGC
This sequence comes from Ischnura elegans, assembly GCF_921293095.1. Lineage (NCBI taxonomy): Eukaryota > Metazoa > Arthropoda > Insecta > Odonata > Coenagrionidae > Ischnura > Ischnura elegans. The sequence goes on from NC_060246.1 coordinate 45,250,743, forward strand.
TTCCCGCGGAAAACATTCTAACCCAGATAGACCTCTAAAAAACTAACTATATCTTTATTTTTCAAAGATGCATAAATATAATTTGAATCAGATCTAATGTGGAATATATTTTTTATGCGGAAATAATCTAATAGGGATTCAATATGAGATATAAAAAAAAATTAAAAATTTTTTTTTCAGAACAGTAAAATATTATCCATTTTTCATCTTTATGTATGATAATCGTAGATCTACTATCCGAGAAGCCTCTATTAAGCTGTGATAATGAATATTTTATTTGTAATTTAATTTAATAAGTTAAATACTAGCACACCTCAAAAATTTATATTCATTTTTAGCTTTGAAGGGAAATAATACTGGTTTTAACTTGGGAAATTTCATCCTTCGCAGGAATTGTATCCATTCCGATTTTGAAGTGCTATATTTTCTTTCGGTATTAAAAAGAGCTCAAATATTTTCGTAACAGGAAATGCGAGGCGCATTTTTAATATCCTCATTTTCCTATATCATCAACCAATCCGTTTATTCCCAGTCTTTTCACACAATTATTAGTTGACTTTGTCATGCATTTGGGAGCTAATAATATTTCGACAGATCTTCCCTTCGGGTCAAACACTACATCATGACTGAGGATCTTTAATAGCTGCTCAGATAAAGATTACCAGGTACATCTGTTCTTTTTATTCTTTCATTTTCTTGTGTTTCTCGTCGGAACCAGATTGCGGAGGCAAAGATTTTGGCTTTAGTTACTTTATTTACTTAAATTTTTAATCGATTTACCGCGGTTTGAAGAAAATTTCCTTTTTATTTTTTTTAGTTCCGCTGCTTATCTTGCAGAAATATTTTCATGCTCTTTTGTGAACTTAGAATGTGCATAACTCCTTGATAACTTCATTTTGGCGGCTTGAAAGAAAAGTAATAACCATGCGACCTTATATTGTGATGGGCCTCTGTGATCCCGTAAGAACTGTGTAAAATTTAGTTCTATTATTTGTTAAATTTCTCAGCCGACTTTTTCATTATATGTTTAAGAAAATTGGGCGATGGAAATAAAAGATTATGCGCTATGAGTACCATTGGCTCCTTAAAATTATTTTGTAAGTTGAACATGGGATTGAGACCACATTGATAATATATATATTATTGCTGTATGAAATGTTGAATCGAATTTTAAATGCTAAGACACTACAGGTAGTATGTAAAACTTAGGCTCTTTTGTTCTACACCAGCATATGATACCATTGATCTTGTTTTTCCATCGCTCTATGTTAAAAATCGTCTTTGGAAGTACAAAATTTGTATTTCAACGACTGAATACGTGAACGGTTTTCATAAAGTTTGCAGTTAATGTGGTGTATCGCCACCTGAATATGTTCCACGGTCCAAATCTATCGAATTATTTCATATAAACATTTTAGGAATATATTTCAAGTTTTTTATTTTCATAACCCGCAATCATGAACCTAAAATGTTGACTGAATTTATTGAAACTTTTATGATGGTTTCTCAATTTTTTTATTTTAGCCTTATTTACATATTATTTTCACAAATAACGCGAACTTTCATATTTATATATACTTTAAAGCATACGATTTATATTAATACATTTCTCTGAATTAAGCTTAGAATATATAAAAAAGGTAGTAGTTACACGAAAACCTTTTGGATAAAAATTACTTATTCAATGTGCAAATAGCATGCTTCACTGGATTCACAATAAGTGAGAAGTTTTATCAGATTCGCCGAAGTTTCAATGGATAACTATCAAAGTCCTCAGGGCTCTAACTAGGGCTAACCTTACCATCGCCCTGAGGACGATGGTAGAGTTAGCTTTTAAAGCTCTGATAGAGCAGCTCACCCGGTGGGAATCCCTTGAATTATGTATCCATATTGGACGTCAGGGTAGCACTGAGCCTTATATTAGCAATATCTATGAATAATATACTTACATTTAATATAACTTTTGTTTTAATCATTCTATTTTTTTAATTGTTGAGGTAAAACCGCTTTTTTTCTTTAGCAATCTATGTTTACGGACGTAGTATGAGTGACGAAGATTTCTATGCTCGTCTTGCCTTTACGGAAGGAACACCTGAGGGGGCGTTTCCACGAAAATATGAGAAAAGTGGATCCTTCCGTCTCTCGTCTTCCATTACTTTCCAATTCCAACCCCTTTCATTCCCCGCAAAACATGAGATTTCATTTTCAATGCGTTGCTTTCGCTTTTCGGGGAAAAACAGTGAAGCCCTTCGATTTTCAACCAGCCGCCTCAAGCCTGAATTCTTTCGTTTCGCTTCAACCTTCTTCAACTCAATGCGAAGAGCTATCTCGCGAGCAATCGAGAACGTTCGGCTTGACTGAGAGGAGGGCTAATCGAATTCATTGCCACCCGTCACGAAATATGTACGAATTCATACCGTTGAAGCCCTTGCTACCGATAGCCTATCGTCCCTTCTCCCGAGCCTCGCGGAATATTTTGATTTGGGAATGTAGAACTGGGAATTCTTAACTGAATATTTGCGGCAGTGAAATATAAAATATTGATAGCAAAACAAATGGCAAAGGTTTTGGCGATATTTTTAAAGAAAATAAGCAAGGGTTACTATGAGTGGGCATGCAAATACGGTACTCATCAACCAGCCTGAAAGGCTAAATAATTAGCCGGTTACATACAATTTTGTGTAAGTAATATATTTTAGCTATTATTTAATTTCGTCTCATTTCTTCAATTTCCATCATGTCAATGCATCAAACGTATATTATAACTAGGTATCACGGGTATAACTTTTCCCCTGCTATCTCTCATTATGTGAGGTAAATAAATACGTAAGTGTATGTAAAATATTTGAAGAAATTCATGCATTACTCCGGAAGTTATATAATTAATGCCTTGATTTATAAGATAATTTATTTTTTTATCTTTCTAAATCTAGTTAAAAAAATATTTCTTTTCTATCAAGGCCATTCATTGAAAGTTGTCTTCCTGAAAGATAGACACGCAGTAGTATATTATAGTGGAAAGGAATTAAAGCCTCCGAAAGATGGGTGTAAGTAAAAGAGAGTCCTTGTGCTTCTGCTCGTGGGTATGTGAAGTTTGGATGGAGAATTGCAAAGACACTCAGTAAAGAGGAGTGCGTATGGAGACGATGACGGAGGGGGGGAAGGGGGTAGAAGGAAAACAGAGATCCCGGAGCGTTCCGCTAAACGACGCGCTCTCCCTCCGAGCAAGCTGATGAGAATTTTCATCCTCGAACCGCGCCCTTAACTGAATTCCCAGTCTCTCCATTTCCCTGTTTACTTATCTTTCCCCAATATTTCGCCTTAGTTTGCTACCTCTCTTAATTCCGCGCCCCACATCCTTCGTTAGCCTCCTCCTCCACGGCCGTACACAATTGGTTAGCGTGAAACAATTTTCTATTTTATTTCCTGCTCCTCTTTTGCTCGGTTTCAGTCGACTTGAGCAATAATTGAGAGCATGTTTGTCATCTTTGCTTTGTTCGTTACGAACGACGTCTCCTCCTTGGCAATCGAGCGTGCTTCCTCGTCCCCACTTTGAACTGAATCAGAGTTGTTAGTCTTGCCAATGTCATCGATTTTTAAGGAACTCCGGTTTATTGCCTCATGGTATTTGTGTGTGTCCTTAATTGAGGCGTGGGACGAATTTATCTGCGTTGGTGATTTTCATTCAATCTCTGTTCATTCTTTAGTTAACTTGAGTGTTGTATCCTAGTGTGGCGATGATAGTGTTTAATAATACGTGCCAAACGGATCATCAAACTGCTTGATGAATTGTATTTAATGGATCTTCCTTCAAGGAAAATATCTATATCAATGATAATAGCTTCACATTTTATTTATCACGTATTTTTTATTCCATATTTTTTTCAGTCTATGAAATGGTTGATATGTATGTTTGCTGTGTAAATAAATTAGAAAAGAAATGAGCGTAAGTATGAAGATAGTGGTGGATGCGGAAGGGGTTTACGGCTAGGCAGGAGGATAGAGAGCAATCGATAAAACCAGTTACCCTGAAATCTCAGCTTTAATAAAAATTAATGCGTGATCTAGACGACCGAAGTAGTAGCGAATTAACTATAGTAAACGGGACACTTGGTGGTTAAAGATTGCGGTGAATATGAAATAAGTTTAAGAGTAAAAATAACCGGAAAGAATGGGATGAATGTTGAGGAAATTATGCAAAGGTCTCTTTCTCATGGGAAGACTCTGCTCCTTTCTTTTATCACCCAGTGCTGATCCCTGATGTTGGAGAATGTCAGTATCCGTGTAAACTCAAGGCAAAGTCCGGAAAAGAAATCATTTTCAAGGTATTTTTATTTCAGGATGCTATACTAATGTGATTTATGGGGGATATTTTTAATAATGCTAAAAGAAATATTTATTTTTAAACAAAAGCAATGCATCTTTCTTTACATGCGAAAATAATTTTATTGAAGAATGACAAATTTAATCAATGTATTTTTGAAGAAATGAAAATTCGTAGAAATTATTAGCAGAAGGTATTGGCAAATCTCTTGTTGAAATATTGAATTTTCGATTTTCAGATTATTAGATAAAATCTTCTATTAGATAAAATCTTGGCCACAATATTCTGAAATATATGTTAAAATATTTCTTGGAGTGTAGGTCAACGTATGTTATGCAAAAAAGTTATAGCCAACGTTTCTGTTTATTTAAAACCATAATCAGGGCTTAACTTTGTACGTATTTATTGATAAAACTATGTATCTAACTAAACTATGTATCTATTGATAAATTATGTATCAAACGAGGTCAAGATAAAGGGAAAAAATTATTTATTCTGAGATATGCATTTTTTTGGACGTCTCAAGTAGATGGCATTTTAGGTATTATTTCACTATGAAATATTACAAATCTTCGTTTTTATGTGGTACCTATCCACTTGCCAGACAAGTGACTTTGTTTCTCTCAAGAGATGAGTGAAATTAAGCTAGCATATGAGTCACCAAGTGTTGAATAAAAGCCGTTACATAGTACTCAGGTGGAAAAACGCGAATAACTTACCTGTACTATATTTTGTAATGTTGTGTGCGCTGTAGAATATGAAGAAGTTTAGGAAAGACGCAGAAGTTGAGGAGAGTTGAGAGATGGAAGAGAGGCCAGTGGTGGCAAAAATATTTTTCTTATAACGCTCCATGAATTAAGAAAAAGTAAACCCAGCCAGGGATTGGAAGATGTAGGTGGTATGTGGGTGCAAAGGTGAGGAAAAAAGAAGTATGCCTACTTGAATTTTAAAACAGGAAAACCGAGCTAGGTTTTTACAGTGGGTCCAGGTGTTTTTTTCCCTTCTTGCAGGGGATGGAAAACTTTCCTCCCTTTCGTTCTTTTCATCCACCGAACGGATGGGCTGGGGGCGGATGCCGCACACTTCTGCGCTCGGCCGTGCGTGACCGCTCCGCCGGCGCGGCAGGGCGCAGGGGTTAGATGGACGGTCGTCTTGGGAGGAGAAGGGACATCGCGGGTGGTAGTGCAGGGATCCTTGGTAGCTTTGGTGAGGACGGAAGGGAAGGAAGCCTGGATAGAAGATGGGAGGGATTCGGAAAGGAGGTGCGACGACTTGTATACGAGACCAAACCATTCCGAGGTGGAGGAAAGGAATGCGTGAAATTTTCGCGACCACCTTTTGCGTCGCCAAAGCCAAAACGTCGCATAACTCAAAGGAACCGGGACGGTTTGAAGGAGGAGCTGTGGAGGAAGAGGAGGAAGGAGAAGTTTTCGCGTTTTTATTATATGAATAAAAGGACATCGGTGCGGGCGAGATGGTGGGAGAAGGGTGAAATGTGCGACAGGGAAACTTAGCAAAGGCATGAGGAGGATGGGGGGCAGGGCTCGGAGAAACTTCCAGGTGGAGTGAGTGTGTGGCGGTGTTATGGGGGAGGAGGAATGGGGTCGCGAAGTCTCTCAAAAAGTCGGGCTGTTCGGGGGAGGGAGGGAACCTGGCGCGAAAGAAGTGAGGAAGGAAGGAAACAGAAGCACGTTTCTCAGTGGGGAAGACGGCGGAATGGATGAAGGAGCGAGGGATGTTTGTGAGTGGAGCGAGGAAAGATATAAGGACCCCTGCTGGGGAAGTGACGAACATGGCGAGGGAAGACGGTAAAATTTCGGTTAAGGAGAGAGAGAGAGAGAGAGGTAGTTCTGAAAGGCTTTCATTCAGTCTTACCCTAAAGCGAAATATAGTTCTTGAATATTGTAGATTGGTACGAAAATAGATAAGTGTAATATACTTCCACTCTCGGTGTCTATTTTAGAGGAAATATACTTAAAAATATTTTCGCCCCCTGTAAGTTTTCCTGCCGGCATAAGATCTATTAGGTAATTGGACGGATGTGGCATTGTCCAGCACTTTTCTCAATGGATGGAAGAAAATGAATGGAAAGTTAAAATTATTTACTCCCGGTAACTTGATAGGTAGGTACTGAATCACGCAGCAAAGTATTATTTTCTTTAAACCCCGTAACCCAATTACCTTATTTAAATTTCAAATTACAGTAACATTTTTTTAAATCCCATAAGGTATCGAAAAAAGTTATGAAATTGCTTAATGATGATACATATTTACGATTAATTTTACAGTTTATTTGCTAAAATGAACAATTAATTGTATTCAGATTTGAATAATGCCTTGTCAATGTCAGCCAAAATCAACTGACATCCTCGAATGTACAATGTCTCTCTATTTTTTGCATGTTTAATCAGGTGAATAATTTATGTCGTAATTATGCGTCTACCCTAACACAGATGTTTGTATAAACCACAGCTTTATTTGGTGTATTGGGGCTGAAGCCCCGCATGTTTCACCTTTTAATGCTATATAATGCATATGTGATTGAAGAGTTCTCAAGTTATCAGAAAACAGTGGCATTTTAAAATTAATAATTGCAATTGCCCGCTGATGGTTAATTGCTATGTTTACAATGTGTAATTAATTGCAAATATTATGACAAAATTCTGTCATCATAAATGCCAAGAAATATATGATTGTGTTTACCTACGGATGAATTTCATTACTGAGTAATACCTTGTGTTTAATGACATTATTCAGAATATGGCAATTAATGAGCAAGAGAACCCATGGGGAAATGAACAGTTAATGAAGTGTAATAATAGCAAGCAAAACTCAATTACAAAGTTTCATCGTCATATTGATAATCGATTTCATGCAAAGGTGAGATAATTCTCGATAATATTTAAGTCCAAATTAATTGCATTTGACGTTGAAGTCTTGGAATAATGCTCCCTCCCGTTAATAATAATTCGGCTACTACTGAGCAATGTTGCTGATATTGGTCATGAAATAAAGAAATATAGTCTGTAATTTGATGCATGACGGTGATACAAAGATGATGATATACGACTACTGTATGATATAGGTACAGTATTCGTGAAACGGCAAAATATAATTTTGAAATTCAATAATTTTTTTCATAAATACATTCCCTCAGATGAAGTTCTAGTAACGGATATTGATGTCTCATTAAATTTAGAATTTTTTATCTACCATTTTAATCTACTGGATCAAGGACACAAAACGTTGGATTCAGGAGTTTAGACTGGGTTTTACTCCGATATTTGCTAGAAAAATTGTCTATACCTACCGTAGATTCCATATTTTCTCAATGGGGTATTAGTGTTTGTTTCTTAATCTCGTCCATAAAAGTTAGTTACTTAAATGTCCAACAATGAAAACTCAATGTTATCTAAGATTCATGTAAGGTTAATGAGTCTTTTAATTGTAAAGTTGTACTTTTTACTCTGAATTTATGTATACCTACATGGAAAATACGGAAAATAATAGCATTGAACTTCTTAGGTTCACTTATGATTTCTTGTGTATTTGACTGATGTGTCTTAACTAAGGATGGACATGACTTCGTATGTAAATAAAACCAAATAGTGCATCATTAAGCCTCTCAGGAACGTTAAAAATCTCAGATTAGCCTGAAAAAGTGTACTTCTTTTCATTTTTTCATAGTTCACATGAAAGGCTATTGCGTCTCATAGTTACAAATTTCGATTTAAATAGGAAAAATTACGTAGTGGTGGACAGAGTAGCTGGTATAAAAGTAATAATTAAAAAGACGAATAAAGTCTATATTATTAGCACTAATTTATTGAAATTAATATCATGCGTTCAGTATTATTTATGAAACTTGATGGATAATTTAAAATTCAATGTAAGCGCCTGCGGTATCGGCCAATCGCCTCAAGTGCCAGGTATATATTTTATGATACCTACTTTAAGATGTTCCTTGATGGGGCATTTAAAACAAACGTGACCCAGGTTGGGTACACACAGTGTAGAGCTCAATAAAACACACAAAAGACTCACACAACTAAATTTTCGGTGGCAATACCGCCTTCCACGGAGCTAAGAAAAAGACGCAATTATTCGCGACCAATCTTTGGACAATTATTGGAATCTTTTTCCCAACTCCGAAGAAGGAGGTAGTGCAATCGAAAATTTCGTTGAGTTAGTTTTCTGCGCCTGTCATTTTTATAACCTATGTACAATGAAGCCCCTTAACGACCACTCACTCATACAAATTTTTGTGGTGAACGAGACGAGATACGACAAAAAGTCTTATGAAGACCCCCTCTAAAATTGCCTGAAACCCCAGGAAAAGTTATGAAAAAACTAAATTTTTAATTATGTATCTGTGTATTAATTTATATTTGAGTATGGGAATTAGTTAAAAAAATGGCCACCAAAATCCAATGGCTGCGCGAAAAGCATAGAAACAAAAATTAATAGCAACATATTTGTTTATGCAAACAGAAAAATCTAAATTGGAAAAGAAGATAAAGGAATTAAAACGAAAAACTGATAAAGATAAGGCAAGAATTTTAGAATGTAATTTTTGAAAACTCGATTTCTTTATGGCTTATTAAGTCCTAATTTTATAATTTTCAATCATAAAAATGGTTTTCTGGGTGGGAAATCTTTCATCGGGTCACGCTACATCGGGTTTACTATACATCTTAGTTGTTTTATCAAACTAATTGGTACCATATTGATAGTATAGATCGAACTACATTTATCAAACTTGTTTGGTAAGAGTAACAGCAATATTCAATGTTCCATATGGATCCATATTGGGATGAGTTTGATTAGGAACTGGTATTTTTAACTATAATTTTTGCAGTGTTTACTCACTTAATGTAATGATTTATCAAATGAAATCTAGTGAACTGCAGTTTACTGTATTTCGTGAAGTCGTTATGTTAAGGTATTAAGCATGAACTGAGTGCTACTGTGGAATGTGCTCTCAACTTTTTTAAAAATTGAATTGAATAATATAGGGACTCTGTCTGACTCGTAGAAATTTATTTTATTTTTAAGTCCCTCAGAAACACGTTTTTCTTCTATAAAAATTTATTTGCATATTGTAACATACGTACCATGCGCTCGTTTTACTTGAAGGTGGAAATATGGCTTATGGGCAATTCCATTTTTGACAGAATTACCTTTAGAGAAAACTATGCCATAGGATATTTCGATAAAAATGTAAAATTCTAACTAATTATGATGAAAAAACATTTGTGAAAGTGATTTTCACACACAGAAACAAAACAAATTATCGAAATACCTTCTAAATATGCCCAAAATTAACATGTGATGGAATTACTGGCAGGTCAACCTCCCAAGTGTAATATTTCAAACATCTTCAAAACTGTGAATCGACGTAAAATTTGAAAACTTTTAATAAGGCTCTGTATACTGTTGCAAATACATATTTCATAAAATAAATCATTTAGCTGTAGATTTATCAAGATAAAACATCTATAGCCTAAATATTAATTTGAGAGATAAAGTTGACATTTTCATGGAAATGCCCCAATATATAATATAGGCAACTGAAAAATAAACGACTCTCAGGTAACAAATGGCAGAAAAAAAGTATATTACCTTACATAGTGAACATAAGAGGCCGCAGGCCTTTTTCAGGGGGGGTTTCGGCAGAGCCCCCCCAGCGAGCAAAAGCGAGTGCCTATTTATATACCAGCCACCCTATAGCATAGCAATACCGGTATTGTACTGTTGAATATTTGAGTATTTTGATATTTACATTTAACAGGTCGATCGAAATAGGCCAAAATTCCCGCAAACGGTGGAGACGTGATGCGTTTGTGGAGTCAAAGGCTCGGAGATGGAGGTGAGCGGAGGCGTTTAAAGGGGACGCACCGTTACGCGCGACATTCCCCGATGCGAGTTGGGGAACGTAAAGAGGAGAGGATCGGCTGGTAAAAAGATCCGAGGGAAGAAATAAGGAGCAAGTTTCGGCAACAAAGGGAGAGGTTCCGGAACTGCCGGGGTAGGAAATTACCTGAGGGAAATGGGAGGGATGAAAAAAGATGAAAGGCTCGCAGTGACGGGGCGAGAGAGAGAGAGAGGAAGAGATAGAAACAGGGACCTTGTAAGGAGTGAGAAGGAGGAGGGGAGGCGGACGAAGAGGTGAACAGCTGGATTCGCGCTGCTATGTAGGCTTATTTGCACATAATGTGAACGGATTTACTATATTTGGGTAAGTGACATACAGATACAACCTCTAGTAAAATTTTAATATCAGCAATACTCGGACATCGCCCTACCGGCGTACATCCTTTTACTTCATTGTAAGGTTCAAAAGCACTAATCGAAAGAGAACAAGTTACTATTACTTTGATATCCAGCGCATATATGGGATAGCAATATAATATATGGGTTAATGCTAATTGAATGTAAATGTAATTAAAATGATATCTGAATATTACTAATGCATTCAATATCAATATTTGTAATTGCTGTTGGTAATGTAAATAAAAAAATATTCCAGCTGATTTAAAAGGATGAAAGTGAGAGTTCACAAATAAATAGGCGATTATTGACAAGCAAGAAGCGCAAAAGGAGATTGTGTGAAAGAATAAAAAGACCCATTTTTTTTAACCACTCGTTAAAACGAAATACCTCTACCTAGAGTAAAAGTAATTTTCGAAAGCAGAAAATCGAGCCGCTGCTGCCATAAAATGCAATGTCGAGCCTTTGATGGCAATCCTTGGCCAAGTAAATACCCAAGGGTGCTAGCGAATACAGAATTTGTAGGAGGAAACGCGGAATTATCAACAACTTCCTTTGTGTGAATTTCACGATCCTCAGGACTCACAGAAGATTTATTTAAGATTTTTTGCAGAAGGAAATGGAAAGATCATGCAATGAAGATCACTCATAAGTGAAATTAAAAACCGTGGTTGGTGGAGAAGCTATATTATTTCTTAAATATAAAACAAATTGACGATAACAATGAAACCGCGACTAGGAGAATACTTGATTGGTCGTTAGCTAGTACGCCCTAGTGGGGTGTAGAATGACCAATAGGACGAAACGTAGGAGAACGAGCAGAAATAATGATAGCGATGATATAGGCTTTCTTGTGTCCAAGCTCTGCATCACAGGATAATGATTCTTTGAATTTGTGCATGCAAGGGTATATTATCGTCCTCAGAGGATACATATGTAATAAAGTGCGCATAATGGCAGCGCGGTAACCTAAAGCGAGGCCCAAGATTGAAAAACCACCTTCCGTATTGCTACAGGAGATGATGATTGTCAATATGGTGAATACCAGAAAAAATACATATTAACTTTAATAAACATCGTTGAAACGGTTTTCAAGCCCATAGATCCGGGATATACAAACATTCGGGTATATATAAAATGTGTGTATAACGGAACAGGGAGCGTTCTTTTAAAAGTATGAGTTTTGGGGAAACAGGTGAAAGTCTCAGAAAGGCTTTGTGTCGGGTTAAGCAGCGGAAATTTAGGGAATGGGGAAAGCAGGAGAATGAGAGGCAGTTGGAGTGTAATGAAAAGGTGAGTTGGATGGATTGGGAGATGGCGGGGGGAATGAACGGAATGAAGGGATTGCATAGGAGAAACGGCGTGTCCTTCACGATAAATCGATCAGTTTGGACGTGAATTTTCTTGTATTTTTGTTAAGTTTGGCGGAGTATTTATCAGACAAGACATATTTGGGGAAGGGCTTAGCTAAGGATATGAGGATAATTTATTTATGTATTTATTTCCAATTTCCCCGTAAACAGCACATTGTGGCATTTACAACGGGTTTTCAACATTAACAAAGCACCCCACAAGCATTCATGCCCTGGTTAGGGATCGCCTACTGTAACATAACATAAACAAGCCACCATGTTGTTTGTATGTAATTTCAAACTAACAATGGTAGTGAGGGACGGGGAGATTGTTGTGAAGGGAAAAAGGGCAGTCGTGTATGGAGAGAAGGAGGAGGCAGACGTGTTAAAAAGAAAGATCGGGAGAAAGACTAAAGTAGCGGTGTATTGAGAGAGCAGAGGAAGAGATACGGCAGAATTCAAGATCGGCAGGGAGAAGAAGAGAACGCAGAGAAAATGAAGCGCCTACGAGGGGAGAAGAGAACGGGAGGAAAGGGATACGAAGAACTCAAGATCCACTATGGTGCAGTACATGGCGGTGGTTCAGTGAGTTGTAGTACAAAATATAAATGGGATTGTGATAATCATGGTGGCTTTTTGATGTTGTTTTTTCGCTCAAAGTTTTAAAATATAGAGCTGGTTTTTGAATTGTACTAAAATTATTTGTTTGGTTAGTAGTGGATATTCTTAAAACGTTACACTATCCAGGCGGGATTCCAACCCACAACCTACGGATTGGCAGACGAGGACTTTACCCCACCGCCACCGAGGCCGATTAAGAAGGAATAGGAGAAGGTTTCCTTCTCATGGGTTCCATTCCGTGACTCAAACTGTCCAGTTGGTTCAAACAGTGAGACAATACCACAAAGAAAAAAAATCATTCGCCTTGCTAGGGATTCGAACTCGGGTCTCGGGATTTACGGTCGAATTCTTTTGCCAGTTAAGCTTTGCCCTCCGGCTGAGGAGCAGTGCGCACGAATTGGACTGCTAGTCGCATAATATGCTCAGCAGTCCACATCTTCATGTCCGGAATAGTTCACAAATTTTCACAGAAGGGAACGACGCCTTGGTAGCTTAACATGGTTAAGCACTCGACCGCGAATCGAGAGATTCGGCTTTGAATCTCGTTCGGGGCGATTGATTTTTTATTTGTGGAATTTTCACGCAATTTCTGCATTACGGTTCACTCATCCACGAAATGTTTTTAACGTGGCTAGTCTCGGTATGCTTAAATGGGTTCAAATAATTTATTGACACGTTTGTTCGTTTCGAGGAGATAAAATGGCAGAGGGTGTACATCGGGGGTTGAGTTGGAAGCGAAATGAAGTGACGAAGAAATCATTTTGTGACTGGTTTTCATGATTGACTTAACAGTTGGAGCAAATGGGATTGATCTTTATTCGGAAAGTCAGATTCTTGAAACAATTTTAACTATACACTACTACTATGTTGAAGTTGAATTTTATTATGTTCGAGTTTTCACGCTCCACGCCCGTCCTCTTGCGAAAAGTACTATTGGTTGTTTAAGATAAAAGAGGCCTTAGAAACGATAGGTTATGTACCTTAACGGCTATTAAGTAAAATTTAAGGTTGTTAGTTCTAGGTGCAACATCTCTTGAACTCATGGTTTCATAGAATTGCATGGATTTGTATTGATCAATGAAGATATAATCAGGTAGCTGATGATGATTGTGTAACAATTGACAAACGTGTAGTAAGCTGTTATAATAAAACTTGTGGGCAATACGATATCTTCGTTGATCACTAGACATGCTGTTCCAAGACATCTCTCCGCAAAAAGTTGGCTTTACTGGATTTGAAAATACGTTTGAACATAATTTGAAAGGTGGTTATGAATATCTTAGGAAACATTTCTGATGGGCTAAGTTAGATTTAAAATGTAACCTATAGTAACGTACAACAGAGGAAACAATTATCATCTTTGGTAGTAGTTTAATTTTAAAAACAATATTTTTTCAGCTGAATCACCCAGGGTGAAACAATAGTTTTTATTTTTATTCAAAACGTGAAGGCGTTACACTTCTTTCAATTTCAAAGCTCTACTTTTGGTACCGTATTTGATTTCACTCGCACATATACTTTCAGGCCTCCGTTTCAATAATGAAGCTTTTGTGATGATGTTGCTGAAACAGCATACTGCTGTCATGAAAACTGCAAAGAGACATCTTTAATGAATGGTTTTATGCTTGTTTCATCTTCATATAAAAAAGAGCCTGAAGTCCGGTGGCGTATAATCTTGTGTAAAGAAATAAAAAAAAGCGGAACCTAAGTCCTCGGAAAGCGAGGAAATGATGGATGGTGGCTCGGTGACAAAGGAGAGCATAAACTTGACACTCTGACTGTCCGTCCTTGGGTTGAGCTCCCTGAGAAATGAAAGCGTCGCCTTTTTTGGGGCGACTCCTTTGTGAGAGCGTTGGTTTGGAATGGGACCGACTCGGATGAGTTGGGTTTTTCGAGGGATTGCAGAAAGAACGGGAAATGAAATAGCCATTGCAAGTGGAATCCAGGAATCCAACACTGAACTGGAAAAGTATTCAGACCAAGGAGGATGTGCAAGGATCCCTATTTTCTGGAGCCAGTCAAGCAATGCCTTGGAGCCATTCTCGCTTGATCCCGAGCTACGACTTTTTTCCATCTCATTACTGCTAACATGAATTCTCCAGCTGCAGTTAAGTTGACTTTTGAGTTTAATATTATCAGTTTACGGTTTTAAAGGTAATACTATAATGAGAGGTAAACGTACTTCGGAGACACGTACGTATTCCGGAAATAACAAGTAATGCTAATCGTAAAATGGGTTTTGTTAAAAGAATATTAGGAAAGTGCGACGACAAAGTGAGAGAAATTAGCTACTTCTCCCTCGTTATACACCATTTAGAATACGCTGCCGTTGTTTGGGACCCTCATGAAAAATGCTTAATAACAGAGTTAGAACGCGTGAAACGAAGAGCTGCCAGGTACGTGAAAATTTGTTACGATAGTATTGTTAGTGTAACTGACCTCTTACATGAACTCTGTTGGGAATCTCTCTCAGACCGTAGATTGAAAAATAGACTAAACCTTTTAGATAAATTCAAGAGCAGTGTCTTTTGAAGCGAAGTTAGCCATATCTTACGAACGCCAACATACTACGGAAGATCAGATCATATAAGTAAAATAAGAGAGACTGTAGAACAGACAGATTCAGAATGTCTTTTTTTCCTCGATTATTAAGAGATTATAATGGCAGCGTTAGTACTCATTAATAGATTTGATGTGTAGCCTACTAACTTATGCATAGCTTAATACATGTTTCTGCATTTAATTATTATTTCTAACAGCATGTGGTGGTATAATTTGTTACTATGCGTGACGTTTTTTGAACCGTGTGGTGTGCATGTGGAAGTCCAATTGCATGCTGCATGCTGGTGATTGATCACCCCCTGCCAAACACCCTAGAGATGGCTCGAACCCTAGAGGTTTTTTGTAGATGTAGATGAAGATGTAAAATTTAAGTCTAAATATTCTTTGATACTATTTCATTTATACACAGCAGTTACGTCAAAAAAGCGTAGCATGATCTTATTTTTTAGGCTAAAATGGATACGGAGTGTAATTGAGGATGGAAAAGAAGAAAGCGAAAAAGGTATACTGCTAGAGCCGATGAATGTTTTCGATTTCATTATCGTAATGTGAAGTGTGAATAAATTAGATAAGATGGATTTCAGGAGCAGGAAACGCTTTTGTGAATTCAAGTAGAGAAGACGTTGTGTTGGAAATAATTGGTCCAACAGTTAAAGTGAAAAGGCCCTACATGGCCCATTTCTTTTACCGTCGTCCTTCTCTCCCTGATTTCAGTTCAAAAGTGTGCATTACTGTTTAGAATGTAGCTGAGGCAATTTTAGTTATCATATTGGTCACTCCTACTACTACGTGGGCACATTCAAGTAGCCGTGGCTAAATGATAATCCCTCCCCTCCCTTTCCCATACCATCCTTTCAATTCCACGGGTCGTTATATAATGCCGGATATTTAAAATACCCGGTTGATAAAAGAGGTAACTGCAGCAAATAAAATAAAAGTACGAACAATTAATAAGTAACGTAGAATCGTTGATGTTTTTTTTCACGGGAATCAAAAATATGTCTTATATTAAGTTTCATTTTAATTGGACTCAAAAGTAAGAGTAACATTTTTAATGGCTTTGAATCCAGTTTCCATGGAGATTTTTTTATTAAAACCACGCCTAAATATTCCGAGTAATTACGCTCGGATGTGCACGAGAATTGTTTGCGATGAGTTGTGATGATTGTTTGAGAAGATTGACGTAAATTATGAGAGAGCATAGAAACCATAATTTTTTGGCGAAATTACAGAAAAAGCAATTGTAAATATTCTCAAGGCTTCGGATCTCCAAGCAGCTGAGAAGTTTGAGTCAGCTATCCTACACGGCCATTCTGTGCTCTCCGAAGCAAAAGGGTGAACAAGCCGTGTGGGGATGGAGATATAGCGAGGGGAGAGCTGAGAGCTGCGAAGCTGGGGGACTAAATCCGCCTTATCTGCCTCCCCCAAGGATCTCCTCCACTTTAAAACGGAAGTGAGAGAGAAACCCCCTTAACGACCGAACAGGTCCTAAGTGAAAGCAGCCACAACACCCATCTCCCATTGCGAAGGACGAAGTGGGGACGTCTGCCTGGATAAGGTCGTGATGGAGGCACCCGTATGTATCTGTGCCGTGGACGTTAAGATACGACCATGAACATGAAGAGAGGGGAAGTGCTTCAAGTCATCAGACTGCAAAACTTAGGCATACTATAGCCAAATCTGAAGTCTATCAACCTCTTGGGTTACGCTCTACAAGCCAGAGTTGTAAGTCTTCTAGACTTCTTTTCCTGAAGGGGCTGGAATTTTGGGAGGAATTATGATACGAATGCCCCGCTCTGATGAGCACGACGAGTTATCCCTAGTAAGGATAAGTTTTAGATGAGTCGAGAAGAGAGAATCTTGCTCCGCTTGTCTCTACCGATACGACGCCACCACTAGCGATACCTGGAGAAGCCACCTTTTGAGTAAGGACTAAGGTATGGCCCAGGTTTCACTCCGGCTGAAGCATTCCGCAGTGAGCTTAACTAGTCCAAAACTAGTGTGTATCTCATCTGAAAGAAATTTTTTGGTATCTATCACAGCTCTGACGTGGCGATTTCATCAGAAGAAAGTAATTTTAAGATCGACCTGAAGACGCCGGTAGGAATGCCGGAGAAACTGTCGTCGCAAAAAAAGTCCACGTGGTGAAACCCAGAAACATGGAGACATCATCTAGACAATGCCGCGGAAAACTACGAATCAATTAATACTAAGGTTTTTACAACCAAGGTACTGTTTCTTTTCTTCCGTAGAGCGACTCCTTGCCTGCTGTACGATTGACGATGATGTAAAACTCGTATTTTCTGCGGATCACGTTCGATGCGATTTGCAACGGCTCAATGGCAAACATAAACGAGATATCAGACTGCAAGACTCATCATGCCGAGTGAGCCAACAGATGGCGATCATAGTCCTAATGAAGCTTATGGAGCTGTTTAGTGAACGATTTTGGGTCTGGAAGAGTATTTTTCTAAAAGTAGGTTGTCGCGATAGGAGATGTAGAACGGAAGGGCTATTTTTTTTTACGAATTTTTCTCCTGCTTAGAAAATTTTCGAATGTTTTCTATACATTTGGATGTCCTGGCTGATTGATCAGTGAGGTACTGACGGGAAACGGCAGCATGATCCATACTACACGTGAATTCGGATCGATCAATTCACCTCAGTATTCCATGTCCACGCTGAGATCCAATATTGACACTTCTGCAGTCGATAGAATCGATTTCCCCTCCATTCATTCCCTTTCCGACACAGTTGAATCTCTTTGTTGTGCGTATTTTCTGTGTATTTAAAGGCAATGGCAACGAACGTAATTCCTCGTGGAATGAAGCCAGGCATTTTATGTGGTTTTGAAAGCTGTTTTTTCGGCTTCATCAGGAGAAAGTATTAATAGTCAATGTCGGAGAAGACAAAATGTTTACCTTAACGAATTTAAGGCAAACACTATCTAGTCATTGGATTCATCAGAAAAACGAAATGAAAGTATTGATGAAAGTTTTTCCTACTTCTCCACAAGGCGCTTCATATCAGTCAATGCACTTGACGATTTATCTAAACGCGGGAAGTGTTGGAAAAGGTTTAAGATACTCTCTAATTGAAGGAGACTCCATTTCTATGTTCACGATCCGATCCCTCCGAAGCCAGGATGCCATGGCAACCGTCTTCGGGAACCGATAATGAATTGGAAGGCAGATTTTGGCCTAAGGTTAGTCTCTTGGAAAACGAATTTGCTAAGCCGGTATGTTTGAATACGGTAGAGCGTCGAGCAAACGTCTTTGGTTTCAAGTGGAGGGAGTAGAAGTGAATGAGCCGAGAAGAACCTCCTTGGCCACAGACGTGGAGTACGTTGACTTGGACGTGAAGTACCAAGAGGTCCGGTTGAGGAAGGCGGCGGTGTTTCGCATTTCTAAGCTCAAAAGCTGAGCAGCATTAGTGTGCGAGTATCGCATTAATTCCACTCGCTGATGTCAATTAGTCATATCAAGGAACAACTGTACCTAATCATGCCAGCCGCGAAATCATTTTCTTTTTTTTTCGGTATCAAATACTCCAATGCCGAATTCTCGACTCTTTTAGGCTATATATAAGATACTTGAGGGACTCAGCGGGAAATGCATAAGCGAGTTTAAGTTTTCAGTCTGAATTTTATAAGTTACAGATGGAATGAGGAGCTAGATATGTTTTAGCCCATTGGTGGTATTAATGTCAAGTTAAGTGATTACTACAACGTCATAAACCACCGAAAACCTTCCCAATCACTTTCATGGACGGACTTTCTATGAGGACTGTATAACATTTCTTTTTTCTTAGAGTGCGTTGAGAATGAACGATCTGTTTTAAAATAGTTGATAAACCACTGTGACCATATTGGGTTTGGATTCCATTAGAGCCAGTAAACAGAGCATAAATTATCCATTATACTAAGATTTCCTCTACCTTGGGTAGTTAAACTACCTACCTTTGAGGAATATTACTATCTACAAACACATTGAAGCCATAAATAAGTGAAACTTGTCATATAGGATTGCATACATTGTGAAAATTTTCTAATTAATTGTTGAAAATTAGTCATTTTTACCCTCGGAAGAGATGAAAATTAAAAAAATATTAAAATTAATCATTTTAATGCTCCAATTTTGTAGTTATAGGGAACTCATAATGATTTCGTCTGTATATCTGAGATAAATTTGATGTATTTTACATTAATATTGTCACTCAATATGATTTTCACCGAAAAAAAATTATTAGTAATGGCCGTGCATGTGATATCGTATCGAAGTTATACTGCTATTAATGCATTATTATGAGTTGGAATTTTAATGAAGTCTGTCGTTTTGATTACCTTGAATAAATCTCTTCATTAAGTCTCGCATATATTATTAACGCTAATAATCATTATAACTCCTTAATTGTACTCTAGTGCGAAAAGTTTTTACGACGTTTTCTGGTTGCATAGCTTTTGCATTCGAAATGGCAATTACTTTTGTTTTATGTCTCCGGCTGCCTGACCAAAGTTAAATTTATTCAACAGCTATGCTAGGTTTCAAAATATCCATAAATAATAGTAGGCGGAAAGGTACAATGTAGGTAATCAAAAGTATGCTGTAAAATTATGGGACGATAGCATTAAATTCATAATGAAATCGGATGATGCCCATTGACTATGTTGGCAATTTTTGGTTGTATCCACCCGTTAGTCATTACTTCTTTAATTTAATGAAAAAGAGACGGCAATATTCCACAAATTTAGTTAATAATGTACGACACGCTTCCACCGACATATCATTCTCAAGTACAATGTGACGTTGACAATATCTTATGTGAGGACATTCTTGGACACCATGATACCACATTGTTCCAACGAATGACGTGATGGTCGATACTTGACGCACATAATTAAATGAATATGAGGAATTTTGCCATTTTCCTTTTTCATCAAATCGGGATGTCATTCGACTACATCTCATCTGCCTCAGTCATTACCACCTTTTATTCTTTTTGATGCCTCCACAAATTTCAGACTTTGATTCTCTGAACTACTGTTTCTTAGTGGACGTTTAATGGATACTATATTAGTTTTCTCAGACCTTCACGCAATCGAAGAGTGGAACCTTGAGTCTTATTACTCGTCCTGTAGTTAGGCTTAGCCCTCATTTTCGTTTTACTCTCCCCTGACGTCTTTCGACTCCCTATCCACTCGAAGTTTTATTCCCACATCCATCCGTTTGCGGAGCGTGTGTCTTTTTCCCCCTCAATCCCGGTCTTGCGTTCGTGCTCCTCGGATCCGCACCCTCGCTCGCGCCCTCCCCTCCCCTGACTCACCGTCTTTTAGCCGCTTATGGGTTAACACCAGATTACCGGCTTCCGTCAGCTCCCCATTCCACCCCGACCCCCTACTCTTATCCCCTTCCACTCCCCAGTCTTGTCTTTGACGCGTGGGTTCCGTAAAAATGACGGGCATAGCACCCACCCCCTCTTCCCCGCTCACCATCGTGGGGGGTAATGGATTTCGATCCCCGCAGTAGTCGTTTTCTAGTTCCAGTGGGTGGTGGGTGGAAGGCGGTGGGGATAATGAGGGTATTTTGGCGATGGGGAAGAATGGTAATAGGCGTCCGAGACATGTGCCGTGCGTATTATCTATTTTTAGTCTTTCAGTCCTTTTGATGGTGAGCGTAATGGTTCGTTAAGGTTGCGGGGTGCGTCTAATGTTCCCCTTAGAGATGATGTAACTAATTGCTGCCTACGATTGTTGGAAGTTGATATGAAAGATGCAATACCGGAATGCAATCCATGACAGTGTTGTCTGAAACAGGTCTGAGTTACATAGGATTCGTTTTTGATGGAGCTTTCAATGATTGTAGGCCAATATTTACGAACTGAGCTCTTTTAGATGTATCACAGTGTTGCGAATTCCATAATTAAATTTTTGGTAGTAAAAAAGCAAGTAAATTAAATGGCTATTTCAAAGGAAAATTACCTTTAGCTACCTGTGCTAGTGAAGAGTTTTCTCGAAATCAATATTCACTTTTTAGGTCAAGCTCGTATTGCTATAAAACACAGAGTAAGGCTTGACATAATTGTGGAAATGTATACGGTTGGCCATGTATGTGGAATAGTACAAGATCTCTTATTTTTCAGTTTCATTCATTTTATTGTCGTGGTTAATATCTAAGTTTGTACTTCTCTGCCTATTTATATTTTGCCTCCTTTTGTTCACTTCGTTTTCAACGTAATTCATTATCGGTCAGTGCTGATTTTCGGGTTCCTCAGCCGCGTTGGTTGTTTTCGGATGACAACAGTTTCGGGAGCCATCCTGCTCCCGTCTTCAGGTCGAAGGACTGACCATGAGCAACGCCACGGAAACTTACGCCGTAATTCATTCTTGTCCTTAACCGTAAAATTAACCGCTCAGCAATAATTATTTTAAGGAAGACTAATGCCATTCCCTGGCGGAGAAATATGATTTGGATATTTAACATGGTCTATCCAGATATAATTTGAATTATTGACTTCAAGAAATGGATTATTTAGTCCGGTTGATGGTCTAACTGTTTAAAAAATTCCATTTCTCTTAAATCTGTTATGCAAAATCCAACCTCTTGCTCATAAACCCATAATAAGTATTCTTGTCGAAAGTAATGCGATGAAACATATGTTATTTATTATCCCTTATCACGGATGTACAGAAAATGGAGCTTATAATGACTGAAATGAAGAAATGATGAAATTCAGCAAGTTACCATTTTGTTTTACCAATGAATCATGAAAATTGAATTTACTCTCTCAATTCATAGAGCAGCGTCAGTTAACTGTAGTTACATGTCATAAGGTGATGTTTAAATTAAATTTCTATCTGCAACATTGATCAAAGCATGAGAAAACAAATAATTGACGGGTGCTCTATGAAGAGAAGGTAGATTTTATAGAAAATAAAATCTTTCTTCTAGAGGAAAAAGAGCTAGGCGTTCCTTACACGGTCGCGTGATTTCAGAGGAAATAAAAGCAAACGACAGAGCTTAAAGCAACAAAAAATAAAGTTCCGTGATGGAACTGCAAAGTGGACATGTTAGGGCAGGATGGGTCCCCAGGGGGCTGCCTTGCGGTAACTGTGAAAACCGCTGAGCCGCTGCGAACACTACCGTTTTCATGCTCTGGGAGTAATGCACCCCCATGGCATGTCCTGTTGATCAGGTCTAATCCCTGGTGGAACCTTGTGGGTCTATAAACTCGAGGAGTGTAACAAAAACTAGCATATTTGTTAGTCTTGCATTTTTAAAATGAATCGCCTTTTCAAATGCTACAATTTTACGCAAATATTTACAGCTTCGGTATCATTGTTAGCGTCACATTTGTTTGGTGAACTCAATCTTTCTTAAATGAGTTTTCTTTACACAATAAACTTCAATTGGCACGAAAAAAATAAGGATAAAAATATCTAATTTATGCAGCAGACATTGGGCGTCGCTGGTTAATGTGATCTCCAGAGAGAAGAAAAATCCACGGGAAATCAAGCCTAGAAATATGTAGTGAGCGGATTAACATTACTTTTATTTATCTTTTAAGCCAAATTTTTTGGCGCATGAATCGGTGATGTGTAATAGCTAGGAAACCATTCAAGATTTTAAGGCTACTTTGTATAGATTTTGGTAAAATTTTACATCATTATTTTGATTTCTAGTTGGCTCATCTTCTGACGGAATAAAGACGAGAATGAGAGTGATGAATCAGATTCTTAATGGTTATACTTGTTTTTAAAATACTATTTCATGTTGTAAAATATAATTTATTTTCCCTCCCCCATTGTTACTTGGATGATAAGATAGGTCTACAATTGTAAGCAGGGGAGAAAGGAGAGGGGTAAGAGTGAGGTAAAGGGAACAGAGGGGAGGATGCAAGGGACAACACACTGCCGTTATATTGTTGTGGTATTCGTATAAAGTTAAAAGTTTTCAGTCGCGATAAAATAACGCACCTACCGATTTTTAACTATAACTATTCTTGCAATAACCCAGGCGTATCGTATCCGATATGTGACATTAAGCGTTTACTCATTAATTGACAATTAATGAATCATTGATTTTTGTATCTTTCTACTATTTAATACTTTTAATATTTATAGTTATTTTATTCTTAATTTAACATTTTTCTTTGGGATTGCGGAATGATAGGGTAAAGTAATTTAAGAAAATCTTTTATGACCTGAATGATCGGCATTGTATGTTCATGCGATAGTTTGTTAGAAACTCTAAACAGAAATCAGACCGGGAAAAAATTCGTGGGCGGAAATAAGAGAAAAGGCAGTTAAAAATTATGGATGGCGGTGAAAAAAGATAGTGTGCGCAATAGGGAGAGAAAGTGGAGAAGCTTAACGAAGGAAAATTAAGGCCCTACGTGAGTTGAAAGAAGTGGAAGAAGGGGAGAACTAAGCCCACTGGGCTCTGAGTTCCTCGATGAAAACCTGGGAGTAGTCGGTACATTTTTGTTGAAATAAAACTCGGTCGAGCGTAAAAACATCTGCTTATTTTTCAACTATGAATTCAGAGTAGCTTAAATTTAAGCAGGTATATTTAAGCCAACTTTAATGCAAAAACATCATGCATGGCTATCCGTATGTACTGGCGTTGATGTTTATGTAAAAAACTATCCCTTAGAAAGAAGCGGTGCACACTTTTGAGTGCTAACGAGATTCTGGTCCTTAATATCTCCGTAAATAACGGTCAAGGAAGTCGTTATTATTGAACCCTAAAGTAAGCTTACTTTTTCAAGACAATTAACAATTAAATGAAAGACTCCCTTACTTTTTTGCTCTCTACTCGTCAAAATTTGATGTATTCGATTTTTAAGACTCGTTTCGTAAAATTCATTTTAATGAAGTAGGTACCTCACTGCAACTCGTAGCATTGCTTTACACGCAAGTTTTATTTTCCTCTTAAGCCCTCAGTTTAAGCGCAACAGTAAAAGACATTTGACAGCTTCCCCAAAACCGGGAACCCTTCACGTAATTTGGCTCCGATCAAGATGACCTTTAGGCGAAATCCTTTTGAGGATTGAAGGCTGCAACTCGTGGGCCACTTTCTTCACTTGGTTTAAAAGTGATACGTGCCAATTTCACTCACGGTGAGTCATACCGCGATGGTAGTTTTCCTTCAGCTTGCCAATGTGGTTACCGGGGGAGAGGTTCTTTAAGGGCACTCAGCGTCCGTTCAGACGCGCAGAAAGGAGAGGGAAAAAGTCCGAGAGGTTTGGGAGGGTTGTATGGAAAAAAAGGTCGGGGACCGCACGCCTTGTGGGAGTGCCTAATGCTGGATGCTGGAATGGGTTGGGAGGGGTAAAAGTTCCATTAGTTGATAATTCCCTTCCCCAAGTGCCCTCGTGGCCCTAACCTCAATGCATGAACGCGGGCGGCAACCTTTCCTCTGGCCCCTATTCGCCTATCGCCTTTAATCCCATTCCTTCGCCCTTTCCGTCATCGGCCTCACACGGCTCGCTCACTCACTTCCGCGCGTTCTCTCCCTTTGTCTTCCTCCTCGCCGAGGGGACTGCTTGTTTTTGAACGCACTCGCACTTGACCATCCCACCCCCACCATTTCATCCCCTTTATACTTCTCCACCCTCAAACTCTCCACCTCGTTTTCAACCCCGTTCTCACAGGCCTCGCAAACCTAATGGAAAAGTTTAGTTTTTAGCGAGAGGTTTGTCTTCGAGAATAAGGTTATTGAATTTATTATCCAAAATGAGATTCTTTTTTCTCCCCAGTACGTTAAACAGTCATTAACTTTCAACTTTTTTATGACTAGGTCCCCTAGGTCCACTTCATCCTTGTGGTCTTGTTACAATTTATTCTTTTAAAATCATGTATACCTACTGCTTGCAACTACATACCTTATTAATAGCGGCGGAGTAGGTCATAATAACCAAAGAATGATCGGATAGTTCTCATGTTGAGAAACCAGCAATAACTACTTGCAAAATGTCGTCGAGAGTTCTACCCAAATGTCATTTTTGGTACCTTTATTATTTTTACTATCCAATACACATTGCTTCATCTCTTATTACTTTGTGGATATATTTAAGAACAGCAGTGGTCAAACAAAATTTAATTTAGCTTATCCTTTTCAACGCTAAAATTCTATTCCAAATTGTTATCTCAACACATACAGGAAAATATAAGGTAGGTAGGTGAACCTGGCAAATCTATCCTTCGAACTATATTTAAATTTTTTTGAATAAGTAATCATATTATTTATCTGTCTAAAAAATGCTTTTTGGGACATTTGTCTTGTATAGTGACATCATATGTGGAATTCAAACTGAATGAGTATAAATTTCGTATCCCTCCGTCGGTTCTCTTTAGTGAAAAGTAGTTACATCTTAGAATCATTATACAAAAACTCAATTTCAAATACCTCCTTGAAAAAGTTAGAGGAAAATTAGAGTCATTAAATTAAATTTTATATTAATATAATAGTATGTCAATTTTAATCTTTTACTTCAATTAAATATCGTTGTTCATGCAATTTATTTTAGCAGCTAATAAGAGCTACCTCTATAATAGATGACATTGCCATCATCGTCATGGCACGATCTGGCATTTTCAGATTCTGGTTAAAATATTACAAACTCAAAAAATGGAGTGGGGTACCTAGATATTATCAAATGATGAACCAAGGCTAATGAAAAGCCAGAATCTACTTACCACAAATTATGCTTCAGGAAAGCACCGAATTACAGTTAAAATCATTAGAGTTGTTTTCAGTTTAAATAACTATTTTAGAGCTCTCGTTCTCCTTCAGTCACGAAATATTACCAAGCCAATGATTTTGCTATTTTTCCTTTTAAAACTCTTGTCAGGTTGATGATTTGCTTTCACGAAAGCGTTCATATTTACCAGTTCAGCATAATTACCAGCTCGTCAAAGCGTGTTTCCACATAAATAACTCAAATATCATCTCCGCTTTCGGGTAACGGTGAAGTTTTCAATCACGCCTATAATTTTGCGGTGAAACATTCCGTTCTATCTGGATTTCCCTTACGTCTATCCATTTATTTCACTTTATCTTGTCAGCTGTCCATCACTTTCATCTCAATTACATCTCCCTGCTACGATTTTCGGCTAAATTTCCCCTTGTTTTGCACATCAAATCTGGACGTAACCTAAATGGATATACGCACATATATTTTCCGTTCTTTTTGAAGCAGCCTCGTGGGATATTACTTTTTTTTTTAGCGACGACGCTTCCAAGCTCTTACCTTGAGGGGAGAGAGCCAGTGTGTATTACATCTATTTGCATAAATAGGACATGGATTGCATTTTAAATTTTCGGCCTTCTACTCTTAATGGAGTAGTCAGTCCTCTTCATATTTTTGTGATGAATGCATTCAACGTAACATATCTCTTTCGTTGTCTCCCTCTGCCGTAGCTCTGTATCCGTCATGTTGTGTGCTCTCTCTCTCCCTACGTGGTCCTCATCATTCATTAACCTCTTACTACCTACGCACGTTATCACCGCTCTCGACCCCCCATCCATCCCTCCACCCCTTTAAAACACACCCCCTTCTGTGCCCTCTCCTTCCTTCCCCCCCCCCCGCTTTCCCACCCCATAGGACGTAGCCTGCTCACTCCATCCCACCACTAGCCAACCTCTCTCCCCCACCTTCCCTCATTCCCTCCTCTCCCTTGCATATTAAACTTCCAAGCACTCCCTCTGTTATGAGTACCTCCTCCCCCGCCCTCTCCACCTCAACCCAGCTTTCACCTCACCACCTCTATGCTTTGTGGGAGCCGCGCGTATTCCACGGTTTTGTCCTTCTCAGACCCCATCATCCTCTCTGCTAAGTAGTCCGAGGCCTTATTCTGTGGACCTCACGCATGCTTTTCGCTATCCGCTCGGAGCTCGGTTTGTGGTCGTGATGCCCTTTGCTACGTTTGGTGAGTTCAGCTTAGTCACGCTTTTTATTTTAAATATACGCTATGTTTTCGGCGATAATAAGGAATTTTGAAGGAGGTTTTTGTTTACCTCTTAGGGGAAATAATTCCTGGTTTATCGTCAGTGACGGGAGAGTATTTGAAAATGAGTTTTCGTAGCAATCATCATAAAATTCCTCTCCTTCATTATAAATGTAATCCAAATTACTTAAAGGTTAATTATTCATGTTTGAAACGTTTTGCCCATGAAATTGAACAATTTTTTCGTTGGCCTGAGGGGAAGTTAATCTCTAACCGAGTTATTTTAACTAATTGATGGACTAATTTCGAATCTACTTTTTACATTATCAAGGCTTAGACTGTAGTAAACAAGAATTATGGTCTGTATTATCTGTGAATTGGGAATAAAATGCAGGTTTTGAATGTCAAAAATGTTTTTTACGGTAATTCAACAATTATGGTGTTTAATACGATGGTATGCTGTTTTTTCAAACTATTGAAATTTGTAAAGTAAACCATTTGCTCATTAGTACTTTATAATGTGAACGACATGCTATTTTTAGTTATTTCAGTGGAAAATTTTAACCATAGCGTAGAACTTTATGCGAAGTTGATAGACTGTGCGGCTATTCTAGGGTTTTACGGCTCTACTTAGTTAAATACCGCCACGAAGTTAGTATTTCCCTCGCAATTTTATTTACCCGAACGGTTTTGGTGCACACTACTCTCTCTCTCTCTCACTCACTGGTTAGGTGTGAAATTCAAGGGTACAATCGGGGCAGCTGTATGCACTGTATGCGGCAGCTGCCTTGAAATTGGCTCATCATGCCCTGAAACCAGATGGGTAAATTCATTTGTGAGGCATATCAGGAAAGTTTGATCATGGATTATTAACGAATAAAATCAGTGTAATTTACGAACTATTTCAGTTTTGCTATAAAAATATTTTTTTAAAATATGATAGTTGTGAGTACGTACCGCCACTCTCTCTCTCTCTGTCTCATCTCTTTCTGTCTCTCTCTCTCTCACTTTCTCTCTCTCTCTTACTTTCTCTCTTTCTGTCTCTCTCTCTCTCACTTTCTCTCTTTCTGTCTCTCTCTCTCAAATATTGGGAGAATATTTTGGGAAAAATTTGTTAATATTGTGGAAAAGTGCCACCATATTTTATTTAACCGCAAGTGAGGATGTGCCCGTTCTCTCTTGGAACGGGTTTCAGCTTTCCGCCCTTCGGGCTCTCAGCCGTTGCTGCTGGTTTGTACGCGGCTTGCCGCGCTGGTGATTAATTTCTTTGGAAAATTAATCTCTCGTAGGGGGCTGGTGTTCGGCCAGGTTCGTTGCCGAAATTGGCCGCCTGTAGGTGTCCCACCATTGTGGGACGTCGTTTGATAAGCTTTTTATAATTGGGACTGTGCTGTGGGCTGCTTTCTCGTAGAACTTGAGTGCCTCTTCTCTCATCCTTGAAGTCAGGGTTGGCTCCTCAGCAATCTCGTGCAGGTAGTCGTTTCCTAAACGGGGCGGGATCTTCAGGATGGTTCTTAATATTTTGCGGATGCGAATTTCTAGCTGGAGTTTGTCTCTCTTTGTTATGGAGCCGGACCATATGGGTGAGGCGTAGAGTAGGCGGGGTATGAATATTGCCCTATATATTCTGAGGCGGTCTTTTAGGTAGATGTCCTCCGAAGTCAGTAGGGTTCTGAGTGTGATTTGTGCTGCGCGTATCTTCTGCAGGATGTTTGCGACGTGGCGGTGGTATCTGAGCTTTTCCTCGAGCTCGACACCTAGGTATGAGGCGTGTGTCTTCCACGGGATAGTTTGTTTCAGGAGGCGTAGCTCGGGGACTTTGGCGGGCCGTTTTCTTCCGCGAAATAGGACTGTTTGAGTTTTTGTCGCGTTTAGTGCAGTGCGCCACTTGTTGCACCAATTTTCAGCCGTTTTGAGTGCAGTCTGGAGACGTTTAGCAGCGCCTGTCATGGAATATGATTTGCTTAGGATGGCGGTGTCGTCAGCGTATAAGCTGACGGTGGTGTTCCATCCATGATCTCGGGGGAAGTCGGATGTGTAGACGGAGTACAGATGTGGGGCCAGGACGGAGCCCTGTGGGACACCGGCTCCTATTGTGCGTTCAGATGATGGCTCTCCTCTCCAGGAGACTCTGAAGGATCGGGATTCCAGAAAGCTGCGAAGGAGTTGTTGCTGCCATTTAGGGAAGCCGAGGTTTTGAAGCTTCCAGATGAGTCCGTTGTGCCAAACCTTGTCAAACGCTTTTGACACATCTAAAAATGCTGCCGCACACACCTGTTTGGAATTTAGGGCGCTGGAAATGAAGCTCGTCGCGTGGAGTAGAGCATGGAGCGTTGAGTGATCCCTCCTGAACCCAAATTGGAATGATGGCAAGATGTTTTTGTCTGCTAAGAATTTTAGCAAGTGTGGCAGCATTAATTTCTCTAGGAGTTTTCCCAAATTGTCTAGGAGAGAAATTGGTCTATAGCTGTCGACTTTCGAGGGCGGCTTTCCTGGTTTTGGTAGGCATATGATTTTAGCCTTCTTCCATGCTGCTGGGAAGTAGCCAAGTCTGATGCAGGCGGAGAATATGATTGCTAGGAAAGATGCAGCTCCGATGGGAAGTTGCTTCAGGTGCTCGTGTCGAATGGCGTCCGGTCCTGGCGACTTCTTTGAAGGCAGTGATTTTATTACCGCAATTACTTCCTGAGTGGAGATGTTTGGCGGATTTTCTTCTGTTGCTGGCGGATGTGGAGTCTGCTCCGTGAGGAGTTGGAGATCCGCTGTGTCGGGTGTTTGGGGGTTTGGCTTGAAGGCGTTCTCCAGATAGTCTGCCGCTGCTTCGGCTTTTTCCGCATCGCTGCAGGCATGGCCGTTTGGTGTTTTTATAGGTGGAGTCCGGACATGTTTGCTCTGCAGGGAGCGGGCCATTTTCCAGATGCTGCCATCTTCTTGGTTCAGGGACGCAAGTTTATTGTTCCAGGCTTTCTGGCGGAATTCGCGAACTTCTGCCGCAACGTTTCTTTTGAGGGTTTGGTAGAGGCGTTTGGTATCGGGGTTTTGGTGCTTTTGGAAACGTCTCCGGGCTGCGATTTTCTTGTGGATGACTTTTGTTATGCTGGTGGGCAGGGAGAGGTAGTCAGGGACTTGATGTCTGGTGAGAGGAATGCAGGCATTTGCGGCAGAAGTTATTGCGGTTGTTATCAGGGAGACTGCTTCGTCGAGTTGATCGGGTTCGCCCAGGTCTGGTTTTGATGGTGGTAGCAGGTCGATAATGCGTTGCCGGTAGGCTGGCCAGTCCGCTCTACAGAAGCTTCTGTGCAGTGGTGGTGGCATCCGGGTAGGTCTCAGCCCGATATAGAGGAGGACCGGGAGGTGGTCGCTTTCCAGAGCTGTTGTGGTGTGACAGGAGAGGGACATGTTGGTTTCCGTAAGTAGAAATATGTCCAGGACATCTGATGTTCCATTTGTGTGGAAGTGCGTCGGCTGCCTTGGTCCAAGCGCCCGAAGTTTCTTTACATTTAGCCATTTTCGGAGTTTGTCTCCTCTTGGGTTTGGAGAAACAGAATGCCAGGAGCCGTGTTTTGCGTTAAAGTCACCTCCTATCAGTGCCGGCATGTTGTCTGGGAATAATGCTGCGTAGCTTTCTGCAGGGAAGGTTTTTCCAGGTTTGTGGTAAACCGCTGCAATTTGGAAGGGGCCGGACGGCGTGTCAAGTTTTACAGCCGTGACTTCAAGTGGGGCAGTGTCTTGGAGACTGATTTCGTTGCCTTTAAGGCCATCTTTAAGGAGAACGGCCGTTCCCCCTGCTGCGTTATATTCTGGTGGTTTGGGTTCTCTGTCGTTCCTGATGATGGTGTATCCTGGAAGGCGCCAGTGTTTCCATGGATGTAGTTTTGTTTCTGTGACGAGGACTACGTCTACTGCGTGAGTTTTCAGAAATGTTAGCAGCTCTGCAGATTTCCATTGCAAACCTCCATTTGCGTTCCACAGAGCTACTATGAGGCGGGGCAGCGTTGCTCTCCGTTCAGGGAACGGAAGGGGCCGCCAGTTTTTCGAGCATCTTCGTGAGGAGACTCGTCTGAAGCTGTAATTGTTGCTGCGTCTGTAAGGAGATCGCCAGCAGTTGTTTTAAGATGGAGCCAAGATCCAGGTTGTCCAGATCAGGAGTATAGTTCGTTGGAGGCGGAGGAGTTGCAGAGGCAGATGGCTGTTGGGCTGGGTCCTGGTTCGGAATATTTACGTCCAGTCGTTGGCGCTGGGCGTTTCTAGGGCGAGATGTTGGATTTTGTAATCCCGTTCCCCATGGGTTTTGACGGCCAAGGCTGGGGAATTGTGCTGCTGTCTTTTGTGGCGGGGCCGTTGGAGCGATTTCAGTGGGTTGAGGAGCTTTGGGTTGTTCCTGGGTGGTTTGTTGTGGGCCTCGTTGCTTGCGCATGCGCTCGAGGTGCTTCTTAAACACGGGACATTTCCGTGACATGGCCGGGTGGTTTCCCTTGCAGTTACAGCATGTTGCTGGCTCCTCTTTGGCGAGGGTGCATTTTGTGCCATAATGATCTCCGGCGCATTTCCAGCATCGTGGAGTCGCTGTGCAGTAAGTGCTTGAGTGCCCGAACCTGTTACAGTTGAAACACATCTGTGGTCTGTCGTGTTGGTATGGCTTAAGATAGAATTTTACGAAGCCAACCTTCTTGAGTTTGCCAATGCGCTTCGCCGGCCACTCTTCAGTGGGACGGACGGTGAGCTGATGTAGATCTTTCTTTTCTCCGTTTCGTGCACGGATGGTTCTGAGGGATGTGACTGGGACCCCTTCTGCCTCGAAGAGTTCCCGTAGGTACTCAATGTCGAAGTCTGCTTCTAGATTCCTGATGAGGAAGGAAGTTAGCTTGTCTTCCCTCAACGGCCAGCTGCTTGATTCAGCTTCCTCTTTTTTGAGCAAGGCCATTACGGCGGCGTGGTCCTCTGGGGTGTCCACTAGGATTCTGGTGAAATTCTTTCTGATATCTGCCGTGAATTCACCTTTGCAGACCGACTTAATGAGGGCCATGGATTCTCTGTAGTTAGATATGCTATATATCATAATCGCCGGTGGGCGGCGCCGGGCAGGTGCCCGTTGTGGTTTTCCGTTCGCTTCTGGGGCGGTATCTGGGATGATTGGAGCTGTCCTATCATCTTCCTGCGGCTGAATTGGCGTGAACCTGTTTGAGGTTGACACCGGGTGCTTAGAAAGCACGGTTGGAGGCGAGTTTGCCCCCCTTTTGCGGGTTTTTTTCATGATAAATGCTCCTGATGGAGTTGACGAGGGCCTTAAGAGGGCCGTTGATGACCCGGATGATGTGTGGGACTCATCGTGGTCCATTTCTTCCACCTGGGAAGCGTTTGCCGCGTTTGAGGCCCTAAAGGGGGCCGATGATAAGGACCTTAAGAGGGCCGTTGAGGTTTCCTCCGTTTCTACGGAGCCTCGTGAGTCGGAGGGTTTGTGCGATGGTGGCATCTGGTTGCCCTGTCCATGGGGCAGGTCCTGGGCTGCCATCCGGGCGCTGTAGAGCGTCGAATGTCCGCCAAATGGTGCCTTGGTGTTAGAGCCGGTTGGCCGAGGTGCTGCTGGTGTGGAGCCGGAGGTTGCATGGGCCGCCATGGATTCCATGGCGGCCAGATGGCTCGTTGGGGAGGACAGGGAGGGCTTGTTTGGGGCCTAACACCCTAACGAGGGGACCCGACCGTGTCCCCCAGGCGTGCAATGAGTTAGACTCTAGTGCCTGGGGTAGCGGCCGAGACAACCTGGGCGTGTCGCTTTGGGCAAAGGCACCACCCGGAGGTGATAACCACAGTGACCGGGTTCGAAAGGTAGGTACGAGCCCAGTCAGCTGCGGCCCCCCGGGCGCCCCTTTAGCGACGGGACTGTGACGCGATGTCTCTGCTCCCGATGGAAGCGAGGTGCTGTGGCGTGGTGTGGTCCGTGAGGCGAAATCGTTGTCCAAGAAGGCAGGGTCAAGTCGGTGGCGAAGGTCCAGACGGGCAGGGTCGTAAGCGGTGGCGGAGTCCGTAGAGATCTGATGCGTAGAGTGGATTAAGCTTCCAGTCTCTAAACCGGCTATTTTATTTAAATATGTCGTACTTTCCAATATATAACGCCTGAATTTGTTGAACTTATATTTTGGGAATTTGACCGGATATTTTATTTAAATATGTCGAACTTCCAATATATAACGCCTGAATTTGTTGAACTTATATTTTGGGAATTTGACCGGCACGGCTCTCCCCTCCCTGTCAAGTCACCAACACTCTCACGCATGTTTTGTCTCTCATTCCTTCCACACGTTGTTTACCTCTCCTCCCGCCTCCACTCTTCCCTCATTGTCCTCACCTTTCTAATTTTCTCTTCACGTTTCTTTCTCCTACCTCTCCCTCTCGCCCTACCCTTTTTGCTATTCTCTTTCGTCCTCGTTGCCCTCCGCACTCCGGGCCTCCACACCTACCTTTCAACTCCGTCCTCGACAAAAACAGCTCGCGATGTCAACCCGGCCACACCAGATGGGGTGGCGCCGGGGTTGGGCATAACGTCGGGGCGGAGAGCGAAGTGAGTTGCCCCGCGGGTGTCCTCCAGGGTGTGCAGCTCTGTTGATTGGGGAGAGGAGGAGAAAGAGAGACGAGGGGGTGGGGTGACGGGGGAATTGTGTGCCCCCCGGAGGAGGTGGGGTTTGCTAGAAATTTTAGTGGGTGGGGTTCGGACTTTGTGTATGGCAGGTGGTGTGCCGGGTCGCCCACACACATTGGTTGCCGGGCAAACACGAACTCGTCGCCCGCACAAAGAAACCGTGATCCGACGTCGGGCGGTTCGAGGCCCCAGGTAGGAGAGATCTTGTGTGCGTGTGTGTGCCTTGGGAGTCGTGCGCACGCAATGTGCCGCGTCTCTGTCTCCTGGGAGATCGCACTCGCGAGGGAGCGTGCGGCTGCGTGCTTTCGTGTATTGTGCGTCGTCGAACCGGTGGATGGAGAGTTTGGGAATTGCTGACAGCCGGGGGGGAGGGGCGTGATGTGGCCCTATGAGGTTATTAGGCGGGGGTGTGCGTATGTATGATGCATGGGAGAATGGCATGACAAAGGGATAGGCGAGGGAGGTGGCTGAGGGGGATAATGCTGGGAGAGAGTGGCTTTGGGGTTCGGCTGGGAACGGGCAAGCCGATTCCGAGAGAGATCGGGCGTCTTTGGGAGCAGAGTAAATACTCCGAGATGCTCTGTGCCCCCCATTCCCCAATTGCTGATGCATTCGTTGCTCACGGCCCACCGCTCGTGGCTCTTCGCATGAAGCAGAGGCACATCCAAAAGCATGCACTGCCATTTCGTTTGGAAATTGCTTTAGTTGCGGCTGAAGTTAGCACTTAATTATTGAATACCTGACGAGAGACAATAGCAGCTATCGTTAAAAAAAGATAAAAATTGGGGGAGTCAATTGATAGATTTCAAATGAAACGTCGGAAATACTCAATGGTTAGTAAGCGCCTCCGTTATCAATAAACGTATTTTTCGCATTCATTCATATTACGATCAAAAAAATATTAATTTTGGATATATATTAGTAGTTTCGTTTTATTTTTAGTCATAATTGACAATCAAGGCTGCTCTTTTTTCTCGGTGCGTTAAGTTATGCAATTAAGCCCTATAACAACGATCAGCATTCTAGAAATAGTGATTAATAGGGCTTTTTAAAATCTTTTTACCGTTAGTTCAAAAGTTACCTTTTTAATGATAATCAACAGAATATAAGTTACTCACTCCGCTGATGAAGTTAATTTTGTAAACCATAATGGCTGAAAATAAGGTTAGGAAGGTAAATAATGAAGTTTCTTTCCCATTGACTCTACCGCGTAAAGTTAATTGACTTTTTCAACTACTTGAAGGTCAAGCGTTTCCAAACAGGAAAACTCAATTAATACTCAATGTACACTTTGATTTTTCGTCTTTTCATTCCTTGCATGCAATGCATGGCAATGGTTTAGAATTTGGTTTATATTTACTGTGGGGGCTAATACTAGTTGAAATTGTTTTCAAGCAATTAATTGGATACTTACGTGAAAAATAATTTTTCTCCATCATTGTGATAAATAGTAATTGGAAATAATTTATAATAGCTGCTCATTCGGTAATCATGATCAAGCTATATACCAAATACAGTTATTGTAGCCTTTGGTACCTACTTAATCTGTATTGGGCCTTGGTGTATCGTTTAAGCCTCCGGAAAAATGCACAGAACTAGTTTACGCATAATGAACGGTCGCTTGTTATCCTTTATCGCCTTTGGTATTATTTAGTCTCAAGAATTAGCATAACGGTCCTCTTATTTCGATTCGCTGATAATTTCTTCATTTTGTCTTGCCATCGTTGGGTACAAACTTGTTTAAACTACAGGTGTTCTCCTTGCTGCTTGGAGTTGGCTTTTCTGTATTCGATGACCGATACTTTTTTCGGCATCGAATTCCATTCCGTCAATGCCAAAAAAAGCAGCATTTTCTATAACAATGCATTCGGAAGCGAGTTGGTCTACGTCGCGAGTGAGGTAAA
This sequence comes from Ischnura elegans, assembly GCF_921293095.1. Lineage (NCBI taxonomy): Eukaryota > Metazoa > Arthropoda > Insecta > Odonata > Coenagrionidae > Ischnura > Ischnura elegans. Next base: position 45,286,360 of record NC_060246.1, read on the forward strand.
TAGACGCGCACACTCCCTCATTTACGCGGGGGTGATTTTTTTCTCCCACAACCGGCAGGAGATACGCGTCGTGTTCAACGGATAAAAACACGGGATTCTCTGGATGGGTTGTAGCTGGACTCATGTTCATCCGCACGACTTGTCATATCCAACACTCCTCTCCCACCCTTATCCTGCTCCCTTCAACCTTTTTATTCGCCCACCGCTCCTCCTCCTACCTTACCCCTACTTCACTGTCTATATCCTGCGTGCCTATTACCCGCCTCGCTAGGTTTTTGTGACGGTACACCGCTGAATTTATGAATCACCGCAGTTGCTATGTTATCTACTTTTATGCGTACTATTAGGAAATCATGCGTCAGGTATGCTGATTAAAAAGGTTTGTGACTGGAATAAGAGTATTTTGTACCGTAAAATTTTTCCAAGAGATTTGCTGCATGCCTTTAAAAGACGTTGATAAAAACAATGCATGTAAACAGATGCCTCTTAAATAGTTTTCTCTCGCAAAAATTATCTCTAATCGAAAAGACTGCTATGAGTATTTTTCCAGCGTAAAATGAACTTAGCTGCGTGTGTTTTTTAAATCAGAGATTAGTGCGTTATCAAGGACGGGAGTGAAGATGGGTAATTTAAAATTCCACTAAGAGGAAACGCACCTGGTGCTCTAAAGCATTTGCTACAAGCTGTGCGGGAAATATTTCGAAACACACGTATCCCATAAAATTCTAGGAACTCTGAAAATAATTCAATCATTGAATGTGATTTGATGCTTATTCATCATCATAAGTCACCAATGGAGTAATTATCTAAGCAAAATTGGTTCGATGCGACATTCCACTCCACTTTCCTGTCAGCTATATTTTCATGTTTGCGAACTTCCTCTCTTTTACTTCCTTAATAATCTTAGCTATGTAGTTCTATGCTAGTCTCTTTTGACCTTTCTTCATAGTCTTTCGTACTTTCATTCATACCAAGATTTTTCAATCCATAGGGAAAATTGGTTACGATCTCAGTTTTTGACATAGTACGTAGGAGCATATGTATTCGAATTTTTGTGCTGGTTTTAGTTGGATGATGAATGGAAATCCATGCTCATAGAGCTCAGCTTTAATTCTACAATAGTATTCTTTAAAATTGGTAGTAAATTTTACCCATTATCATTAGTGACTACTACATTTTAATTCAACATTCCTGGTAAAAAGTTAAAAAAAAATATTTGTCCTGAAAGTTGGTGAAACTCTTTGAGGTATCGAAGAAGTAAGAAATGTTTTCGCGTTCTATTGATTCCAGATTTTTTTAGGGCTTTCTGAGAGAAAATGTTTTTATTACTCCCCCTAGGTATCCTCTATGTTTTGTAAACACATCATAATTAAAATATATGTGAGAATTCCGTTGGTTGAGCTGTGAGAAGAATGGCAAAAACAAAGTCTTTTAAAGTTGACCTAGCAAAAAATGGAGTGAGGGCGAGACGTAGACTGTTTTTTTTTTTTAAGTTTTCTCCATAGTTTCCGGGTAAGGTGCGTCTAAGTGGATTACCGGTGTCTGAGACCTGATCTGAAGATGTGGCAAGCATAGGATACGACACTTCATCGAAAATAAACTTCGACGCAGCTAATCCGGAAAATATCCAGCGATGCGAAAGCCTCAAATAGAAATTTTTTTTTTGAACCTGCCAAACGCATTGAGCTATCTTTCAAAGTATTTGGTCCTCGAATAACACAAGTGAGTTCTTTTTTGAAATATTCGAGGAAGTATCTATTGAAGACACGTGTAGTGAATACTACATCAGTATTTCCTTATTTATAAGACTGTAAAATAAATCAAATGCACAACAGTAGTGCACACGAAGGTTGCCAATCCAATTTTAAGTTTGAGCATTTATTGAGTTTCAGGTGCTACGTTTAACTCTTTAATAGCTACTTATCCACTTTTCAGCTATTGGAGATGGGAAGATTTTTTCATTCAATTGGCTAATTACTTCATGGGCAAGTGTATACTCACGCTTCTAGACTGCAAAGCTCGCAAAGAAAACAATAACTGTTTAAGACGTTTTTACCCTTTCTATATCGTATGCTTTCTATATGTATATTCAATGAGTAAAACAGCACTTGGGGCGTAGTTATGTAAACCATAAATTGGAATAGGATTACGTCTTGAAAATGAGGGAGACATTGGTTACGTGCTTGGAAGAATATTTTAACGGAGCAATTAACCGGTTGATTTAAACAGCTATATTAATGCCAAAGTTGTACAGCGTTGCAAAAAAACAAGTTTATTCGTTTGCGATATCCACTGAATGAGAACAAATGAAGCTTAGGGATTTCAAGTATTTAAACAGTGCCACATTTTTTACTTTTAACACATGTTTCATGCTGACTTCTCCGAACCCTTTTGATTAAGCATTTAGGAGTTTACTCAGGGTCTATCTAGGAATCTGTAGTTTAGGATACGACTATAGCTATGCCTCTTCAAGATTTGCAAACGTTTCTAGAAAGTGATCTGTATACAGTTGGGGTTGCATGCAGCCAGTATCTTGCCTTGAAATGTTCACTCCAAGGCACGTTACTGATGAAAGCGGTCAAAAGACCACGCGTCCCGATATCGAACATAAAATTCACTCCTACGCTGGTGCCTGCGAAACACTCACGTTACGGTTTATGTTCAATTTCACGAGAGCAGTATCGTATTCATTTCCCGTAGCACGAGTGGTTTCACTCACCATGACCACTTCACTCCGGATTTTGGGACGAGTAGTGGGAGTGCTTCTTGAATGGGTAATCTTTGTTGCGCATGGCAACCAAGAGAGCTTCTCCGAGGACCCAGAATTAGACGGTGGATTAATCAGGGGTAGTCCCTGGTTCCTATTAGGGCTCCCGATAGAGGAGTGGTCATAGGATTCGGCACTACATTCGATGATTGGGACGCTTAAATGAAGTCTTCCCTATAGGGAGCACCGAATTCTAGTTTTGTGTCTTCCAGTCGTACTGCGCGATGTTGTAGAATCTCCCCAATTTTTCCCCTCTATCTCTATTCTATAATGGTCTGAAATCATCGCTGATAAATATAAAACCAAGGTGCAGCTGATTATCATTTGCTTCAATAGTGAAAAGCAAGCAAATCATTTGATATTCATTTAAGTCGTTAAAGTAATTTAAAGAACATGTCGCTGTTGCTAATTTTTTTTAGAAGTGTTACTATTATTGATAAGCTGGTAAACTAAAAACTTAATATTTTCTTTGAATGAAACCACAATTATGATTAATTGTGATCCATATTTATTGACAGTGATAGTTTATACATTTTGATACGCATTACTCATGATATATGAAGTAAATCTATGGGAGTATGAGGTACATGTAAGTAATATGAGGTAAATCGTCCATATATTTACTTCAATATGAGGTAAATCTATGGAAGGTCATTGAGAGGTCATTATTGACATCATTGTTGAGATTTTAGTGTGCTCTAGGCATTAAGAATTCCAAGCTTTAAGCTATAGCTTGGATTCCTTCGTGTATGTGGTATAACAGGTGTGAGCACTGTCAACTGCCTCTTAATGTAAATAGAAAAATATCGTGAAATAGGGAGTTTTGTTGACAGCGCTCCGAAAAATGACGGGAAAGAGCAGAAGAGAATTTTTACTGATTCTTAATGATTAAATGAGGAGTTAAACGTGTGAATATGAATGAAGGTGAGAAATAGTGTTGCAAATGGAAAAACTCGCTAAGAGTCATTAATTTACGTTACAAAATGCATGTAAAAATACTCGTCAAACCGTTTCCTTTTTGGGGGGAGGATGTGATGATATTTATTTATACCATTGCAAAAACGGTGAGGCTCCATTCGATATTTTCCTTTATGATGATCTCACCTAGTTCATAAAAGGTGAATTATGAATTCCCTGTTGCAGATTTCACCCTGATAATAATATAAATTATGTTGAGGAAATGCCGGATTCAGTATCTTGAGATACCATATATTTCGACGCATTTGTTGAATGGAGGATTTTCTGAGCAAACTGAAAAACTATTACTTTGTGTTTCGCACTCACGTCTTGGGATGCTGATAACTGGGTTAATTAAATTTTGCTGGAAAGGTAAAGCATTTATTTTTGCTGGAGTGCTTCCACACCGTTTATGGATGAAAAATAGGTTTCCCACACGAACTCTCCCGTCAAGACAAAATAACGCTGGTAGAGGATCCGAGCCGATCAATCGTTTTCAGCCGTTGTTGGGCGTAATTGGCTGGCCGGGGGAGGGAGGGGGATCGACTGGTTCGGGTCGCGTGTAAAACGCATTGCCTCGCCTCCGTTGCATGCTCCGACGAATTTATACCGTCCTTCCATCTCTGTTTTCTTTTTAGAAAACCTGATATTGGAACTTAGAAGCCGTTTGTCTCAAACGGATATTTTAGTCACCATTCAATTGGGTTGAAATCATCCTTTCCTGTGATACATCGGCCTTATTCTGGTCCCTCGAGAATGTTCTTGGGAATGGCTTTAAAAGTGGCACTAGTTCATGTTATAGCCGCCATGCGAATGCGAGAAAGCGTTGACTTTATTATTCTTCTTGAATTACTGAATAAAAGATATCTTTACACCTGCATGCTTGTGTTAATTTTACCTGAATATCGTTCCCGCAAATTGTTGTGTAAGAGCACAATTAATGCCAATTGTTTAAATATCATTGAAGCTGTGATATGTTTTCATCGTACGTTTACATTTTAAAATTTCTATAAAGTGCAGGAATTTTATGAATGTATATAAAAAATTCTTTTCAGTGCATGCATCCTGTCCATCAATTAATTACAATAAAAATGAAATTGGTTATGGAGGAAAGATAAAAGATTGAATATTTTTTTCGTGCATAATTTATTATTCATTGAAATATCTACACTTAATGGCTTTGGAGGAGTAATCAACTGCTGTTTCTATATTTAATTCATTAAATATTTAAAAATTCATTATTCAAATTATGAATTCTTTATTATATCGTGTCATATTAGAGAATAGATGTGGGTGGAAACGAACGATATAGCAGTCAAACTGATATTCGTAATGATGAATTTTTAATAGAAGATATTAATTGGCATTTGGTAGGTAGCTATTCTGCGGGTCATAAGTGCCATTTCATTCCATTTGACGATCGCATTCCCATATTTTTCATGTTTTTTTTCCATAACCCAGAAAAAAATTTAGCTCAAATTTTTACTATTATTTGGATCGTGTAGTGACAAGTAGATTTAAGTTTAGATCGTTCAATAGTTACTTTGCTCTCATAGGTGATTCAATGTCATATTTATTAAATGTCACACTTTCGTAATGCCATTCTTTACTACCAACTATTAACTGGTTTCTAAGGTCTTTAATCTTTGATTCCCTATATCTTTTTCTATATCTATGCCGGCCTCGGTGGCGCCGGGGTAAAGTCCCCGACTGCTAACCTAGAGGTCGCGGGTTCGAATCCCGCCTGCGTGGTTTGACCACCATCCAGGGCTATGTGATTGTCAAACATTTTAATTGTAAGCGAGGACTATCTAGTCCTAAATTCACTTGTGAAATAAAGACGACATTATTATTATTATCTTTTAGTCTTTCCTCAGTTTCGTCCCCAACTGGCTAATTGCTAAATGGCTGAGTTAGAACGGTTATTTATTCGTTTTCATTTCCACTATAAAGGCCTAATAATCTAATTATTTTCATACCGTTACGAAACCGAATCATTTGGTTATCTTTTTTATGTATTTTGGATTATTTAGTTGTTCTTTCCTTTTACCTTATAAGCCATTTACACTTTACGTGTTTTCCTCAGCCATTTTATTCTCTGCTTTCTAAGAACTTTCTGCTGTTCTTATTCAATAAATGAGCTAATTAAATCAGATGAATGTTGAACTTTAAACTAACTTGAGTTGAAGATATCAGTTGTTAGTAACGGAACAGTGAAAAATATATGGCATAAGGTTGAATGATAATTTGCTAATCAGTTTAACATGTATACGGGTAACTTGCAATCGGAACATACAAAAAAATAACCTTGTTAATTTCGCAGGTTTAATTTCACTCGACTTGTTTCGTCAGGGTGCGACATCATCTGGTGTTGATACAGGAATTACCGAATCTTAAATTCAATACGTCATTGAGGGTGGAAGGATGAAGGATGGTGACCAAGGAAGGAGGAAGGTTGTGTGAAGAGAAGAGGCACTCGGAGTTCATTATTAAGAATAATCCATTATATTGACAATGTCAGACACTGGGGTTGAGGCTGAGTTGGAAAGCCGCAAGAAAAAGAAGCCACAATTTAAGAAGTTGCTGAAAGCTGGGGAAATGGGTAATATGTGTCTGCTAATCACACTATATTGCCAGGTGGAGGTGAAAATGTACTTTAAACGAAAAATGGTTGGCAAATAATGACGTAGGTTTGTGGTACTTAAAAAATTCATTGAGTTCTTTTCTACATGTTTATAAAGGTATTTTTGTTTGACAACATGTGTCTTTTCACACGTGCCAAACTACATGTTGTACATACACCCCTGTACTCATTTGGTGTTACTAAAAAAGTGTTCTAATGAATGCTTGTTATTAGATGGTGATTTGAATTTATCCGTGGGAACAATTTTGGTAATATTATTTAAAATACTCCCAAGAATTGTATTCTACGCCGTTTAGCTACTATTTCTTCTGCAAAAACGGTTGAGAAAATATTTTTTTAGCTTGCTTGCGGAGTTTGATATTTTATAGATTAATAATAAAAAACACTTTGTTACTTCCACAAAATTCTGTGAAAGTAACAAAGTGTTTTTCATTATTAATATGGAGCCCTTCCACGTAAAAGCTTCAAGTTTCGATTTAAATTGTATAGATTGTAGATGAGATTGGTGGTGCATACGTCATTTCAGCTATTTTTTTATTATTTTTCTTTTGTTTTGATGATCCCTGACATTTACATACATTACAACAAAATGTTGACTTCAGTCTTCTTGGAGAATTTAAGGCATTTTTAAATATTATTAATAAGTTTGAGAACAACTCGAGTTGCCACATCATCCACAAATATAAACCAGAAATCCATATGTTTCAAAAGTTCACACTAGTGGGTACACAAGATTTTCTCCTATTGTCCAATGGTCTGCCGATATTGGTGGCACTGGAGACCTCATATTGAGACCGTTGGACTATTCATAAACAAAATCACTCCAGTTGTATCCCATATGAATTTGTTCCACTATTTCTAGATGCTGATATTGTACGTTTCAAGCTCTGGGGAAAGTCTCATTAAGTTACTATTCACCAAGAGTCTATTAGCTCCTGTAATGAAAAATTCTATAGATACTATGGAACATATGTAGAGACTCTCACTATTTGATCTTAAGAATCTAAACACGCAATTAATGCGCTCATTTGAATGGAGGTGTAAAAGCCAGTAGAGTGAAAAATAGTGGTTGAGTGGGGCAAACCGATTGGCTATACGCGGACGTAGGACTTCGTGAGAAGAAAGACAGTCATTTGATATGCTGCTGCCGCATACAGTTTTATCAAAATCTCTGGAGTCTAAGGGAAAACGACCGAGTCACGCACGCGGGGAGCGGTGACGGTGGCGGCGCGAGCGATTCACGTGCTATTACGGGAAAAAGAGAGCTGCGGGGATGGGAACGTCGAAGTGACAGGCCATGAGAGACAAGCCGGTGTCATGTTTGGGATTGGAAGTCTTGCCCGTCGCTTAAGAATAGAGAACCTATAAGATCGACAGTCATGTCTCACGCCTAGATTCACGACGGTTTCCTCCTGCCCCTAAGCTCGTTTTCCCATAATCTCCCGTTCAACTCATGTTCCATTTCACTGTATCATCGATAATTCGATATGTCACAGTAAAACCCTTGATAAGACTCGTGCTGTTTTCTCTTTTCGAAGATTAATCACTGGGAAAAAAGCATCCTGAAAATAACGTAGAAATAATTGGTTTCTACATAAAGTTGTACGTCAGTTGTCCATGCAACCGTGGGAAAAAATTGATTGTACTCTAAGGTGCTAAAAGAAAAAAAGTATGAATAGCCATTAGCCTCTGTGAAATGACAGTGGCGAGGTACAGCAGTGGCTTGTATTACATTTCAATGGGATGCTGACGAAGCAAATTTAATCCAATGATGAAATTAAAAAGTAAAAATCCCTGAGCTACGTTGAATCGATTTTCATGAAAATATAAAATTCTCTTCAGAACGGATCTGTGTCAACGGACCTGTGAAAATAGTTTTGTGTTACAAGTTTGCTCTATATTTCTCTTGTTGAATAGTAAGGAACTCTTGCTGCATTCTTGCGCTGTGCTTTAGCTTTCTGTGATTTAGATAAACGTTGCTTATTATCTACATAATATTTTGAACCTAAAAAACGTTATTTATGTCAGCAAAAAGTGGCTTTTTACCTTGCTATTCAAATCCTCTGTTATCCCTACACAACCCTTTCCCTCCAAGCTTAACTTATTCTAGGCTTGTGTTAAACGTTATTTTTTAATATACCAATTTATTTAGTGTAGGTTCAGTGCCTACAGAGAATTCCCATGGACATCCCTGCTCTGTCAATTTTCCTGCTAGCCGGAATGAATTATCTCTTTGAAGTTCCCTTGTACTTTTGTTTATTCTCTCTTGTGTGATTTGGAAAGAATTATTAAATTCAGCTATATTCAACTAAAAATACTTCATTTTTTAATTGGATATCGTTTTCTCTACTACGACCTCAATCATTATTTTTTCATGCGGTGAATTTATAAAAAAAGATATTAAAAATAATTTTTATTTGTTTCCAGATGCTCATTTTTTGAAGGGTTTTCAATGTACCTACATTTTCTCTTTTTTGAAAAATGAGTCAGCAGCCAATTGTAAATGATTTTAATTTTGGCAGTTCTTAAGTAAATATCCGTCCAGACAGACTCCGATAAAAATATCAAAGTGCAAACGAACATTTTAAATATATTTGATTACTTTTATTGCCAAGAAACAATTCCTGACCTCTATGGTGAAGGAACTTATGTTTTACGCCACGTCAATATCAAAGAGTCGGAGAGGCTTTCACTGTGTGTAAATGTGGTTTTCATTTTTATGACTTTTAAAATAAAGCTATCAAACTATTTGGCAAAATAGATGTTTTGGTGTTCAAATATGTGGGGAAGTGCGAGAGTTCCATTATTTACTCAGATTTCAATATGGGTGGAGAAAGCGAAGTGAAGGTGAACTCTGATGCAATTACTTCCAGAGAAAAAATGATAATATTTATTTTCAACAATAAGTCAGGACGCCATATGTTAAAAAGGCGAGGCTGTTTTGAAAAGGTTTTACGGTAAATAACTGCTCATGTGCATTATTTTGTGCCATATAGGTAACGGAAATCAAAACAAAATTAGATCACGAAATTTTCTGCTTGTGAAATATTATTACTTAGAATAAAAATACTCAGCTAGCTACTGCCTAAGGCCTACTCAGCTGGAGTCTGCAGGTAAAAGTTTTTGGTACATCGAAAATCATTCCATTTTAACATTAATAATATAAATATTTTTGCGATGCACCCAATTAATGGGGAACGTTAAGAAAAACTTTCCGGACTTTTTCTCTCCTTTTATATGCTTGAACGAAGCCTTCGAATATCCTGAAAAGGTGTAATGGTGACTCGGGGAAAGAAAGTGGTACGCCTACTCTGAATAGTGGAATAAAATCGCCTATGACTAAGTCTGGTTTGAGATATTTTCTCTCCTATCCAAATCAGCCTTAGGGTTGAATGGTGAGTGAGAGGATTTTAATCTATTAATGGATGAATGGACAGTAGCAACAATTCAATTTTATTCACCATGATGACATGCATTGGCCAGTGATGACCCATACTTTATTAAAACCTTCATCATTCACACCACCTCGCATGTCTTCTTATGGTCAACATTTGCAAGTTTATTAAACCCCGAAATTTTAAAGTTTATCTTCGTTAGCGCATTATTCGTTGGATAAAGTGACTTAAAAATCACATCGGGGCGAATAGAAGTTACGCATAATATGAAATTATCAGCCGAAAAGATAAAGGTTACGTATAAAATGGGAAGTTAGCCTAAGGATGTATAAGTATCCCCTAGGATAAAGGAAGTGGCTGCGACGGAGAGAAAGCAAACTTTTGTGTGTTTTAGCCCTTCCTCGAAACCGCTGAGGTATTGAGAATTCACGAGTGGAAAGGCAGTTGAAAAGAAGGGATTGAAAGCCGATGCTTAAAAATTTTCTGGGAACAGGAAACTCAAAAACGGATATTCAGGCAACAGGGAAATTTTGTCTCGAGCAGGAGATTCAAGGATGTAGAGGGATTTGGAGTGAAAGGAAGTTTTTCGATACGCTGGCCCTGGTGTGAGCAGTAGAAAGTCTATATAAATAAATAAAATAAGATAAAATTGATACGTTATTTGTATGTAGTCGGTTTACATAGAATACATAACCCTACAAATGCTAACGTGATGAAAATATTTGCGCTGAAAATAGAGGGTAAGGCGATTATTGATCAAAGCTGTCTGGTGCCTCGGACTCGCATGTATTAGTAAAAATCCTATTGCTTAAAGAAGGTAGTCATTGGTATGAGATTAAATTTGCTGAACATTTCTGATAGTTCTTGACCGTTTTTATTAAGTACGTCCTCTGGGGTGTGGAGCCATATTCTCGAAGACATATTGCCAATGGCAAGAATAATGTAAGAACCACTTATACACGCACTTATACACTCGTTGGTGAGGTAGCCTTTCTGTTCAGATGCCCTGCATACCACTTTCTGTTCTCTGACTATCTCTCAATAATATTTTCTCTTTGGTATACGATTATGAGCCTCTAAGACGCCTAAAAGTTGGGCTGTAAAGTGTTTTTCACTTAATAATAAGATAATAAACGATGTCTTATGTCTCCAACGGTCAGTGGTGATGTTGGAGAATAAGTTTATTGCGGAGCTGAAGCCAGAGGGAGGGAATTTAAGCGTAAATGTATTTTTTCTGGGACTATTTCTAACGGACATGGATTTCATTTAAGAAATTACTTTTAGAGCTACGATAATGTCGTTAAGGATCAGAGCACTAATTTTCCAAGAGGAATTGACTTTAAATGGAAAATGAGTTCGATCGAAATTTTAGTTTCGAGTCTTGTAAACTCCAATGACATTATAAAATAACATGAAGGTATACGCTTCTGTGACACACATGCTTCTATCACGAATACTTGTACAAATAAGTAGCACGTGGACATGATGTGATATGTATTCATAGTTGTATTTTATTGCAATGTTTGATTATGCTGAAGCGGTATTAGAGGCATTTTATGATAAATAATTTTTTTTCTGTGAAAAAAATTTGGATTGTTCGAATAAAACCTAGCCAGTTGGTTAATGATTTTTTTTCATTTGTCCCTCTCTTTTTGTATTGAGATTCTATGCACCGAAAAAATATTTTGCTGTGGTAGATGAATTCTCACACTTTTATCGGGTACTGTATGACTGCATATGCTTTTTCTTTCGTGGAAAATCCTTATTTTTTGCTTTAATAAATAATATTTCAATTGTGATTTAATGTGATCTCATATTTACGGTTGGAATTGAGGCAATAATACCTCAAGTATAGATTAAATGACTCTACATATGCAGGAGAAAAGGGTAAACCAGGTGTTATACTTTCTGAAAAATATTAAATCCTCAAGCTTTTTAGGAATGCAATAGCTTTTTTCATTTGAATTTAAATATCCCAATACTGTATTCTGTGCTATTTGCATTGCTATATACATAAGCTGTTCTCTATCTGAAACTTCCGTCTCATGCATGAAAGTTTAGTCTGAATAATACCTTGAACTGAAATCCGTTGTTTGGTATCTCGAAAACATGTTTGTTGGTACTTCGCAGAGGTGCAGGAAATGCAGTATTCGTTATTTTATCTCAAATACTCACTAATGCTACTGTCAAAGCAAACAGCAGTTGAACGTAAAATAAAACAGGTAATATGTCGAGTATTATTTTGAATTTTATTTATTCTTGTTAACGTTTTTTTGACTAAATTTCAGTAAATAAAGATGTGATTGAGTATTTTAAAATATTTTACACGCTTCATTTGCCTTAAATGGCCTAAAACTGAATTTGATGACACTTGTTGAAATTACGCTTCATTCCACGTAAATTATCACAATTCGGATTGTATTGGTATCATAATTGTAGAACAGCATTGACAATTTAATTGAGTAGTTCATGCTAAATTAGTTTTAGTCTCCTATTTATGTGTAAATCGTGTGAATTAATGTGACAAATAATTATTAAATGTATTTCTAGACCAAAATGATTAGATTTAGCTATACTTTTCATCCATTTAACCATAATTTTTTGTGAGCTCGAAATATCTTTATATATGTATAGGAAATGGATACGGCTCATAGTGTACTGAACAATTTATGTATCTTTTTAAAGATATTTCCTACTCTCCGTCAATATTTCTCTGCTTTCATGAGTTATTAAAGAAACTGTTCTTATTACTTCGCACATTCCAATCACCATGGGACGTGAAAGGTTATGTATAGGTGTTAATAGTGCTCCTGCTTTAATACCTCAGAAAAAAATTTAATTTTTTTGACGCCTAGAAATAATTTTGCCATCCATCTATTTCCCATCACACTCAAATCAACGGTGTCCCCTTTCGACATTTTTAATCTCGAAGCGAGCGCATCTCCGCGCTACGAGGGAAGAAATCTTCATCCATTTGGCAATCGCGTCGAGAGAAATGAATCTTAGGTGGGACTCTAGGCGCGTGGGACGGGATGGGTTTATCAAGACGTTCAGTGACTTCGGTCGTCCGAATCCCCACTTCTCTTACCCGTCTCCCACTCCGCGGATAAAGTTCTTCCCCGGAGGCTAGAGAAAATACGAAGGCAGCGAGCACTCTCCTCCATCGCCTCCCAGTTAAGGAGCGATATCGTGGGAGAGCGAGATAATCCCGAGGTCAGCGCGAAACCGAACGCAGCGATATCATCTCGGAACAGCAGCCAAGCGGAAAGAGGGTCCCCGTGAGGAGGGGCGAATATTCCTGGGGGGGTGGTAAGGGGTTTCCAGGGGATGTAGTGGTCCTCGGGCAACGCTTCCCAATTTATGGCCCTCCTCCATTATTTCATCAGCTTCCATATCCTCCTTGACCCGGCTTACTCTCCGAGTTGCGTCTAAGGAGCGCACAAGAAAGCACTTGGACATCCTCCATGGAATATCTCCTATGCTGTATGGCATCCTTGAATTTATACTCATGAATATTTCCTGATATCAGGAGGAAAAAAGACTGCTATTATTATTAAGGAATCAGCATTGTAACGCGTGTATGAGTTCCATGTACTGATGAGTACTCTTAAGAGATATCAAATTGTATCACGAAAACTGAAGTGCTCAACGCGGGTTTATTGATATTGTAAATGATAAACAAGAGTGTGAATATTTAGTCTTATTAGTGATTTTCTGTAATCGCTTGTATGAAATTGTTGAATTGGTAAATTTTAGGTAGCTTCGAAGTGATAGCGATGCAATGTCTATCTAGTTATCGCTATATTATTTTTACATATGTGTTTTAGAATTCATCCTGCCTTGATTAGAGAAAATGTGAGCCCTTCGTTACCGATCGTCATGACATCTTAGTGGTAGAAACAGAATATTGATTCTTAACGTTTTGAAATGATTCTTAAGTCCTGCAACCCACCCTTTTGCACACGAGTCATCCCTATTAAAATCAGTAAACAGCCGTCAGAATCAGTAAGTTGTCTCGGAAGTCCATAATTTTTTTGAGCGTTGTATACATTGAATATAATAAATAATATACATTAAATCTCTTTCCTGTGATGTCTACTTTTGTTGTGATTTAGTGATAGAATCAAAATTTTACAGTATATTAATTACCAGCCAGGTATGCTGAAATATAATCCACTCAGTCTTTATTTTCTGCGGAGTATGTAATATTCTCGTTTTACTTGAGGAATTCGCTAATGTTTGTTTAAGAGAACTTTTGGTTCAAAACTTTTATCGCTATCTCATGTAATGAAATGGGTGGCTTAGTTCGTATCGACAGTTGTCTCTTAAAACGGTCGATGATCGATTTGATCGATTTTGATCGATTGGAGGTATATCATTTTCCTCTGGCATAAATACCACCATCTAATCTGCACCTAGTTCTAAATTAAATCAAGAATTATACTTAGACATTCGAATTTGTGATGGGAATCATATATTTTAATCAGAACTATGAACAATATTTACACATACTACTCGTACTTAATGGACAAGGTAAATGGATTTGGTGTTTTCTAGACAGTTAAGGATATTGAGATCTATTTGCAATAATTTGATGCCTTTGAAGTCTTAAACTCCAAAATAAAAGATTTTTGTCTAAACACTCACCATAATCAGGTCTTCGTATCTCATATCATATAGCGGTAATAGTCTTAGCTTTAATGAAATTATTAGTGATGATTACAAAGTCAAAATAGCAATTCATGAAGTTGTCAACGCACTTTTTTGTAAAAAAATAATTAATTCGATTTCTTTGATCCTTTAGAGGGAAACACATCTTCCACGTAGACCACGAAACGTTAATTTAAATTTGCATCGTTTTGTGGTGGTTTCGATGGAGGTAGTGATGACCCCCTCTCTTCAATCTCCTCTAAGCCTTCCGGCCTAACGCTCATATTGCACTTGGCCCACTATCTACGTTATAGCCATATCTCGGTTATCTTCACCAAGTTCTTTCGCTTCCCTATCCTTATCGCCTTCCATATTCGTCTCTCTTTCTCTACATTCTCCTATCTCTTTCTCTCCTCCCTTGTCGGATGCTTAAAATATCGCCGCGAGGCGAAGAATGCGGGCGGACGAGGGAAGTAGGGAAAAGGGGTTGTTACGAGGAGTGAAAAGCGAGGGCGAATATGGCCCCCGGAGGATGAGCTCGGCGGCGAGGGTGGTCGGATACGGCGCACGAGGCGCGGACGCCGGGGAAAAATGAAGGCGGAGAAGAGATTTTTTCGCATTTGGCCAAGGTTGACGACGTGGGGAGAACGCAAGCCTTCCACCACCCACGTGCTAACCTTCTCATCACTCCATTCCTCTCCATCCGGGACCCGTAAGGAATGCGAAGATGGGAAACAAAGTGGAAAAAAAAGCGTTGAAGTGAATGGGAATATAAATGAGAACATTGAAAAAAGGGGGATGAAGGAAACGATGTGCCCAAGGAAAAACGCTTTTGTTTTTGAATGGCGTGAGAGAGAGGTAGTATTAGCTTGTAAATAAATGCTTAGTCCTTTAAACCTGTGAGAGATTGTGTTTTAGTATCGCTGTGATATTATGAGGAAAGTTTGATCGAATGTAGGTTTCGATCTAAATTTCATTTGAGTAAAAACAATTGTCATAACAGTCACTTGTTACAACTCGTGAAAATTGAGGCTTTCATGTATTTACTGTTGCCTACTGACCAATCTTGAAAATGATGACGAATAATAGTTGTTGAAACTAAAGCTCCCCGGACTGTGCTGAGATAAATCTCATGAGATGTGTGCTTGAATAAAATTTTATCATTTTTTCATCAAAAATCCTGCAATTTTTCATCCTTTGCATGCTCTATTATTAATTAATATCGTGTGAAAAATAACCCTTATGTGGCAATATAAGCTTTAAGCTTCTAGCAAAACCCTATTTGTGTAAGTTAAATCATCTCCGAGACCCACAATTTGTCTCACCATCGCCAACGATCATTTGGAACGGTTACGCTTTACGTGTGAGCAAGAGAGGGTATTAATTGCAGGCCATAAAAAGAGGCGTGGGGGCATTACCAAACGTAACGAAAGAGCTCGTGAATGAGAGAGTAAATGTAAGGGAAGAAAAGAGTGGGAGGTCGGAGGGGGAAGTATTTGAACCGAGGAAACAATGTAACAGGGGTAAAGGTTAAGAGGCGAGGGTGGGGGAGTTGCGCGTCGTTTTGATGGGGGTTGTCACACTCGTGAAAGAGAGGTGCTGTTGAGGAAGGGTTGGCGAATAGGGAGCATGGCAGAGAGTTTAGGGAGCATAAAAGGAGACTAAGGAATCTGCAATGGTTTGACAGGGTTCTAACTACACTTACGTCAGTTTCGAGAAAAATGGTTTTTAAAAAACGACACTATTTTATTCATGAAAAATCTAGTCAAATTTATAAATATTATAAGATTTTTATTTCTGTAGTTAACCTCTAACAGTCGAAGACAATCAATTCTTCATTTAGATCATCCATCAAATTGGAAATTTGCCACATAATGCCAACGACTAGAGTGCCCGTTAGAACGCAGTGAAACCACTGCATCGTAATGATCGGAATTAAATTGGTAGATTTTGCAACCTCACAGCTTATCGATACTTATTTCCGCATAATAGTAGTCGTTGTAACATTACTAAGAGCCTTGTTGAAAGGCGTTAGGTTTAGGTCCTAAAGAGGACGTTTTGGCGTGGTACTAGGTACAAATTACACTCTTACTGGATTCTCTTGTTTGTTCCAATACATTTTCCTCTATGTACCTATTACCTAAATGATAATTTTGAGTATCTCAATAATTGTAACGTTTATTAATCATGCCCTTCCTGCTCCGACTCGGTTTTCTTACCAGCATTAAGAAACCATGCTTTTATTCATTTGAAAAACTATGGTTGTTAAAATAATGATCATAACTAGAAAACAGTGACTCTCTTACCTTCCGTACATGTTAATGCCTCGCCGCATCGATATTATCACTATGTATAACTTAATTAATGGAAGAAAACAGTAAATGTGTACTTTGGCCTCAATAATCCTGATGCTTGGCATTGATGCTAGTAAATGAATGACAATTTGAACTTTTGAACGCGTTAGAAAGTATTTTAGACTTCAATAATTTCACAAATGGGTTAAAGGCTAAATGCAAAAGGATGGTAAGCTAAATGTTTAAGTGGTAATTTAATTGAAAAGGGTAGGTAACTGGTTCAGTAGAAATTCTCATCGCTACAAACAAAAAGAGTGTTAGAAAAAAATTTAAAACATTGATAATATTAATAAGCTCAAATTAAATTATTAATATAAAGATGGGTTTGACTAATTTTCTCCTAGGCTTATCCTTGTATGTCAGGCAGCAATGTAGAGCATCCATAATTTTATTCTAACACTACTCGCGAGGCTGCAGAGGGAGAAGCGAGCCGTAGGGGAAAAGGGTGTTTTCCTTGGTGGATAGGTGATGGGTGGAGAATGGAGCCAGATTGGGTGGCGGGAAAACAGCGGAGGAATGAGACGCACGCAGAACATGGAATTCGGTCGGAGATGATGGGAATGGAGGAGTATTATGCATGTCTCTGCAAGCGAATGATGAAACACGACAAGCAAAAGGAACGAGGTGATACTTATACCATTGTTCTCTTACGTTTATATCTTTCAATGAATAAATGAAGTTAATTGTTCTCTCGTGAATGACAGATGGGATTGACCTAGTTGTGGAACGTTCTCTTTCTTGCTGTGAGAAAACACTTTTAAGTCTGTTGTGTCAGCATTAAGGCGATGCCTTTACTATTTTTCACTGTGGTTCTTAATTGCCATGTTTAATTTCGAATACTGACTGTTTTAATTGCCACTTTTCTGTGAAGTATGTGGAATTGTAATTCTTTCTGAGTTTTTGAAAAATATCGCTGAAGTAAAAATGTTTTTTTTTTCTGTAATGCTTCCACTTCTCATGCTGGAAAATGGTATTAATTAACACATAGATGTCACAGTAAAAGATGCCGCAAAAAACTATTTGTTTGCATTTCACTACGTAGAACCCATTATAATCCATTTTGGCTCATTGGGTTGAATTTTCGTTTTCTCCTCTCGATCACGCTCTTTCGATTGTCCACGTGCTTGCTCAGTATGGAGAATATTGGTGAATTCTCACATTGTAGTACTAAAATTGTTGAATTCTTACATAGAAAACATTGTAGTACATAACTTTGTCAAACTTCTGCTTAAATTAGGAGATTTATTGGCTAAGCTTTACTTCCAATACAGATTTTAGTATTTTTGATTAAAATATTTATAAACCTATATGTAAATATTTTGTGCTTATGGCACCCGTATTTCCTCTCCATCGCTCTCGATCAAAAGATGAATTAGGTATTTTAAAATCGTTTTACTCGCGAATCCGTAGGCAACGGCTTCGTAAGAATTTAATGCCAGCACTGGCGTTACTCGCTTCTCGAAATATTTTATGGTGTTTAATCTTGCTAGTTCACGTTAATATATGTGCGTGATTAACATATTCCTGGTATGCATCCGTAAAAACCTCTCCAACATATCGGTTTTCCATTCAATTCCATTTTCTCTGCTGAAATTGGGTCCTCTTTTAGCATCGATCGCCTCCCTCATGCTACGACATCATTCAACGGTGGCACCCGAACGCTCGGGGCGATCCGAGCATGAGACTCAACTAAAGAGAAGTAACCTCCCTCTTTCTCTTCCACTTTTTCCAAGGATTTATTGATTTCTCGATGGAACTACATTTTAATCACTCAGGGCTGCTCTTAAATAAGGTTTGTCAATTTTAGATGCACAGCTTCAGCCGCTGACAGACGGGTGTAAAACTTACGAGTACATACAGTTATTTATATAGTCAATTTAGTGGTTTGCTTTGTTTACGATTTGAATTTTAGTTGAATTAGTCGAAGAAAGTTTTTCTTTTCATGTTTTCTATTTTTTTTTAAAGAGATTAAGAATAATGATTTTTTGTTTAGATTTATCAAGTGGTTAGTTTACTGAATGGCTTCTGTTTTCGAAAAAGCACGTTGAATTTAATGCACACTTGCTGATCACACTGTGTACTCACTCACTATTTTTATCAAAGTTAGAAATACTTTTATGATTGTAATACGGAAAAGAGAAATCAAGTTGCCCAATTGTACTGTAGTCAGACATTTTACGATCTTTATGCTGTATAATCCTCTTGAAAAAATAAACATAGATTCAAATGCTCGGAGAGTGGTGATGACAGATGTTGCACTATTTTTGTCGCGTACTTCTTAGTTCTAAGGGAAGGTCAACAAATATGAGGGCTGGTTTTCAAGTAGCCGTTGATTTGAAGACAAATTATGAAAAAAACTCGTGATGCCATCAGAGAGTAATGAACATGTAAATTGCTAACTGCAAAGACGAAAAGTCTGATAATCCTACAGATTGTAAAAGATTGCCAGATATGGAACAGCGCAATGTTCATTGTAATTATTTCCGTGTAATTAATCAATGAAGATGTCGTAAAAGCATTATTTTGATTGGAGAAGGACACCTAAGTAGCTCAGTAGGTTAAACATACGCGTCAAAGGCAGGTATCCTAGCTTTCGTTAAAGCCACTGTGGATATTCTCTATCTTTGATATTCATGCGAATTTCTCATTTTCTCACTGCCTCGTTGAGGATTCATTACCGACTAATCTGAAAATGGCTCGTAGAATACGTCTTAAACGCAATGACTGATGTATGGCCAAGTGGTTAAAGCAAGCGTCTCCCGGTTTCGTACAAAATTCATCCAGCTATGAGAAATAGTAAAGTAAAAATTCTATAAGCACAAAGAGAGAAAATTTCACTGAATATGTTAAATCATTTCGGAAAATGAACGTGACCATGATTTGATACCGGGTCAATATTTCAGGTGAATGAAAATATTAACAAGGGCCTAATCTATTCTCTCTGTATATTTTTAGATGTAAGCGTAAACTAGCATTGCGTCGCGCAAAACTCTCGTTCAAGTAAGTGTGATGCGAGTCCTCTTTACGGATGCCTGAATTCATGAATCAGGTGCGCGTAATTGATTGCGTGACCCGAGTTGACCTCCTCGATCGCAATGCAATTTCCTCCGCCGCATCCGATCGCTCCTCGCAGGTGCGGCGGCCCTCGTCTCCGCCCGTTTAACCGCCTCACCCGCCCGCCTCCGTACATCCCCCCTCCTCCTCCTCCTCGCAGAGAGGCGTGCGTGAAGGGAAACCCCGACGCTCGGCGTGCAAACATCCATCACTCCGCTTGGGCGATCCTTTTGCTCACCTCCCGAGCCAAAGGATGCTACTACGGTCTTGCTACCGCGGTCTCGGCTTGTCTCTTGCCGCACGCGACCCCTCTCCTCCCCGGCCTCCGAATTCCGCACGCTCGGAATCCTCCTCGCAGTGCTTCCCTCTCTGTCTCTGGCTCCCATGGAGAGTTGGTCGCGCGGCCTTCCCCTTGATCCTTTTGCCCCCCCCCCCTATTGCGAATGCCTACCTCCACTGTCTTGCACCTGCTTGCCTCATTAATTCCGCATCTTTCAATCCCTCGCTCTTAAGAAAGCGAATTTATTGCGCTCAATATATATTGTTTTTTAAACGTATTTCTCAGGTAAAACTTACCCCAACATCTTGCAATTTTCAATTTGTAGGAGCAGTCTCTTGCAAGCATTTGCTTCTATCTTGTTTGTGAAGAAACGGGAAAATGTAAAGATGAATTTTTGAAATCCAGGATGCAGTTAAATATTAATAAGAGTCAGCTATGTGCGCTGAAAATTTCAAGGTAATAAGCTAAGTTTAAAAAATAATAATTCAGGGAAAGAATGGTCGAGGCAGTCGGTTTTTCCGTTCATTCTTTTTCCTATTCCGTAACTTCTTACCCGTTTAAAACTTGCATTGCCATCAAAATGTTCCAGGTACTAATTAAAAACTCCCGTAAACATTTACCTTTATCTTAACTTTAAAAAAAAATGACTACCTACACTCAAAAATGAAAATTAAGCGACACATTATTATTTTTGAGATTGTGGCTATTTAATGTTCCCTGAAAATTTCAAGCTGATTACTACGTCAAGTTTTGAGCAGGTAATGGGTGACCGAATGATATCGGCCTTGCGGGAGTTGCGCGTCGTCTCAAGACGGAACATAAATTCTGCGTACCGTCAATCTGCCTCGCGCTCTCCGTCATTCACACTAATCTTGTCTTTTTCGCCGCGTTCCTCGTGTCATTAGATAGTTTGGGGTAGGGTTAGGGTGAGTAAAATGAAACGATTTCTGGAACATTGTGAATACGCGAGGGAGAGATCCTCTAGGTAGAGTTGGGAAAAAAATGCGTCACAAACAGCAAATGATCCACCAAAATACAATCGTGTGGATATATTCTTTCCATGATCGGCAATACACCGAATGTCTTCCACCTTTCCCCTCTCTTGAATCTATTAGGCCCTTTTGCAACCGCCTCTCTGTGTGTATCGCTCTTTTGTCGGAACAGGAAAGCCCCAAGTCATCATCCTATCTGACCATGCGCTGCGTCAGTCACACGAATGCTGTCTTCTCTAATCTCTTGCTAGTGCCATTAGATGGTTGGAAGTGGAGCTAGGGCAATGTGTTTTCCTAAAATGGTATCACAAGGAGCTGAAAATCGATAGGAGTTCGTCCCGGGTGTGGGATGTGATTCGTCAGTTTGCATCGTTGCATCGGAGCTATCTATCGTTAGGAGTTATCTAGTTAGCAATAATTGAACATTGTGGCATAAAAATGAAGAGAAGAAGCGAAAAATGAAATATGTCACTGAAAAAATGAAAAAAATCACTTTGAAAGAAGGTTTTTGGGGACTTGATGATGAATGCTTTGCATGAATAGGGTCAAGGGGGGGTATCCTGTACATATTGGGTAACTGAAAAAAAATTATCATTTTTATGTAGCGTAAATTGGGTACCTAAGGAGGATATTTAGTCCCCCCAACCCCTCATTGGTTCCGCCAGTGGTCGGGGTTAATATTTCTGGGACCTTTTCCCACCATAGTGACGCTTGCTAAGGGGTGTATCCGTTTGCGTTCAATATTTAAGATTTTAGGAAATAACACAAATGAGACGCCAGGTTGTTCTCTATGAAAATATGTGATTTTTACTTGCTGAATATTAAAAATTAATTATAAAAGGCCTTCCCTTATCTGCTTGGCATTTTGCGCACATTAAAAATTAAGGGCTATAACTTCATGTCATCTGCATCCTCATCGTGGCTGATATCCCCCGCAGGTTTCTCTTTTCGTTGTTTTCTCTGGTTTGGTTTGCTCTAGTACGTGCGCAACCCTAAAAACTTAATCTACTTAGGGATTTATGTGCAACGGAAGAATTCGGCGAAATGGCTGAGCGAGTTTCAGGACATAAGTCAAATTATTCATAGAATAAAACTTGCTAAAATTTTTGAATAAAAAATGATCGAGAGTTTTTACCTAATCGGAATAATTGCTCGTTTTAAGATATTAGTATGCAAAAAAAATCCAAAAGTCTTTTTCAAATTTACATATTTTTGTAACGCTGGCATCCATAAAAGTTGAGCGTCACTCAATTAAATCAAGTTTTCATATTCATGACCTGGTGATGCACAAATCTTAATCTCGTTCCATTCCATGGGATAAATATGTGTATGCTCGTGGTTTGCATTCTATGGCTTAGATCTTCGTTCTCTCCCTAAAGGAGGTTAGCTCCGCCCGCCTCCACCCTCTCGCTCCCTAATCCACCCTCCCTCCCCATCATTCCACGAATGCTGCATTCCGGTCTGTTCGCATCCCTGCACGCACTACGGAGGTGCTTACGGCGGAAGCCCTCAGGCGGAGCGGATATGCCGAAGGACATCGATGATGACGCCAGCTAGTTCGGACTGGAATAGCTTCAGCCGTTTGAATATGTCATTCAATATGGTGGCAAGCTAAGCAATCAATTATTCAGAGGATCCCTCTCACACGTAATTATTTACCAATTGAAGTGATGGATTATTCTGTACATGGCTATTGGTGATCTTATTTCAAAATTAATTGCCTCATTAGTTCCAACGTTTGAGCATAGAATTTTCCTGTTTTTTTTAAATCATCTACTGTACCTTGTTTAAAGGCAACTGGTCCTTTAGTATAATGCAACCTAATTTATTTTAAGTTCAATCAGATTTGTTGTGTCGTATTGAAAATAAACTAATATTTCATTGAAACTTTAAACTGGAATATGTTTACGACCAACACCATGGAGACACAGGAATTCAGTCGATCTTACACTACCTATTATTTCCTCAAATTTGCACATTGCACCAAAAAAGTATGCCTATTGGCATGGCGTGCATGTAGAATGAACTTGTAAAAAGACATATTTGTCGGAGAGTAGAGGTTGAAATATTGTTGAAGCTGCTTTTAAGATATTTTTCTGAATATAGCAGAAACACAATTTACTGAGGTGACTTTTAGTGGCTGTAAAGTTTTATGGAGCCCTTCCATCAACATTTTTACCTAAGCAGGATAGAGTGCGTTTCTTTCCTTTTGAAATATAGCCGATTTGAGCAAAATATTTAGCATAAAATATCTTATGAAATGCAAAAAAAATAGCTCGTTAGCTGAGAGGTTCATGATCGCATTTAAAATTATAATAAAATTTTTTGTTGTCTAAATTAGCACTTTATTTTTTAATGATTCCATCTTGAATTGAATTTTATATTTTTATTAGTTAGTGAAAATTGGTGCAAAAATCGGTACCGCTAAAGTTATAAGATATGGAATTATGTTCATTATTTCCGAATTTGGAAGAAAGCGCTATTTTTTCATACCATATCAAGATGAAGCCTTTTAAAATCAAATTTCTCTAATGAGAAAGTAGCCTTTGCCAAGCTGCCATCTGCAGAGGATATCGCCCAAAAAAAGTCTCTAGAATTTCAAATCGTTTCATTAAATCCATCTTCTTGGTGGACAAAAAATGTGCTCATTCTCTCGCCCTTGTGCCCACTGGACACGCGAGAAAATTTGCCGGCAAATGTGCGCTTCCGGTGGACGGAGGCGTAACAAAACACGAGGTGACCCGTCGCCGGATCTCGGGCTGGATCGCAGACTTCCGGAGACTCACGATAAGCTGCCGCCATAGCGAGAGGAAATGCCCCGGAGGAGGTGACGGCTATGGCGGGAGGCGAGGTGGGGAAATGAGCAAGTTAAACACTGGAAAGAAGGAGAGGAAATATGGTGACCGAAATAGAACAGATCAGTGACAGGAATAG
This sequence comes from Ischnura elegans, assembly GCF_921293095.1. Taxonomy (NCBI): domain Eukaryota; kingdom Metazoa; phylum Arthropoda; class Insecta; order Odonata; family Coenagrionidae; genus Ischnura; species Ischnura elegans. Next base: position 45,310,387 of record NC_060246.1, read on the forward strand.
CGCATTTGCAGTGCAGTTGGAAGTAAGTAGCGTAGGCGCCATGGTAGACAGGAAGTAGAAAAAATAAAGTAAACAAAATAGATTAGCGTCGCAAAGGGAACAACTGCGTACTTCATACGAGATTCTTCCTCGCCCTCCGTGTACACGACACGTACCCAAACACCCTTAAACATACATGGAGTAGCTGGAGTGCCCAATTATATCTCTGTGGAGTAAGCGATTTCACAATAGTGCCCCTTGTGACTCAGTTTAAACGAGGGTTGGGGGAGACTGAAGATGCAGGGGGAGGAAGGAGTTAGCATAGAGGGTGGGGAGGAGATGTAAGGGGGACGAAGTGGAGAGGGGAGAGGAGGAGAAGATTAAAAAAAAGAGAATCGCGAAAGGACAATGCATCGCGGAACAATGGATGACGACTGGAGGGTTTGCGAAGTCGGGCGAGCGAGCGAGCGTCTCCCATGGCGACTCTCCGATGGCTAAGGGCGGCGGAATTGGGTTGCGCGCGGCGGGCGTTGGCGGCTGCACAAGCATAAGGAACAGCTCTACATTATTTAGGCCCTTCCATTCCTGCGTCGTCGGGAGGGAAAATAAACAAGGCGGGGGGGGGGGGAGGGAGGAGGATGAAGCCGGATTTGTGCCTCCATTCGGCAGCATCGAGAGATATAAGCAGGAAGCGACGCGTTAAGGTTTTTGGTGCATGTATATACCTACAGGTGCGGGGAGGGGAACGTCAGGTAGTCATGGGGAGAATAAATAAGACAGTGTATGGCGGGGGGTGGATACGAGAGTGAACATAGTATGGGGATGTCGCTGGGGCTTTTGAAGGCTGGGAAGGGGACTCCGTTGGATTTTTTTTCCGGGGAAAGAAGAGGGAAATATGGATATGGGGAGAGATGTTGTAGGGAGTAGAGAGGGAGGTGTAATGGAAAAGGTCCTGACATCACTTCCTTCGGGCAAAGGGAATGGAATATCAGGCGCGGGTTGTGCATTGGGGACGTGAGTTGGAGACAGGTAGTAGGCGCTTGTGGGGGAGGGATGACGCGGAGCGGTGGGAAGGGAAATGGGCGAAGGAGATAGAAACGAGGTGGAAGACAATGGGTGTGATGGGAAGAATAGGTTTAGTTCGGTGGAAGAGAAATTGGCAGAAGGGGAGAAAGAAAGGCAGATGCTGCCGTGGAAATGCGCAATGGGGTCAAATCAATATGGCGCGCGTCGCTCTCTTCATCCGTATGTGTGCTTTCTGTGTCTCTCATTTTTATTTTAAAGCTCAGTACCTTTTATTTATTAGCCTAAAGGTCCTCAGAATATGATACACCAGGCTCTTGCGTGACTCGAAGGATCAGATTGCCAACCCTGTAGTTTCATTCTCCTCTGGTGGAGAGAGGATTTCTAGTGGGATTACGTTTGTTATCTGATAAGTTGCATATTTGAGATGAAATCCCGCGGTAGAGCAGCGCGATGAGACGATGATGCATTATTTGTTTTATGAATAAAGTGCTTCTTTTGCTTTTGATATCAAATATACTGCTATCCTGATGTTCAATATCCAGTTGTCAAAGATGGTTTTCCTGTTCTGCTATTATTTAATATTTCTTATTATACGAGGAAAAATTATAACTAAATAGTGTATTAAATTACCAGAAAATATAATTCATGGAAACATATCGTGCAAAAAATACTCGTATATGAGGACATCAAGGCAAGAAGGGAGTGAATTGGTGAAGGGGTGAATTATACCAAAAAATACTCGAAATGGCTCCGGAATTTGCTCTCAACTTAGAGATATGTTGATTTGATGTAAATAAGTCTGGAAGATTTTAGATTTAAATATTTGATGTTTGTCGAGAAATTTTATTTTTAACCTTGTTATCTGGTTTTCTACTTTTACTGCTATATTTTTTCACCAGGCTAAAATAAATGAATACCATAATTTCCTCCTTTAAAATTCCTTTTGTTTACTTCAGCAATAGATGTAGCAAAATTAAATTTTAAATGATGAATACAACCATGGTTTAAACCGCAATATTCAATTAGTATTTGTTTTAAGCCATATATATCAAACCGATTTGCGTTGAACCGAAGAGTTTATTGTACTCCGTTAAAATTCCCTAGATTTAAAAGAATTTTGATTCAGTGGTAGAATATTTTTCAAATTAATGAAAAAAAAACTTAATTTTAAATAAAATTTTTCAATTTAAGAACATTCCAAGGACATGTAGAAGGGAAGAAGGGTAAAGGATTCCATAGAATGTGTTACATAGGACAGGGTTTAAAGGGTATAAAAGAGATGCGTCGCTATGAAATGGCAAGCGGATAGGAGATCGAAACTGAGGGCTGCGTTTAAACAATTTTACGATTTTTGATTCATTATGATGATGAAAAAATTCACGAAGTCTCTCGGTAATCAATGTCCGTAAATCTATGAAAAGGAAAATAATTTCACTTGACCGGGATTCAATCCCGGAATCTAGTTAAGGAAAATGGTCTGTTCCCTATTTCTTCAAAGTGTGTACTTACGAGTACTTATATGCAAAAGGTTAGCTGCGATTTATTCATTTAATAAGGAATTCCTTACTGAAATCATTTTAAACTGATTTAAAGATGTGTGAGAAACATTTTCACGAAACAAGGCTGGTAGTAAAATAAAAAATTACAGCCATTTTGGGAAAAGGAATTGGAAAATATGTTCAGGAACAATCTTCATTGAGTGTTTGTTCATTATATTGATAGGATAGGGAAGGGGAATAAAGGGAAGAGGATATTCTTAAGCGGGTGGAGTTTAGGTTGGTGGATATAGTAATCAAGAATCCAAGGGAGACGACGGTGGGTTGAGTTGAGTTTTATGGAAGAGGAATGAGAGGTTTTAGCAAGGTGGCTGGAGGGTGGGGGGAGGGTTGGAAAGCAGCGTGGAATCCCTCCCTGCCTCCATGTCGGATAGCATAGATCTCAGTGTGTCAAGAGCCGCGAATTATTCAGGAGGCGCCACGCGGAGAAAGGGTGTTGGAGAAATACGAAGCACGGGCGGGGATGTGCATTCAGGTGGGATATGGGGCTGAGCAACGAGGGTGTGGGGGGCGTGGCCCTGGGATTACGGATGGAGGAGTGAGGATATTTTGGGAGAAATTCTCGGAAATTCAATCGAATGGGTTAGGAGATGAAGGAAATCAAGGCATGGAAGTAATTTGGGGAAAAGCGCTGTAGCTTGAGCCTTCATAAGGCGAAGCTCATAGAGCAGGAGAAAATTTCGTTTCTCTCTCGCGAGGGATGGTTTAAAGTGGGGGGTGAGTGATACCGCGTATTTGATATGAGGCTCATCCGAGAAAGGTGCGTCAGTCAATTTTTCCTCGTGGTTTTGGTGATAAAGTGTCATCTTTCCATTATTATTAAGTCACAAAACACTTGAATGGAAAATGCTATATTAGTATATTGTCACTACTGACTTCTTGTGTGGTACAAAGTGAAAATTTGGACTTCTGTAATCTTTCTCGATTCGAAACAATTTATAGGTTTTATGTATCTAAGATATATATACCCTAGTATCCGTTCCGTATCCGTTCCAGCAATTCCTGGAACCAAGCATGGTTATATCTTACGTAGGAATGTTAACTTTCTAGTTCCTAAGCCTAATCTTTCTATATTTAAAATCATTTCTTTATTAGGGACTAAGATTTTCAAAAATTTACCTTGTTCGATTAAAAAAGTTAAAGAGTATAAATAATTTTTGTGAAAAGGCTACAGATTGGTTGCTATCCCACGATAATATAAATGTTCTTTTTTGATGTGTTTGTGAATGGAAATGGAATTTTTTATGCTAGGATCTAAGAGCACGACTGCGAAGCAGAGCAGGAAAGGAAACGTATGCCCAAGATCTTTTGGATGGAATGAGATGAGAAACAGATCGGGATCTCTTCCCTTGGAACTGAGAGTTTCATCTACATTATGGGCAAAGAGGGCCTAATATTGAGGTAACCGCTCTAACCGGATAAAGAAATTGGTATTAGGAACGTTTTATAGTTGTTATTCTAGTTGTTACAGAACCTTAGTGCTCATTGGCAGATTGCTATTGAAATGCTTACGGATATTTACCATAGTCAACACGGCTGATTAGATCTAATAGAAGAACTGCCAATTAAAACTTTGGCTATGAGAAGAATCCTGGCCTGATAATACTCCAAAGAAAATTCAGTATCCTGCACTGGCAAGTTGCAGTCTAGTTTTCTTTCTGAAATAATTTTAAAATTAAAATTTAATTTCCTGGCTAATGTTTCAAGTAAACACCCATTATAATAAAAGAATAAATATAACTATTTCATCAGTCATTTAAGATATTCGTTCTTATTCCGTGTGCATTTTGTCAACTCATGTTGTAAAAAAATGTGCGAATTATAACAATTAGCTGTAGATTAGTTTTTATAATTGCGTTTATAGCTTCATCTTATAGCCATCTTATAGCTTTTTATTATTTGAAATTCTCATTGCATGCATAAATTGTACCACGAGGAGCTCGCATGCATCAGTTGTAGTTTTACTCTATGCATGTTACTTACAATTTTCACCAAAAATTGAGATGGCCTCTTCCCGTGTGAGACATTTATCGGCAAAAATAAGAATTGCCATAAGGCAGAGTTCGAGCATTCTAGCTCAGAAATTGAAAATTGCATCGATATCCTCGGATTCATGTGTCATACCTTCGGCTGCGCTGATAGTCTCGGGATCTTATTCCTGCTGCGTGCCACCGAATGAACAGTTGTCGGGCTGAAGCAACGCCGAATCACCCGTGGCGGACAGCCAATTCCACCGATGCATTGACACCAGTATATTGAAGCCGCGGAATTAGCCGTGGGAAGGGCACTTTTGAAGCTCGCATGACGGCAGTTTCTGAATTCGGCCGGAGAGTATGAGTTTCGTGTCGAGCGTTCCGGCAGAATCACCGCGGGGGGAGTAGCGTGCACAAATATCAGCTGATAAAATCACGCTCATCTCCGCGGCCCTGTCAATGGCATTGAGGACCACTCCCACCTCGCCCCGCGACAATCCCTCGTACCGACGATGACTCTTTCGCCAATCGATGGGAAAATAGAGAGAGAGAGAGGAAGGTAACAAACAAGGGCTCACCCCGATTGCTTTCTACGCCCTGTAGGTACCAATCACCACCATCCCCGTGTAACACGCTTTAAGCCCACTCCCCCCCCCATCCTCCTCCCCCTGACCAAACGGCCTTTTTTTTACACACGTACACCCTGCTTTCATCTCGTGCCTCGTGTCACAATCCCCTTCGGTTCTCATCGTTCCATTCCCGCACCAAATCAACCCTCTCTCTCTTCCTTTCTGAAAACCCAAACGGGCCTCACTCTTCCTTTCTCTTTTCCACCGAACACGTCCTCGCGCGTTTAAAACGCTTCCCCATACGGGTAGCTCGCGTTTTTTGGGGAAAACTGAACCAAATGTTTCGAGGTGTAATGCAAACGGGTTCACATTGGGAAAGGTTGAAATTGAGGAAAGTTGTAAATTAGGCGGTTTGGTGGTGAACGACAGAGCATGGGTCGTCAGGTGCGAGTTTTGTTGGCTGCTGTTAGCTCATCGCTTCGAATTCGAAATTTTCGGTACACAAAGGGCGTGCGTCCTCATTTAAAAGGTTTCCAATGGAGTTGGTTCATGTGTTTATTTAGTAGCTGAATATCCATGGCCATTATTCTTGGTCGTGTTTATGTGCGTCTCAAGTTTCCTGAACTTTTAATGGTATATTGAATGGCATGTGTCACTCTTCTTTTGATAACCCGCAGCTGCAATTAATTCATTTTAATTAACATGTCTGTGATTGGTAATTTCGTATTGCCTTTCATCATCCTTGACTGAAAGATGCACCAGACATAACTTAAAAGGCCTGCGAAATGATATCTAATTATTTATATCATAGCTAAATTGACTACTTATTTTATTACCTTCAATTACGATAACTTTTATAGTGATACGTACATATGCATACTTTAATTGATCACTGCGCACAAGTGAAGCCTAGCCTTCATCAAGGCCAATGCTACCGGTTAAAATGTCGTGGCATCTTTCAAATTCTCTCAAATAGTTTTAGCATAATTGTCGCGTTCCCGCTTTACGTAGCACATGACTGTGGAGACAGTAGATCCTTAGAAACGCAGCTAAGATGCACTGCATTCCACGGAAGTTAAGTTGGTCAGTGTGGAACACTAACAGAACACACTGTGGTCAGTACAAATATCAATTTATGCAATTTAAACGTGATTTATGACGTTATAAACAATTAAAATTAGTGATGTTTTGTGGACATGAATCACAAATACAAAAAAATGAAACTCAAAGATTCTGCAGTTCTGTTTTTCCTGAATTTTAAAAAATTGATAATTTTATGAAAAGCTATGAAAGAGAACATGAGGAATTTACAGCGATGATATGTATTCAGTGCGTGCTAATGTTTAAAAACTGTCTTGAAAGTAATATAAAGTAACATTAATAATAATTTAGTAATGAAACGACTTGTATCCGTGTTACGGATCACCATAGCATGTTGTGGCAGTAATGATGTCTACTCTTAAAATACGTTTTTAGTGTAAATAAGCAATTAAAAACAACGTAAAATTGAACAAGGTAAAAAATAATAAAATTGGTGTTTCTATATCCCTTCGCGTTATTATAGTACTTTTTATCCAAACTGGCATTATTGAAATAATTTCTGCGCCGATGGTATAGTAAAAACTTTGAGGTGAGCCTTTTTGACAATACTGAGAGCCATTATACCTTCTCTGATCTCCCCTATTCAATATTTGATTGAATTTGTCAAGAAAAAAACTAAAATATCTTTACGGAACAAAAGACCACGCAGATGTCATTTTTTGTGAGTGGCTATTGTTTTTTTTCGTCATAAAATGAAGGATGAAGACAAAGCGTTAGAAATTATCCTGCATACTGATTTTAGAACTGTGATTTTATATTGCAAAGTGATAGTAAAATTATATTTTTAAATCCCTTCGGCAGTGCGGAAAATATAAAAAATAACGTTTAGGTACTTCTGTGAATGCTCGAATCGAACAGCAAATTTTCTTCATTGTTATGCAATTGTACGACATTGTACGAAAAAGAGTTGAACAACAAAGCAAGTGATGCGTTCGGAAGCACTGCGGAAAAAGCATTGAAGTTTCTATCGGGTCTGATAGCCTTCACTGCGTTTCTCTTAACTTCATTGAAGCACCAATTGCAACAATCAGTATAGCAGAATTCGATTTTGCGTGACTTCTCTCCGGGATTCATACACGTTTTCATTCTAGTTTTCACATCACATACGGTCGGGTCTCTTTTCCTCTCCTGCCACTCCGTTTGCGGTCAGCAATACTACCGAACCCCTCCATTCCTCTGCCATTTCCGAACTTGACTTTGGTCAAAACCTATCGGACCCTTCCCTCTCTTTCCCATCCTCCCCCGGATGGATTAATAGTGCCATGTCGACGCAGATATCCGAAATCCCACTGTCAAAACTTCGGGCAGGGGCGTCCCATCTCACACAACCCAATTTTCCGCGGATCCACCTCCTCGTTTCACCCACCCCCTTTACTCCCCTCCCGTTCGTTCACTCCTCCGGCCCTGCGGACCGCTACCGCCCCTGCCTCCCTTTTTCGGCTTGAGCCTCATACAAGCCGCGCTAAGTCTGCGCTAAACAAGCCACCTCGACGTCTGCACCCCCCCCCCCATCCCCTCACGTCCCCGTATCTCCGTCCTATCTCTCCGTTCCATCCTCCCATCCGGCTCAATGATACATGAAATAAAGTTTGGGATCAAGTGGCGTTGGAGGAGGAAAAAAAAACAAAATAATAACGAAAACGCGGCATCATACGGCGTTGACACATCGAGGCTCCCTCGTAGTATTTTCGCATTAACTCGAGTTATTTCATTTTTCGTCTGCGCGGATCCGAGTGGAAATAATAAATAAAAGGGTCATCTGGAAACAAGTCCACTCTGAAGGGTTAACGTTAGGAAACCAGAGAGGAAACACTGCTGTGTTGATTTCATTTTTTCCATATAACGCGTGTGGGAGAGATTCAATTTGCATGCACTCTCGCAGTCGTAGGTGGCCTGTTCGCTATTTTTGTGTCAACCCTTCGTGATGGTTTTAATGGCTCGGTGACTGCAACTTACTGTTGTGCACCTCATGATGGTGAACCACAATATATTGACGTTTTTAAAAATTTCTAAATTTCAATCCTTCATTTTTATTTTTACTTTCATGGTTAACTGAAACATTGCTAATTTACCTGCCGAGTTGTACAATGCTATTGGTTTATCATGAAGGATCAATTTATTAAGTAATTGTATTTTCTTACTGTCAAAATAAGTCGAATGGCCTTTAAAGTATGAGTTATAAAATATTATTGAGCGTAAGATTTTATCAAGATTAGTTGGTGTTGCTTATTGGCTTGGATGGCAACTATTTAACAATTCCGAAATACAAATGCCGGTAAAATATTACCTATTCTCTCATCATCTTAATTCTATTTTGTTGTATTTACCTACTTTAGATCATTACCTGATTCCATGCTCTCGAACTCCGTAATAAATATCTTCTCTTTCATTTCAAGGCCTCCAGAATTTTATAATTATTATAAATAATAATAGTTAGTTCACCATTTTAAGTTTATTTTAACTGCCATATTTTTGGCCTGAATAGGATAAAATTTGGATAAATTTTCAAGCCTTAATTTTCGTTTTAATATTTGCTTATCTGAAGAGTTTCGTATTTGCAACTTACCGATACATTAGATATCTAGTAGAAACGTCACTTACCTGCAAAGAGAAAATTTTTGTTAGTTCATTAATTATGGGAAAATACCAGCTGATCATTTTAATTGATGACTAATTTCGGTACCTTTTGGATGATGCTAAAGATTATTTTAGCTGCAAATTTATTTTTGTAACCAATCACTCAGAAATACAATCAAAACACATAAAAGGCAGGCAGTAAATAGTCAACTTTGGCTTGAGAACCTGAATTAATTTTGCAACACGAGCTCATAAACGCTTTATATCTCCAAGTGTTTCATTGTAGTAAAGTTATCCATAAATTTGGCATTTTAAAGTTTTTCCCTCTTCAAGTTCTAATATTTTGATGGTATTACCTTTTAGTTTCCCAAATGAATTTCGTCTTTTTTTTTAGCATTCACAATGAAAGAAAATGGCAGAGTTATTGCCATTACTATTCATAGCACTTATCCATCTTAAAACTATACCCACGTTTATAGTAATACATTTTGGAAGCTAGTGTTGAGATATGTAGGAACTACACAATAGAATCCCCATTCTTCATGCTTAGAAATATAGTTTGAAAAGTCAAAGTATGAGTTTTGAGTATGTACTTTAGAAAAGTATAATAGAAGAAAGGTACTTCTGATTTAAAAGTTTTTGGTAAAAATAAACTATATTAAAGCTTCTTATCACTTGGTACTTTACTTCTAGCATTGGGGTAGTCAAATAATATCATTATTTAATATCAAGGAAAATGGAATTGGTTCATATTTGAATATACCATAGGAAAAATCCTTGTATGAACCTCAGTATGAATTTCTGCGCTAAATAAAGTAAGACCCATTTTGTATGTACGGAACATATGAGGCCGGGGATGTGCCTGCAGTTTTATGGTGCGGTTGTTGATTAGAGAGATTTGAAATCATATTTTCGTGGAGTTCCTTCTGCCAGAGTTTAAATCTTTATTCTGAAATTCCATTTCTTCATTTCCTCCATTTCTGTTCCGATTTTTCCACTTATTTTTGACTTTCATCCACGATATCACCGGCAAACTTGTTAGTTTCTCGTTTCTCTCTCTCCTTCCAGCTGATCTTTTTTCCCTTCTCAACCGCCATATCCTCATCGCACTTGACCAACTTTTCAAAAATCCTGGCAGGAAACACGAATGAGAAACCTCAAGCGGCTAAAAAATGTTTCCCGTTGTTTCCTGCCACGAGAGTTTTAAAGGAACGGAATTGACAAGCGAGCGACGGAATCGAAGTTATAGGAAAGCTCTCTGAATGACGAAGAGTTGCTTTCTTTAGTCCAATTTATTCTTATTTTCGCTGGGGAATGTGTTTGGGAAAGGGACCAGAACTTAGCCGCGATGGTATTTGGACGTTCCTGCTTTATCAATCCCAAATGCATGGCATTTTTTTCTCATGCTTCTTGAATATCGATGTATTTCCACCAGTCGCCGCCACGTTTCTGGATGTAGCAAGCCATATTTTGTTTCCATCTTTCAGCCAGATGGCACATGTACCCATTCATTTTTTTCTAATATTAGGTTTGGCCCATTTGACTCAAGCAAAGGTCCTCTCGCATACGGAGATGGAAATAATTTGCTCGGTAAATGTAAAGCTTCTTTCATGCCTGGTTAACTTTAATTAGGTTTTTATTTTAGATACATATAATTTAGAGGAAATTATTAAATTTTGATTACAGGTATCGGAAAATTTTAGCTTAAAATTTGTTTGTTAAATATATATATGAAAAACCTCTTACTTCTGTAATTAGTTATGAATCTAGAAAAAATGAATCGAAATAATTAAAGTTTTCCTTTATCTTACGCCAGGTTAATATTCCTAATTCTAATTCTTGAAAGTTTTAATTTTATCTTTTCTCCATCTCTATTTTTAGTGCAACTTTCGATAAGCCTCTGTTCTACAGTTTTTATGACTCGTTTTATATTTTTTGTCCCCATTTCCTAGCTTAATCTATGGCCGCGAAAGTTTGATGACGTTCTTGCTCGGGAGGCACAATTTACATGTCTTCACGATAAAAATGCATTGGTTTCACGCCTCGGAGGGGAAGAATATTTTCTCCTCTTCAAACTTGGTCGCGCTTTAGTCCACTTTGTTGATCGAGTTCTGTCAAAGCTCAAAGGATCGCGTTCATGGTGTTGGAATGATCGATTCTGCTGGTCGACCGGCACAAATGGTTTTTCCTTGGAAAGTTCGTTGACTTGCGTGTCATTTTTCATCTTTCTCATTTTGCACTCTTCAAAGGCATACGTTACTTCTCATTACAGGAAGCCTTTTCGAATTGAAAGCGTTGGTTGGTTTCTGGCCAAAGATTTTTTTAATCAAGTTAAAGACTTACTTCAGTTTTGTAATTGATTTCAAAGGACGTTAATTAACAAGTGTGTTATCTTTTAATTTTTATTTTAAATTATAATTTTCTGTGCCACTCAAGTTGATATTATCAGTTTTATTTAGTTTTAAATCACTTTCAAGTCACTTTACCTCACAGAACAAAATAAAACAGGGACTATTTTTCTACTTGAATACGCACGAGGAATCGGTACCGTGTTTCTCTTTTAAATATTTTGTTTTATCTCGTGAATACTTTCACAAAGTTTATAATCCATTTTATCCCAATGTCGCTTCTAAGTAGCATAAAAAGTGTATGCATTTTCAGCTCTATTCAGGGAATATTTAAGCAACGTGTTCTCTTTGCTTTGAAGTTTAAGAGCGAAATATATAGCTGCCACAATAATTATAATCGAGTGTAAAATTTTCGCATTTTTAAAATGAGAAGTCTAGAAATTTAATTTACCCCGGAAGCAGCTCTGGGTTAGAAAGGCTTAAAGCAACGGGACAGTGCTCCATATTCACTATACGACTTGAAATATCTTGTCTAAATAGTTGGTGTAAGGACTCGCAGGAACCGAGTGTGTAAAAAAGTGACTTTAGACGTTTGAAATTTCACAGAAAGAAGGGAGCGGAATAATTCGAAGGTACAAATATTTTTGCGGTGACAGAAAAACAACACGTCCGCCGTGAGTCAAGGAATTTCTTCGTGTCGTCACATGAGGTATAACAGGAAACCTGCTTTGCCTTTCCGTACTCTTTCGTTGAATCCATTACGGCGATACAGGTAAGAGAGGAGAGCCAATGAATATTCAACGTTAGCAATAACATGACTGTGCGCCCGAAGACCTCTTTTTATTCGCCTTTATCCCGACTAAATCCATTTCGTTTCCCTCGCGGCCGAAAGAAAAGGAAGCAGCGGGAGGAAATAAAAAAGGCAGAAAGTGGGACGACGTGGTTTGCGAATGTGGGTCGGGTGGATGGTGAGACCGCAGTAGGGGGGGCAGGGCCGTCAGAGGGCGCTCGCTCCTGGCGGTGGTGGAACCATGGGAACACGGTCGGGTGAAGTCGATGGAGAGGTCGGGATTGGTGACGGCGATCGGAGGGTTTCTGGGAGTCCATCAAAACCATCCAACTCGTGTCTCTGTTCTTCCCTAACCGTTATCACTGGTGTGGTCACAAAAAACGACGGTATTTTGAAATGTTTATTCAGAAAATTTCTTTTCACTGCAATAGAATATTTTAATTGAATGATTTTATACTTGGAAGAAAGATGACATGACGTATTTGTAGTATTTTATAATGAATAATAATATTGTGATTATAATCATTTACTGGGATCTATAATAACATGAATGTTAAACACCTGGATATTATTTTCGCCAGGGAGCCTCAATTTAGTAGGAGCTCAGGATACTGAATCTGAAGTGGAGAAGAGTAGGAAATACCACACCTCACTGCATTCATTATCTGATTGCATCAAAGTTTTGCTTTCGCTAAATAAGTGTATTTCCTTTTGTCTGTTAATACCGTGTCCCTCAGTCCATACATCCGTTTTTCCATGTATCATACTTTTTTATATTCTCATGTCATTCTAGACCTATAAGGTTACGCTAAAAGTGAATGCGTTTATTAAAGTCTATAGAGAATGTGGCATAGCATTTCTCTGGGGTATTTCTTAAATTCATCACGTTATAATTAGTTTTTTTTGGCATTAGAGTTGTCTTCCGCAAGTTATTTTATGGAACTCGGTAACGGAAGTTCGTAATGCTCTCAAGACTACGTCCCTTAATGTTTAATTATCCGTTTAAAATGCATTTTATTTCAAATACGATTGCTAGTTTTTATTTCTATTTTATTCAAAGGAAGAAAAAGTGAAACCTCATGAGGAGGAACATGAACCAGTTATCGATTTCAGAACAAAATTTCTAAATGGAACTTCTTTCTACAAAAAATAGATTGTTGCCTTAAATTTTGAAAGAAATAGATTCCGTTTTTTGTTCTATCCGACTTCTAACAAATTTTCGGAATGTGTCATGAAAAATACGTATTAAATTCATTAGAATTCATTCATTGAAATAGAAGGTCACATTTTAGAATGTTACCCTCCCTATGAAATTATCGCAGTTCTTTAGAGCTCCCATATTTTTCCTTTTCACCTGGAGTGCTCTGCCACCTATGTTGCAGTAGTGTTTTTATACCAATTTCTTCATTTTGAGGAGTTGAAATAAATCAATTTCTTAACACAGAGTTATTATATATTGTGCTAGTGATAAATTTATTGCCAGTATACAAAGAATTGACCGGATGCAATCAATCGTAATTCAACAACGATCATTCAATTGATTTAAGGGTGGAGTACAGGCATTATTATTAGGCAGTAACAGAGACGATTAACAAAGCCTCTTTGTGTAAGCCTATTAACACAGAATAAACACGGGAGTACGAGGCAGCTATATAGAGCATCATAATTCTTATTATACATTGCAAATAGTCTTCAAAGTCATTTTATTTGCAATGAATTAACAACTCACGACCCTTTATATATAGAACACTCTTTGGTACTTCATCTTATTTTTCTGAAGTTACTCAACTTATTACCTTGTTAATTAGGATTTTTCATTAGATACTCAAATTATTACTTTGCTAATTCAGAGTTTTCCAACGGGATAGGAGTAACTGTTAAAATTTCACCCAAGTGACGTTTTTCATAATCTTCTCGACATCGATCAATGTGATCCTAGCTGCAATCATTCAATAAACCCATAAAGTTATAGTTTTTTATTTAATTACTAAATTTTACTAATGCTATAACACTGAATTTTTTATAATAAATACTCAAATGTTCAATAGGCCCATAGGTATCAAACGGTACTGGCGGAATTACAAACCATTTTATGGCTGTGGTACAAATATAATCTGATGACCGGTTTTACCTTTGCTTAAATTGTATGGCATAAAAAGAAACGGCATTCCCATGTTCCTTTTACTGAGCTGCATTTTGCATCGATTTTGCATGAAAGCGAGACGATTGGCTGTGATTAAATAGATGTAGAACCTAAAATGTATTGTAGCATCAGGTAGGAATACCTTAAAACGTAGGGATTACGCCGCGGTAATGCGACCGAAAGAGTGGCGGAATACCAATGAACTAAGGCTCCGAGGGTTAAAAAATGTTGAGCCACCACTAAAACACACAGACATGAGCGCGCATGTATGATATTCGCCGGCATATACCGCTGCTAGGACCGAGCGCTCTTTTGCTGCTAACGTCAGCGATTGTCCTTTTGGCGGTGTGGGAGTGGAAAAGAAAAACAAAGGCGAAACTCGCCAGCGCCAGGTAAAAGTAGGGCCCAGCGCCTCCTTTTCTTTCTTTGTTTCTTCCCCCGCGATGAAATATACATCATCGAGTCACATCCCACCTCTTTCACCGCCACCGCAGCCCCTGTCCCCTTTAATTTTCCCTAGACTTTTCATCCCTCTCTCCCTCGCATTACCTCTGGCCGTCCATGTCCAAAATAACATTTAGAGGGAAAAAGGAGGACCTCTGAAAAAAGAAAATCTTCTCTTTTTACCCTGTCCAAAAATCTTCAATTAGCCCTGTTAGCGTCGTATTTACCCTCATTCTTTCCTCGAATTTGCCGACGAATCCTTTTTGAACTAATTTCTTCAACCTCTAATGCTCTGTCTCTAATTAAGGAAGTCCATTCTTTGTCAAGCTGACGTATGTACTAGGTGAGACGGCTTAGGGTACGTTTCCTTTCACGAATTTTCTGGTGCTTTCTTCTTTTTCACTTAGTGTGCCAGGTAGGGTGGAAATGTTAGTGCCTGCTCGCTCACTCATTTATGTGGTGCTTGAATGGAATTATTGCATTATATACTCTTCACCGATGCAGGAAAGCGTTACTTATAGTTTGGATGGGGAATCATTTACTGCATTTTGCGATTAATATGCTGTGAGAGATTAGGAAAATAGTGTAGGTGCTCTTCGATGTAGTTTCTGAATCACTTTATTTGTATAATTTATTTAAACTAGATGGAAATATCCACGTGATATTGCTCTAGCTCACTCTTTTGCGTTTTAGATTTTCATTTTTTCTCTAGCTTAGTATAATTTAGGATTGATTATATTAACGCTTTATACATTTCTCCTTTCAAGGGGTTATTCAAGTGGACACATATGAAATAAAATTAATTAATGTAATGTCTCTGAGTGATTTTACCCTAGTATTGATTTGGATAGGTGAAGGTAGAGCTCTCCTAAGATTGAGCTACTGTAATGTGAAGGTCACACTTCTAGAGTACTGGGGCGAGTTCCTTTCCCTGGGCCACCTCCCGCTTCGATAATTTTTGTCTGTTGTTTTTCGATTGCCTCAACGGGGATTTGAATTCGAGACCCATCACTCAGCACCCAGGCACTCTATCCAAGTTCCCTCACTGTGGAAAATCATCAATGATATAAAGGTAATAGTCTACGGTGTTGTGGGTTCAGGGAATATTTAATGAACTTAGAACCTTAGGAAATTATATTGAAAACATCAGCAAAGTTTGGTACCGATTCCGTCCAACAAGAAGAGAAAGAAAGAGCAGCGGGTGACGTCAATAACTTAACGCATTCATTTACTTGAAATGGGTTATAAATGTGTTGTTTCGTCCCTGATCGCTTGAGAATTGCAGAAAAAAATATTGATGTAACGTTGGTAACTTAATATAATAAGTGTTTCAGATTTGGAAATAATCGATCTTAGTACTCTCCAATCAGGAACTAAGTTTTTAAAATACTGTGTAAAATTTATGCTTTGTAAATTTTTGAAAAATTTAAACTTTGTAAAATTTAGGTTTTCATTTTACTGAATTGAGGTTTGTTTCCTCTTAACCTATATTTTATATTATTTAAATATGTTAATAATTTATTTAAAGATATAATTTTCTCAATTTCTGGGGATGTGTTTCGGATCAATACCTTGGCAATGAGATATTAGGCAGGTTATTTATTATTCTTTAGTTCTAACTTCAATTTTTAAACTTAAAATAGAGAAATCTTTTATTGCATATGGTATTAGAAGTAGGGATGGTTTTTAAGGCTAAGATTATCCATTAGAAATTAAAGGACCCTCGTTAAATATTAAAATATGCCCAAAATACTTCCTGTGATCTCCTGCTAGAGTAAATAATACCAAAATGATATCGACCCTTTGGAAATGTCAATATTTTTAACCCACATTGCTTATTGATACTCGTAATAGTACCCGGATATTCATAAAATTTGGGTATTTGCCCTTATTTACAAGCACCCATCATAATTTATTTCAATTTCCGTTCCTAGGTCTAACTCTCTCTTTAAGCGAACACAATATCCTTTTTCATGACTCCTCCGGCTTTGCTTGAAATTGTCGATCATAATTTGTTTCATAACCTGCTCGGGGGATTTCCATCGAATAGGATGTGCTGTCGAACTCTCGCGTTTCCCGTCTGACTCTTTTTATTCCGAAGGAAAACCCTTTTGTTTTTGTGTTCGGTCCATTATCTTCCTCCTCTCGTAAGTTTTTCCCTCCCTCACTCTTTCCCCCGAGACATTCATCCCCACTTTCCCCAACAAACCCCTTTTACTCCAGGCTTCCAACTCCCCACTCCTCTCTTTCCTTTCCCTCGGCATCTTCAGCATTGTACATTTTTTCGCCCTCTCCCCCTTCGTCCACGCCTTGATTAAAACGGATTACGAGTTATATGAGAAGTCTGTGGCTAAAAGTTTCCTGCTGCTAATGATGTGTGCGTAATCTTTCGCCCCACTTTTCCATCGGTATACTCGATTACGTCGTCGGTTCGTGAGAATGAAAATGTTAATGCTTCCCAATTTTCTCCCAAATTAAGAGGGCGTATATATATGTGTGTGTGTATGTATAAGGCTCGTGCGTGGGGAGGAAATATGAGTGCTTGGCGGAGAGTGAAGGGTAAGGAAGCACGGGGAGCTGCGCGGTGGGAGAATGGGGATAAAGATTTGGATCCGGGAAAGGGTGAAGCATAAATCGGGATGAATGGAAAGGGGTGAAAGAAGTGAGGAAGAAAGCATTACTTTGAAGATGGGATTTCCGGGCAAAGGAAACGTGTAGACGGAGGGAAAGGAAAGACGATAGAGCTATTCTCCGAAATTTGCCGAAACTCATTAGTCACGGGTTGTTGCCCATTACGGTTTTTTCCCCTTACCCCTACTTCTCGCGAGCTCAGTCAAAGAAAACAGGAAAAAATTATATTCCCGCAGTCCGGCCCGGATAGTTTTGGAATGAATTTGACGAGGCGATTAAGGCCTGTCGGTTAAAGTGCGATGAAAGCGCTGAGGTTTTCGGGTGGCTGCGACTGTTGAAATGTGACCGCGGCTCGCAAATCTCAGTGTTTATTTCGTCGCGAAACGCTCATTACTAAAAGGGAAGTGTAGGCATTATTGAAATTAGTGAAATTTTCTTAAAATTTGAGATTGGACGTTCTGTTTCGGAAATGGAATTTTACCGTCCCACATGGAACTGTAATTAGCTTCATTATCAGATTAATATCATCCCAACTAACTCCTAAATTGAAATATTTTACTCTTCCGTTGGCTCAGTTTCATGATTTTCGTTCACAAGACATCCAAAGCCGAGGTCTCAGTTTAGTCTTTAATTTTTTCCTCAGTCGTCTGCGAAGTCAACGTTGTCCGTGACTATACGAATAATACTTGTACTTTTCTTTCTGTAGCGTTATTATTTCTTGTGAATACGCACCACATGCAATGAGTAAGTGTTTCATCGCGAAGTATTTCTTGTTAAAAAAGAGTGCTATCATCTTGATATTTTCAGGTTAAAAGGGTAGCCTTTTTCAACATTGTTCTGTACCTCAAATGCGATAAGTGAACCTTGCAAAAATTTACTGAGGTCAAATTTTAATATTTGACACAAAAAATATTTTGATAAGTGCGTGAAATATATAGACTCAAAATTTAAAGATAATAGCGTAAGGTATAAAAAGGTATTTAGTAACGGAAATTGGCACACTGGAATGTTTTTAAGGGAATGGTACGTCATCTTAAGATTTATGTGTTCCTGAAGTTGTCACCAGTTAGCGGTGGTAGATCGTATATTTAATGTCAGAAGTATCGCTTGCCCTCTGCTAGCAGAGTCACTCCATTAATTTGAGGTGTTGCTTGTTTTCATACTCATGTAGATATACTCACAAGACTACTGAAAAGCAAGTGCCATAGGATACAGAAAAGTAAGAAATGAAGAGTTGTAATATTTAACTTTATCCACACTATAAAGAGTTATTAATAGCAAAGAGAGATATAGAGACAATGAGGACTTAAATTTAAGGCAATTACTTTCAGGGAGATATACTTTCGAGAAATAATATTTGAAAATTTTAATAATATTTGGCAAGAATTAAAGTTTGATTTGAAATAAATTTAACAAGTGTAGCTGATTTTAACAATTTTCCGAGTATCCAAAAATGGGCCTCTTTCCTCAGCTCCATATTACAGCAAACATTTCATGCAGATTAGTATTTCAAAGCGCGATTTAATTTCAGGGCTAAATACTATAATGCGGCAAATGAGAGATTTTGCGTTGAATTGATGCATCAAAATCAATCGGGAAGATAGGCTAATAACTTTGCCATTTCCTTGAAGCGTAAAACGTGCTGCATTAGTTCTACGAAATTCAACAGTTATTTCTTAGGAAATACAACAAACCATAACTATGAATCGTGGCGTTTATGATGAACTCAGCTTACTCAAAGGGTATCGAAGCCTATTTGTGTTTCCGTAATGATTTTTCAGCCAATATCGGTCGCGGTGCGCCTAAAGCTAGGCACACTTCCTCGTCGATATTTCCTTGCGGAGATCGCGGTTAGATATAACCTGGAGAAAGGGTCAAAGAGGGCTGGGAGAAAAAGCGATGTAGACTAAGATGAGCCAACGTGAATGTCTATTAAATTATAGTGATTATTAGAATGCTGTCAGTATTTCAGTTGTTATGTTTTGTCATTCTATAGATCATTTATGGGCGTTTTTGACTTACAATTACTTTTCGTTCCCAATGCTTGAAAAGTAAGTTTACGTTAGAAAACATGTAATTTTAAGGTTAAATTGGCTTAATATGTTTTTAAGAATTAGAATGAATTTCAACGTGTAATATGCTTAAAAATTATGTTCAACGTGCGTATATTTTAATATGCCACAAAGTATGACCAATAGAACCATATGGAAACGTGAATCCTAAAGACTACTTACAATCTATTCATAAAATGTTTTTTTTTCTTTCTTCTATTTTACGGTGTGCACGAGAGTTAAAAGGATTAAATACAAGGTCGAAATACGTAATTAACTATATTTTTCAAAGGCAAGTTAGTCTTTATTATACATATTTAAATTATTTCGCTGGACAATTTTTTATTCTTTACATAAAAAGTACTTCATCATCCAACACCAATCAGTTCTAATTTTCACTTTATAATTTATAAGCATGGGAAAATAGATTTATGATGAATTAAAATATTAATAACTAAATATCCTTAAAATTGTTTGAACGAATACCATCCCGACGTATTCTTTATGAGAATTGGATAAACTATTTTCAATTTCTCAAGCTCTATAGAATTAAAAGTTACTAAATTCCAAATTTTAGGATGAGAAACATCATCGAATTATTGAAAAGCCCTCTTCCTTCTTTTCTCATCATGTTTGGGATTGCTAGATTGAAAAATAAATCGATGTCATTTATAGCCAAGTGCGTTCCGTAAAATTATGCCCAAAAGGCATTTGAAATGGAGAATTTTCCACAAAAACATCCGCCCCAAGTATTGCTCGACTCGTTTTATTATTTGAATGAAATAAACCTACTCTTATCGACTTGAGAACAGAGTGAAATGCCGTATAGCTTGATACTCTTAAAAAAACAGTTAAATCATCTCCGAGGGGGAAAACAAGAGGATTTTTCGAGTGAGATAAAAGATTAAAGGAGAGAAAAAGGGGCAGATATAAGAGAGGCGGAGAAACGGAAATGTTGGAGTGGAGGAGGAGCGAGAGAAGGAGGAGGAGGAAGTAAACAAAAACGGCCGGACACAAAGGGGAAAAAAGGACAAGAAAGAGTGAAGTGGAGAAATACCTGAGTTAAAGAGTAGGGGGGAGTATGAAGAGGAGGGAAGAAGCCGGGTCGGGTTGAATGGGTGGTCATTCAGATGAGGCATGCTCGGGGAAGCGAGGATTGCTGGATGGGAAAACGGAAGGTTTTTTTTTTCATCAAAAATATTAGGTAATTCCGAAGCTTTATGCACAACAAGTTTACATGTCTCGACCTAAAATAACGATTAAGTTAAAAATATAAAAGAGCGTACATAACAATTTAAAATAGCGTAACTTGACTTGGGATATTGCTAATCCTTATCTTCATAATACAGTAGATTCCGGTTTATTGGGACATATCGGGACTTGTTCACTTTGCCCCAATTAAGCGGCTGCCCCAATCAGGCGAACTATCCTGTATATGGGCATAAACAAACGTTGAAATGATAGAAAGAAGAATAAAGAATGTTTATAATGCAACAAAAGTTCATTAAACTATTAATTTGATTAATAAATCAGCGAGTTTAGTTATTTTATTATAATTTTTAAGAATAATAACAATTTAGTTAATAATATTTTTCACAGCCTCGGGCCACGCTAAATGAATGTCTTTTACTAAGTCCTATAAAAGAAAAGTCCTATCCTCTTGCGGATAGTATAACAACAAGAGCTTTCAAAATAGGGCAAGAATAGTCCTATCCCTGAACATTTGTGAAAAATAAGAGTAAATCAAAGGAGGAAAATAAAAAAATAGTATTCTGAAAACAAAAATGTTTAATTTCGTCGCAAGTACAGAGTCTATGTCGCCGACTTATGGCCCAATAAAGCGGCATGCTGTCCCAATTAAGCGGAGAATACCCTGGGATATTCCTCTATCGGGTTCTGTTCTTCTAGATCTGCCCCAATTACGCGGCTGCCCCAAGTAACCGGTGGACCCATTAAACGGAATCTACTGTAATTACTTAATATCAATCTTGAATACCTTTCAAATTAACCAGGTCTAAAAGAGACACTATTGCCTTCAGATAGTTAAAAAAAATTAATGAATCACCTAAAATTGATTTCACGATTGAGGCTCAGTTTGTGCCGTAATTTAAGGAATGTGTTCCTAAGTGGTACGTAAGAACCAAAATATTTGTTGTTACTGGAAAAATAATTTCTTAACACGCGGTCATACTTCGAGCAGTCAATTGTTCAACATCGCAGCTCGCGCCGTAAGCTTACTTTAGTTATATTCCTGCTAGCTGGTTTGCTAACACGAAGGGCCTACTTGGCCTCATAAGCCTCAATGAAAAATGCTATAAAATGGATTAAAGTATACATTTTCTGAAGTATTCTTTATCAAATTCGATCATTAATGAAAATCTATATCATTTTAATTTATGATATATTTTGATGAATGAAATTTAATGAATGGCATTGAAATTGCAAAAGCTTGGAAAATATAGAAAAAAGTATTTGCTGACTTCTTAGTAAAATATAATTAGAGACTTTTTTGTATTATCTATCATAAACCGCTCTTTGAAGAGGGAAAGTGGAACAATGAAGAGAATGGAAAAAAGGCAAGGCTGGATGAGTGGTCATTCAGATGAGATATGCCGGCGAAGCTACGGGACGGGAAAGCGGAAGGAGTTGAGGGCGCTGCGGGAAGAATAAGGGAATACAGGAGACGTAGAGTTGAGGAGAAAGGGAAGGGATGTCGCAGCGGAGAAGAGAAATAAAAGGGGACCCGTGTGGATATAGAGAGAGAGAGGGAGAGTTTGGACCCTGTTTGCCCTGCGAGTGGTTTGGGTTGGGAGCGGGGTGGTGGTGCGGGTCTTTCTGTGTGTGTGTGTGCAGGAAGGTAGCAGGAGGAGATGAGGTAAGATGAGGAGGCGGATGGAAGGGGGGAGGGGTTTGGAAAGGACGTAATTAGGACGGCAGGGTGCCAAGAGCAGCGGGGTGCGCGGGTGGAGGGGTTGGACTTTTGAAAGCAGTGAAAAGGATGCAAAGCGCCTCGGAGGCGACTCGCCGCGAAGGGAGAAGAGAGGGAGGCGGGGTAGAGAGGAGTCGTGAAGGTGGAGAAGTGGAAGAAGGGGATGATTTAAGCCAAACGGATACTCAGTGTGGCGAAGAGAATGGAGGTGAACGGAGAGGAATCGTTACGGCTGGTTCAAGAATCGTCTCGGAAAACCAATTAACCCTTTATAACCCAATATAGCATAGCGCCAACCTCATAAGCAACATAAAAAATATATGCATTTTCATCTCTATTCAGTAAATATTTAAACGTGCCCTTTTGTACTGTAAAGTTTAATGGCGAAATATATGGCCGTCATAGTAATGGCGATTGAGTACAAAATTTACACTTTTTTAAAACGTGAAGTCTGCAATTGTATTTCTCCTAGAAGCAGCTCTGAGTTAGAAAAAGTTAAATCGTCAATAAATACAGTTTAAATAGACACCAGTGTATGGATGTCCTCCCAATTCAATGCTTACTTAGAATGAATTTCTCGGCTTGTACAGTGAAGTTCCTCTTGAGAGAGTAACTCCGTTGAAATCCCCCTCTGAGAGTACTTACTCCCTTAATTTACGCCCACTCCCCTATGCAACGAAACGATAGAAATCGGAATCGTTGAGATGCTCATCTCGAGCAATGTTATCACGGCGATGCCATACCCTCTCCTACCATCGCCGTTTGCTCTGATGAAGATGCCCAAGTCTGGCAACGAAACGTTGTTATTGGATCATTTGACCCATTGGTCTTATATTATTTTCATAGTGCGATGGTCTTGGAATACCAATGAAAACTCCTCTAAATACAGAATGTACATGCTGTGCAATGGTATAAATTTCACCTCGAATTGCTTGGTTATTCAAATTTCTTCCATCACTATTTATTAAGGATGCATTTATCGGCTTAAAATGTGATGTCCGGCTTTCAGGGTGTAACTCTCGTGTAATACCTTTCGAAATAGCTTGCCGTAATATTCCTTGATAAAGTATCTCATCATGAAATAGCATCCAAATAAGAATACTTTTCATCGTATCATTACCATGAAGCTGTTCCGGGAAGAAGACTGAAAATATATTAATTATTACCAAATATCGGAGCATTAGTCATTTTTTTAAAGTCATTCTTTGCTCTAAACGCAATAAGGCTTGAATTGCTAGTAAATTGCATTGTCATTTTTTTCTTGTAGAAAATTACTTAATATTATCTTATGGCAATTTACATTATGGTAAAATTAATTGAAGCGAAGTTTAATGCAAAGAAAAGGGTTACGGTACTTTAAAATCTTCTGTGTGAACAATGTTTACATTCCACAACAAGCGCCATGAAAAGAAGTTACATGGATATGGAATGGAAGCGTCTCATTCATAGATTTCCAGATCACCTCACAAAAATCTAAAATTGCTGCAAAATTATGGTGCCCAATTAGTGTAGTCATCTGCGCTCTTGCTCCGAGCTACGGTTTGGTCCTAGTTTCGGTTTTATTCCCATGGATGCTATTTTGTAGAATGGCATCGACGTGACTCATTTCATTGTTGCCACAAAAAAGAAATTTTGAAGTTAAATGAGTACTTTTCTCTTAGAGACGGAGTTTAGTGAAAAATTAGTCCATTTCTTTTTAAAGCACGAAATTTGGACGAGAATGACCAATGGATGAATTAAGCAGGAAGGATGCCACTGGCTAATCCTAGGGATGATGATGACCATTGAGTGATGATGATGATGACGAGAGAGAGAAAGAGAGAGATGGAGAAACAGGCATCTTTGTGCTCAAGGAACGGCTGGAGGATTTCTAAAGGAATGTCTGCTCGAGGGAGGATGGGTGGGTGGAGAACCCTGAAAGTATGGAGTAGAGAGAGGGGAGAGGGTTTGGAGGGCGGAACAATGCTTCTTCAGCCTCCATCCTCGTTACCAGGAGTGTGCACGGTCCTCCTCGCTTCCCAACCGGAAGAAGCACCGGGGTTGGAGGGTTGCGAGCATAGTAGGGGCAAAGGAGGGTGGGAGTCTGGGCATTGTGGCGGTAAAGGGCAAGACTGGCGGAGGGATGAGGCATTGTTAAGGAGGAGAGGGTAGTAGAGGCGGCACCTGGACTGCGGCTGGTCTCTGGGCTCCCGAGGAAGTATGGGGAAAAGAGTGGAGTCGTTACGGAAGAGTTGCGCGGGGGGAGGGAAAAAAAAGAGTTTAAGCCGGCAAGCGGGCTCGAGAGATGCTGAGTATTGCAGCCGGAGGACGGTGACCGACGGCATGAATGCATTTCTCTCTCGTGGGGGATGAGACGCACGAGGGGTGAGGCGAAAGGATTTTAGAATTGGCGGGCAAGACGAGGATGAAGTTTGGAATGTGGCGGGAGATGAAAGGAAGGAAATTACTGTATCCTTTAGAAAAAGAAATTCGTCGACTACGATTTTTAATTGATTAGCCTCTTATATCGAGGAATATTTGAGAATTAAAAAATGAGAATATATTCGCTATCTTCAGGCGTCACTCCTTAGTTTTTCGTTGAGGAAAAATATCCGCACCTCGCTTTGTGATCACCTCCTTTGAATAGGTTAAAATACTCCTGAGGCTGCACTCAGGATTAGGAAAAACTACTCCGAATAATAATGGCAAAACTACTCCAAATAGCTTCTCACATTCCATCCTTAAAAGCAGAATTCGAAATTTATTTTTATTGCAGCGACTAAATTATTCTGTCTGATAGGCAATGGCACATGAAATTCACCAAATAAACATAGGCTTAGTATTATTTAATGACATAATAATTATTTACTTGCGAAACAGCTATTGGCAGGCTAAATATTATTGCACTGCAAAATAGTTATGAATATTAAACGGCCTATGTGATATTTTAATGTACTTAATGGAAAGAGTACAATGATTTGATGATATGGCAAAACTTGAAAAAAGAAATAGCACCATAAGTACGAAGAATTTAGGGGAAAAATAGAAAAAAATAGGAAGTAGTCTTGTTGAATCTTTAATTTATCGATGTAGTGCGTTTCCAAGCATCATTTTATAGTAATATCTTTTACCTTGCAGAGGAATATTGCAGAGTGTAGGAAAACTGTAGGAGATGGAATGCAGGAAGGGTGGAGAAGTGCTGGAGGGACAGACGGGATAGGGGAGTAGAAAACTAAGAAAGAAAAACTAGAGCGACAGGTGCAGAGAAAGTGAGCCGTGGGGAGAGTTGTGGTGAGAGAGAAGGGAGGGTAATCAAGCCTTTCATTCCTTGTGAACGAAAACTGGGGTGAGTACCAGCGTATAGAGACGAGAGATGTGGGGCGAGGAAAAAAAGTAATTAAACGCGGGTTAACGTGAGCGAAGGGAGGAGGGTTTAATAAAAGGGTATGGGGCATTATGAGGAGTACATGAGGAAGGGGAAGGGGGGAAGCGAGGAGAACGATTCGACCCCAAGATTTTCCGGCCGCTGGTGGGAAAAAAAATATCATTTCTTCATCCTGGATTAGAATTGAGTGCATCGAGTAAGAAACAAAATTGCAGTAATGAGAGTTGCATCTAGGGATTGTACCTAGGGATATAGGACCCAGTGGGAGTGACACTCTAGTGCATTCAGTTTAATGATGGTTATTAGATCTTGTATTAGAGCTGTATGAGATCTGGCTTTAAGATACAGCCGTTAATGTTGCGTCGATATTAAAACTCGCAAATATTGGAGCATCACTTTCCATTGATTTAAAAGCAGTTAGTGGATTCTTGATATTTTATACCTTTTGTTTATCGGATATCATACGTTGATACAGTACGTATACATGTCTTTTGTTTATGGTGACTGACAGTTAAACCAGTAGTTTTTTTCATTATAAGAACTATAAAAGCCTCTTTGAACATAATTCAGTTTATAGCGAGCATGTTTTAAGGAAAGCTTGATATGTTTTGGGGAAAGTGAGCTTTGGCTAGTAGAATGCAAGATAATGTAATCCTACTCAACGAAATTTTTTCGAAAAATTATTGCTTTGCTTATTGTTTAGAGGTTTGAGTGTTATGATTAATTTTAGAGGTATAGATACTCTATATACGTGAGGTAATCCGTATGATACTTTTGTGGAGTTCGAATTTGTCCTAAATGTTGAGTTGTTTTATTATTCTTCGCTTAATTTTCTTTCAAAATTTAATGCAGAATGAGAATACACAGTGCTAATGAAAAATGAGTTTTAAGCTTCATTTAAATTTGAATATTTTTGGCTGGAAGAACTATTTGGCCGTGAAGTCTATGAATTATAAAGATGAGATAAAGAGGAAAAATCAATTTTCCTCAAAATAGTTTCAGAATATACTTGTTTGGTAATATAACCTTGAATAATTGAGGTTTTGTTATGAGATCGTGCCCCAAAATATTCTACACATAACGTGTTGTCCACATACAACCCTCGAAGTAATTTCATGTGTCCTGCACAACAAAAAAATCTCAATGAATTTATGCTTGCATCGAGGTGAATAGGAAATGAGAGTGATTTCAACACTTACGATCCAAACAATGAGTCACTTTAAATTTCTCCGTAAATACCTCCTGCTTAGTCTTGCCAACCGAAAGGAACATGGCAATTTGAGCACGTAGCTTTCTGTTACTTGGGAATTTCAGTAATGAAAAGGTCGCAGACCTCTTTATAAATAAAATATCCTTCATTTATTGCGGTATTCTCATTTTGGATTTTAATTTAAAGTATTACAAAATATTACAATATTTACCGCTGTTATTTTCACTAATTCATAGCTTATTTCAATTTACATTTAGAAGCTATTTCTATTTTTAAAGTCAGAATCCTTTACTTATTACTTTTTGCTAATCCTTACTGAATATCTTAGCTGATGAAAATGTCTCACTCAATATCAATTCTTGGACAAAACATGTAACAAAATTGTTATATATTCATGCATGCATTCTATTCTATTGCTCCTAATGTTATTAGCTTTTAATTGTTCTCTAGAAGTATAGAGATCTTGTTGGAAGGATTTTTTACCCTTCATTATTAATGAAAACAGTTTTGGAGTAGTGTTGGATGTAGTTTATTTCGGCTTTCATTGTTCATCGTCATACTTTTTATGTGTTGCTTGCCAATATAGCTCAACGTGACTACGTATATTAAGGTGTTGTCGGATGATATCATTCTTGACTATGAAACGACCTTTCTCGGCCTAGACAGGATAACATAAGGTGGAACTGGAATGGCATTCATAAAAATAGCCTCAAATTGAAAATTTTCCCGCAGGGAACATGGAGAAAAACATGATAGAGGCAAAGAAATGCTTGTGAATAGAGTAATTAAGTCTCAAGAAACAAAAGAACTGGAGATACGGAGTTGATAAATGCCTGAAAAAAAGGTCAAAATAAAAAGGGTAGATTGGGTTCCGTGCAAACAAAGAAATTACGATAAGGAGGATAGGCCTCTCCAACCCCATGAATTATTCATTTGTGAACTCATAGCCTTTCTCTTCTTCCTTCGTGTACAGGAGGGCACGAGGAGGTCTCGGAGATAGTGAGTGATGCATTGTGACAAAGGCTCTCCTTTCGGAAGTCCGCCCTTCATGGAAGGCGTTGGATACCCTGACCTCGCCACCGTCGCCATTAACCGAAATATCTAAGCCAAGAATCGGACAGAGCGAGGTAAGTAAAAAATCTCCTGATAAATTCGCCGCATAATTTCGTCATGTATTTTTTCAGTGGGAGTGAACCATGATTAAATATTATGGAAAATGTGATCTTTTACCCTGTGTCGAAATTTGTGACGAAATGTGATTCTTTGCGTACAAAAAAATTTCACGCTTGTCTTGGTGGAAGTTGGATATATCCATGATGAAATCTACCTATGGTGATTTCCAAAATTTAATTCACTTCTCAACTACCGACTATGGGTATGGGTATGGGTATGGGTATACTATACTTTCAGCATAACATGCTATTTTCAAGGTTTCCTTGAAAAAAATTGAAACCATGGTCGGTAGTAGAATGAGTTATGAATTAGTGTGGAAATTACCATTTGTAGTTTTATGCTGGTGATTCTTTACTCTGCGTCGTGATCGAATCATGTGAAAAAATTGTGCACATGAGGGCTCAATCGATTTTCAAGGTCTCAGTTCGCTTATTTTAGACTTATGCTGAAAACGTTTAGTTTTTCTTTGCTATGTTGCAATTTCATGGGAAAGAGACACTTATGGTAAAGAGATACATTCATCACTGAAGTATAAGAGTTTTTTTACCAAAGTTTCTGTCCCATTATCGAAAGTTATATTGGAATATTAAACCATTTTTGTTTTATTGCAGTCAGTTTAGGAGTTTTGATCTACTTTGGGAAATGAGAGAAATGAGACAAACAACAAAATATGAGTGAATTTGGTTTTTCGTCGGCAGTCTGCCGTGAGTTTGAAATGGTTTTTGAGACGGTGATATGCTCGGAGCACCCGAGACATTTGTGGCGGTGAAGTTCGTTGTCTGAGGGCAATGTCTATAGTCACGGAAGACCCTTCTCCGGACGTGGAATGTGTCTTTTTTCCGCAATCTTTTAGAAATGGCCGGGGAAAATGTTTTGAGTTTCTCATGCCATTTCTGACAGACCATAATACTTGTTACGGTGGGATGGAAGGAAGATCGTGATGTTCGTGGGTCGTTATTTTTTATTGACAGACTTATCCAAAACTTCGTGCTGCTTTTTCACTAGGTAGTGGAATATTTCCTCTTTCTTCATATTGTAATGTTTTATATAGGAGGATGACAGTGATAACATTTGAATCTATTTCGAGGAAAGAAACTCTTCGGAATAAGCATACTAATGAAGTTCATACTCTAGTACCTCAGACCATTGTGCGTCTCCTTTATGAAGAGCTATTCAATTTCATCAATCAAAAATCAAGAAAATGGTGTAACAATGCTACTTACATCTTTCTGATTTTATTTTATTACCTTGACGGAGATTTTTTTCCTCAAAATTTCATGAAAATTCTTCTCTCTAAGTACGTCCGTTTCAATGTCATGCACTTTGCCGCAGCACCTTGTATAGTGTAAGTTTGATCATCGCCGTATAGGAAAACAATGGAGCACGAAAGTGTTCATCTATCAGTTCCCATCATTCACTAGCCCTTAGTGTGCAAGACGGAGGAACTTTGTATTTTATGTAGAACTATAATTATACACTCCATATACCACTTGGTAATTCATAGAAGCGTAATTATTTCCTACGATTCTAGAATTTCAAGGACAACTTTTCTTTCCTTCATATTTATCTCCATTAGCCTGTGCCAGTGAACTTTGAGGAATTAATATGTGAAATTTGTGAACCCCTTTTTTTCGTAGCCTTCGAATATGTTTGATCTCCGGGTGGTATACTTCTTTTTTCCAGCAAGCGTATTGAAGTCACCCAAGGCGGAAGTTCTGTTTTAACTCAGCATCCCCACGTCACATTCATCCGCGCTCGCAAAAGAAGTTTTATAACCGGAGATGGAAATATTGATCGTTAGGCCCTTCTATTTGTCACGTCGCTACATCTGTTCAATGGGCATTCCTTTTCCATCTCTGTCAACAGAAAGGGGTGCCGTTTGCCATTGGCAAGGGATTATTGATACGAGGATTTGAGAGCACACACTCACGCTGTCATGAGGCGAATGAAGCAAAAATCGGTCGATTCGAGGCGGAAATCAAGGAATGAATAAGTGATATGAAGTGAAACGCTTTTCTCAGGAAATCGCCATCGCTTCATAAAACCAACACGTTCATTTCTATTAAAAACATCGCCGGCATCCGCGTTTCTTCTTTTTTTATTTCACTGCCGCACTCAGGAGCGAAAATGCGGCTTCCAAAGATTTCGGATTTCAACCTTGCCTTAAAAATAAACCATTGAAATCTGCAGGCATAAATGAAGAGAATTTTTGTCGCTCGCTAAATTTTTTTGAAGGATACATCAAAGAGGCGTATCTTTTCTAATTCCTTACCTTTATTCCTTAATATATATATTAAAGATTTGGATGAAAATTGCAAGGTAAAAGTTAAAAAAATTAACATTCGACGTGGTATTGATTTATCAATGCTTCTTTGGTACACCAATCTTCAAAAGAACGTTCTCAATATACTAAGGGCGAACCTAAATGTAAGATATTTATTTGTGGAATTTATTTTTGTAAGATTCTCACACATTAGGATCCATCATTTATTGCACTTTATCAAGTTTTAAAGACATTTTCGTAGTGTTATTTCATTTTATTGACAAATTTTACACGAAGAGCTCTTTCGTTTTGTTACATAAATGACCGAATCTATTTCTAATTCTTAGAGTATTTGGCTTTGCTTTTTGGTTCCTTAAAATTTAATCTTTTCTTGATAAATTGTTGCGGGGTATTAAAATGAGAAGATATGAGTTTTCCTGGATTTTCATTCTGTAATGGTTCTATTTATAATATTCTGTTTCTTTCATTTTAACCATGATTAATCGGTATTGGATCCAATATGGTTTTATAAAATCACCTGCTCATATTTGTTATGATGTTGCACTGAGTTATATATTTTTTGTTTGAATTGGTTTATACCTAATTGAATTACTGAACAAAGAGATATCAGTCAGATGCGTCAAAATTCCATAGTTGTTCTGCAAGTAAGGAATAATAGCCGATATTACCTGCATAGTTATCTTGGAAGACGCTGATAGTCGTTTCCTTTCTTACATTGTACCTCAACCATTATATTTCCCCGAATAAAGGAATAATAGGATTAATTCTGAATCGCAATCCTTCGGTAACATGCCCTATAAATTTCAAAAGAATGTGGGCCCACTTAGAAATTCTCTACGCTTTTCTTATTTCTTCCGTGGAGCGGAAAATGTCCGTCCTCTCTATTTTTATCTTCTCATCTCTTGGTAAGGCCTGGTCTGGAGAATTATCTCGGGGTCTCCGCCATTGAGAAAGTAAAGGCAGTCATTGAGGGACCGTGATGAACGGTTCCCCGTGGGCCACGCTCAGAGCAAAGGGAACTTGGGAAGGAAAACAAAAGAATGCTTCTCGCCCGGTCACTAGGGTGCTTCTGAATCGTTCTTTTCTCATCCCCCTTGGAAGAAAATCTCCTCTTTTTGCCATTTCGCATTTTAAATCAAGAAATCTTGCTTCAGCTAACCATTTTATTTAATGTGTTTTCGTACTTGTAGAAACTTTATGTGGTATTCTGACCAAAAGTAGGAAGAAATGGCTTTTACCCGCAAGAGTATGTCGTTTGATGGATTTTTCAATAGAATTTTTACTTATTAAATCATACGTATCATTGCTTGTTTAAAGTAAACTTGTGACTTTTTGCTGGACTACTATTTTCTTTCGTAATTTTTAGAAAATAGTTATCCTAGAAATGTTTATGGTTAATATTTTCAAGAATTAATAGTTGGTTAATTTGCTTACTTAGAATTATGATATCCCTTTTTAAAATTCTTCTTTTTGCGCCTTATATTTACTATCACGTTTTGTAAATGCCGATTGGGCTTTTCTAACGATTTATTTTTTATCATTGTTTGCTATAGAGGAAGAGAAATCAATTTTGCCGAGGAATAAATATTCACTATAACTGATTGAAATTCCTTGTTTTAGGTTGTAGCTTCAGAAGTTATAATCAAAACATTTAAAATTTAAAGTAACCTTTTTTCAGCTTTTCAACTTATGAATCGAGAACATGATTGATTGCTGTAGTATAAGTAAAAGACTACACCGCTATGCATTTTTTGAGTGAGCTTAACCTCTTCCAACAGAGGTAATATGCGGATATGCTTTGTCTACTGGTGATGTCCATGCATTGATATATAATCTTATCTTGGTATTCAATTATCGGTCTCAAAAATATCTCCTTATGGATTGGTTCAATTAGTCCATAGAAGGTGGTAAATTGTAATTATTGGAAGAAAATAAAGCACAAAAAGCTGTGAAGTTTACCGTCAGTTATGGATCAATCTTTTATGCTGAATTTTTCATTCTAGTGCGTTATGCAATCAACGAAATGAACAATTTTACGTTTGTGACTTAGGTAAATCAGTCTTCTGAAAAACTTTTGTATGCACTCTATTAAATTTGCTAATTGTGCAATTCTACCAACAATTCTGAGAATTTACTCTTCCTATTAAGAAGAGCATATATTCTCATGAAAAATTAGTAATGAATTTGGAGTTTGAAACGTTGACATCAAGGAAAAAGTAATCCGGTAGGAGGCCTGGGAAGAATTCATCCAAATCATTCGCCGGCAAAGCATTAAATCACATTTCACATGTAATCACTTTATACACTGAATAATACAAGCTAATATATTTCCAAAAATAGAGGTTAAATTACTGTCAAAATTTACAAAATAAACATTTTATTCTTCATGGTATTCTATGAAATATATACGTATTCGTCTAATCACAAGGTCATAGAAACAAAATTATAGTAGCGTAGATAGTAGCACATGCTCCGTTTGTATTTTTACTAAACTTAGATATAAGAAAAAAAACACAACGAAGAAATTAATATGAGATCAACAATTGATTAAGGAAAAATTAACCCGGCGGGAATCCCGAGAAGAGTTTACCCACAGTGCTTACATATCTTGAAATATTCTAACCTCTTATTCTGTTCCCAAGTTTTATGTCACTTAAATAGGTTATACATAAATGAGCCTATAATATTCTTCACATGCGTGGAGACTTGAACTTTTCTGAGATAGCTCTATCATTTCCTACTTCAAATTCATTACGACATTTTCTTTGTTTTATACCTTGGTCATCCGTCATTTAATGCACGTATCTTAACTTATCTCATTTTTTAATTTGGGAAACTGAAGCGTTTTCAGATTTAATGGCAAGGAAAATTTGTGCGAATAAAGTAATCTATACCTCCTTTATATTGCTTTCAAATGGTTACAGTTGTTACAGTGTACCATGAAGCATTTTAATTCCTGAACATTTAATGTACTCACATTGATTTAATTTATTGTGTATTTTTAATCTTAATTTTTCGAAAATGCTTCAGTAATTTTTCAAATAATTTTTTATATGCAAAAATGCCAGTTATTCACCGTTATTCTCTGAGAAAGAAATACAAACTAGACACCATCTTATTATAGATATAGTATGGTATTAAAGCATAAATATTTGAATAACGAAACATTTTTTTTTTTATGTTCCATGAAAAATATTTTTGTCCAACAATGAGTTGGCTTGGAAAAATTCTCCCCATTAAGACCTCTCCTATCGTATGGATTTTTCATCTTCCAAACGCACGGGCTCTTTTTCGAGCACTCGACCCACTTTTTACGAGTTCTGATTTCTGCAACGCTATTGAAGACCTACAAACTCTTTTATTTGAGTTGGCAGCAGTTGACGAACCACAAACTCCCTCTAAATTGTGATGCAGATTCTCATGTCAATTGTTGCAATGACTAATATACAATGTATCAGAACTGTTGATCTGGAAATGCGAGCTTTTCTGATTCACTTTTTAAGCTTTATTCTTCCAATATTTATCCTTTGAATGTGAAACTTCTACCATCCGCTCCTATTTTGTACATAGTAATGTCATTCCTTCTCGGCAGTTTATACTTGGTGAGAAAAAATTCGCGCAGAGTGCAAAATCACTTTTCAAGAATTAGCTAAATTTAAGTAAAGGAGAAAAATTTTCCTTACCTTGTTGATCATCAATCATATCTCTCCTAATGCCGATAGGACAGGAATCGTCCTCATAAATTGAGAGATCGGAATAAAAAATATCCCTTAATCCGAGGGAGAGGCTTATTTTTTGACCAAAATGCGGAGGAAGGGAGACGAGGAAATCTAACATTTCTTCGGAAAAGAAGACTGGCAAAGGAAGTCCAAGGAGGGAAGGAAGAGAGGGAAAAAGGCAGGAGAATTCTCTGCGGATGGGAATATAACGTTAAGCCGTGCTTCCCACGTCAGTCAGTCACATGGGCGGCCACCCTTTCCCCCTGCGAAGATCCCTCCGGCCCATACTCCCAAACCACCGCCAGAAGCCACAACATCTATCACGGCCCGCCGTCCCACTCCATATTCACCAATCGCCCTCCTCCATCCATCCCCTCCCCACCCCCTTTCACGATGTCCCCCTCCCTCTCTCTTTCTCTGCCTCCCCCTCCCACCTTTCCAACTATCAAAACCTGTCCGTCATAATTCCATTTCATTCCCACTCCTCTTCTCCTTCCCTTCCTTATTTCCTCCATTTTCCTCTCTTTTGCTTCTTTTCCTCAGCCGTCGCATGGAATCCTTCCTATTTTCCGTTTAAGTAGCCGCTTTAAATGCCCTTTTTGTCGATTTTTCTATCATTATGTTGGATATGAAGTTGAAAATAATTCCTTTCTTGCCCGTAGCACATCACTAGTGAAGTAGCATATCACTAGTGAAGCGATTTGCTAATGCAATTTGAAAATTTTAATTTTTTGCATAGAATCGTAATTCAATTTTTTGGCTTATACTTATTTAGTAACATTCTTTTTGTCATTTTCCCTGCGTCTTTATTCAAAGTTTTTAATTTTTTTTATACGGTTAGTTATACTGTTAATGGTCATGATATGATATGATAATCATGGATTCAGTAGTCTTTTGTATTTTTCCATTTATTTCAACACTTAGCGTGCCAGTTATATTATGCAAAAAATACATCATAGTAGATTGCGTCTTAATGATTTATAGAAAAGGAATCTAAAATCAGGTATTAAAAGTAGAAAAGGATTTTGTGTGAAACGAAGGTAATTTTTATTACTTAATTTTTAAATTATCTCTCAGAAATGAAAAATCACAGTTGAAAATTATATTAAAATAGGTATCGCTAGCGTTAGATCTCTACTGCTGGACAGAGTATCTAAAGCCAGGGTATTGCGCTACTTTGACTGAATGTCTCTTTTGCGCGTGGCTGTGCGAGGCATATTTAGTTTGTGGATTATTCAAAATCAGATAACTGTAAACTTTTTCGTGCTAGAACCAATATTTATTATTAGATTTTATTCAGTCATGTTTTTATAGGCAGGATTCAGAGCATAATTTATATTTGCACAAAGCCTACGAGGTGAACTTTAATGAAGCTTAGATAACTCTATTATCCAGCGAATGAGAATGCTTGTTGCATGTTGAAAATTTTGAAATTCTCGAAGTGGCACCATTTATCTACAACTTAATCATTATTTTCATTAAAAATGTTGCTCTTGAAAAACATAACACATTTGGAAACACAGCTTTTCAGTAATGCATAATGAGTTTCCGATACAATTACGATTTTTGTTTCATTTTCGAAACGTTAGTTGGCTATTAAATTTGGCTCGAAAACGACTGATATAGAAAATTTCATTCAGTTCAAATCCATAAAAATGCCTTATTCGCACAATGCATGCTTAAGAATTTTTTTGTTGCGACAAAGGGCAAGGGTTGGCGAAAAATATGAAATATTCCCGTGGAAGCTTGCTAAAGGAGAACTGTTTGTGATATTGCGCACTTTTTCTCGATCAAGGGGAGTGAAGAACTCGGGGCAAAAAGTGATGAAGGGAGAAGGGGGTGGTTGGTAATGAAAGGGGCGTCATATAGGCCTAGGGGCCCGGGGATGGGTTGGGGGGAGTGGACGGGAGTTAAGGCGACAGTTCCCTCGGGAATCTTGTGGGCGGGAAGGCACATTAGGCCATGGTGCGACCCGGGGAATTGGAGAAAAACGCGGCCAATTGGTGTCTGGCGTGAAAAAAAACGTGAAGCAAAGGATTTGACGTTTCTTGGAATGGAAGGAGGGCAAAGTGTTGACGAGGGAGGAAGTGTAGGGAGTTGGGGTGGGTGAGAGATGGGCAAGATTGAAGCTTACGTCTTTTCGGCTGGTTGGTTGACGTAATCCTGTGGGAAGGAGGAAATATTAGTGTGGAACGGAAGGGAGAAGGATAGAGGAAGATTGTTCCTTTGGCCTTAAGAGAGGATCGACTGTTACCTGACTTTTATGAGAGAAAATTCACGCAGAGCTTCAGCATTGATTGTGCATCCAATGTGTATATTTTATTAATGTCAAATTAACCAATTTACTAAATATTTCATTTTTAAATACGATTGACATATATTTATTTAGAAATATGGATAGCCATTATATTCACCCTGACTAGCACTGAAATATGACCTTGTTGTTTGTGTGGGCCGGCTAGATAGTAGTTAGTGTTATCGGCCCTTAGAAAATGCCAAAGAAAACGTTTTTCCTATCAATAAGATTAATTGGGGTAAATTTTGATTAAATTTAGCATAAAACCATGTTATTAAATAAAAAAAATACGTGGTGCTAATAGTAGCGTCGGCGTCATCCTGGATTTTCTTCGGCTTTCCAGGAAAGTAATGTAGGCATTACTGTAGAGGTTGATATTGATGCAGTTTAATGCTTAAATTTGATTCCACTTCTTTATTATAAAAAAGAACTGCCCTTATGAGATGGATTATTAGTGCTTGAAAAATAGTTGCAATGATTATCAATGTATTATTTTAGAATTATTCAAGAATTAAAAAGAACATTATCTTTCATGTTGTAGTTGAGGAATATCATCTGTTATTAAAGGCCCTTTACTACTTGGAAAAGTCTGTGTACATTATTTCTGTCTCCATTAAATGTGGCCAACTGTCTATTTTATCCCGGTCATCTCGGAAACAAAAAAGGTTGATAGAATTCTTCAAACTTGGTCTTTAAATCCATCGCCGTAGATTGGCATGGTCCACTCTAAGAGCCAATGACATTCTTTCTTATATCTGTGGTATTATGATGCAGGTCATAAAAAGACTACCTATGCCGGACTATATCCTGGATGATGTGAATATTATACTAGAAATGGTTGGTCTCTGAACGAAATTGAAAAGCTAAAATGCGAGAGAATGAAATAAGTAATTAAATTGATTATTGAATGTGCGTATGGTTGTTGATAGAGTTCCAACTACGAGAGCTATTGCAAGGAATTTCTTCGACCGAAGTAGGGCAAAGGTGGACAATAAATTGAGCTGGCAAACGGAACGTAGTTTGTTGGATCAAAATGATTCTGCGAGGTCAAGCCACTGAAGTCAAATTTTTATTTTTTGGAATCATTCTGTACCTTACTTCCTTTTATGTTTCTCTCTGTCTCTCTCTATCTATCTCTCTCTATTTTAGATCTCATAGCCAACTCTTATCTCTCGTCTGAACCACATTCTTCCCCTTCTACTTATGATTCTATTCCTATCATTTCATTCGGAATTTCTGCGGTAGGTCTCCTAGAACGATTCATTAAATATGCCCTAGTTTTGAAGGCAAGAATTTCAATGCATATTAGCTAACTTTAGGTCGAGGAAAAAGGACTATTATTTGCATAAAGCCCTCACGGCTCTTTCGTCAGCGAATGCTTTGTGAACAAATGCAGCATTGCGGGAAGAAAAATTTGCTGCACATCCTGCAGTCGTTACAGTTCCCTGTGTGGCAATTTGCGCGATTATTCACTCAAGGTTGAGCCTTGACCTTTAACTCCTCCTTTAACCACTCTCATAAAGATCTCGAAGTTTTAGGACTACTTATTGTATGGTGTAAGTAATGCGTGAACGCATTGGTGATTTTTTCCTGCACAGCCGGTTAGTGCCTAACTTTTTCCCCCTCTAGTTTTAAGGTGTTTTTTTTAGTTTACAAGCCTCGGGTAGAAGACACTTAAATCTTGCTTTTCTATAGTTTATTAATATTGACTTATTTGAAAATAAGTTATTGCTAGAGATAGGCCTTAAATGCTACACAAAATATCTCCTACTCATGCTCTCGGAAAATTTAGGGAATTAATGAAAATCTTGGTAGTTATCATTCAAATACTTTTATTTCAGAATGTACCTAAGTAAAGATCGTTAGAATGAATGAACACATTAACAATCAAATCCGTACAGTTGCTTATTGTCTATTTTGCTCACATATCAAGCGAAATGAACGGAAATATAGATAATTTTACCTGAGTGCACTTAGAAGTATAGGGTATTCACTTTTCTCAATGCCGAGCATTGCTGATCATGACTCTAGTAAGGGGTCGTATTCCACCTGTTTTCACAAAGCCTAATCTAAAAGTGAAATTGAAGATTGGGGATAATTTAGACTGCCTGTCTAATACTTTCATGAATGATTTTACTTATTTGTATGCCTATTTTATGGGGCTATCCTCCAAGAACTATTTGTTTGCATTTTTGCGATTATAATTTTTGTTATCAATGTTGATCTTGTTAATTACTCATGTTCTACAACTACCATGGCATGTAAAAATAATGTACTGTAGCATTTTAAGCCACTGCCATTAATTATACAGGCGCATTTAACAGATTATTCATTTTAAACATTTATTATGTATGGCATGGCATTTATTATGTATGGCATGGCATTTATTATGTATGGCATTTATGGCATGTAAACAAAATATATTGTAAAATTGTTGAACCACGTCCATCAACCTTAGTAACGTATCAAACAGTTTCGTTCCCATATTTGAGTGTTACACTTAACCTTAGCATACCATGTCGTATCTTTTCCACGTGTACTCCAACTTCTTCATTTTTTTTAGATCTCTCTCTCTCTGAGTAAGAATGCAGTGAAAAAGCGATCGGTATGAGAGATAAGAGTTGAGCGAGTTGTTTGGGAGAGAGATTCCACGGGTGCGATAGTGGCGACGACACCATTTTGAAGATGAAGGCGCCGTAAGATACAACGTCGTTCGAGAGAAAAATGAGGAGCAGGTTATCTTGCCCATTTGAGAGATTTTTTTCCCGCCAAACTGCTCCCTGATCTCGTCACCCGGACGACCCCATTTGAAACAACCTCCAACCACTTCGAGTGGCATGCTGCACGGTGCTTTACGAGTCTTTAAAGTTTGCGTTAAGGGCTTAAGCAGCGTCTTATTACTTGCCCTGTGCAATTATGGTATTAGGACCGAGTGCCTGCACATTGACTGGGGAAAATTACTTTGCTATGGATGTGTTTCATTATGAGTAATACGTTACGAACGAATGATGTGGAAAAAGGGACAAAATAATGATGGCTGGACACCAAATAAATGACAAAAATTGGCGTAGTTAGAAATATGTTTCTCAGGTGTAATTGATAACGCATGCGTTCCTGAACTAAAGTGTCCTGGATCTATGTCTAAAGCTCAAAAGAGGTGTATGTTATTACAATAGTATACTATGCCCGCGACTGCAAGAGTATATCTTTATAAAAAAGTAAGTTAGGCGATCTGTAACTTCCTTGACTCCTCACCATCATTTCTATAGATTGCTGATAGCTGTTGAACTTGTGCGAAAATGATAAAACCGAATGTTGCGAGAAAAGTATCCCAAAAAGGTTTTAGAGTAAATCTGAATCAATATTGACGGAATGATGCTACATCATTTATATTAAGTATTTGAAAGCAGTAGGTAGGTATCTGAAGATATTCACACCTGGAATCATTTTGAGTAAAATATTGTTTTGCATAAATATTGTATAATAGATTTTTTATTGTGAAGAATAGGCCAATGAATTTTATGATACCGTCAACTATTTTTAGTGTGAAGAATGAGCACTTATATCTTTTTCCATTTTTAAATACACAAAAACGACCTTCTTAACGCTTTCTCAGCTCAGTTGATGACGTATCGAGCCCATGACAAGCAGGTTAACCTCTTCTCATATATTACTCCCTTGTATTTATCGCGCGTGGTTCGTGGTTATTTGCAGGGGTTTAAGTGATTCCTTCCCTTAATGAGTGGCTCCCTTGGAACCAGTAAACGAGGTGGAAATCTAATGACGTCACCAACTCATAAAAAGTGTGCGGTAACTTTTGGGTATTTTTATTTTAAACTATGGGAGAATGGCTGAATGAGGAACATTTTTTCTTCATCGCAGTTTATAATAATCTTTCATATATGTAGCAATGAATTTATCTCTTTCAATGAATCTTTAGATCTGATTGAATTAATCCATTACTTAACATTTCTAGAAAGAAAACTATCCGCACTGGTGATTTTTTATTGCTAGGTTTCATTCAGGAATTTTTCATTTTTATGTAATTTTAATTTTTAACCTATGCGAATCACTTTAAACTTTATAATTTAATCTTCAAGAATTTGCTTTTAGCATTTTGGAAATATAAACAAAGGTATTGGGTTGGTGCTGAGATGTTGATTACGTCAGGCACATGATGTACAAGCTGCAAAACGTAGCACCTTAGACCGTCTAATCTGTCAAGAGTGTTTAGAAATAAGTGAAGGACATTCGAGGCCAATGCTTGAGGTCGTGAAGAAACGGAAACACTAAGGCAAGATTCGGTGATGCCATAAACTCGGCTACGAAAGAATTATGACCTTTAATC
The DNA here is from genome assembly GCF_921293095.1 of Ischnura elegans. Taxonomy (NCBI): domain Eukaryota; kingdom Metazoa; phylum Arthropoda; class Insecta; order Odonata; family Coenagrionidae; genus Ischnura; species Ischnura elegans. The sequence continues at coordinate 45,350,898 of NC_060246.1, forward strand.
ATCCCCTGCAAAAAGCTAGAGAAGGATCGATAAACGGAAAAAATCGTGTTCCTTTATTTTTCAAACTCTACAACGGCTAAACTCTTGAACACTAGTAAACGACATTTACGCTCGAATTCAATTTTGTCCCTAATTTTGTACATCAATGCACTTCTCGTATTCTTCATTTACCTGTTGTACTTACTGCTGCTGTACCCTTACCACGATTTTGAACTTGGGCGTTTTGGAAGATAAGCAACTTCAGACATAAGCAACATTTCTTAAGCTCAGATTTTCTCATTATCGGAATCTTATATATTAGTCTCGTCAAAGGGTATAATTAGTAAAGCATTTGAGGCCATGGATCATCTCTATAATGCATTGGAATGTTAAATTTTACCAAGTATTATGCATTAATCGCGTCAGTAGGTAGAGCAGACAGAAATGTTGTGGAATTAATCATCTCAAATATTTATAATAACGTTTATTTACAAGAAAAAATATATAAAAATGTTACAGTCTAGGGGAATCATAATTGCGGCATGTTTGTATTTTCTGGCACATCATTATTTTGTCGTCTATCTTAAATGGCTCTTTTATACATATATTGCAGAGAGTTATTTCCATTTAAACTTCACATTGTATTCTTATAAATCATTTCACAAAGATAACTCGGTGACAGCGTTCGTTCTCTGCTGCAAGAGCTTGCATATTTGCAATTGTTTGGAACAACAAAAAGGCGAAGGACTGAAGATGCTCTCTCTTAGAAGTGGAGAATCACTTTTCTCTCCTTTTTTTAGGAGAATATTTTTTGCAATACATGCTCTGAGAGTTTATCGTGCTTTTGTCTCGTTTCTTTTTCATAAGGAGCAGTTTGCGGCTGGCTCCGCAGCTTTTGTGTTCGGGTAAATAGTGCATAAGAACACAGTGTTCAAGGTAAATAGCTTTCTTTCTTTCTTTCTTTATGGAGTGCATTGGGTCTTGTGTATTTTAATGGAATGGAAAAGGATTTACTGCTGGGAGAAACGAACATATATTTTACTAGGAAAGCTTCATCAAGTAAAATGTCAGACAAACGCGCAATCCATCAATTCTAATGGCACGGAATTATGGGACTACATTTACCCATAATACTTAATTTGGAAAGCTACATTCTCTTTCGTTAGATTGTGAGTACTTGTATGAATTGTTGAGTCATAAGTTAAAAGGAAGTTTCTACCCACTACACTCATTACCTAAATTTATGCATTTTACGCTTTTCATCGATCGGCAGCTAAAGTTATTAAAATTAGACCCTTGGAAATCAGCTGAGTTGTAGATATTTTGATCACTTTTTTCACAGCAATGGACCCGGGCTTAGCTGTTTTAGTGAAAAAATATATATCTCTAGCTGATTGTAACAATTTGTTAAAGTAGTCTCATAAATTACGCTTAATCATAACTTTCAGCCACCAGTAATTGAAAATGTAATCAAATTGACGTATTGAGGAATGCGCATTCAGAGTTTAAATTAATATTGATAGAAGCTATTACATTTACTGTTAAGTATGACGGAAAAGGTTAACTTAAACTGTGAGAGCATTGCATCGCTTCAGGAGACAAATTATTTTCCCTTGACGGGAAACTCCCGTGATAGATGCACCAAAAGTCCCAAACGAAGGAGTCTAGCTTTTATTCCCCGGCGCCGGTGTACGGTGAAAAGGACGGATAGTCGAGGTAGTCTCATTGAGCTGGGTGGCTAACGAGAATGTCGGAGACTGGTCAGTCACCCTCTTCCAATTTCAATCAATTAAATGGACGGGGCGGCTGAAAAATGAGGAAAGTGACACGATGGCCATCTCCTCTAACGAATTCAAAGCTCTTTCGTGCCCATATCCACGATCGAACCTTCAACGAGGAATTTCCGTCATGCTTCCCGCATTGCTCAAGCAATCTTTCCTCTTACCTCTCAACGTGAAACTCGGCGTGTTTGTTTTTTCCCATCCAACGTTAACGAACTGAACCGTCTCATCCTCTATATTTCACCCATCCTTCCTCTCTCTTTCACCACTTCTACTTCCTTTCCACGGTTGCCATGACCTCGCAGTACCTCATAAGCTTCGTGCCGCCTCTCTCCAAGAGCGGAGATGCAATAGAGGCCATCTTGAGGGACATGCCGACAATATGAGCCTCATGGAATGCCTCTCTATACCAGTCCTCTAAGCTCCCCAGTCCAAGATTCTCTTCATTCTCGACCATCGTCGCAGTCAATTGCGTCCTTTTTTCTCTTTAAATAACCTGTATTCATTATGAGGAACGCTCATTTTATGCTTCCTCCTCTAGATACTTCACATCTCTTTATCGTAATATATATATATATATATATATATATCCATCCTTGAAATTCAGACCAGGAGACTCATCTTTCAGCACTTCAACTTTAGCTTAAGTGGCAGCATATGAAGCAGAATCTTCAAGCTGTTCATTATAGAGAATAATGAGGCATTTTGATGCGATGAGAGGAATGTTCAAGTTTACTTATTTTATTTTACAGACTGTTATTAAGCTTTAATAGAAATAACTTTTATAGCACATTCTTCTATTCTAATTAAAATGTTTTTTTTTATTTTAATGATATGATGTGAAGATAACTTTAGACAAGAAAAAAATAAGAACATGGAAAATATGCGTAAAAACTTTTCTGAAATATAAAATATATAAACCTCACGTTGTTAATATTGTTTCTTTCAAGAATTACTAACAGTTTCTGATTCCATTGGTAACAAATAATGCATAGAAAATGGAATGAGAAAGTATGATAGTGATGATAAAAATTCATGAGGCTAAAAATGTCTCACCATAAGAAATTGAATTAGCAAAAATATTTCAATGGAAATAATAATGATTTTCAGGTTGGAATTTAGCGTGAAGTAAACAGATTTTCAAGTTTCTCGCTGTTGGCATATCAATAGTTTCATTAATTTTCGTGGCAAATTGATTTTTTTATATTTTAAATGTGTATATGTTGTTATCCTATGGAAAAGTAACATTTTAATTCTATTGATTCATTTTACGCCAGGATGTACAATTCTAGTAGGAGACATCGAAAAAGTTTAAGGCTTTACATTACTATCTGGTGACAGCGTTTTCAAGGTATTTTGGTTATAAGAATTTATTCTTTTCATCTGGAAGGCTGAAAATATACCTTTTAATTTACATCCCGTGAGTTTTTTTTGATCGGCAGCATTTGATGATGGAATGCATGCATTTTTGTCGATATATATTACGTCCTCGAAAATTTTCCCGCCTACAACTAGCATTTTATTGCCTTACTCCACGTCGATTTTACGCGAATATGCTAAGTTAGGCTTAAAAATTTTAAATATTTTTATTTGGTTTTAAACTTTTCTGTTATTTTGAAAGAGATATGACACTCAACGTTTTTTTAGATAAACTTTCAATCGATGCAATGTATATTCTAAGACTGCGGATGGTTTTTTTAGATTTTGTTCTGTAGAATAAGTGTGATTTTAAATCATCTTGGAAAATATTTAATCATCTAGTTATTTCTCTTTCAATTGCGATTTACTCTTCCTCTTTGTGGAATTCAGCGTCTTCGTCACATGGCCGAGGCATATTATAAATTCAATTACTACTATGACCATCATCATTAGTCAACAATCCTAAGATCGCAGAATGCAGCTCTCTATTCCTCTCTCTAATCCGCTGGCCTTTTCATAGCGACGTATTTCTTTTATATCCTTTATAACCTGTCCTACGCAACTCATCCGAGGTCTTCTCTGCATTTCTTCGCTTCTACTCGTCCGATGACTGTTTTCACCAGGCCACCATGTCTCATAATATGGCCATACCCTTTTTATAAAGAATCATTCCTTATTTTCACCCTCGTAGCATCCTAATACAATTTATCGTCTCACCTCTCCCACACATTTCCAATTATCTTTTCTTTCCGCATTGATCCATTGAAACTTGTTGCCCATGAGGCGTTGTTGTTGGCTGGGATGACAAAAAGCGTAGAATAGAAAAGCCTATAATAACGAGAAAATAATGGCTTGCTTTGCCTGCTGACGGCTCGGAAATGGGAAAACTTATCGATCGACTCGAGGACGTGAACAAAGATGCATGAGGATTTAATTAATAACGTTTTTTTATTTTCTAACGACTCTAAACGGATCATGGGAGGAATAAAAAATACTATAATAATTTGTAGAATAACTTTTTAGTTTAATCATAAAGTCTCTTGTGTGTGGAAATGTCCTTTTTAATGCCCAAACAAATATTTTAGGGTCATTGAGACCGGATTTTTAATTAAAAAAGAGTATAAAATTATCATATCACACTCTAAATGTGGAATATTAGCAATGAAACTGAATCCTTTAGAATGAAAAAAAGGGTTGCAGTGATGGTAATCCACGATAATCCATTCCCATTTCCTTAATTATTTGCTAAAACGAATAAATAAAGCTTATAGATTTGGTGAAAAGGATAGCTGGCTTCTTTCATGTGGTAATCAGCGTTTGGATGTGAAGTATATAATGTGCGTTCCGGGTCAGGAAACTTAGATTTTATGGATTAACTTATCTGGCTGAAAAATCTTGTATAAATAAAGTACTATACTTCTGACATCCTATTCTCGTCTGGATGAATAAAATGCTCACACATTAGCTGTCTGAAGTGTGATTTTTATGAGTCATTCCTTAATAATAAAACACATTGCTATGCATGCATTATATTCCTCTCAGAGAAGCTTTTTTTTCCCATACCGGAGTCTCGATTACACCAATGGTGAAAGAAAGATAATCTTTCCAAGGTTGCTTCAACACTTCCGCTCATGATGAATAGTTCTGCGAAATAAAGAAAATTTGGAATCTGCGTCTGCATTAAGTAGAATCCAAAGAGCAAATTTCAGTCCCAGCCATAACAGAGCCAATGAGCGGGGACAGAAATACCGCCTTACTTCTGATGGAGGGGACACCTTCAAAAGGTTTACGACGTAGAAATAAAGAAAACGGAACCACGGCGAGGAATGGAAATTGGAAGCCAAATACGGTTCTCGTCGTCCTCCTCCAAATGATGTTGAAAACAGGATGGAACCAGTCCTGGGGTTAGGACGGGTGAACTTATGAGAGGGAATTGGACGGTCACATCCTCTGCTGGAGAGGAGCCGAACTAGCCAACCAAATTTGCATGGAGGACTGGCGGAATCTCGATAAGAACCCTTTTCATCGGGAGAGGTCACACATCTACTCTCAAAATTCCGCTATTTTTCCCTCATTGGTCTAGTTCCGTGGAATTTTTGATGATTCAAACCACTCTTTATAGAATTTTCTGGGTATAAAAAAAACATGTGATCATACTCCTTATGGAATAGACAGTGACCGCAATGAGCTCACGGCCAGTTCCTGAATAGACCTATGCATCCAAATACTCTTTTAATTCATTGCTTCCTTGATTTATCACTTTTAACCTTATCATTTGCTTTCTGAACCTTTACGATCAGCTTACAATTTAACGCCAGCAGAAACATTATTTGTACCTGAATTTTCTATGATTTTTGACCCTATAGAGTCCTTATTTTTATTTTGCCCTTATTCTTTCGTACTGAGAAGGCTACTTGGAGGAAAGAAGATTGTGTTATTTCAGTGAAAATTTCGAAACAAGCTTTCATATTTAGTACAATTATATTTAAAAATGTTTTGTATTTAGTTTACATTTTCTCGAAACGGCAAAATTAAATTTTCTCTTGTTTTTTTTTGCAATACTGAGGTTGTAACCGGCTTAAGTTTTATCTTGCCTGTCTATATGAGTAAATATTTCATTGATGTAGTTGAACTTTTGTGCATGGTCCATCAATTTATGTCATAGTATAAATTACAGGAAAAATTAAATAACTGCATTAAAGCTATGGTTACCGTAATAAAATTCAATAATAATTATATGCATGAATCAGGCTAAAGGTTTTCCAAGATAGCAATTACAGATTTAATATATTTTCCCTAATATTGTAGGTTAAGCAATAGGAATACAAACCTATGTATAAAGATTTTTTTATCATGAACTTTCTTTGAACTCAAATGTATCTTTCCTATAAAAATTTTCCATGATAACATGCATCTTTTATGACTTCAAAATGCAATTAAATAATTTAAAGACATACTTTCGACAGTTTCTTCCATACCCTTTAATCATCCATGTCAGTAGCAGAAACCCTTTTCGATATTAACGCTGCTGGAAGGTGCTAATCATTTTTAATCCGCGTCCTAACAACTGATGTTTATTTCAATTTTTTAAATTTAAAATGGTTCATGTCTATAATCATTCAAATTACATCGTAATTAATGTAGAAAATGTATAAAATACTAGTGCCATTTTTAGCTTTCAGAGTCAGGTACTTTTTTTTAAAACTATTCTCTATGCAATCTTCCTTTTAGCTTGCTTTTTGTGATGAACGCATTTACCGATCAATTTAAAATCAGGAGCAAAAGCCTTTCAGAGGCAGTTAGTTAATTTCCGGGAAAAGGCAATTATGTACAGGAATTTGATTGTGATATCAGTATCCAGTGTGATTATAGTCAGTCCCTAAACATTCTCCTTTGCAGTTTTATAAATATCCAGTTAGGGACACCATATGCCTATGAGGCGACAAAAGTTGAAATAAATTTTTTGATCAATCTTTTGCCCTAATTAAACTTTATTTAACGTTTATTTTTAATTTTTTCTACAAGGGAGTGTAAATACCCCAATGAAGTGAAACTACGGAATCATCTTTAGTGGAGGAGTAATGCAAAATTTACTAGATTCTAGCAAGAAATGGATTAATTGTTTAAAAATTTTAATAGTTATAACACATAAAATTAAGCCTGAGTCACTTGAAAAATGCATTGAGAAGAAAATCTTTAGCACTCAGTTCCATCAGTGTGCCTGCACACGTCTATTCCCCAATTGTCTTGGTAAGTCCATAATGCGTATGTTTAAGTTGCCATGCATTCCTTTTGATTGTTTTGTCGTTAATTCAATGTAATTAAAACATCAATTTTGTCATGCGTATTATTTTCCAGTTTTTTATTTAAAATGAGAGACTTCGATATGGCTTTAGCTCAAATACTAGCTAATGCACCCATATTAAGCGTGCGAAAATAGCGATTGGGTACTCAAGTTTAGAGATAAACTGGTCAGTGACGATTAAATATTGCATGTCGTTATTCATCAGCTCGTAAATGAAACGGCAGTAGCCACCGAAGATATGATGTAAGTTTTACATGCTGATATGACATGGGCACAATTCATTTAAATAAATAAAAGATCGTCGCACTTTTCCACAATTATGTTACTGCGTACAACGCGTTTCGGCTCAGTGAGCAGTAAAAAAGTTTGTTGAAAAGTGCTACGATGTTTTATTTATTTAAATATGCCTAACTTCCACCAATTAAAACCTGAATCTGTTCAACTTTTTGGGCACAATTTGGTTATTAGCAATCAATGATCGTCGACATTTCCTTTACCTCATGAATTGGCGGCTTTTCGGGGTGAGGATTTAGGCAGATGGGTTACCTAAGAGAAATGACTGGTCGTAGCTGTGGAAGCAAGGCAGCATGAAAATTTTGGGAGATGGAGTGGCCGAGGGAACGAGGGCAGCCACCGAGGAATTTCCGCTGCGACGAGGACCTCGCGCAGGTTCCAAGGAATTCCCTGAGAATTAGGAAAAGGCTGGCCGCTTGGATGGCTGCCCCCGCTCGTCTTCGGGCGATTGGCGGGTTAGTTCGGTGTCAAGACGCCAGAGGGAAGTAGGAGGAGAGGGTAGAGAGTGGGAACGGGTGCAGGAATGTTGGAGGTGGCGGCGGCGACGGCATTTTCCCTCGGAATGGTGAATATGTTTGGGGAATTGAGGGAATCGGGGATTTATGAGGGGGTTGGCGGAGGTGGCTGTGTCGGATTTGGGGAAGGAAGTGGCGAGAAAATTGGAGCGGTCGGCCAAATGAGCGATTTTAAAGACGAGGAGGTAGGCACGGCCTTAGACGTACAGATTCGGGGGTGGTAGTGTGGGTGTGGGGAGAAAGGAATTAACAGGTTATTTTGAAGGTGGAAGTGATCAAATAGTCAATAGGGGCATTTTAATAGTGCCTTTGCATCACTGCTGCATGTAATGTAGCGCACTCGTAGTGGCTAAGGGGTTAATCACGTCGGTATAATTTATTTAGTTAGGAACGGGTGTGTAGGGTAAGATTCCGATTTCCAGCATTTTTACATTTTATGCACCCTAATTATTGGTTGATCCCTGTAACTCTATGTTGTAATTTAACTATTGAGACATTTTAAAAGCTACGTTTTTAATGGACGAGGGATTTCAGGCGTTCTTGGCTGATTTTTTGGTTAAATTCTTCTCGGGTTTTGGCTAGCATGGAAAAACTGAGCTGGTGTAGACCTGAGAGAAATTTACCCTGACATTTATCATGGCCATTTGCCTCACGCGATAACCTACCGCTGTAATTTATTTTGGCATTGAAGAGTACTCACCTGTCTAATTGTAACGTATCTTTGTTTATTTAAGTAATGGTTGCCATAACTTTTCCCAGAATCATAAGAAAATTTTTTTTAACTTTATTGAATATTTCGAAGTAGAGATAGGAACATGTAATCCGTATATTTTTAATATTTACATCGGAAAAATGTAAATTAATTCAAATAAATGGCTTCAGGAGGCAATATCCACGGAGTTTGAATAAGCAAGGAAAATTTTATCAGAAGCTACAGAAGCATGTTATTGTATGAGAGCGAGGCTTGGACTGCAGCAGATAACTGTACCTAATTTGAGTGTTATCGAAGAATGATGGCGATAAAGTAGATCGACCAAATAAGTGCTAAGAAGATTGGGGGAAATGACATGTCTTCTAAAAACCCCAAGAAGAAGATGGAAGAACTTAATTGGCCACATCATAAGGCATGATGCCTTATGTAAACAGTTGTATAAGGACAGTTGGACGGGAAGAAAGTCAAGGGGTGGCCTCAAATGAGTTACGTAGAACTCGTTATCGTGCTTTGAAAGAGAGGAAACACGTCTTATGTAAAAGCTAATGAAAGGGAGAATGGAATAGAGAGCTGCGTTAAACCAAACATAATATTAAGGTAGACTTATCGTGGTGAGTATTTGGCACGTATTACAAGTAAGTGCATTTGTACCCGCCACTTTAATTGCTGTTGCACGACGTACTTTGCTGAACTTATATAAATGTGTTCTCCTTATGCACCTACATGTAATGTGTCACTCCTCTTATTTTCGGTGTTTACGGTGCGAATTTACATATTCTTATAATTTCATTTGATTTTTCAAGATTATAATATCTTATCAACGCACTTAATATATTGAAAAATTTATGCTTTAAGATGACGGAGACATTTCTCATATTTGTTTGCTTGAATACCGGGCACGGCAATATTGAAAACAAATCTGCTATTAAAGCTCATTTTCGGAAATGTGTGGCAAATTGCTGCATTGTTGAATTGAAATGAATGTTTCTCTGGGTTTTTGCAAGAGTTAAAAAAAAATATTTCTTCGGAGGAAGATGCTCGTTGAGCTAATTGAGCTTTGTGATGCTGAGGAGACGGTTTAAAACTGCAGCAGATGCATCATGGTTTCTCCTCGTCAGACGCCCTGTTACGCAGTTTTCTCTTAGCCCGATTTATCTCGGAAATGTAGAGCCTCCTCAGCCCGAGGAGGATGGAAGCTAACGTCACCCCCGTGTCTGCCTTAAGGCAGCCTGAGTGTGCGATTTCACACGCCGTTGGGCTAAGCTTGAGACGGAGGATCTAGGCTCTCCTAACAAGGGGTTAGGCCTCACCTCCGGGCTGATAACTGTGGATATAGATTGCTTTGAAATAGGTTTATGCGCACAATGCAGCTTCGTGGCTGTTCAAATTGGCCGTAGCTTAGTAAATATGACTATAAGGCAAAATAAATTTCAGGATTTGTTACTGAAAGTTAGTAAATACGTTTGTAAAGAATGATTCTTAAAAGAAAATACAGTTATTGCATTAAATGTATTGTTAGCATTATGGCATAAATTACAGTGAACCAAAAGCGAAATGATTTTAAGTTAGATAAAAGTTTAATTTTTCTTTGTTTAGAAATGATTGTTCCTATTAAAAATCACTAGGATAAAATTTAAATATACTTGAATAAGAATATAATTATGGAAATTAATTTAGTCAAATCAATAACTGTTGTCAAAGGCGGAAAAGTTGTAGTGAATGCTGCCGCAAGTATAACTATTTAAATTGAATTAGTCGCAAATTTGTTTTTCCGTAAAACTTAACTTTTTATATGCTCCAGTGTGATAGCAGGGGATTTGGAAAAATTGCATGCTGAGCATTAAATGCTTTGTTAGAGGACAAAATTCAGTTTATATCCGACTTTGTTAGTTAACTAAGAAAAGGTAATTTAATTTTCCCTCATTTACTCGGTAATATAAGAAAAGTTCGCGTTTTTTATATTATGACTTACTTTTTCCATAATAACAAACCCCAACATATTCATTTTAAAAATTTTCTTTCGTATTTCAGGATTTTTATTCACTGGAAAAATTGATAATGAAGCACTTACTATTATTCATTCATCCTCATGCGTTCATTTGTGAATCTTTGTCCACTATTCGTACACAATATTTTATGCAAGGCTTTAAGCATAAATTATAAGTGGAAAAAATACCAATATCAATTAGATTCGTATTACCACGATATAGAGTCGAAGTTCGGAAAAAAATCATTGTGAACTAGAGTTACAAAGCTAGAATAAATTTTGGAAGCGGAGTACAAGTCATTGTACCATTTATTCATTTCGTTTCCATGGAAATAAAAGAAAATCCTATTCTCTCGATTCTTCCCTTAACGATATATTAAACAGCACTTGAAGAAAATAAGAACGCGCGCTATCTGGAAAACTTGGGTAAGCTATATTCTCAGCTTGATAGACACAGGGAATAGGTTCGTGGAGACTGTTCCGCAACCGTGGGAAGCTATGAGTCTCCATGACGTTGCTTGCCGGTGCACTTAAGGTGAGCGTCCTTACTGCTATAGTGTGTGTGAGAGCTCTAAGCGTTGAGGAAGTGGCCCTGACGTCACATTCTATGAAAACCGTGAGTAATTACGCTTCCTTTTGCCCTCCCACACCGTCCATATCTGCGCTGGGCTTTTTTTTCTCTCCCGCCGAGAAGCCCTTTGTCGTCATTCTAGCTCTCCGCGTCGCGTCGACCGTATCTCTGCTACTGCTCCGACGTGATTCCACGGGGCGAATCTAGCCCACTTCAGCTCACCGCTCCTCGTTTTGCACTCTCGCACGAGATCTAGTTTATGTTGAAGGTTTCTTTCCCTGCAGATTCGGCTTCGTTTCATCTCTTCCCAGGAACGCTGGAAATGGTTCGCGGATATCTACTGCGATATTTATTTCCAAGCCTGCGATCTTCCACTGCTTCCCTGTTATCCTATCCCGAGGTCATGAGGTAAAAAAAGTATCTTTGCTGCTTCGCTGCGTTATTTATTTACTTGCTTGCAATACCCTGGTGACTCGTAATTCAGGACTTTTATGCCAAGAAAATACTTTTATTTAAAACATTTTTATTAGAACAGCTAAAGTCTAATCCCAATTGTCAAGCTTTTGTTGATATTTATACCTTGAGGTAATTTTTTACTAAAGCCCATTGGTCTTCACAGATAATTTTCCATTCAATGCGTTTACCCCAGGAATTTTACCTTTGTTTAGTAATTAAACAAATTTGCCTATGGTAAAGTTATGCATTATAAAATCATTTTAGTAGATTCTAATCCCGAAATATTGAATTCCAAAAATATGTTATCATAATCCATAAAATAAATTGGTAATTTTACAGCACTACTGAGCTAAAATACTTGTTTAGGTATGAAATTAATGATGTTTTAAATTTCTATAAAGCTTTTTTATGGAAAAATATTATGAGTTTTCAGTGAATCTTTCACTCATAACACGAATAGTTATCATCTTCAAAGAATTATTCATACTTGGGCTAAAAAATATAATCCTCTACCCTAAGTAAGCGAGGAAGCATTTAATATATTTGCCTTTGCGAACAATTTATCGGCAAAAGGACCTATCAGAACGGAAACAGTTCGTCCTTTTCCCAGTTTGGGTAGAGAGAGCGATGCAAGGGAGCCGCCGCACATTGCTGGTCTTTTTACTGCATACCTTGCGATATTTACTTTATCGGCCATCCGCATCCCCCGTGTTGACACCCGCCCTCTCTCCTCCGCAAGCAACCCGCTTTCATCCCCCGCAGAACATCCTCACCCAGCTGGCCGTTCCGTTGGTCGCCAATCGCGGTGGTCGGGCCATTCCGGCCGTGTACCTCTCCCCTTTCGAACGGCTTATCGGCTGCAATATCACCCGAGGAGGTGAACCAACGCCCGACCTCCTCGACATCTTGTTTCGGAAACGCGCCGTTGCGGGGGCGCGTTCGCCGAATGGGTGGGGTGGATGGAGTCTCCTTTGGGGGTGTGAGGAGGCGGATGCATTACTTAAGGGTCGGAGTAGTCGGAAAAGAGTAGTTTGGCCAGAAAAGTATTTGAGCATTTAATTTAATTTAACATTTATACTCAATAGTGGCGCAATCAGAAGAAATAATAAGGGTTTTAGGGTTCAATGTGAGAAAAACAGAAATAGTAATAGGAAAATACTGACAGTGAAGGCAAAGAAACTGGAAAGGAAATTAAAAAGGTGGAGCTAGATATAAAAAAGAGTAGGAAAAGTTCTCTCGGACGTCGTGTAAAAGGTTTGAATGGTGGAAAGGGAGAGGGAAGAGATAAACCGAAGGATATCTTGGTAAGTTGTATCCAACACCTGGACAAAAATCGAACAATCCAGGAAGCTGAGTAGTCAACAAGTGAGTAGGGTAGTGTAACTACCACTGAAGGTTTTCGTTGGTATGCATACCAGCACCAGGAGCGGAGAGGTAGAGAATCCTGAGGGGATGCTGCACATGCCGATTCTTTTTACTGATTTTCTAGCGAATACTTTTCTTAGAGAAATGAACGTATGCGCGAATGATGAAACTTGGAAAATGTTATATCGAGTTTAATCTTCAATTTTGCCGTCTTTTATATTGCCAAGCCATAACATTTTCTATTAAGTATTGACTTTTCAACTTCTGCTTAAATAATTTGCCGTCACGAAAAAAGCCTGAAAATGGAGCGGATTCACAATATCGGAATGGAAATCAGTTTGTAAAATAAAAATGTTTATTCACTAGCGTCGATTATATGCTTCAAATTTTACGATTCCAGTTGTTTATTTTTTACTTAGGTGCGATTTAGGTTATTCTGCCTGCCACGGTATCATTTTTCACCACCGTTCCCATTCCTAACCCATCCACAAGACTTCGTGCGGGCTGTTATGCTCGGGACAGTGGGGTGAATGTGGAAATGGTGCTGTCGGTGGTGAAGATTCAGTGGGGAGTGAATTGAGAAGAGGTGCTAGGGGGTGAAATGTGATTGTGGTTGAGGGAGTGGGGGAAGAGAAGGAGGGTGGGACTAGAAGTGAATGCGATGGCAAAAGGTTGGGGGTGGGAAGGCCGCAACCGCATGCTGTCGCTATGGCCTCTAGATTAAGTTGAAGTGAGCCTCAAACCTCAAGTCGTTATCAATTTCCAAAATTGGTTTTTGGTGCTAACTTTGATTCTTTATTGACCTCTACAATTTATTTTGATTACTTCATGAGCCACAGATTATTCGATAGTGAAAGTCCGTTTTTTGTCAAAAAATTGTGCAATACTCGCCAGTCTTTTTTTTGTAGGTTTCTGTTTTAAAACTCTTTGTACCACTTTCATAGCGGGAATACGTGGCAGATTTTAAACTTGATTCTTAAAGCTCTAGAAAGTATTTACAATATTTTATGAGCCCCAGATGATTCGAGAGAGAAAGCACGATTTTTCAGATGATGTTGCATTCGTTTCGCGGAGTTCATTTTCCCATATTATTTTGGAAGCCATTATTTTTATCTGGCTAAGACATTCGGCCCTTTTTCAGTCTTTTTTTTTGGCGTAACAAATACACACTAAATTTTAAAAAAAGATCTCTCTAGTAAGAAAATGCAACTATTTATCCACATGATATTTTCTTACTAGTCATTGAATATTTAATATGATATATAGTATTTGTGATCATGATAGTTTAAATTGATTGCATAAAATGAAAATAAATTGTGAAATGTCGAACGATTTAAATATTTGAATGTTGAATCTAAAGTAAAAGGTTTTTGGAGCCTTGCATTTAATTTAATTTAGCATTTACACTCAAAAGTGGCGCAATCAGAAGAAATAGCAAGGGTTTTAGGGTTCCATGTGAGAAAAACTAAAATAATAATAGGAAAATACTGACAGTGAAGGCAGGGAAACTGAAAAGGAATTTTTAGAAGTTGAGCTGAATATTAAAAAAGGGTAGGAAAAGTTCTCTCGGGCGTCGTGTAAAAGGTTTGGATGGTGGAAAGGGAGAGGGAAGAGATAAAACGAAGGATATCTTGGTAAGTTGGATCCAACACCTGGACCAAAATCGAACAATCCACGAGGCTGAGTAGTCCACGAGTGAGTAGGGTAGTGTAACTACCATTGATGCTCAATGTCCGAAAAGAAAATAGAGAATGAGGATTGTCTAAAGGAATGCAAGGCTCTCTGTTTAAAAAGAAATATAGCCTTATGGATTCGGTCTTTTTTCTATTCAGTGTAAATACGTCTTATCTTTATGTATAAAGTTTGAGTTAGGCTGATATTGTTATTGAGTATTTAATATGGTTTATAAATTGGTGAGTATTACGCCATGCACCATTTAAGTATATAAAAATGAATCCGTCGTGGGAATGAAACATAGTGGAGTAATGTATGGAGTGAAATGGGTAGAATGATCCAAATATCGGGGGATATTTGTAGAAGCGAAAACGTGCCGATAGTAGAAAGTGGGTCGATATTTCGTTTCAAACCAACTTTCTCAGGCCTTTTTGCGATTTTTGATTAGTAATTTAATATGGGGTTTGTATGGGATTCCTTTAAATTTACGACTACTTATGATATGTATTCATGATGTAATGAGAATAGTTCTTCTCTTTCTAGCCATTACATATTTTTACTGCCATGTTTGAGGAAGAACTTAAGAATACACAAACTTGCATTTCATTGGATTTGATTTTCTCAGTCATTAAGGCATTGTGCTTGTTTGTATAGCTATAAATAGATCAAGTGGAATTGAAATTATTATTTTTCCAGTAACAGCAAATGTATTCTTAACCATTGATATCGCTAACTAGTATTTCTTTGAATATCAGGGTCAATTGCATTGGTATGAGACAAATTATTCGGAATGGATTATATATGGCCTCAGATATCTCGTAACCACGACTTCCACTCTGAAGTAAGGCCTTTGATGTACACTGGATGTCAAAGAGTTTTCGAATTCGGGAGATCCTGCTTGATCTTCGATGATTAGAGCTCATCTCGATTCGAGTCGATACCGAGTAGTTACTGTTTCATCATATCGCGGTTTAATACTTAAGTTATGAAATAGATATGAATAATAAGTATGACTAGCAGCTACTGAAAAATGTATACAACTATCGTTATTAACTATAAATAAGCTATAAAGACTCCAGAAATCATAAATTTATAAAATTAAGTTTTTATGATTTTTATTTATCAAAGATGAGTAAATTTTTGGTAACAAGGGCCTTCAATTTTGATTATTTTACCACACATATGCTCTTAATTCAATTATCGTTGCTTGCAAGTAAGAATATGTTCTTTTGTTCATTCTCTGCCCATGGAATAGGTGAACGCCCAATGAATTTCTTGTATGTTTTTTAATATAGCGAGGTCGTAGCGGTATCCCCCAATGCCTATTTGAGTTAAAATATAGAGTACTCATGATAAGATAAATTACGACAAGATACAACGAATGGGAAATCACATATTCATTCTTATTTTCGTCCTACTTATTCAGATATTTTCTCGCGTAGTTTTAGGTCTGAAATGTCTATGAAACAAGCAGGTTGAAACGGGACTCCATGCAACTTGTTGCCTTAAAAAATCGCTAAGTGAGCCTCTTAGCCTCTTAGCGGTCGATATGTGGCCAGATAAAAGGTATCCTAGCTAAACTTCTACTTTTGTAGTTCTTTTCTTTTGAAGTCCTCCGAGTCCTCTCGTCGATCCCGCCTCTTATTTACTGCCTTTAACAGAGATCAAGCCAACGTTTTCCCACTATGAGATTGGTTCCTGTCCGAGTGTTTCTGGATGCTAACGCTGAACCATTTTTCCTTTTGTGTTCACTTTATTTTTACCCCGCCGTTTTACTGCCTTCCCCATCCTTGGCTTTGAGGGTGCGATTTCAACTCCTTTCCATGTGTGCAGACTCTCGGGAATTCCAGTTTAGAAAATGCTTGTGTACTTATCCTCACAATCTAAGTTTTATTTTTGTTTTTACTTTAAACTGTGCTATTGAAAATATTTTTGAAATCAAATTAGAAGTTTCTTGTCTTACATTTTTTTAAGAAAAACTAATTTTAATGGCACAATCCAATCACAAGAATGTAATGAAATTATATGGGATAGAAATAGATCCCTGACAGGACTATAGCATAAACCAGGGACTACGTGGGTATTTACGGACCACAAAAAGATATTTAGCTTAAGTTTAAGGTTCATGGGCTCTTATTTCCACTCAAAAGTAACGTCAACGGCTATTTTTCGATTCAGAATATCCTAGGAAGCTAAAATGTTTGCCTCATTCTTTCTCACGTAGTCAACACGCATGCGGGTTAAATAGGCCGTCAAGGTTATGAATGCGTTTCTCTTCCGCATTGCGGGCCTTGGATGTGAGCGCAACCAAACCCCAGATTTACGAACATAAAACCTTGTTTTCCATTATTTATTGGCACTGAGAAAATTTTGCTTGCAGCCCCGACGGAAAAAAATTCTTCAGCAGTGGGAATCTCTGGCTTAATTTTGCGAAGATTGCTAAAGCTGTGTTGGTTTAATTTGTTCCCCCTTATTTGGCAGCAAAACTCCTACCTCTCTCCTTAATCTTGCAGATTTCTACGAAGTATGCCTCTCGCCCTGAGTGTCTGATTCCGACAATCTCCAAAAGCTATCAAACCATGGAAACGGTTCTAATATGTCAGTTGTTACTTTCGCACGAGGAGAGGCCACGAGTCTCCATCCTGTCACCTGTCACTTGTATTTCCCTCTTTCTCTATCCTTCCTTAAATATCTTTGTCTCCATCTTTTTACATAATCCCCTAGATTTTCCTTTCCCCCTCATCTCACGTTTCCTACTGTTTGACCTCTCTCCTGTCTCTCTCATTCTGTGATCTTTACTTGGTAGGTACAAAATAATACTCATGCTCCGGCTAAGTCAATGACAGATTTTGATCATACGGCTTAGGTGCTAAAACTGAACTGGTATCGCTAACAATAAGAGTTATCATTAGTACTTGGATGTTAAGAATGGTTTTATTTTGGTGGCGACTAATCACGTTAAAATTATTGATGAGTATTATCTCCTAATAATTGGAAGTAAGGAAATAAAACTTTGTAAGGTTCACTGTTATTTAATTATGGGCACTGTGTAAGTCACCTGACGATGTAACCAAGTTACGAAACCCGGGTCGAGCCCATAATTAAATAACAGTGAACCTTACAAAGTTTTATTTCCTTACTTCCAATATGGAGAGGTTTCACAAAGTAAAGCCTGAAGTTATTAGTTATATCTCCTAATAAATTTATTTAGAATATTGTTTATGGTATTCTGTGGTCAATTAAATTCCCTTCCCAATGCTTATGAAATATTGAGGTAAATCTTTTATATAGAAGAACACATTGCACCATCAACCTTGAAAAATAGGTTAGATATCTGCAGTGTTTCGATAAAATAATCATCAATTGATAATAAAATTTGCTTTATCGTCTGTCATTGAATTGACCTCTTCAGAACTTGCAAACAAAATTTACCACCACAACTGCACCTCCAACTTGCAAAACATAGACGGAAATTAGCTGTAGTGGAACCACCTGTTTTGATCTCTCGATCAATCGAACGAACCTCGAATAGGTGAGCAAGAATAGAAGCCACGGGGCAAACAAGGCGGGAGGGACGTGTCGACGTTATTGTGTGCTGGAGTGCGAGCGTGAGCGTGACCGGGATCAGTATTTCGGAGAAATTGAGGCGGGGAGTGTTGGGGGGGAAGGTTAAGGGTTTTGCATGGGAAGCGGGGATGAGAGAGAGAGGGAGAGATTGGCGGTAGGCGAGAAGATGAGCCTGTGGGCGGCGGAAGAAGGTTTATCGCGGGGTGGGCTGGTTTTGTATGTAGGCAGAATGGGCGAGGGGAAAGAAGAGGCGAATCTATTGGCTGGTTTTTGGGTAAAGGAGGAGGGAGTATGGAGGTGGGTCGAATTTCTTCCCCCTTCCCTGTGTGTGTGGAGCCGGCTCGTGTGTGGCTGTGGCCCCTGAGTGTGTCTAGGGCGGAGTGCCCTTTGAATATTCCTCCGCAGCAAAGCCATACTCCGCTCCTTCGGCACGAAATTGAATTTCAAACATACATGGAGGTAGCGATGCTCTTTGGGATGGGGGACTGCTGACGTGGAGATGGAAGTGTGTGTGTGAATGTTTTTTTTATTTCCGTGTTCTACTGTAGTGGGGAGGTGAAGAAACGTGGAGGAGATGGTAAGGCTGGGGAGATCGTAGATGGGGTGGAAGATAGGGAAGTACATGCATGATTTAATACTAGAAAGCTCGGATTTGACTCGTTCCACTGAGGATTCTACATGATCCTCAGGATAAACTTGGTAAAAACATTTGTGTTTTCTTTTGACGTTAAACGCTGATGTTATCAGCAGCACTTAGTTTTTAATGTATTTAGAAGTTTAATTGGATATCAGACAACTACTTATACAACTTATTTTTTATCTGAGCGCGACCCGGGTTTAAATGAATTATCATCATCTTCAGGCGCCTGAAGATGATGATATTTCATTTAAACCCGGGTCCTGCTCTGAAAAAAATAAGTGGTATAAGTAATTGTCTGATATCCAGAAAAACTTATAATGGAATACCACAAAGTAAATCAAGGGTTAGTGAATTTTATTTAGAAGAGGTCTGACATTTACATTTATTTTTGGAGAAATTAATGCCCTTTATATCAAGGGTTTCAGCTGTAGATTGAGGACTTTATTAACGGAGATATTAACGTTAACCGATGTAAAGGTACGAGAGGGAACATATTTTGAAATCATCAACTTTCAATGTGGATATGCTCATTCATAATTCACACGCATATGCCTGGTTCTAACTCCTAACGCCAAAAGCCGAATGAGGCGGTTTGTGGGGAAGTATGTAGAGGTAGATGAACACTGTCTCACCTCAAATGTGAGACATGCGAGCTAAATAAATATTTTTTAAATAAAAGAAATGCATACAAAATCGGGAATTCGGGGTCCTTTGTTGTTTTAAGCGGCTCTGGGCTTGCATAAAAATATAAAATATTTTTTTGGTTCCCAAGGGTATAAAAATATTTTTGATTTCTTTTGCGGAAGACTGTTCTACGTTCATAAAAAAAAGAAATTCACGAGAAAAGGTACTGTTTAGAAAGGACTTGTCGTAAGACGGCGTATATGTTTTGCTTCCAAAATTGAGTGAAGAACGGAAAAGTTGGAAGATGGTGATAATATGATGAGAATAAGAATACTTTGGAAGTTAATAATAATAATTAATAATGAGTCTTGCAAGAACTTATTCATGGGATACGATAGAATTATTTTCTGAAAAACAGAAATAATTAAATTTTTATTTCATTCATATAATTACAACAAATTTTCGCAATTAAATGGATCCAATAGACCAAAATAGGCATTATTATCATCCGATTATTTTTCAGCTTGTCCGTTCTTTTCGATTAGTTGCGAGGGTAAATACTCAAGGAGTTAACCCTCATAACCGTTCCCCATTAAATATATCGCCAGGTATTTTAAAAAGAAGATGCAGAAAATAGAGATCGAAGGAGCAATTTTCAAATTCAGATGATTTTCGGGTTGAAGGTTTTCTTTTCAACACGAAGTCCTGCGTGAGGTGCTGGCTGGAGAAAACAGAAAGCAAGACGTACCTTGGTCTAAGAAATGGGGGCCTAAATGTAAATTGAGTATGACATGGAATAAAAATAAAAGAAAAATCCTTTTGGGTAGTTGTGGCTAGACGAAGGAATTGGAAAGAGGATTCGTAGAAGACTCTTAGGGGAGAATGGGGCATTGTGTGTTTGGTAATGGTAGGGAGACAACCCCTCTACTCTACTACTCCTCAATCCTACCACTCCCCACCTCACCTTCTCCATTTTATGTGTCTTATCTCCCGATGGCAGACGCGAGGCCAGACGTTTTTGCATTTCTTAACCGGAAGACTCTCCCCCACTCGGGTGATAATGGAGGCTAGCAGGGCTTGCCACCCCACGATTTACGCGTTGCTCTCAACTAAATCATAAGGTTTGATACACCGGAATGAATTGAAATCACCGATGTAACTTTGGGATCCTCAAGTAAATTTTAATTGATTATAAAAACGCTCGCTATGAAAAGGTTATCGGATAGGGAAGAGGAATGGAGAGCTGCGCCAAAACAATCTTAGGATTGTTGACTAATGATGATGATAAAAACGCTTTTTTAAATCGGAAAAATTAATTCAACTTTTTGAAGTGCCATCATAGGCAGCTATTTTCCTAGGAAAGTATTGTAGGAAATATTTTTTCATGGCACATCTCTTGCTATTTTATGTGCGTTTTGACCGTATTTCCAATATTTTCGCATGTCATACTAAAATAACCAAGATAGTCAGCATTAAATAATAAAAAACAGAATTAAAAAATGGAAATGATGCCTTTTGTTTCATGGTTAAGGAGTTGCTATAATAGTACCTACTGCTGTTGAAATTCTCATCTTAAATAAGGAATTTTTAAGGTCGTTTTTAAGAAGCCGCTAGAGGTTAACGATTATTTTCTTTGATTGAAATGTGTTCATTAGAATCCTAATCCTACTAATGTTTTGAAAAATTAGAGACTATGAAACGGATTTGTGTACTTATTGGGTAGTTAAGTTAATTAATGCGAAAAAAATTACTTAGTTCAAGTTAGAAGGAAGCTCATGATCAATTCTATGTTGAATTTATATTTTTCCTGCTTTCATTTTTGCCCCTATCCAGTGTGCATTATATGCATAAAACCGACTGCTTAAGCCCTCTAAGCCAGCCAGATTGAAGTCAGCCAATTTGAGGGATAATAAGCACTGTTTATGGCATATCGTATTATTTATTTGCCATCGTGATATTAATGCAATGGTCTCCATAGGTATGTGTTTTACCAAACAAAATATTTGGAAAAGACACGAAAATATAGTAGTAAAATTTATCGAAATGAATTAAAATGTTTGATTTATCTAATTTCATTATTACAAACCACGATCTGACAGAAAATATCGAAAGAAATACGGTACCCATACTCGCATCGTTTGCAAACAAATGTCCCAGCTTCTAATAGAACTAACAGAAATGTACTTACGTATATCAAGGCCGCTGGTCACGTGGATGAGTGCGTAAATAATCGCCACCTGTACAGCGATACGGTAACTCCTACTCCTGGATATCTTCTTAGCCTTCTGTAATGCAAGGGGTCCAGTTCTCCAATCCATATCTACAGACATGATACTGCATAGGGGACCCAAGGATCAGCACCGTTTGTCGAGGCTGGGGCAGAAGAATTGGGCCATCGATTTTGTGGTGTTGCTGGGTCGTGGTTTGCTGGAAGAAAAATATCATGCTATTAAAATCCTGAAGACTTATTTATGCCTAAATATTTACGACGGGCTTTGAAAAGAAATATACAACATTCCTCGATAAAATATTTCACGACGTTAAATTTACCTTTTGAGAAGGAAGGCAGGAATGAAATCAGAAATTCTGTGGTACATCGTGTGTGGGAATAAAATCAATGTTTAGAGATATGAGATTTTCCTTAATCTTGAAACTCAATTGTGATGCTGAGTAACAGATAATTCACACGCCATTTCGTTAATGTTGCATTTTAGCTATTTTTCACAAATATTTTTCACCCCTCTAATTGGAAAAATTCTTTCCATCGATTTAGAAATAAGTGTTTGCACCTTTTCAAAGGTATTTTTGATAATCCATATGTTCCCATTGTGGAATGGTAGAATCAGAGGTGAAGGCTTATGGCCATGACATTCCATAAATTTAGCCTAATCCATGACCTACTGTCGAGTTTGCAATGTCCTTGAAACTTGTCAAAATGTAAACACCAGTCCCAATCGGATTTAGCCACAAGAACTGGTGCAATGCGCTCGAAAGGATTGGTTTGACACAGAATTTACGGCCATTCAGCTTTTATTTCACAGGTGGAAAATGCTTACTTAGGTGAATATACTTAGAAAAATAGAAGAATATGAAGCTCAGTGGCTCAATTGTACAAAATTACGAGGATATTATTCCGAGGTATCAAGTGATTCATACCATGCTCAATAGAAATGAATAACTTGTTATTAAAAGATTGATTCTCAATTTGAGAAACCGGATTTATCTTCGCCGTTCAGAATTATGTGAAATGATATTGAATCTCAAAACATCTTCCTTCTATAGTTACGGGTTGATCAAAGATCTAAATAAGATCGTTTGTGAGCGAAATTTCTAATGCTTGCAATACTCGAATCTGGTGGCAGTATGAATCTTAATATTGAAGAAGGATATCGTGGTTGATATAGAATAGCGTCATGTAAATTAATAATTGTACTGAACATAAAGATAGATTAAATGTGAATCACTCAACTCCAGTGATGAATAGAGCAAAAGCATTATTGCGTTCAGCGGCTGTAATTTAGAGTATTTAGAGTAAAGTATTTCTATTTCCATTTAAAAGAGGAGAAATTTTTTTTACATTTTCAACGGCATGTCAAACTCAAACGTACTTGTTGGTTTCTGGATATTACAAATTTGTTTTTTGTTGCGTCTAATGTGACAAATTATTTAGAGCCTCATTCGAACACACGAAAATTCTTTTAGATTGTTATGACCCACACCTGATAATAACCCGATCTGCAGCGAGCATATGGGATCCGGGGCAGAAAGACTTAATACGTGAACTTAATAAAATAGAGAGGAAAGCTGCGCGATTTCTCAAAAACTATCTCGGGCGTAACGGTAGCGTTACACAGATGCGAAACGAGTGTTAGTCTAGGAGCCTCTAGAGATTCGGAAGCAGCGCGCTAGGCTTAGATTGCTTGAGCAATTGAGAATTGATATCTTAAAGAGCGACACGGATTGAGCAATTGAGAATTCATATCTTAAAGAGCGACACGGAGAACATCACGAACTCCACTATATTTCCAGGCCCGACGGAAACGATAAATTAAGAGAGATATTTTGCCAAACAGGTAGATATGAGAATTCGTTCTCCCCCCGAGCAATAAAGGACTTTCATAATTCTAGGCGTATTTTCATTCGAGTATTTCCTTTTTATTTGTAAACGGCCCCGTCACACTCCTATGGAAGGGCTTGCAGATTGGTACGTAGATGTAGATGAACCAACATAAAAGGTTAATAATTTTCTAATTTTAACATTATCAGAAAAAAATATTTTAATATTTCTAATGAATTTATTCTTTCCATGATTATATAGCGTTAACAAGACTTACGAGCGCAATAGCCTCTGGGTTCTGCTCAGATTTTTTATATTTTATTTCGTATTTCTATCAATAGGATATCTCATAATGTTACGATCAACATTCTTTGCATTGTTCAGGTGGTCTCTCTTCGATTATTTATGTTTTTTAGCCGAAAATATTTTGTCATTAAAAATATTTCAATTGCAATTGGTTACTTTGCTAATGATAATGTAATCTTATAACACACGTAAATTGTTTTATTATGTTTACATTTCAAACAAAACATGGAAGATTGAACAGTTGGTAGTGATCTCAAAAGGTATCTCTGTGTTGGAGCATGAAATCGGAGAAAAAAAAGACCTAAGGTACTGTTCAGTGTGGAGGTGGGGGTAGGGTTATATCTCTTCTCACCCGCATGTTGGGCATTTTGTGACGACGCATGTTATGACGGAGAAAACCGCAGTGGCGACGGTGACGGAAAAAGCAACGCCGACCCAAGAATGATACTTTGCTCTTCCAGGAGGCGGACGGAGTTCCTTGGGGAGGATGTGTGGGAGTGGTTGGTGATAGTGCGGCGGTTGTGAGAACCCATGCCCTTCATCTCCTTCATGGGACCACAATGTCCCCCGCCCCCTCTTTCTCGCTTAAAAAATGGACCGCAAACCACGTTCCTAGGCTTCCCATGGTCGTCTCCCCAAAGGGGGAAGATGAGGCGTAGAAGAGCATGCTGTGTGGCGGGTCTCGGCAGAGTGACGGAGTAATGGCCAGCCTCGGGATCGCGGTGGCCCATCTTGGCGGCGGTCCCTTGATCGATTTGGGAGGATCACGAGTCATGTTTTTCGGGACCCAGAGATTGGCCTCTCGCTTTTCGCGTTGCTGTGCGGTGGGGAAGGAGGGCTGCGGATTGGGAAGGGGAGATTAATTCGGAGATCCCTGACCGGGATGTGTGCCTATATATCAATGTTGTCCGTTTTTTTTATTCGGCATTAGAGAGGGGGGAAAATAGGGATTTGTGCTCCGGCAAAATCGGGGACGATTATTTTTAATATATTTCTGGGAAGACCACATCGGTGTCCGTGGTGTTTACATTTTGAAGAGGCGGAAATAAGCCCGATTTATGCGATTGATTTCTTTCTGGGTGTTTGCTCTGCGCCGGAAATAATTCAATGCCAGTTCTATTGAAAAGTGGAAATGTATATTTTTTCCGAGATTACGGAGGGGGATATTGTGATATAGATCGGGTTTTTCTCTTCTGTTGTAATTTGTAAAATTTGCTCATTTCTCTATCCTTTACTAGATTGCCTTAATACTCACGTCTAGCATCACTCATGGCATATCTAAATCTATTTGAAGCACACAAATATTGTCACATACATCTGACGATTGTCTTATCAGTAGTTATTTTTATACCAAATATAGTCTGCTCTATTGGAGGAAGATGGATTGAATAATTTAAGGAATAATCTTTGCTATGGTAGAAGTTATTATGAGGATCTGCTTTCTCTTAAATTAAATAAACTTAGTAAATTATCGCAAGTGATTAATGATTTCTACTTGAATTTTTACTATTATGCAGTTATTTCCAAGTTGATAACCAGGAGATACTTCTTAGAGTCATAACATGGGTACAGAAAATTTGTTGTGGTGTAGCAAAAGAGGATATCTGGTGAAATAAAGTAAAATCAATTTTAAACTTCCCTATGGATTATCTTGATGGAATATCCTTTGCCATGTTTTCACATTTAGTTTTGAAATTATTTTAATTATCTCAACTATATTAGATGTAGATTTAATATGACTCGCTATGGGATAATTTACTGAACAGTTGCTAGAAAACCTGTCGTATGATGGTAGTGGACTCCTCTACAGCTACATATGTGTTAAGTGCAGTTTTTATTCAGGCTGAAATTTTTAAGAGAGTCACAATAGATACTGAAAGAATTTATGCTGACTTTTTACAACTTTGTTAGAAAACTAGACTTTCATCCGTAGTCAAATCGTCGTTGACTTAATGCAATGAAGTGCAACTTAAGTCTAGTAAATCTCGCGTGGAATCTATGGCATCTTGGAGTTACTTTTTTAAGATCCCAAATTCTCCAAAGGGTAAAAAGTGAACTAAAATCTCGGCACGGACGACTCTAACGGAGATCACCTAAGCCCCCAAGCCTCCGCCCGATTTGGTCGCCAAGGCAGAGGATTCACGGTAAAGAATGGGAGTGGCATTTATACCCTTCTCCGGTGCGGAATGACGAAGATTTCTCCGCTGATCGAGCAGTGGACGTTCTTCCCCTTCCCTCCCCTCGGGACCCACACCGGCAAACCTATCTACAGAAGTGCACCCACCGTCCGTCGTCCACATCATTCCACACGTTCAATTTCTACCCCTTATACCGACCCGTCTGCCCCTCAGGGGTACCTCAAGAGGGCTTCGGCCATATGCTCAACCCTCCGTCCCCCCCTTGCAAGATGACCCGCCCCTGCTGTCCTCTCAGCCTTCCATTGAGCATCATCAATTTCCATTGCCATGACAAACGATCTCAGCTTCCAAACACAATAAATCTGTCCCGTGCTTTGCCTTTCCCCCACACTCCTCCGGCCGAACCTCTACCACCATGCTTCTTCCCCCCTCACGCTGGACCGGGCTGCACCTCTCCCCATCCCACAACGTCAAGCATCTCTTCCCGGAACTCATCCTCTTTTCCCTTCTCACCCACTCCCCAAGGAGGAGCGAAAAAAAACGAGAAATAATGTATCCAGCCCTTTCTGAAAGCCCCTTATCCACGGTCCACCTGCACCCACACAAACAGCTCGCTGAGTCGGCGACCGCCCACCGCTACCTTTTCCTCCCGGACAGGACACTCGCGTCTTCCCCGGCAAGATAACCCCTCCTCGTCCCTCAGCGCTCCGGTCCATCTCATCCGATGAGGGGCTGACTTGCCGTCCACCTTCATCCCCGCGCCCCGGTGGCCGAAGGCCGAGGATATCCTGCCTCCGGTGGAGAGGCTCCATACGTCACGGTGTTGACTTTCGAGCATTCTGGGACCTCCAAGAGGGTTGGGGGAAGGATTGTTTTAAATAATGTAATTTTGTTGGCATAAAGTAGCGAACTATATGGTTCTGCGAATGTTCCTGTTAAAATTGTTGAATTTAAAAATTTCAGTTAAGGGAAGATTTTCTGTAACCATTTTTGGAATAATTTTTATTGGTGTAAAATAAATATAATTTGTGAGATTAACTTTTATTAGTATACCTATTTCCAATAGATGGATTACCCATATTCACGCGCAATTTCACTCTTTATAGCATTTCATACTCTTTAGATATGAAGGTAATAGTTTCACTGAATGGAAAAATGTTGAGACTTTAAAAATGTTCTCTTTCTTTATAATATGGCAAGTTATTTTACGTAGGTATTTTGATTTTCTGCTAGAATTTCTGTTCATTTTACCTCTTTACTGATATGTGAAAAATTAATTGGGTGCAATATGCCATATACGGCTGAAGAATTTCACCATCTTTTTACTAACAAGACATCTATCTGTATTTAACTATCGTTATTATTCTTCATCTTAAATAATCTCGTTCCTAAATCGCAGATGATGCCAAATATTACGCAAGATATAGTACTGATATCAAGAGTTATGAAAGGGATAATTTTTCATATACGAAAGATGTGATCATTCTATAGCTTCCATCTGCCTTTGTGGCATAAAAGAAGTCGTCTGGAAATGTAACGGCTCATTTCAAAATTAATTGTTTCTTGCTCTCACCGAATTATTCGTCTCGAGTCACAAGGCATTAATGTCTTTCGTAGGACAAACATCATAATGCCTTGAATAAAAAAATAAACCTGCAATGAACCGTAATTGTCAAAATAAAGCTTTTTCCAGTATTAGTTGATTTCTGAATACGTGTGAGGTATTGAGTAAAAGAGAGTTCTTCTATGAATTGCCCCTCTATTTTGAAAAATAAATGACAAACCTTTGCCATCAATCGAAAACAAATAAATTTGATAATTTTTGCTGCAATTATTTTTAAAATAGCGTCCACAATTCTTTATCACTAAAATTTCTGTCCTCAAGTTTATATTTAAAAAAATATATTTGAAAAAAGGAAAGGCTGAAAGAGAATTTGCTGCAATAAAGCTTGATTATTAATGTTTGTATAAATGTTCTACGATTTTTTTAACAATAAGTTCCATGATAATGACGATCTTCTATCGCTGGGCTATAATACACCTTACGGACATCGCAGAAGGGAGTTGCTCAAGCTGCAATTTTGAAAACCTCCAGTGATTCTTCTGGGAGCTACAATATCTCAAAAGAAAAAGCGTAAGAGAGAGAAATGGGTGGAGCTAGAAATAAACGTCTTTCTTTGGTGTAGGTGGAGGAGAGTTGGTGATGGTGTAAACTCACATCGAGAATTTGTTTGGATTCAGTGAGTTCTTGGAATACGTTGTCTCGCGGGAGTCGGAAAGTTAGTGGAGAGTAATAGGTGGTGGTGTATGTCTTGGAAGCATAATTTTCTAGCCTTTATTGCTCTCTTCTGTGGAAGCAGTAACTTTTATTTAAGCTTAAGATTACTATCTAAATTCGAAGTGTGCTTTCTGAGGAAAAGACAAAGATATCTATTGAGAGGAGACAATATAGCCTTCATTTAAATAATTGGTGAGAGGATGTTACACCTTCAAATGTATAAAAATAAAATTATTTTTATGCGCTGACGACGAGTTTCAGGTTATTGGATTGTAATATCAGGCAATTCCATTAGAAAGAATATGTGAAATCGTGCAATCACATTTTTTATTGATTGTGAGAGTGTTGTGATAAATATTTTACGAAAATTCCTTCCTCCAAAGGAAATGCTTGTCGTAGCTTTTACTTTACATTATTGATAATATATTATATAGGAATATACAAATAAATTGAAAGGTAAGGAAAAAAAGGGGTGGGAACATATAATGGAAAACATATTACATAGTTAAAATTTTAACGAATATGCGGGATAACGACTCTCCCATCCAGAATTTATTAACAAGAGGAGAATTAATCGGTAGTATTCATTTTCTTTATGACACCAGAGCGGGATCTTGTCAACTAATATTCTGTGCACATAATTTAACATTAAAATAGGATTGGACATTTTACTGGAGAGTCAGCAAGGTGATTCTATTATTAAAAAGGCTAGAATTTTCCAAATATGATTTACCAAGGTGGAAATATTTTTTTATAGAAATACTTTCGTATTTTTTAAATGCTCCAGTTGATTACTCTAAATTTAAAATGCACAAAATCAATGTTTGAAAAAATTCATTGATGAGCTTCTGTTATCATTGGTAACAATAGTAATTTGGCAATTTTTATAATAGTAAATGCAAGGGATGTTAATTTGAAAAATAAGACTAATTGAAAAAGAATTGGAAGCGGATTGGATGCGCGGGTATCTTAAATGTGTTGTGTCTTATCTGTATACTTACTATTAGTGAAATTTTCCTTAGTTATCCTGCTTTTAAGAATGTTTAGGTAATTAATGGCAGACACGTTACCGATTTGAAGTTATGTGAATTCTTTATCTCTACATTCGGTATTTTTACGGTTGTATCGCTTGAGAATGTTCATGCAAAAGTTACGCAATTGACTATTTGTGAATAATATGCAAATATTTCATATAAGGAGGTAATTTGGTGGTCGCAATATGATTACAGTATTTTTTGTGAGAACTAAATTTATTTCTGAGACTGAATCGTTTTTATAAAAATTTAAAAAATCTCTTATTGAATATGAGACGCGTGGTGATAAATGTAACTGTATTGATTATCTTATTTTCCAAATCACTTAGTCCAGATGTGGACTCATTTATGTAAACAAGTAAACGATTCAATTTTTTGTGTGTGAGCCTTTTACCTGATATCGAATATTTCTCTATACTCATGTTCCCATTCTGTGAATATTTGTTTTTATAATTTTTCTAACATATCAGATTTATTATCTTAATTAATGATCGGTAAACTGCGGAATCGGGCTAATATATGAGTAAAGTTTTTAATTTTTTTGAATGTCAACTTATTGCCCGATCTCGAATTTTTCTCTATGTGCATTTTCATATTGTTTGAGTATTTTTCTTATAATTTCTCTAACGTATTAGTTTTTTTGCATACACTGATGATGGAAAAAACAGGGGAATTTTCAGGTCATTCTGCCGAGGTGGACGAGAGAAAAAAATCCTCACCCAATCCTTATTTACGTTAGGTGTGAAGGATGAGGCGTTCCCGGAATGAGATGGGCTGACGGGGCGAAACGCCCGGAGAGGACGGCGCTATCCTCTCCCTCTCTTCCTCTCGTATCCTTCCTTAGCCCCCGTAACCCTGGCCACTCTGCGACGCGACGCCCAGGGTTCGTGACAGAAGGAGGCTTGCGTGACCAATCCGATCGGTTTGGAGGAAACGAATAGACCCCCTTCCCTTCGACTCCCCTTCACGGCCGCCCCTTCAATTTTCGGCTTGCTTGGCTTCGACCTCAAATGCACCCTTGCTCCCTCTCTGCCGCGCAAACATCTCTTCCCGCTCCGACACTCTTTCTTGTATTGTTTCTCCGAACTTGCCTCGCTGGATGCAGGGAGCGGAAAACGGCAGCACGTAGGATTTAAAAAGGAAAAAAAATGAGAGAGACCTCTCTCTCACACCTAAATATCTCCGACGGTAAAGTTTTCGTGAGACCAGCGCCGTAGGGTATTGGAAATTGCTTTCGAAATAAATTTGGGAATCGAGGTTCGGCGGGTAATTCACAGAATACATTATACGAAAAATCGATTTTTTTCTCGATAGGGAAAAAATTAAATTTAAAAAATATGATCAATTCATGAAGCGTCTCAGGAGACTTTTGGAGCATAAAAAGTGGCTGTTATATTGATGAGGGGTGTTTTAAATGTGTTTTACTTTCAAATACTTCAAATTGGTTTGATTAACTTGGAAGGAAAAGGTTGAATGTCGCCATAATCTAAAAAAACGCAATATCATGCTAATGCTGCCTATAATCGAGTGTGTTTTAACGTTTAAAATGATAAGTGCTTGCATAATAATTTTTATCTAAAAATTTAATGACTTGAAATATGGACATTTTTACGAAAGCCTTTCCCACAAAACGATGTAAAAGCCTTTCACGAATGATTATAATCCCACTTTGTAGTAATGTGATATTATTGTTACATATATGGGTATTATTTAAACTTATGGTAGCAACATCTATAGATATGTGTTAAAAACATTCGAAAATAGTGAATCTTATGGAATGGAAAAATAGCATAACATTTGTAATATATTTTAACAATTCAATGGCAAGTTGTTTATACTAATATTATTATTTTGCTGCAATTATTTAGAGTTCATTTCATTAATGCAGTTCTTTCTTTGTTTTCTTCTTCGTATTTGGAAAAGTCTAAATTTTAATTTTAATTCTATTAAGAATAGATTTGTTGTTTCATTTCCGAGTTATTGATCACAAATCTATCGACTTCGAGTTTATATCGCAAGATATTTTTAAACAAAGGAGATTGTTTTAAGATTTCTTTGGTAAACCTATCCCATTCATGGATGAATACTTATCCTAAAATTAATGTCTCTTGTCAATTACTATGTGTAAGGGCCCGAAACAAAGTCCTCGAAAGATATTTTTGACCACTTTGGTGCGTGTTTAAAATATTGACAATTCGTAACACGAAGAGAAAACCATGATCATTGGAGGGAGTATGCTCCTACATCCGTGACGTCCGAAACTCAGTGTCAAGAAAATTCATGTGGGAAAGTCTTGACAGGATTGCGTCCGGCTGAAAAATTTCCACCCGCGTCGGCGATCCTCGGGACGAGATCGCTGCTGCAAAGAGAGGGAGAGGGTCTACACAATAACCACTCCTCGCCCTCGTTATAACCGTGGGCCGCTGTGCGTTTTCATGGAAGCGGGGTAGAATGACAGGTCGGCGCGGGGATCTCTGAAAGGAGTGTTTTCGGAGAGAGGAATGAGATCCCCCGGACGTGTTTCGCCGTCGCACTGCAAGACGGAGACAGGGACGAGCGACAGGAGGTCTGGCGACTCCCGCCCGACGCGCCGCCGGGCTGGGTGGCGTATGCCTCCGTGGCCATTTTTTTCCCACGACCGTGAGGTCAAGCGGTCCTTATCCCTTAACCCACCCCCTCCCACCCTAACCCCCTCTCTCCTCTTTCGCCCTCTTCTCTGCTATTCTGCCCATTTTCCCGTCCCCCTTATCTCAACCTTACGACCACGAATGCTCCCGACGTTTTTCGTTCATTCATTATATCTCATAATCGGGATCTCATTCTCTCGGACACGATCGAAGGTTTTTTTTGTCTTTTTTTCTCGTTATACCGGTTTCTCCTATCCTTCTTTTTCATCTCTTCCAGAGTGGAAAAGCGGAAAGGGAATGGAAGAAATACTAGAATAGAATAACCCAAAAAAAAACTTTGGTGGCTCCTGAGAATTGGATGATGTTATGGATTTCAATTCCTCATCCGC
Organism: Ischnura elegans; assembly: GCF_921293095.1. Lineage (NCBI taxonomy): Eukaryota > Metazoa > Arthropoda > Insecta > Odonata > Coenagrionidae > Ischnura > Ischnura elegans. Next base: position 45,383,116 of record NC_060246.1, read on the forward strand.
GAGATAGGAAGTTATTCTGGTTTATAATCGTCTTCTTTAAAAAGGCAGGGACATAATGGGAAAAGTAGAAAATAATGGTGACAACTCAGAAGTGTCCGATATATGTTTTGTTACCGATGATTTTAACTTCAAATCCACGTCAAGGGAAAAATGCCCTCTAATTTTTTTATCACTCCTTCTGAACCTTTTAAAGAATTAAGAAAATAGAAAAAAAGTATGAGAGCAATGCCATTTATTTCATGCTGGATGAGTAACGGGTGATGTACAGTTGTTGTTACTTTAATGTCTGCTATCGACACCGGAGGAGATATTTTGCTGTAGGTATTGTAAACGACAAGGAGAGTTTAGCAGGAATTTCCCTGAGGATCTCTGGCGTAGATGAAGAACTACAAAGGAGCGTAATTAGTTGCCTAAGAGGGCTTAGTGGTTAACAAGGGAATCAGTCATTTGTTTGTGAAACTCCCAAGTGTTCTTGATAAACAGCGCTGGGAATTGATTGGAAGACGGCTTAAGGCTATAAATTTCGTTAATTTTGTGTACATTGGAGTCCTCGTGCTATTTCTCTCAGTATAGCTATCTATGGAGCAGAAAAGGTTCTAACATCATATACGTGATTATGAGATACCTTGTTTGTGAAAGGAGATGCACTACGGAAATTACGAGAATATTACTTCCGCTAACTGCAGTCATGCAGAGGTCTATTGCTCATTTCATATTGTCTCAGAAATTTTGAAAATTTTCTGCTATCGACACCGGAGGAGATATTTTGCTGTAGGTATTGTAAACGACAAGGAGAGTTTAGTAGGAACTCAATGGCAACTTATTTGTTACATCATATTTACACTTTTATTGAAAATATTGAGGTTTTATGGAATGCAGTGATCATATCTTATTTATACTTATTCTATATCTTGATTCTTGTTCACTGATTAGAGCAATCCGCAAATTGGAATATGAATGGGATGTTTAAAAAATTAATCGCTTATACAATCGGAACATGATAATATTATTATTGTACACTTCGAGTCATGGGACATTAGTATCACAGAGATATAAAGTCTTTTGTGTACTCCAGTCACCATGGGTGTTACATTTACGCAATTTCTATCCCTTTGTATGGCATTATCTAATTACGAAACATATATGCTGTGAATGATGTCAACTTCAGGCTTCGCGAACATGGATTTCGTTAGCAAAAATGAAATACATTATTTTACTTATAGCTGAAACAACTAAGATAGCTTAAGATTTTATCAGTTGGTTTCAAGATGCGCATAACGATATAACCATCAATTCAGAATAGATTTTCAAAAAAAATTAGTTATATGAATAATTAAAAAAAATATTATGTTTCTGTTATCAATCATAAATCTTTATATTGTTATCGCACCCAAATTTTTATTATTCTAGTTGCATGCCAGCAGAGATAATTTACTTAAAGGCATTTACATTACATATACTTAAAGACATTTACTTATTAGTATAACGTCGTGCAGTTCTTTTAGCTGTCCTTTCGGAATAATCAGAAAATATTTATCTACCGACAAATTCCATGGTTAGAGGAAAATATAGGCGGTTTAATAGGTGTTTATAAGTAATCTCTAGTTTTCTTCAATGTTTCATTTAATTGCAATATAATTTTTTTGGAGGCTAGCAATAGTTGGTTTTTACAATGTTATTTTTATCCCCACATATTCTTACTTATGTTGTCTTTTACCGCATTTTAAAATTATTTACTCTCCCCAATTGGATATCGGGTGCCCCTATTAATTCTAAATTTGAGATATAATTTTGTATTACTACTGAGCAAATGTTCTGCATGAGTTTAATCCTGAAGCTTCCACAAGTTTATTCTCTTCGTATGCCTTAAAGACTTCATTAACTTGAACAAGAAAACAATGAAATGGTTAAGGTTTCATCATCTGTAATTAGCAATTTAATTAAATCATTTAAATAATAATTACCTAATATCATTATCCGTATTTTCAGTATTTATCGATTGTTTACATAGTTACATGAGAATGAACTCACAAATGTATCTTAAGCTCTGGTAAAGTCTTCATTCGTGCGTCTCTATTTGACAGGGGATTGCAAAATGGGGATGAAAGAGATCTGATGAATCAGCGTACGTGTGCATAACAACATTTGAACGGGCATAAATCCAGGCCCATAGTCTCTCCCCTGGCCTCAATACGTCAAAACAGAGTGAGCGGCGCGGAAGGAATGGCAATCTTCCTCGCTGCCTTGCTCTCTTTTGTTTATTTTTTTTAACCGCCATAACCGAACCGCAGCAGATGCTACTACTCAGCGCGGAACTCGGTCGCAGAAATTTCATTTTCCAAACAAGTTTACCTGGTTTGTTTACCGCGTGCGTGCGCACGAGCCGGAGACCACTCCATGACATTCCTTTCCTCCTCGTTGGTGAGTAACGGGATGTGGACCTGGAGACATTAGCGCTGATATCCATGTGGGGTACTTAGGGAAGTGAATTACCCAATGGTTGTGTCATTGGGCATTTACCCGGGCAATTATCTTTTCGCAAATAAAAAAGCGCTCTTTAGTAAGTTACTTATAATTTAAATAGCTATATTTGCAATCTGCATTTAGTGAAGACGATCGATTCGATGGAATATAATTAAAGGTTCTTACTTCTTACCGCCAAATTGGTGTAGGTTTATGCAACATAAAAGCAAACTTGAGGTGTTTCATAGTGTATTTAAATATACCCTAATTTTATTGAGTGCTTATCCTAGTATCGAAGAATGATATAGGAAATCAAAACACTGTATTGTATTTTATAATTTTTAGCGGTATTTTTTTATTTACACGCAATAAATGATGAAACACGGACCTTCAATAATTATTTAATTTTGCTTTAAACCGTAGAATTTTACTGCAATAACAAGAAACACCGGCGTTTAGGCAATTTCATAAATTTTTTAATGGACCTCCTCTTTCGTGCTGAAGACTATATTTTCTGTTTTGCGTCCGCTTTTTCTAATAGTTCACGCGTGTTACCCATGTAACTCAGCCACTCACTCCTACAATCTAACGAAAGCAGATTAAGAGATTATTGTGTATATTACAAATACTGAATATTAACGAATTTTTATATTTACCATTTTTTAGAAAATCTGGTGTATTTTATACCCCTATCGGATGGTGTATGAGATCCTCTCGGCGGCCTTTATGTTTTGTGTGCGGGGGCGAGAGGAGAAGAGGCTGATGCGGCTATCTACTTTAAACAAGGCTCGGTGATCCACTGTGGGATGTAGGAAGCGGGGATCGGAGGGGAGGGGTTGGGATCGTGGGAGAAGCAAGCAGAGAATTCATTCGAAGAATTAGCGCAATGAAGATAATAAATTGGGAGGAACAGAAGAAAAGATAACAAAGTAAAGAACAGGGTAATATGAAGCGCAATGTTTAAGAGAATTTTCTTGTTTTTACATTAAGAATTTGAATTGGAAGACGCCGTGCATGACATTAGGGTAGCGATGTAGACCGGTAGAGAAAAATTCCTTGCACTACAATTTGCTAAATATCGGAGAAACAAAGGCCATGAGCATAATTCGAAATTGTTTATGGCGTTACTGTACAGTGCTGATGAAGAAATAGATACTTTAGGAAGAATTTTAAATATGTATAGTAACAATAAATTTTAATACAATGTTGATTTTAAGATGAGCAAATCGTTATTTTAAAATTCAAGGACGGATGCCATTCATTCAGAATAACTTACCTAAAGAAATATTATTTATAGATATCGATTAATATCTACATCAGAAATTTATATGTGTACATTTTATGGATCATGAGATTAATGTCAAGCGTAATAAATATTAAAATCAGTATAGGGAAAATACGCTATGCTTGAGAAATAAGGAATGCTAGAACTGAGTATGAGACGCGGATTCGACCAGAGAAGAAAAACGGCTTAATCATTAGACTGGGAAGAATTGAGAAGTGTGAAGATGAAGGGTTGAAAGATGGACTCGGATAGAATAGCTAGGCAGAAAAAAGCGTTGGGAAAACAAAAGAGGTGGCGCCGTGGAGATGAAGGGAGAGAGAAAAGGTGAGGCGGGAGGAAGTGAGTGTGAGGGTCGGCGTGAGGGATTGGGAAGATGGATGGAACACCACGATGAGCTGACCCGGAGAGTGCGGGCGAAACCTCTAGGGGTCAAAGTTGGGTGGAGGGGGGAGTGAGGGTTCGTGGAGTGGCCGGTGAGGATTAAGAGGACACATTGCTCCCGCTCCAGGGGTCGTATTTTGTCCTGATTTTCTAGAGCAATGCTTGTTTTGAAGAAGCGCTATCATCATGAAATTTTATCAATGAAAATAATATCGTCCTCGTTTCAAGTTCAGCACGATCCATCAGGTTTATTCTTGAGGCATTGTTACACGGTACATTAGTCCGTAAGAGTTAATGTCTTAATGCGGATTTGAGGGCGTGAGTGAACGTAAAAAATGACTGTGTAACCACCCAACTTGTGCGAATGCATACACAAATACATTAACATAATCTAATTAGGTTCGGGCAGTTGAGTACATAGGCGCCGACTCCATGGGGCCTGAGGGGGCTCGAACCCCCTCAATAATTCTTTTGGGGGGGCGGAGCCCCCCCAATAATTCAAGAATTTAATTAAGTGATATTATCATGCAGTGGCGCCGACTCCATGGAGCCTGAAGGGGCCCGAGCCCCCTCAAAAATTCGTTATGGGTGTGAGGAAATAATGTGTCAGGCTTGTAGATTTTCCCCGGAGTGTTCAGATATCGAGATTCGAGTTATCAGTGTTCTAATGTTGATCATATGACTCTTCAAAAATGCTTAAAAAACTTAAAACTCACTACTTATAAAATTTCCCAAGGCAAGATCCCCGGTTAGGGCCCCCCCAATATTTTTTGTAAGTCGGCGCGCCTGGTTGAGTACCGAAATCATTCGTACATTTAGACATTGACAGTGCGGGTTAATGTACCGTGTTACCATCATTATCATGATCTCATCTAAAGAGAAATGCAACATCCATATAGGTAGAGGAAGAGTACACTCGAGGGGAATTAGAAATTGGGACTTTGAATTTGACTGGCGAAAGCGTTCCATGCCACCACTGTGACTAAAATATTTGTAGTATTTAGTTTTTACCGTTATCAATTCTTATTTGTGAAAATAATTGGGATACGAGTGTAAAATAAATATGGGATTTTTAACATGGTTATATCTATTTACGCTTTAAATTTCATAAAATTCGACGGGTCAAGAGAGAATGATGCGTCCCATTGAGAGAGAAGTGCGGAGAGGTGGAACAGAAAGCTTATGGTACAGTGTCTGGAAATTGCACGTCCACGGCAACCATGAGTCACCCGTCAACCGTATCGCTGGGGAAAAATCCCGGATAGGAGGAGGACCGCATGGACGTGTGGTGACCGAAAACCTCCGGAGTTGACCCCACTCATCGCTCCCCACGGCCTTTTCCGGGAGGTCTGCGTGAGGAGTGAGGAAGCAAAGGTGTTGCGTGTGCTACGGTATGGTGATGCGGTCTCGTATCCGAATGGTACAAGCCACAGCGGGGACCATGACAACCTGGGCTGCCTCCTATCTCCATGGGCAACCCGTTCCCAGCCGCACCCAAGGCATCCATCATACAAATCCCTGCTTCCTCCCGTAAACCCTCACCCTCCGACATCATTCCTCCTGCGCTACGAAGCCCCTGTTAACGCTGGAACACTTTCGAGTCTCGTGTGGCGCAGAAAATAGTGAGCTACGCCGATTTTCTCCACCAATGGCACCAATCTCTTCGCAGAGCAAGTGAGTCGTTAAGGCTTCACTCATGAATGCTCACAGCTCCACCTTATAACTCTCACTCGCTCATCGAGCTAGTCTCTATGTGTACGCCTGTCACCTTGCATGACTGATCCTGGGCTCTGATGAAGCATCTGAAGTTGTCACATATTCCTCAGGTCTCTGGGTTGCTACATATTTTCCATGCTTATTTGAGGATATTATTTTGTATGTATGCATTTTAGATCAAAGAAATTTGTTTAGCATATAATTAACCATTATATAAAAAAATGATGACTTTGGTGAAAAAATGGTGGGTGGATAGATAAAATATCGAAAAACCCGTGTTGGTTTATTCCTGTTTTACGTATTTTCGCGGCGATAGATCAATAAAATGATTCCCAATTTTAAGCACTTTATGCGAAATATTATTTTTTGCGTATAAAGTTTTGTTTATATCAATAATATTTTGCCATGAAATTTTTATTTTGCAATAAAGCTCTTGTGCAGTTGAAGAAATTGCTATAAATCTCATATTTGTTCTGAGAATTTCGCAGTAAAAAGCTCACCTAATAAATCGTATGAAATTACTAGGTTATCGTTGCAAACGAATATGTAACGTATCTTCACTTTAAAAATGTACACTAATTTAAATGAAGATTCCTCACATGGGTATGCAAATGGTTTTGTTTAATCATTAGCGAATGTGGTGGCATTAGATGTACAATTTAAAAGAAATACGGTACATTGGTGATTACGGAATCTTATTTTCATTCATGGGAACCTGGAATAAGGTTTAATCAATAGCAATTAATGAGGATCCAATGCCAGCGTCTGCCGCAGATCATCTGTGCGCGATAAATAAAAGCAATTTGTACCTTGGGGCTGCCGTTTTATTGGCTAAGTTTAATATCGGCCAAATTGGTCTTAATTGGAGCAATTACTCAGTTTGGGGCAATTCAAAAGGTAGGGTTCATTTTAGTTCTGCCTGTGTGGGGACCTGTATTTGAATGATGCCATGCAAATCTCACGTAATACTTTAGTTGAAATAATCGTCAAGATAATTAAGTATGTTGCTTGTCATTACATGAGCTTCAAAGTTTGATCACAATTTTATTTTATTTGCTCATAGATTGGATATTGTATTGCAGAAAATAAATGTCTCACAGTGCTAAATGTCCACCACCCATTTGCTCTGTAAATATTTTAGTTCTTCCTCTCATTTCGTTCCTGATACCCCATTCTATTCTTCATCTAATGCTTCAGTACAATAACCACCTATTACTTTGAAATTGCTGGTATTTACTTACTTATGTGTTCCTAAAATACCTATATATATGAGTAACAAACCATTAAAAAGTAAGGGAGTATTCGGGCCATTCGGAAGATTTTACGATGCTTCTTTTATGCTAGAAATTATACAATATATATTACAAATAAAACGAAAGATAAATTAAGGGTGCCAGTTCTGAGTAGAATTTCATTACAACAGTTGCATACTTTAATAGTTAATACTCTACTTTATCCATGCATTTGAGATAGATATAACTATGGAAATAATACAAATTATTTCATATTACCTGGAATATTTTGTAAATTTAAACAAAGCATTTTCTACTAAAGTCGTCCCCAAAAATCATTTTCATTAGTTTTAAACTAGTGATGCATAGCCTTGCACATTGCGATATTGCTAGCGTAATATAATGCCTTTTTTTGAATTTGGAGTAAAATTGAGGTACAACGGCCTGAAGGGTATTGTTAAATTTCGCATTTTGAATGCAATTTGAACAGTTTTGTTTGTTTGGAGATGTCGCTCATTCATGGTGAACGATCTAATTGGAAAAGCCATTTTTAAACACAATTTTTGGCGAAGTCAATTTTAATGCCGGCAATTTTTGAACTAATCATTTTCAGTGACTCGCTACGTTCACGTTGGCACATTAATTACTAGAGGTGCGTTAATAATTGAATATGACGGCAATAATGCTCGAAGTGAAATACAAAAGGCCGCGAAGCAAACATTTTATGTCGGCGCGCGCTACACTCACTCCTGGTGTCTTCACAAGAAAGCCGGCAGAAATAGCGGCTCTCTTAAATTGCCCTCACCGAGCATTATGGGGTTTCGGGAAATTGTTTGGAGTGGTTCAGGAAATTGACGAATAAGTGTTTTGGTAGACCTTGGGGTCGAGAGCCGAAGTTCTCCATAATTTATTCATCATCCACCCCGCCTCGATGAACTTTTCATGCAACCGCCTTTCCTGGTCTTTTTCTTCCGTGCACATCCCATGCTATCCACTCCTTGCCCCTGCAAACACCTGCTTCTCCCTACCCTCCCCCTTCATTGAGCCCCGTTGACCACATGCGGTTATTTCATAATGTTAGCCCAACTCTTGCTTCCCATGGGATCCAACCTTTTCTCCATTCCTCGCCGCTATTTTGTCATAAGCTTCATCCCCTCCTAGTTTTGCCGTTCCCTCACCGTCCTCTGGCTAGGTAGACATTTCATGAATAATTAAAGCAATACTGGTCGTTGTGAGTAAATTTTCATGTTTTTAATTTGTACCGCAGAATGCCTGTGAATTCAGGGGAGATATTCCTGAGGAGTGCTTTGATTTTTTTCTTTTAAAACAGCATATCACAAAAATTATTGATTGGATATGGTATCTATTTGATTCACTTTTTTGGGTTAATAGAAGCTGGTCAGCAGAAGTGGCATGTATTTAAATGGGGATAAGTGGAAAATTTACTTCATTTGATTTCAGTAATTGATCTATAGTTATATTTGGAATGTTTCTTCTTTATGGACTAAAGTTACACATTATTTATTACAGTGTATTTCTTAAGACTTCCTTAAGTGATAATTATGTGCATGTTTAAGGGTAACCTCATGTAAATTCTACAATTTGCAGAAGTTTTAATGCAAGTGGTACTAAATCGCAACTGACATTGCTAAAAAGGTTTTGATAGGAATCAAACTACGCAGTTCCTTGGAATTTGAATATTTAAACTCTCATGTATATTTTGATTTAATTTACGCATCAGATAAATTTTATGTGTCTCAATTTGGCTGGTTTAGCTTTGCTTTGAATGAGAAGTTTTATATACACAATATTAAAATTGCCTCAAAATAATTTCCGATGGGCTAAGGTTAAATTGGTTAGCAATCGTTGAAATAAAGATGTTTTTTATATTCAAATGAAATGTTTTGTGCTGTTACCTCGCGATCACTCGTGACTCATCGGAATCAGGTCAGAGGAATAGCATCGGATGCACTGCTAGCCCAGCTCACTAGCAGCACTTGTCCAGTTCGAAGAGAAAAAGAACGAAAGGAAAATATGCTGAAGTTTCAAGTACCTACCGAACGCACGTGAACGAACGCTATGTGAAGGACTCTGGGTAGTGGACACTAAGAGAAAGGAGGGAAGTCGATGAAAGGCGGTTTGAAGCTCTCCGGCTATCCGCGACTCGCGAGCTCAATAAGTACTGCAATACTGGGGAGGGGTTCTTTTAATGGCTCACGTGGGTTGTGCAGGGCCTGCGGAAAGGGAAGGTGGGTTAGCCGTTGGGGAAAGAGATGAAGTCCCCATCCGGTTCAACTTCCGAGCTCCAACCGCACTCGATATCGAGTACGAGAGGGTTTCGTTCGAAGCGGAGAGTGGAGGAATGGGAGTTGGCGCGGAGATTTTCCCCAGAGGTCCCACGGTTTGGACCGGAAAGGGGAGGGAAGCAGTTTACAGGGGAGCGGAAGGGGTCCGGGGAGATGCGAGTTGTTTGGGAGGGAGAGAAGGAGAAATGGGGGGTGAAAACGCAAATGGCCTGATAGGGTTGTGTAGGTGTGTTAAAAGCCGAGGAGTGTGAGTCCTCCGTCTTCCAGGTTCCAGGAATGGGTGGGGGAGGGAGAGACTTGGAGAAAGAAACGGTAGGAAGACTCAACTCGCTTTCTCTCCTGGAACTCCTTAATTGCGCCACTTCAAACATTTAGCATCTCCTAGCCCCTTTTCTTTTTATTCCCCGTCTTTTTTGCCTTCCCGTCCTCCTGATTTCCCTTCTGCAGGTGTTATTACGGGATCGGTAATAATTCAAGGAGGCCTGTTTGGGCGTAATTGTGAGTCGGCGAGTTTCGCTCTGTGGGATTCGGGTTGGAGTTGGATTAAGAGAAGGGAGTGGCGGAGTTTCCTCACTACATAAAAAGGGGCCTGCGTAACTGCTTGCTCCCTCTCGCTGTCTTTTCTGAAGCCAAAACATTCCTAAATTTGGAAGGAACAATTTTACTCAATTTCTACTGAGTTTGTTATCACTTTAAAGACAACGATAAACGCGAACTTGTATGTATTGGATTAGAAAATTTGTTTTATATAAAGGTAAATTGAAACTGTGAATTGAGAAGGAAACAGATACGTGAGTTTTTGCTAAAATAAGAAAAAAACTTCTATAGTATGAGATGAAATATCAAAATTGATAGTTTTGAATCGGCTGTTCGTATGGTAAAATCTAGGTTATTCGAAATTATTTCAATTGAAGTTGTCAGTTATACAAAATAGTTCCACCATATATACAGCATTTGTTTCATTTCACTCGATTGAATGAAATTGGTGTAATGTACACACTAGGTACGATTTAATCTGTACACCGGTCTTGCTGACGTAATCATGTAAATTATCGGGGTCGAGTATATTATGTTTGCTTCCCATCATCTAAAATTCATTCATCGTTAGCGGAATTTTCAATATTCTGCCTCCTTTTGGACTAAATGATCTTTGTTAAATTATCTGTAGTAACTGCTTTTAAAAGTAGAATAGAAAGTATTCATATTTTGCTAGAAACAGCGGAATTTTTGGAATTAAATATTTCTTTTTATTTCTAAATTAATAAATGCACAAAGTACCTTGACCTATCACTAGTATAGTTTGCTTTTTTATTGGTATTATAATATATTTGTTGTATTTTAAATTAGTTTTCTACAAGCAAGGCAATTAGATTATTAAATAATAGCATGAGTTTTTAGTGTGATATTTTTAACCCTGCTCTTAGGCTTGCTATTCCGGATGGTATAAGTTTTAAACTGCTGAGGATACTAAATTGCTATAAAGCCTTTTTAAACTGCTTGCAGCTCATCTGTGATTTATTCCTTAACATCTCAACGTAGCGCTATGATAGCTTTCCTGTGTTCACCTCTTTCCTTTAAAGCCCTATATTTTCTTCCTCCGAGTAGTCTTAAATGAACGGCGCAGCGCCATGAATTGCTACTTAACTTGCTTTCTTTGGTACTTATTTGGTCTCGTGGCGGTTCGTGAATACACGATATGTTGGTCGTAGTATATGCAAAAGTAATGGAGATACGCGAGGGCTAAAGAATATATGCGTTTGAGCTGCGTCTGCGCAAAGTTGCTATTTTGCCTCCTATCAGTTCTTTCAATCTCAAGGTAAAATGACCGCAGAATGTTTTTTTTGCTCGATGGCTTTATTACGGTGTGTCCATTGCATTTCCGTCACGAATGTGTGGCAGCCACTTGAAGATATTTGAAAAATGCCCGTTAAATTGGTATGAGACTGCTGCAAGGAAAGAACTTGCATATTTTATTTATGAAACTACTGTGCAATCAGTCAATTGAATGTATGGATTTTGGTATAGGATTGGAGACGTAATCAGTCAAATGGTTTTATTCTGTTTCTCACATTAAGCGTTAAAATAGTATATTATTGATTGCTCTTCCACAACTGTCAGCTTTTTTTTGTTCTTCCGCATTATTTTTTATTTACAAAATTATTAAAAATTCACAAAACTTTTTGTTATCTTGCACTTCTTGAAATTCTCATTTATCCCTTTTTTTTAAGTGTTTTGATAAATTATATACAGCATTTATTTTCACGCTGGTATAGCATATCAGCCTTTATACCTTTTTTTTGCTTTTTTAATATATCACCGATTCAGGAGCCTTGACAGGGTCATAACGATTGAAAGTTCTTCACTCACCTTATAAGGTTGATATGACACAATGTAATAAACGTCCATAATAATTACGATATGATATAAAATAATATTTAGCTTTAGATATAATTTAGAAGTAAAGTTTAAAGTATTTTAATGACTAATTTGTGTAATGCACGTTTCCTTCGAAAATGTCTATTTTGCTTACAATGAAATGGATATATTTTCTATAGGGCTGGTTATACCAATACAGTTGCTTCCTCATTAACTTCGGGGTGACAGATGAAATAAATTTTGTCCAATTGGCAAGTTTTAGCCTTAAATCTAGCAAATGCATATATTGCAATATTTAATTCTGGGTTTTCATTTCCAAGTTTTCTATCGAACCATGATGTTTAATATCGTAGTTGCACAGCTCATGTTTCTTCCATAGTTTCATCCATATTAAGAGATAATTACTTTGGTATTTTATTTTAAACAATATTTGGCCTCATTATTTATTTTTCAACCTTTACCATTACAAATAACTGCTTTTCGTGTCTCTTAAACGCTATTTTAGTCTATATTTCATGCTTAATCTTAAACCATCATTGATTACGAGGGAGAAAATGTGTTTCCTTTATATAAAAAATTCCTTTACGCTAGGCTTTTTTCAATGTATGTCACAACAAGTCATGCCTCAATCTAGCTATGGTTGGTATGACGTTTGCCTTTCTGAATCTACGGAAGGAAGCTCCTACTGAGCCGTCTGAGCTGAGTTCGAATACCTTAGAAAAAGAAAGCACGTGTTCTTGCATTCTCTCGTTTTCCCTTAAATTCCTTGGGCTCTCTCTCCTCGTTGCTTCAACGCGCCAACGAAGGCGAGCGATCCCTCATACACTGCAGCCATCCGTGCGATCCTCTCCTCCGTCTCCTCCACCTCATCATTCAGAGGAGGGAACTCTTTTTCGTCCGCACAGCCCGTATCGTCCGGATGATAATCCCTTTCCACTCGATTCCGCTTCGCGAGATCTGTGAGAAGCGACAACGGGGAACACACAAAAAGTGGAGTGTAAAGAGAGTGGGAGAAAGAGAGCGCTAAAGGAATGTAACTGCGTATATGTGGGATGTGTGACTGGTTGGTTGGCGAAACGTGAATCAGTCCGCCGTGCGAGTTGACGACCAATGATGTAAAGGGAGAGGGATGGAGATATGGGGGCTGCTGGCATGGCGGCGGAAGCGAAGAAGGCGTTTTTTTCTTTTTCTTTCGGAGAAAGCCTGGTCACAGGCGATTCAAATTGCTGCATGTGGGTGGTGGGAAACGGAAGAAGAAAGAGAACAAAGTCTACGGATTAGATGCTTGGTAAACTGATGTACTCTGGCACATTCCGTAATCACGGTTTAACATCAGTATTATTTCATATTATCTTTACTGTAAAAGCGAGATTTATTTGGTTGCAGCTTTACTTTTAAATCCAACTTGGTTTCTTTTAACCAGATCACAATGCGTTACTAGTACTTTACAAATGACAATGTTCCTCCTCATTTGCGGGTGTTGAAACAGCATAATTGTAGTATTGAAATTTCTATGAATAATCAGAAAGTCATTATTTGTCTGTAGCAGAATAAAAAGAGACGCATCAGCCGTGAGCATCGATAAAAAAGCTTTCTTGTTGCGAGGACGCAGCGAGGTTCAAGTATATTTCATCTTAGGGAAAAATGAGTAACTCTCGTGTGTCAGTATCCGTGCACTTAGAAGTAAGGGTGTGTCTTTCAAAGTTAGTTGTACATGTATAGTCAAAAATTTATTTTAAATAATTTCCTATGAAATATTCATAATAATGGCCTGAATTGATGAAAATTCAATAGATATCCTCTCACATCCAGGTTCAAAAATGAAACGTTATGCAATATTCATGCCTTCATAAGTTTAGAAGGTAACTATTCGATATATTGCGACCCTTATGCACGTAGATAATTGAAATGAATACCCATAGTGTTACTTCATATGTAGCCAAACCTGTACTGATAATTCATGAGTAGGGAGAAAAGTATTATCCCAGTATGTTAGGGAATAATTTGATGGTAGTGAGTTAATTGGCACTAAACCTTTTTTAAGAGTGAAAGCGGAGTATAATAATTAGTCTTGCATGAAAAAGGGACATTATGTTGCTTATTTGAGTGTATTGTACGTTTCCACGGTATGCGATAAATACAGGGACAATAGTTAGGTATGAAAAATGACTCTTACATTGAAATGGTGTGACATGAAGCTATTGGCATAAAATCACTATTCCCTCAATGATTATACCTATCGCTCAAGCATACTACATTCTCGTCGTGGGAGTTTATAATTACGTTCTGTAAGGTGATAATAAGTCGAGAACTGGGTAGCGTGGCCGTATTGAAGGTTCTCCGGCAGTGAAGGACGACCCAAGGTTTGCTGATTGGACTCGACTGCTTTCCCTCTCATCACCTTCCCCGACCCTTCTCATTACTCTCCTTGGAGGTCCGCAACAAGACACGCACGGCTGTCTTGCGGAGGCTGCTCTCTGTACCTCTCCTGATGGCTAGTCCACGGAAGCTGTATTCTCCCCGAGACAATGCGAATGCAGTCCTTCATGACGACATAGTAATGAATCGAGAGTAGGCTCATGTGGTGTGCATACGTGTTAACTGATGTGATTATTGCTAATGAAGCTAATTATATTGCTTGCAAATCTGTTAGAACGCGTGTTTACTCTTCACCGTGTAATGACGTGAGGGTCAATCATTTAATTTCTCGGCATAAACGAGTTAAAATTGAAAATGGTAAAATCAGTGTACATAACCTAATTTTCCCAATTCCATGTCATAAATCTGTTATAGTACAATATGATACCTTCCTCGGTCTCTTTGAAAAGAAGTTTTGCTATTTTGATTCCTAATTACTGAGGAAGGCAAAGTATATCCAATTTTATTTCCCACTACTTCCCAGAGGTGGAATTCAGCCTCAACATTTCCTAGAATTCAGGTATAGAATCGCGAGCGAGAAGTTCTTATTCGATCTGTGCAGAGAAAGGCTCTAGTTCCCTGACTAGTATTTAATAATTAGTAGCTGATTTGAACTCGAAAACGGGTACGTTTAAGTTTCAAATGGATGGTGCACCACATTATCTACCTCACCATAAACTTTTGCCAAACTTCGCACCAAATTTTAAATAAACCTTTAACCTAGTTTACCTCAAATGGCCCGACAAAGCATTTGGATCGTAAATAAAGGACTTGTGTTGGTTGAATTCCGGCATTTTATCCACACGATGGTCACTTTAGACCCCCAAGTGCCTTGTATTTTGGCCCCTTACTGCGCAGTCTAGGGCGGATGCACTGTTTTAAGTTTCCGGAAGCAAAAGAGGAGGTGGGAGAGAGTAGTGGGGATGGGAGCACAAGTTGGCGTTGCTACCGCCGCCTGGGGCAGCTGCAAAGCGGGGGCGGAGGGGATGGAGACGTATGCCCTAAGTTAAAGCTACGAGAGGAGGGATAGCGAGGCGGCAACGATGGTTCTTTGGAAGGGATGCAGGGGGGGGAGGCACTAAAAGTTTTAGGCGGCGGAAATGCTCCAGGGCAGTCATGAACCTGTGAGTGCCACCACCGCCACCGCTTGGAGATATTGGGGGAGGACTTGAACGGCGGAGCGTGTAGGTGGACGGGGGAGAAGAGATGTAGGGTGAGTGGTGACCAAAATTGTAGGAGGCGCAGCCTTTAAGTGCTGTCTAAAAGAAAGACAGGATAGAAATGGTGTGGGGTCGAGGGAGTGTGAAATGCATGCGGGTTCTGCAGATATGGCGCGTAGTAATGCATGCGAAAGTTATTGGATGCTCCAAGAGAGATCTTGGATTCAAGCTCTCTGCTCTCTTTGTGCTCGAAATATTTCTTTGAGGAAAAGGTTTACTCGATGTTAGTCTATCACTTGTTATCTATTAGAATGTGCACTTATGTCCATGAGAGTTCAAGCGCCTCCTTACCACATCCGACGAAACATTTTCTCCTTCCTCGTCCTATATTTTTTTCAATTGAACGGTCAATTTGAAATCATCCCTCTTTTTTCAAACCCATAGAAGTGAAGTTTTTTAAAAACATGATTATCTTGATACTAAATTTTGTATTACGTATGCTTGAGTGGTTTAAATTCAATTTATCTATCAAAATTAAAATGTCCTAGGACGGACGGAAACTTTTACGTGCGAACTAAAATAATAGGATGCCACGTTGACTTTGCATTGGATTATCAGTCCATGCATGCAATAGTTCATTGATTAACTTAAGATCCATGCATAAGGAGAAAAATAAATTAAATATAAATAATATGTACAATTTTTAACCAGGAATGATATCGGACATCTTATAAATTGAAATAAAACTTTTTACATGAGCCATTATTTTTTAAATAACAAAAAATTTAGGTATCAAAGGAAAAAATTACCCCTCAGAGCACACTTTTCCTCTACTTTGAACATTATTTTCAAAAAAGGAGCACTTTTTGTAATTTTCAGAGTCCTTTTGCTCGAACTAAACTCGCTGTTTCATCATTATTCTATTTCTATTAATAGATGGATACCGCAGACAAGGTCCTGCTATGCGTACATCCCACGTTGCCATTGATTCGTGAGGCTGACAGCAGATCACAAAACCGCCTTCGCTGCCTTTATATCCAGATATCTACCCGTCTACAATGGTAAGAGATTTCAGCTCAAAAGTTTTTGTACATTTAGTCAAAAATGCATTTTTTACAGACTTATCTTTTCAGCAGAGCTTATGACAATGGAAGGAGGGATGAATAATAATATATAATAATAATATATAATTTATTCCATTTACAATCAAATATTACATTTTAGAACATACTTAAATATTTTGGAATATATAGGTACCCCTTTTAGTAGTTTTGGGGCTACCATCATAAACTTTTTACATAGGTCTGGTGCTAGCACACATGAGAAGTAAAATTTCTTTGTATTCAGTTATTTGTTCTATTGCCGATTGCATTCATTATTACAAAACGTATTTCAAATATTTGGACAAGGATAACTATTTTTCTTATTTTTCTTATATAAACGCATAATTACATACATAGAATATATAATATACCTTTTATTGTAAACTTTTTAACCCACCTTTCTTAGTAGAAACTCTACTTCCTCACACATCATAAGCCATTTTTTAACTGCGGATTTAAATCCCCATCTTTTTTCCGAGTTTGCTACATTACTCGGCAACATGCTAAACAATTTAGGCCCTAAGTAATTGTATGACTGTCGATAAATTTCGGTCGTCGGCCTAGGTATATGGAAGTTTCTCCAAGCTCTAATGTCATAGTTTTGTGGTCGGGCCTTTTCACCACTACGGTTATAGAATATTCTAAGGACTTTATAAATGAATAAATGCCTTAGTGGGAGGACATCTAATTTTTTGAATAGAGGAAATGAGTGGCTTTTCCTATACGATCGTGTTATAACCCTGATAACCCTTTTTTGCGCCACTATCAATGGTTTAATGTTGATAAAATATGCTCCACCCCAGCAGGCTATTCCGTATTGCAATCTTGAATTAACGAGAGCATAATATACCATTTTTAACACTGATTCAGGGCATATGTATCTGAGGAAGTAGAATTTTCTTACAATAGTAATCATTTCTGATTTTAATTTATTTATGTGAGACTTCCATTTACAATTTTGGTCAAAATATATACCTAAATATTTTATGTGACTAACCTGTTCGATCAAAATACATTTATCACAGGAAGTAACATTATCTTTTATACAATTTGCACATTGATAGTATAGTTTACTTTTGTTTGAGGTAGATTTACTCATGCTAAACATAATATATTTCGTTTTTTCACTTAACAACATATAATTAGCCGAAAACCACATATTGAGTGTTAATAGATCACTTTGTATGTGTTCATATAGATCATCAACACTATTAACAGAGTAACTTAGTGCAGTGTCATCTGCGAATGACGTTAATTGACCTTTAAACCTGCCAGCACATAAATTGTTTACATATATTAAAAACAGTATGGGTCCCAACACAGAACCCTGTGGGACACCACAGGTGAGTCGAATCTTTTCACTGTAGCAATTTTTGAGACGCACACATTGATCTCGATCACAAAGATAACTTTGAAACCAATCATATGCGGTTCCACGTATACCTGCTTCCCATAATCGATTCATTAGTATGTTATGATTAATGGAGTCGAAGGCTTTGGTAATGTCTACAAATAAGCCAGCAACTCTACAGTTCTTATTCAGTCCGTCGTTCAGCTCTGAACAGAATTTTAATAATGCATCCTCTGTACTCTTACCACTCATAAATCCAAATTGGTTTTTATTGAAAAAACTATGCTGATTTAGAAATTTAAGAAGTCTGACTTTAACAACTTTTTCTATTATTTTAGCAAATACAGATAATAGGGATATTGGTCTGTAATTATTTACGTTCATTTTATCACCTTTTTTAAAAATTGGTATCACTATTGCAGTTTTTAATTGTTTAGGAAATATTCCAGTATACATACTTAGATTAGCAATATGGGAAAGGACCTCCGAAATATTTGCATTTACTTCTTTTATAACTTGTGTGGAAATATTATCAACACCTTTAGATTTTTTAGACTTTAATTCCTTAATAATGCTGCTAATTTCTTTCGCATCAGTAGGAACAAAAAACAGTGAGTCAATTGAATTGGAGGTTGGGAATATTTCTTTGTATTTATTCGTATTACTTTCAAAATAATTGTTCTGGGTCAATTCTTGAATTACTTTACCATAATGTGAACTAAATTTGTTTACAATGTCCTGACACTTAGTGACAACGATACCATTACTAGTTCTAATTTTTTCACAATTCTCATTTCCTTGCTTTCCTCCCGTGAGTGAATCTAAAATGCGCCATTGAGCAGCGGTATTATTGACATTACTATCAAATAGGTCCCTGTAATACTTTTCTTTGCGCTAATTCGCTAATGCGCTTTGCGCTCGATGGAATTAAATATGTTCGCGAGTTTTGTCAATTCTGAGTTTAAAAAATCTATTTTCATTGTAGTGTGCAGTAATATTTATAAATGCAGAACATTTCATCCATAAGCAGCGACCGCTCGTTAAAAGATGCAATTGATTATAAAAGGCATTTTTATTAACACTTTGAGTGCCATGGACGTAATATTACGTCCTGCTAATCCTTCTGAGGATTACCATGGACGTATTATTACGTCTTTCCATTTAATTGGCTTTGTATGCGTGAAGCCGTAATATTTCGCCAGTGGTACTGTTCCAGTTTACTGCTTAAGGGTTCTGTTTTTTCAAATATCAACTACTCGATGGAAAAAGAGTTCAATTTATGTCTTGAGGGCAAAAAGTCCTCTGTAGCTACCGGCATCCTCATCTTAGGCCACTTAGTGTGAAAATTTTTGGGCCAATGGACCGTTCGTTGAGGGACCCTTTTTATCATCCAGGATTTATAATGCTTTGCTTGGAACAATGCTTTTTTATGATTTCCATGCTATAAATAGTTCAAATGGAGCGTATTAAAAACATTATTATGCATGTTATGGTGGTACATCATATGTTGCAACTTTTTTATTTTTCAAAAACAGTAGGTTTTCATTGTTTAATTATATATTTAAAAATAATAATAAATCTCAACTCATTCATAAAGAAGAGCGAAGTCCATTTTTATTGAAATGCACATCGATATAAATATATTTTTGATGCTAATGTTTTAAAAATGTACGAATACAGTAGAAATGGCTGGATTTTTCAGTAGGGCTTTAAATTTGGCAGCCGGCACTCAATAGTATTAACTATAACGTATTTTTAAGAGGCAACGCCTATAAGATGTCTACCCGCTTAACAAGTTGTTGTGCTCATAGTCTAAGTGTACGGATACATTAATTTTAATAGCAACAGGTTCTAACAGTAGTTAGGCATTAGTTCAGATCTCAGTGAACGGATGCTAACCTTGCATTTAGATTATGCATACATTTTTAAATTAGAAGTTAGTCATAAATATAAAAGGGAAATTGCTTGTAACATTTCCATGCGATTAAAGTTGGCCTAAACGAACCTTAAGAGGGAAAAGCTTTTTTAGTGCAATGGTCTATCACCTCAGATATCCAAATTGGAAAGTTAAATTGCAAGTGCTATCATTGCTTCAGCTCAGCATCTTGGGATCAATCAGTGGGTTCGGCATGCTTGTGGCTGCATTCCCAAATGCTTGAGGGCAAGAGGTGATTGATTGGATTTGAGGATTGAGGGTGTGGGAAAGTGCAATATATCTCAGGTTGTCTGCGGGTGGTTAGATATTTGGTTCCCAAGCAAAGGGGGATGATGGCAATATCCGAATTACCCGCTTCGGGCGATTTTACGCCAAGCATTACAGTCACTGATTTGTAATTCATTCCTCAGTGAGCACAGTTCGTATCACTGATGCCTCTGCAGACTCAGAATCCCAGGAGGAAATCCTGCGAAACATAGATTCTAGATGTGGGTCCCGTATCCACGTGAAGAATTCTTGTTTGTAACCAACACTGATGTATGTAAGACATAGGATTGGGCTTCATTTAATCATTACTTGTGTAAAATGTAGTTTATGCTAAAAGTAAGTTCAAATTTACGGAATATGAATTTTCAAAGAGAGGTCATAATAAGCAAAATATATTTTACCTCCGGTCACTTCGATCAGTAAGTACACCTTTATCCTCCGAAACAAGACATTTTGTCTGATTAACGCGAAGATAATGTAATTCTACTTAAGGGTAATTTGCAATCGGTGTTTAATGGGTTTGAAATGCTTTAAAAGGTTTTACTGGGAGAAAAATTATACTGCATAAAAGTTTTGCCAAATTCAATTAGTACAGAATTATGCAATCATTTTTTGTTTACAAAGAGTTTTATTTGATTTAATACTGTAATTGTCGCGTATTAACATTTTCCCTCCAAATTATATACATCACCTTCCTGGATGTGAGGAAATTACCAGTGAGAATAGTAAGTTGAGTACTATCATCAAATTTTGATTTTATGCTAGAGATATTTTTACTAACTCATTTCACTTTGGAATGCTTTGCATTAGAAAATATGGAGCGTAGCCTTTACCAGTTAAGGTATGGAAAATACTTGTTAACGGCATGACATATCTTGAAGGTTTTCGTAATTTATACTTGCGATAAGCTTTAAGTAAAAATTTTATCAGGCTAAAACATGATTACAAACTTATGCGTAGCGTTTTTATACGACTACACTGAATTTATTTATGAATTTCACTTTCTCATGGGTTGTAAGGAACGGAAATGAATTGATTTGGCGATGTATGGTGCAAATGTTATGCTCGGAAAATAATCACTAAGAGAAAGGGAAAAGGTAATGTGGAATGAGAACCATGAGGCACTATCAGGGACGCGAAAGAAAAAAAACTAGGAGCGGCTAGGAAATAGAGCGAGATGTCGACGTGGTGAGAGCTACTGCGGCTATTCATGAGTCTAATACCTCCATTCAACTGCAATACGATCGTTAACCCTTCCTCCATTGCTTAGCATCCGAGTGGGAACTCCAACGTCGCCGGCGAGACTGTTAAGGGACATCACACCGACGGGGAAAGGTTAAGGGCGAGAGGGAGGGACGAGAGAAAAATACGGCGTTTTATATGGGCGAGGGTTTGTCGCCGGAAAAGGAAGCGGGAGAGGCGGAGGTCAGGTGCGGAGATCAGGGGAATCGTTCGAACCGCACAATCAGTCCACCTTCCTCTCAGCGCGCCGCCGGAACACCGACCCTCTCTCTCTCTCTCGCTGCTATTCTTCGCTGCTATTCCCTCATACGGACACTTCCACACACAGATGCCGTCGTCCCTTCAACAAACTGGAATTATCTCGTTGACCCAGTTCTCCTCCGGTCAAAGGAGAGCCTGCCGCCCCGTCGCCTTAACGAAGGAAGTAGAAAACGAGGGGCCGGTCACGTGTCGCTTCACTCCCTTGCGCTTCTTCCTCCCCATATGTCCCATCTCACCCTCCCATTCGCGTAAACTCCTCTCTCCGTGGTCACAACGTCTTCGATTCGTGTCCACGCTCCCGATCGGACGCCATTCCTTACAAGTAAAATAATATCCATGTAGGTACCGTATGAGGGTTGTACTGTATTAGGAATTTACATAGCGTTATCCTATTTGGTATTTAATGTAGCCATGCCATTACGTGTACTCTAGTTAAAGCTATGCATCCATGTTCATTTGATGGATACTCGCCATAACTCACCTTGCTACATGAGAAGTACTTCTTTCGTACTTTCTGGCAAAATTCCCTGGCAATGCACAGTAAACATTTGATCACCATTGGGGTAATTTGTTTAAAACATAATAGTCTGAGTTCACTGAATTTAAGGTGATTTATAGTAAATGTATGCAATATAATATCCGTAGGGTTACGCACCCGGAAAACAAATGAACGTGGAGCATGGTGGAATTACGCGAAAATAAACGTAGTGTTTGTAGCACGCAGTGTCGTAGCCAATTATTTTCAATCGTTTCGTATCCATGTGTTGTTATTTCAAACCATTAATCGTGGAATAACACATCTCGGAATATAATATGGAATTGAGAAATAGACTTCAGGAAAGATATCGATGCAGATAAGGTACAACTCAGTTTCAATACCTTTTGCGGCAGTTTAGATGTTTAAGTTTTAATAATAGTGTTAGATGGCGCTATGTCTGCATTCATTTCTTTCTATGAATGTACCGAAGTTGAGGGCGTCAGTTTTTTCGTTTGCTCTAATTCATAAAAAAAGTTATTTTTTTCTAAAAGATATCATTATTTCCTTTACTGTATGTGTAATTCAATTTTGGATTTTTACTGTACAATGCAAAATTGAAATAAAATTAAGATCGGCCAGAAATTTTTGAATCATTAAATAAACCATGTGAAAGGAGAATAACAGAGCTAATTCCATCTATTTCGAAGAAAATACATTTTGGTACTTAGCCATTTAATACTGATATGATGGTATTGATTTACATCTTTACACACCTCTCCTGGAAACATGTTCCTTCATCTCAGTCATTGTTCTCGGACAATTGAGTGGTACCATCTGCCATAAAAATATAATGTCTTCTGATGTGAGAGATACACCTAAATAAATATTTCAAGTGCAACTAGTTCTTGTAATAGAAGCAAACTGATTGAGTAATATGCGTATAGTTAAGCAGAAGAATAAAATATAGCGTCCAGCCCACGCGATTATTTTCTTTAATTTACGGGAATGATATCATCACATCTCATCTCCACCTTTTGGCCCATTTCTCTTGCTAGAATCTATGAGGGTTGCGCCATATTAGGCATTAGTATATTTTTTTAACTGTCATATTATTCAGTTCTAAAATTACATGCATTATAGCTGACATAATGGATAAATATTCACAATCATGATCAATAGAATATTTAATGAATATTTTATTATGTTTAAAAACATATTTTCTATGCATTGAATGCATTTTCTGCGGCGTGCATCGCCACTTGCTACTTAGCTTTTCTTCCTCTTTTTACCGGCACATTTCTCCAATATTGAAAATGGTCAGGAACGCTTTAATCGAGTCTCCGAATCGTCCACGGAAGGAATGGGTTCAACACACACAGCCACTTCAATCTTTGGAGAGCGTAGCCCGTCCGTCTCAAGGGTCATCTCACTTACCAACTTAGCATTCATATCGTCAGAAATGCAGATGGTTGGATTACTGAGCCAGAAGGTCCATTATGTGTCAAAATTAGGTGACCTATCATCGTAATTTAAGCTTGTGGGAAGTTTTCCTTCGGTTTTTTAAATTATGAGTGGATTTGATTTACTTTAATACTCTTGTATCGATCAATAATGATGAATTTCTTCAATAAAAGGTCTTAATAGACTTTACATTTTCACCGAAAAAAGAGTGAATCCTACCTGTTTTTGCAATGTAGAAACACTCTTCATCCAATGTATAATATTAGAATATGATTTTAATTTCACCTATCACCAGTGGCGGATCCAGGATAGGGACAAGGAGGGGCGGCTAAGATTATGATTCTATCTAGTATAAATTTAAATTGGGTACCCAAGGGGGGGGGCTACAGCCCCCTTTTCCCCTCTTTGGATCAACCACTGGATTGTAGCATACCTATATGTAAACCATAGTAGTATACCATAGGTAAAATAGGCCCTAAGTTTAGAGCTAATTTGTACTCCAATTCCTTAAAGTAGGGAAATATGTAGGAAAAAATAACTACAGTGGAACTTGGTTATAACGGCATCGGCTGTAACGTCAACTCGGGTTTAACGTCACATTGTGTACAGACCAGCCAAAATTGAACATTTTATGTTGTACGAAAACCCGTTTATGTCGTCAACAAATATTGCGACGATCGGGTATAGCGTCAAAAATTTTGCGATTCTTAGGTTGCAAAAGTGGTAATGTGATTTTATTACGTCCCAAAGTTCATAGAAACCATGTGTAGAAACATCAAAAGCAAAAACAGGTCACAAGCTGGACGTTGAGCTGGTGACGGGATGCAACTCTTTTGTTTAATTGGTGTCTGGAGGGAGCGGGGGCTGTCCCGCATACATGGGTCTTATCCCTTCCCACTCCTACATTCTGCAAGGTCACTGACACAGGCACGCTGTATTGTATTGTATTCACTCAGATTTAAGGCTGCTTTTTTTATAACGTCACTCGGATATAACGTTAAAAATCTTCTGGTCCCTTTGATGACGTTATAACCAAGTTCCACTGTACATACTTTTGTACAAAGTGGTAACTCCAAGCACTTCGATATTATCTAGTGTGTATTTCGACCCAATGGGGGCTGTACCCCCCTTAGCCCTCCTCATAGATCCACCACTATCTATCACCATATATTTTACTTTTATTGGCTGTATTCATTTTTAATTTTTTAGTATTATATATTTCAATGGTTCCATAGTGAAAACTTCAATGCCAATGACTAATAACCAAGCATTTTTTATGAAGGAAGTTGGGAAACTATTGTGAGAGGCAACAAGGTGATAGGACCATTAGACAGAGTTTTTGGAGTTGAGTAATTCTTTATTTGTATTACCTGATTTATAGTGGGCCACATTCTTTCATGCGAAGCCACATGTAACAGTTATTTTTGGAATTTCTTGGTCTACAGGAAACGTTGAATCATTCACATCAACACGGTTATTAATTCTCCACAAACCGTAAAACCTATACATTACCTATATAATTTCACAGCAGATTAAGTTATGCTACTTAAGGAATCTACAGAAAGGAGTATCTAGAACTGACTATTACATGCTTCTCAAAAGACAAGAGATTAAATCATTTTATAGAATATTGAGCCAGTAACATCTATTGTCTATTAAAAGAATTTAGGGCTACGTACCATTGGAGCAAAATATGGATTATTTGGAAAGCATAGCCGCTAATGAAGAATTTCAAGCATTTTGAGAAAAGAATAGCCGTCGTGGTGCGAAAATTTGTCCCTGGCAAACGCGACTCATTTGAATCCCTTTAATAACACCCACAATAGGCAGCGATAAAGGGGCACATTAACAAGAGTGTTTTCTAGC
This sequence comes from Ischnura elegans, assembly GCF_921293095.1. Lineage (NCBI taxonomy): Eukaryota > Metazoa > Arthropoda > Insecta > Odonata > Coenagrionidae > Ischnura > Ischnura elegans. The sequence goes on from NC_060246.1 coordinate 45,408,418, forward strand.
ACCAGATAATTAATGTAAAACAATTCCCAACAGCGCCGCCAGGAAACGGCGAAAACCGCATTATTTTTTTTTTGTATTCTGTCCTCTCCAGTGGGATAAAAGGACGGACTATTTCCAGTGGCCGGACAAGAAGAGCCGCACTCGACTGGCGACGTGACGCTGAGGGCTGACGGGGAGGGAAGATGGAAGAATTCGTTGAAGGAAGTACTACATGGTAAAAGCCCTCGCCTGTTGAAGAAGGAGAAAGAACGTGGGTAGTGAGGGAGAAGGCGTGGAGAAATGAGGCGAATGCAGAAGAAATAGTTTGAGAGAGGCGTGGAAAGAAAAGCCGAGAGGTAATATAGTCTTGCAGAACGAGGAAAGAAAATACATCCTAAAATGAGACCTCTATTGCGGCTCGAAGGCAATGAGACAAAGAGTCCTTTGTGCGAAGAACTAGGCGAAGATTTCTAATGCACGTCGAGCGGGTCGTTTTTTTATTTTTACACCGTGTTTACTATCCGCAAAAACTGCATCGCATTATTTTCCGCGAATTGGGTCGGGAATATTTTTTGTGTCCGCTCAGTAATTAGTGGTGATTCGTTTCAATCCGAAGCGGTACACACAATGCTAATTATCTACCTACATACGCTCTTTGTAATTATCATCAGCGAATAATAATGGCCGCAGAAGAATGATGAATTATTTATTACTGGCAACAATTATGGCTTGAAAAATTTTTCGCTCGCAAGAAGGAAGGTAGGTGCGTCGAGAAAGGTAAATTGATCAAGGATTTGACAAAATGTAAATTATTGGAAGCACTCTAGCTGACAAAAAATAAGCTAGTTCAGTGCGTGGAAAGCTGATTGTTTGAAATTATTGTAATATGATTATTACAAACGAGATCTAAGTAAATTTTGATTTATTTACTTTTTGGTTGTTGGTGAATAATTTGGAGGACTTAAATTATCTGATTAGGTTTTAGCTCATTGCTCACTTTATTGACATAAATTAATTTGATGCCAGCAGGGAATGTACGACTGAAACTATACCTTAAAACACTTTTTGCTGAGGTTATCTTTCGTGTATAGTTTATTGATAACCGCGTAACCTGTTAATAAATCATTGTGGAAAATAATTATAGTTTCTTATTTTACACTCATTTCAACCCTTAGATAGATTTTTAATCAATGGAATCAAAATGGGGTAGTCGGTAAAAATAGCTGCTTTGCGTAGTTTTTGCTATGATACGTGAGATTTATAGCTTTTTTCTGACGCATACTATAAACTCATACGCGGATTTTTGTTGGAGTACTTCAATCACTCTTGAAAAGCAATAGATTATATTTTGGTTTTCCATGGCACATATCTTCAAAGAGCCTCTATTAAACTTAAATTACCTTTTAGTGCAGATATTGATAACTTCTTCGTCATCTGCATTTAAAGTACCTAAGTTACCGCCTTAAAAACCATCTGATACTCCTTAAGGCATTATTAAGAATTCAAGGGTGAATTACCTTGAGGATATTATTTTTAAATATTTTTCAATCGCTTTTTATGGCCAGGTATAGTCGATATTTGTAGCATCATTAGCAGTTACTTTAGGTATGTACCTAATTAATTTCAAAGAAAGTATATTTTGTTTAGCTGGCTTCGTAGTATTAGAAGACTGAGAGCATTCCATGTTGTGCGAAATGATTTTAATAGCAATTAAGTTATTTTTATCGCAATGTTTTAACGATTGAAGTTAGTTAAAACTAATAATCTTAATATTAGCGTCCTCTGAGTAAATAGCAGACTTTTTTGGCATAGATTTGGTTATCCAATGATTTTCGTAACTCATTTTCAGAGCCAAACATCGAGGTACTTTTTGTCATTATTCACCATGAGTCACCCTCATTTTAATCCCTTAAGTGAATAAATCGAATCTCTGTGAGAGATATATGGGATAGTATTTGAAGGAAATACATGGCTTTGGTTGAATCAATCTTTCGTGTAATCCGGGTGGCCCGATATGTCTCTTATACTGTCACAATATTCTACTTTTGATCGTTACCTTTGCCAAAGCTTCCATTTATTTAAGTTATTTGAGTTTTGTAAACCGTAATTAAATAAAAACAATATACTGAAAGTAGTAGCAAACGGAAGGTCAAATGCAGGGTCGAATATATAAGATAGTGCCCGCCCCCCCTAAAATGGAAAAATAATTTATTACTCCGAAGAAATTTTAACACAATACGCGTTAATACGCGAGGCACGATGGTCTGATGAAGACAATCGTTGAAGGACAAGTGGAAGGGAAAAAGGGCAAGGGACGACCCCGAATGAGTTATATCGGACAGGTTATAAAGGATGTAAAAGAGAATAAATATGTAGCTATGAAGAGATTAGTGGATAGGAGAGAGAACTGGAGAGCTGCGTCAAACCAATCTTAGGATTGTTGACTAATGATGATGATGAATACGCGTTAGAAAATAGTAATTCCAGATTAATGCCTTTTTAAAGCAAAAGGATTTTAAGAATGAACCTGCTGATTCTAATTATGATTTATTTTTAGTTGCTTCCTGAACTTATTGTTAGCTACAAAAAAACTAATATAAAATTATGCATTTATTTTGATTACTAATAAATTATTATTGGTAATGGTCTCCCCAAAACTATTATCTATATTCACCACTGGTAAAATGTGTTGTATGCGAGTAATACTGCAGCTTAATGAAGTTTTTTAAATTATGTCTCTAAGGTAAGAACAAGAAGTATTGAGTATTTACTCATTTCCTTCAAAACCATAACCTCTTATACAGCTGTATCTTGGCATTAACTGAAGCAAACATCATGCATGAATTACTTTGTATTTACAACGGAAATCACGAGATAGCCTCATGATATGAATAATTTGATTTTGTTTTGTTTTTTCCCCTCAAAATACCATTTATTCAACTTTAAAGGTCTTCAACCCTTTTCATGAAATGAATTCGTGGAAAACTAGTCTGAAAGGCTGGAGATTGCTCTGAAAATGACGCCTCAAAGGGATGAGAGAATGATGAAAGAAAGTAAAAAAATGAAATGAATTATATCAGAGAGAGGAGGGGTGGGGGTGGTTTCTAATGCAACTGAGGAAAAGATGAGGAGAGGGTGAGGAGGAGAGGAGAATATAAGCGGAAGTGGGCCAGGCGGGTAAAGAAGTGCGGTCAAGGATGCCGTTGGAGGGATATCAGGCCACGGGGAGGAGAGGGATGAACGTCTGCTGGAGGCACATCACTCTTTTCCGTTTTGAATCCTACCCATTCTCTCTCTCCTTTCAACAATTCTTTTCCTCCATCCCTCTCCCTTCCTCCACGATGCCTAATGTGTGTCTCTGTGTGGGGTCATCGCTGCCGGAGATGAGCAGGGATGGAAAAGGGCTTTTTAGGGTTGGAGCCCTTCAGGGTTCATGAGGTGGGGTTTTGAAAATGAGACGAGACAAGAGGAGAGGAGTTCAGCGGTGACTAAAGCGACGATTGGGAGTGCGGTAAAGGGCGAAATACGAGAATGCTTGCGTTGGGTATAAATGATGAGTGGCCCCGGAAATATCACGGGATAGGGAAATGGTCGACCAGTGAGGGCTTGGGGGACGTCGGAAGCCTAAGTTTTTACTGGAAACGGGTGCATGCACGTTCTAAGGAGTCCATTGACCCATTAATTTTTAGATCTTCATTGATGTAATCATTAGCTCACCTCCTTATAATTATAGAATTTAGGTGTAACTCAGTAGTTTTCAGATATAAGTTTCTTATGTTTCGGTAGTATACTTTGAATTAGTAAACTTAGTTCTCATATTTACTCAATACATTATGCACAAGCAATCAAATTACAGATGGTTATTCAAGGTACAACTAGAAGAAATTCGAACTCTTCTTGGTAGGAGTCTTATATCAGAATCAGTCTGATAACAATTTATTATCGAATTCTTTGAAGAATTGGGGGAAAATCGTTCATGAATCATTTTGCTCATGAGTGGTTGAGGCTATAGAAATTACTCCAGTAGGGCCCAGAGGCTATATATCACATAACTATTCATATAAAAAGACGTTTGATAAAAGCATGATTATTGACAACACTGGCTCAAAATTTCACGCGATTGGAACCTATTAGCATTTAAAATGAAAAAAAAGTTATAATTTACTTGCGTTGTTTCTTACGATACAATTTCATAAAATTATGCGGCAAACTGTTGACTTTGCTATTTACTAAACATACTGATTTTTCCACTATGTGTAACTATATAATCACTTGATAAGCTAATATCTATCTCTGGACTTGTAGGTAAATAAGTTTTACTTCATAGTATTCGAGGTAAACACAGGAGATTTGTAACGACGACAAACGCCGTGATCGATATAAGATTGTGAAGGAATCCATTTACCTAACTACTGGTATTTTGTAATGGATACGAAATTTTTGAAGAATGTGATGGATGAAGATATGAAGAAAATTTCTTTTATTTATCGAAATATAGAAAATGTTTTTGGTGTTTTATTTTGGGAAAAGAATGTGCATTTACCGAGCACTTCTGTGTTGATGCCAGACTCGCAATACCAATTATTATTTACGCATACCATATTCATTAGGTTTGAAATGCAAAAGCTGTCGGTATGCATTTTTTATGGGAATTTTTATTTTTATACATTGCAAGCAATTCCAGCTGCTATACAATAAAGAAGTAAGTAATGCATTTAAGTTTTTAAGTTTTTGCCTTTGACTTTTCGCATTATTTACAGGGAATCTTGGTACGTGAGCAGATTTTTTCAATAATAATTCATATTTTGAAAAATGAATCTCTAAATAAAGCCTGGCATATTCATGATCGCAGTTTTGGTGAGCATTGTGTTAACATGGGTGTTAACTATTGGAGTGTTTGCTGTTTCAACGAAATCATTAGCCAATAAAATTATCTCTGCACATTCAAGGAAGGATAAATTCTTTTTCGCCAATTTGGAAGGCAAAATACGTTGCGCATTTCCTGACGAATATGGTTTATGTATTTTTCTTTCCTCAATTAAGGCTTATAATTCTATGATACCGTTTTGAAAATTGGCTGATGATATAAAAAGTATTGAGTATGGGCCGACAGTTTGTGTGATTGGAGTTAATGATTGAAACTGGTTATCTAGTTTCGATATTTTTAATGGATATATATATCAAGAGGTCGAGAGGAGAAGATTAAGAAACGTCGACTATATTACTTCGGTGGAATTACACCGTATAAAATAGAAGTGTTGGAGACTCAAACTCATGGAGGGGTAGGAAATATGTCAGGAGACACATCGTGAGGTGTGAAATAGTGAAAAGAATTGTGTATAAATTTTTCGCTGGCGAAGTGCCACTCCATCTCAACGTCTCGCTAATCTTATTCACCCTCTCTCTCTCTTTCTCTACGTCACACGTCCCGCATCTCTTGAGCAGTACTAGCTAGGAGAAAGGCCCTCTCTCTCCATCTTTTCCGCGTTGCTCTTTCCGTGCTGTGGACGTGTTGCCGTGGAATCTACTCGTCGTCACCAGCTCCGCACAAGGTACTCACTCGGCAAAAGAAGAAATTCCGAGCACGGAGTGCCGGCTGATATGGCTGGAGGACGATTGCAACGCGAAGTAAAGGATCGGGAGAGAAGAATAAATAAAAAAAGACAGAAGAAGATATAAAGGGATGAACAGTTAGTTGTTTTGTGGGAGTGTGGATGGTCTGCTGTTAGTGCTGGAACAGGCGTGGATGCTGTGTGGAGTGGGGAAGGAAGATTTGGTGGCTTTAAGGAATTCGGGATAGGGTTTGAGAGAGAGTGGGATTCTGGCCAGCACACGTGTCTCACTCTAAGCCTTTGCACCGCATTGATATTACGGCTCCCATCAGACGTACTCTCTGAAAAGCTTCTCCAACGATGGGACCTACCCTGTTGGTTTTACCGCGTGTGCTGCGATGCAGCTTGTACATTTTCCCCACACCCTGCTCCCATGGTATAGATTGTAGATTCTTTTTTTTCCTGATTCAACTTCGGATTTTTCCCTTACTATTTTCAAGCTTGTCATTGGTCGTGCTTGCCACTTTTTAACTTCCACGCCTTTAAAGTCGGACAATTCTACCATGAAGCTAGTACAAACATATTGATGACATCTATGCGTATATAGAGTTGTGATTTTGGAATTTCTAGGGGCAATAAAATGAATCCACGAAGAATTCTCGAAAATTCAATGGATTTATTTTTTACTTAAGAAGATGCATCGCTCTCTCTCTCTGTCTCTCTATAATACTACCATTTTTTTATTCTTATTTTCGTAACTTCAAACTCATTTAAAACTTCTTATCATCTATAAGTTTTCAGGTTATATATAATCGTCATATTTTAAAATTATATCTTTTAGATATAGGAAAATTAAATATCCGAAAAAGTTTTACAGTAAAATTTTCAAAGTTGTGAAGGAAGAAATTTTTAACCAGATGACCTAGAGTACCTAGTCAGAACATTTTAGAATGGTGGCATTATTTTATATAAGTACTGCGACGCGAAAAAAGACATGTTGGATCATTTGCATTTAGTGAAATATTCACCGTGTAATTTTCCGATTACGTAGAAATTTTATGTTTTTTCATTTTCCCCCCAGAATTATCGTATCGCGTGTGGAAAGCATTGCAATAGCTATCCAAGGAATACATTAATTTACCCGGCAAGCAGGAGCATTGCCTTGGAGGGCTAAAGATTCATTTTGGCGGGTGTGCTGTGATCAGCTGCTAATAGGCTGTTTAAGGTTCAAGGGAAAGACAACACAGTCCCCTCGCAATCCAATCAAGTCTCCAATTCGATTGTTTTGGATCCTGCCTGGCTAAATATTTTCCGGTGTAAGATAACTGGACGATAATGGATGCTGGAGCTGTATCCAATTGATGGAAATTTGACATTTAACGCGTACCAGGGTGTATCCAATAAAATCAGTACAGAATAACGTAAACGGCTGATAGTATTTTTTTAAATATACAATTTTAATGAACCCACCCTAATTTCTCTCATTAGACCAATAATAAATACCAAATTTGCTTAAGTTTGCTGCTTCGTTTTTCTTCTTATTTTCCCTATTTTAATATGATATGTTTTTCATCATTGCTTATTTGATAATAAATTGTACGCTTAAAAGTATTCCAAGAATGGACATTTATGATATATTTAACTTTTTTGTGAATGTCACAAAAAACGTATTCAAAATCAAAATGTCCAAATGGAAGCGAAAAAATCGTTAAGGAATGCATATTTATCGCCAGGAAGTTATATTTTCTTCATTTTTTGTACACTTGGTTTATTTTACCTCAATTAGTCTTTCCATCATATTACTTTTGATGTAGTAGAAATGGTATATCTTATACAATTGTTATTGTAGCTGCCTTATACTTGGACGATCCCGATATAGTGACTCAACTTGGTTGGTTTCTACCTTTGAGGTTGGTTTTTTTGAACTATGTCGAACATATTTTAAATCAAACTAGTTTTTATTGGCTGAGTAGAAAAATAAATGTCTTTTGTATGTCTTTTCCTGATAATTATTGGTAATAGTTATATTGTTGACGTAATTTATCCATGCTGAATTATTATAATTACTCTTGATTACCTCTGTTTCAAAATTAGAGAAGAAGTTAGCTTTTTTTGCTCTTGCATATGCTAAAACATATTCGAATCCGAAAACAAAGACGGAGATATAAGATGAGAAAGTGAGGGTAAAAAATTATCTTATGGCAATTTTGTTGCTGTTAAACGCGATTCATACGCTTTGGAGTTTTGAGAATGTGTTGGCACGAGTAAGAGGGAAAGGACTACACATAAAGAAGCAACCTTTAGACCCTCCCTAGGCTCCGAAAAGATATGGGAGGAGAAGGGAGCCAAGCCTTGTGAGAATAGCTGTACGGAGTAAGTCGTGGGGCTCTCATTCATCGGAGACGGGTTTGTAAGGGTGTAAAAGAAGGAATGAGAGGCGAAAAAGAAATCTTATGAAAAAAACAGAAGATAGAGGGAATAGTTTTTTTACGCACAAACACACATACGTATATAAACGTCGAGGAAATGAAAGTGAGGGTGGTTTGGCGTGCACGCTGGGTATGAGCGCGCGTTTGTGAGTTTTCACGCAAGGTAGTGGCGACGTTCGGGCGAGAGGAAAAAAAATCCGCTTAACACCCCTGGGAGGAAGAGGAGGAAGAAGAAGAGTCGGGGGTGACTGCGGAATTGGTTGAGGATTTGGTGTAGGAGGCATAGGGGAAGATTGAGCTGTTTTTTGAGGGAGGGAAAAGTTCTGGGGGAGGGGGGTGGGAATGCCAGGGATGGGGGAAGGTTTGGATGACCGTCTTGATGCCCCCCATCAAGGGGTCGATTTGTGCCGGATTGGGCGTTGGGGGAAAGGATACGGAGTCATCTACTTCGTTTTTCCCACCCATCTTATTCCCTCGGAAAAAAACAGTCCACCGCATTTTTTCACATTGTCCTTTCATTTGTCCCTTCCCTTTCTCCTCGTTTTTTTTAAGTTTTTTTTCATTCCTCTCCTTCTCTGTCTTCTGCTTCTGTCGGTTTGCCGCTCTCCTCTATATATATATCTTCTTCCAGTCATTCCCTCCCACACATTTTTACGCCCTTTTAAGCCTCCACCCCACCCTCGCAATATCTCCTCCCTCGTGCTCTTCCGAAACCATTTGCGGTCAGCCAGAGGTGGAAAAGTTCCCGCTTTGCGGTCTCCACCTCGGCGGTGTCTCTGACCGCGCGCCCTCGCGAATCTGGGCCGTGATGAATCATTTGCCCGACCGCAGAGCAACCTTATTTTTTACCTCGTGGATCTAGATTTAAAACTCATGCAGTTATATCAACCTCAGGAGAACAGAATTACATTACGGGTGATGAGTTAGTCCTTTATGTTTTTCTTAGCTGTTCATGACAGTTCATAAAGACAAGTTACCACATAAAATTTCAAAAAATAAATGTGGCTGCGATTTTCATATCGATATAGAGTTTGAACTAATAAATATATATTATTATATTTATTTTTGATTTTGAGCGAATATCACCTTTTCATTTCTCCTCTCATTTTTTACTGCATTTACCTCTTTACGAGGTTAAACATTTTCCAGGTTCACATTTCATAACATAAGTACTTTTTAATGCACCGTAGGAAGTTTTTGTCCGATAAACGTGTGTAATACCAAGCTCCTCTAAAGTTTTTGCATTTATAAATGGTTTAACTCGCTGAATGTGATTTTAAAACACTGCCATTACTTCATTGTGATGATGAAGTTTTTGTGAAAAGAGTTCGCTCATTTATTCCTGGAACTGTTTATTTTATGATTAGAAAATGCTGTTGTTGAGCCAATGAATATTTGTTGCGAAGAGAGCAAATACTCCATTAATTTACAAAAAAATAATAGTTGATTTCAGAACGTTAAAAATATGTTTCATATTTGGAGCGTATAGTTCTGACAGTAAAATGTTCTGATGTTCGTGCCGTTTATTTATTTGAATTCGAAATAAATACAAATTTTATTTATTTAAATCGAAAGCAGAATTTTTTTCCCAAAAAAAATTATCCTTTGCAGCATAAATATGTCTCCTCTTATCCTAAACGTTCAACTTTCTCGGAAATTATTTTTTCTTAACTTCAGTACTCAGAGCTGATCCCAACTGCACTTTGAACCTTCGGTGAGACCTTCGGTTGAGCACTAGTCTCACTTTCGCGTAATCTTCCCATTCTCAGAACTTATTGGCCACGACAGTTAAACTCCTTCCACATTCCAGCCTCTCGACCTTTATCTGCTCTTCTCGTCGCATTCGATTGCTTTTCTTGGCTCTCTATTACTCCCTCCTGCTAGTTACCAGTTAAACCAAGGGCCTCTTTAAAGAGCATCCACTTAATTACCCTTTCTCTCTTCCCGCCTAATAAACTCCTCCTACCAGAAAACACATTTCTTCGCAGTCAGTCTTCTCGTATTTAGTCCTCGGGCAAAGCTTTCTATTTATTCCCTCTAAAGAAGTCTTAGGCCTCATTTGTATACCGGTTACCGAATTTGTAGCATAGCCTTATTTTTATTACTAATTACGTTTCGTGATTGACAAATTACTGTTTCCTCACCCTTTTTAATTATCCTTTTCGCTCATCGGAATTTCATCTGTTAATATCAAAAATATATAGTTTGTTTAATTTTGGTTTTTATCATTTTTGTATAGAAACGATCATACGTATTTTAAGCTGACCTTTGATAAATATATATGAGTATCTTTTTTTCTTTCATTATTCCATCATTTATAATGAATATGCAAATACACTAAGACGAATCGTATACATGACTTGAAATGTTTTATAATTTTTTGAGGTAATGACTAATTTCTATACACTTAATGAACAGAAAAACTATGGCTTTTACTCTCACTGTATTTAGTAGAATTTTTATTTCCCAATATTATTTAATGCACGATCTTTATAGGCTTAAAATTTTTCAGCTAAAAATTATACTAAGGAAAGTACATTTTACACTTTTGTATGCTTCATAAATACTTTTTCTTAAGCCTTAATAACGCCACATCTTTTTGTATCATGATCTTTTACAAAGATTTTGCAATAAGATTAGGAACTTAGAAATATGCCTCGATACGTAAACGTTAGAAATATATTAAAACTTATGGAATTTATCACCCATCACAGGATTTGTACTTGTATTTTTCAAGGAAGGTAATGGTGAAAATAACCTATTTATGGAAAATTTCCGTTGCTGACGAATGATTAAAAATTAAACTTTTCGTTGGAATTGTACAAGTTTAATGTGGTATGAACAGACATTGATTTAAAAACAAATATTTTTCGTCGGTATGAATACTAACAATTTTTTCGAGAATCGCTTTCTTTCCAGAATTAAACTAAGTTTAGATTTGAAAAGTCAAAAATTTAACCTTCTCTTATCATTTTTTAATTTAATATTTGCCCACATCAATATCTTTCCTGATTTTCCCATCCGACATTCCGTGACCTCCTTGAAACCAATGCTCTCTCATGCCCATCCCTTTTCCCTCGGGTGTACTTCAAGTACCTCACTCCTCCCAATCAATGAGTCCGTGTACCTCCCTTAACCACTACCACCACTTTGCACCAGGATAAGGCACCACGGGGGTTTTAATTGCGGGATGAGAAACGAATGAATGAATCGAGGTAGTTGACACCGTAGCACTTCGCACTGAGCATTTGATAAAAAAAGTGAGGGCGTGGGGAGGAGACAATCTGTAATGGGAGAGCATATTGGATCGTGGGTGAGGGGCGATGAGGACTTGAGATAACCCCCAGGCGATGTGGGGGGGAGGGGCGTGAAAGAGAAGGGGGAATAAATGAGGGGAGAGAGGGATAAGGAAGAGTAAGAGAGTGGGGAAGGATGGAAAGGACGATATGAAACGAGTAGGCGGAGGAGGACTTAGGTGAGGAGACGATCTAGATACGTCTATTTCGGTTTGGGATGAAGCCAGGAGGCAGTGGGAGCAAGGAGGGACTCCAGCGCACGGAGCTAAAAGAGATTAGAACTTCTGCGCGACTGTAAGGGCGATATATAGATAGTCCCGGTGGTGGTGGTGTTGGGCATTGAAGGAGGCGTAGTAGAGCTTTTGGCACGGTGGGGATAAGTAAGACTGATAAGGCATACTGCGAACGAATTGATGGTCCAGAATGGATATTTCTCAATTTTTGAGACGCTGGACTGAAAGAATCATCCGGATATTAGTGCACTGGAATCACGTGATGTTCGCCAGAGAATGGCGAGGAATTCGCTTGCCATTATTTTTTGATTCGGTGAAATGAAAAAGTGATATTAATTCTCGCATAAGCATTGATTAGGTTAGATGAATCAGGATTGAAATTTGATTAAACTTTTGAGGATTTATTAAGAATGATTAAAAAGGGAAGAAGCCTGATTAATACCATTAGTCTATATTTTTATGGTATTCCTTTGATGGACGTATTTCAAGAATGGAGATTTTATAATACAACTGATGATTCCCAGCATAGTTTCATCAATTCTCTCCTTATTGAGATTCATTATGCATCATATCTCTTTGGATCGTTCAGGGTAACCGGAAAAAATTTATTTTTTAGGGATGTGTTTAATGAGATATTTTATGAATACAGGTGTCTTTTTTAGTTTTGTTTGAATAGTCTTTTTGATGAATTTTGACCGTATGAATTTAATGGGAGCGTTTAATACTAGGCTGATTTTTATACCTCTTGTATTTCGGGAATTACTTACTTTCATTGTATTTATGGCGCAAAGAGTTACATTGGTACATATGATCTGCATCAATGGAACCCAGTTCATTTACTTGGCAGTAATTCTGGACGCCAATTTGCATTCTTTTCGAGCATGCCTGCGTTCATGCGCATGGCCATAACGCATTACATTCTCGGATGAACATCATCATAATGCTATCACTTATTTGCTTTTCATCATTGTTTTAATCAATAAAAGGATTTCTTATTTTATTTATTTGGTTTGATCAGTTCACCATATCGAATATAAGAGAATCTTTACGAATCTTTATAAGAGAATTTACGAATGGTGACCCAGAAATAACAGCCTCATTGATCATAAACTGTTGCACTATTAGCATCGTTCGTGTCTGAGCACAATACTCCTTCAATGTAGCCCACGTTTCAGGGAAGATTGTGTTAACTTTTATCAGTTCATGAACATGCTTTATTCCGTGACATCTCACTCGACTGCGCTCAGGGCGGTCTCTGGCATTGCACTCTGGATTTCTGCCTCAGGCTCCCTTTTATAGCGGTTTTCGTGTGCTAAGTTAGCACTATATTGCCCTTCCACCCTCTTTCCTCAACTCCCTCCCGATTTTCGATGAGAGTGATAAAAAGCATACCCCGATGCCATTGCCTCCGTGGTTCCTGATTGGACATAGAAGAGAGAGGTGCCTTCGGATATTTTTTTTTATCCCTTCCCTTAAGTTCGGTCGAACGGCAAAATATTCTACCTGGTATGAGTTCCCTGCTGATCTCAAATGTTGAAAAAAATATCAACCATCCTCTGTTTACGCTTGAGCACTCCTTTTTCTTTTTTAAATAGCGCGGTGGCATATGCAGTCATCATACATGAGGGCTAAGGAGAGGAGTTTGGATTTTTTTTCACTACCGTAGGGGAAAAAACCATAATTCCTTTTTGAGTGGAGCAACCTTCAGCAGAGAAAACTTTTCAATCTTCATGCAAACAGTGACGTTCTTATTTACAGTCTAAACCTTCCAAATCCAAAGGGCCTCCAGGATACGTCCTTTTTTTAGACCTCACTTCCATGAATTTTCTCTCTTCACAGTTTTAATAAGTTTGGTTTTATTCATATGACTTACTTTTGCAACAAATAGTTCGTTTATGGTTAGATCTTGGTTTCCTCCGAAGAAAATTATTTAAGGATCATTAACTTTTAGACTACCTATTTGAAGTATATTAAATGAGTTATTTTGTAGTCACTGTTGAAAAATTGCACCTGAAAATTTGAGCAGACGGCTATAAAACAGAATTTTATGTTTCAACTAATCTCCATGGCCTGTATATTTTGTATTTCATTGTATTTTGCTAACCTTGGAGAACGAATAACCGTGAACTTTGGCATTTCTACGCTTGCAGATATTTTAGTTTTTGAAATATTTAATAAAAATATTGTCCTAATTCCATGCCAATTCTAATAAATTACTGTCATTTTGTTTTTAAAATTTGGTTAAATGCTTTCTATTGCAACATTACCGCGTTAGGGAACTTGGTTATAGTTTTAGTTTTCTTTTCCTTTTATATAATGTAATATAAAATGCTACAGAGATAATTTTGGTTACTACCTCAACCATAGAAAATGCACGCATTGATGTTATTATATTAAATGCTCAACATTTTTACCGTAAATTAAGCTTTTGTTTTCGTATCCAATTATTGGCGAAGCGTTTAATAAAAAAATAACAAAAAAATATAATCGCGAAGAGAACAAGACCGCAGGTGTAGGGTGTCTTTTTTTACCTCTTTACGAATGCAGAGATATTAATGCGATATCACGAAAACCGTGGGGTGGGCAAACAGTCCTTTGTGCGCTCGAATTTATTTGCCGTGTCCACTCCCTTTTGCTTGTCTTTGCCGAGCGGCGGCGGTGGTGCCCAATTGATTCACGCTATCGAGAGAGAGAGAGAGAGAGACGGCTCGCTTTGGGAGGCACCCCGTGACATTCCCTTTGCCTTGTTGCCGCAATTAGGAGAAAGGCATGTCCTATTTGCTTATAGGCAGAATTTATGACGGACGGACATGGCTCACAAACAGGATAATATAGCATGGGGAGAGAGGGTGGGAATGACTAGCTTGCGTTCCACTATCTCCCCAAACAGAGAGCATTAGTTTTTACCCCGCGCAAACAACGTCATAACTAGAATAGAGAGGCAACGGCAATGGGGGGAAAACAACAACCGGTTACGTGGGAAAAATCGAATTACTCCAAATTAACGCATTTAGCCAATTTACATGATTTTCCGTCCGCAAGCAAAGCGAAGAGAGAGGGGGTGGATCGTAGTGGAAGGGTATATGCGGTGCGGAGTCCGGCTAGGTAAGTTGCTAATTGACCGGGCGGTGAGAGGGGTGAGTACTCGGATAGGGTGAAAGGTTCGGTGGGAATGGGAGACGGGAAAAGGGCTATAGGGAGGGGAAAAATCACACTTGACTTCACACCCATTAAATACCCTCCGCAGCAATTGCATACGGCCCAGCTGAACGGCATCGAGGACAACGAAATGCAAAATATCCACCGCCGCGTATGTTTGTGCGTGCGGAGAGAGGATAATTAAAATGGCGTGCTTTTTGGGCACGGAGTCGCATGTTTGATGCTTTACCACCCTGATTAGGTGGCGTTCTAGCTTTATGGCTTAGGTTGATTTGAAGATGCGAGTTCATTGCTTCTCAAATCAAATAAAAGCTATTATTCACCACACTACACTGCGGGGATAATGATACCAGTTTTTTCATTATTATTATTAGGTCTGTACGTCAAATTAAGATTCGTTCTTTCGAAAAAATGGCGCAAGTTAATTTTTGCACGCTTCAAAAGATAAATATGATCTCGTTTAAAAATCGTTTATCAAATAAAGCTCTCTGTCTGTGTCACCATTCTAATTTAGATTTATTTACTTTAGAAATGAAACATTTTCATCATTCTGGCGTTACGTTTTGTGTTAAAATGTAATATCATATGTTCCAAATTAGTGCTTGTTTCATACTCTATGGTAAGGCCAGTGAAAAATGTATCTCATTGTTATTATATTAATTCATGCTTAAAAGCCGTTTTTCCATATTCTAAATAGCTCTTGCCGGTCGCTTGACAAAAAAACCTTAGCTTATTTTATTCCTCCAACCTCATTTGTGTCGCTGTTTCTCGAGAAAAAATATTTTCACAGCTGTAAAACAATATCATGGAACTGCACTTGCATACGTCCGTAACATCATCAAGTAGGATTTGTGAGACACTTTATATAATGTGCTATTTTTATTATAACAATTTTCTGTGATTTCAATATTATTTTGGCATAATGCTCATCCTTCACACCTACTAAAAATAGCAATATGACGTGAAGGCGAGATCTTATCGGAGGATTTGGTATGTAAAAGGTTAAAAATAGTAATACGCTTTACATTTTTGCTTTTTTATCAAATGCCAGTTCCTTCTCAATAAAAATATTGTGAAGCTACTATATAATACTTCCTTCTAAAAGGAATGATTTTCCCGCAGTTAGTATCCACTAGTTTTCTCTGTAAGGCCTCTGGATTCTTCGAAACACCTCTGTGTGATCTCCATCGGAGTGGATAAGTGAGGAGAAAAAAATGAAGACGGTATCGAGCAATAAGCCCTCACTGCATCGGGAACGTCCCCCCTTTTTCGGACGAGGGAGTCCCTCCTTTTGGAGGTTGGCGAGGCATAATTGATTCGACGACGCTTAATAAGAAGTAGGATGCATTTACAGAGAGCCCTGGTCGCGACCAATTACGCGCGGGCGGCGTAAACGAACGAACGGCATTGGCGGAGGAGAAAGCACTGCCTCTCAAACACTACCGTCAAATGCCCCTCCACAATTCCTCCTGCCCATTTGACCCTCAGGGAGGCACCCCCCTTCACGGTTGCTCTCTTTGCTGCACGTGCATCTCCTAGTGCACGGCTGCCTACATCACGGTCGCGGAGGTAAGGTGAGGAGGTGTGGGGTGGGGGCGAAGCAAATTTTCCTTTGACCCCATAACTCGGAGGCTCCTTTTGGGGGTTTGGGCACGGCAGGAGCGCGAGGAATATCGATTGTGTGTGCAGTGTGCGGCGTTGAGCCGCTTACCTCTGCCTACTACCTTCCTATCTGCTCCCTCCTGCTCCTACATCCTCTACATCGCCGCGTTTTAGTTTTCTCCTAAGCTTTCCCCTTCCCTTTTACAACGTGCGTAGTCGAGTGTGTTCCACCACCGCCGTCGACCGACACCGCCCGTGCCGCGATTGGCTACTTTGTTGTATGTGCGTAGGTGCTTATGATCATGGTCCGTTATTTCACTGCGTGTGCTCCTTATGAAGCTGGGTTCCTCTTTGAATCCGAGCGGAAGAGAAGAGAGAGGCGTAATGGGTCTTTCTAAGTCATGACCGAGTCTCGTAGTGATTATTTTTTTCCTACCTTTTCGCTTCCAACGACATGACTGCATGTTACAGAAATTTACCATGGTTAAATTGGTTGACTTAACCCAAATACGGATATGGGTAGTAATTTCGGGGGTGTCAATACCAATAATAAGTAATTAGCAATCACAATAAATTTTTTACATTCGTTTTTGTTGGCTAAATTCAGAAAGTAAATGCATAATTACTCATAATGAATATTAAGTAGGTTGATTAATAAAATAATATTGTTTAAAAAAATAAATAATGAACACCAAATGAAAATTGTTGTTTTTTAGAATTCAAAAATTTTGAATTTTAACTACCAACCTAAGTTAAAGTATCTGGCCATGGTCAGATCGCTTCTAGCTCAAACCCCTTGCCGGCAATACTGGAAGAAGCCCGAGACCACTGGTATTAACTTTGTGTTACTATTTACTTACGCGCATTATATTAATATTTATTTTGATCGATTAATCATTTAGGAGGGGTCCGGGCCCCCTCGGCCCCTCCCTTACATTCTTCCCTGACTTGACCTACAAGCAGGCATGAAACGCTCATGCCTGCACGGATGAGTAGTTCGATCGAAACGCCAATTTTAAATCAGGTTTTATTTGTATCTTCTTAAAGGATGATATTCTATGAATGATATTAGTGCTTTCTGAAATATTGACTTTAAAAGTTGTGAAAAATTATCATGGTTACAGATCCCGAGGAAAAAAATAGAGTACACAAATCCAAGTTCGGAATAAGACTTAACTAAAATAAAAGTATCTTCGAGACCTGAATTAATTGATCGATGAGACTCACATGCTTAATTCCTTAATTAAGGAATACATGGAACATAATAAAATCAAACCAGGAATCCTATATTATGCTCCTTAAGTTTGTTGAACTGATACCACACCTACTTCCATAGTTTCACCGTCTGTACTTGCCAAAACACATAGAAATATAACTGATTGGGTTTGAATAGATATGGCTTCATGGTATTCAATAAAAATATTCGGTGTTTATAATCATAATATAATATGACACGATTTGAATTTTCGTGATATACTTTTCCAGATAGAATTTCCCTGATTATTACAATAACGAACGTTAGTATCCCTCATTCCATGGGATTCTGTTAAAGTTGTGCTACATAATTCCACCTTTCCATCTCATCCATGCACAATGAAATATATTAGTGCCAATATATAGTCATAGCCAGTTTCATCTTTTGAGAAAATATCAATAGCAGTGAATAACGTTACTTGAATGCTCTGGGTAGGTAAAATTCCATCAGAGTGGATAACTTAAGTCAAACTGCATTTAAAACTTTGAAATAATCTGTTATCCTCTTTTTACCATCACCTCAAGGCTCTGCTCGCATACATAAGGGGTTTGTTTATTCGTGAAAAGCATAAATGAACTAGGTCCACAAATTCCTTATGTGCTGAGTAATAGTTAGTTTTTGTTCGATTACCAAAGTACCCGAACATGGTATTGGGTTGATAGGAATCACCAAGGCGTTTGAACTCTGGAGCACTTCTGATTTCTTGTACGGTTTCTTGAGAGATTTATGGGACGGTTGCAGTGAATCGGGGTATATTTCTAGGAAAGGTTTTTCTATCGAATGATAATGAGGAAACAGTCAGGAGCCATTGACGTGCGAGAATTATCGCCGGGAAATACTGAGTGACCTTTCTACTTGCAAAGCAGAAATGAGGTACATGCTAATACTTGATACATGCTAATTGTTTTGCGTTATGCTAGTGAACATTTGAATGAAAATATTAGTGAGCATCTTATATATTGAAATAATTAATATCGCCTATTATCAATAATATATTTTAAAAGCTATACCACTCGTTCTATGGTCAAGGAGTGTAACAGATTATGAGATGTAGATGAAGATTTTCGACGCTGATTTTCTAAGATTCCAGGCAATCAGCCAATACCCTCTCATTGGGCGAGAAATTTGATAAAAGAACCAGTCATTTTATAAATATATATAGTAGCTAGGATCATTCATACGTTTAAATTATTTAACCATATTAATGTAATTGCCGTTCAGTGCTTACGCCAGTATTACCTGCTTTTTTATGTTTTATGCTCTTTTCTTTTTGGACATGAGGAAATTTATCGAATAAAATTGGTAAAATGTAAATATAAATAATAATGATGACGAATAAATATGGCTTTAGACTTATTCCTTAAGATACTAAGACAAAGAAAAAGTGATTCTAGACCCAGCCTGGGTAAAATAATGAACAGTTTTTAATTTTAGGGTCGTTCTATGATATAAAATTAAATGGTGACTAGTGATTTTTGAAATTAAATTATCATATTTTAATGTTATAAAAATAAATAAATGCAAATAGAGTTTTTAATCAATATTTGGCGATCATTAAAAAAGCGATAAATAATCATTTACTTTTATTTTATATCAAATTTTCATTATACCCTTAAGATTCTGAGCAAAAATGGGATGGTTAATTTCGCGAAAGTTAAGTTCGCAGTTTATGATGTTTCTACTAGCGGTATTTTTTTACAATAGTTGATTATCAATTTTGAATCTCTCGAGGGTTAAATTGGAAGTTCCTACAAATATATCGAGAGTTTCCATTAAATTACTCAAACTTTTGTCATTTCCCAAGGCCGAATTTTGCCTGAAAGATACAGTAAAAGGAATTTGTGAATCTTTCTTTTTGCCTAACCAGCATTCACCGGCTCCACCTCTTTGTCTTCAAATGTTATTTTGCATTGAGAATATACTAAAGGAATAGTTTTCAATTGAAAGAAGACCATTGCCAATGAAAACGGATGCACGGCGGAAAACGAGGGAAGGAACAGAATGGAAAAAAGAACGACATATAAAACCACAGATTTCGGAATAAAGAAAATCGGTAAGGCTCAGTGGTATCGGTGAAGATGAGTACGAATGGAAAGATAAAACTCTAAAGGAGTTGAGGTTTCGTTTGTTTTTTTTTCTGGAATAAAACATTGAAAAAGCAAACATTGGAATAGTCATGAGTTGAAAAAAAGTTGTATTCGAAGGTAAGAGAAGGTAAAAGACTTCCGAGAGATGTGATATTTTTTCGTTAAAAATAACAGTTAGAGCGGAAGTATTGAGCCATACGAGTTAAACTATGGGGATGAGTGTATCATTAGGATTGGTGTAGCTTAAGGCAAGAAATCTTTTTCCGCAGTCAGCTTGGATATCAGACTTCTTGGAAATCAGAATTATTGTCTCGTCCCGTCCATCGGTATTTGAACCTTTAGTCTAGCACAAGTATTCACCAAACTCTGTTATCGTTTGGTGGTCACAGATGTGGGATCATGCAATGAAAATCCACTGGTACGCATTAATTTTTATGGCTTGTATATCGATGTGATGTAATCCATGAGAATTATCCGTATTTATATTCAACCCATAAGAATTATTGTCTCTCAATATTTTATGCATTTTACAACTTATTAAAGTTTCGTGAAATATGTATTCATTATGTACAGATGCTTCAGGTAATGATAAGAAAGTATCTCACTATCATTGAAAAGGAAAGAGGTTAAATACAAGCTATTTTGGATAAATTATCCAACAATCTGAGAAATATCAACGGTTTTTTCATCATTGATGAAAATATTGATTGGCATTTCCATAATTTTCTAATGGCTATTTTCTGAGGGAGCGAGTTTTGGGATATCTGATGTTAAAATATTGACTTTCCATTATGATAGCTATGGCAATAATGTTAATGCAATACGAGACTTTTGGAATACTTTCGTTTACTGTGGGATGATAAAATGTCGCCCTGATTCACTGCTCGTTTTCCACCTTTCTCTTTGTTTCTATTCACCATTAACCACTACAGCCAGAAACTGACGCTAGGTTTCATGCATCCGTCATTTCCATTAACTCATGAGATCGTGTATTTACCCGAATAAGCCAACTAATCCATGTTGATTTCTTCCGTCCAGGATATCATATACGAGTATAGTAACCACACTTTAAAAAAATATATTTCAGTGCGTGAATGACGTTAAAAACGTGTGCAAGGTCTATCAAAATATTAATTTAAACATTTCAGTTTCTGTAATTCATCTGAGGTAAGTTTATGGTTTAATGTTGATTTTATGAGTTTATTTATCAATTTAAAGTAGTCAATACTACATAAAGTATTTTGTACCAAATTTGGTTTTAAAATCGTAAGTTTACGCTTTGATGACAGCCTTACGATATTGAAGCAAATTCAGTTTGAAAGTAGTCTTTCTTGGTGCTGGAAAATGCTTTATTTTTAACTACTACAGTGCGGTAGTACTGATTTAGGAAGTGACTGAGTGAAGCAACTGTGTGCTCAAATCGGTCGTTTTCATTCTTGAAAGAGAAGGGCTAAAAGTCCTTGAAATGGTGCGACGTCTAGTGGAAGGCCTATCGGATTGGAAAGGAAGATGGAGCAATGGGTTTCCGTGGTGACTGCTCCGATGGCCCAAAACAGAGGACGATTCTCTTGACCATTTGCGACGCCACCTCCGTACGAAAGGGCACCGTGCGATAACGGTCTACGTCAGTGGCGCCTTTCTGCGGTGCCCTACTGAAACTGTAGCCTCAGCTACAAAGCCGCTTTAAGGATGAAAACGCCGGCACGTGACGTGGATGAATTCCTCAGAACGTTGCTTGGCTGGGGCTTATCAATTGGACTTTGACAGAAGCCGTAGGCACCTATTTGCTTATACCTATTTGTTGCATTTATTTATATTTCCAATTCTCTTTAAGTATAAATTTCAATCTAATGTTAATGGACTCCATGCGTAGGTAGATGAGCTCGGTGTCCGAATGAAATATGCCGTTATGTTTGAATGATATAATTTATTGCCATTGCATTGTTGATTTTGAATTTTTTTCATTTCTGAAAACGTAAGATTCGTCGAGTTAGAGTTCTGAAATCAATTAATCGTAAATATTAATATATTTAAATGCAATGAAATCCGCTGCTTTGATAGTAAGGTATTGTTTTTGAAATTATGGATATTCAAACTTTATGTTTCACGACCCCTTATTATATATATATTTTTTTTTAGATCACGAGATGTGGGTCAATTGACCCACATCTCGTGATCTAAAAAAAAATATATATATTATGGATATTGTTAAAAAGATACGCGCATAGTTTAATCTCCCATTCTCTTGAATCGTTCAGCGTCATTTATTATCTAGACCAATCGCTACTCTCACGTTCTGTGATCTGCAAGGAGAAGATTGTGTAATAACTTGTCTCTTGTAATGATTTAAGTCGTTGGCCACTGGATCAAATTATTTTTATGCTATATTCGTTTACAATTATGCCTAATTCATTGTGTATTTATGCGTAGCTTTTCAATACGTTTATTTTTGGCTATATCAGCACTGAGCTTTCAAAAATAGCAAGTATTCATGTACTATTCACGTTGAACATGTTTAAAAAAAATAAAACTTGTGAATATTTCTGAGTTTTTTTTGGTAATATTATGCATCAAAAAATATTAGAAATAAGGTTCCTTCCAAGGGATTTCATCGTGTCAAACAATCAATTACAGACACAATCATCGTATTTGTCGATTATCAAATGCACTCAATGGCCTTGTATAACATGAAAAATAGAATAGGGGTTTGGGTGATCCCAAATAATGGAAAGATGGCTTTATGCGTCAAATATTTTCAAATATTTATTCCAACCCACTGGAATATCATGCTTGTTGCGGTTTCCTACGGCAATCAAAGGTATTTACATTTAATTTTAGTTCCTTATCTAATTTTGAAAATGAAATGTAAAGGCAAACATAACACTGGTCAACAGTGATTTTGTTGCCAATTAATTTTCAGTGAATATAGGATAACTTTATAGCCCTGAATTCGAATATGTCACTTGTTTTGCTATATTGGCTCTATTTATTGTTATAACGTACAATATGTAGATTAAAAAAAAAAAAACTTCAAAATATTAATTGGGATACATTGTGCACACAAGCAAATGAAAATGAGAAAACATATGAAAATAATCACAAAAATGTTGATCCATTGTTCATTCAGCATGTAACAGAAAAAGAAAGAAAAAAATAGTCTTTTAAAAATATTGCAATTAGCATCTGGAAAAACTTCGCCTGTGTGATTTTCTGTTGTGTTGAACATCAGGACAGTCACGCTGAAGATTCCAACAGTAGTCTGCCATCATGTGCTGGTCCCATCTACCTTGATATCGTTCTTCCATCACCTGAAAATCTTGATGGAATCTTTCACCTTGTTCCTCGCTGTAGTCACCAAGATTGTCCGGAAATCTATCAAGATGGCTGTGGAGGTAGTGAATCTTAATGCTCATATTTGCCCCCAAGGTTTTAAAGTTTCTGAGCATGTTTTTCACCAGTTCCTCATAATTATCTGCTTTGTAGTTACCTAAGAAATTCTTGACAACAGATACAAAACTGCTCCACGCAGATGCTTCAATGCAATTCATAACTTTCATGAATTCCAAATCATGCATAAGTTTCCAAATTTGGGGACCATAGAGTATACCAGCTTTTAATTTTTCATTGCTGAGTCTAGGGAATGATTTGCATATATATTTGAAACAGTCATCATTTTTGTCCAATGCTTTCACAAATTGCTTCATTAGACCAAGCTTGATATGAAGTGGTGGAAGAATGATTTTGTCCCTATCAACGAATGGTTTTTTTAGGATATTAGCTGTTCCTACAGTAAAGGTGTCTCTTGATGGCCATGAAACTTTCTCCCAGTGATCATGCTTTGCTCTGCTGTCCCACATGCAGATAAAGCAGGGGAATTTTGTGTATCCACTTTACTGTCCAAGCAAAAAGTTAACCATTTTCAAATCAACACAGATAGACCATTGGTGTTGGTTATAACGAAGTTTCTGGAGAATCATCTGGATATTTTCGTACTCCTCATGAAGTTTTGTTGAGTTGCCAATTGGAATGGATGCATAGCGGTTACCATTATGCAACAACACACATTTTAGGCTTCTGCTTGAGCAATCGATAAAAAGCCTCCAGTCTTGAGGTTGATATTTTGTTAGTCCCAGTTTCAGTAGTATACCAGGAATGTCACTGCAGTAAACAAGTTCATCTTGTTGACTGAAGAATGGAAGTAGGTCTGCTTCTCTTGTCCGGTAAGCTGTGATTTTAGTTCCTGGTTGCAGGCAATTCTTCTCATTAAGCCTAGATGCCAAGAGTTCAGAAGACTGTTTGGAAGGACCGAGATCTCTTATCAAATCGTTAAGCTCTTCCTGACTGAATAGCTGATGTCTTGTGGAGCTTCCTTCGTATTCACGTTCACTACTACTAGTGTTCACGTGCTGCAGATCATCGTCGTCTGAAGGGAGTAGTTTTGGCAGAGTGGTGAAGACTGGTACAGGAATGTCATCGTTGTATGGCACTGGTCGCCTTGCTGATTCTAAATCGGGATGTTCCCACTTATGCTTCTTGTAGCGATTGAAACCTTTTACATTGACCATGCAAAAATAGCAATCGTTATGGTGTTTTTTTGGCTCGCCACACCATTGGCACACCAAAGTTTAAACCCCTTCGATTCCCATTAGTCCACAGTTGTAAAGACTCCACAAAGCGTTTGCAAACTTTATGAGGAGCCCAACGTTTATCTTGGTCTCCCAGTTTAACGCCAAAATATGCTAGATAGGCCTGTTTCACAAAGTCAGTAATGTTCTTCCGTTGTTCTTGCAGAGTGTATTCTCCACAGATATAGCAGAACTCATCAGGAGAGTTGAAACAACCTTTACGCGAAGAACTCATGTTAATCTATGAAAAGAATAAAATAAAAAATATATTTGCAAAAATATTGTAAATATGGTAAGGTGGAACTGATAAGACAATATTTATAACAATATTATCTATATGTTAAATTTAACTAAGATTATAATGTTGTAACTAATCGCTACATACCTTTTTCTTGATACTGTGAACGAGAAATTCTTCCCTAGGAAAACTTTTAATGGCTATTACACAAACTGCGTCCTCTCACACGCTCGTCCCTCTCTCGACTGCCGTTGCTCGCTTTCGAAATTCGTATTTTCCAACGAAATGTTCCAACGAAAGGGTGGGTTACGTACAGAAATGAAAACACGAACTTGAGAATGGTTTGTGGACTGTATTACGATAGTGGTTCACATCACTGGATAGGTCACACTCGCTCGTCTGACGCCGCGCCGAAGACTGACAATGAGCGCTCCGTGTCCGTGTCTCTGAGCCAACGAAGCCCGTCGAACAAAGCCACCTCTTGTCACACCTGCCTCCATATCCCATCCCAATGGTCCCAACAGCCGTTCTGCGCACGACCCTGACCTTCACTGCAACAGTGTCACTAATTGACACTCCTTGAAATTGTGAGACAAATGAGGGTGTCTCAAATTACTACCACGTCCCATAATCTCACCTTCTCCTCTATATTGTGTAATATATAAGATATTACATTTGTACACACGGAGTTACAAAATATAAAATGAATAGGTATACAGAATTGAGGAATCACAACCGATTTACTGATAATTTAACGATTAAACGCTACATGTCAGAGATAGCCTATATCTAAGAAACTAGAGCCAATTGGGGAAATTCGTTTTCAGATTCAGATTCAGCATACCAAATATACCCAGTATTCGTTGAAATATCTCCGGCAACAACAAAAAAATTTTTTTTTGTAGAGCTGTGTAATCTATATCACATATTCATTCTTTTTAAGAGGAAAGCAGATGGGTAACTTGTAAAATGAAATATAAAACGTGAAAATTTTTTATAGTCTGTTCGAATACCATTTTTTTTTAATCAGTGGCAATATCCATGAATAGTGCACAAAAATCGCTATTTAGGGAAGAAATACAAAAACTCAACTAATGAGAGAAGTTTTTACAAATCATAAATCGTATGATTTTTATATATTTCTGCTTCTAAGCATTATTTCCTTTACCTTGAGGAATGTTTGCCTGAAGAATGTATCTTTTCAGAGAATACAGACTCGGGCATCAAGTCTTAAATAATCGTGGATTTTAGATGATCTCTCTTGCTCTTTTGCGCACGTTCTCGCGAATAGATACGTATCAAATAAGACCTTAATCCAATTCGCAGGACACGCTAGCGCCTCACCGCAGGCGAAAGGAACACAAGTTCCGTGCTCACCTCAGCTTTTTTCAAGGTGCCACCTGGGAAACCTCAAAATTACATAAATTCAGCGATACAATCGCAGACTATTTTCCTTTATTTTTTGTTATAAAATTCCATTCTTATTTTTTTATGCTTTGCCCATGAGTGGAAATAAAAAAAAACAACTTTCGACGTTAATGATCCCACTTAAATTTATTCTTCACTCTCGTAATGATACCCATACTTTTTTCTTACGAAATTAAAAATTCTAATGATTGAGGCTGAAGGAGTAAACCAAAGTCCATCTTTAAAGCCGTAGCTGAAAAATATCTTTCATTCCGACGAATATCTGAGACACGCAACTCCTGAACGCTGTTTCCTGGATTTATTGCTTCATTTATTATTTTTTTACGATCTTTCACGAAATGCAGTCGTATATCACTCCTTTAGTACGGTGTGGTCAGTTCACAGTATATACACACAAACATGCAGTGGGCAGGGCAAATGCATATAATTTCCTCGTTATTTCTTTCTCCGGAAAATATCTTGAGAATTATTTTTAATACTTTAATGGCCTCACGACGATCTTTCGACGAGACGGAATTCGTAGCGATACGAGGTGGGAGCGGGGTAAGGTGAGGGGTGCGAGAGGGACCTGGAACCTGTTAGAGTTTAATAAATCATATATATATGTATTTTTTTACGCCGCGCTATAGATGAAGGTTTTTTTGCCTTGTAACGTGGGTCACTAAGTGAGGGAGAACCCAAAAACCGCTTTGGCGACAATCCCCGTACCTGTCGCTGTGTGAATGAGCGCGCGGAACCCCGAGGAGCGCCCCTGCAAACGCCCAACCATGACGGCACTGGCGTATAAAGGGTGGCATACCATACGGGCGAGAGGGAGCCAAGGCTTTGCTTCGCGTGAAAAAAGGCCACTGGACGAGGAAGAGGTGCGTATTATTCCCACGCTCATTTCATGCAGAGCCACCGATCCGACACTAGAGCAGAAAAATGGTAGAACTAGTGGAAATTTGGTGGCAGAGATTGCGGTAATCCATGTTAGGAGGAATAGAGGCATCTGAACGTAACAGGCTTAAGAGATATTGAGAGTACTCCCATGCGTAATATTTGAACAGGTATCGTTTCATGATAAATGCAATTGATCACACGAAAATAATGCTTATTTTGATAATGTTTCCAATCTCAATCGACCGCGTAATAATAAACTCAACATTCCATTGATACTAATTTTATTCTCTAGACCTTGATTAAGATTACATTTCCTAGTAGAATAATAGTTTTTATTCGTTGATGCGTATTGGAATAGAGAACAAGGAAGTTAAAAAAATCAATTACTACATGATTGAACTAAATAATTTGGTTTCTTGCTGTAATTCATTACATAAAACAATAAGTCGAGCACATACGTTTTTCCTAAAAAAATCCAGAATTAGCCTATAGTCCACTTTCCTGTCTGTCTCATGAATATCGTCTGCAATATGTCTGGAGGCGTAATTTGGTAGGTTTGCAGGCCCATATTAGGTGAGATGCGGGAGAATAACTAACCTTACTTTAGAAAAGAGAGTGAGAACGCTTTTGAGCAACGTGGACATAAAATGCGGAAAGGTTTACGCTTGAAAATATGTTGGAAGTAGCTAGAGAAACAGCCACCAAAAAATAGAAGTACAAATGAGATGGTCAATGTAATAAGATAAAGAGAGAGAGTGAAAGATTATGAAAACCGTCACGGAGAAGATACAGTCGGGGAAGAGAGCATTGGAAATTTCTCGAGTATATATAAAAACACTCTTCTATAAGTTTTACGAACAGGCAATGAACTCTATAAGATAAAGAATGGGATAACAGCTTTGACGCAGCAAGAGAAATGGAGCTAAAATGGGCGATTGCGGGATTCTACTCACCTATGCTCCCACTCGCAATTTTCTCCGGTGAGTCTGCTGAGTGCGAGTTTTAGCCGGTCGACTTTCCCGAAGGAGTGCGGGTCTGACGGCTGCCGTGATGCCGTGGATGGCCCGGCTGTGAGACGGTAAGGCGGACCGAGGACCTTACCCTACACCGCCGTCGGGGTCGTTGGAAATTGGGATTTGGAGGGATTGAATTGAGGTGGAAACGGTGGAGTGACGGTGTTCACTGAGGCTTACGAAGAGTCGTTTTCCTATAATTGTGATGTTCTGCCGTACAATTCCTCCTCGTGCTTCGGCATCAACCAGCAATTACTTGTTCATAGGAAAACACTTGGCTATGTAGTATATGCTCTAATTTGCGATTGGTGAGTTCCAATACATAATCACTATTGATGTTTTAAAAATGTTCGTCACTTATTATTTTATACCTTAATGTCACTTCTACACCTTTTATTTGATGAACAATCTCATAAAAATTAGGATATGGTACTTGATCCTCCTAATGCTAGAATAATTATATTCAACGAAGCACTGAATGAAAGGACAATTTTTTCTTTCCAAATTTTTCACATCCCTTGAGCTCTTACGTTTCACTGGACTAAACGTCAAAATGTATTCGAAAACCAGATGGAGCACGATTTTTTCTCAATGCCGTGGATTTTTTTCCCTAGGGAGATTGCTTATCTCCATAACAAAGCACGTTCTTGAAATAAATCCATACACATCTATGTCCTGATGAAGAGATATAGGAAAAGCGGAATAATGCGACAAAAATCCGTCTTATTGGCCCTCCATTAGGGTTTGTCTTTGGTAATTTCTTTTTCACTGGGGTTGACTGCTCAACACAAATCATTCGCGAGTGCGCAAATATATTTTGAGTCTGTGAGCTTTTTCAACAATACGAATACGACGTCTTCTCACCCCGGTATCTGCCGGTCGTGTGCCAGGGAGCGGAGCGGTGTGTCGGCGCGGACGGACGCGAGGCGACTAAACCTCGACTGCCTGCGAACTTCACCAAGTCGCAGGCGGAGGGGCGGTCGTGAGGGGAGGGGGTGGATCGGAGGAGGGGAGGGTTTGGAATTGTTCGGCCGGAGTGAGAGAGAGAGGCGCGCAGTCGGAGCGGGAGGGTCCGACCGCTGCCGACTAATGGCCGAAACTGAGCCGACCGCGCGAGGGACATATGCATCGATTTGGGACGCCGTATTAGAGCCGAAGCAGGAAAGGACTAGCCAATGCCGTCACTAATAATAATTAATTTCGGCCTCGAAACAATTCTGTCAAAGTATTTTAATATAGCTTGAAGATTTCATGACAATTATGCGGTACATGGATTGGTGATTTAAAGGAAGATTAAGGCATCACATGTAGAATGGGAAGCTCTACTGCAGTATTGCATCCCAGGTATAGCAGATAAGAGTCCTGTAATATAGTATAATCTAGAATAATGATTCAAACGCCCAGCAATATGAATAACAGGTTAAGCATTCTTATCTACAGACTGAAGTAGTTTTTTTAGGAAAAGCCAGTGCACTTTATGACTTTGTATAAATTAAAAGTAACCGGCTCTTTAAAAAAGCATAGTCCTGCGTAACTCGATCGAGATTTGAGAAAGAATATTTTTGTTGACATTCCTCGATACTATTATGCGAAAAAATTTGGTCCTTTTCATTATGTTGAAAATCAGAATGAGATTTTGTCTTCAATTGTACACTAGGTGACTTCGTTGAGTTTAGTCATGGTTAGTTTAATTAGTTGATAACTTTTGCTATTCCACACAATTAATTTGGTACACCTCGACCAATTTCAGCACTCGAGTGTATTTTTTAAGGAAAATAATTCTGGAAGGAAGAACATTAGTAAATACTCCCGAGTCCTTACTCTTGTATTCTCTGGAAAATAAAAATGAAGTGTTGAAACCGGTCTAGGTGTATTAAATAAAGTGTGTGAAATAGACAAAGATATCAAGTTATTTAGTTAGTATGTGACGTTGCAAATATTAAGAGTTTTTGTATCCTCTTTTCCTTGTTTTGCCACTCTATAAGGACTGCAGCGTAATTTGTTGTCCAACTTTTTTTAAATTCTATTTTATTTGTTAAATCCCCAATTTTTAATTCAACCTCATAAAACTTGTAATGAAATTGCAAGTTTTTAATGGTCATTGAAGTTGACTACTCTGGAGAAATATAGCCTTCATAGTCATTGGAAGTCAATTATTTCAATTTTTATGCCGATACTTAAGTTGCGAACGAGATAATATCAATACTGATGGCTCACTGACAATTTAGTAGCATTAAAAACCCCGAAAGAATTAAATAGACCTAAAATTGCACGTCCGGCCATGAATTTTTAGAAAAATAGTCATTTGTCAAGACTTCATGAGAGACAAAGTACTCAAGATTCACATTGAGTTGGGTATAAGTGCGAATAGGCGTTTGCCAGTATACCATTCTAGTCATTTAGATGTCCGTCAGCACCAAACTCAAGAGCCTCCGGCACATAATTTACCCTGGCATTCCGCTACATTTTCTGTCTAAATTTTCTGTCTGCGGAGTTATATTGTGGCTTTAATTTATATTTTTGCGGCAATTCTAGCACTTGAAAATGCTACTTGCGTTGAACAAATCTATGAAAATTTGTTTAAATGAACACTTTAATATTTATGTATGCAGTTGAACACTCTACCAAATTTGTTTTCTTCAATGCCGATGAAAATGTTTTTGACATCTAATGGGTTTTTTCTGACTACGAGAAGGGTGCATGAGAAATATTTCTAGTAATATATTTTGTAAATATTCTGTTGTGTATTTTTATTTCAATGAGATTCATGCGTTTCAAAGGTTTTATGAACCGGCACTGATTCATTTGCTGGAAACAAACATTTATGCCCCAGTTTTAATGCCTTGTTAATTGATTCCGAAATATATATTCATTCAGCTGATAGAATTGTCATATTGATACCATATTAATAAATTATTTGAAGATTTGATCGTGGCGTATGTGATTTCAGGCATTTTAAATTAGGCTTTCACATTACTTTCCAAAATTGGTCATACTTTCAGGATCTATAATTTTGCCACGTATTACTATTTGTTTGTTATTTTATTTTAGTCAAATAAATGAAAGTGTTATTTAGAAATAATAGAAGAAAATAAATTTTGTTTCCTATGAGTGCACAATTTTTAAATATGCTCTTTCTAATTATTTTCTGTTTATCTGAGATCTGAATAATATCGTTACAAACTTTGCGAATACTCCTTACAAATCGCGATGTACCCTTGATAAAAGCTCTCCTGTGCAATTTTCATTGAACGAAAAATATCGTAAGATGATTTAAGCAGACTTCATCACATTCTGTCTAACCAGTGTGAATCATTGAACGTAAAGGCAATGTCCCAGGTAATCGAGAAGAGTCATGTGAAATTGAGTTTTTAATATGGAGAGGTATAATAATATTCAGTGGAGAGGTTTACGGAATATGCACAGCGAGTGTATATCTTTGTAGACAACATTTTATAGAAAAATAGAAGCCGGCAATCCATCTACCTGACGAAGTCACATACAATGCCGGAGAAACTGATGTTTACTGCACACGCGGGCACGCGCAGTACATAATATCCCACAAACCTCTTTGCTGAATTTTTACCACGCTGCAAAAGCCTAGATATCGATCTCCAACATGGAAGACTGATCCTTCAAGAATATGAAGAAAGATATCCCATACGTGCAAATTATTACACATGAGCTCATTAAAATAATGAGATGCCCAAAAAATCCAATTAAAAGGTTTTATTTTTTTTGACAACTCTCGTCATGTACCCCCATTTATTTACTCATCTTTCCCTTTCGTGCTCATTTCATCACAATTTATCACCAAAACGGGGAACCAAAACTACGCAGTCCCTCGGAAAAAAGGAGCTCACTTCCTTCCCAATCCAATAGCGTTAAAAACAAACTTCTTGGAATTCCATCGGATATGATGATGTAAAACTATCTAGTTTCTTTTTGTCGTGATAAAAACGTCCGAAAATTTCTCTCTCGGAACAATTCATTTTACTGACATCCTCAACGTCTCCGCCCCACGCAGGAAACCACCTGGGTTTCAGCGCGTTAAAAAAGCTGTCAAAAAGTTCCAAGTTCCTCTCTCGACCCTCCAAAACAGATGCTCGTGCCTTTTTAGCATCTCATTGAAACGCTTTTAAAAATGAGCGTTTAAAATAATGGGGTAGATGAATGGAGGGTGAAAAACAATCGCTCCATTGCCTCCTCGCACGCCTCTTTCTTCACTCCCCGAGCCCAAACGAAGAGAAGGGCAAGCTTGGCTCCGGGGACTGAAGCAGGGAAAATCACCATCACCTTATTCTCCCTCCCTGCTCTCTGTGTGCCGGGAAAGTTCGTGTGGCTTACGCGGATCTCCTGACGTGAGGCCCCTAGCTCTTTTTCGTCCCGCGGCGCTCGGGCTACGATCCCGCGCCTTTCTTTTCGTCCTGCCACCCAGTCCACCCCCGACGTTTCAGCCACAACCACCCCGAGCCATCTCCACCCTCCTATC
The DNA here is from genome assembly GCF_921293095.1 of Ischnura elegans. NCBI lineage: Eukaryota > Metazoa > Arthropoda > Insecta > Odonata > Coenagrionidae > Ischnura > Ischnura elegans. The sequence goes on from NC_060246.1 coordinate 45,440,688, forward strand.
ACTACCGGAATTTCCTTTTGCCCGCGGAGCTGGCAGCACCGCTCGCGAGGGTGGATAATCCCCTTTCCCATCTCCCAATGCCAATCGCCCTGAAGCATTGAATCGAATGAATGAATAATTAAGGACCAACTTGTCCTTACTCCGCGAGGTTGGATCCGGTTCAGTGGGATTTGGAGAAAGGATTTTCGGTCTCATCTCGCCTATTCTTTTCATCCCCCTTCTACTTTCTTTCTAGTTTTTCGGTGGGGTACCACCACTAAGAGAATAAATTTGAATTACTCAACCTGTGAACAGCATTTTTAACATTTTAGGGGGAAATTAGTGTTGGATGTTTTTTTCTGATTAGTTAGCATTTACTGCAGCTGAATTGGTTAGGTTTTACTTTATTTACTATGTACCTAATCTTGAGCTATCTTTTCGCAGTAAAGTTATAACGAAGTGGATAGGTATAAAATCATATTCCAAAGACGTTTTTATTGATTATTTGGCTTAATTAATTTGAAGACCCCAAGAATTATTTTTATGCGCGGCCAAATTATTTTATAGGAACATCTATGACAAAAGATAAACATTTACAATGCATAGAGTAGGACACTGCGATAGATATAGAGAGGATGTTCTCGTTTTTATAAAGTTAAATACTCTGTCGTGTCTTTGTTTGCAAGCATTAGTACTAACACTCAGATGAATCCCATCCAATGCTTTCATATCGATATCTTCAGAAATAGTTAGATTTCCCGAAAAACAAAGTGTTTCGCATATTTGGGCTCAATGACTTGTTACATATGTAAAAATGTTATTTTGATAGAAAAAGCCTTTTTTACAGTACAAAATCTTTGTTCTAAAGTCTATTTACGTCATATTGTGCGTTTGTGTCTATATAGCTATGCCTGTACATACGTATTCATGTATGACTTCTCTGGCGTAGGATCAGTTAGACTATAGCAAATAGGGTTTATTAATAAATTACGCTATTTGTTATTTCTGATGAATATAGAAATCATCAGGAAACTTCCTTTTTATTTAATTATATATTTATTGTTAAAAAAAGATTTTTTGCAAATATCAAGCTAAAAATATGCAGAAACTGTGGAAGAGTCTAGCAACTTAGTATTATGACGGTAACTGAAAGAAAGATCTTGAAATAGACTCATTTTTTTAGCAATCGAGAAAGAGACAGGGCATTGGGTCAGTTCTAATATTTCATTTCTGCCTTAAATATGAAAGGTTTCGGAGTCACGAGATAAATGTTACTTAGTTTTTGCTTGAAATTATTTCATGAGCCTTAGGTTGGTATGGTGTATTTGGTGCTGTTAATATCACGCGTGAAATGCGTTAAGCATGAGTTAATGAATGACGTGAAAAATGAGTCTATATTTATTAGAAATAAGAAGGATCTCTAAAACTTATTTGAGGGTATCCTCCGATTATTAGTCAATTATCGGTGGGTAGGGTTTGAATGCAACGGTGAAAATTTGGCGAGCTTGCTCGCATATATCTCTCGATATGTTTATGGTATGGTATGGTATGATAATGGCTCTATTTTCACAATTACCCTACAGCCAATATTTTATAATATATTTAAAAATTACTGCTGGTTTCGGCTGTCAAACCGTTATGAAGTACTACATAAAAGTAACGAAGTGTTTTTCATTGATAATATAGAGCCGTTCCGCCACGCACAATCTTCAAGTTTCGATTTAGGAAAGGCTCTAGCTTATTTCATAAAGTGGTGTGCTCATGTCAGTAGATAACAATAAGTTTTTGTTTTTGTTTACCTCCCGAAAGAAAAGAGAGTATGGGCGTTTTCTAGGTTTTTGGGAAAAATTCCACATTCATATCAGGTAACCTTTGTGTTACGGATCCGCTCAGTGACTTGCTGGCGTGTTCTGAATTAAAATGAAAATATTAAACTTGGATAATTTCGCAGATTTAGCTAAAAAATGGTGCATCAATATAATACCAGCATTCCCGTCATATGCCGTGGATACTATTGTTCCCATTTCCAAAATACAAAATGCAATTTATGAGGAAATTGAAGGAGAAAAAATAACCATTGGTGTATATGGCAGAGTTATGGGAGCATGATAAAGAGAAAGCTCTGCTGTGTACCATGTGGTGGCCACTCCAATAATTAAAAGCAGCGAACCTAAGCACAAATTCGTATCGGATATTGAACACGGTATTTCATCGTCCGTTAATTCACCCGTGCAAATGGCTCACTGAAATGTATCGGAATCACCGCGTAGGAATAAGTGGGAAAGGCAAGAGGGAAGATGATGACGGCGGAGAGAAAGAGAAGTTTCTTTGAAGATAATGATTTTCAGCCATTGATTATTTTAGCCTTACGTAGATGATAGGGTAATTATTTTCATAATACAGAGTTATTATTATTTGGTATTACAGAGTTAAAATTCCAATTAAAATTTTTCTTTGAATTTATATATGTGTTAAAACTAATTTTTAAACAATCTTGAGTGACATGCTAAATGGCTAGATGTTGAAAATTTTGAATCCAAGTAGAAAAACGATCCACTATTCAGGTCTTTTTTGTTGTAATATATTTTATCGTACTGTTAATCGAGGTTAAGGGGGTTGATTGAAAAAATTAATAGTACAATTGCATCCCTGTTATTGCTCATTAATTTTGTGTGCAAGGATATAAATGTAGCTCTTATAATTGTCGTTTGGTGTGTGAAATAACATTGGGCTCCAATAGTTTGATGATGAACAATTGTCATTTTAGTTACAGCATACTGTCTTCCCAAAAACTAATCGAAGTCTTAAACAAACTTTTTCGGAGAAAATTACTCCAGTAACGCTTGAATAGCCGTGGTAAAGGCTTGTCTTATTCAAAACACTAGTGGTTGTGAACGAAGAAAACTCTTAATTTCTGTTTGATCGATGTTGTACTCAATTGCTTCAACTTCTAATGCGCCGGAAATGATTAATTTAAAGCATAAATGAAGAATTACGGTATTTTTACCGTGCATTTTTCTATATATAGAAATTGTATGAGCCAATTGCTTTTCATAAGATACTTTTTCGTTTTTTTTATGAATATTTGTGAAAGTTTCAGATAACTTGAAGGCTGATTGTAACAGCTGAGATAATTCAGGCCTTTCCATAGCATCAGTGAAAATAGGCCATGAAATATAATAAAGGGTTCATTAGGAATGAGGAATGATATTGTAATCATGATCAAAAAAGACACGAGAGAAATACAGAGAAAATACAGAGAGAGAAAGGATACTCGGTGCCGTGTGGGAAAGATAAATGGGAAAGCGAAAAGGGACGGATGAGGATGGGAAAAAGAGGGCGAAAGGATTGGTAAAAATGTCGGGATGGACGCAAATGAACGGTTAAGGACACATGAGGAGGCGGAATGGAAGGAAAAAAAGGGCTGATTTTTTTCGCTTGGGGATCCAAATAATAAAAGAAGAAAATAATTAGGAAAAAAAGTGGACCGGTCTGGGGGTTGGGTTGTATGTAAAAAAAAGAAGAGCAGAGGGTTGGAAAGGGGAAGGAGGAGAGGATAAAGAGGGATAGAGTGTTCAAGGCCGATGGTCGTCCGATTAGCAAGCGGTTTTAAAGCCTTTTGGAGTGGGTGAGTTGTGGACAGTGGCGCGAGGGGAAGTTTTAGGCAGGGTGGTTGGGAGAAGGCTGATGGCGGATTAGGAGTTGGGAGAGTGCGGGTTAGGGGAACCCTGGTGCTGGGTGCTGGGGACGAGAAGATAGGGGTGCGGGCATAATAGTGGGGAGAGGACTTGGGAGGAGTGCGTGCTACGACGGGATGGGACTGGGCCAGTCCAGGGCGACGGAGCGTGGATGGGAGGTAGCAGCGGAAAGGGCAAGTGGGGACGGGGTCAGTCTGCTGACGTGGTTGGGCGAGTGCAGGGGTTTGGGCCGTGAGAAGGTTTAGGATCCCCCGGAAGGAAGGTTGGCCCAGCTAAGTGGAGCGGGCAAAGACAAAATGAGAGCAAGGGCTCGAGAGAAAAATGTGTGTGTGTGGAAGAATGATTGAGTACACGGATTTTGGGCCAAAGGGGGGAAGGCACTCCTGATTTTTGTTTAATATTGATCTGGATAATATGATCGTGGATTGAATTAAATTATTCAAAAGAATATAAAAATAATGATATGAAGGCATCAACGGAGAAAGGGGAGACAAATTGTTTGTTTACTTTCATTATTATATGAAGAAGATCTGCATCTACGTGCTATCAACGAACGACCTGAAAGGCGTTTGGAGGCGGTATTAGCACTTCGGCATGAATGGGCTAATTATAAAAAGGAAATCCTTCAACGACACTATGCCTAGCAAATATTAAAGTTCTTTATTTTTTGGGAAAGAACGAACTCCCGTACTTATCCGTACGGAAAAATATCTCTCTAAATTAATCGTTTCTGAAGGACTTGGAAGTATAGTGGGTTTCGAAAATGATATTATCCGTGTCGCTTTTAAAGGTATCTAGTCTCAATTGCTCAAGCAATCAGAGCCTAGCGCGCAGCGTCCGAGTCTCTAGAGGCTCCCATTCTAATTCATTTAACATCTCTATAACGCTTCATAGCAGTTTCTGAGGAATCACGCAGCTTTCCTTTACATTTTATGAAGTTCACGACTTTAGTCCTCCTGGATAGACCGGATGCCATATGCTCGCATATGGGATCCGGTGAAGTGAGATCACACCTTTAATATGTAAATGGTTTCATATGCATATTCAAGCAGTGGCCGGATGATAGCAAAATTCTTTCTTTTACTTTTCCATCCGAAAATCTTCCCACAGTGCACTTGACGAATCCTAGCGTCTTCAGAGGTGTGCAACAAACATTTCTTTTATGAGTTCCCCATGAGAAAAAGGACTTTGCGAAAGAAGAAAGAGTCTGCCATGAGCGTGTAAGCTACAGCAAAGGGATTGACAAATGAGGGGATGAATGGCAACGGGGTGTTTTGAGCTTGATAATTGACAACGTGGCATATGAATTTTAAGCCGATTTCTTTGAAGAAACCGAGGTGGGAGGAAAAAACCGAATCTTATGGCGACACTGAGGAGCATGAGGAAAAGAAGAGTGGAATTCAAAAAACTATCTCGTAAGAAATAAATGCATGTAAGAATCCTTATGAAAGAGAGCATTGGTTTATTACGATTTACACAAAGGAAGAAACTAGAAGGGATGAGAAGAGAAATGAAGTACCTATGTTTCAAACTTATGACGACGAAGTTCTAGACAGTAGAGTTTATTCAACGTGGAATGTGATGGTGAAGATGATGTGTGAAGTATTAGGTCACTTATGGATACGGATTCCTAAAATTAAAAAAAAAATCATCGATCGGCGATTAATACATTGCTTTAAGGAATGGCTGAATGAATTAAGGCTTAAAAGGAGGAATAAGGAATTTTTTTGGAAAGCTACCGATCCTAGCGATGGGAAAGAAGAGGCTTGTAGATTTGCGCTATACAGCACATAGTATGTCATCTTAATATATGAGAACCGGAAAATTAGTAGTAAAATCTGTGTAAAGAAAATTTGCCCATTTCACCATGCAATTGTAAATACATTTTCCAACTGATATATTACATATGTTTACGAGTCATATGATTTCATCTACATCTTCATATTATCCCGCAAGCTGCCTAAATAGGTATGTGGCAGGGGGTGTTGGAACACCAGCCGTTCACACATAAAAAGGAAGTACTCTAGGGAAATTACGACTAGCATTCATTAAAGTCCTCACTGGTTCGGAGGAAAAACGAATTCCCATATCTATCCTTACGGCAAAGCATTTCTCTTAATTCATGGCTTCTATCGGACCTGGAAATATAGTGGGGCTCTAATATTATGTTCTCCGTGTCGATCATAAAGATATCCATTCTCCATTGTGTAAACAATCTAAGCCTAGCGTGCAGCCTCCGAGTCTCCAGCGGCTCCCAGCCTAATTCGCTCAATATCTGGGCAACGCTGTCTGAACGTCCGTAGCAGTTTTGACGAACCGCGCAGCCTTCCTTTGTATTTTATTCAATTCACGGATTAAGTCTTTCTGCACCGGATCTCATACGCTCGCTGCACATTCAAGGTTCGGTCGGACGAGTCCTAAATAGCACCTTTACTTTACTTTTACTTTCTCATCCGAAAATCTTCTCACAATACGCTTTAGGGATCCTTATTTCTTCAGGGCTATGCCGCAAATACTCCCCAAGACAGGTTCGAGGTTATCGTAACTCCCAGGTACTTCACTTTGTCTGTTGAATTTATGTTAATACCATTCACAGCATAAACATGGCTATAGATGGACGTAAACTGCAAAAAATGTACCGATATGCATTTTCTCACATTATATTCGAGTTCCCACTATTGACTCCACAAATAAAGATTGTTTAAATCCGATGATAGAATTTCATAGTCAGAGTGATGACTAATTTCGCGATGGATGACAGAGTCGTCAGAAGATAAACGTATTTTACTGCTAATTCAGGAGCAGAGGTCATTAATGTATATAATGAACAAAGGGACCGATCGCGCTTCCTTGTGGAACACCTGATGTCGCTTTTGCTACAAAACTGCTGTTGTTGGTAACGAAGGAAGGCATACATGAAAATGTATAGGCGCCAAATTTTTGTCATGTGACAGAAATATCTACGTGGTGCAAGTAAATTTAAATTCCTCCTTACTCCAGAGGACATAATATCATAATGTAAATGACTGTATGTTGACCTGATTTAGGAGCATAAAATCTATTTATTCCTGCTATTTGCCTAAGTTTATATTTTATTTTACCAAAGCTGAGTTATTTAAAGAAGCATCGTCGACACTTTATAAAACTTAAGGTTCTCTTAACATTTTCTATCTCATAAAAGGTTATTTCCACTGCCTTTAAATTTTCTTCTTTTCTATAATTTGAACTGATATTTCATTTTTTCTTCAATATTTTTCGTCAAAATAGATATGTTTTTCTACTCATGGATTTACTTCACTAATGTTTAGCGATATCAAATCTAGCGCTATTTTGCCATTCTGTGTATTGTCAATGAAAATTACGTAATTATAATTCAATTGTGTTTCGTGAGACCAGAACACAATGCTCATTACTAGTTTCACGGAATTAAATTATTATAATACATACCCATTAAAATAAGTTTACCGTTAGGAAGCAGTTTTCCGTTCGCAATTGTTTATATTTTTCCTTCATTTCATCAAAACCTTAATTTTTCAAATTTTAAGCCAACATTAGGAAAAAAACGTAGGATGTGACAAATTAATTGTGTTGGTGAAATAGCAATTGAGAAAGAAGAAAAATTCCATTTATGTAAGTAATGGTGAATAAAATATTAGAAAATGTTTTAAATTTAAAGTGAATAAAAAACTAATCAATATCTACTAAGTGCGGAATAGAAGTATAAGTACAAATTCAGAGCTTACGTATGCTCAAAATTATAGAGTTGATGCCAAGCAGACTTCCATTGCAAACAAGTGCACAATTGCCCTTTTCAGGTGTAGTTGAGTGTAAGAAAAGTGGAAGTATTTTGCATAAAAACGCTTATTTTAATTGTTGCATTAGCTGGAAAATATTTAATTTTTTATTCTGGATGAGCTAAGTATGCTGGTTTAGGGAGTTATTAGCAGGAGTATTACATTCTGAGCTGCTTGAGAATTTTAAAGGGAAGTTTTAATTCATTTTCCATCTCAATTTAAGAGCGAATTTTGTCTATTTTTATCACGTTTTCTATCAATATCTTAGAGATATTGATAGAAAACGTGATATACGGTAGATATTTAGAATATCTTAGCACAAGCTAGACATTAATCTTTCTGGACAAAGATTTTTTATTGCAGTGGATGCTATTTCATGTTGGTGTAGGCATTTTTTTGTAATGGAAATTGTGCTACTTAAATGAGAGATACTTAGCTTGTTGTAAATGAAATTATTATGTTGTATAATAACTGAGTGTTAATCCCACATACATGTTTATGTTTTTCTTTTGTGTGGCTTGGTTGTATGGAAAAAAACAAATCAAAGGTAAAAATACCAATGATTTTAATGATTTACCTGAAAGCCTTAAATGCCTAAATCACTTGAGTGAATTAAAAAAGGAAGCTTAAAGAATATTTTAGCACAAGCTAGACATTAATCTTTCTGGACAAAGATTTTTTGCAGTGGATGTTATTTCTTTTTGGTGATGGAAATTGTACTACCTAAATGAGAGATATTTTGCTTGTTGTAAATGAAATTATTATGTTGTGTATTAACTGAGTGTTAATCCCACATACATGGTTATGTTTCTTTTGTATGGCTTGGTTGTATGGAAAAAAACAAATCAAAGGTAAAAATACCAATGATTCTAAATGATTTACCTGAAAGCCTTAAATGCCTAAATCATTTGAGTGATTAAAAAAAAGGGGAAACTAAAAGAATATCTTAGCACAAGCTATACAATAATCATTTCTGAGCAAAGATTCTTTCTGCAATTGGATGCTATTTCATGTGGGTGAAGGTAATTTTTTTGTAATGGAATTGGTACCACTTGAATGAGAGATATCTTCGCTTGTTGTAAAGGAAAATATTATGTTGTATATTAACTGAGTGTTAATTCCACATATATGGTGATGTTTTCCCTTGTTTGGATTGGTAGTATAGAAAAAACAAATCAAAGGTAAAAAATACCAATGATTTTTAATGATTTTACCTGAATGCCTTAAATGCCTAAATCATTTGAGTGAATTAAAAAAAGAAGCTTAATGAATATCTTAGCACAAGCTTGACATTAATCTTTCTGGACTAAGATTTTATATGCAGTGGATGCTTTTTCTTGTGGGTGAAGGCATTTTTTTGTGATGGAAATTGTACTAATAAAATGAGAGATATTTTTGCTTGTTGCAAATGAAAATATTTTGTTGTATTTTAATTGAGTGTTAATTCCACATACATGGTTTTGTTTCTTTTTGTCTTTTCTTTATCTGTGAACGCACTCAATATGTATTTTTATGGATAATTTTATGTTTACACACTCCAGCCGGCACCTGCTGACAAGCCTTGATTGGCTTAGCAGGACCGTGAGGATATATTGCTGCTAATGTTATAAAAAATCTTTTTTTTTGTTATATTGGTTAAAGCAATTGTTTTGAAACTACTGCTGTTATCATCATTATATACATTATTTATTAATATGTTAAATCCTTGGCAATAAAGAAGAGAGAGCAGAACAGAAAAAAAAATATGGTTTTACTCTGATATTGTTGTAAGCTCCTGTTATACTTGCAGTGCAACCTGCTTAAATATACCCATTTCACATATTTAGTCATATTTAGTGTGCTTATTCACTTCCATGAAACATTTTAAAGGCATTTTCCGTACCTCATACGCGAGTTCATTGGTGCTACCAAATGTTCACAATTCTTAAATGAATTACATCTTTAATTGAATTTGTCGCTTTTATTCATAATGTCAGTCTTTATTTTGTTAGCAGTAATAATTGAACTTTACCCTTATCATGATTGCGTGTTGACAAGCGTGTTGACCTCTGATAATGTCCCTTTGAAATTATCTTCCCGATTGGAAATAGTCACAACGCCGCATCATTTAAACTACCAACCCTCTCAAGGCCATTTCAAGTTCATTTCATTTCATTTATAGTTCTAGCGTGGCCTTCCTGGTCAGACCTTGGTGACTATTGCGTATTTATAAAGATTTTAGAGAAGCTTTCCATTCTGGAATGAAATCTAATTTTGATACCTCATACGCTGGGACTAGCTCCAGCTCTCTCAAACCCTCTATCAGATCTTCATTATTGTTTTAGTTTATCTTCTCTTTATTTATCTCTTCCTAAATCTTATTTATTTCCTCTTCATCAGATTTTTTTTCAAAATCTGTCATTTTTTCTGGATGAGCAGAAATATACGATTACATTCAAAACGGCGGTTGTATGAATCTTGTGCAAATAAAATTGGTCATAATACCTGGAAAAACTGCCTAAAATTGTTAAAATATGATCGCACGGGAACTTGAAAATAACAATGCAAGAACGGCAGTAATGAAATATTCTAGAATTAGTATAGCTGAAAATGTTAATAGTTAAACACCAGTTCTTCTATAGCCTTGTAGTACTACCTAGTTTTTAAAATAAAAAGATAGACATAGTTCAGGGGAAAGGTTAAATTAGGAAAATATTGAGTAAGCATCTAAATCATTGCTCGTATACTCAGCATTTCACTGCATTGAGAGGTCAGGAAAGTATTTAGAAAATTCTTCCTACGTGCTTAGAACTCTGCAAACGATGGTGGACTAGAGGCATCGAAAGTAGGAGGTATGTTGTTGATTCAATCGGCTCCAACTACCGGGACGGAGTACGTGCAAAATAAAAGAACATCACCGATGGTATTCAGGTAAACTGAGTTAGTCAGACGGCTCGGCGGTAGCCGGAGTAAAAGTATTCGGCGTAGTATTGGGAGTTGGCTTTTAGTAGGAAGTGTTTAAGTGGCCTTTGATCGACCAGAACTCTCTCGCATGCCGTCAGAGAGAGAGAAAGAGAAGCACGGGTTTGGGGTGGGGAGCTAGGGGACAGGGGCTGGTATATAGGTAGGGCGGCGGAGGAGGTAGACGTGAGAGGGGACGGGAGGAGGGGGAGAGGACCTCGTGGTGAGGAGTAAGGGGTCAGGCAATCGATGCATGGTGGTGAATGCTGACTCGGCCCGTGGGACTGGCGGTGGGCTAGTGGGGATAAGTGAAGGAGGGAGGCGTAGTAGGGGACCTTTGGAGGTGGGAGGTGGAGTTTTTGGATTTCTGCGGGTGAAAGAAGAATGAAGAGGGAATCGCAATGACGGCCAGCCGCGAAAAGGGAGAGAAAGAAACGAGACGGAGTAAGATACAAAAAAAATGAAACTCGCGGAATAGGTTGAGCAGGGACATTTTTCGCACGCAGCCTTTGATGACTCGTCGGCGTTTAGGGTTTTCTCCGAGAATGTCCGAAGATGATGAGTCTCCGCGCCGTGGTTATGCATACACCTATCCTCGGGAGTGATCCTCGCGTTCACCATTTTTTTACGAGGGTCGTTGACTTGCGGCTGAAAAAAACCTTCTTTAAAGTTGTCGCGTAGGAAAATCCTGAAGGTAAAAAGTTACGGCGTGAACGTATTGGCAGTACTTTTTTCGAGATATTTTAACACCTATCCGTGACATTTTTTCAAAATTCTCGCCAGCTATTTTATGTACTCACTGTACATTTTATGTACAGAATGCATGCCATTGCACTGCATTACAAGGGAAAAGGGAGGTAGTATATGTGATAATATATTTGGCCAATTAAAAAAAATAACACATCCCGTGAAATTATCCGAGACTAGAAAACCCGTTGAGGCTATTGTGTACAGTTATTTCTATTTCTTTTGCATTAGCTCATTCATCGTCACCTTCTCCACCGTATGAAATTTGATTAGAAGACGAATGAATTTGATGAGATGTTATGAGCAAAACTTTTTCCGTTGCAAAGTGAATTACAAGCTATATAGAAATTTAGGAAGAATTAATTAATATTATTTTCCTTTCCTGGGGGGATATCAATGCGACTTACGAAAGTCATTACTCACGATAATGTGAGGAAATGTACTCTTTACAAAGAATTTGACGTATACTAGAAAAACTTCACTTTTTGGCATTCAGAAATGGTATCATAAATTCTTTAGCTCAGATAAATCTTTAAATTTTAATCTTTGAAATATAAATGAAGAAAAACCTGAATTCATCGCGGACTAAAATGAAACCAAAACAATTGTTAGAAAAATTATTTTTTGAGTTAAAATTACACAAAACGTAAGTGACAGAAAAGGATATGTTCCTTGTAGTTCGGAATTATTTAGTGCCATTCCTGAGGATATGTATATGAGAGTTATTAGGGTAACTTTTTTGAATAGCTCTTGATAAGTCTTATCAAGATCAAGGCTTTATCAATATTTAATGACTTGACAAACTCACTGGAATTCAGATGCTTGTTTAGCAGTACATGCGCTTGAAATTGCTGCCATTAGTTATTTTAGGTGCTCAAAATATTAGTCAAATAATGGGATTTTTTCAGGGAACGTCACCTTCAGCGTTTTAATCAATCCGTTTCCCATGGCAATTCTATTAAAAGTCGTACTCCTGTGAAACATTTTCCAAGCTGTGATATAAAATCTAGCCTTAACCCTATATGACACACTTATCTCATTTTTCTGTTTTATTGAATAAATAATACTCATTTGTTGAATTAAGGTTTTTAAATGTTGTTACGATCAAAAGACAATGAAAATTAAGGCGGCCGAGTTTATTTTTTCCCAGCTTGAATATTTTCAGCCAATTTCCATCAAGCTGTGTTTTGTGTTTCAATGTGACAATGTTTATTACTGATCCCATAGCGACGTTTTTGGTAACTCTGGAATTCGTCACGGCTTCAGCAAATATTATGCATCGCAAAACTTTAGGAACCTCGTCAGCAGGGATCAAGAGTAAAGCCAACGTACGAGTTGCAGTAGCTCCCACTGGGATCTGAATCCATGGCCTGTTTGCAGGTCAAATTCACATTTTTTTCAGGAAAAGCTAACTTTCTGTGGAACATGACAAAAACTGGCATATTTTGCACTCAGAATTACCGATATTATGTCTACTAAAATATAATTTACCACAAAATATAATTTATGGCAGAAAAATATTATATCCTCCAAAATTCATTAAATGATGTGATAAATATACGAAGGAAACTCTGACCTTCCTAAATGTAGCAGTCCTATTCGTATAATTACTTCCCGTAAAGCTTATCATCCTAAATTTATGGTGGTAATACGTTTTTAATGACATCCACAGTTTTATCTTGTTGTCATCGCTAATGTTAACGTGATCGTTTTTCTTTTTGCCAGTTAAAAGTGATTCTTTTTAAACGTGAAAAGGAGAGTATACGAGGCTTTTTTCATGATAGAGCCAAATTTAAAGAAAAATTTAATTTTTCCTTCCTCATTATCTAATTGGCTTTAGGAAACACTCCATTGAAAAAGTCATCTTTTGCGACTCTTGCCTTTAGCTTTCCTTTACCTGTCCTCACTCCACCCAACAAGGCCCGCCACGGAACATCTTTTTTTCCTTCAACAGTCTTCGAGAAAGAGAGAGAGAAAAGGTCTCATTTTGAGGACTCGTCAATTCCTCATACTCGTCGCTTCTCCGAGGCCTTTGAACCCTCTCGCTTGGCCTTCTCCTCAGAGCTCATGAATGGTGCATCGTGAGCCTCCACCATCCACCCCTCTGCTTCTCTCGGTCGAGTGGGTCGACCCTGTTGGAAGCGGCAACGGGCGATGGGTGCAATTATAGCCGGTCAAGGAGTAGGAAGGAAAAGTACTCGCGCGAAAGTCAACCCCTGGCCGCATTTCCTTAATCAAGCAAGGGCACTCGACGGGAAGAGGCCCATGTCGCATCTAAGCGAAGAGGGTTCTACGGTAGAAAGCAGGTGGAAAATGTCCGGATTGGGGATGCGGGGCCGTGGTAGTAGGGCATAAAAAAGCTACGTTGTTGCTGACATCCAATGTATTCTGTCGGTTTCCGAAACACCCTATCGTGTTTAGTGTCCTTTTGGGTGAAAGGTTAGAGGTGAACGCACGAGTGAAATATAAGGGAAGGGAGAAATCGTTTTTTCTTTTGCTTCGTATATTTTGTACACATTTCACTATCCGTACTTGGAGTTTCCTGAAGACATATCTAGTGGAGGGAAAAAGTAAATTAGGATTACAGTGATTAGCTATGGAATTTTCGCATTTTTTTTAAGGCTAGAATTCTTTAAAATTCATGAAAATATTTTTTTTAACTAGTTAAATGGATCTTATGTTACTGTTTTGCTTCCTGAATTTTACATGGGTTTTTAACGAAGTGGTGCATATGCTAGCGTGCCCTTTGCTGGATATTTGCTTTAATTTTTTCATGACGCTAGCATTAAAAATTCATCATTCTCATTTATAATCTAGTATTATTATAAAACTCTTACATTTGTTTTATAGAGGAAAATGTATTGCCCAAATTGTACAGCCATTACTTGGCCTTTTTAAAGAATTAACAAATTGTCCATGGAATGGGATTTTATTCACAGACCATTTAAATGAAAATATCCCAATAGTATATAGTATTCCTCCTCCCTTTGGCTGACATTTTATTCATTTTAAATTTCAAAAGGGAACGTTTTCATTAGTTTATATTCAAACATATGTGGGTAGTAAACTTTATCGAAAAAGTTCAGATGTATTCATTTCCCAAGTAAAACGTAATTTTGATATTAAAAGTAGCGGGCGTTGTTCCCGTCTTAAAATTTGTTACCTACTAAAAGTGGAGATATTCGACTCTAGATGTTATTAATTTTTCTTAAATTCATTTCTCTTCTATTTCATCCACTCAAAACAAATACGTAGAAATTCGGGAGAATGGGACGGCTTGCTTGACAAAATGAATGTTCATGACATAAAAGATAAGGTAAAGACATAGTTTTACTGATTCTAAATTTGTCTACTCCTGACTAATATTTAACGATTTTTAAAGTTTTTAGGAATTTAAATAGACCTTAAATTCCAGTTATTCAATTACAGATAGGTGATGACATAGTACTTAACTTGATTTTTGAAGGAATGAGATTAAAGCACCGTCTACTTCAGCATAAAATGTCAACTCTTTTCCCCGACACCATATTGTCATGCATCACTGTACCATTGGTGACGCAAAACTTAGGCATACATCCCTACACCTTCCATCAATATTTTCAATATTCTTCGTTAGAGCAAAAAGATATTCCAGGTCCAGTAATAACACACCCTGGGTCAACCCTTGAAACTTAAATGAGGTCTTGAATTATCAAAGTTAAAAGCGGTCGCTCCCCTTAAGCTTTTCGCCTGGCCGAGTCCGCTCACACTTTTAAAACTCTCGGAGAGGCCAGATGGATGGAGTGAAAGGTGGACGTGGAGTGAGGCAAGGGGTTGGTCGGTGCAGGATGGGGAGTAAAGCATACAGAACGGGAGAGAGAATGCTCTCGTCCCGCCCCCTTACTCTTTCAGCAGTTTGACTTTAGGTATTTCTTTCACTCCTCGCTGACTCTCCTTCCTCCCATCTTTCAAGGGAACCGAGTGGATTTCAATAGGTAGGGATGGGTGGATTGAAAGTGTCCTTTGTGCCAAAAATTTCCCTCGTCTGCGCGAAATAATGAAGGTCATACCCTTTTCCTCTTTCTTTCACTCTCCTCCTCAATCTCTCTCTCCCTCTCTCTCGG
Source organism: Ischnura elegans (assembly GCF_921293095.1). Classification (NCBI taxonomy): domain Eukaryota; kingdom Metazoa; phylum Arthropoda; class Insecta; order Odonata; family Coenagrionidae; genus Ischnura; species Ischnura elegans. The sequence continues at coordinate 45,455,949 of NC_060246.1, forward strand.
CGAGCGAAAATAAAGCAAGCAAACTCGCGCGCTCAGAGTTAAACTTTGCCCAACGGAATCTCGTGAATGTTAAAATCTGGAGCGTTTAGGGTTGAAATTCGTGTCAATTAGTGGAGGTTTTTTTCCCGAGGATGGAAAAATTGGGTGGGTTTGGAGGAGAATGAGATCATTTTCTACTTTTCTCTATCTTAATCTCCCGCGAAATTTCCCATATTCCGCGGCGCCGCTAATGGTTCAAATGGATGTTGGAAAAGAATGGAGGGGGGGCAGGGTGGGCAGAGTTTGAGAAGGGGGAATGTAAGGAGAGGACTAGAAGTTTGAGGGAAGGGAAATGTGGAGGGGGAAGGAGGAGGAGAGACTGGCAGGGGGGAGGGGGTGATAAAGGAGCATGGCCCGCAATTGGTCCAATGGAGGAGAAACGGCGACGAGGAAGGAGGCCGCCGTAAATTAGTTTGTCTGAAACAGAAGATTTCTTAAACAAAGGAGGGAGGCAGTTGTTTACTGCCCTCTATGCCGCTATAAATCTGCCTTAAATTTATGCGCGGAAATTCGTATATGACGCCGAAGTTGCTTGTTCATTACGATTCCCGCTGATTTATTGGACTTGACGGTCTCACATTAGAGGAAAAATAAGTTTTGGGGCAACACCCAATCCAACGGCTCTCAGTAAAATATTAGAGATGTATTTGCGTAAATCCCTCTGAATTTCCTCAGCTTCAGAAATATCGTAGTTTTCTCCTCATTTGGCAATGCAGCATACAGTCTCGAGTTCAACAGTTATGCTAAATCTTCTCGTTGTATTTCGTTATTATTTATTATGGCGGGCTACTTGGAAATGATTGCGGTGAAGAGTTTAGTCGAATTAACCCTTCTCATTTACATATTAATTTATCACAATTATGAAGATACTCTGTACATTGCGAGCGTAGAAAATCTGCATTCTGAATGACATTCCATTGGAGATTTCCTGTATTCTTCTTTTTCACCTTGCCAGATGATTTTAGCAGATACATTGGCTAATAGATTGTATTTTACTAAACACCAGGAAATTAGAAGTCCGCATCTATATACTATAACCTATATTAATAGACGTACATTACGACCACTCTCTCACTCATACAAATGTTTGGGGTTAACGAGACGAGATACGATAAAACGTCTTATGGTGACCCCCCCTAAAATTGTCTGAACCCCCAGGAAAAATTATGAAAACACTATTCCCATTACTTATCTGTCTATTAATTAAAAATTGAGTATGGAGATTAGTTTTAAAAATTGCCATCAAAATCCAATCGCGGAGCGGCGATCATTGAAAGGAAGATAGAAACAAACAATCTTAGCACATTTTTTGTTTATGAAAACAAAAGATGAAAAATTTGAAAAGAAGTGAGCACTATATTGGGTGTTAAATCTTTAAGGAGGTGTATGTGTATCCCGAATCATGAAAACTTTATAGAGATGTATTCCTATAGTAGTATCATTCGCGATCATGATACATAATCTTTCGAAAAAATCGTCATACTAGGCCCAATTATTGCCAAGAATCTCCACTTTGCGCATTTTCAGTAGATATTGATTTTCTGTTCCTAGGTAATTCTGTTGTTTGTATCATCCTTTCTTAAGCTTACGAAGGGAAACCGCAGTCACACTTTATTCCCATTTCAAATTTTCCGATAAGTAATGTGAAAAATAATCAAGTGTCTTTAATATGGCAATGAATTAGCCTGGTCGATAGAGTTTGTAACTACGCATGGGTGTCCGTGTTCAAAACCCTATGCAGGCAAATTTCTTCCCTGCTTTTATGTATTTATTCTGAGTAAACCTACATTGAACTCCTAATTTTACGATTTTCCATCAAAACGTTTTTCTGGGAGAAAAATATTTCATTTACTCACTGTACGTCGGGTTTATTAGGCGTTTGATCTTATTTGTTTTATCGAATTCATAGATGCCATGTCAATAGCATTTATAGAACTATATTTATCACAATTGTTTTGTCAAAGTAGCAGAAATGTGTAATGCTCCATTTGAATCCTATTGGTTAGTGCTCAAGCTTCTTACTTTTTAAGAATCAATGCATCATCATTTTTTCCTTCATCATTAACGTACGGTGAAATGGGAAGAGCAGTACATGTTTGACTCGATAGATACCTAGAGCAGATGACGAAGGATGTACTCTAGGTACTAAAAAGTTAGCTGACAGTAGATTTGATTGAATAGACGCGTTAATTCTTTGCATTGGTGGCTGTTGACTTTAATTAAATACCTCCAATGAAACCTTGGCATGGTTGACTTAATACCACCAAAGAGACAATTTTTCATCTGATGGGTATCCCAGAGCACTATCCCAGACTCAGGTTTCCTCCCGCCCATCTTCGGTTAATAGTTTCCTAGCCCGGACGGTTGCTCGGGCGATGGGGCGCATCAGGGCACGTTCGGGGCCAGGGGTGACGGCAAGGGGCGGCCGGGCTTTGCGGTGTACCACGTGTAGGGGCGCGTGTGTGCGTGATGTGTTCGTCGATCGGGCGAGAGGAACGAATGACGTGCCGTGGACCACGAGGCGTCCGCCGTATTGCAGCGACGGAATTTGCAATCAGCGATGGCCACAAGACCCCGGAGGCGCCATCATGTCGATGATGAATCGCTCTCCGTGGCCAGTTTAAATTTGGGCGGGCGTTATTTGACATATTTGAGTGGGGAGAGCGTTGCGCATTATCATGCCTCAAGCACCAATCAACAATCTATCATTTTTCATAAGCCCTTGTGTCAAGTATGCTCCCGTCCGATATTAACAATTACATACTCATAAAAATGTAACCAAGGCTTGGTTGAAAATCAATAATTCATCATTTGGTTATAAATGATTCATTTCATTTTAAGTTAAATTGTAATTGGTGGCTAAAATTATAAGATATTCGCCTTCGGTGGGTAAAATGTTTCTATTGGTTTCAGTATATGTGATTCGCGTATGTGGTTTCAGTTTGGGTTGATATTTAATTGTTTAATATTTTATTACCTTTTTTTATGTTTATTTGCAATCAGATGTGTTTGATTAGATAATTATATATATTTATTTTATGTATAAATGTACGTTTAGAGGTTCAATAAATTTTCGAATAATTTTGTTTAAATATTCTGTTTGCTAAAGTTGCAACATCTTGTGTCAATTGCTTCAATTGATATATCTTTTCCGATTCTTTACGTTTTCTAGAATGAATATGATATATGGACATCATCATCATCCTCCGTATTTATGAAAGTATTTTATATAGTAGACATCGATATTCTGCATTTATTTAAGCATAACGATTTTTAATTTACGTTCATATGTTAACAAATTGAGCTGGTTAAACCTGTTTGACTTCAAATAGATAAAAATTACCTCAACATATATATAGTTAAAATTGGTCTTTGAGTTTTATGGAAGTCTACTATTGAAGTTTTATTTGTATTCCATATTAATTTACATTTTTAAATATCAAATTAGCAGCCGTAGTAGTAACTGCTAAAAGGCTCTAATGATAGTTAGTTATCCGACGTAGAAAGCACTCGAATGTGAGACCGTTTATTTGTATATTAACAAAATTTGACTTTGTTTCACTTTGCTGATAATTGTAAATGAGTATGAATTAATCATAAACTCAGCGTTATAAAAACTTGAGGGTAATATTCTTGCTTTGATCAAATTAAATTTTGCTTGTTATGTGGTGATATTCTTGGCGAACGTTCCTGGTTTCATAAGGTTGGCCTATTCTTGAAAGCCCTTTAGTCCGGTTTTGGCAGATATTCAGCTAACGTCATGCTTTGCCGTAACTAACTGCTTGGAATTGCGCTGATCATAGTACCGCGAAGTAAACAGTTGTTAGCTCACGTGGGTCCTTGTGGTGGATCATAAACAGCCACTACCGGATAATAGCTAATCAAACCTTAATTGCTGCGATTAGACCTTGAGTCAGAGCTTTTCCTGTTTGTGAGTCAAAGCATCGCCAGGTGACCCTTGTTTTCCAGTATTTGGGCAGATAACGCTGTTATCTAAGCTTAAATTTTAACTTAAGCCGTTATAACTCCACGCCCTTTTTTAATGATGAAAATATTTTACTGACCTAAAACGAAGGCCTATTATTATATCTTTCAGGCAATGTTCTTACTTCGCAATTATTCAATGCTATTTCTAAAACGCTTTTCTATTACCAGATGTGTCAGTGAGTATTACTTATCCTTGCGAAGTAAATATAAAAAAATGCAGTGGGTGTTTAACGTAACATTTAAACAAGTTTACTCTTCACGATATGAAACTCATACATTGAACACGTCAAATCCTAAGATGGACCGCTTACTCTGATCACTCTCATCACGGCGTGTTCATTAGATTGCCTTGAAGATGAAGATGCAAGAACGTACAACTCTAGCAGCCTGACGAAATTTTAAAATTTATTGGTTGACATGGGAATGCAGTTTCCATTCAAGTTTGATTTCAAGGCCCTGTTACATTTTGAAATATTTTTCGCCTAGTATTCACGCGCTCAATGCCTCTGAACATTCCAAAACTTATGCTCTGCGTTAGAAAACGCTTTAATAGCACAATTTTCCATAAATCTGTCATTCCGTAAATACCTAGTTGCTGCATCGTTATGCTTATTTTTTATTGACTAGTCATAGTTAAAAAATTTAATGAACACCTGGGTGTACCACCATGTTTGATGCACTAAGGCAACTATTTTTATAACTCCAGTGCACTTGTGGCTCTTAAAATTACTCAGACTAAAATCAGACGACCTATCTACGAAAGAAAATATCTTACTTCATTATGAGCTAAGGTTTATTTGTAAACTCAAAAGTACCAACATTTTGGGAAATGGTAAGATAACACGCGCTTCTATTATGTATCAAGACTTAAAAAAAAGTGCATATGATTGATTTCAACGCTGGACCCATAGAGATAATTTTAACGAAGTTCGCACTATATACGCTTGTCTCGGAAAATTTTTCCAATTGAATGTACCTATGTATAATTTTTTCTATCCATTGCAAATTTTCCATTAATTGCCTTCTTTAGCCCATTCGTTTTTTGTTCTTTCCATGTGTCAGTCTTATGGTCTCTGTCGTACTACCCCTCTCCTTTTTTCTTGTTTTATTCCACAGGATTTGGTTTTTTGGTTTTGGATGAAGCGAGAGAGGAGGCATTATTTGGTATTAAAATTTAGATCGATTGAATAGTCTTGTAATGAGAACCTTTGACAATTTAGGTAGTAGTGGCGTATTGAACGACATGAAGATGAAAAGACGACAGGATTTTTGGCGTGCTCCCATTAAAAAATTTGTAGAGTAAAAAAATAATGGATATAGATTACAAATAACACTAAGAAATTCAAAAGAGTGATATGAATGGAAAGAGATGAAAGGTATCCGAGTCATATACGTATGCTAAAAGAAAAACTGCAGGTCATTCCAGTCACAATAGGATTGTGCTATTCCTGCCGAAAGTATTAGTTTGATAACCAGTAACACTAATTTTTCGCAGTGAAGATCACAAAAACTGGTTCACATTGGCGTTCCATTTAGGTGCTACGATCAACACTGTATTACAGCCTCTGAAAGTAATAAAGCGGGGATTTAAAGGGAAATGAATGAATTGTTACTGCGGTGTAAAGTCTATTAGGGATTGGTTTAGTGATTGTTAAAAGTTTGAACGAGGAAGTAATTATCCTTTGCATGATGACATAGTACAACATATATCAAGAAATTCTGACTAGCAAGGCAATATAACAATGTATAGGCAAAAGGGACACTCAGAGTGGACCTTAATGTATGTTTTTCTTTCCGAATACCAAAGCACTCCTCCTGCTCTGAGAAAAACATGCGACTTCAACCAATTCACTAAAGGTGCACTAAATTCACTAAATTCACTATATATTGAGCCCATCCATAAATGCATAAAAATTGCAGCAAACAGCACCACATGAGAAATGTTTTGCCACACGCTATAAATTTTAGCGGGGAAAAACGCAACATTTCGTCATTGTTTTTACAGAAATTTAGTTTTGCAATCATTAATATACAGATTGTTAGTATAAAGAAATTGGTGAAGTACCATGGGCGTATCCAGCGGGGGATAGAAGGGGGGAAGCTTCCCCCCCCCCCCTGGAAGCGAAGTTCAATTTAGTTAAAAGCGATAGTGTTGAACAAATGTACTTTTGAATAACACCGACATTAGTATAAGACAGAAAACCAAAATAAAAATCATTATTTTTCAAGCAAATAATCATAATCATTAATTGATTGCTGCCATAATTTTCTCAAAAATTTGGTTTCATTAACCTTTTATGTGCTAAAATGCTACAACTTGACAACGGCTTGCCCCCTCCCCTAGTTTTGATCCTGGGTACGCCCTTAGAAGTACCCACTTTCAAACAGAAGTTCCTAAGTCTTTGCGAGAAATACTGTCATGTACGACAATAAAGTAATGAATTAGCCAAAGACCCAGCACGGTCTCTCTGTAGGTCCCTTAGACATTTCACACACTGCGTAAAACACCGCATTTCACCTCTCACAAAAATCTCGGCACATGCGCCGCCCACTACCTGCGCATAATCCCCCCCGCCCCATCCGACCATTCCACATCATCCCTCCTCACTTTTCTTCCCACCCCCCACTCCCCACCCCACTACATCCTCCCCCCACCCTACACCACGGAAGGAGTGGACGCCAGAATGGACACGAAGGAATGCGCGGTAAAAGTGTAGAGAGGGCAGTGGAGAGATGTGTCTTTTTTTATCTGGAGGGAAGCGGGCGTGTGTCCGTTTTTTGGAAGAGCGAGCACGAGGGAGGGAGGGGCAGGTTTAAGGGATCGTGAGAGAGAGAGGTAGAGAGGGAGGGAGAGAGAGAAATTAGCAAAAGAGAGGACAGTGTCAGGTCAGGGAGAATGGTGGGATTTTTGGAAAAGGGTCCGGGGGTGAGGGTAGAAAAGGTGGCCCGGGAGGGCGCTTGCGTCGCCGGTCTCGTGCGTGCGTGCACGGGGACCGCCGCCGCCCGCGTACGTACGTGCGCTCGCCCGTGTCTGTCTGTAGACGCGGGTGGAGAGATGGGCTCTTTCTCTCTCCGTTGTGTTGGTACGTGTGGAGGCGCGTGGGAGCTTGGGAAGGGGCTTCAAGGGAAGGCTCGCCTTGTCTGCCGGCGGTAGAGACGGACGGCAGTGAGAGGAGAATGCCACGGTGCATAAATAATGAATGATCAAGGCCGCGATACATCCCCTTTCTCTATTCCTTCTCCCCTCGTCCTCCATTCCCTGATTGCACGAACCCTTCCTTCCTGTCCACATCGTCTTCTCACCCGTCCTCACCAATTTTGGCCCACCTTTCTCTGCGCTAGGGCTTCATGTTTGATATCAACATAATGGTACTCTAAATTATAATCCCTCCCGTAATATACAGTTACCAAGGCAGTTTAGTGGAGAACAGATAGATGCATAGAAAAGAGTTATAATTGGTTCACAATATATATTTAATTTCTCTGTTCTTATTCGTGTAAGGTTTTGCTTGCGTTTTCGAATTCAGTGTGGCGTATGAGTGAAACAAAATATATTTCTTTGAAATGATTGATTTAATTCAGGAATCCGTATCTTGTCTTCCATTGAGATACTAAGATTAAAATAATAAATGACTCCACACTGACTCATCTCCCTGGAAAAAAAGCCTTTTGAAGCGTCGAGCAAAGTTCTTTGACTGAAGTACTTGCTTAGGCCTTGTTATAGTTATAGTTACGTACTTAAAATTTATTGTTTCCGAAACCATGGTAAGAAAATGATCAAAATATCATTTAGTTACATCATGCTGTCCAACTAATTCAGGGATTTGAGAATTACATTTGATTGAAAATTTCCCAGCGATAATTTCAGTATTTCCACTATTCAGGCAGATTATACAGCAGTGAAATGGCACCATATATTCCTAGTGAAAGGGAATTGATTGAGACATGAAACTAATTTGGAATACTCTCGCATTAATGCCTTATAAAATTGAATGAGACGAATTTTTGGAAATCCTAAGGAGCAAAATTCTCAATGCCAATCCAGTCGATCGTTACCATTTCCATCTAAACTCAGCCTTTAATCTGATTCTTGGTTTCAGACTCAGAATTTCCACTTCTTATCTCAGTGTATTATGCGGATGACTGTTCCCAGATCCATTTTAACGTTCCGGTACGTCTCTGTGATAATTCAACGCGAAGAATCGATGGAGTTTGGCGGCGCTGTCTTATCCTAGGCCGTGGATAAATTATCAATCAACGTGTCCCGCCTCAGCTGATAGACTTTCCCTCTCTCCTGAATTTGTTTCACCTCTCTTTCCCTGCAACTTCTAACCCATCCCCGCTCAACCAAACCACTCAGCTGGGTTTATTTCCCAACCCCTTTTCCGAACCCTTCTTTCCCTCCCTTCTAACGTTTCCAGCGTTTTGTGCCTTCCTTCTCCAGTCGTCTCACCCTCGCCTCTCTCCTCCAACCACTCCGCCCCACTCTCATTCCTCCCTGCATCCCAAATCCACCTTGCAGGCTCCCTCTGTAAAATGCATGATGGGAACTTAAAGGCTCATTCCTCCTCATGCCCCGCCCTCTGCCCCTACTGCTGCGAACCTCCCTCTGTTCCTTCTTCTCTCTACCTTGGGTTGCTTTCTCCTGCCTTTCCTCGGCCTATCCTTTCCTTTGGCATTCTCTCTACTCTCCTAACTTCTGCCATACTGGCTTTCTCTGCTATCCCACTTTCTATCCTGCTCGTGCGTACGCCAAGTATGTAGTTTTTTTGTATTCCATTCGCTGTACTTTTTCCAGGGTTGTGCTTTCCATTTACTGACATTTTGAGCCCACACATTTGCAATTCTATGCATTCGTAGTGCTTGTCTTAGTTTGTATGGAGCGGTTTATAGAGAAAACATTACGTATATCTCTGAAAAATTTGTAATGAAAACTTTATTATTCCACACATATTTAACGCCAAACTATTCTGCTTCCTAGGTTTCGAGGAAGATCTTATTCATCAGACGAAATGAACGTATAAGAAGTATACATTACATTTTGTATTTGTCCTGATGACGATATTGTTCGAAAACATACTCATAGAGTAGTTGGGCATCAAATATATGTGGGATAAAAAGATATAATTGTTGATTTTTCATAACGATTAATAAATTCCACGCGTCACGCCTGAAACAACGCATGTCTTTCAAATCACCTTTATTAGGTCCATTAACTCAGTTTAAATCAACACAATCAGGATTTTTCGTCGTTTTTAATTGTGGAGATGATATAAACGAAGAAATAGTAACATTTATTGCTTATTTGGAAAATGATCGTTGCCGAAAAATACCCGAGGTGTCGGTGCCCACGAAATAGATTCGTAAATTTGCACCTCTTGAGTCTCCCACTCTGTAGGTCTATGCAGCGAGGGCGAAGGTGGACGACCAGAAGAGGACGTGGCTTTTCGACCAACCCATTTCACGGACAGCTTCAAAAGAAAGAGATTCGTAATCCACTTTCTCATCCGTTAAAACGATCTCTGTCCTCATGGAGAGTATAATGTGAATGATCCGAGCGTGAAGACCCATTCAAGTGCAAATTGCTCTCCACTCCTTTTAGAGTCATGAGTACCTCATGCTGTGCCTCCTTCCCATAGGGACGCCTCTCTTATCCGTCCTCTCCGCCTCTCGTCTTCCCGCTTCCCGTGGGAGGCATCGGCGGCCTAGACGGGAATGCCGGGAGCAATATCCAAGGAGGCGGATCAAGGGAAAGTGGGTGTGCGGGCCGTGCCGCAGCGAGTGGGTGCGTGGAAAACGGAGCGATGAGACGGCGGCCGAGCGCAGCCGCCGTTGCCTATGGTCTCATTCATGCATGCCTTATTATGCGTAATTATATCTCATTTCTAGGTGGCTGTTGTGGCATCCAAGGTAAGCGAGTTGCATATACCAATAGGATAATACTATTATACTTTTTGCAGGGTAAAGTTCTTATTTGGCTATAGCGTATTTTGCGAATTAGGATTCCTCTACTTTTGCTTTCAATTGCTTTTAGTCCTATACACCAATTAACCCTAATTTTTTCATTTTTCAAAATTTTTCAAAGGCATTTCAGCACATTTGCTTCTCATTGATACCACAGTGCCATAATACTATCGGCCCTGGTGTTGTTAGGGTATTAGCTCGACTGCTAGCCCAAGTGCCATGAGTTGCAATCGGTCCTGAGTTTGACTTGCCTAACATATGGCATGGTAATTGCAAATATCCATTATTATTACATTGAACGTAGCAGTAAAGATTTATTGGGATTTGCATTGGGTATGTTCCTCCGTATCTCCTTCCAACGTTTCGGCAAGCAATTCACCTATCATATTCAGTGATTTAGGAATCCAGTGGACGACGATCTTACCCGATGAAAATCCCAAGAAATCTTCACTGCTATAGTTCTCCGGGAAATAACCGGACATTATCGTTAATCGTAATTAGCGAAAGCTGCGTACAATTTATTATGTTGGTGGACCTTGAACGCGAGGTATCTTTTCTATGTGCTCTGGTAGTGCTGTCTGTGTGTTTCTGTTCCGGCTTGCGGGTGCGAAGAGGAAACAAGAGGATTGGAGTGCGGGGGGGAGAAGGATGAGGGTCAGGAGAGGAACGTGTTGCTCGTGGACGTGGGGAGGAGGTGGCGACGAAGCGGAGAGATGATGGCGTTGGCACGGTGTCTCGCAGGATGGGGAGGAGATGCTTCTCCGGGCGCGTGGTAGAAAACATTCCCCAAGTAGGCGCTGTGCGATGCGGAAGGACGGTAGAATGGAAGAGAAAGTGGGGGAGTGGAGGGGGAGGGTCAAAGTGCGTGGAGGCCACGATTGAAAGTGAAGGCAGGAAGTTGGAGGAAGTGTTGGTGAACGTTATATTCCGTAATTGAATGACGCACTCAAATTTGCTAATTTATCTTGCAATGGAATATATGCCGTCCTTCTCTCCGTACCTTGAGAGGAACCCCAGTTTTTATATTTAAATTCCCTGCTACTTTTTTGATGGTGCAATGATACAGTTCTTTGGAAGTACTTCACCTGTAAATCGTTCTCAAATTTAGTAAGCATATTTTAATGGAATATTACGCCCGATAAAACTGACTCAATTAATGAAATATGATGTTAATACTGAAATTTTAATTTACCATACAATTCTTAGCTGTACTTATTTCTCTTCGTTCAAGTCCTTGAAGCATCAAGCAAGACGCCTATCTTTGTCAATGAATCATGCAATAAACCATCTCTAAAAACTCATTAAGGAAAGTGGAGTTTACTCGAGGAATGTTCAGTTGCCATTCCATGTGTATTGAAAGTGGTAAAATCCTTATAAATGTATTTTGAGTCCAATAATTTTAAATTTATATTGTTTCTTGAAACAGCATTATTAATATCCAAAGTTTTTCCTATTTTGGTTGATTATTTTCCAACAGGACTACTTGTAAACCATAATTAAAAATGTCAGTTTCATTATAACTTGCATCTCATTGTAAGAATTCCATTTTCATATCACCGTCAATGCTTAATCAATAAATAAGTATTTTGAAAATTTATATACGTTGATATTTGATCGATCGATCGCTGCGATGTTAAGAATTTAACATTGATTTGGGTAACTTGTGAGATGATCCGTATTACTGGAAACTAATTTATCGAAAATGGTCCTGGTTGGGTCAAAAAATTATACTAGTTGAATTTTATTTTTTTTAAGTTAACCCTCTTTGCCACACGAGCTAATGTGCATATACTTAAAGCATTAATGCAAATTCACACACTTCGTGCTTTCACTATCGGATATTGTATCCCGTAGTGTTATTTCTCGGATGTAGGAAAATACCCTGAAGACAACGGTTAACCTGAGCTTAATTTTCATGTCCTTTTTCATGTGCTTAAAGATGATTTATCTTGATAGGCACTAAATAATTGTTCTTTTCCCCGGTATTGAAAGTTGTCTTTAACTTGAAAAACGTCTTTTCTATTCTCTGTGAGATCCCTGGACTTTAGGGGAGAAGAGAACTGCCTGCCTTATTTATCTTTTCCAATGATACTTAGAGCAAGTTAAGCCATTCAAGCCCAAGTAAACAGAATTTTTTAATATCTACTATATCCAATCTCTTCGTCTACGAGCTACGACGACGATAGCTACATCACCCAGTTCTCGTGCGTGGAAATGAGATTGTGTATTGGAATAAGTAAATTTTTCATAGATTTAATAACTTCTCGTCGTTCCAGCGTTAGTGTTCCTGCAATTTCTGTGAGAAAACAGACACAATCAAGTTCAAAATGCCATGCGTGTGCTTACGAGTTCAAGGAGATTTTGAGGAGTGATATATAAAAAAGAATGAATGGCTATGATTTTGATATATAAATTACTCAATAGGTATTCAAAAAGGCTTTGGCCTTGGACAATTTAGATATCTTTAATGCTGAATGATAAGGCCGACATTCCATGTTGACGGTAATAGTGCGTGGGTGTTGTGGTCGGCTATCGATTTGAATGAACCGGCATTTTTCCGAAATAGATTCAGATGATCCCGTGTGCGATGGGATGAGACAAGGCTTAATAAAGTGGGATGTATAATTCAAGGAAAATCAGGGGTAGAAGCCTTCCAATTTGCGAGCGATTAACAAAAAGAGCGGGAGTCCCTGAAGCCAACCGCTCCCATTCCTTCTCCTGCACATCGCCCTTGGGACGAACGGATCGGGAAATGTATTACTAAGGACACGCGCTTGTTTTGAGGAGGCTTTCACTTTCTGAACACACCGGAATCATTCCTTCTGTTCTCCCAGGGTGCAAAGACCCTAAAGAAGCATCGTCAACAAATTGTAATGCACAGCAGCTTTTTTTTTTAATTCTCGTCTTTCTCTCTTTCCTCGTGTCTTTTTAAAAGCCTCGAGGCAAAGACTCGAAAATTCCTACTCGAGAAACATTGTGCATGCATACCTACGTATTTTTTTATGGGGCTTTGGATGCTAATAAGGTTGTCTCGGAAGAAAGAAGAAGAGAGAATGAGGGAGTATGAAATGGGAAGAGAAGGGGAGAGAAAACAAGAAATGAGGATGCGATAAGAAGGAAGCGAGGGAGAGAGACAATAGGTCGGAGATAACGAGGGAGAGCTACTCAAGGAAGGGAAGCAGAGATTGGGGGGTGGGGTAGGGGGGAGGAGTGGGGTTGGAGGAGAAGAAGATAATAATAAGCGGGGAAGGTAGTGTGTGCATGAGGGTGGGGGTGAAGGTGGCGCTGCGTGGGCGGCAGACTGTTAGACTCCTGGGCAGATTGTTAGCGAAGTGAAGGGCGCACTTGGAGCCCGCGTTTCCCGACAAGATTTTCTGTACGCCCGCCGCGACCGTTTATGAAGACGCACACCCTGACACCGTGTTTTGCCACGGTATATCTTGAATGTGGTAGTTTTCATTTCATTTTTTCATGGAAGTATTCAATTTCTTAATTTTTTTTAATACTGATGAATGATCTGTTTTCAAAGTATTCAATTGATCGCATTGAGCAATATTTTACCGGAACTCTATAAGCCAAAAATTGGTGGTAAAAATTATATATCCCGGAACAATTCGGCATATTTAAGTTAAGAATAAATGTTAATATGGCGAACCTCATCGTTGGTGCAGTGGCGGATCTATGGTGGGAGGCAAAGGGGTCAAACCCCCCCCTTCCCCATTGGGTCAAAACACACACTATATAAAATCGAATTTCTTTAAGGTTACTACTTTGCACAAATGTACGAGGGTGGTTTGAAAAGTTCTCGGAATCACCACGAGTTGTCAGCGCTAGTGCAACGAACTTTTCACGTGATGTTCATAGGACTGCTCGCTGTAAACACATGCCACGCCAATGCCCGTGGAAAAGAACTGTGTCGGTGACGTGGCTTTTTTGTTGTTCCCGCATAGTGATTAACGAAGATGGAAAAAAAATCGAGATTCGTGCAGTGATTAAGTACTTCGTAAAGATAGGTATGAAAGCAAAGGACATTCCTGCCGATTCCCACAATACACTAGGGGACTCTGCTCCTTCATAGTCAACTGTTGTCAAGAGGACAAAAGAATTTAAATTTGGTCGGGGAACTTAGATGATGGTCCGCGCAAAGGTCGGCCAAGAAGTGTCACTAATCCTTTCATCCCTTGAAATTATACAATAAATCGACACACCTATATCATCAGCAATATAAAGGAGCAGAGAAAAAGATTAGGAATTCACTACCGTTTTTAAATCAGGATCGATTATTGTAATACATGGTAGTATCGGTTATTACGGCCGGTAAGAATTAATAGTAGTGGAGGGTATCCTATTCATTGGCTGAGAATGTTAAGGTCCTTAGTTAAATTTCCGGTGCTGGGTTTTTTTATTCATCTATCACCGTGGCAACTCAAGTAAAGCCCATCTAACTTCTCAAGGAGGCCGTTTAAACAGTGGGGGAATGATATAGTACAAGATAGAATTGTTATAGAACCGTAGCAGTGGCCACAGATTTATGTAATCAAAATTAATTAATTTCATTTCCGCATTGTATATTTTTAAAAGAATAACGTGAGCCTGTTATATTAGCTTTCTTTTCAATTCCACCAGGTGTTATTGGTACGAACTTTTGTAATACTGCTGTGTTAAGTAGACTTATTACCCTGATAACTCTCACGATTAAACGCTCAGATCAAGTCTTACGGTTTTGTGGATGGTGTTAACATAGAGGCGACAGAAGAGAAGTATTTAGGGGTTATTATAAATTCAAAACTATCGTGGGGAACACATAACATATATATTTTTTGCTGAGTCCTTAAGAAGCTAGGATTTGTCCAGCGTGCTGTAGGAAAATATACGGATGGAAAAGTAAAAGAGAGGAGCTATTTCGCACTCTTGCAACCGCACCTTGAAACATCAACATCATTAGTCAACAATCCTATTTGGTTTGGTGAAGCTTTCTATTCCTCTCACCTGTACGCTAACCTTTTAATAGCGACGTATTTCTTCTCTTTTACATCCTTTATAACCTGTCCTATACACGCTGTCCCAAGGGTCATGTGTCATTTTTGACCTCTAATTTTAGTAACTTCCCTTCGAGCAATATTCTTGAAAATTGGCATACATTATGGGAAAGGTCCTAAGTTTTGTTGAGTTTAAGCAAAATTTTACAATTTTGACCTTTTGGCCTCACAATGTGGGCCCAAACAAAATTTTTGAATTAGCCTTATGGGGTTTCAAGGTTAAAAAAATCGAGATAGAAAAAAGTCTGAATTTCATTGACCAAGATGTAAATTCTTAGGTTTTCGGACACAAGGAAACCGAAAATAACACCTTTTTTTCACGGAAATTGAACTGCTGACCCAGTAAGGTCACAGTCAAGGTCATAAGGATGGCAAAAAGAATAGCATACCATCAAAGGTGACATCAAAGGTATAACTCATACGGGGCCGTTCCTTGTCCTTCTTCCCTTCTACCTGTCCTTCAACGATTGTCTTCATAAGGCCATCATGCCTCAGACTGTGGCCAATTAAGTTGTCTCGTCGTCTGCTCAGGGCTTTTAGGAGGTTTCTCTTTTCTCCCATTCTTCTTAGCACGATTTTCCGCAATAGCAATGATATCCGGAGCAGAAAGATTTGATGCATGAGCTTCATAACATACAAAGAAGGGCTGCGTGATTCGTCAAAAACTGCTACGGACGCACAGAAAACGCTACAGAGATGTTAAAATGAATGAGGCCGGGAGTTGCTAGATAGGGGGTTACGCGCGACAGTTGGACTGATTTAGCAATTAAGAACAGTCAACTTTCATAGGGGCACGGCGAAAATCATTTTAGAGCCTCACTTTATCTTTAGGCCCGGCAATAACAATTAATTAAGAGATATATTTTGCCGAAAGGATTCGCATAATTATTAAATTTGACCCAGAATAATAAAGGATATAAATTAATGCAAGGCAAAACTTCGTATCCGCATTTCGTAATTGTTAACAGCTGGTGTCCTAGAACATCGCCACACAAGTATTAGGCGACTTCCAGGGTAGTGTGTAGACGTAAATGAATTTTAGTAGTGATACATGTATTAATCAGCCAAGAAGAAAAGCGGCTCATTAATTTCCTTTAAATTTGTGTCATTTTTAAGACATATTATCTTGATTAGTTTTCATTTTTCCGCAATTTTCAGCCAAAGCAAATACCTCACGTATATACTATAAATTCAATTGATAATTTGATTTCATACGTGAGTAAAGCATCCTCTCTGAATCTACACGCTGCATCATACCGTATGTCTTATGTTGTGATTTGGCAGTATACCGAAGGCCGTAAAAGAGAGGACATAGAAGGGAATAGTGAATGCAGAAAGAAAATACAATAAAATACAATGGAATGGACAGTAAAAAGGAGGGTCCGGAATGGAAGGAGATGAAAGGCACACAAGTTGATGTACGACCAGCATAAAAAGATTTTGAAAGAGATGTATTCCTTTTGGGTACATATTGAAAGCAGGAATAGGAAATTCCTACTGAAATGAAGAAAAGGGGTGACGCGGAAAAGAAAACAGGGGAACAGGGAATAAAGGAGTGTGACAAGAGAGAAAGGGAAGGTAAGAGAGAATGGAAAAGTAAGAGGGAAGAGGGAAAAGGAAGGGTCAGAAGAAACAAATGGGGGTCGAAAATGGAATTGGAAATAGCGAGAGAGGCCGTAGCGGAGTGGAGCGAGGAAGGGAGAGGGAGAGTGAGGTAGTGCTATGGGGTGCGGTGCTGCTGAAGATGGGGAACAAAAAGCAGAGGGATGAAACATTTATTAAGTCGGCGAAATGCAGCGGAAACTTAACGAACTGAGAGACGAAAAGCATGGAGGGAAATGGAAGAAAACCTTTGTATAGCGAGTACAGTGCTTGGAATGGGCAGGCTACCTACTATATTGCGAGATAATGATTGAAAACGTGGCGAAAGGGTTAGTGGCAGGGAAATAAGATATCCAAGGAATGTATGGAGTGGAGCAGGTTGCTTGCGAACGGAATAGGTGAGAGGATGGAGAGAATGTTTTTCTCTCTCGAGTGTGATGAAAGAATTTTAAAACACGTCGGGAAAGAGGAGGAAATTATCGAGGAAAAGGCGGAGAGAATTCGACGCCGGGGAAATGTCGAGGCCGGAAAGGGCGAGGATAAATCCAAAGAATGGCAAGACAAAAGGGTAAACAAGACATCTTTTTTTAAACACAGGTGAAGAGGTCTTGGTATCCATTTACAAGGAGAAGATGGAATTTTTTGTTCAGAGCTTAAGAGATAAGTAAATTACATTTTTTAAACTCACGCCAAGGAAAGGGTAAACACATTTAGCCCCGAGGAAGGAAAACAGTGGAGAGGTAGAATGGCAAAAATCAAAAAGCTTGTTAGTTTTGGCGTGATCTTGAATGAATTTCAGTATTTTCCGACTTTTAGTATCACTTACGTCGTGCGTGAACTCATTCATGGTAGCCCTATGACCTTGCTCATAAGTGCCTGAAAAGATATTTAGCTTTCAAGGAAATTGTGGTGGATATAAATGTTTAAGGAAACTATTTTTACAATTCCGAAATTATTGCCGAAATTGTCCAGGAACTTTTCTCACGAAAATTATTATGCCTATTTTTCAAATTACATTTGTGAACCCTATGCTACCATGGAGTCTTCTTTACGATATTCATAATTTTTCAATTTCTATGTCAATCTTTGGTGCTAAAAAGAAACCGTGCCGGGATCATTTCACACAGTATCAGCAATGGCAGAAAAACTGATGTTTCTTTCTTTAATGTAATCCCCAATTATTTTTTCTCATGATAATACTTGTTTCACTGATATACGATAGATTTCCATTAAAAATATAGTAGGTTTTACGCGGCGTTATGAATGGTATCCCTGTAATATAACTTGCTTTTTACTTGAGGACGTATTGCTAACGTTGGTCATACAACATTGAAACTATGTCGTGTTTTACCTTTTGTTCTTTATTTGAAAATTTGGACCTTGAAAATGACAGTGTCGAAAGCATGGTCGGTAGTAAAATTGCACATGCATGCATGCAATATATGCATGATAAATATTTTATCATGCATATATTGTACTTCCAACACATCAAGCCTAAAAAAGTTCTTAATTTCTAATTTCATATAAAAAAAAATAATTATGCTTTCGGGATGCATCAGTCGCATATGCTCTGGATCTGATAGGTGCGTTTTCCTTGCCAAGCCACGTTCCTATTTGCACGACACATGCCAAATTTCTTTATCATAGCTAATCTTTTTTAAGAACCAACCTTCCGACGCAGTTTTTCCTGTCTGATGAGGCCATCAGGATCTTCTTATCTATTATATGTGTGGAGCTAAAAATTCAGAAAAATACAGTAGTCCTTTGAAAAGTCTTACGAGATGGATGCCAGTAGGTAGTTACAAAGTTTTACTTACGGGCTAACGATGATTTTGAATTGTCTAAATTCTAAAAGTTTCACCGAAGCATGCTAACATTTTGAGACAATCTTTTTTGCCACGATATTAAACGCTATTATAACTAGACAGTTTTCCAGCAACAAATGCTCAGTGGAAAAGTTAAGTATTTTTACTTGCCCAGTCTAATGTATAAGAAATAATTATTTAAGTGGGTCATGCATTGTGTGTTGCTGCGGAAAAAATAAAAGGCTACACGTTTTTGTTTACTATGAGATACAGAAGTTATAATATTGTTTTTTTTTTCATTTTTCATCTCATATTTTCACCTCATATTTTCGTTTTTCACGTTTAGGTGTCGTGGAAACTGCTTGCGTCTTACTTCTGGGTACCTTATGATCATTAATTATCGTCAGTGTACCTGCGCCTTAGCAAAGACTGTAAACAATCTAATGTAAAGGAAGTAATTATTGGAGCGTCTCATAATTAGTATTTGGTTAGTTATTATAACTTACCTATGGATCAAATGATGGGGTATGTTAAAATAAGTCTCCAAAAGAGGACGCAAAGAAGGTGAAGAGTGGTTTTCACTGCTTGTTAGACCAAGTGAAGCTAAGGAATTCAAGGCTATTTGAGGACTCGTCTGCCCGATGTGTATTAATTACTGTGAGTTGCAGAAATTCTCCCATCTATTCTCGAAGGCAGTCCTGAGAATAATTTTATTTCGGTATAGTGAACGTTTAAAGGGGCTGAAGAGTCGTGAGTGCCTCCAAAATTACAGTTGATTACGTTGTGGGATGAAAAAAAAATCTGGTTATGCGAGGTTGAGAACAAGAGACACCACTTATAGGGTGGGCCTTAAAATAGAATTAAGCTTGATTGACCTTTGTTTGGGCCTCAAACACTGTCAAGCCGGCAGGTCTGCCTTAGAAAGCAAACAGAAGCAGTATCAACGTCAGTCAAATAAGAGAAAGTCTAGTAGGGAAAGGCCCTAATGTATTTACAATATCCTCGATGCATGGCTCAGTTGAAAAACTCGTTGGCATTTGTAACTGGGATTGCGGAAAAAGGTGAAAGGGCAAAGAAATTGTTTATAACGTTATTTACGTTGCTAATTGAATAATATTGGGTCATCCTCTTTCGCAGAAATGTTATAATTGTGTCAATCTTTACCTCATAACTCTCTGACAAAAATTCCTGATAAAATTTATTTTTCCAACTGAACATGGTGAAATTTTTATTATTATTGACTCGTTTGAAAAAGTTTGTGCGCACTGCCAATTTGGCAATTTTAAGAGCACACGCAGAATTCTGTTGAAAGATACCATAATTTCGAGCGATCGAGCTATGCAAGGAAATTGTAACCTTTTGATATTTGATTAAAAGACGGCATTGAATACATCCTCAGAATTACAGGAGCACGAGAATGGGTGGTAAGTATGTTAATTCGGAGTGTAACATCTATAGATTTCATCGCTGACTAAGTCCTGGAAAGAGATGAAAGGGTACGTTGTATTATATAGGATCGACGCTAAGCGAAGTAAATATTAATATATCAGCAATCAAATCAGTATTTAAAAAATGTTTTTGCGGAATATTTGAAACGACATTTCACTTTTTGTTTGCTGGGACGCATTGATTTCTGTCATTAGATATAATAATCGGATATACCGAAAACGTTAAATGAAATGACAACTGATAATATTCCCCTGTACTTACATTTTCACAGTTCGCTTCGATATCAATGCTTAATCCTATTTTGGTATCTGAGAGAGAGGGAAAAAGCTGAAAGAGTTAGGGAATTGTTTTTTGCTTTATTTGCGTTGCGAATAGAATCTTATTGAGGGAGCGTATTTTACGGGGGGATAAAATATAACCACTTAATTTCCTAAGGCCAATTGAAATGATGAAAAGACAGACGCCGGTGAAGTTAAATTAACAGTGTTACATTCATAGTTGGCGGTGGTTCTAGTACTACATGAAAATATTTTATATCATCTACTACCTCTATTAGAAAGCCACTGTGAATATTTAACTCTTCTATATATAATTCAGCAGGTTTATGGAGGCGTACCATTTCAATTTTATTGACCTAAAATCACGGATTAGTCGAAAAATCAATAGCACGATCCGGTTTTTTAAAGTATTAACATCCACATTTTGGATGCTGGCGCATGGAAATCCGGTTCACGTGGCTCTTTTCTGATTGCTTTCTGTAGAATAAAATTTGAGATTCGTTAATTACGCTCTTAGACTTCTAAACAAAAATCCACGTTAAGAATGTAGTGACAGAAGTAGCATTATTTCTTATTGTTTCTCGGACGGAACCACATTGCAACTCGGCAAAGCAAAGCTGTGCCTTTATACCTAATACAGCATGATTACATTTAAATATATTTCTATCCGAAAGCTATTCGAAATTAAATGTAATTAACATTCCTTTATGTTTAGCGCCTTAAAGAATTATCTTTTCATCCTTTAGAGAATCAAAATAACCACTTAAAAATTCAAGACATCAATTCCAACAATGAAAACAAAGAGGTTTAATTAAATAGCTGTTAACAATGTTTATAAAAAAAATCCACAATATTTTCCCCGATACATCCATTTGAGGATCCCCTAGATCTGTGTTGCTTTGAACCGCGCATTTTAATAGGTTTACAAAAGTTAACATTACCGTTACCGACGGCTGAGAGTTCCAAATTTCACGGAGAAAGAGCTTGTTGTCAGTGTAATTAGCCAAAATTTATATCGATGTCTTTATGATTTATGGAATCCAACCTTCTGAATAATATACCTCGGGATTTCAAGTGCTGTATTGCAAACAGTGAGAATGAGTGGATCACTTGGCACTCATCAATGCGCTGTGTTTCCAAAGACCAATTAAAATTCGCCAAAGTAGCGGCATGACCGAATTTTCTATGGGAGGGACCTAGACATACTTCATGTAGTCCCTATGCCTAAAACTTGAATATGTCACCGTTAGACATATAATATCACAGTGAATATTTCACACATATGCGGAAGAAGAAATACCAATTCTCAAGTGATACGTTGACGAAAAGTAGCACGGCCTTTTAGTAGGTCTGGGACGGAGCTAAATTGGAGGTCAGCGGGGCAAGGGCCGCGCTTTCGTGCTTATCCGAGGGAGAGGAGGCGCGGGGGAAAGGACGGAGGGAAGCCTTGGGAAATTAGATGCGTTTCGGCTGCGAGCGGGCGGGATATCTCTCTCTGGGTGAATGTTAGCGAAGAAAGGGTTTTAAGGCAGAAGCGAGAGGCCGACCATTCTTTCCTTTTACCTTCCACTCTCCCTCCCTTCCTTCACTCCTTCCATTCCTCCCATGCAAAGGCTCCCCTCTAAAGACTCCCCTCTGCCCTCCATTTTCCATTCTTCAGGAGTCCCTATTGTCTTCCTTCCTCAACACAAACTCATCTCCCGCCCTTATACGCCCACCCTTCCTCTTACTCCTTAGCTTCTGCTCCGCCCTCATCGCGAAAAGGAACGTATTCAATTATCTGCCCATTATAAAAGGTCCCGCCGACGTTTTATGTTCATTTTGGTTGTTGCTCTTGGCACATGGCTGATGACGGCGTATTTTGTTGGCGTGCTATAGTCTCGCCTTTTCCCGAGAAATATTTCGGGCCCGTTCATGAAATTTTCATCGTCTCCGCAGCTAGGGGAGGAAACGAAAGGTCCCCCTACTTTCTAGATTTTCCATTTAGCAACTGTGCTAATCGTGCGTTTCGTTCTCCTTTAGCGCGTGGTGGTGATGAGAAAAGTTTTATGGAGAACAACAGTCGGTCGTAAGGAATTCATGAGAGCGAGATAAAATAATCATTCTTAGTTTCACCAGATTACAAGAGCGTGCGCTCATAAGATAAACCCCAGATCGCCTCATCGCTTGTAATTCAGCTCATGATGAA
This sequence comes from Ischnura elegans, assembly GCF_921293095.1. Classification (NCBI taxonomy): domain Eukaryota; kingdom Metazoa; phylum Arthropoda; class Insecta; order Odonata; family Coenagrionidae; genus Ischnura; species Ischnura elegans. The sequence continues at coordinate 45,478,300 of NC_060246.1, forward strand.
CTTTTAAATAGGAATCGTGCAGCTAGATACTGGAGTTTCCTTTTTTGCTATGAATAGCACCGTAAAAACGGGATTAAATGAATAAAAAATGGCTGGAAAACAAATACGGAGCGAAAACCGCTCGATGTCTGCTCGGTAATTGGTGATTAGTTGGAAGTCGAGCGTTATTTTCGCCTGGGAGAGAAGTAATTCACCCGCCTCGTGGCGTTGTCAAGTCGTTTAAACATTTAATCGCGTTATGTGTAAAACAGGAGCGTCAGTCGAAATTTTTCCGCGAATATTTTTTGGCATCAATTTTTCATGAGGAGGATCGCGGTGTCATCCTTGCGCGCGAATTTTAGAACACGCTGCATATCGATTGAATTGGATGGAAAGGGGGAGGTAGGTACGGGATCGAGAGGGAGGATTACCGGTGTAGACTGATTCGTGCAATATTACGGTGGGGAGAGAAGGTCGGCATGAGCTGAGCAAAACAAGGGAACACGGCTGTAGGGCGGCAGGGCTTGTGTTCTGGTGGGTGATAATGGCGTTAGAGGGAATGAGATATCGAAGCTTGTTCCATTGTGCGCTCAAAGTGAAAATAGTTGAACAGCTACGAGAGCCTGAGAAGGTTTGTTCGTTAATACTGCTCCTGTTTGTGGATTTAATTTCATCAAACACCGCATGTGTTTTTATTAACATTTTTAGCAGCCTAGAATAATTGATATCTATTTATAAATGTTGTATGTTACACCCTCATGTTATACTGAGGTTTTATGGAAAATTGTACGATTGCAGCCGTCTGTTAAATACCATGTCTTAAATATAAATCACATGTTTGTATCAGGAAAATATTAGATCACGTTAAAATACATTAAGAAGTAAGCGATGATACTATACTAACGGGTAAATAAAAAAGTATTGCTTGGCGGCAATTGAATGCTGTTTGCTGAGATATGTTGTTTAGGGAAGAGGACAGATTATCTTCATATATTTGTAGATGAGAACTATAATTCTGTAAGTAGTGAGTTTTGGCTTTTAAGCGTTATTAATTAATTAAATTAGATTCCTTAATGCGATGATGAAGTTTTTAGAGTTAGGGGATGTAGAGATGACATTATGCCTATGATTATACAGGTGATATACAGGTAAATTTCTATTACCTGTACATTTCAATCACATTCTGCGTCAAGATTAGGATTATATTTTTCCCATAAAACAAAGATGGGATATGCATTTTCATTTTAGTCATATTCCGGGTTGAAGAAATTGCATTCACGTGAAGCTTAGTCAGCACTTGGCTGGAAAACGTTGCACGAATAAATCAGACATTATTTTTGATTGAAATAAAAACTGATGTTTACTACTTATACTTATTTAGAACAATATTTAAAACAATTTCATTTTTTTCTAACGTATTTAATAATAATGCCTCTAAGACATATTATTTCCTTCTGAATGATATAAAACTGCAACAACGGAGTAAAATCGCTTTATTGCTTTCTTTTAATAATCTTGAAATGAATTAAATCATTTCAAATTTTGAATTTCAATGAAATCTATTGAAAATTTTATGTTACACTAGTTTTTTTTATTTAAAAAATAAGTTTTGAACCGAATCTTATAAAGGGAAGTGGTAAATTGAGAATGAAGGAGCATGAAATATGAGATATAGCGTTCAGTATACTTCGCACACTTATATATTGTGGTATGACGGTATCGGAAGACGACAAAAACTATTTGATTTTGTATACTAGTGAGAAAATTCTCTGTTCCTGGTCGTCGGTCGTCGTCATTGGTTCGTCGAATGTAGAAAACGGCCGAAAATAAATTTTTTCATTACATAGTTGCGGAAAAGAAAACGGAGTTAAACTTCAGTCCAGCGTATTTTCTCCTCACTCTTTACTATGATTTCTATCCAAATACATAGGTAAGCCGTAAAATAAAAAAATGAATTATTTAATATAATTGTTTAAAAAAGTATGAGTGGCTATTTAAAATCGCTATTTAGTTTGTAACTCCTTATTATTTATTTAGCTGCTCTAGCTGAGTGAATTGATATGTATAATTTTAGGAATTTTTCCATAATGCAGCTAAATTGACTCATTCGATGGACTCCCGCGCAAATGGGGTCATTTTTTTACTTTAGGTTTATTTCCTTTTTGAAACTCCAGCAACATTTCCTTTATTTTTTGAAGTTTGTTACAATATCCACTACCTCTCCAATCAGGGCTTGTGATGCCGTTCATGGAATTGAAAAGTAATTATTGCAAATGTGGGAATACCATAAATGTTACGAAATCCTCTCTAGTGGAGATCAGTTGAGGAAAACCAGCAAGCCATTCGGTCAAGCCAGTCGCGTATTGGAATTTCATTTGTCTGCTACCATAAATAGCTGCGTATAGATAGCAAGAATGTTTTCCCGTCGAGTGATCATCAAAGGGGCTCGAGATGCAATGACCGAGAATATATTGACGTACCGGCGGCACCGCCGTTTCCAGCGTCCCCATAGAAAATACACACACTCGCGGCCTAGCCAAGCACAGCGCGGGCCCTCTGACCGTAAGTGAGAGTTGGGATAAGGGAGGATGGGAAATGTCAATGTCGGCCTACCGCACACACGGCGCTTGCTCGAAATTACATTCAGAAGCGGCATTATAAGTCCGTGAATCATGATTTCACTAATTTATGCGGCGTATCCCATAGTTCGCTCTCAATTGGATGATTTCCGCTATCAATCCATAGCAAAGTCCTTAGTATAATTAAATTATACCGCAGATTGAGCCAAATAGATTTATTACTCTGTGTAAAACCTGATACTATTTGCTTCAGCAATTTCGTTAGAGTCATAATGAGAATACCATCAAGGGATTATTTTCAAGGGCTACTGCGTTTATTAAGGACAGCAGTATAAGGCCACCTGTGTAATTTAAAGATTATTTAATGCGTTATTTTCCTTGACATTGGTTTAATCGATTCAGGAGGGGAAATCCAGCCGAAGTTTGCTGTTAAAGTCTACAGCCATTGAACAATTGGCAGTATCAGCTATCTTATAAATATTTAAAATTATGTTAAATCATTTGGGTATTTATTTAGTAAGCGCGTAAAGAGGAAGTGATACAGGGATATGTTTTCATTACATTGATTAATTTCAATTTTTATGAAAGAGTGCATTTTAAGGGCATAGTTATTTTACATCTTACATATTACATCTTATAAATAGTTATAATTATGATAAAACTCTGTATAAGTGGGAAGATATTCTCCTGGATACAATTAGGACTCACCCATTTTATTGAAACTTATGATCAAGCTTCCAGATAATGAGAATGAATTGAACGGATATGAGGTTATAAGTGGGATAAAGCAGTAAATTCATCATCAACTGATAGTGATAGGGGAATTCTATCTAGTACATCACATTTTTTGCTGCGGATAAATATTGTGATGATACATTTAGGTTGATAGTTGCTGGTAAAGCTAGCTTTATTTATTTATTTGGTCCGTTATATATGCCTTGGTATGGTTTGAATTCATCTTTCGCTTTCTTCATGACTCGATTATCGATTTCTCCATGAATCCGTGTAAAAAATTTTATGCCTCTTCAAAATATTGGCACCCTCCATGGGCATCGTTTTAGTCCCATCATGTAAACCTTTCAAAAGCTCATACAAACACGAGGTTTTGTTTTGAAAAGTTATCATGACGTGTTATGACGCATACTTTATGAAACAAGGTATTTAAACGCCTCAAGGGAGTCATTTATGTATAAAAGTTTGAGTTGTGAGCTGTATACTTGAAAATCAAGCTAATCAATGTAGCCCTTAATTTATATCTTGTTTTTTGAGGTTTTACGGAAATATTTTTTTGCCCAGGATGCTTAACCATACATACAGATACAATTTAAAAGGAAGATTTTAATCGCTAGCATTGCTAGGTTTGGATAACGTGTATTATTAAACATTTTCACATATGATTCCGTTCTAATACCATCCAAAAATAGTTATTTAGAGATTTTCCTCAAGTTCTACCCGATAAAAATCGTGGAGAAAGAGCCAGTACTTTTTAGTATGTTTGAACGTAACTATTTTTAGGAATGAATTAAATATTTACAGAATAATTACTTTCATATGACGTTCAGAGATTATTATACATTTTTTATTTGTTGTCACTACCTTTGCGTGAAGTTATCGAGGAGAAATTCGAAAAGTAAGGGGTTCAAAAAAAAAAAAAAACAACGTTCTTTCAATTTAGGTGGATAATTGTGGACACAAATAGAATAATTTTATTAGTTTCATTTTTAGGCAATTTTTATACCAATTGAGTTGATAGAAGGGGTAATCTGTGAGCCGACAAAGCGTAATGTCAATATTTCAATATTGCAGCTTAAATTAAAATTATTGAAAGCGAGTAAATAGGTATTTGTTAAAATGCGAAATTTTTGCATAAGTTAGCTGAGCTATGTCCTTTTCCGCGGTCTAGAGAGAACGATTTATGTTCAAGAAATGACTTGTTTTCATCTAAATAGTGTGTTAGCATTGCAAAGACAAAAAAATGAAAAAGCCTAAATCGGGCATTTATTTTCATATTTTAAACGTCCGTACCCTTTTGTCTACCTTCAAGTTATACTTGATTTGAGACTCATGATCAAACGAGGTACTTTTAACATAAGGTTATCATTTGCTTATTTACAAGATGAACATTAATATGAATATAAAATGACGATTTGGTGAAACTTTGCTAAGCAGTGATCTCGACATAAGTTTGAAATAATTTTTATACAGAAAAAAAACAGAACCTATGGTGCGTGCAAAACATCAAAAGATATCTTCACTGCATCGTGAGTACCTGTGGCAGAAAGAATGTCGTTTTTACGGGGGAAGGTTAAAGAAGTTAGGGAAACGCTTGACTTTCGGTTCGCCTCGTAATGGGTTTCATGCAGTGCGGCTCTCAGTGGAGCGAGGTGGGAGAGGTACACGTGGAAGGGTGAGTAATTTGGCGTGGAGAGGAAATGACGTACTTCGACTCGTAATGAGGGAAAAGGGAGGGGGGCGAGCTTTCTCTGACGCGTGAATGGTTGCGCGCCGGTAAAAAAAAATAGGGATCCGACGTCCACTGTAAAATCAAGGGGTAGGGTGTGAAAAAATTACTGAATTATTTATCTTTTATGTCCTCTGTGGAAGACTTGCGGACGTAGGGGCGGATAAAACAACGACTCTGGTCAAGATTTTAAATATGGAGTAGGCTTTTGACGAGATTTCCCTCTCTCACTCCGCCAAGTAACGTGCAGCCATTCAAGAAATACGCTGGACATGGAACTTTGGAGTGACGATGAAGGAAATAAAATTCTCTCGGTGACTGCATGCCTACTTTTTCTCTTTGATCTTGCCGTAATTCTCCTATGATTATGACCGCGGCTTGCCTGCAGCACATGTAGTTGCTTGAGTTAAGGGATAAATGTTTATGGCGGATTTAGGTGTGGACGTAAATGCTATAAAGGTTACGAATGTAGGCACCGGCGAAAGGAAATCTACAGCCTGATATTTCATGTGGAACTTGTGTCTGATAGAGTGAAGTGGTTACGTAATGAGTTGCATTATCCTAAAGGTACAGCTGGTATGCTGCGATACATTTTATAATTTTAAAATTGTTTTTCTGCGATTCATTATTGTTCCATTTGTATAGTTAAACGTCAAAATTATTTTAATTTTCCTTATTTCCAGCCCGTAATACAATGCTGTGCTTATTTATATTCAGAGTGCATCGATATCATCATAAAAAAATAAGCTGGCATAGCTAAAAAGTAGAAGTTTGATTAGCGTTTGTTAGATAAAAATAATCTTTTATAAGCGTTTGACTAAAGACATAATACCGTCTAGATATATGAGTTTCATAGAACCCATCAGTGGCATAACTATGAAAATGTTTATGGAGGGGGTGGTGACTTGGGGTAACGACGGGGGCGGAGAGGAGGTAGTTAACTGTCAATGGCAAATTTTTGAAAAATGACATGACTGGAAATACATTTTACATCATTTTGGCTCTAAATATTTCACTTAAAGCTGATGCAGTTATTACAAGTCAAAACTCGAAAATATCTTTAAATATTTTTTTCTCTGAGGCTTTTGGGGGTTCATGTATCCCCTCATCCCCCCATAGTTACGCCACTGGAACCTATTATGTACGCTAAATGCTAACAGTTTGGGAAACTGCAATGATATTACTGGAACGGGAAAAAAATCAATGTTTTTTCGTCAGGTATTGCTTTGAATGCCGTGCTATTTAACTGAAGGGGCTATAAATAAATGTTTCGTTTTCAATATATAAAAGTTGTAAAGTTCTTTACTTATTTGTCATACTTTTTGCTTCTAATAAATTCAGGACTGCGTGAATTGGAGTTTATCATCATAGCCGTAGCGAAAAATTAAATGAAAATGATTTTCCGATCAAGTCAGGAGTGTGATACATTAAGTAATTCTGTGAAGGTAAATTCAGCCTTACTCATTGTTACTCATTGTTACATTAGCAACTCATTGTTAGCCATTATACGTCTATACTTGTTTTTTCACTCCAGATCACTATATCGCAATTTATGAAAGTTAGATTACTATCATATATGTAATGTGATAGTTTATCTTTTGAATGATTAGAATGTTTGAAGCATATGAATTCGGCTAGGATTAATTCCACCTCACTAAGTCTTTTGAAGCTACAATTTTATAGTTGTGAGGATATTTCTACAAAAGACTTAACGCATGTTAAAATAGTTCTGAAGAGATTTGCCCCAGGATCAAAAAAAGGACCTGCTCAACATTTTACTCCGAGGTATGGCGGCAATCGGGGAATTAAAAAAAAAGCACAGGTCTCAAGTGGTTTCCACGGCTATCTTAGGCTCGTTTTCCTCTGCTTTTTAGGCTCCTCTGTGTGGCATTGCGGGGATTTTAATAAAAAAGTGTTCTTGCGTGTGCGGGGAAGAGAGGGAACAAATATTTTGCAACTTTGAGTGCTCACCGCAAAACCCTTCATTTTCCTCGATGGATTAGAAGAGAAAATAAAAGAAGGAGGGAGAGCGTCGCGACCTCTACGAGCCCCACTTCGACCTCCCCATCATCTGCCCCGATAGCGTTTTCCCACTCGCATAAGCGGCAATGGGAAGAGGGGGATAATCCACTTGCTTTATAATCCGCAATTGTTTGAAGTATGTTACGAAGAGAGAGAAGAGGAGAATCGACCGAGAAGGCGGTGAGGTCTGTGGTCTGTATATGCTAGCGATGAGGAGGAAGCACTGCCTGAAACGAATAAAAAAAATAATGCAAAATGAGTAAGAGGGGTATTATACGGAGAGGAGGTTCCTGTACCTCAAAGACACGCTAGTTGTGTTGGGCGGATAATACGTCTGCTTCATATTTTTATTTATTTTAAAGCCTTTTGCGGTGGGGACTGAAACGAAAACACAGGGAGGACGTAGTAGGCGTACAAGGTTATGGCGGGGTGGGTTTGGAGCGTTGTGGTTCAGGTGGTGAGGAGTGGAGGCTGGGTCAGAGAGGGAGGAGTTTGAGGAGGATAAGTATGAGGAGGAGTTTTGGGAGTTATTTCTGCGCAACGAGATGTGAATGTGGTGGGGGAAAGGAGCCAGGTGAGTGGGGAGATGGGAGGTTGTATGTGGAAGGACGTGGAAAGAACAGCGGGGAGTAGAAGCGTGTCCTACAAGTGGAGGAAAGAGCGCTGTGTACATGAGCGAGAGAGGGAGACAGACCGAGTTGGAGTGCGGCAGTGACTTTGGCGGTGCAAGGACTCGGAAAGAAAGGAACAGGCGCACGGCAAAAGGGAAGAGAGTGGGACTCGTGGTGCAAGAGAGAGAGAGAGAGAATAATTATAAAAGGCGTCCCTTAACGAGATGCTCTGCGTTGAGAGAAGACTTCGCAGCCGGCGAGACAACGTTTAGTGGGAAAATAATTACAAGGGTGAGGCGAGTGAAACGGGTACGCTTGTGGGTGTGGGATGTTACGTCAGGTTTTAGGATTGATAGAAAGACAAGAGTTGGAGTGAGACGAAAGGCAAAGCGTTGGAAACCCCGCTGAGTCTTTCTCCTTTCTCGCTCCTCCCCACGGTATTACCGATGAAATATGTACGCAGACATAAAAGTCGTAATTCCACCCTATCCATGCTATGCAGTGCCTAAAGTTGATTATTTTTAAACTTCGACGAGTCATTTGGGTTTGTTTTGCTGAAGAATTTTCCCCATTGGATATGGTATGATCGAATCGATCTTTTGATGTACCTACGATGAAATCCTTGTCTCTCTCGTGTTAATCTACGAGCCGAATTAATTCTGGATTCGAAAATCATGTCGCAGTATTTTTCGTTGAAATTACATTTATCTTTGTGCATTACATTCAACTCTCCCAGATTAATGCGAACATTTTGTGATATATTCTGTTATTACCACCGTTAGCAATAGGTTAATATTATAATTAAATTTTTATCTGCCTTCATTATTTATTTTTTCAAATTAAGAGCCCGTAAAAGTAAAAATTCGCTTTGATATTCGCTCGAGAAATTGCTTTTCATGGTTCCTTTCACAATCTCTTGTGTACTCATTTTTTGTTGATATACTCGAAAATTTCCTTTCAATTCAATAATTAATCTAAATCAAGAGCAGTAATGCCTAGGAATTTAGATTGTTCTTATAAATTATTGGCTCTAATCTACAATTTACATTGAGTTTTGTCAGATTAATACCATATACCTACCGCATAGTAAAAATCTAAGTCTCAGTTAATATTGTAATGTCTCATTGATTGATCCCATACCTTATCGTATTTTATGCTCTTGAAATCACATTGCCATTTAATTCTAGGTATTGCCTATAATTATGCCATTCAATGATAGTGAATTACTGACTCTTGCGTTGTTCAATAGGCTCTTGGGCATGTAATTGTAGTTTACCGACTGACTGAGTTCATAGAGGCTGGTGAAAACGCAGAACATTCAGGGAAAACACCAATTTTGTAGTTTTTAAATATTTAACTGACCGACCACGTGGTTCAACAAAGCGTACGTGTGACGTTAAAATAAAAAAAGACTTCAAGAAGTTTTCATCGTCTTCCCTTTATTTTTCATACTTATAGATACAGAATAGACTAATATAACATGTTCAGACTTAGTTTCTTCGATTTCTAAGGTTTATCTTAATGAAATATTTTATGATAAGTGATATTGTTTGCATCAAAATTAAGAATCATAGTGCTTCCAACGGTAATATTATTATATTTACTAGAAATTGATTTTAAAAAATCGATAATATATCCTGTTTAGAAAGTGAAGCAAATTTGGTCGTGATTTCTCGTATCTCTTTCTGTAGAGTCCATGAAGGCCAATGGCAGCAATGAAATCTGTCTCTCTTACGTAGTCAATATTTTAAAGTGATGTGATGTAGTTTAGTATTACGATAACAATAATTGTCTAAATTATTGTTATTGTAAATATTAAAAATAATAACATAATTTGAATAGGTGTGCTGTCATTCCGTTGTTGGTTTCTAATGAGGATGTTGAAACTTGAGCTGCATGTAGGAAGAAAAAATATAAATTTATTGCTTTCTGTGGTCATAAACAAGAATATTGCGCAATTCGCAGCCTGATATGACAGTTGGAATAATTTCTTGGCAGCAAGAATGAAGGATACTCAACAAATATATAACTTTTCTGTGTTTTTGTCCGAAAAAATAGACTTTTGAATTTTTCCCATAAAAAAAGGTGATAGTGAAGCTGGGATTTCATAATTCCGCGTAATTTATTTCACCAACAATGGTTTCAACGTTGAGCCTCATCTTCAGATGCATACGCTTGGTAACCCACTCACAGGTATGTATGGTACATAGTCGTTTGTTAGTCGATACCATGATTGGTAAATAAAATATGTGGAATAGCGAAGCCCATGCTTTTTATTTATTTTTACACTGGTTAGCTAATTCTATTGATCATGCTTGAAAAAATTTGTTGCATTGAAGTTCTATCCAAAGCAGGAATTTAATATAAGGAGGTATTTTTATATATGCTATAAGATTACTAGGATTTTCGAAATACTTATTAAACAGATTAATCACTCGCTAAAATTTTCCTTGTAATATAATAAAAAGAATTCGAAAATTGTCCTTATGCTGTTTCGTTATTTGAGTGGCAAATATCTAGAAAATAAAGAAATGTTCTGAGACACTCGTAAAACACATGCATTTTGCATTGTTTAGTCTATCTTTGCGTGGGAAGATGCAATTGTTAATGCTATTATCTGACGGACACTATTCGTGGGAAAAAATTGAAAATTTTCCTTTGTGATTTTTAAGGCAAAATGAGATACCTATGCCATTTCTTGGCGCACGGTTTTCTTAATTTACTGTATTTGCGTATGCTATGTTCTACTATTTTAAAAAAGACTACCATTTTTTTAAATTGTACTTTTTCACGCATGCTTACAAAAACTAAATCAATTCTAACAAGATATTTATTAGCAATTAATTTTCCACTCTTTTTCACCATTTTGGAATTTGGTTCGATTACTTGTGAATAAAACGATTAACCATTAATTTTCTTGAAACTTTTACACAGCAAACTAAAATGACTTTTTTGCCACTGTCTATGATCAAAAATGAATCCCAAAAATCGTATGCTTTCTATGATTACGATTGATTTGAAAGCGTGCGACACTGTTTCCTTTAGTCATAAATTTAAACGTTTTCTCCGCGTGAATGAGGTTACTTAATTTAAATTCGATTCAGCTTCCAATGTATTAGGAAGGCCAGACAACTATTTCTATGGAATTTCATTAATTTATTTCTTCCAAAATTTGATTCTTGATTAATCTTTCTATTGTAACCAGTGTTGTGTTGAAAATATCTCTTTGCCATCCATATTCATCATTACCCATTGCGGGCTGGAATGAACACCTGATGAGATAGTCCCGTGAATTGTAAAATCTGCACAAAGCATGTACATCGTAATTTATAAAACACCTTTTATTATGAGCCTCTAATGAAAATGTAACTGTTGAGCGAAAAATACGCGTCAGTAGTGATAAGTTTCCAAATGAAAGAGTCCTTTCTCTCAATTCGTTTTCGGGAGAAATAATATGTAGAGCATCATTTCATAAATGAAAAAAAAATTTATTTTACGCCCAGAAGTTGAATGTGATGAAAATGAAATCTTATGATGTAGAGGAGTCCACAAAAAAAGCTAATGTGAAATGAAGAGGGTTGCCAGATGAATAGATATCGGGTTTCCTGACGGAAGCGTTTTAAATGAAAAATGTTAAAAAAAAAAAAAATACTGCGGGTGGGCGGTATGCCTTATTAGCATTCCTTCCGCTTTCCACGTGTAGAGCGGAGATTTTTGCTGAAAAGATGGATCGAGATGAGAATTCACCGGAAAGTTTTCTTAGGAAGATTTTAATTTTTTTAAATTAAAAGTGCAAAGAAGAATTAAACGGATTAGGAAACACAAAAGAATTGGTAGAGACTTAAAAAATGCATTCAGAGTGGTTCCAAGAACTTCAAGACTAATTATGAAAGTAAATTTTTAATCTTCATGTCAGCGAGCTTGTTTCTTGCAATTTTTAATCTCCCATAATATTCTCGTTGGAATTTCATCCCGTTGATTTCAACGGAAATATTCATTTATAGGTAAATTCTTGTGCGAGATTATTGTGTGAAGGAAGTGGCAACAAAATCTATGGGATGCAATAAGATTTTTCCCTACCTTTATAATTATCAGTAATATAACCTGGAAAACTTCACAATATTAGTTTTTCAATGATGACGCTGTAGGTCAGTAAAACACCCATGACTGAAATCTTTTCAAACAGTTAACTTTATATATTACCGTTTCCTATGGTACCCTGAAGCTTGGATTTTTGCATTAAAAATGGTCAAAACTAAAAGAAGAAATCGCTTTTTAGAAATACCGTTGTATTGGTCATGTATTGTACCTTATCGTACACCTACCGTGGTTTATTTCCAAGATTTAAAATTTATAATAATTTTAATTTCCCTTATGATATATTATGTTCTTGGTTCTGCTGATGAAGAGGTACTGAAATAATTTCCTTAGCATTTTCCTCCTGGAAGTTTTTTTCCGAAGTGCTGACAGTAAATGTAGGCAAGTATCTTGGACGTTTAATGGCTACTACACTTGGGATAGAACCTCGACCACTGATTCTCCCCTTGAAATGTTCTCCCGAAGACAAGTCTAGTGACGCATGGTACTCTCCAGTTTCATCTTCCGCTTAAATATTCACATAAATCATCAGAGTTCATCCTGACACCCTCTGCATCGCCGTATTCTGAGTAACCACCGCCGGAACTCACTTGCGACTCTGTCTAGTCGCTTTGTAGATGGCACACGCTAAGGAAAATGCTGAGGTGAGTAGTCTTTGCATCCAATGATGGAGTTTAATGGAACCTTCCTGGCATATGTCTCTTGCTTCATGTCCCACGAATCTCCTGCTAACGGTGCCTTCTGCATTTGCATGGCTGCCCTGGACAGTTATTCTCCTTCCTTGTATCGCTCAACTTCCTTTTTTATCCACTTCAAAATAATGCAAGAGAAAAAACTTCTAACACCTTGGTTATTTTTACACAAATAATTGTATCTAAGTTTTCTTAGTCTTGAAAACTTCTTACCTTATCGGTGACTCTCCTTATAAATTTGTGCGGGATATAAATTGGCACCACTTAATTTTTCAAATGAATTATTGTTACTGCGAGGTCATTACCTCATCGCTTTTGCTAAAGGATTTATGCGACCGTTCTACAACACCTTCTGTAAATTTATTTTAATATTACGCACTTACAGGCATCTTTAGTATTTACTTAATTGTTATACATGCGACAATCTTTATGGTAACTCTATTGGAATATTTACAAGGCCATTGCGCACGTTCTAAATTGTTTTCATTTGCTATTATATGCCATATAAATTTTACAAATATAATTATTTAAATTATTCCTTTTCCGTAAAATTAAATTTTTATTTTTTAGACGAGGCATGAAATTATCTGGAGCCATGGAGCTAAATAATTTAAAATATCCGTGTCAATGTATTTCTATGCTATGGGAGTTAATTTCATATTTAGTACATGGTGAAATGAGTGATTTATTGAATTTCAATTTCAATTAAAAGGTTTTTCTTCGACGTCAATGTAGCAAGTTATATAAAATTACAGTTTTTCAATCTTGGTGGAAACTTAATCCTTTTTTATCTTAGAGGAACTTCAAGCTGAATTCCATTCTCTGCTATCTTGAATTGTCCTATCCTTACACTCACTGTTGCACCAGAAAGCACGTAACTCTAAAGGAGCAGCTTAACCTACTGTCCCTGTCTCCTCGCCCTAAAATCCGGACTAAGCGCTGTCCTCACCCACATGCTATCTATCGTGAAATGAACTCGACTTCGTTCACGACTGAAATTGCTCACACTAGGGGAACTGCCAGTCGCCTTTGCTGACCACAAAATGTCCCGAGTCGCTCAAAGATCACAGCCGGATGATGTTTCAGCAGCGCACAGGGACATGAACTAATTTTTCGTCAGCCCATTTTGACGACGTATACTAAGGCCTTCGAGCAAAGGTTCATGCCGCAGAGGACCTCTAACTTTTACGAGCCTATGACTAGCTTTTCGGGAGGAGCGGGAAACTATTTGGTCAGAGATATTGCTGGAGATGCGCAGGGTAGCTACAATACACCCATGAAACTTCTTTGGCGACGGATATTTAGCTGTTTGAATGTACAGTGCTGTGTGATAGAAGTAGAAGTATCCATTTTTCCCCGATTTATAATCCTCCTGGTTCGAAGACAGCATTTCATAATTTATGGAAATATTAATCTGTTCAACATTAACTCAAGTTTCCTGGAATTCTGGTATTTTATAGATAAACTTATAATTTTTTATATTGAATTAGAGATGGATTAGATGAAATCAGTGGCGGATCTGCAGAGAGGCGGATCTATAGCCGCCCTTTAAGTGTCCAATTTACACTTGAGAAAATGGTAACTTTGTTCAGTTATCGAATATATACAGGAGAGGAGAGCCCCATAACACCCCAATTGTTCCTATCCTGGATCCGTTGCTGGATCAAATAAACTTTACCTTAAAGAACTTGACATAAGTATAAGTGAATGGACTTCAGATGACAGCCATAAGCTTTCCAAACTACGTTATTAGGTACTTCGTTATAATACATTCCCTATATTTGTTGTTCTAAAATGGTTTGATTATCGCTCTTGTAATGATAAGGACTATATTTCCCTTTGAATCCAGTAAGGAATCAGAGGAAACTTTTTGGGCTTTTTCACTTTGAAGATACGCTCTTTTACGTGCGTGAAATCTAATCGATGTTTTCCCAATGCATCATGGCCCTTAACAGGTACCATATTAGGCATGACTGATTAGATTAGACATTTTGGCGTTGCTTTTATAAATTATCTCAAAAGATAATGCATTAGTTAGCACTTAGTTAGTATTTAGCGTTTACCGTGATTTTGATATAATAAATCTAATTGTCCTTTTCCAAATAGTTTTTGATGAATTTTAAGAAGATACAAATCTAAAGTCCTGGTAAGTAATTTCTGAGAATTTATCAGTAACTTCAACTAGCTAGTATTCATTGAGCATAAAAAGTTCAGTGATGAAACTTTCCCCCTTTCAGTGATAATATCTTCGCAAAAATATGAAAGAAGGAGTGGATTGAACAGCATCATCTCCATATAAAATCCATTTATAAATTAAAATAGCGTGGTTATCGTTTCAGTTTGATTAATAGTAGCCATCGAAAGCAACACATGCAAGCTTAATATTAATACCTCCTCTTTAGCATGCATATGAGTCACTACTAGTTATGGTAGAATATTATTTTAATAGCTCTAAAAAAACTGCCATCATGAGGATTTAATTATCCCTCATTAGATTTTATTTCAAGTTACTTAAAAATATACATTTCAAACTACCAATCACCAAGTTGCCACAGTGAAGTTTTTACTTGCTGCACTGCTTGTATCATGAGGGTATGTGCTTTGACTGGTACATACCTTCTTTCCTCTCATTTGTATAGTAAATTCATGACAATGCATTACTTTTATGGCAAAAAGAAGAAATATCGAGTCACTAAATTCCTTATTTACAACCCTCGTACTAAAATAATTATCACTATTGTTTCATTCATCTCCATCCATCCATTGCTCCACTATTGTCAATGCATCTTTGTTAGGAAAATTTTAATTTGGATCTTGAAGGCATTGTTCTTATTGAGCAATCAGTTAAATTTTCATTTTTGGGCTATCAATTTTTTCACTACGATACATAGAAACCCCGATGGCATGATGGATCTAATTCTAAACAAGATCTAAATCGCGCAAACCTCGTCAACTATAATTTAAGTTAGTATAATCTTGTGAAGATAATCAGGTACATATGCACTTTTGTGTGTCATTCCCTGTATTTTTTATTTGAGCATGCATTGTTATTTTTCTTAAAAACAAGCGCATTTGCATTCTGTCTCCACGGGTGTATCCAGCATTTTCTAATTAATCTACGGATTCTGAAAATTAGGAAGCGTGGTGGTCATTTTTTTAAACAGTATCACGCAGCTCTGAGGCTAAAATGACAAAAGTTTCCATTTCTTTTGAAAAAACATTTGTATTCAAGAGGAATTTAACTAATATTGGCTCGTAATAACTACAGGGTAATGAATATGCATTCCGTATCATTTTAGATAACTCACGTATTAATGGATAGCCTACATGTGTCAAGAAAATAATTAGGTCATATTTAATCACCTGAATTTTTCGTTTAAATAAGTATCCAATAGGGCATGCATCTCGAATTCATATTTAAAAAGGTGCTCGTGCGTTGGCCGGTACGTGTTTGCCCTCGGGCAAAAAAATAATTAACTCCGATGAGGTGGGCTCCAATCTACACAGAATGAATATCTGGATCCCCTTCAATAGCCAAGCACACACTCATATATATTGCCGACGACGTGAAAAAGGAAGGGAAAGGCTACGACAATGGCAATATCAGCAGACCGCCAGGATTAAAAGAGAAAAAAAAAACCAATAATCGCGATTTTTTTTTGCCGACTGCAAAACAGCGGCCGCGCAGCCTCAGCAGTGCCTTTTCATTTCCCGGTCGGATTGTAAATTTCGAGTACGCACACTCGCTAGTGTACACACGTACAGTCAAAAAGCCGCACCCGAAAACACCCGCTTAGCCGCGGGAAAGGTTTGTTCAAAAACGACCGCTCTTCGTTAAGTGCACCGAGAGAAAAATTACATATACGACGCTTGGTTGATATTGTATTTTTTTTCAGTTACGTTGACGCGAAAAAAAACAGGACTTTAACAGATGACCGTTGGGCCGAAATATTTTTGTCGCTATATTTTCTTTCTCCATCGACTTTCAATGCTGGATATAAATCTTCTCATTACGTCGAGCAGAGATGATTCAGCCGAAAAGGCACCCAGATATGGTGTTAATAATGTTTTCATTTTATTCGTTAACTCTATTACGTGCTCACGATCTCTGGGATGGTTATTGGTTTCCATTGGTACATAAGCAATGGTTATCGTGTTGTAATATCCAAGTCCAGAGAATAGTTGTGGAAAGTTATATCAAACACTAAAGAGTCGCTCAATTATTACGCAAGTTTTAATCAATATCTAGCGAAGCCGGGAACTTTGCGGAAGCCCGACTTTTGGGCCAAAATAAATGTATCGCTATAAATTTATAAAGATAAATTTTATGGATATTTTATGTTATTAGCGATTCTCTTCTTAGTGTGATGTAGAGATAATGCAGGCGAGTGCACTCCTTCAGGAAAGTTACATTGTTTATATAATCTTTCTGTTTCATTTGGTCACTAACTGGCATCCTCACCTTCACATATATTTAATATATTTGAAGTTCAAGCCTAAAATTATCAGCCGTGTCCTCGGAATACTGATGGATAAATGTAGATAAAAAATGCTAAAGAAATTCCCAATTCGGGAAATTTTCTATAAGTCCTTGAAATTTAATACTGCGTATGTTCACTACCCACTCAGGTTTTGAAATATAGATAAATAATGAATAACTTTGTCTTCCATACGTGTGACTCGGGAAGTTCACCATTGCTGAAGCAACAAAAAAATTCCCCCGGTAAAATTGGCTACGTGACTATCATGTGCGGGATTTGGATCATCGGCTTATCGAGGTTAAATCAATGTTTACATTCTTTTATTTTGTTGTAGTCTTGCCTGTGCATACTGTTTTTGAAAGTTGCCGTTTTCATGAGAAAATGTGGTTCTTAAAATTTGAAGCATGGAAATATTTAACTCTAACCCAGAGCTGCTTCTGAGAGAAAATAAATTTTAAAACTTCTTATTTTTAAAATGTGAAAATTTTGTGCTCCATCATAATTATAGGGCCAGCTGCACATTTCGCCATTAATTTTACAGCACTTCATAACATATATTTCAAATCTTTCTGGAATAGAACTGAAAATGTATACATTTCTGATGTTGCTCAAATGCAACATTGGGTTCTAACGGTTTAAGTCGCTGGAAATGAAAGAGGAATCACTATTAACGAATTTCACTCCGTAGAGCTATGGAAAAGTTAATTAAAATTGTGCAGAAACCAAATATGAATGTTTTTCGTTGGGTTTGTAGGGAATTGTTTCATTTTTTCCTTGCATGCCGGATATTTTTCGCTGCTGTTACTTTATAATTATCCAAATCTGTACCTGAAGCGGGAATCATTGGAAGAGTGAGAGATTTATTTCTCCTACATTTTTGTCTCTCGAGTGGCACATCTGTTGAAAACTGTCCCTTTAGCGAAGTGTCGTGGCTTAACATATTTATACACTCCTATGCGTGGTGCGTGTATGCGTGCGGAGCAATGCAAGGGAACGACATGGGAAAAAATTGCGTCGGAGGCGTAATGGGGCTGAACAGATGAGCTGGGTAAACAGGAAAGCACAATCTTCGCCGCGCTCCCAATTGCACCGTGATAATTTTTTAAGTACTCGCGGAACATAAAATGAGCGCGTCGGGCGATGAGGAAGGCAAGCGGATAGGATGTACAAGCGAAATTGCCTCTAATTTATAAGAGGGAATGTTTGTGCCAGCAATCAAGAGCGCGATCTCTTCCCACCGTCTCATTGTGTTACCCGTATGAATATCTTATAACGATCTTTCTCACTGTAGTGCTAATATCTATCCCAATGCTTTTACATATGTAACGTTCGTAGGGAAAACTATCGTATTTTTGCAATATTTCATCTATTTCCGGAGGCAATCCTAATTTTAAGTGCAAACAATATATAATTAACGAAAACGTTAGCTCCATATTTGATCTAATTCCTTTGAATTGAGGGCCCAAAGGTGAAAAGACACATTTTTATTCGACCACCACATTTCAATCTATGCCACACCGTCGTATTATAAGATTGATTTAAATGAGATCAACTTGAAATATAAAAAAAACGAAACTCTCGATGCATTTTTTGGTTTATACGAGATGCAGGTAGAGAAATGATGGCTTGTACCACGAAAAATTCCCAAGTGTCACACCCAAATATCCGACTTCGGTTTAACTAAACATTTTTCCGTGAATAACTAATATGGAAGTGGTATCCTGCAAATTGAACGATCTCCATTGTGTACTTAACTCGTATTCTCTTGTCAAGTATTTCCTTTCATTTACTGTGTAATGTTTTTAAAGGAGTTTTAATGTGAAAAATTTTCACTTGAATTCCGACAAATGTTTGAAGTCAATTAATTGATGGGACAAGCTAAAACGTTAACCAGGAGAAGTTAGTTTTATTCGTATCTATAAGAACACTCAACTTTTTTAAAGAAAATTTATAGTAGAAAGGAAGGGTTGCCGTCAGTTTGCTGTCAGCTGAGCTGAATTGGATACTGATCATGACCCCATATATGTACGTGCCTTTAAGCCTTGAAGTGTTCGTTGCGATGACCCTGACCGTGGTACGATAGCTATCACTATTTTAAACCGATAACGGCTTCCTTCCGTTTTAGAGTTGAAAACTCGGTGGAATGCCTCAGAATACATCATTTCCTCGGGCTATTTTTCCATCCTAGTTCAAAAATACGATATTGTTCGCATTTATAGCGGGTAAATCAAGAGTAATATTCCCTATTGCTCCGGAAAATAAGCTTATAATTTATTTGCTTGTCAGAAAGATTCTCTCAGGCACCTGTATTTGCTTCAAAATTTTAGTATTTGTGTATAATATTATTCATTTTATTACAAATATTTATTGCTGACGAGATTTCGCTCTTGAAAACGTTTTTTTAATGAAAGTAACGTCTCTTGAAATCTTCATTTCCCGAATGTTTTATCCTGTTTTTTTTTTTAATGCGAATGTCATTCAGAATATCACTTTCAATTATTTCTCGAGTTAACTACGGCTAGGTTTTGTAGAAAAAACAATTCGGCCTTTCAAAGGGAAGTCTTCCAGCAGATAATTCTTGATCTTCAATGTAGGTGTGACGTGGATAGATCCGGATGTGAGCCTTCTACCACATCCCTTTTGAGGGAGCTTGGCCCAAAAGGTGAACCTTGGCCGTGAGCGACTCAAGGGAGCATTCTCCCACGCATTAGCTCCCCTTTCGTCACAGTTGTAGCATGTCGCACCGGAACTGCAGGATTGGAATGGGAGGTATGCCCTTATCTCGTGCTGCTGCAGCCGTTGGTTCTACCATCTAATTCTTGAAAGAGATTCATATTCCAGTGGTCATGAAAAAGGCACCTGACATAGCTGAGCATTTAACCTCCCTCCATCGGAGACCGTAAAACTTAAATTGGGGTTAAAAAAGTTAAGCGGGTTTTGGAGATGATTTTTTTGTAAAACTTCCATAGAAGTTAGGTTCTTTGTACTATTGTCCGTAGATTGACGTTTGATGATGGCTTCCTCGATTTGAAAATCGTATCGTACTCGTCCATTGTGTATTCATGTTGCTCCCATATCAGTTGGCTGGTGTAATGACCAAAAATCTGGTCTTATCTTCGTAATTTTAGCATGTTTGAAGCCTTAATAAGACTTATGACGCCGTAATCAGCGTTGTAATTGGTTAATATTCGGCTCATGTGAGGAAATCGTCCCATTTTTAAGCCTAACAGTTACAGCTTCTTTTGCTCTTTCTTACTACCTTTGTGTTGTGTACAAAATGCAATGGGTTTGTGTTGATAAGATAAACTGTATCTTAAACTTTCACAAGGAATAATTGTTGCATTGGCTTGTATAACTTAATTAAAATAATCTTGTTACTAATATTTGACTAAGTATTAGATATTATCAAAGTATTGGGTATCTATTTGTTTTTTTCTTGTTTTAAATCCTGAATACAAAAATATGGCAATGGCTTCGTATATGGAATTATAAATGTCCTATTTGAGTCCTGATGTAGCATATACACTGCATGCTGTGAAATGCGGATAAACTCCCTTATAATTAAAAAAATATATAGTGCATAATTTCATCTCGTAAAAACTCAATTAACGTAAACAATAAATTAAATTGTTAAATCGATTATCGGGACTGAGGAGGTTAATTGCCGTCATTCCCTGTCTCTCTACTGTGGTACGGAACTGATCCTTCCATCTTACCAACGGTACGTGAGCCATCCAATCCCCCGCACATCCGTCTTACCCGTTCCATTTTCTCCAACCCTGACTCTTAATTCTTCCTGTGGCACACCTTTCTCTCTATTTGTCTTCTATCATTCCTACGCCGGGTTGCACGAGGGTAAACCCATTCTCATTTCCCACGCGTGACGACCGTCTGCCTTCGTGTTAACGATCTTGCGTTGAAAAATTAAGGGTATTTCAGACACTATTCCCATACATAGCGAGCAGGATTAGGCTGTAGTAAAATATCGGTGTCCGAGAGGAATACCACGCCATTTTCTTGTTTTTTTCCTAGCACTCGTTGAGCTTAGACTTAAATAACCGCAAGAGGTACAATTAATAATATTAGAGGAATTTACGTCTCCAAATTCCTTTCAATTATGAATACTTACTCTTACAATACCGCGTGGAAAGCCTATTTAATGTTTAACATTTTCAAATTCTGTTGTTATTAAATTGACTTTCTTATGTGCACATGAAATTAGACGAGAAAACTCACCTATAGCATGTAGATGGAGAGCATTGAAGCTGCCAAATTTATATTGAGGTTTAAAAAAACCAGGACCTTTCGATAATGTTGTCTCCCACATTATAGCAGTCATTTTGGGGAGAGACAGCAATGCAATAACTGCAATTTTCAATTTTGTTTTTTCATATTTGGTGCATTTGGAAGTAGCTATGCAACGATATGCATTATATACACGTTATAATATATTATTTTATTTTAGTACAAATCGGAAATGAGTTAATTCATAAATTGTTGTGAAGGTTGATATTTACAACTAATCAGTGAAAATTGTTTCCCGATATAATATCATAATTTGGAATGAATGATGGTCATCAGTAATATATACTAATTCTAAAGTTGGTGCTTAATCTCAATACATTTTTCTTTAAACTTCTCTCACTTTTTCTTATTCGCGGAAGCAGTGCTTTGGTTATAAAATTTCTATTCCAAGACAATTTTTACTCGGCCCCAATGGGCAATACTTTGTAATTTTATGCCTATAATTTTATTTGAGTTTACCCACTGTTAGTAAATTTAGCAATAGTTATGACCTCAAATGCAGCTCATGGTGACCAACCCTTTTTTTTCTCCTGTTCCAACAAAAGTTTTGCACTTAACTCACGCATTATTATGCTTCCTTTCCTTTTCACCATTCACCTCACCTACCATTTCCTCCTCCCCGAAATGGCGACCGCCCTATTCCCTCTGCTCTCCTCATCATTCGGTTTAATTTGGCCAAGATCCTCCTTAGGGCGTTTCAATCAGTTAATGGATACCCGCTACGGTGGCTGCAATTCACCGGCAGCGTCGGGAATAGAGATGAAGAGGCAAGGCATGAGGAGACCGTTCCGCAGACGAGGTCCCTCGCGCTTGCTCCTGTGTCAATTGTTCCATACGCTGTATGTGTGGCTCCGAGGGATCCCTGAATGGGTTTGTCGCCGACGCGCGTGAACTGTGCAACTTCACTCCGATGCCCCGCATGTCCATTTTCAAGGCTCGTCGCAACTGCTTCGGTTCAAGGGATTGCATGAGTGAGTGTGTTCCAAATCGCAAAATCGGTCGCGAAATTACTTCAATGCGTTCTTAGACACTATTTTAGTGTGTATTCGTAACCTCAATTATCATACGCTCTAGCTCCAAATCCATTGGATTTTATTATAATGTTGGGATGCTCGTATATAACGTCGAAACTTCGCATGGTTTTACGGGTGTGAACAATTGAGATAACAATTCGTAATTTGTTAAACTTGTTAAAAAAGAGGCTTCATACGTTAAAGATTTTAATTTTGTTTTCATTCAAATGGTATTGTATGTATGTACAAAATTGGGAATATCAATAGAAATTTTTTGCTATCTAATATTGCATACTTTTCCTCCCTTAAAATTAAAATATGGAAACTAATCCTCATCAGCACACTGAGGGGCCTGATTTCATAGTTATCAGAATTCTACGTACATATTAAGCCATACTTGTTCAATATCTGTAGCTGCTGTGTACCAATGTAGGCATCAATCTCATACTGCTAGTACTGAGGGATGGGGATTTTTGGCACGGAAAAATTTATGCTGCCACTATAAAGTTCCTTAAATATTTTTCCCGTAAAATTTTGTAATAAGCCGTTGAAATATTGAAAATGAAATTATCATTTAAAACTTACTATCAATATCGACTCATTCGTCGGACTCGCGGTTAGTTCCGGTAAATTACTTCACTCAACACGGTAGATCAAAGCAAATCATCTGTGAATTTTTCCATCAGCTTGCATTAATTTTAAAATTTTCCTCAATGTTGGTATTTATTTATTTATTTAGTTAGAGTTATTGATGAAAACATTGAATTAATATTGTCTCTCAAATAAATAGAGGTCAATCAGAAGATACTTGAATATTTTTGCCTCAAATCTGAAGATTGCAAAGCTTGGTTGTGTTAAAGTAATCGATATCACGGATTATCCCATTAGCGGATAGCGTCCGATATATCAGACGCGCGTATTTAATATTTTTTCTGGGCTCCAGTTGACTTGTGCTATATTTCGATACTATGTTAAGTTCAAATGGATGTCTGTCCTCACCGCCCTGCTAATATTTTAGCTGACTCCTTGAATTTATCGACTTGAGAAGCATTTATGTGAGACATGGCATTGAAAGAATTTTCAGTCACCCGTACGGGATAAGTAAATTATTTTTTATTGTAGTATTTTGCTCAATATGTTGATAACTTTTATCTCATTTTTCTTCTAATGGATGATTTTTTTATTTTCTTTGCTATCAAGTTTTTCTGTACTATTGTGAATCTGTAATCAACACTGAAAACGTTTACTGTAAAACAACACTGTAAAAATTTAAAAATTGCATAAATAAGTTAAAATGAAACTTATTAGCCAGAATAATAACTTTCTAAATGAAATTCAACAAAAATAAAACTTTATGCATGGCTTAGTGGGTTAAATAAAATGCCTAAAGCGTTAAGCACTACAAAATAGCAATATTGTGAGAGTCAAATTTCTGTAATAGGTCGTAATTAAATTGCGGACACAATAAATACCGTCGGTAATGAAAATTATGCATGGAATTCCGTTGCAATTTACATTATAAACTTCGAGATCTAGGAAACCAAATCGATTGAGAATGAAATGGCAATGGAAATCAAATACTTTGTATCATGATATTCACATCGTTTTTTCTGTAGTTTTTAGAGTACCAGGGATTCCTTTTGATGGCAAATTATTAATTTCCTTGTTATCTTGTGTATTTTAATAATAAAAGTGTAGGTGAAAAATGACACAGACACTCGCTTTAGTTTTACTCTCCAAATTTTTTCAGATGATGCGTGTCAACTGCAGTAGACGAAAGAAAAGACGACCGTTGTCATCGAAGGAAAAGTGAAAATGTATCATTATTTTCAACCATGAGCTAACAAAGTGAAAGCCGTCATCCACATTGATTTTAACTCACACCAGGTTCTCCTAATTTCACCCCCAGAACACTTGTTCAGCTCTTTTTCGTGCGAATTATTTTGCAAAGTTATATTGTACATCTGTTGATAGGATTTTATGGGCATTTCGAAGCTAATGGGTGGAATGGTAAAATTCTTATAAATTTTATCAATTAAATGAATATCTATTGTTTAATTTCATCTATCAAACTAATTTTTGAAACGGTGAAACAGTGCAACTTTCAACGCAGTCATGACTCGATTGCTGAAAAATTGGAAAAAAGCTTGTTCGAAAAAACATTTTGGCAGCTCAAATTGTAATGCAATTTTTTCTTGTTCTCGATTACCCTTGCATTCGAAGCATTTTAATTATTCTTGCATCGTCTGAAAAAAAATGAAAAAAATCCCGTCTGGTCTTCGTCGAATGTTCGCCATCAAATCGTCAATCTGCAGGCTCCCTCATCATCGACCATGTAACCTTTCGCAATTCTAATCGATTGAGCTAAAAACGTGGAGGAGGGTGATGGGATGAGAGAAGAAAAACGAGGTTTTGTGGCGGACATCCAATTAGCGTTCGTTTATCGCGTTGGGAGGCACAGAAAGCTTTGTGAGGAACGCTTTCATGTTTCCGCCGACTCTGCAAGTTGCGGACGATGCTCCTCCCTTCTTTGGAGCCTCGCCGTAATTTTGGGGAAATATTTTTCATGCATGGATTATAAGATACTTACTCATGAAATTTAATTCACATATTAGTGAAAGTTTTCATTATTGTCACGATCAGAATGATTTTGATATTTACTTGCAGTTATATAATGCTGAACGCAAGTATGTAAAAATATAAAAATTTTGTTTCTATTTATTTATTCAAACATTCTATTCTTTATTATCTCTTCTCCTACGCTATGGACGTGGTGTGAATACCAGAAAGTTGTATCTGCGTGATTCTATTTTATAATACACCTTTAATTTGATAATTAACTTTGTTATTGTTGTTTAATTTTATTAATCAATAATAGTATTGATATTATTATTATGCAATTAGCTTGTAGTACTGAGTAATACGAATGTAGAGAGGTGATGTCTATATAATAAAGTGTGAATATGCCACTTACAAACTCATGCTCATGCGAAATCTATTTCCGTAAATATGCTGGTCCTACTAGGAAAAGGAAAATTCTATGAGGAAATTAGATACTTCTCTAAACATATGTATTTTAATAGAGGTAATTATTATTTTGGACGAATATGTGATAACTACATATGTTTTATTCTCTTTGATACGTAGAAGAAGGAATTAAGCTTGTATATCGCAATATAAAATTTATCAGCACGCATTATAAATGATTAGTTTGGTTGAACTGCAAAAGTAAATATGTAATGAAGTAAACAGGTGTGTAGACGACTGTTAAGTAGTGTTTCTTTTCCTTGCCTATCCAATTTAGCCTGTGCTATTCATATTGCAACGGTACTGGGGTCATATTTTAGTGGCCTAATGGAAATTTCGTCAATTCATATACTTGATCTCGGTTTGATAGCCTCCAACCTGATATAAAGTTCACTTTGAAATCAACCTAAATTTTTCCACTTGAAACATCGATCTAATGTCAGATACTTGATCAGGTTCTCACCATCGCACCGGGTGCTTCACCCTGCCATTCTCTGATCCAGGGAACACCGTCTTATCGCTGCCTCATTGGCCTCCTCCATTATCCCGGTGGTCGATGAGGCAGGTGAGAAGGAGATTGCTGCATCTCTGGGTAGAGGTCGAACCGCGCGTGGAGGGGCGACCTCAGCCGAGGAATTTTAGTTGAGGCAGTCCAGCGGCTGCTGCACTCCCTCATACTCGCCGTGCTCGCGGGTGCAACGTTTCCTGGAGGTAGCTGCATTGTTGCGGGAATCGCGATTCGGTATTTCGCTCATCGTCGATCGAATCGAAGTTCTTACCTCCCGGCCTAATATCGTCGACTTTTTCGCCTTTGGTAGCTTAGGCGATTGATCAAGGGGATATACCTTCGGCTAGGAGGCTCGGGTATTTGTTCCAGTTAATGCACTTGACATAGGTTCCCGCCCGAGGGCAGATCTGATGAATCGTCGCGGAAATTATGGCTTTTGCGTAGTGAATGGCAGGAGCCTAGAATGAACTACTAACAGTGGATAATGATAATTTCCAATATAGAAGTACACGTTTATTATTAATAATTTATGTTAAATTTCACATTTGCCTCGCAATAAATTTAATATTAAACCATTGCTCGGAAACTGGTGACCATTCCCCGTGATCATCTGCGCCCGATACATTATCACGCGGTAAGGAAGGTTTGAAAAAGAGATTCCTCATCCCCTTTGCTCCTTAGCGTAGGCATTTTAAGTGTTCGGGTTAATTTTCATTTATCTTTTCAAAATTTGTCTTGTTTGATCTTATGGCCCCGAATATAGTGCTTATCAAAAATTTATCTCTCGTTAATATTTCCAGTATTTCTACAGCATTAACCCTAAGTTCAAGTTCGATTTATCATTGCTGTGAAAGAAAAATGTTCCTTTTGGCCTTTAATAAGGCTAAATGGTTATTAATATACAAGGTGGCATTGACCTTATTATGGAATTTCGTTCGGTAATACACGAGTAAAAATTTCAGGCAATAATCCGATATAAAATTTCACAAAGTTCTGAAAATTAAGTATTGGAGAGAAAATGTCGTCGGATAGTTACTTTATGACCTTCTAAAGAGAGTAGGATGTAGCGATCCACAGATTAACTATGTATTTTGCATGATATTTGAACAAAATTAGATTGGTAGATCATATGGAATCATTTTTTAAATGACGATATCATGGTATGAATCAATTTGACAGGAAAACGACACAAATGGATGAATGTAACGAACCATTTATTCTCCCATAATGAGTATTATGAAATAATACCATCCAAAAATATTCATGACCGTAATTGTAGCATATTTAGCGAACTTCATACAAACGTCTCATCCATTCGATCAGATGAAGAAATAGAGATGTACGTTAATTTTTAAATCGTAAACTCTATTTCCATTCTTAGTGTTACTAAACTGATCTCTGTTCTCGATAAAAGTGAAATATTCACTTGATGATGAGGTTACCAAAATAGGATAACGAAAGAGGCTTTCTGCTTGCGTCATCCGTAGTATCATATGCGGAGGAAATATTCATGTTGAAAAAAAAACTCATTTCCGCCTTTGAAAAACCCATGTCTGCCTTCAGATGACGCAGGACAAAATGCAAAGGGATGGAACAAGGGAGGCAGAGCTGTGAAAGTTCGACCATCATCGGCGGGGAGGGGAAATCAAATTGAATCTGACGCTGCGGTCCTAATTTGCATGAATCGGAATTGGCCATCATTTCTTTGGGTGGAAAACGAATAGTAACCCAAATATCAATAAGCGGCTTGTTCCGCGTCTCAATCACGGCTGAGATTGAGCAAAATTTGGAGTGATTTGTTTTCCATAAGGTTTTCCAATTACTATCCCCTTCGCGGGTAATTGTAAAGGGTAATTTGACCCAGCGATACCACTCTGCGAAAAATCAGCGAAAACAGGCTGTGAATCATCACTTTTAGCTTATGCATGCGGGGTTAATGTGTAAATAGGCAGTGCGCGTTTTTATATCCGAGATGCTTGCTGTTCTTTTCACTGGATTCTAGAGCATTCAGTCTTATTGAGTTTTCATTCAAACGCGTCATTCATATTCATTCATTCATTCATTATATGTTAATATAGAATATGGAACATGAAATATCCTCATTGATTTCGTTGAAAATAAGAAGGATGTTAACTTACATTGGATCAAGATTCAACGATTTAGGACTGAATAAGTTCAACAGATTCAGGCTTCAATTGGTGGAAGTTGGGCATATTTAAATAAATAAAAGATCGTTGCACTTTTCCACAAGAATTTTTAATGCGTACAACGCGTTTCGGCACACTGAGCCATCATCTGGTACAAGATAAGTGCTACGATCTTTTATTTATTTAAATATTCAGGACTGAGTATGAATGTATATAGATTATTCTTAATGCAATTATTATTGGTGGAAATTTTATCGTTTGGAATATCTTGTTGGTTCATTATAATTTGGTATAGTCCAATTTCTGAAATACGGATGGCCTGTTATCATCTCCTAAGCTCTAATTTTTCAATGCCCAAAGATTACTTCACGTGAAAATATGAGATACTCTTTTTAGCTTTACTATTGTATAATTATTTAATATTTTATAATTAATAATAATTATCTTTAATATGAAATCATAATTTTAGACTTTGTGCACTTTGAAATCCACGCTCTAAATTAATTACAAATTGTGACTAATAAGGAATTTCGTATATTTTAATCCAGTATTTTAAAAAGTTCAGTTGAACTCACTGTGCACCGCGTTCCGCTTGAAAAGTGTAGTAGTGTGAATTTCTGAAGTGTTTTGGCCATTAGAGGATCTGTCCACATTATTACAATGGTTAGTAAAAATATAAATTTAATAATGGACAATGAACTTAAAAACGTTGATGTTTCAACGTGTAATATTTTTCAGATGAATTTTCATAAATAACAACACATTATGGGCCCAGGAATGTGCTAAATATTGGTAATGTGTGAGAAGCATGCATGATATACATGCTGATGTATCGTGATATTAAGAACAAAATGCGAAAAGCATAAGTTTAATATCGGAATTTAATTCTGCTATCTATGAATGCTTTGTAGCCGTACTGAGTATTAAGTAATACGATTTATACGTGTTATATGTGGAATTGTTAAAATTCTTGAAGTAAACTTACTTGAAAAAGTAAAGGTTTTACTTGTGACAGGCTATTTGATCAAACAGGCTAAATGATCGTATGAATTCTATAATTATGTTTATAGCCATCTACCTACTGTTATATTTTAGGATAAAAAAATTCATTTGTGTCTATAATACAGTTTTATAAATCTCAGTTACTCTACCTAATCCATTAAATAGTTAACAACCTATTCTGTCTGCTACTTTATTGTGCAACTCATTTCTTTACTTATTTGTTCGAAGGCATTTTGGGGGTGGATGCCATCTTATTCCTAACTGTAGAAGGTACACATAAAATTTTCATCATTAAAAATCATAGAACGAAATGTGCAAAAAAAATGGCAGGAAAACAAAAACGAAAAAGCAATTAAGTGGAAATTTTTATTGCATACAGTATACCTTATCCTCAAATGGCTCCAATATATTGTTTCTGTTTCAAGTGAAAATATTTTTGTAGTGAAGGAGGTGCTAGGTATTTATTTCCTCAGCGCCGTCCTAGCAACCTGTCCTGGTCTTTAACAATTTACGTCAAGGATCAACATTCATAGCGTGCTCTTTAAATCTCCCTCATTTCACACGTTACCGTGCGATGATGACATCTTTGAAGTTGGAGTCATTTCACCTATCGCGTCTTTCGTCGACCCCTAATAGGCGAGCACCTCAACGCCAACCTTTGGGACCGATGAGACTCGTGGAGACGATACTTTTGCATTCATCTCTGGCACAGTTCCCTGTCACCCGCTATCACTCTCAAGTCTCCTCACTGAACGCTGTACGTCCCCTTTCCTCTTTTCCTGCAGCCCTTAAAACTCTTCACGTCACGGGGAAGCGCCGTGGTCTAGACGGGGGCACGACGAATCCCGCTCATTTGCGTCACATTAAGCTGCCGTGCACAGTGTACACTTCAGCCTGTCGGTCACATTCTGAGGACTAGGAAGCCAACGGGCCTATTGCCATTGTGAGCAATGGAAAGAAGTTTGTTTGCCTCACGAACCATGAAGGGAGGTCATTCTCCAATGAGCTAACGAAATCGAACGTTGCATGAGAACGACGGTCAACAGTAAAAGTGTGGTAAAACAAAAACTTAGACGGACTCGTAAAGTCGATAATTTTTTGTAAATCTTCGAGGTAATATACAGTTAAATCTTTTATGGCTGTCAGATGAATTCCTTCATTTTTTATCACAATCTGGAAGGTCAAAAGAACCCCGGTACTCTGTATAACGCTATAACTTAGTTGCCATATCATTTTTTAATAGCAAGGGAAATATTTTGTTATTTTGGAATGGTATTTGTTGAATGTAACCGACAGCTAAGGTGATTTGCAACAGGGAAGGGAATGTGGAGAGAAAACCGGCGTCGGCATTTGCCTGCCATAAACGAAAGGTGCCTAGAGGACCATGGCTAAACGTCGCATCCGGCGCACGGTGTGTTACACTTAAAGCGTCGTCCAAAAAGCACTCAAGTAGGGATTTCTGAAAGATTTTTATCAACGCCAGGATTTTAACCCGAGCCCTAAACGTTTGAAGCCAACAGTTTAGCCACCTCACCAACCTGAATCTCTTGCTTTTATTGTCAATAACTTCATTTAACCACTTG
Organism: Ischnura elegans; assembly: GCF_921293095.1. Lineage (NCBI taxonomy): Eukaryota > Metazoa > Arthropoda > Insecta > Odonata > Coenagrionidae > Ischnura > Ischnura elegans. The sequence goes on from NC_060246.1 coordinate 45,508,808, forward strand.
CTACTTATTTTTAATCACCAACAACAAGCCTCATATAGAATGTGTTCCAATTGCTATCAACTACGAAAAATTATAAATCTCACTGGCCGTATCATCTTGACAGAAGATTCAAAGGGTTGGATAGATAGGTCAGGGAAAGGATAACCTAAGACTAAGAAACTGACTTTTGAATACCTCACATTCAGGGTAAAGGGTTCCATTTATTTCTCCGGCCTACCTCGCTAAGCGGCAACGTGTGCGTGCAGGCGTCGCAAGAATCCACCCCGTAAACAAACCCTCTATGTTTCGCTGAACGCTGAATTGAATACATTTTTGATTCAGTGCACTTAGCATTGTAACGCATAAATTTTATTATTGTATGATCCTAAAATTGATAGAATATTATGTATCCTGTTTTGGACATTTGACTGTTGCTGTTTACCCACCGTCTCCTTGACGAAATTCATTTGGAATGAACGTTAGATTCAGTTAGGGAGCTAACGTTAGTATTCCTCGAATTCATCGCATATATGCCAACGGTTGATACGTAGGTATAGTGTTGTAGATAATAAGTTTATTTGAATTACTGATAGTTGATATTTAAGAAATCATCTACTTTGGAAATTTTGAGACGCAGCGCAAAGGGGCCGAAATTTAAATAGCACAGGTACTGATTATAACTGCTACTTAGGTGTTTTCCCGTATGCTCGGCTAGTTTTTCCTAAATATTATATATTTTTTGTACAGTATTTACTGCAGCAACTGTACTTTTTGAACATCCTGAATATTTGGTGTTTCAACACTCAGTTTTAAATGCTCTTCTCCAACGATATGACTTCAATAATTGATGACAAAATTAATTTATTGCATGGAAAATTGCATGGAACATCTCACCTCAATAATTCATTCATGGTTATATAGCTACCAGAATATGGAACTCACTACCGATAGAAATAAAAAATTTACCAATAATTCATGTATTTAAGACTAAAGTTACTAAAATGTTTAATGATAGTTCATGGCAATTCCCAGTGTGCTGACGTGATTGAGTTCTGATATGATGATATATTCTGTATTCATGATATAATTTTCTATTGGTGCTACGTTTTTCTGTTACACCTCAATATTTTCCTATGAATAAATAGTGATACTGTTTCCAATGTATTTAATACGTCTGGAAATGTTGTATGGCTAGATATACATACAAATGCATTCGAGATGCAATCGTATATATATGCTTGTGTAGGTTTTTATATTGTTTATTTATTTTTTCTCTATTTTTTGCATTTACTGAGTCTTGCTGTAGTGTTTTTTTTCTTTTTACCTCTGTCAAATGATTTTTACTGATTTTTTTCGCACTTATAAATTATCTCTTGGGCCAAATGGCCCACGATAGTAAATTAATTGAAATTGAAAATTGCCCCAAATTCACTCGGTTGGATCATCGCTTTTAAAAAACTTTGCACACGTCGGCCCAACGCTTCCGAGAAGTGAAACCAGAGCCTCTTCGTTTACCCTCTGATTGGGAAATGTTTGTTATGACGGTCAATGAGTTCGGGGAAAAACAAAAGCCGCGGATTTTAAGGATGCCCATCGCTAGCGGTTGCGCAAAAACTCCTGCGATCGACACTGGCGGATATTACATGGGAAATTAATCCATCGTGCCACCGACATGGGGTTATGAGTTCTTGGAATTCTGTAATCGGCGAGATTCGAGGCGTTTCGCAATAACCTGTCTCTCATTTTTTCTATGATTCCGCTCTATTTTGTAATCAGTTCATTGAATTATTTGTTTGCTTGTTTGTCCAAAATGTTTTTACTATTATGTTTTCCCTTTGACGTAATTAGAAATATTCATGTTATACGGAGTGAAAGAAATACTACTTCACTTTAATTTGATACCAAAGTAATAAAACATAGTTCACCAACTATACCCATTTTTAGCATTTTTCTCTGTCTTTCTAGCAGCAATTATGATGAAGAATGTTAACGCCATTATGTTTCTACCTTCTGGGTATAATTTGAATGCTTTGATTACCGATGATATTTTTTATAGTTTATTTTGAATTAAATTGTAAACTCCTTATATCTATATTCTCAATAATTTGTATTTCCTAGGAAAAGGCTATAATGGATCTCTCATATTTAGGTAATAAAATGCATTTATAACTAGTTATTTGAATGCCTTGTTCACAAATTTGTCTGTACACATTAAAAATTGCTCATTGGTAACTCATATTGGTAAATATTTTGCGTGTATGCACTCTACATAAATTACAATTTTTCATCCAAAGCCAATTACTTCGAATTCTGCCACTGCTCTAAGCATTTTTATTCTTTGAGGAAATATTAGGATATATTAGCTATAACAAGGTGTTATAGCTTTAAGAAAATGGAATGCTAAATTTTCTCCTAAATGTATTCGTAAGTGTAGCTTCTAAGTAACGTAGGAAGTATTTATTTCTGTCAACATATGCACAGTGTTAAAGGTTTAAACAGAAACTGTGTGATACGAGGTTCGAGTAGATCAATGATAAAAAATATGGCACATCACATAACCGATACTTGGGATGTAATAAAGATAGGCATTTATTTATCAAAAATGTCAAAGTTTTCTATCGATCTGCATCTTGTTGGGAAGAGAGCATAATTTTTCATTTGTAGTATAGTAGCAGCTACTATGTAGAAATGTTGGGTTTCTTAAATTGTTACCTCCACTCCGTTAATTATATTGACACATTTTGTTTCTCTGCTATGCTTAGAGCTTCTCATGTTTGTGAGAAATTATTACCGCTTGTTCATGAGGAGTTTAAAGCGAGAAATTTCTTGAAAAATGTGGTAATCGAGCAATAAAATACAATACGACAAATTTCGCTACGCTACGGATCTGTGTGATGCTTGGAGCGATACTTATATGATGTACACTCACTACATCTCAATCTGCGTTCATGAATCACGTAGTGTTTCGAAAAACATATCGAAAGGTCATGTTGTTGCATACTGTATAATTCCGAAAATCGTGTTGTAGCGGCTTGTTGGGGATTTGTGTGTGTAGACAAATTTCTTGGCATAAGATCCCGCTGGAGGGAGCTACAATCTCACGTTGGTGTGAAAGGGAGGATAAAGAAAAAATCGTTGGTGGGGGAGGGGATGTAGGGTGCGTTTTGTGAGCCGGGGAAAGGCCATACCTCTGTTCAATGGCCCAAGAGAAGAGACCGTCGGCAGAGACGCGTACGACATGTTTTTATGTTGATTTAGAGGAAGGGTCGAGTTAAGCGTATCCCTTTCACCCCGGGACGGTCGCGAACCCTTTCTACGTTTCCTTTCTCCCTTGCCCTTACCTGCGTCTCCCTTTCTACTCGTCCGTCCTTTTACAGGCCCGACCAATTATTCCCTCCTCCTACTTCCACTCCCAAAAACCTTCAGCAGCCGTTCCACGGGCGGCCGCGTCAACCTTCATCACCACTGCTTCTCATCACCTTGTTCTCTCCCCATCTCTCTTCCGATGCTCCTTTTCACTTCGCTCCCTTTCTTTCTCTTTCCTTCGTCTCCACTTCCACCCACCTCTCCCTTTCACGCCATCTCATTACTGAGGGATATGTGGGAGGAAAAGTTTTTGATCCCACCTTGCTTTTTCCCGCCCATGTTCTCCTTACTCCTCTTCTTTCTCCCTCTTTTATGGGCATTTAGCTATGCATGCGGGGAAGGCCCAGCCAGCTCAGCCGGTTGCTTCTATTTTATGGCGGCGTACACTCGATTCAAGCGGAACTTTAATCTTTTTCGGGTTGACGCGTCGCCTTTGGCCGTTGCGACATCGCACCTTTTTTTTTTAAAAGGAACACACACACCACGAAAAAGCCATCCCTCGGCGGAGCTCGAGGTATTCGTCTGCATTATCCGTGATCGTGTTTTCGGGAGGGGAGAGGGAAAAAGGAAAGCTGATGAAGATGAATCTTTGTTTGCGTGTGTAAAATAATGCCTTCTAAGCAGCCGCGAGGGCAGAGAGGTGCACGGTGTTCGTCTTTTAGTCAGTTTTAGTGAAGTGAAAACAGAGGGTGATGTGACTACGCGGGAAGAGAAAGTATTTCATTCAGTACATTGAGGACCATGTAAATCGTTGGCAGAAGGCGCATGCCTCGTCCCGAATGAGTATAATCAATAAAACAGTGAGTACCAATTTCAACGAGTAACGCACGAGCCAATTACCGCATAATGCAACGACACTCCGCCATTTTGTCGATTTATTTAAATCATAAAACGACGAGATATTTATTTTAATTGCCTAGCTTACTAAGAGTAAAATGACCTCACATTTGCTGGATATTCTGTTATTGGCTTCCCTAAATATTTAACATAAATTCGGTACTGCAATACTTATTGTTTTTCATCGGGGTACTTCACATTGCTTATGTGTGGGTGGTTCATTTTATTACATGATTTTTCTTCCAACTTTGGCCTGCACGGTTAACTCCCTGTACGTTTTACATGTTGTATTTTTTAAGCGTCAATTAGTAAATAGTTCTGACGCCCCACGCCCAGGAACTTTCTGCTTTCATTGCGTTTTACTTCTTAACCATTTCCGCCAAGTGCCGAGAATAGTTATTATAATTGTAACATATTTCCTTGTCTTTTCTAACGAACTTTTATCTTTAAATTGTTCACAATGAATCTATTTGGTGATGATTAGGGGTATTTAAAGTTAATTATGAAGTCATTGAGGGCTATGGACTTTGTATCGGAGTCAGTTTTTGAATGTGAAGTCCTTCATTATACTGACATTTTCCTTGGCATAACCCATTGCTGTTCCTTTTATTAACTCTTTATTGATATTATGACTGCTATTAGTGAGAAAACCGCTCTAAATATTCGTGAAAGTAAAATCTAACCAAACTATACTAGTAACCTTAAAGCTCATAAAATATATCTGAGGCGCGTTGCTGGATTTTCAGGAAAGTGATAGCCAATCTTGATGATAAATTCTCCATTAAATTGCAATTTTACAAATACAAAATGTCAAAGGCTAAAAATTTCAAAGAATAAGAAGTGTAGTTTTAGTGAAGAAGAATAAAACGATATTAATGGAGAAGATAAATAAGTGTCATGCATAAAAATTGATTGTTTTTCGAACTACTTCCTCTAAAATTACGTCGTTTCTTATTTACTTCATAGATGTTGCTTGTACTCGGTCAACACGTGAATGGTAGAGGTCCTTGTATGTTTATCTCCATTTCAATCGAATTTCAAGTAAACATTTTTAGCTATTATTTGGCTGCGGCTTTGGCCGTTCAGTTACTGGAAGCCCATAATTTGAATCAATATATTTAACTGCCAAATGAGTTGCTTTGTCGCTAAACTATAGGATAATCGATAATATAGCATCGTATATAATTAAATTGACTGTTTTCAACACTTTATTCCTCATACAAGAAATATCGTAAAGAGATTATTAGTCTTATAGGTGACTTTATCCGTTGAAATTAACAAAGGAAGTAAATAGAAGGATATTTAACACCTATTTTGTGTTACTTAAGTATTATTGGCATTATTGTCGTTCAAACGATGTTAAATCATATTCTAAACTCTAGCTTGTATTCGGTGGTAATTATTCTAACCAGTGGTCTAATAGTGCCGTAACGCCGTTCCGGCATTGATTAACAAAAGAAATAATAGGCAAGTACCACTTTTATCAATTTTCCTTCCTCAAATTTCTAATGTATACATTCGAAACTAAACAAAACACTTAGTAATAAAATAATGACTTGTGGTAAAAAACACAGAGTAATATTTCACTTCTAAAGATAAGCTAAGAAAGGCGCGTTCCAGCACTGCTAATTTTTCCATGACGTCACTGATTCTAACGTAACGCGACTATGTAAACTCTGCGTGCAAAAAAAGTTTTATTCAGATCACATTTTGTTAAGATTAACATTGTGTAATTGAAAAAGTATTCGCAATCGTCGCCTGTGTAATTTTTGTTCTCGAAACTCTAGATTTTGCCATCTCTTTTTTTCTGCAGCGAAAATTTCAATTTTGTCTCGAAATTGGCTTGGTTCACAGCTACAATTCCATTTTAAATAAGTGCATTTGCGTTCAACGAAATTGATGTTTCGATACATTGTTGAGTATTTTTTATGCTATTTCAATCTCCCATGGTTGTCATTCTTCCATTGAAATAAAAGTTATCATAATAGATGTTTATTTTAATGGAAAAAGATAGAACTCACTAACAGTAGTGTTTTCATACGTCATTGACTTTAACTTATACTTTACCTGACGAGCTATTTTTTACAGTATATACAGTTCTCCTTATCGATCGGCATTGCTAGATTTTTCCCAGCTAAAGATAACGAATACTTTACTATCGTTACTTTACCGAATATACCCCTTACTTCTAGAAAAAATAATTTATTATCTTATTGAAGAATATCAGTTCAACTTATCAATCCGTATTCATCAAATAATACCTACCTAAAAATAAGCATAAAACTTTTTTTTTTAAATTAGCTACTACTTTCCCTTTACTGTTTCATTTTTTTCATAGATGCTAACGCGTTCACGTTGTTTTGCCCCACTCCATATTTTACAATTTCTTTGCAAAATTCGTTTAAGGCGTCATTTAATATCTAGATATCCCCGCACGTGAGCCGCGTATTCTATAAATTAATTTTCCCTGTTCGACGACAGAATTTACTGCCCTAAGATTACCCGCTCAAATCGTTAGGCTAATCGCGGGGCCCCAGAGCCCCGGTCGGTCCCTTCGCTGTGCCGTATCTCTGGCTGCCTAGTCTCCACGAGAACGACCTCCGTCCGCTTGTCCGCGTGACATACCCCCCCCCCCCACAGCACTCCCACCCTTGACCCCACCTTGACCCCGCCCACCCCCGCGTCCTGTGGAGCTGACCATTGGGATTTAACCCCGAAGTGTGTGTTTAGCGACCCAGAGAGACGAGGGAAAGGGCGGAATTAAGAGCGCGTAAGCACCTCCGGAGGGGCGAGGCCTCAGTTTTATTCCTGTGGTCCGACGGGATTGTGAGAGTAAAGAGGGCAACTTGGTCGTGGCCGAAACGGGGTGCAGGTGAGATATGTCAGGGGAATAAGCGAAGGTAGGCAGTCCGGCGGAGGTGTGTGGGGTCAACATGAGGAGGGCGACGGTGTGCTCCCTTCACGCCGCGAGCAGGCGAGGAGAGGAGGTTGAAGTATTTGATGGACAAGAGGCTTGCCTGAGTAAACAGAGATAGGTGCGGTTCGATACGGGCATTTTTAGCGAGCAAAAAAAAGAATTGGCCCCGCCAATTAATCGGTTATGGCTCAGATTCAGCGAAAGCTTGGGTTATTGCTCCTGTTGCGGTAGGGTTGTATCGGGGAAGTTTACATCACCCATATCTTCAACCTGTTTTGTAAAATATGGTGCTCAGTTCTATGAAACATTTTTTGTAATATAGAGAAGTTGCTTTGTGCCACAATCAAGGCTTAAGTAAAGTCAATAAATCCTAATGTTAGCTTATTTCTTAAACTTGGCAATATTATTCTTAAAGATAACATTCAGTACATCTCATTATCCATAAATGAAATGGTTCAGAAGAATATGATTGCTCGATAAATTTTAAAATTCATCTTCATTAAAAATGTTCTTCAATCTTTGATGGTCATACTTAATGTCTCTAAAAATTTGTAAATTACGCTTTGAACAATTGTAATTTAATCGCAAGTACACTAATGCTTTGAAGTCATTTCTGTTGCACAATTGGATATAAACTCAGAGAATGAAAAATGATTATGATAATGCTACGAAATTTTAATGAGAATAATCCTGTTCTCACATCTCGCATGTAAACTATCATGTGAAGTATGTTACATTGCATAGAGCAAATTTTACTTCTATAATGCGATAGAATCTAAAACCATTTCACTTATGAAAATTGATTTTATCGACGTGAGATTTTTTTCCATCCTCACTCATTTAGTCCACCTACCTCTGTTCTCAATGACCAAGTCAATAAAGTGAATGTACGAATGAACAACACTTATGTGTGTCGTACAATGAGGTCTGCTGGCTACCGATGACTAATAGCCGCACTCTCAGGAAATTGTGAATGTCGACCGGCTATGTCCTATATTACCGTATTCATGGGCAGTGAAAACAAAAGCTACCCGTTTATGGATTAACGCCCTCGAAGCATGCCCGGAGAAAACATAAAAGCTAAACGGGGAATCATGCGAGGGAGTAAAAGGGATGAGGAAAAGGGGCTGCATAGACTTTTGTTTCAGCTTGTCTCAGCGCAATATATATCTGGGGTTAGGTTAAGGTTAAGGATTATCAGGAAAATCTTTGCTGGTTTTAGTTTTGTGGGGGAATTTCATAATAATTATATTCCTAATAGTCAATTAAATTTCGTGGCTTTTTCCTTATTGAATTAAATTATAAATGTCCTCAAATAGGCTCAAATAATCTAGTTTTGAAAATATTTAAAACTCGGGAGGATAATTCATAAAATAATGGGAAAGATATACTCCATTCATCATCCATACCTTTCCTACTTTTCCTAAAATATCCTTCAGGTCACTACTCTTGTTTTTTTCCGTCGCCTACTTCGTACCTCATGTCATTAATATCACCCTAACAGATTTATTGGTGATCAACAAGGTAATGATCATTTGACCATTTAAAATCACCAATGTATGTTGTTACTCCACTTTTGGCGAGACTAAAACTCTGCCTTCCTACACTCCCTACTCATGATAAAATCGTAAGTGAATTTTCGATGGGAATAACTGCATTCTTCAAGAAATGTTTTTCTTCAAAATTTTGTATAGAGCAGTAAATCGATGGGCTCATATATGTGTGTAGTAAATATATTCTGCAAAAAATAATATATTTTGGATTAAAATCTCTGCTCACTCTAAAACTGCGTGTTGATATTCCAATATATTTTTCTTTGAAATCCATAGCATTGCTTGGTGATCGATAGTTTACCCTAAACTTTAAGTCATGGTCAGCAATTCGTCTGCATTAAGCAATCGTGGCCAGGACCACCCGGATAATGCATGTAAAACTCCGTATTTTTTGCAATGTTGGACCTGTAGTAGAGTATTTTGTAAAATATACTCTATATATTGTTTGAAGGCAACACAAATACAGATCTTGTAGCATAGAGCGCATCTTCACCATATTTAGTATATAAAAAATTGGCCTTTCATCGGGATACGGCCCGCCCGCAGGTATTCACACAGGCGCCATGCCGCTGGCTCGTGAGTGAAGAGCCCTTCACTGAAAAATGAGTTGTGAGCACGAAATTTTGGAAGTTAATTATACCGCTCTTAGAATATAAGGGCACAAGAAAGGTTTTCCTAATTCATTTGTAATGATACTACACCGTCCTACCATATTTGAACGATATCAGGACGGGGACACTTCATGAATGTTCCTTGTTAGTTAAAGGAGTGCATATTTAGGTTTTTCACGTGACGTTATTCATCTCATTTTATTTCGCTCCGCATTACTCAAAGGGTCCGAAAACGTAACGGGACCGAAGAACTCGTACGTATAAGAGAAGAGTGTTTGTGTTCCGATGCGATGTCTAAATTCATCGGAATGAGGAAAGTATGAGCTCCAGGGACTATAGAGGGTGGGGGACAAGAGTTACCGTGGCGATAAGAGTGTTACAACGTGGGCTGAGAAATATTTCGATGCACGAGGTGAAAAGGGTTTAAAAAAAATGAAGAATGGCGATGGATAATCTGGTGGGCCGTGAGCAAAAAGTGGGATAACGCAGGCGAGGAAAAAAACGTAGGTGCGCAGTGAATGTATTGGGGTACAAAATTTGGGCCGGCGGCAAAAGAGATTATTGGCGAATTTTATCACCGCTCGAATTCATCGGGCGAGGATAGAAAAAATTGCTTGCGTTCCTAATGGAGATTTCGCTATAAAGCGTGTATAACTATAAAAAATATGTTTCCTCTTCACGGGTATAATGAGGTAAAAATTTTAACCACTTCTTTTTCGTTAGTGGAACGAATGATTTTCAAATGAGATTCGGATTAATGGAAGTGTACACGGATATTAATGACCAGTTTACGTTTTTGGGTAATGAAGCTATTTGTAATGATTGCAAATAGAGATTTTGGGGGTTATAACACGGTACCTATTATAATGGGTGATGAGCACTAATTATAAGCATGCAAATTAAGTAGCGAAACTGAATCTAGCTATCAGCATTCCTTACGGTACATAACTGGCTTATCACAAGTCTTATGAAATATATGTTTCATGTAAAATATATGTATATACGAAAAGTTCAAAACTACCAATGACGTCTTTCATTCATCGCTGTTTCTCTAAAATCGCCTGATTTATATATTTTTGTATTGTTACAATGTAAAGTGTAAGATACAAAGTAAATGCAAGACTCACATTGCTTTGCCTCCTGCTTGTTGATGAAACGTAGTATGTTTTTCAGTTTGAAAAGCAAAAAAATCAATGCCTGATGGTAGGAGGTAAATTTTTAGCGTTGCAGATTGTTCGATTACGATTTTCTAATTCATGTATGGTGGTTGAATTATTTGTGACCATTCTGCTTCTATTGTAAAAAAAACCAACGCCTGCATTAACCTCTATAGGCTATTTTAGTTTGTGAGAGTAACTGCAAGAGTAAATAATAGTGAAAACTAACAATAAGAAAAGCCAAGAGTAACTGCACAAGGTTTTACTAATGAAACTGCGAAAATATTTATAGGTTTATTTTACATGCTATGTGCGGACTCAAGAATCAGTAATACTATTTTAGGTTCAACAGATTCAGGCTTCAATTGGTGGAAGTTAGACATATTTAAGTAAATGAAAGGTCGTAGCACTTTTCCACAAGAATTTTTAATTCGTACAACGCGTTTCAGCTCACTGAGCCATCATCTGGTACAAGACGCTTGAACACATGTGAAGATCCCTTTTATACCCTTGAGAGAGGAGAGTATTGTTACTTGACTTTCCTATGTGCACATTTTCATTACCCCCTTTTCATTTTTATTTATATGTAGAGGATATGTTCATATGCATGTAATTATTGGAATTTTAGATTCTGAATTTCGATAATCTCTAAAAGTTAAAAACTCAAAGTTTATGGGAATTAATTATTAGCAATTTACCGTTTTACCTTGGGTTTTTCAAAACAGTCTCATTATTTACTGCACCACTTGCTTTGTTTCTAAAAGTCAATCTATGGTACTTAAAAGATGTATACCTACTATCTTTGGAGCATTGAGTAGTAGATATTCTGTGTCGACTAAAGGAAGTAAATTACTAGTGAAGTGTATTATAATGCATATTATGAGTGTTTGTCGTAAGAACATTCTGGATTTATGGAGAATATATGGTAATTGACCTATGGAAGCCGTCGTAGTCATCATAATTGGGTCTTGAATATGTAGCTGTAATAATTATACTTTAATATAATATTTGCTATAAATGTTTTCTAAAAAATACAATTTAAAAAAATGGAATGAACTATTAAAAATATATTAATGGAAGCATGTTGAAGTAAGTTATTATTATTATAGGCAAAATCAAACTTTCGAAGTATCGTTTACAGATTTTTTTAACTATTTTCGTAAATGTTTAAATTTGGTATAATTTTCTACGCTAAAGGATAATGTAATGGAAACGTTTAAAAAAACCTCAACAGTGTCTGTTCAATATTTTTCTTCTACATAGCTATCAGATTTAAGGATACATTGTTTTCCAAAAAAGAAAAGTATCACGGGATTCTATTCGTTCAGAATTAAAACTTGTTCAGGATTTATAGGGCACCAGGTATATTTGAAACTCCACTGATAATTCGGTAGCAAAAAGAGGAATGTCGGAGTGATTGTGGCTGCCAGTGCGGTGCGAATTACTAAAATTTACTCCGTCCTAAATCACTCCCTCTCCTCCACCAAAGTGTCAGCCTCCCGAAACACCACATTTGTCCACGCGAACCCGCAATCAAATCACCAATGGGTGGTGCTATTCCCCGTCGTGGTTTGCGGGGAAGGAGTTGGCTGGTGTTGGTTGGAAATGGGGGGCGAAATTTGATTACGGGCACATAAAGTAAACATCCCTCAATAATGAAAATAAATCCATCTAATTTTTCATGCGGTTATGGAGTGCCGTGTGCGTATAAAAACCTAATGCACCACCCGGCAGTGGGTACATTTATTAGCTGGAGACTTTTACTCGGGGAGTGGGGGTAGCGAGGGTGGCTGAAGGAGTGGGTGCCGCAGAACCGAATACACGTACGTATTGGTCGGCTCCACCCCCGCCTCCCGCACCCACACCCTCCCTTCACACGCCTCCCAAAACCCTCCTCCCCACCCTCCCGATCCTCACCCATAATCTTCCTCCACAGCCGTCGGCATGGAGACTCCTCCACTCCTCCGCACACTATAGTGCTGCTATGTGTTGCTTCTCCCCACCTTTTTCTCCGAACCCCACCCCCGCCTTATTCCACTTCCCCTCTCTCGTGGGTGCCATCTATGAATAATTCAAGGGACCACCGTAGCACGCGTCCCTCTGTTCCCTTCGGCCACCACCGACTCCCAAGGGAGCTGCGATCCTAAATCTCCAGTTCTGGAGCGGCGGGCGTGTATAGGGTGGGGGAGGGAGACGCGGTAGTCGTGGACGTCCCAGCGAGGGAGGCGACCATAGTTTGAGTGGAGTGGTCGGAGGGGATCTTTGCGGAGGGTGAGAGTTGGAGGTGGATATTACTATATGGAGTGGAGGGTACGTGCACGGAGGTAAAGGACCTCTCCTCGTCCATTCCAATGCAAGGCCCTTCCATGACGTATATCCGAATGATTTCAGACGAATTAGGATCATGTGGTTCTTACTTTTCAACTGCACGTTGGGTTTATTTTTCTAATACTTGAGTTGAGTTCATTGATTTCCTATCAGTGTAATATTTGAGCGGCTTTAGGGATAAACGTAGTTTTTAGTGAGAAGTATGGATGAAAGAGAAAGATGTACTTATTGCTCACGATATTATTTTTTGTTCGCTCACACCATATAATATAGCTATGATGTAATCAGTTCTGTGCATTTATTCTTCTGAAAGCATAGAGATATGTTGAAAAATACCTGAATCGGCTATTTTCTCACTCAAAAATTATCTTAGGCATTACAATTCATCTATCGTGTGATTTCCTTATCGTTAACAAATTTTTCATTTTGAGCTCTAAGACGTCTAAAAGTCGTTTGAAGAGACCACATGATCGATCTTAAGTAGTCTTTGCAGAGGATATGAGATGGCGGTGACTATTATATAGGGATGGATTTAGGGTCTTGGGAGGTGAAGGAACTCTCCCTCGCCCCACCAGGGTATGTGTCCCCTTCCTACCCCTACTCCTAATATCCTCTCACCTCATCGGCTAAAGGTGTGTTGGTATGGAAGGTGGGCGGGTGTGGGAACGGGAGTTGTTGGGTAGGTATCTTCCGTATGTGTGTGAGGGTAGAAAAGGAATGGAGCAGGGCGATGAAAGAAGGGAAGAGGAAGTCCTGAGGGAGGCGGAAAATCCTATTTAAAGAGGAAGTTCTATCGCAGCGAGCGCACACAAAGGGATTAAAGCATGTACCTGTGATTTAGAATATATTCTTTCCATTTTATGATTCTGAGATGTGCGCAAATCCATTTATGTTTGTGAAGCAAAAGTGCGGCCGAGCTCTTGGAAGAGTTTGAGGCTACATAGGTAAATGCCCCATATTTACTGAATTACCTACATTTCCCTACGTTGAAAATTATGATGAATATGTTGTTTGCTATCGTTTGAAGTATTAGGGAAATGGCACAATTAAATAAAAGTGGAGTACAAGATTACCCATCTTTATTTTTGCTCCATTATATTGTGCAAGGTTGTGTTAGATTAACCAATTCCGTTCCAATGGAGTTCTTTCTGCGCATGTTGAAAAAAAATATATGCGCAGTAAAATTTAAAAGGATTTAGTACCTCGATATTTATGTTGGTGCTATCACATATAACACATATATGAACACACACACACATCTGTCCAAAACTATCTCGATGAACTTGCGTGGTTAGATAATAAGTATTTTTCAGATGTAATGATTTTTTGCTCAATCCGGTGATTTAGTATTGTTGTTAAGTGTGTGTTAAAAAGATTTAAATAATTTGACCAACCAGTTAATGCCTTGCGGCAACATATGTTACCAGCTGGTAGTGCAACACTTAACGTATTTTTTGCTATGCATCGTAATTTATTTGGGTTTCTACGAGCTTGAAATTAATAAGCATGCTTTCAAATAAATTTTTCCGAAAATTTTGCTTTCGTAAAGCACTGCATGCTGTTCCTCGAATAAAATTAAAAATTTCAATAAAAATAATTTCCATAATTTCGCTATGGATGTTAAAGAAATGCAAATATTTACCACTGGATAATAACTCCTATAGTGTAGATTTTATTTTACATTTAATACTATTTGAAATTGCCAAACATTACTCTAAAGGTCATTGAAAATCTCAATTTAGAGGTACCTAAAACAAAAGAATCATCTGTGTTGTTAAAGTGTAGCCGAAAGGAGAACTGTTTAGAGAGCTGCGTCTAATAATTCTTGGAATCTGTGTTTATAGTAGTTTATAATTTTTCTTTTCATTATATTCTGTTTATTGCTTTTGCTTTTAACATTTAAATGTAAGCAGATCTTCGATATTTTACTTTTTTCTCAATTTTAAACTTACGTAAATGTCATCCCTTATCTCATCATCCCTTAGTTTGTATATTGCAAAATGCATTTATTTATTTTCTCCTTTTGAATTGGTTGTTTCCATTGATATATACTGTTTAATTTCACTAATAATTTATTTCCGAAATACTCATCATGCTTACGGTAATATATATCAGGCATATTTATGGGACAATAAGGCACTTGTACAAATAGGGCGGTGATTTTCAATGCAAACATTTCATATTTTATTACTTCGTAGTATAAAATGTCTATCACTTAATACTTACGGCGAGTTTTAAGGATTTACACCTCAAAATAGCACAAGATTTAAAACACTTCTCGTGACTCAGAATTAGCGATGCTTCTGTTTCAATTTATGCTCTGAATTAGGGCAATGAAATGAAGCCCACTTTCCTTGTAATGTCACCTAGTTTTATAAAAACTAATTTAGTACATGGCATGGAAATAAAATGTACCTCCTCAGACAGATGTGTAAATTTTGTAGCGGATTTCGTATCCAATAAAATGTTTGGAAAAAGCGGAACTGCCTCTAGTCCGCAAGGCCTCAACTCTTAGAAGATCCTATGACGAGCGAAGAGGGACACAAAGGGATGGAATGAAGGGAAAAAACCGTTTCATGAATACCTTCCAGAATGGGATATGCATAGCATGCGCGAACATGCGGGCGACGGTATGAGAGGAAGGGACACGGGAGGAAAGGAGTCTTGATTATGAAACAGAAACGCTGCTGCGACGACTTTTTTTTTAAACCGAGGCTGCGCTTATCACGAGGGAGCACACGGGAAGGAATTTCAGAGTGAGAGGGTGGGTGGTTGAGTCGGTGGGTGGAGGAGATCGGGGGTGGGGAGAGGCGTAAAGTGGGAAGGGGTGGAGGGTGTGGGTGGAGTGGGACCCGGGGCCGCAAGTTTTGAGACAGCCAGGGCCGTAGGAGAGGGGACAGGCGATTCTCTGAGCCCGTCGGTCGAGGCCAGGATTTAAAATGAGCGGCTCGCAATCGGCAGGAATCTCTTTCCGTCCGTGTGTCCTCGAGTTCATTCTCTCTACGTTTCTCAGGTTTAATTTGCCGGTAGGAGACAGCTTTATCTCTTGTCAGGCTGAGCGAGATGTAGCTACCGGCTGTCTGCATCTCATCAGAAAAATAGTGTGGAGTATCGTGATGTGATAATAGAATCTCAGTTGGTTTTCATGACGATATGGGCGAGGAGTGGACGTTGTATCTTGGAATCGAGAAAGTTAGAGGAATCTCCTTTTTTACTTTGATAAATCATGAACAGGTAAACTTTTTTTCCGGAAAATTCAAAGGAGTTTGAAAAATGAAAATTTAGGCTCCTTTCATGTGAGTAAGTTTGTGTTCCTTGCTGTGCTTTACTCTGGGGCACCTATGATGGCTTAAGGAGAAGATGGTGTGTGGTGTGCCTAAGTCTCATTGTACTTGTGTGAAACTTCATTGGCTTCGTCAGAAATACCATTTCGTGCCATCACAAACCGATTGGATATTTTCTCTCAAATTGAAAATTTTAAGGGTGGCCTTTAAATCATCCCGTAGAAATTTTTTCTGGATCAATTTCAAATTTTAAGCTATGAATTTTTCCACCTTGTGTATTTATCGAGATGTTCTTACCCATATGCACACCTGGGTATGCACAGAGTTAAAACAGGAATTAGAATAATTCTGGAGTGCAAAGTGAAGATATGATATAATTAAAAAATAGACATGGGCATTTATTTTAAGAAAGGTGAATTGAATAACTCTTGCAAAACATATCATGGCAAGAGGATCGTAAAAAACCTTATAGTTCTAGGTAAATGTTGTAGAAAAATATTGCAACAAACCATTGCTTCCTAACTGTATTATTTGAAAATGGGTAATGTAGAGAAATATAACAAGTTACGTATAAAAATCTAGAAGTTTATTGATTATGAAAATTCACAATCATATAAGTGAGAAAATAATTCATCAATTTAAATAATCCGTTTATCTTGTAGAGTATCTTTTTTTCAATTTACCGCGATTTGTGCACCCGGGTGTACACGTATGTGTTCATAAAAATTAGTTTCTCCTTGCACGGAATGTCTTGGTGAAAATGCCGTCTTCTATTCTACACTTTCCAGATTCTTTTTGAAAATCATAATTATTCTAATTTTAGGCATTCGTGCAGAGCAGTGTTATTTGAAATTTAAATTGACTCAATTTGCGCCGAACTTAACCGACCCTCGGCCGAAAATTAGGTAAATTTTGTTATCATTCTTTTTGCGGTGGCTCTCCTTTTCCTTTCCACTTGCCTACGTCATCATGGTGGTTGTTTACTTTTGCTCTCTTTCTCCTCTGATTTGGAGTCAACCAGCCGTATGGTGGTTTGGGAGAGAGGCGAAGCTGAATCATCTCATTCATGGAATGGTATTGTTATCAACGGATAAAAGTACCCAAAATAGACACGTATTGAAAGATATCACAGATTTTTAATAGCTTTATTGTTGCATATGCAGAGAAATCTATGAGGGAGTGTGTAATTACAGTTATTACCAATAAAATTCATTTTTTAGTGTGATTAGCTTCTAGATTATCTGAATATTGAAGTATGTGATGGACACCTATTTGGAGCTTGTGGTATTAACATGCACAAGCTAGTAACACATTCACATGAGAATAATAGCATAACGATAGTCTATAAAAAGTGTCGCATAGCTATCCTTCAACATTTGATACATTATTATGAATGTGCCGCCTACATTATCAAACATACCTTCACCTAGGAATAAAAATAACTTTTTCGAATGATATAGTCGCAAAAAAGAAATAGACAGAGTGCTGTCCATCATTACCAAACGTCATTCTGGTGATAAAGATAAAACCCGTTATCTATCAATATACGATCATTTCTTAGTAATAACACGGAATAAAATAAGTTATTTTACTTGAAAAAAAAATCAATAGCATGCATTTACTTTCGAAGAATAGCAATTGAAATAGCCGAAGCATGAGCTTTCAAAAACACAGTAGAATATTAAATGCAGCCATACAAGGCACAAGGTCTCCGATACAAGGTTTTCCCTCCAATTAATTGGTTAAGTAAATTTATGTGACAATAAGTAGCCCATATTGCTTGGGCACCATCAGTTTTAGTACATTTGCGACAAATAAGTTCGTTAAGGTGACACCATTGCTTTTAATGAACATGCTGAATTTATTATTCCGCAGACTGTTTCTACTGAAATACCATAAATTCTCTTTGCTTTCGAACTTAGACACGTTTGATCTACCTTATTCATGATTCAGAGATGAGATTTAATCATTATTGTTCATGACTAGTGTATAACTGGAATTATTGAGAGCTTATGATCTTTGAGATTCTAGGTAAATGATTCTCTGTTCGGTACTATATTTTTTTCTAGATTTTGAATTACTTAACTTTTCATGGTTTTTTTTGTTACCGCTTCATTGACCGCAAAAATTTTATTTTTTATATAGGCACCCAAAAATCTCAGCTTCTAAGCTCAATTCTTCGTGGAAACCTGATTTTTCATGGAGAGGGAGCAAGGTGGAGGAAGGGATCCGTCAAGCCTTTGTAACCGTGTGTGGATCAAGGTAAATAGAATATTTCTCTTTTAAAATTGTGCGCCAGAGAACTTAAGTGGTGTCCCAAAATTTATTGTGCCTTGATGAAATGCTCATAAATCCAAGAGTATGCATTTGAACCTTTGAGACTGGAACTGAGTTTAGTTATTTTTATTAATTAATGCATAAGTCATTTTTAGAAGAAAGGGGGATAGCAGGAAAAAGATGCTTGCATGGAAGGTCCATGGAAGGAAACGACAATAATACTTCTCTAAGTGATAGCCAAACTGAAGTCAAAGATGAAGGTCCAATATTATTTTATTTATTAGGACAACCATATTTTTTGAACAATTTGAAATTGTTCGAAAGTATATCACTTTTTATCCTCACATTTTGCCTTCAAAAGTTAAATTCAAAAATAACTCTTGTGCAGCCAATCCATGAGATTTTCACAAACATTAAAACAATTTTCGTGTTTCGTGATACTTTTTATGAACCTCATTTAAGGTTGGCCAATGTATTTATTCCAAGGTTGGAATATTGAGCAATCAATACTACTTGTGTTTAAATTACTAAAGTAATCGATGAAAATCTCACTTATGATCTCGGGGCTCTGAATTAAGGACTTAAAAGCGTCGCTGGCACGAATTTCAGTATTTGGAGCGCCAAAGCTCTAAAAATGGTTTATTTAACCAAAGTAATATGTCACCTTGTTAAAAGAAAGCCTCTACAAATGTTAGCTCCCTGGTGTAAAAGCACTCATAGATAGGTAGAGTCAAGTCAAAACTTTGTGGCCCTGTATGAGAACTCCAGTGAGTGGAGAAGAAAGTGACAGTGGTGGGGAAATTTATGGGAGGGGAAGCGCTTTGGCTTGAATTAAAGATACATCTTGAATAGATTTAATTCCCAAGCAAAAGTGGCAATTTAAATCTTTCCTTTCCCTCCCCTTGAAATTTTACTTATTCGAAAAACACTAGCCCAACCAAAAACCGACGTCCGCACAAGAGCCACCAAGTTTTCAAGGTGCTTTACGGTAACCACACGTTTTATTTGTTGACACATTGTAACTATGGTGACGAGAAGAATCATTAAGTGTACTGCTTTTGTAAAGGTTTTCCAAAAAATAAATTCATTTAACTACTATGATTGTTTTCTGTTAGCATTAGAGCGATTTCTTTGGAAATCACTTCATTGAAGGAGAGGGTTGCGCTTACAGGGCACGTAGGTGGCCAGGAAGAACAATGTATTCCATATTTATTTGAGTGTTTTACAACAGTATTATTTAGTTGGTTGCCACCAAATTTCGTCATATAGCTTCCTTAATTTGATAATGGCACAAGAATATGTTTTCATTTCTCATTTGATTATTCATCGAAATATACGTAGGGAAAATTATTTTATCTTCTCTTTGGCATTAGCCAAATTATTTGCAGGTCATGTTAATTGAAATTCTTCCTAGAAAAACCTAGAAATTCTTCAAACTTATTTGTTTTTTATCTATCATTTGCTTTCTCTAGTTATTTGATTTACTATCAATATTTTTGATTTTCATATCAAGGGATTACTCTGCGTAATGAATTACATTAGGAATTGCACTAGGCTTCACCACTATTAATGTCGTTGAGAGAAGGGAAAGATGAGAGAAGTGTGATAGGCACAAGTAGAAAGCTGTCACTAGTCATCTAAGTGAACCACAGCCCACCTCCCTGCCTACCTGTCTGCAAAATCAATTTCATAGTCAATGATTTACTGATACGGTTGATATAGGCCTCTTAAGACGGTTTTCCAAGAGCGCGAAAGCCTTTGAAACAGTCCCTCAGACCCACGCCTTGTTTCTTTCCCATGAGTAGTGGGAGAATCCTATGCGCTCCCCCAAAGCACTTGAAAACGCGATCCGGGGCCCAACCCACTTGGCTAGCGGATGAGAGGCGGGCGGTAAGAGGAGGACGAAATATTTCGGTTATAACCAGAAGGCCCAAGAGGAGAGGAAGAGAAATTAAAAAAAGGGTAAGCTGGAAGATTGAAACAAAAATACTCGTAGAATGAATACGGACGAGGAAATGGAAGAAATTTTGCTGGAGCCTAATGTAAGTGATCTCGGAAAAATAGAGGACGTAAATAGGGACGATTCCCTAGAGTAGTTGAATTGTGCGAGTGTAGAAGACAATCGACGGTAAAAGCACGTTGAACGCCGTGACAAAAGATTTTCGACCGTCTGGGTCCGATTCACCTCTTCAATGGGTATTAATGGCTGGAGGGATTCTCAAGCAGTTGAACGCTCGAATATCTCAATGTATTAGGATAGTTATTGGCATACAACTAGTTGAACTAAACCAACATATAATTGCAATTGCACTGGAGACATCGAAAGCAGCGATTGAGAAATAGATTTGAATAGATCTAGTCCCATGATATCAGTGCATGAATGCTAAGATAGTTTTAATATATATGCATCGGAATTTAAATTCATGATAACTACTATTTCGTTTAGCCGGGATTAGAACCCCAATCTTTCCATTCCCGGTCAGATATACTAAAAGTTACACCACTAACCTATCTTCTTACAAGACTAAATATAATTATGTTTTACACACTGAATTTCATCCTAGTTGGGAGTATCATGGCACTGGTTTATGGAAATACGCACAAAAATACTTGTAACATGCATTACTTCAAATATTCAACAACGCTTTAATTCACTCATTTATTGCTTTCGGATTTTTCCATCGAAATTCATCAAGGATACGGAATGGTGGCTACAAAGCCCAGAGTAGAGATGAATAGGAATTAACAATATAGGTAAGGTAAGAGCAAGAGAAAAAAGAGACTCAAAGAGTTGAGTGAACGAAAGAGATATAGAGAGCAATTGCACCAGGTCCCGACGGCAAAATGAGGAAGTGGAGGAAAAAAGTGAATAGCGCTTTGCGTTTCTCTTCTCTTGCACTCTGGCAGTCCCTCGCTCACAGCGCACAAGGTGGACGTGGTCCCATATTCTTCTCTTCTTTCTCAGTTCTTTTCCGCTCCCCATGCTCCCGACGTGCTCTCTCCGCTCATACTTCTACCTTCTCCACTTCCCTTACTTTTCCCGCGTCCACCCCCCCCCCACGGAAGTTCCCCAAGAGGGCGCAAATGTAGCTCGGATACAAAACAAAAGGAATCCGGAGGACGGATCAAAGCCACTATTTCTCAGCATGCAAATTCATTTTGAGTGCTCTTCTTTCCAGACTCACTCGAACGCTCGTAGTGATCCTCTGGGCAACTACTGTCTTTCTGCGGCAACAGTGGGCATGGGGAGTGGGGGATTGAGTAGGATGAGGGGCCAGGCGAAGTTGGAGTAAGTGGAGGTGGGGGAGCAGGGTCACCACCCATGGGTTTTTGTTTTCCCTCCCTCTACAGAGAGAGAGAGAGAGAGGACGACGCAAAAAAAGACGAGAGATGGATGCAAGACCCACCCACGAATTGAAAAATGCAGGCTCACTTAGTCGGGGAAAGAGATAGGGTTTCATGAACTACTTCCTGTGGCATCTGCTCACTAGACTCGGATAATCCTGAAGCATCTCTGACCACCATGTTTTTGCGAAAGAATGTATTGGTGTGCTATGTAAATTCTTTCACTAGCACAGGATTGAAGGGCCCGTTACACATTTCAAGTCTTAAAATACGAGAAAGACTTTGTGTCACGCTTTAAAATCCAAGACGAAGGATTTATTAGCAGAAGAGTCAAACTGAATGAAGTAAATAATTTATAAATTACCTATAATCAACCCCGATTGTTTATCATAACCTAAATCAATGAAGTAAATTTCTGAAAAATCTATGCTTACTGATTTTGTTATGTTAATTTTTTGGAGAGAGTACCTTTGATAATAGTTTGGAGAGAACCTTAATTTTATTTTTTAATCGCCATTGCGTATTTCATTACTTACTTCGCTAGTTATTGCATAACTTACATTTTTCATGTTTTATATTCCTCACTTCACGATATTACTAATTTTACCACCGGTAATTGCTTTTTTTAATCAACCATAAGAATTTTTTTCCGGTTTATTCATAAACAATGGCGTGCATATTGTTTGATTTTCAATTAAATTTAATTTTCAAAGGCCTTTCAAAAGTTGACCACTAGCTAATTTAAGCCCTTATCATAAGATATTTAAAAAATGAGGTAATACTGAGGTAAATGATTTAAAAGAGGAATATAAGCTTATATTTCTTTTATCTATTATATAATACTGCTATATTTACCGACATGTACATTTTCAGGCAAGTAATCAATGGTTCCCTTTGTTTCCACTTAACTGGCCTACCTCCCTAATCAGTACCCTTGCATTGAGTCAGCAGAAAAGCCATACCGCAGCTTTGATGTAGTAATATAATGCTTTTCCTGAGAATAACTTCACTCGTCATGCATGAGACAACTTTAGCTCAGCTAATCTTCTCTATGTCCTGATCTTCTCTTTTTATCAATTTTATTCTCCATTCCTACGCAATAAATTATCCTCAAATTCCTTCATTTATTCGGATGACTGTGTTTCTTTAATTTTTTTCAATAAGGGAGGAGCCACATTCTCAGTGCATTGTGTCCACTCTTTGCTTCATCGTATGGCTCGGCAGCTTCGGATTGTAGTCAAAGCGAGTGGGATGAAGCTGGCGTCAGTGGCCCCGTGGAACGCGTGGTGTTGGTGAGCGGAGTCTAGGAACGCAGACTTGCAAAAACATACGAATGGTGAGTTCCGATGCGAACGAAAACTCGGTCAATCCTGGCGGCGTGGGGAGGAAGAGTTTGGAGCCAGAGGGCGGACCGTGTAAAGCGCAGTTTACGAGAGGCTAGGCGTTATGGGTGAGTGTATTTCAATGTGTGTGCGTGTATGCATAGAGTAAAGTAATTTGGAGAGGCAGACTTGGCCGTTGGGGGAGGGCGATAGAGAATCTAGTTTTCGATGGCTAGGAGAGGGAAAAACAAACGCTTTTCTAAAGATGAATGAGTAGACGCGATAACAGCTACGTGCCTGCTGTTGTCGGTGTTGGTCCTACTTTGTCGACCGTTCTCTTTAAACTGCGGGTACCTCCGAAATGCATATATATGTACATATATGCATAATTTTTCTTGTCCATTCATATACTTTTTGATAGTTTTCAAGAGATATTTTACGCTTTCCCAAATGCGAGCAAATTTTGCTCTGATTGTAAAAGGATGCATCATCCAGGAAAGCTCTCATGTACTTCATGTTTACCTTATTGTGCCATTAGCCCGAATTTATTTTACTCAATCGTCCATTTTAAAGTGCTCGTTTAAAATAAAACTCAGGCTCCACGGATAATAAAAAACCGACGAAATTTTCCGCGCGGCAATACTCACTATCAAAATATAGATTTTCATATATTTAGCTTACTTTAAGTATGAGGTACAATATCAGCATTTCCTTACATGAAAATTTCAAAATATTTTTTCCATATAGCATACGTAACTTCGAATTCCATGTAATTTTCTACGCCTCGGATTTTGAAATCTAACTTTCAGTAATTTAAAAAATCAATGAATGGATAAAATTGAATTCTAAAAAGGTGTTAGAAATCGAAGATGTCGTCCTCTCTGTAAAAATCAATGCATTGCACCTACCAAATATTTTGTCCGTGACGAGATGAGGAAGACGACCATTTCGCCCTTCTCATAGTTTTTAGCGTGTTTTTCGTCACTCCTTCGGCTGTATTTGCTAAATGCGTACGTTTAAACAATCTTTTATGATTTATTGTTGTTGCCGAATAAACAATGAGTAAAATGATATTAAACCCACCCCATGAAGCTTCGGCAGAATTTCATACAAATAATTCAAGTTCAGCGTTCTATTTTTTTCGCGGCGATAGTAATTATTTTTCCTTCATTTCTTAGACTTATCAGAAACCATGATTGTCTAATTTTCAACCCAATAGGGTTAAATGCTATTAAATATAAGAAAGTACTTAACAAATCACTCTTAGAAACCTTTTTTGATGCCAAGGCTAAACTTTCGGGTTCCTAAGTAACCATCCGCAGTGAAATCCATATTTGCAATAAATATAATTTGATAGCCCAATCTTATTACTACTAGCCTTTAACTCGGTATTCCCTGGATTTGAATTATTTTCCTTCTCCACTTACATTAAATATCCATTGACATGCAAATAACGATAGTAAATTAAGCCGAAGTGATCTCATTTTGGTCTATAGCCTTTCTCTGATAACATTGCTGTAACTCCAGAACTTGGTCATAAGGATCTTGTAAGAAATTTTTTTTCTACTGGCCTTATGTTAGTTTAATTTGGACAGAATTTATTCATTGTTTGTCTTTTATTGAACATTGGTGAAATAATTCTGCCTTTGCGAACGATTATGAAAAGGGAAATGCGAGTAGAAGAATAAAATAAATTCGTACAAGTCGGATTTTCCCACTCTTTTTAATCTGTTCTTACGATGTGCTTAGAATGAATCATAGCTGTAATGAGTGACCATTATAGAATAATCTTTATCAAATTGGGGTGGCATTATGGGCTGATTAAAAATTTTTGCTAGAAAAGTTTTGAGTATAATATTTGAGAAATGATAGGCTTAACACTAACGGATTAGTCGGTAACACTTGAGAGTTGAGCTGTTTTAATCTTATAAGTATTTCCGCGAACTATCGAAGAAACTGGAATTGGCAAAGTAATCATTATTTATTACCACCAAAATAATTTCTCTCCTTTATATTTTATGAAAGAAAATGCTACCTGCTATACTATAAATGCTCCCTGTTCATGCAAGTATTCCCGCTTGAGCCTCATTCCCCCTGACCTCACCCTTCTAACCTTTACATGATATGTGACTTCAATGTGGGGATATCAAAGAAAAAATATGTAAGTGATACGAAGGTGGTTATGTAATTGATGTAAGTACCTAGAATTTATAGGAGTTAGTACATTAAAGAAACGTCAAATGCTTGACTCCTAAACTATGGTTCTATCAACTTATGATCTGACGACGAAAAAAAGCTCCTTGTTTGTATGCAAATATGCAATAGATGTAATGACGATGAGCAAAACCCTACGGACCCCGCTTACCGGATTGATCAGGGAGTGTTCAATTTTACCGCATAAGTGCAACCAATATTTATTCACTCATTTTTTGAACATTTATCATAAATTGAAAGCAAAGTTTAAAACTTTCAAAGATAACGTGCAATAATATTTGTTTAGTCACTTGAAAAATATGAGAAAAGGCCCATCGAACCCAGTTCTCCCGGATGCAGATTCTCAGTGAGATATAGTAAATATTCTGGTGCTCGTTTCCCACGTGTCCGGATACGTATGCTCTCATGCCTGCCTCACTGTGCTTCGTCACCACGAGATCAATGGCATCCTCCGCATGTGTGTCACCCGATACTGTCTGCACACCGCCTTCAGACCCCCTCTCGCTCCGCCGCACTGTCCATCTACTTCCACCCTCGGGCACTCTCCGACCGCGCCACGGCGAAGGGGACACCCGCCGCCCGTGGATTGCAGACCCGGGTCGCGGACTCGCCGCCCCACTGAGTGGGCGAGAGGAAGTGAGAGACATTGGATCACGGAAATTTCGTGTCCCGTCCGAATACGTGTACCGACCCTCGCAATTGGCTCCGGAGCACCCCGGCAGCGTACACAGCTCACTCGTCAGAGTCTGCACTGACGTCATCTCTTCATCAACCTCCCCTTTCTCAGCATCTCTGTTTACCTCCTCTGGTGCCTTGCACACCGAGGTGTCCTGTTTTCGTGACTATAAATTCCTTTTGAGCAATATTAATTTTCTCACTCATCTGATTATAAAATTCATGCGATATTTTTACAAGAAGTAGTTTAATGGTCAGGGTAAAACATGTACCTTAATATTTAATTAAAGAGAAACCTAGGGCATAAATAATACACTTATTTAAACGGGGAGTTTTCTCTACATGTGCAGCATGTATGTGTTTATGTTCATTGACGACAATTGATTTAAAAAAAAAAACTGAAGAAACCTGCTGAAATGCCGGAAAAATTGTCGTCTACGAAGATGAACACACACTCTGCATGTCCAGTAAACAAATCCTCTGAATCTTTACCCCACATCAAAATACTACCCAATGATATCCCTTATTTACCCAAATTTTTGGTTGGTGGACTTCAGTACTTCCAATTTAGAGATCAAAAATTCAACTAATTCAAATGTTATGGAAGAGAGCACAATTTGATATTGTTTAATTGTGTGAGGAGCAGGCAGTGTAACGATTTGGTGCCCATAAGTACGACTATTAAATTTTTCCAGCCGTTGATACAACATTCCTTGGTGTTTAATGTAGAGAATTTCATGATTTTGCTACGTTTCTAGGTCTTCAGACTCCCTTTAAATTTGCCTTGTTGCTTCCTTTCTTTTCAAATCTCTCTTTATTTGAAATATTTAATTTTCACCTAAAGTCTATGAGATCCATTTCCAATATTGAACACATTCGTACAGTGGCGTCAGACTTGGCTTAATTTTGTTTTCCGTCGAATGTGGCGCTTACCAGCGTTTATTTAATTTTTGTTTTGAATAAACTTCAAGGACCCTTCACAACCACATCGTCATCCTCTTCCTCAGACATATTCGTGTTTCACCGTATCCCAGACCCTCCTAGCTGGCACAATTTGCTGATGCCAAAGCACAACGCTTCATCGGTTACAAAGCAATCTCGTAATTGAGACGACAGAGAAGATGATGTGACTGGTAGTATATTCTGCATTCCCTGTGCATGGATATATATGTACAAGCGTCTTTGGAGTGCTGATTACTCTGCATAAAAGGAACTTATTGACTCTCCATTATCAGAAAAAACAACTTAGCCTGCACGGTAAATTACCTGTTGGCAATCTGCCATAGATAATTTACCCTCCGAATCAAAGATTCCTAGATAATCTCGTTAATTAATAAAATGAAAACTGAGCAAATTGATAATAAAACTTCTGCTGGAACTTTTATAATATATTATAAAAAATGAGAGAGAGATGAAAAAACGTTATTGTTGTTATTTTATGCCTGGGAGTATACGGCTAGTTTAAATCCGCAATTTTTTCATCATTGGCAAAAGAATAGATGGTATTGGATTACTCAATACCTATAATGATCTAATATGAAACCTCTATTCGATTACTCACTAAAACTGTATCTTTTTAAAGTTAGTATGAGCATGAGCTCGTTCTTAAAGAAGCCTTCGGCGCGTATCCCAAATTCATGGGTTTATAGTATATCCTTTCTTCTCCACAACCTCCTATAAAACAGAAATTTCTCCTCTTTCCCTTCATACCGGTAGTATTAAAGGGTGGATTTTCTAAGTTTCAAACTCAGAACCGTCTCGTTCACAGAGCATCACACTAATCACGCAGCCACGAATGAATATCTCCCTGAAGTGAATCACCCCTTCACTTAGTATTTTAATACGGAATAATTTTTGTTCTCTAAGGGTAGAGCTCATCTTGAACTAAGCCAAAAGCGCGTTGTTATAACATATTTTGGTCAGGCTGTTTCTTTCCCTGGTCTACCTCTATACGTGACGATTTTTATTTTGACTGATACACGAATATGAAATAGGGAGGATCATAAGAGCAGGCATTTTAGAAGGACTAAGGTGGAGCCTCGTGTAAATACCATAGATTCGGAGCCCCCGGGGTAACTGCGATGAGGAAAGATGAGGGGAGAGGGAGTGGAGATCTCACGTTAAATGGCAAGAGTCCATAACGGTGACTGTTCATTCGAAACGTGATAGGGGAGCTCCAAATAACGCCGGAGATAGGCGGCGGCTGGACACGGGAGGGATAGGTGGAGGCAGGGGTTAGTTAGGTACGAGTCCCACCACGGAGCGGGGTGGGCAAGGGTCGGACGGCGCAGAGGGATACAGATAGGGACTGTGGTGCATCCGTATCTAGCGCCAATGTTGGTCGGCTCCTGGCTCGGCAAACCGAATTCCAAAATCGCCTAAGGGATCGTTCGAATTCAGCTGCTCCGAGGACCACGACGCAGTAGATACCGGTATTATATAATGCGCACGCGGAAGAAATGGGGATGGCAGAATTCGGGGTGAAATTAAAAAGAACAAAAAATAAAATACTTGGGAGCCTCGGATAAAAGCGAAGTCGTACATATCGAGCGTTTTGTGCTGCGCCAAAACCCTCTCTCTAGTTTCAAGTTTCGGCGGCCAATGATCAGGATAGTCAAGTGTGAGAGCATAGGTGGAAATATAAAGTTTGCCTCGCTCACAATCAGGATATGAGGTAGCGCTTTGGTTCGGTGAGAGGGGGTGGGAAGTTGGTGTATGGATGCGAGTATGAGTTGATGGAATGATTGAAGGCAAGGCAAGCGAATGCGAATCTGTGCAAGAATGTTTTTCATCTCGCAGTGAAGTAGGTTGATTGTGTTTCATGCCTCTTCAACGTTTATTCATGGATCAAAAACAAGCATGGAAGGCATAAATCTGCGTCGTCTGTAGTCTGAGTACATCGATAGGAGTGAGTGAAGGTATATATATGTTGAATGGAAAAATGAAATAGTAGAAAGGGCTATTTAGTACTAGAAATTTCAAAATATACTAGAAATTATACGTCAGCAAACATAAAATGTAGACGTGAAAATGTAACAGTAAAACGTAGTAAAATATGAGCAAAACAACAGTAATAGAAGATAAAAAAATACTAGAAAAAGCTTCTGTTGTTTAAATAAAAAAATCAGAAAGATTTCCATATATTAATTATTACATGAAAATCTTTTCCTGTTCGTATGAATAAGCTGTTGCATGTCTTTTTCAGACCAATGGCTAGAGAATAAATGCTTTTTTAGCTGTGGTATATTTTACTTTTCTGTAGGTATATCATTAATGCATATATTTTTCTGCTACTGAAGGACAGAAGTATCGTTGCCATTAGAATTTAGAAATTGACGTTTGTGTTGCTAATTTTCTAAATGACATCCTGTCCATCCCGTACCAAATATCTTTATTGCCGACAACTTCATTTCATCCACTTTACTTAGAATTTATAGCGAAAATCAATGTGAGCTCATGGTTAGTGGAGAAATGTCAACTCTGATAGGAATTAATTCAGCAAAAAATATATTTCGAAAGGGTATGTTTGATGTATGTTGCTGTCTGAACAATTAGTCTTTTCGACTTTAATAATGAATATCACTGTAGCCAACTGAACTGTATCAGTTCTATGAACGGGAGTTCTTAATTATTCAATGTATATGTTGGTATATATATTTAGCTGTTAAAAATTTAATTTCATTGAGCCTGCTAAAATTTACGGGACTCATTTGTTTATTACATAATTGTTAGAACAGATTTGTTTGACAAACGTGTTATCCTTTTATGATAATTTTTGTGAAAGTTTAATCATTTGATTTATTTTCGACAGAATGACGTACAATGAAACCAAGATACTTTTACTCCTCATAAGGAATTTTATTGACGAATTAAATCGACGTGGTAAAATAATTTTAATTCAACTTTTTTAGACGTTCCATGAGAATAGCCAGCAATAGGGCATATTATAATGTTTCGGCTTTCTTCCCTTCGGCTTTCTTTCGGTTACAGGACTTTATTTTCCTGATTGGTTGACTATATTTTATCTCTAACCATAAGGTGTGGAATCGTAGTATCGTTCTTTTTTGCGTCACTTTTTACGTCTTAAATTCCTATGAGACGTAATAAAGAGTGTATAAAAAGTTCCTCAACTACCAGCCTAGGTAATAAATATTTCCATCAAGTCATTTCCTTGGGTTTTCATCTAGTTGGAATAAGAACAGAAAGAAAACTGGATACTTTTACCCCTTGCTACATTAATTACATTATTATTACCCTATTTATTCATTATTACGTTATTAATATTATTATTATTTACAGTCCTGATGATGAACGCCGAGACGGAGCTTGAAATGTTGGTCGTTATGAAAGAATTAACCCGGTGGAAATCCCTTGAACAGTTTATCCACAAGAAAATAAAAGTTAACAATGCCGCTGAAAATTATTTTGAATTTATTTTTCCATCATCATTTTGAAAAGAGTGTTTTTGTTGCACACAGCATTGTGATTCACAAAGCGCGCCCAATGCAGTAGAGAGGTTGATATATTTGGTTAGCTAGGCAATAAGGGCTTGTTTTCATACCAAACAAAAGCGAACCGCACTCAATTCTGGTGTAGCCGGGAGTCGCTGCCACGCGAAGGTCGTGCGGGGATCGTATAAAAAGATTACTGCGCGGGAAAATAATTATTTTTAGCCGTAAGCGAGGGAGGGGTGGGGAGAAAGAGGAGGCATGGCAAAATCGAATTAGAGAAAATCCCTTTCAAACACGACAGAGGAGCGAATCCTAACCACGGAATACTCTTAAGGCCATATTTTTCACTTGACTTAATCCTTTTTTAACCCTCTCATGAAAATTGATTCCATCTCTCCACCCCTCCCTTCTTCCCTTCTACTCCTCCCCGAAAATTCAAACAGCAGCGTAGCGTTCAAACTGCCACCAAAAGCGGACTGTGTCAACAAAACCTCCTTCCCCGGAGATTCTTGTTAGCGTCTCCCCCGGGCATTATTTATTCCCATCGTCTCCCGTGTCGAAAATGCCAATGAGAAGGCCTGGGTTTTCGCAGCGCTGCCGCCGACGGGAAAGCCTTCCCCCCCGTTCCACCCCTGCTCCGCACTTCCCATCTCTCCGTATGCATGCATACGTGTTGTGTTTGTTGTGGGAGATTATATGAAAACAAAAGAAGGCATGGTCGGTCGGTTGACTTCTGCCTCCACCTTGCTGAAAACTCTACCACCGTGCAGCTTCCTTTAGAATCGGTTTGAAGGACGCTTTAGTGGTGTACGCGAAGTGAGGGCCGGTTGTTGATGGTTTGTCCTTTCATGTTCCTTGTCGTAGATAGTAGACGTGATTATTACTTGTTTTATTGCCGAGAAAAAATATCCTTCTCTCGGCGATGAAAAGAAAGTGAGACCAGGAATATGGCATTTGTTAATCGATCTCTGTGATGGACTTACTGCTCATGGCCAGTTTCTTTTCTTGCCTATTTTAATTTTTTTCTGATTTTTTGTGAACACTCGGTTATTGGGTAATTTAGCACCATTTCCTTCAATATTTCTTTCGCTATTGATTATTAAAGGTTTGAGGACCCTTCCAACTTCCTTTGAAACTATTAATGTGTTGTTTTGGTACGTGATAGTTACCGTGCTGCTATTATATTTCAATTATGATTACTCTGTGACCAAATTTTGTACCAATTCAGTTTTGCTTGGTGAATTGGTGAAATTTGCATTGATTGTATGATTTAAAACTTATATTGCTTACCTACCAGTATTTGTTCCCACCTCTTAGTATTAGTGAAGATTCCACATGCTTAAAATTTGTGATCCTAAATTAAAGTATAACGGTACTTATAATAGGTAAATGATTTTTTTCGAATTACTGAGCTTATCATTATTTTTGTCTTTTTTATTCAAATTTGTTCAATATTAAAAATCATAGGCTCAAAGAACCATGTTGCCTTATAGGTAGTGTTTATTGGGATACGCTCTCCGATCTTCGATTTTTAAGCCATTAGGAATATAATAAAAATAGAACCTAAATATACAGCTAAATCAATTTGTTTCGGCTCATTAAATTTTGAAACTAATGTCTTCAGCTACCAAAACCTATTTAATTGGCATCATATAGGTCGTTTTCGTCCTCAAGCAGCGAGAACAGAACATGATGTGAAAAATATTTGGGTCATATATGGGATTGATTTTTCTGTATTTATCATAGATATCATAAAGCTTTTAAAATATTTATAGTTAGTTGTCAACTTACGATTATAGTGGCTATTAATTTATTTCCATAAATTAGGAAATGATTTAGCTATTCTTGCTGAAATTTTGATGTGAATTGATGGCATGTAATGAAAATATTGTAATTTTTATAGAGAAAAATATTTCATTGTTTGACAGATATGAATAATTAACTTAATCTTGCTTAGCAACTATCATGAAATAGCCAAAAATATCCCGTTGTCCTTGTGCTTCGTGTTTTGTCAATATGCCCGTTTGGTGCATGGTAATGAAAAATTTCATTGTTCTTCCGGAATGGCAGACGTGATAAAAAAGAGGAAAGGAATGAAGGTGGATGGCACTCGATATCTCTTCCCGTTCCCATCAATCTGACCAAATCCTCTTCTTCCTCTTTCCCAATGGCCACACGGGGTCAAGCTAATTGCTTGGGCCTTCATCCGATCGGTTATCTTTTCCTATCTCGCCAAACACTTAAGCTGAAGTGGATACTCGTGCGTCGACCGCAGTCGCTTCGGAAGTGTAGAGAAAGGGATTCGCCAACGCGTGAACTCACGCTCTGACTGGGCGTTTTTCAAGCGATGGGAGATCGTTGGCGCAACCGTTTAGCATGTCTAAGGGAAATTCGTCGTTCGCTGAGCCCAGTCCTACCCCATCGCCAACTAGCGCGTAGCCAATTTTCCATCACCTTTCCTTCCAAAGCGAGCCATCGATCACCCAATAGTACCCATTACCCGTGGTACTCTAGAAGCAAAGTTTATGTCTGATAGTATGTTCTTTACTGAGGAGGATATAAGTTTTTGATTGGTCTAAGGCTACAACTCTCCTGCTAAAAACACGATTACCCATCTATTTCTATCACCTTTGTTTGAGAAGCAATGATGATGAAAAAGTTTTTTTATGCATTTGGCAAGTCATTAATACCCATTAGTGCTATCAGTTTTTCAGGCCAGCGTAACACTTAAATTCATAGCCTTTATTAGGTGCGTTGTGAAAAAAACCGGTCAGGTTTCACAGAAATCTCAGGTTAGACCGTAGTAACATTTATGTATAGTAATTCATTGCATGTAACTTATCATTATCAAACCAGCAAGTGAAATTTCTCTCATGTTGATATTAGGAAAATTTCCGATATAATAAAGAGCTTATTGTCGAAAGTGTAATTTACTCTTTATCCATATTTCCCTTTGGAGGACTGAAAATGCATATTTGTATTATAATCATACTTTTGAAAGCGAGGCATATGAAAATATTTGTATTATTATTTCGGTTTTAAATGAGGTAGACGTTAAATTTTTTTGAGAAGCTAAAAAATACCGACATTTCGAAAAACATTGATATTTTTATTTTTAATGCATTAACAATCTGCAATAAAACGAGGAGGTCATTGTTATATATTTTGCTGCTAACGAAATTTGGATGAAGAAATGATATTTCCAACCTGATATTTCACAAGTCATCAAAAATTACGTCTAGGAAATATATTTCTGTATACGAAAATGTTCATTTGGATTTGGAAAATATCATTACTCATCTTATCAAAAATATTCGGGGCTTGTTATAGGGATATGCATTTTTTACATCCATGTATAGGTAAATGTTTGTGAATACCTAACGTAAAAATATTTAAGGACAGATTATGAAATCTGCTAATCGAAATTTTTGAAAACCTGAAGCAATTCTCTGGTGTCGTGATCATAATACCAATTAGGTAACCATTGTATATTATTTTGCCCTAAGGACTTTACCCATACTCCTAGTCCAGCAGAAAAAATATTAAACTATAGTTTTTTTAATATGTCAGAAAATAAATGAGGCTCAGTGTATTAATAAAATATGAGCGTGTAACTGCGGTGTAGAGGAATTGGCGGGATATATTCACATGCGATCGTATATTGCTAAAATGTGTGTCGGTAGATATCTCTAATGCACGATTCTGTGCAACCACATATGTCCCCATTCCACTGGCCAGAAGCGATCTAGGAAACGGAGTGTCCTCACGACTGAGTGGTACTGCAAGAGGACTTCAACGGCAGGAAATGAGATGCTGGGCGGTGAGCAAGGGTCACTGTTGATGCAAGCGGTAGTGAGACAACTGGCGAGCAGGACATTTGAGAGGTAAATGCAGTGTGCTGGTCGGTTGGAATAATCGAAAACTTTTGAAAATGGGGAGCGAACAGTGAACACCTCACTAAATAATGCGGAATTGGAGGGATAACCCGTATGCTGCCTGAGAATTTTAATCAAAAACAGCTAACCATTTTTTATCATTCCCCATTTAAATATATCAACTCATTGATGGTATAAAAGAACATTGTTTAAAATGATAACAGATGTTTGTTGCATAGAATTTAGAGTTTTAGAATTATTCTCCCATTCCTTGTATTAATTATTCAATAACATAAAAAGTTTTGGTTTGAACCACTGCAGTATTGAAAGTCAATCTTACTTTGAAATTAAAATAATCTTCAATACCTAGTGGTAAAAATGATAGACAAGGCAGTTTTAGTAATCATGGTCGGAGAATAGGTCACATGATTGAATACTAATTCTATCAGTGCGCGGTAAATTTAAATTTGGCAATTATTGGGTCGTTGAATTTGCTTAGCAGGTCTTTAAGCACTACTTCCTCTTCCCGTGCATTCCTATGGCAGTATGCCTGATTTATGTTAAGCCTGTTCACAAAAATTATTAATTCGAGTATCTGGAGTCAAAATTCATTTAAAGAATTTATTAGCAAATTTTATCTGCATGTCGTTTGTTTTGACTTGAGCACGCGCTTGTTACGTTATGGAACTCTGTCAATTATAGCTTTTTGATTGGTTAAGGGATATGGCTTCATTTTCCATAATTTGAAATGTAGGCTCATATAATTATGTATTTCGGTTTTAAAATTTGGGTAATTAATATGTTTAAATTAATTATTTTTTCATTCTAGTTAATAAATGTCAATCATAAATAGTTGTTGATGTTAATTTATTTTTACCTAGCTGCGAATTTTTATCATGGCATTAAATCCAACGCCCGTCTTCTCGACTAAAACCAGGGCAGCTCGTGGATGTCACAGATAGCTAATCTCCCGTGGGAAGCTGCGTAGGCATCTTCTCACGAAGCAGAGAAGAGCTTATCTCCAACAAGCTTCCCACTCTAATTGAACTCCTGAAATTGAACCTCTCATTGGATACGTGACAACCGGCCGCCCTTTTCTCGTCGTATCCTTGACCTATGAAAATCCGTCCTCAAATAGACTTGGTTAATATAGAATGGATCGACTCGGTAGGAAATACGGAAATCCTAAGAATTGGGGGGGGAGGGGGGAATAAGAGTCCATTGTAAGCCATGAGATGAAACGACTTAATAGGCTGCAGCATAAGACACAATAGGCGGGGCTCGGGTTGGCGTGGTGGCTAAAGTGTTGGCATCCCACCCTTTGGGCTCGGGTTCCTATCCCGGCGATAGCTGGGATTTTTCAGAGACTGCCCGATCTCTGCTTGAGAGCTTTGTGGGGGGCACTTCAAGTACAGAACTCCGTCCGTCGGATGGGACGTTTAGCCGTGGTCCCCTTGGCGCATTTCGTTTACAACAGGCTGGTGCAGACGCCTGGTTTCTCTCTGCCCTTCTTTCCCTGCCCTCCTCTACTGCACAAATGACCTTAGCTGTCGGTCGCCTTCTCCTAATATCATACTGTATTGATCTAATGAAGGCAATACTTGGAAGACAAGTGGACGAAAACACCGAAATTTATGTAAATATGCGCTGTGACGGGCAAAAATATTTACTGCTGAGAGTTAACAGGAAAAGTTAGAAAATAATTAATGTATTTTTAAAATTTCGATCATAGAAGCATTAAACTGGGTATCCACTCTTTATACAAATAAGATAATATAGAAGCATAACGAGATTTTTAACTAAGTAAGTGGTCTAATATTTAATATTATCTTCCAGTGCCATGAGTTCTCCGCACAACTGCGAGAGGAATGGGGTAGAAATTGAATCGTAGATGTGTTACAGATAATTTTCTTAACTTGATATCTCCAAAATTCCTTCTTAAAGAAAATTCTACTCTGTCCTCCCCGAACTCAACATATCAAAGTGCCAAAAACTTGCGTCCAAGCTATATTTCACGGTACTTTACCGGCATTATCGACTAGTTGGAGAAGAGTGATCATCCAATTACTCACAGATTCTAATCTACATCAACATAATACCCTGCGAGCCACCTCTAGGGTGTTTGGCAGGGGGTGATCAATCACCAGCATGCAGCATATGATGCAATGATACGGATTAATGGACATTAAATACACTTTTCACCTTTCCACACATTTTTGATACCTTCTCTGGGACAGATTTAGAGCATAAAACGCTTCGGCCATAAACTCTGCTCAAAGAAAAGGGCTGTTAAATTTAAGCCTTGAAATTCTCTGAACGTCTATTCCTACTATATTTTCTTCATAAATGACATTATTGTCTCATGATTCACTTATTACCGCTGCGTCAAGCCACAATATATTCGACGAAGATGTCATTTTACTTTCTGCCCGAGAAGAGGGCTCAAAAAGCAGCATGAAGGGCGGGATACGGCTCGTCGCCATCCGCGGCATCTCGGATTAAGCAAGAGCAAGTTATTAGTTATTTACTCAACGACGTGTCGGGAGTGTGACGTCAAGGGGCGTGGAGTAGGTGTATGGAGGAGGAGGAGATCGATTAAGAGTGTGGAGCCGTGCGGCTCAGAGCACGGATCCAAGGAGAGTTATCGGGAGAAGAAAACAGAGCCACGGAGGGACCAAGGGCGGTGGTCATTAGGTGAGAAGAGCCGACGCAAAATAGCTTGGCTTTGCGAAACGTCCCCACTGTTTGTTTCTTACGTGGCTTACCGAGGGAGGCCATGGAATGAAGTAGGCGTGGATAAGCGTATGGTGCGCTGAGAGGGTGACTTGGAGTGCAGAAGGTGAGGAAGGAGACCGACCCTCTTAGGGCTCTGGCGGTCGGGCGCGAGTATTCTTCTTAAGGACGACATCATTGTGGCCTTATAAACACGGGATGGCGGGTGAGAAGTATGGGTTGGGCGCCGTGGGAAGACTCGGAAGTAGATTAGAACAGGAGAGGAAGGGTTGATGGAACGGTGGGGAATATTAAAAGGGATGCTGGGAGTTTGGGTGGAATATGTAGAGGAGGCATAGTATATATAGGGGAGAGGGAGGTTAGGTGAGTAGATATAGTGGCAAAGATTGCCAAAGTTTTAGGAAAAATACCTTTCTCGTAAAAGTTTTGTGAGCTCGAAGCTTGATAGATGAGGTTTTCTCAAAGTATTACTCTATAATCAATGTTTTCTTACTTTAATTTTCTTACTTTTCTTACTTACGTCAATGTTTTAAATAGTTTTCGAAGGAGATAGATGAAACTTTTTATAGTATGCAAAAAAAGTGAATTCAATGGGTGATAAATGAGACTCCTTTACACGGTACTAGCATAGTTGAGCAGATTACAAAAATTTTCTTGCGCCTGTAATTATCATTTTTATCCAAGTTATTTTTAATGTGGAGGTTGAGGTTTGACTATTTGAATCGCCAAAGCTAATGATGTTTTTTAGTTCATTTTGTTTCTTTTCTTTTCATTTCTTTGATGGAAAGATAAACGATTTTTATGTTCAAAATACCAGGATCTACCCCTTTTATGGCTGTTTTTCATTTGTTATGCCAAAGAATATAATTCATTATTCAGTACTGTAATGCCTGATGATATTTTTACGTAGCTATGAACCATTATATTTTGTCAAGTTACATTTTTATGCCTTCCCTGTTTACCGTTTATTCTAAATATGCAGAGGAGGAAAATCCACTATCCTCTGTCTACACAGCTAAATAATTGTCTATGTCAACAGGATTACGGAGCAGTACTGTGCTATACCTGATTCTTTTATGTTTACAGCGTAATTTGTACCGTGATGATGCATGATGTAGTGACCTAGATATCAATGTGCAAACATCGGACTAATGTAATGATGCTCATTTTTATTAATCACTTCTGGAAAATGAATTCTCAAAGAGCGGTGCTAAGCTTTGCGTACTAACATCACTCAAATTATGACACCACTCATTATTGCATTCCATGGAACGGCTGAATTATAATGCGGAAGCCTAGCGTGAATGGGCGAAAAACTGCTGACCCATACGATCATGTTATCAATGAGCTTAGCGGGAGAAGCAAAGAGGATAAGGATAGAGATGAATTGTTAAAATTTGTCATTCACCCAGAATTTAATCATTCAACTCGAATTAAAAACTTAGGAAATATCTCACATTTATTTTAAAATAATGCAAGAGTTAAACCATATAATCCTCTGAATAAGCTAATAAGTATTATTTTTAGTTACCTTTGACGACGTATTCTTTTTACTGATAATTTTTAATCATCAATTCATGTTAAAATACTCCGATTTACTTTTATAATTATTTAAGCAATGCGTTTCATGTGAATTTATCAAATATTAATATCCTCATTATAAAATAAAAAGCTTAAAATTATTGAACATGTAATTTGATTTCCGCCGTTGCAATTAACTAATTAATATTGTAATCCGTAGCTCCTCAAATTCCTAGGGTCTATTGATTATTTTCATGCAGTATTTGCGTACCGATATTTTTATTATATGTTTGACGCGCATTACGCTTCTAAGCGCATGAGTTTTCATGAGTAAAAATGGGGTAATTCAATTTCTATGGTTAGTAGGTACACACATAATCTTTCCACGAAAATAAAAATTGAAATATTAGAGATGTTTGATTACTCGGGTGCTGAGTTCATTGAAAAATATTTCAAATTTTTGTGTTTCATGAATATAATGAGGCAGTGAATACGAGAAACAAATAATCCTGATAAAATAATGGAGGATCGCTAAAGTATTACAATTTAAAATGGTGTTTCGACTCCGATTCTTTCAGGGCTTATGCTATCGGTATATTTTTATCTGCCTAGCCAAATAGTTGAAA
This sequence comes from Ischnura elegans, assembly GCF_921293095.1. Taxonomy (NCBI): domain Eukaryota; kingdom Metazoa; phylum Arthropoda; class Insecta; order Odonata; family Coenagrionidae; genus Ischnura; species Ischnura elegans. The sequence continues at coordinate 45,547,879 of NC_060246.1, forward strand.
AACATCGGTCTCAGGTACTAGAAAATAGACTTTTCATATTTACATCATGTGGAAATTGGCATAGCCATATGTAATAGGGTAAGAAAAAATATAGGATGGAGAGTAACTACATTTTTGTTTTGAGTTTTGTACAAAAAAAACTTTAAAATCATTTGAACTCATTTGCAGGGCGGTATACTTAGAACTAAAGATGTGATTTAAAGGAATGTCGTCCATTTTTTAAAATTAACAGTTATCCAAAGTTTAGCCTTTTTACACTTTTGTATTTCAGCTACTATACAACCCAATAAAGTTACACATATTAGAAACTTTAGTGAAACGGAGTGAAGCGTTGGAAGACTTCCAAATGTCCACCCTCCCCGCATGGGCATTTTAAATTAGTTCCTCGAAATTTTAGTTCCTACTTTTATATCATGTAAACGGAATGGATTTTAAGCACTGGATAGACCTCAAACCTGCGTTGCACCTTAACGTACCGGCAGTTGAATTTTTTAGTGCCTCTAATGCGTGGTGCGAGTCAATGACAGCATCAGGAAAAAGAAATAGGAAGCTGTTGCCTCAAGAGGCTCTTGATACATGAAAGGGTTGAGGGAAAAAATGTGGAAGAGGAGAGAGGGAAAACAGTTAAGGGGTGAGAGGGTGCGGGGATACTGCGAGGCACGTGGCGATAGGAGGGAAAAAAACACGAGGTCAACAGGAGGGCGCTGTATCGAGTGACAGGATGAAGGATGGTGGACGCATAGGAGGCTGGTAAACACGCCGTGGGTGGAGAGGAAGACGGGCTTCATGCAAAGAAAACGGAAGGAGAGGAGAGATGCGCCTGTGGTAGATGACGAAGATGAGGATGAAGAGGCGAATGGTGGATGGAGGAAAAGAAGGGAGATAGAGGAACGGATACAGCAGGATAGAAACTGAGACAGACTGGAAATATGACGCTAAAGGTGAGGGAGACATTAGGGGAAGATATTGGAGCGCAGGTGATAGGTGTACATGTAAACGGATGCTTTGGATCGGGAATTTGTGATACTTGAATTAAGGCTTCCCATTCCCAGGGCCTGGACTCGAATCCCGGTGGTAGCGGAGATTTTTTCAGAGCTTGGGTGTTTTGTGGAATTCGCTCGTAGTACAGAGCTTTGTCGGATAGGGAGCTGAGACCTAGTTTCTTTAGTTGCTCCCGTTAAGAGTATGTGACGCGGGGTTTATGTCCACCCATCTTTTCCAACCCTTCACTATCGCGCCAATGACGTAAGCTGTCGATCGTCCCCTCCAAATACCCATCTATCTCAATAGAATAAAAATATAAGGGTGAGGGGCTCAAAAATGTTGAAGATGTTGAGAAAAAGGAAGAGAGTGAAAGTGTGAGAGATGATGAAGGCATCGAAGGAGTAGAATAGAAAAAGACAGAGAAAATATGACACTAGCGGATACAGTGAGGGAAGGCGAACGGGAGGCAGGGGGTTTCCGCCCCCTCGCAAGATTAGTGAGATCCGGCGAGAGTGGGGTGTAGAGCAGGAAGGAGTGGGATACCCCTTCTTACCCTCTCCCACTTCCTCTAGTCCTCATTCTTAAGCTGCTTTGCGACCACATCCTTTCAGGCTGATCTACTCTTCGAAATTCAACCCACCCCTTCGGCTCATCCGTTGTTGCGAACGCCTATCTTCTTTCTTCCCTTCACGAACTTTCTTTGCTCCCCTTCCGTCACAACTATCATCCGCCCGCTTTCCTTGCCTAACCGCAGAAATTCTTTGCAGAGTTATGTGAATCTGATTGATGTGGAAGTGATGATGGAGTCTACACTTGGTAGGATGTGCATTATAAAAAGTTACTATTTTACGAAAAAAATAAAATGTATCATTGTGGTCGAGCTAATATGAATTAGCGATTAAGTAAAAATCATAGAATTCTCCGTGAAATATTTATGTAGAAATTCTGTGTTTAATTCAATATGTTCAGTATATTTTTACACCCCTAGACAGTTATGATATGGTGAGCTAGTATTTTCATAAAATCAGGACGAATATTTTAAAAATAGAATTGCTTGGAATGAATAGCGTTTACGCAATTTTAATTTTTAGGGAAAACTTTATTTGGTATTCCATGAAAATTATAAGATGTCGTGAGGAATGGGCATTCCTCTATTTCGGAAAATTGAGATTAAAAATGGTTTCAACCATTACTTACATTCCAAGCACTGTTATTTATTGAATTTATTATCTATTTTTATTAAAAAACAGAGGACACACACGCTTAAATGCATGGGCTTTCGACAGATAGGCGCACTGGAGGCGCATAGCCACGGTAACGTAGGATGGTTGGGGGAAAACGCAAGGAATGAAATTTGAGTATGAGTTGCAGGCACGGTGACCACGTGAGGAGGAATTGCAAGGGGGACGAGGAGAGAGAGCAAAAAGGATAAGACTGAGAAAGAGAGGGTTGGAATAAATTTCAAAATACTCTTTTTCCTCGTTCCCTCTCTCTTTTCGACCGGACCGCATTTGCATAATGCCGATGCCTAGGTTCCAATCGCCGCCGCGAAGAGAGGTGAGTCGCTGAAGGCCCTCGGAATTGCGTCGTATGCGGGGGAGGAAGACAATACTCTTCGCGGATCCGCGAGTGCTTCTTACTTCCCAAGATGTCCTCCCCCACTCCGGCCGTATCCACCCGAAGAAGTCGACCCACATCCCATCCAAACCCCTTCGACTCTCACCCTCATTCCTCCCTCCCTACGTAATATATACTTCCTCCCCCTCCTCCTCCTCCCACCCCTCGCTCTCTCCCTCCCACCGCGGCTCACCCCGCTATCATCTTCCATAAAAAGAATCACTAGCCATCGGATGCACCCGTGCCGCTGTGCCGATCTCTGAATTCTTCCGTAGATCTTCCATTCCGCTCACATTCCAACCTCTCTCTCTCACCTACGATATCTTTTTTTTTATTCTTGTATTATCCGAATTCCCATTCACTGTTTCAACTTCCTTCTCAAGAAGCCCCTCTCCACCGCCTGAGAATAAGTCATTTAATATCTCATACTTGAATGGAGGAGTTTTTCCGCGGCTATTGGAGCCACTTGATATCCTCTCCTGCCGAGTATATTAAGTCTATTCATCGGATTTGTGCTCAGCCGGAGAAGTGCGAATTAAGAGCGATCAGGGCCTGGAAATGTATTTGCGCTTCGGTGATGAGGCTCAATTTATTTCATCCATCGTCGTGGCTTTTGGATTCGCGTCACACCTTGAAGTGATATATTTTACGTCTTGGGAGTAGACATAACTTTGATTGTATTGTAAAGGCAATTGCTTTGGTGTAGTTAATGATTCAAACATCTCTCAGCCTCATCTACATTTTTTCTCTGGAACTGTGATATGAAGTGCATAAAAAGCAAGAGGAATTCAATATTTTTTTTCCCAGACATGTTTTGAAATAGGCTATCCAAATGCTGTGTCATGGGGTCGTTTTATGAAGCACCCAAGTTGAATCGCGTTACCTTTGCTGTAGCTACGTGCCTTGACGGAAAGATATCAGAGGTCTTCCTTCAGTATTTTGCGTGAGCTACTTTCCATCAGGGAGAAATTTAGTTCTTTAAACAAAACTCATCGTAGAAAAAGTTTTCCAAAGAATATTTTATTGACTACTGTTTATATTGCACTTGAAGCTCCTTATTGTTTTAGTCTTATCATCGATGTATTGGATTTGTAGAATTTAATTCTTTACTCAAGCACAATTGTATTGGAATTTATTCCTTTTATTTTTAAAAACTCAAAAGTGATACTGCTTTTATAAATGGCTTTGTATAAGATGGTGGACAATTTTTATTAATTGAAAAATGTGAAATGTCTATATTAACGGCGATAAAACCAAATGAATATCTTATTCTCCTGAACTTTCCTTCCTTTAGAGATCACTGGATTCACTTTATGAACACTGTACATATGCCTCTATTTTGCTTTTATAATTTATATTTCTAATTATCAATCATCATTCCGAATTACATATCATGACTTCATCTTATATTTTTACAAAATATTAGCACATGATTTGAATTTTTTTACGAAAAAACCACCACGAAGGTTACACACGAATGAAATGAAGTTTTCTCTATATAATGAGAAATTGAAAATTTTAAAATTCTAGCCGAACAGATTCCATTGGGATCCAACCATATGTTAATTTTAGGGCCAATATGCTAAGAAAAGTATTATTAATGGGTAAACATAAAGTTCCATAACAATTTACTATTAAAGTTGATATCACACAATACGCTATCCTTTCTTAATAATTAAAACTGGATAATAATTGCAAAACTGTATCATCAAAATAAGTGAATGTACTAAAGCCGTGTCCCAATTTGCCATTTGGCTATCCAGGATTTAGCCATGACGCCATCTTGGAAGGATGTCCCAACTCGTTAGCCAGCATAAGGGAAGGAATTTAGGCAGCTGACGCGGCCGCCAGATTTAGGCATCGAGGAGTGCATCCTTCGCCCCACTTTTCCCATGATTCAAAGCGTGCAAAGTGTCTTCAGGAAGAAATCAGAGAAAGGGCATCATGTCTGTCAACAAGGGATAGTACTTGTTTGTAAGTAGTGTTGATGTTTTGAGAATTTTTCGAATAATTATTAATTTTTATTTTGTTTATAATAATGAAATTGCGTTAATAGAAGTGTAAGAATTACGGAGAAATTAGTTAAAGAGAAGGCGGCGTTAATTTTAATGCTAATTAATGTTTATATGCTTCTTTTATATGTGTATGTTATATTATAACTTTTTATACCGATCACGTTATCTTTTGCTACCCTTTACTTTTTTAACGTGTTAAATAATGCTTATTGATGTTTATATGCTTCTAATATATACTTAATTATGTAACACTATGTCTAAATTCTTATTTATGTAACACTTTTTTGCACATTAGGTTAACACACGTAAGAATAAACAATTATTATTATATGTTATTGGACAAAGTCCCGAAATTGGAATCGGAATAAGTAACAAAAATTAAAATCTATAGAGCTTATAAGATGATACCGAAACCTGATTTATGTATGTAAACCATACTTTAAATAGATTTTGAAAATAATTCCCAAGTCAGACGGTAACCGTTTGAATAGACCTGTTCTTAATAATACAAAACTAGAAATTAAATTGATAAAATATAAGAAATTCGAAAAAGTACTTGGTTGAGAGACGATTGAAATATTACAAAACAATTAAAAGCAATATACGCCAACATTTCGCCACAAACTTAGATAAACCTCTACCTAAAAACAAGACCATACGGAACTAAAAATACGAATTTGAAAGTATACCCCTACATTACTATTACGAAAACAAAAAGGTTGTCTAAGATACTAAAATTATGATAAAATACTCTTCTCCGACATCTAATACTCAAAATTATTTGACACATCACATTTTAACAATTTAGGGTGGGTTTTGTTCATCATTTGTTTAAATTATTCCGAATATCTCTTGTTTTGCATTGGCTTAGTGCCCAGTAGATGGCAGCACCTGTGTAAGGATGTCCCAATTCATGCTCCCTTGTGGTTGGCTGCCCAGAATCTGGCTGGCTAAATACATGATACCTAATGGCTAACGAGTTGGGACACGGCTTAAATGAATCTCACTTTGGTATTTCTGTGTTTTGAAACGGAGTTGTTTAATATCTCGTTACGCCTCTTAATCAGGCTGCGAAATTTAAAACGAACTGACCGAATTAATTTCTTTTTTTAATTTAAAATATGTACTTTTTCCGATTTTCGCTGACCAAAAATAGCCGTGTAAACTCATACCAAAACTCCACCAACTTCAGATCGAATTTTTCTCTCGGTTGTAACTATCCTTGGCACATTCGTTGTGGCCGAACTAGCGCCAAGGAATATTGGTCACGCGCATAGCCTGCATGCGCACGTAGGTCAGCTCCACCGGCGACGCACTTGCGGAGGAAATAGGGCCACGTCCCAAAGCACACGAGAGTCCTACATCTCTCCTCAGAGTGATCCGCGGTCATTTTATAGTCACCCAGATTTTCCTCGTCGATTCCTCTGCATTCCGTTACAATCTACTCTCTACTTTCTTACGTGGAGAGGAAGAGAGTTATACTCTCTTCCTCTCCACGCTTGTGACTTCTTGTACAACCCACAAACTAATTTCGCTAGCTGAGTGGACACTCAGCCCATCAATGGATTTCAGAATCGTTCCCCATGTTTCCCGATAGGCACTTAACTTTTCTCCGTTCCAACACCGTGACTTTGTGTCATTTTCTGTGTTACAGTATAACTTGTATTTGGCATTTCCCAAAGGCATAGCTAATTGATATATTTCTCGGTCAGCCTAACAGTATTAATAAATGATTGTGATACAAAGGGTGAATACTATAATAATAAAACAGCAAAAATATTATCTTCAATATTGAACATGGAACTTTCATTATTCTAGTCTCTAGGGGAAGCTGACAACGCTGCATAAATGCATACAATTTTGAAACATGCAAAATAATTCTCATATGCTTACAATTTTGCTCAGGTTTCTGGATTTAATTTCATAGTATGATGGAAAGTTCGGCTTAATCAAAAAAATAAATAAAACAGAATATTTCACTGTATTATCATTTTTATATGATTCTTTTAAAGATTAAGATATTTCGCCTCTTTTGTCGGGAGAACATTTTCCAGTAATTTGCGGCAAATCCCGTTTTTCTCCGGTTTCGTCCCGGTTTTCCGTAGTGGCTGACTACCCTGCGTTGGCTTACCCGTTCCTTCAACAAACTGTGACTCCCTACTTCCGAACACATAGACCCTTGACGGCGACCTTTCTCCCGATATGCATCAGCCAACCGCACACTCCCGCGAACACCTTATTTCCATTGCTCTCCGTTTGGTCGCGCCACCTATCCTACCCAGTCCTCCCATTACATTCCATCGCTTGCCCACCAAGCCATCTTTCGCGTCTTAAGTGCGTCATATTCGTCTCCTACGCTCCCCCGATCTCCCTCAACGTTTTCGTGTACCAAACCGCCCCACTACCCCCCCCCCCGCTTAGCCCTTGCGCTATCGTTCCTGAGGAAAAAAAAAACTCAATTTCTTCTTCCCCCTCACCTATTCGATCTGCTCTCGTGGGTCCGCGTTTGGCCAAAGTGGGGAAAAATACCCTCGGTAATACCTCTCACGATTGTAAATAACCTCCGCGGATGTTTTTTTAATGAGCACGCCGGGATCGGAGGGAGCGAGGCTTTTAAGCTCATCTCCCGTCCGCATACGTATTCTTGGAAGTATTAGCGTCGCATAATGGTCTTTTTCGGCGGGGATTCGTGGGGGGAATATAATCGGGATTCGAAATTGAAAGAAATCGAACGAATGATTTCTCGAGAGTTTGCTGTTGGAGTATGAGAATTTTCTGAAACATGCATTCCGTTGAGCAAAATCTGCAGGCAAGCACTTTATGCATGCATTTTCATCTGAAGAAGGGAAATTTTCTCGCAGAGTTTTCCGTCTAAAAATGAGTTAATATAAACGGCACAATTTATTTAACAAATTATTTATTTTGAGCAACTTTACAGGCATGAATTTTCTCAAAGTTGACTCTGAAGAGAGAGTTTATTTTTCATCACACCGTCAAATACTGACAATACGTAAATTAAGAATGAGCTGGACAAACTTTGTGCTTTCTCGATAATAATGTTAAATCATTAATCTATACTTATTAGATTTCACAGTATTGTTTTCAATTATGACTTCTATTTCGTGAGATTGATCATTTAATTATAATGATGCGACTATATACACATAAATTAAAAACATTCTCTGCATAAACCACTCTTTACCGATTCATGACTGCGAAATTAATTTCTATAAATATACTATGAAGATACTAAGCATTCCATGTCATATTTGTATCCATACATTGTTTTATGGGCCTATTCTGAGATATATATATATATATATACCATGTGCTATATGATTACAAAATTACAGACTAGGATTACTCACGAATGCACAAGGATGGAAATGAAACAAGGAGATATATCGGAGTTCCACTAGCAAAAAGCATTTTACCCAAAACTAGGCGTATTCGACTAATTAGAGGGAGAAAAAAACCTCGCTCCCGTTTCATCCTTAATGGGATGCATCTGGGTTTGGGCGCAGACATAAAAGAGCGGCGGGGAAGAGGGGCAGTTGGAGTTTTTGGTAGGGGTGACTGGGGGAAAGGAATGGAACACACAGGTAATCACTGCAACTCATGTCAATTGGAAAGGGTGTAAAAAAAACTCAATGTGAGGCACCGTTGCCAAAAAGCCGGAAGCTAAAAACTACGCAAGAAACGAAGTAAAGTAAATTGGAAGGAACCACTAATGAAGAGAAAGGAATGATGAAGAGGTGTTGAGAAAAAAAATCGGAGCAGCCTATAATTGTACTTGCCATAGTCCGAGTCTCGAGTTTCCAATTCTCGAATTGTTCCAACCTTGATTGTAACCAATATACCTTCCATATGAATTTCATCGAAAACGCACCTATAAAACTGTTTAAAGAGATATGGAGCTAGATACTTAATTTTTAGTTCACCCTCATAATATTTGAAAAGAATTTTAATTCTTAATTTGGTGTTATTATATTTTAATAGAATTTTGAAAATTTCATTTTTCACTCATTTTACCAACTTGCACCAATTAATTTGTCTTCAATAGTGTATAATATTTTTAACGTGTTCTGTTCGATTTTTTCGCTGCCCTATATGAAATTCTTATTATTTTATCTACATGTCATTTATCTGTGCCTTTGTTGAGTCCATTGTATATCTTTGGTGAGAAGGTAATACATGTCGTCAATTGTTTATCTGGTCATTAGTGTGTTAAGTGAACGGGGAATAGTGACTCTATAGAGCAAGTGAATATATAGACTCTTGTAGAGCAAAAAATTACACTTCTAGCAAGTGATTTCAGATATTGATGGCTACTAAATCATAATACTTTACAAAACATGTATCCACGGCTCTTTAGTAAAAATTAAATTCTTTTTTGTTCAGCTATTATCAGATGCCATTTTTCTATTTTCCCTCACGCTGATTCAAAATTTTTTTTTGATTGATGCTTAATTTTATTTTGAACAATCGTTTCACATTTTGAGATATTTACTTCTCATTTATTGTGAACGAAAATAATAGTGATTCATAATTTCTCTAATTTTTTCCGATTGTGAATAAAGTATTTCCCAAGTTTTTGAAATCGTCCCTTTTATTTGATATAGTTCAGTGCAGTTATAACATTATATTTACAAAAATAATAAAGGTTGACAATTTATCAATATAGATCATTAGCAGCTTATATATTGTTTTGTCATACTATTTTTGAGTCATTGAGTTATAGACGAAAATTTACGGTGACTCACTCTCAAAAATAGAACCAAGAGATAATAAAAATTATTAAAAGCTCATCGATTTATTTTTAGAGGGTTTTTCGAACCTGCGGAGGCTTTAAGTGGCATAATTTCCTGCGGAGGCTTTAAGTGGCATATTTAAAAAAAACTGATTATCCATTTGTTTTATTGAGTAATAACTAATCTAATAACGTACTAGAATATGATTATTGCACATATTCAAGCGATAAATTGATATAGTTGGTTTATTTAACCACGACAAGGATTAAAAGGGTGATTTGGAGTCGTAATGACTAGAAAGAATAGAAAGAAGCGGATTTTAGAGGAATCGAAGAAGATAAGAAGAATAGACTTGGATAGAAGGATCGAATCCGGTACCTAGGATTGCTTGACAATGGCCCCCAGGTGGCCTCGTTTTTGGTACCAGTTCATTCCGATTAATGTAAATGAAAATCAAGGTTCCAGTTCCAGGCGTGGAGTGAGAGAAGCCGAGGGAAGGGTTTTGGAGTGCGAGGGAAACGAGGCCAAAAATTCCAATCCGCCTTTAGCAGCGTGAAAGTAGATGGATAGAGAATGGAAGTGGAGAGGATGGGCTAAAAAGGCGCACGGAGGGATAGATGGGGTGTTTTTCGGAATGGGATGAGTCACCATGAAGGCTTAGAGAGCAAACGTGCCTGAATAAATCAGTGCATTGGAATTCTCATCGGCGCCACCTTCGGATTGGTGCTGATTTTCTGAACCTCTCGCCTCTCACCCTTTTGTCCCCCGTACATCGATTGTCGACCCCTGAATAAAGACTCTGACTTATGAATTGGAAAGATGCGATTTATTAGCCGATGTTCGCGGGGATATCGCTGTTGGAGGTGGTGACTGTGGCGCGGCATCACGTAATTACTGCACCTTGGCAAGGAGTCAGCCGAGGGAAAAATTGAACTAGGCAATTATTTTGGAAAATGTGATGAATATAATGTCCCTTTGTGCTAGAGCAGGGAGAGAAAAAGGGACTCGTCCACCTGCCAAGTGGTTATAATGATGGGAGACATAAATTATCATTCTCATTCAGAGCATATAAATTTATTTTACAAGTATGTAGGTAAAGTGTCCATTTTTGGTGGTTTTAAACTCGTAAATTACTTAAATAATTAGTTTTTATGTATAAAAAAATGTAAATGCATTAGAGGATAAAAACTACACATAACATATAACAACACATACAAAACTGAAGTATTACAGAAAGGGATACATTGTACAGAAACAGGAAAATCATTCATGTCCTCACCGTGTGAGCGATAACATTCAGGTGCAATAATCAACTTAAGGCGTGATACATATCCCATTGTAAAAGCAATTTTCAGCGTGAATGCTTTCTGGAATACGTTGCTAGGGAAATTTCATGACGTAATCTAATCGTTCGCACAACTGTGAGGATAATAGGGCACAATTACCTGGTGAAAGGGATCTGTTATTTGACGCGAAGAATAGTGAATTCTATGCGGCTTTGTTCCTAAACGTATAAATAAATGCAATCACTACTAAATTAAACCAATTCTTCAGGTAGTTTGACGATATATGAATTGTTTCAAGCATGCGTTTATGAACGGTATAGACCGGAAAGAATATCACATGAACCCCTACCAACCTGCAGGTTAGAACTAAACGCCCTCGCGTTCTGGTAAGTAGGTTATTTTCATTTGAATGAGTATTTTGATAATGTATCATCCTCGCAGCACTACGAATCTTCGAACACTAAAAAAGTATCGAAATTTGTAATTTATTAATCTTCATTGTACTTTCAACAGAAAAATATTAAAACCGAACCGGAAGAATTATAGGCATTACTCAGGGCCACTGCTTTAACTACGGTCAGTTATTATTGGATTATATTCGCCCACTCGTCCACCCCTCCTCTAGTTGCTCCATTTTTTTAACTGGCTAAAATGTATCTTATATATAAAAATGAATCGCAAAATGTGTTGGTAAGCGCATAACTCAACAACGCCTGGACCAATTTGGCCAATTCTTTTTTTAAAATGTTCGTTGAAGTCCAAGGATGGTTCTTACGGCGAGAAAAAAAGCGAATAATTGCCGGGAAAACCCTAAAAACAGCCCTTTTCTTTTTCACATACAAACGTTTTCTAACTAAAACGTAGAATCAATTTGAGCTTTATTGCTATTATATAAATTTCATATTAAATTACAAGCACTCACTGTTATCTAAGAAATGTAGGTGTGTTCCTAACGTCAAAAAGTAAATTTGCACTTTCTTACCGCTATACAAAGTTCAAATTCAATCATATCTATCAAAACAGTGTGCGTGTGTGCGTTGGAGCACAGAATGCGGACCCGACCAAATTGAATAGTCACAAAATATAATAATAACAACTTGGTTGGATTCGCGATATTATTTCTTTTGTTTTACTTTCGGCAGGCGACAAAAAAAATAAAACATTGGTATGGCTTTAAAGGATTTGACTTCAAGTCATATCAGATTAAAAAAAACAAATTAAAAAAACAACTGTCAATGTCGATTTGCCGCCTTTGCCGGTGTTGTTTTTCTTGGATTTTCTGTTATACTCTACTGAGTGTGCTTTTGTTTTGTTTGCAGTGTTTTGTTATCTACCTATGAAAAAAAAGTCATTGCATGTGACACAATATTTTAATAATGCCTCCTATAAGACGAGGCAATTTAAGTAGAAGAACACGAAATGCTACAAACCAAGCTAATTACCGATCTAATCGTACTGCACAAGAACGTGACGACCGAAATGAACATGAAAGAATTAGGATATCACAAACACGTGAAGCGCGAGCACGACTTTCAAGTAATAATCGCGCAAATTTGAATCGAGCTGCTTTCAGTTACGATGTGTCAATTGACTACAGTAACTACCAATGTGTTGTTATTGGTTCTATGAACTCGGTTTGCTCACATTGTAAAGCATTAAAATACAAAAACGAAGCCAATGGATTGTGTTGCGCAAATGGTAAAGTGAAATTAATACCATTGAATCCACCACCAGAGCCATTGTACTCATTGGTTTCAGGAATAGGAACAGATTCCATACACTTTTTGAAAAATATCCAACAATATAACAATTGCTTTCAAATGACTTCATTTGGGGCAACAAATGTGGTTCGGGAAAATTTTATGCCAACTTTCAAGGTATGTATTAAAGCAGTTAATCAATGAGGTACTTCCAACTTATACAAAATGAATGAACTTATACAATGCTTATTGAAGTTCAATGGTAATTTTGAGGTATTTCCAGATGTTGCTCAAAATTACAGAAACCATGATTGGTTAAGCGAACGAGTTATATTGGCAGCCAAAAACATTGATGTAAATGAATTAAATTTCAAAATTCAAGAACAAATTACAGGCGAATCGAGGATATATAAATCAGTTGATTCGGCAACTAACCAAGACGATGTAGTTAACTATCCACCGGAATTTTTAAACTCGCTGGATTTGCCAGGATTGCCACCTCACAATCTTCAATTAAACGTTGGATCGGTAATTATAATGTTGCGAAATATCAACCAACCGCGCCTTTGCAACGGCACACGGTTAGCGATAAAAAAACTACTAAACAACGTGATAGAAGCAACTATATTGAAAGGAAAGTATAAAGGAGAAGATGTTCTCATACCGCGCATCCCAATGATTCCGACTGATGTGCCATTTGAGTTTAAACGACTACAGTTTCCAGTGCGGCTTGCTTTTGCTATGACCATAAACAAGTCCCAGGGGCAATCATTAAGTGTTTGTGGTATTAATTTGGAAAACCCATGTTTCTCACATGGTCAATTGTATGTTGCCTGTTCCCGTATTGGAAAACCATCAGATTTCTTTGTCTATGCGCCAGGTAATCAAACAAAAAACATCGTTTATCACAAAGCACTACAATGAAAATAGAACTGATTTTTTTTGTTAATAATTATGATTTACATGATTAAAATTACTTACTTTTAAATGCTTATAGTGTTTTATTTAATTATTTTTAATTCACACCGAATTATTACCAGGGTGACGGTTCTGTTCAGGATAATGTTTTGCAAAGAATATAAAAAAGGTAGGAACAAAACACTGCCACATTACAAATTTTTTTGACAGGACGAAGTCTGTCGGGTCAGCTAGTAGTCAATAAAAATCGTTTTTCTATTACTCTAATTGATGGCTGAGTTCAATGAGAAGGAATCAAAAGGAAATGCAGAACAATCTCTCGGAAGCAGACTTTTGACGCAAAATATAGGTGGAGTAACCCCTGTTATTATTTTATATTATATATGTTTTCTTTGAATTTTTGGTAGAATAAAAGAGGTTATATTGCAGTGTTTGGTAAGTCATTTGATGTGGTTGCTATTTTATACTCGAAATATAGAAGGGTTTTCAGATTAAAAATTCAATTTGTGTATTCACATCACGCAATACATGTGCATCAAAGATAGCATTTTATCCTTGTTTTTTTATATATCACAAATGGAAAAAGAACCAGAATCAACGTTATAAACTGTTATTAATTGTGAAAATCGCAAATATTTGGCAATGGGCACGTTATTATGCTTATTTATATATATTTTGTATATTATTATGCTGTTGATATTGCTCGAAGATGTCTTAAATACATCAAAGTAAATAAATAGTAGCACTGCTGAGAATACGAAGCTAATAACCTGGATGATGCTAAAGGAACTAAATTGTCTATACACACACTGTCCACAGCTGTTGTGTACTACTCTATTGTGGATCTGCCTCCAGTCTCAGTCTGACCTAAGTTACAGAATTGAAAGACATTTTGCTTCAGTGGTGCACTCATGCCGTACTACTGACGGTGGGAAAAATAATTTTGAACGTCTTATTACTTTTTGAATAAAGTAAAATTTAGCTTGCAATCAACTCCAGGAAAGTAGCAGATCATCATTGCGTAATCACACTCCATTCTGTTTGCCGATGAATTTCAAAACGAACCTACGAATTTTGGTACCATTGGATTCGAAAAGCTCTTAAGGTTGCGTGGTATTTTCACATCTCTTTGTTTTATTTGTTTTTAATCCTTATTGTCCCGTTATCATCCAGACTCGTACGCCCTATCCATTTACCCTCCCATTCCCTCTCGTGATCCATTATTGCCTTATTCTCAGTCATCAGCGTGATATTTCCCACCATGTTACCAATTTAATCTATCCTTCTGTTTGACACGTCCTTTCTAGAGCATGCAACATTCGGGAGTTCAAATGTAAGGGTGGAGTCACAGCGAGTGTTTAAAAAGGGAATTCGAGGTCAGTGCTACCCACAGTGGATATTATGTGACGTAATCCGTTTATTTGGAGGACTAACGCTTCTACGCCTAAATGTATATATGCCTTTATATCCATTTCTATCCTATACCATGTGAACTATAACTGATCAGGGTTTATCCTCATTATAGGTGCTTAGACTTGCTTGCTTCCCGCATTTACAAACGATCATAAGACTCGCTGCAGTTGAATCAGAATCTACTTCACTTACCTATGATTGTATCCATTGCAAGACATCTATCTTTCCATGACGTCTGCTATCAACTTGTGCATACCTGTTTCATGCTTGTCCATGTGTGATTTTTTTGTATTCCTTAAGGTTGCTCATTACCTTTCAAAACTCTCGTGGGGGAAATTTCATCTCGTAATAGCCTGGAAGAACAGCTGATTTTCAATTTTGTGCACCTTTCATTTCTATTTCCAATTTCGCCTCTATAGATTTCCTTTGTTGATTCTATTGCTAAATGATTTCATTTTCTGGTCATATAATGTAGTTCTACTGATTGGCTATTGTATTCCTTTTATTTGGATTCATCTAGTTTTTTTACTGCTCAAACTGGCAAACTTGCATAACCACCAACATATTGTTTTAAGTAATCCCAATTCGAAACATATGCACTCTGCCTATATAAATTAGAGGTGTATATTCTTTCTTAAGCTGGCAAAAATCGGCGAAAAATTTAATCCGACTAAACTCCAAAAGTTTATGTTAAATGAAATTAAATTACGAAGGGTTTAAACCTTATTTGATTTCATCCCTAGTGAAGTTCTTGAATTAAAGAATATTCCTAAAGCACATCTCTCTATACTAATTATTTTTACGTACTGGTGTTTCACATTTTAAAAAGTGTACTATCTGCAACACTCGTGGTAACACTGCATATTTATTTCGGAAATAGTACGTATTTTCCTTTAATTTTATTCATTTACCTATTTTCTTTCCTTTTATATTACGTCAGTTTTCCCACTACCCTCTAGTTTCGTCTCAGTTGCATTCAATTAATACAATGTCACTCAAGTGATACTAAAAACTAAAGAAATTCTCATATAGGCGACACATAAGTATACATACGGAGAGCGATGATCAGGCCATCTTTAATATCATACTAAGCGTCGTTTAATCCCTCTATGGTTTTCTTTTATTTTCTCTTGAATTCTTTTCTCCGCTCTCTCGAGATACTTGCATTCTTTTTGGTAGAAATGGAAGGATATGGAGGGAGAAATAAAAGATGGAGAAGGAAGAGGTATTGAATGGAAGAATGAAAGAGAGAGAGAGAGATGGGAGAAGGAAAAGTCGTGGAGGAGTCTCGCTCGTTGTACTCGCGTGAAGAGAAAAAAATGGAAGCATCGAAATTGGCTGGCGTTTGGGAAAGCCCTGAAGGGGTCGCGCTGAAAGCAGAAAAGGTCGGGAACATGGTGCAAAGCGGAGGAATAGGGATCGGAGAACTGCATCAGAAAACCCTGGCCCCTCCGCACCCACTCTTTTAACCGAACCGCTCCACCCCTCCCTCCGTTCCTTCCCTTATGCTTTCGCCCCCGGTCCCTCCTTTTCCTCCGCCTCCCTTCAGAAGGGCAATGGGAAGTCTTGAAGACTTCCCTCTTGCCCGCTGCTTTTCAGCTCGCGTTGACACCCGTCTCAGTCGATGGACGCTTATTTGAAACGTGATCGAGTTTCCAAAAGAGTAAAGGAAAGCCATAAAGCGCCCAAGGAAGGGGTAAAAGAGGATGTGTATATGGAGAAGGAAGGGACTGGTAAGGCAGAGCGAGAGAAATAAGAGCAGAGAAGAAGCATGACGAGGCTGAGATGAGGCGGAAGTGAAGTAACATGAGGGTGGCAGACATCAAAAACTACATGATTTTTCTACTGCTGTTTCTCTCCACACATTTGATCTTGGAATGGTATTTCCTTGTTCCATCTGTTTACTAACAAATTTTAACGCAAATTCTCATTCTTTGTCTACATCCTTTTCGTTATTTCACTCTAACGTCGTTTGAAATGTAACCATCAATTACTATGCCCAATTTCGTCAACCCCTTTATTTTAATGGTTTTTGTAACCTCATTTTCAATGTTAGCAACTGTTGGTAAAGGTTATAATTCCACTTAACATATAGTGAGTGATGTGAAAAACGCACAATAGGAGATAAATGCATGTACATATTGTGATTTTCCCTGATTTCTTCGATGCTATTTACAGTAAAGTTGATGGGAAAATGAACCCAAGCAGGTTTAAAATTTAGTATGGCGCTTTGAATATGATTCATTGATCATGATTCCCATATTGATAGTTGTCAGGATAAAGTATTGATCATATTTTAGACTAAGTGATCTATGAAGAAGAGATTTTCTTCTAAACATTATAAGCTACTTGGCATTAGAGCAGCTACCCTTGTAATTTTGAGCATGCCACTCCTAAATTAATCTTAATTTTTAGAATCCAATATTTTCATCATATTATATTTGTGCATTATAGTTACAACTACAAGGTTATCGCAGCCGCATGAGATTCCATTTGCTAGAAAAACGTCACTCGTACTTCAACGTATGACTTATTTATGGGATTTAACCTAAATAATCGAAAAAAAAATCCTATAGATTTGCGACATTAGTGGAGAAATTAATTTCAATTGCCACTTTATTAATTGATTATTTATCATTACATTCACATGCCACCGTATTAATTGACTCACAATTAGTAAAGGTGTATTGTATCATTTATAATTCCTCTGCGACTGAGGAATATTTGCATCATGTTGTTGCGTTGTGAGCTTTCTAATTAGTTCTACTTCATTATATCAATCTATTTGATACTCATCATCCTTCTTTAGCACCACTTTTTGAAGTCATCTACCCTATATTTCCCGGCTGCTATCATTTTCCATGCCTTACGTCGGTACAGAAGCTCTTCAAATAAGTGGATTAGGAAAAACTTAATACCATGACATTGTTAAAGTGCTAGATTTCTTCCATTGGCAAATTTTCCAGACAGAAGGAACTGAGAGCTTTAAGATGTTGGCTGTATGAGAAAAAGTGGTTTTTCAAGATGGAAAAGCGGAGTATGGGAAAAGATTTTCCGTGGCATATTGGTTTTGGGATAAAAAGATATATCCGCCCAAAAATCAAAGAATGAAAGTGAATCTGAGACCCCAAACGTTTCGGGCTAGAAGTCTATCCGATTTATCCCATTTCTGATAAGCTTACCCGTGCTCTGCTCCCCTTCGATATCTTCCCGTCCATTAGCGAACGGACACTTAAATAACTCTATACTCTTCCATTCGGCCAGGTAGAAAGTAGCTCCCAAACGCCATTCTTCATTCAGCTGGTCGTTTGCACCGGGTTTGTAATGTCACACTATAAATATGAGCAATTTTTAGCATCTGTGCAGGTGGTCAAGTTAAAAATGTAAAATTCGAAATCACTTGATGGTTCCGATGGAGTTGACTTGCAGTGCAGGAATTGCTTTCATTGTATTCATTTCAATAGGAAAATTTAATCGCACTTAATCCAATTCTTACGGGGAAGGAAAAATATCACACTTTCAATGAAATTTCCTAGTGTCTTTTCAATTTTCTAATTTATAATTGCGACGTTAGGGGCAAAATGTTTCGTGATCTTTTATTTACTGCTCAGTGACAAGAAACCTTGATTGCACTGGTGTAAATTTACTCTAAATTCGCGCCACTCCCATTTCTTATCATCGCCCTTCCATGCCAAGTCCATCTCTTGGGTAACTGTCTAGTAAATTTCCGCTGCTTTCTGAACTCTACAGCATTTTTTGCCCACTCGCCTAGTTGTTAACCCCTTCGACAACAACTCTGAAGACCACCTCCATTGAATCCCCCAAATTTCCTTCGCTATTTTTACGATTTTTAACTTTTTTATTTCAGCTATTTTTTTTAATTTTACAAATCAGTAAATGGAAATCTATTAAAGTAATTTTTTTATTCTCATAATGCGTTTCGATCTTGCGATAAGTACAATATTTCAAACTTTATTGCGGCACGAAACTTAATTGGATCCTTCTATTGTTCTCACAATTCAATATTAGACCTATATATCTAAAATCTGCATGGTTTACGATGGTATTTAGCTTTTCCCTCGTGATACGGAATCGGTATATGTCCTCTGAATGTCTTAAACATTCCAGATGTGTCCGTCCCTTGACCACCACTTAGTTTTATTCCAAGGATTCCCTCGAATTCTCCATTTTACAATTTTCGTCGCTTCTAATTTTCGCAGTAAACGCCGTCATTCACATGTATTTCTTCGCTTTTAGCACGTTATCTTCCTATCCAGAAAGATATTTTATCCCTATCTTTATTTGATTCCTTCTCTTTCTTTGCCTATAAGTTTTTGGGAAGAGACGAAAAATCCCTAGGTCCACTTAATTAGTTAATGCTTATGAACCCGCTTCTTGGATTTCTCCAATCAATGCAATAAATTTGTTGTTCAATCTTCCGTAAAATCAAATAGATATTATACGGAATGTGAACAATATTTTCTGACGATAGAGTCTAACTAGCTTCGGTCGATAATTTTTCAATCATATTTGATGGCATAAATTGTGGCTAATTTAAAAGTCTACTCATCGCCGTGGTGATTTATTTTGTTTGGCATGAAGATACCAGCCAGCGGCAATTTAAATAACGCAAGCATTCTCCAATCGCCGCTGTAAATTTAAATTGTGTTATTTTTGCCCATTAGAAAATCTTCATTGCTTTGTTAAGAAAATGTTTTACTTCATTCCTATCTCCTTCACCTTCACCTTCACATTGGTGGAAGATGTGCCATTGCACTGCAGTTGATTGATGATAGATATTACCCAAGAAACTTTGTTTTACGACTTTTTCATTCCAGCGTGCCTTATTCGGAGTGTTCATTATCACAAAATCCTATCCTTTGAGTTTTTAATTGAATGTATAACTTTTTTGCCTGTGTAAATTAACATACAGTCTTTTAATGCGTTGTTTAGTTGAAATTTTCGTACCAATTTCATAAAATCTCCAAATGGTTCCTATTTTTGGAGGAAAAACGTCTTTCCAATGTATAAAAACTACAACGATTTAGGGATCTAGAGTCTAACAGCGAGTATGATTAGTGTTTTGGTTCCAGTGTTTTAGAAATTCTCAGGTTATTTTTACTATAACTTTTAGCAAAGTTTTTAAAAACTGTAAAATTTAGGTTCTATGATAAATGTGCATTGCATCTTTTCTTCTAATCCCCGAATACCTTTGAAAATGAGTATTTGAAGAAGGAAGTTGAACGCTGGCTTTACTCAGAGAATTTTTATTTTTAAGAATGGGCTTCAGCATCTTTGTAAGCTTTTCCTGTAACCGTCTGCTGGAAACTACGGCGCAATAACCGAGAAAGAATTCACAAGGAATCGCTGAGTGAATTTCTCTTGAATGGATCGGAAACTGTGACGTGTTTTGAAAATTGTTTTCTGTCTTCTGGGTTCACAGTCGTGTAAGACGAGTGCATTGTGGGATTGCTCTACTTCTACTACATACTTTTGAATGACGGCTAAGAATTTCCACATGTTTAAGGTAGGCTAAGAGTCTATTTTTTGTATGGTATAAGTTTCTTGATCCTTCGGAGTAATGTTTTTTGCCAACTTGTACTAAATTCCAGATTCCTCAGAATATCTTTAATTTTTCAGTTGAAACCATCCTTGGACCACCACTTAGTTTTATTCCCAGAATTATCCCATATTCTTCACTGTACGATTTTCGTCGCTTCTAATTATTGCAGTAAACGCCCTATTCAGATATATTTCTTCACCTTTATCACGTTATTTTTCTATCCATAATTGTATTTTATCCATATCTTCCATTGATTTCTACTCTCATCTACCTTTTTATAGGTTTTAAAATGGGAAACTGCATGAAATCACATCGCTATTACGGTCTTTACAATAAGTGATAATGCCATTTTACGAATAATTATGTAACTATGAATAATTAGGACTAGGTATAGACTATGAAGATGGCTCGATGATCTTTCTTCATTCTTTTACCCTTTTTACGAACTTTTTTTTCGCATGAGCTAACGCCAAATAAGGAGGAAATACTGTCTTATTCTTATTCATGCTACAAATTATGCTTAACTAGTCTTAAACGTATCATTCCAGGGGTATATGAAAATAATGAAGTCACAATCGTTAGGCCTAACTCAAAGTTTACTTTCATGGTTTATCATTTTTCCATAAGTTGTTGCTAAACTGGGTAAATTCATTATTAAATTAAACTCATAAATATAGTTTCATTGGCTTATTTTCGTGGCCAAAGCAGGAATACCTCTAAAGAAATATTACTGGGATATTCTTGATTATTTATCAAATTTTTCAAAGACTTTACGAAATAATTCGTTTGGCAGCTCTTAAAGTATAGTAGTTTGTACATTTACGTTCAGAAAATTTTTCTAAGGAACACAGCCGCGGGATATCTTTTGATTTCATATTTAAAAACAGTAGGCAAACTACTCAGGTAATAAATAATGCATGCGTAACTATTATGATCAGCAGTGTCGCCTTATTGGGTAAATTCATATTGAGGAAGCAAATAGCATTTGTTGAGGGTGAAGCATTAATCAGAAATCTAAATTTTAGGAATAAAATATGTATAAGGACTCTGAGTGACAAGTAGAATTTTTTAACGTGCGGTGATTTGAGCCACCACATATTTCCAGCTGTTATATCCTATGCTTATCTAATTGGGAATGTGTTATTACTGAGGCATTTAATAGATAGTAGCCGGTAAACCAATCCGACCAGAGGAATAGACAATGACCAGCCACCAGTGGAATAAAAAACCCCAAAAAAGTTAGTGACCGTCAGAAAATTTTCAAATAGAGTACAAAATAAGTTAATGTATTTTTAACCTTCTTTGTAACCTTCCGATGACTTCCGGGCACCCAGATAATTTTGATACAGCCTTAGATATATTTGCAACATAGGACACTTTGGGGGAAACAAACTCTCACATTTTGAATGCAAGAATTGTTTATTTTTTAATAAGGTTTTAATGCGTGTAAGATATAAGAAAACATCTTACCATCAATGTCCCATACAAATTCCACTGTCAAGGGAAGACCCAGAACCTTGCACCGCCTTTTTCAATGCCGTATTTTTTATCGCATTCGGAATGGCGAACGCATCTCTGAACTGGTAGCGATTTTATTTAATGGGCTGTAATTAATTAATTATCATGCGGTACTTTTAACATGGCTTATATTATTTCTACTTAACTCGATTTCAATCACATGGATTAGTTGAACCAGTGATTAGCGTCATCGACTCCCACCGTGGGCGCCTGGGTTTGAGACTAAAAGGTGGGATAGTAATTCATTACGATGGAGAGTACATGAATGGGATTACCATCAAAAATAATATATTTTAGCCGTATATTTTTCCATAGAAAACTGAAAATGGAATCCTCCTCCCCTTTTTTCCAGTAACTTCAATGAAGTTTATATTTATTTCTTCGAGAAATGTAATCTTATCTGTATAAAAATGTTATTGGCAGGTAAATCGCAAGTAAAAATAATGATGAACTGTTAAGCAATGTACTTATTAAGTACTACGCCTTTCATTCTGCTGTCTGTCAAGACTATTTACTAGCGAAATAAAAATAGCGCAGCGTAGAAAAATATAACAAGCGTACAATACCGACTCTTTAATAGCTTGCGAGACGATTAGTGAGAAATATTGTGACGAAGAAGTGCTCGATCATACGAATTTATCACATCCGCAAAAAAATGTTATTTGATGTGAAATTTGTTTGAAAAAAATTAAATTACTTCAATCAAAGTGCTCTCGTACTCATCGGATAGTATCGCAGCAACTCGAAATGGGTACCTAAGTCTGAAAATAGATTACGAGGTCGAACTGGTATTTTTACCACTCACGAGATAGTATACCGTTCGGTCCCGTTTCGAAGAGAAGTTACTGCGTCCACTAAATGAACCGATAAAACGGGTCCCGTTAGAGATGTGATGTGATCTTAAAGGAATATATGCCAGCGCGTTGCCCACTGGCTGCTGTAACGCAGTTTGTTTGCTATGCAGATGGCAATATGAGGGTTTAGGAAGTTTGCGCAAGGAAGGGGGCCCGATAGCTGGCTCTCCGTGCCGCCGAATAACAATGAGGCTTTTTAGCGAGCGTACGGCACGGGAGTGTGGGAGAGATTGGAGGAAGTGGCGTGGGAACAACGCTGACCTCAG
The DNA here is from genome assembly GCF_921293095.1 of Ischnura elegans. Taxonomy (NCBI): domain Eukaryota; kingdom Metazoa; phylum Arthropoda; class Insecta; order Odonata; family Coenagrionidae; genus Ischnura; species Ischnura elegans. Next base: position 45,570,764 of record NC_060246.1, read on the forward strand.
AGAAAGCAGATATTTAGGCAATTTAAAGCGCACTCAAGCGAAATTCGGAATTAAAAATCCATAAATTTACTTGGAGGTAAGAGTTGAATAAAGGGCATCATTGCCATTGTTATTATGAATTTAGGCATGCAAAGCTCATTTCGTTCCAAATTATCCCCATTACACCCTCTCCAGAGAAAATAGTTTCCACATTCATTCCCTCGTTTTTAAAAAGTAATTCCATTATGAGAGGTAGAACAATGGCAAATAAGTTGTGTATAGCATATTCTCTCGACGTCGTTTTAGCTTCGTTGAACAATCAAAATAGTACGTAGCTCCGATTGGAATTTCCACACGCGCGTGTTCATGAATACCTAAAGAATACAAAGAAAAGCGGTGAAGCAAACGTCTTACTGTATAAAAGTAAGGTAATAAATTTCAGTTTTATATGAACTTAAAAGTATTTTAAGAAAAGGAAATAAATAGTATCGCTTAATTTTCTTCGCAAATACTCTTCACTCCAAGTAGGGAACTTCCTCACAAAACTCAATGCCTGGATGTATCAATGGAAAACGTCAATTGGGCGCATGGGAAATCCATATTAAAGCAGGAGTATTTATTCGACAGCACACTAAAATGTTTCAGTTGAAAAAATCTGATTTTCATTTGATAAGCAGTATTTTTGTTACTGATTATTCATGTCACAAGAAAAATGAGGTAAGGTCACATAAATTAAGCAAAAAGTATCCGATCCCCTCAATTCTCCAGATGATGTTCTAAGTAAGTTTTCATATAAAGCCTGCTTATAACGTCAAAATTACTACTTAGAACAAAAAAATGCTTCGGGCAGATAATAAAAATAAAGTGAAATATTTTAACTGTATATATATATGAAGAGAAAGTTTTTAGGTACCTATTCAATGTAAAGATATTTACCTTTTATTTATAAACTGTTATTTCTGTGGTGTAGAAATTTAAGTTTATTTGATGACCATATTATCTTTTAACCCTTACTAACCCAGGGCTGCTTCAGGTAGAAATTAAATTTCAAGACTTCTCATTTTAAAAATGTGTAATCTTTTTAAATGACAATAAATATCGAGCAGCTACATATTTCGCCATTACAGTGCAAAAGAACAAGTAGTTAAAATATTTCCTGAATAGAGCTACAAATTTTGACATTTTTGATGTAACTTAAAATTAAAATTGCATGTGCTCTTCGCAGGGATCATGCACCCAATTCTGGGTGGTGTGTGATATTGGCGAATGTTTACCGAAGGTATCAGGAGACGGTGAACAAGTATTCATTCACATTGCTGCCCTCAATAACTCACTCTCACTAAAGGAAATGCTCCTTCCCTCGGATCGGCCCTTCCTCATGGCATCCTTCAGCCCTTGCCGTGGGTCACTCTATCTCTCTATCCCTCGAACTCTTCCGGCGCGAAGCACGGCCTTTTTATGAAGCTATGTGGTGACGGATGGCTCGTCCTTATAGAGACGCTTCCCTCACTTATCCCCTGACCCGGAAACATCTAACCCGAGGCAATCCGGGCAAGAAGGCAACGGTTAGTTTGCTCACAAGGCTTTAGTCTACTGGGATAGAGGTAGACAGACAGAGTTTCCTCGGCACGCCGTAAAGGCGCTTCCTAGGATAAACAGGGTGGGAAGTTTACCTATCTCGTTACTTTACATTGCATGGTCTTGGCTTATTAGGGATGGTTAGGAATTTACAGCAAACCAGGAGGAACTCTATGGGGTATTCTTCAGTTCTTGACGTGATAATATGACAAAGAAGTATAACCTCACCCTTCATCTACTTCGGTGATGCGAACATATAAATATCACGTCGAAGCTTTCCAAAACTCAGCATCCTAGACAATATTTTAACGGTGAGCTGACAATCAAAAGAGCTGTTATATGTATGGAGGTGAATGAGGGATGTAAGAATCTCAGGTTGCCTTCACTTACAAAAAAGTAGGTGTTCTTTTGGCCATTATAAATTTATTTACACTCACTAGGGGAGACCACGTACCTTGCTCCGCCTTTTTCAATGCTGTATTTTGTATGGCATTTGGAATGGCGAAAGCATCTCTAAACTTGTAGTGGTTCCATTGATTGTGCCTTATTTTGGCTGTATTTAATTAATTACCATGCTTTAAAAAAGTAATCCATGCGTGAGAATGCCACTAAATTTCCTAGATTCTAGTTGAGAAAGCCCTTTCACAACGAACCAAGAACGGTCCTGGTAAATTCTCCCGCTGTCTGTAATTGCTGAGCAATTCTTTTTATCCTTGCCCTCCCACCCTTGCAACTCTCCGACCCTTATTTATCTAGTACCTCCTCTTGCTATAGAATATTCTTAGAAACCCTACTGCTTTTGTATTTCAATGTGAGGAAGAGGAGTGCACAAGGAGTTTTAGGATAAGAGCAGGGGTAGTTGGGCTATGTTTGCTCAGCTTTGGAACGAAGTTTGAAAAACTTGAATTTTGATCGCTAGAAGGAAGGAAGAAGGGTGGAAAATCGGATTGAAAAGACAATTTCCCCCTCAGTAAGAGGAATTGTGCCCGGTTGGCAGCTGAAGGGGTCCAAGCGAGGTTTGATGATGACACCGCAATCAAATTCATTGCTCGCAGCCTTCTATGCTGGCTCTCACAATGCCAAGTTTTTTGTTTCTTACGTCATTAGTGTTCATAGTGACGTTACTGGAACATTTTCAGGAAATATGAAAGACTGACATGCAGATCGTCATTGTAGTGTATGCTCTTTGCGTCTATAAAATCTTTTGTAACCATCTTGGTGGCCAGTTAAAAAAGAACGAGCGAAAAATTTTAAAGGAAGTGTTGAGGCTTCAACCATATGCAGACCTTATTGAAATATGGGAAATACTATCTCCTATTACCTCCTATTGGAAATATTACCTCCTATTGAAATAAAAGGTAGCAGTACTTTTCCACAATAATATAACTGCAAAATTTCAAAATTTTAAATCATTTTTGAGAAGTGATACTAGCTTTCATTTCATTGTATCGAACTTTCACTATATCACGCCTGAACTAGTCAAATGTATTTACTTCTGTTTTTGATATGCAGCTTCCTATTTTATATCGTTTCACTTTTCCACTTGAACTTGTACACAATTCCGTACTCAATATCCGAAGGTACGGTACGGAGGCAATATCCTGAGGCACGGTGCTTGCTTAGGAAAAATATTCCTAGGAGAACTTCACACCATTTTAAGACTTTAGATTCGTAATTACGCAGTGTATTAAGGATATAACTTGAAATTTATTCTCCAAGATGTCTGTTAGCGCCTTATAAATGCTGGGCGTTCTTTCTTTCCACATTTCGAAAGGTATAATTTTACCCTGATTTTCATTGCGTACGGTCATCCCGGGGCACTTCTGAAGTTTGACTACCAATGATGGAAGTTATAAATTTCTGTTTTCACACTCTCCATGAACAAGAAATAAAAGAGGCCAGGTGCTACAGCATTATTCTGCCTCAGCAACCCGGTGATTCTTTAAACTACAATATACCTCGGCGTGCTTCTCAGCTTCTAAAAGTAGTTGGTAAACACCGTTCAGCGAGCCATCGAGCTGCGGGCACAAAGAGGAAAGGTCACTCAGACCAACCTCCACAACCTGATGCAAAATAAGATCTTCTTCAGCAATTATTCGAGGAAGATAGTCCACATCCTAGAAAATTAACTGGAAAAGTAGATATTCGCCTTCTGTCATAAGGCTTTGGTAGAAATCAGCTTGATAAGCTTGCAAATCTCTATTATCGCATGTTCTTTGCATTACCATAATTCTTTTTCATTAGTCTGGGCTAAAAGGAATTTAGACTACTACTATTTATCCTAACCCTTATTTATTTCATCGTTTCCCCATTTGCGCCAACATTATTCTATCTATCGAGTCTTGCTCCTAATAAGATAATGCAATGTATGAAGAATCATAAGTCTCTTATATTCAATGAAATGATTACTTCACATTATATGTTTCTTATCCAATAGATGCTTTTATTTTATTGCCGAGTGAAGACTGATTTTTAGTCATTCTGCTGAAATGTATCTCTCGTTTCTTGTTACTAACTCAAATGAAAATCATTGGTGGAGTATTGTACATCTCAGGCTATCATTGGTGCTGGCATTCAAGGCATTGTGGCCAGTTCCTGTATCAGGGCCAATCTCAAATTTTACTGGGTTATCGGAGAAAGACGGCTCTTAGGTTGACGATCCATGCTAACGGATATCTGTAAAGTTGAGTCGTAAAATGATTTCCTTTCCAAGCAGTCTTTCAATAATTTTACAAGCCACATAGTTATGCTCCCTAGTGAAATATTTGATTAAATAACAAATATTTTTTGAATACCATTCGAAATTTGTTCTGAAAATGCCTTTTCTCAAAATCATCTCTTCCATCATACAAATCTATTTACCTGTTTAGAGCGAATCGAGTGCGCGAAAATACTGTTTCTTTCCTTGCCTTAGCCACAAATTGTTCGACTTTTGCGGAATGGCATATGTGGAAGAAAAATGGTCGATGTCTGAAGTTAGGTAACATTCGCATTCCATGTCGAGACACTTCAGTCCGATGCGTGGAGATGCAGAACACGGGCACTTGCTAATGGAGGCCCCCCTTGAAAATTGGCCTGGGTTGTCGACGAGGGGTGGCGGATCTTTCCATGTGCGCGTATACGCGTCGAGCTGGAATGGAGAAGGGCTGAGAGCGATGGAGGAGGGTGCTCCCCTCCTCCGCGCGACAGTGCATCTGCGGACGTTTATGGCTATGCAGATGCGCTGTCGCATGGCTTGACGGGCCCCCTGTTAATAAGAGGGGCGGGATTCATGAGGGGGGTCTTCTTCTTATCGGGGTTTTTCTCGTCTCTTCTCACTCCGAGGGGAGTGGAGACGGTGATGCATACACTACTCCTCAAAGCATATCCCTTTAAACTTCGTCACCCCCCCCCTCTCTCTTGCCCGGTCTTTCGAAAGGAAAATTCGAATTTTCTTCCCGGGCGTTTGATTAGCGTCGCACGCTTCCATCTCTCACGACCAGGCGCTTGTCGGTCTCCCGCTGCTCTCCTTCCCCCGTCCCACCCTTTCATGTGTCAAGGCTGTGCTGTGAGCGAGGCTAACGGATGGAAGTTGGACGTGAGAGCCCGTAAGTGCTAATTAAAATCAAAGGCACGCCGCGTGTGGAACGATGCATACGAGATTTGACGCTCATGTGTTGATAACTTTTGACCGAGCAATTCGTATACTCGAAGAACTAATAAGTAACAAAAAAAATTGATGTTATTTCCGCCTAGGTACATGTTTCTTTAACCTGAAAATGCTGCCATTAATTATATGTTTATATCATAGCTATAAAACACTAATTTTCATATGTTTATGTTATCTTTATGGGAGGAAATTAGCAACAAAGTGAAACTTATGGGGTTAGTGAAAGTTCTACTCTACTCCATTTCAATATTGAAAGTAATATTAATAGTGTTTCGACACTAAATTTGTTTTTTTTCACTTTTCCGAAGTCTCTATATTAAATAAAATTTTGGACAGTTAAAAAAATTCTGTGAAATATATTAAATTTCTGTTTAACATAGCAACTATAGCTAGATACTTGAATTGAGCAGCAAACTTGAGAACAATTATAACGATTTGAAATACACATTGTTATGTAAAAAATGTGAGAGGCTCTGCATTTTTCGACTTTGGAGCATTTCTATAACTGCATCGCCGCAAGAATTTCTGTTAGATGCACTGATGAATACAAGAAAAATATAGCTGCAACAGAGGAGATTTGGCGTAAACATTAAGGTGGTTGAAGTAGGAGTTGCTTGGCATGGGGATGGGCTGGATTACTTTCCTGCCAAGGGGTTGTGGGTATGAGTTGCGAGTGGACGCAGAAGGAGACAAATGAAGCGCGCGGGAGGGGAAGCTAATTTCCAGCCGACTAAAAGCCGTCAGAAGGTTTTCCCTCTTAATGGCGAACAATATGTCATGCGTTCTCTCCTCTTTCCCGTCTCACGCTGTTTTTCTCGATGCGGCGGCTCTCCATGACGAGGAGTAAAAGAAGACTCCTCTCCTTCCTTCTACCATTGCATCCTCGTGAGTCATACTTTCCTTGCGGCTCAAGAAGTTGCAAAAGCCGTTATCAAAGGAAGAAATTCTGTAATGGCAGAAATATTTTCATTCAGTTTTTGCATTTTCCTGGATTATTGGTGCTAATCCTCCTAAGCAAGTGCAATTGCCGACTCGATCGAATAATGCAGAATATGGGATATTTATCCTGACACACCACCTCGAATCTCTAAACGATGATCATGAATATTTTCACTACTTATGACATTTTACCTGTCGTTGGAATTTCATGGTAAACATATTATTTCGTGTTTCACCATATTTTAGCGTCCTACTTTTTCCTTACTGAAAATCTGACTTGTAAATTCACCATATTAGGAGCATTCAAGAGAAGGGAAATCATCTCGCGTGCTTGATCGTGAGCGAAGGTACCTATCAGATGTGAGTTGTTGGAATTAGTTCAGCTTAAGAAGTTTAAAAAATCAAGGAATTATTGAATACTTCTTAAGAATAAATACTATCACAGGTACATAAGTTTTATTAATTACTTACTTAACACCGGGACTAGACACGGTGATATCTTTACTGAGTCACCCGCAATGCAAACATTGTGCGAAAAATTCACAGGGGAAAAATCATACGCTTTGACCGGGATTCGAACCCGGATCTGTCGATTTCCGGTCGAGTGCTTTTGCCAGTGAAGCTTCCGAGGCGACTTTCATTTTTTCACAAAATATCCACTGGGGATAATGATACCTCAATAGCGTAAATGGCTGGAGCGCTGGATCCGGGATCGAATCCCAGTCAACGTGAATGATATTTTCCCCTGTGAATTTTTCACACTTGTATTCTATGTATTTTTTTACTACATCATCATGGTTGAGTCTGACTGTTGTAACAGTAACATGGAACTCTTAAATGATGATTTTCATTTGAAGAACATTAAAAAAAATGCGTATTATTAAAAAGAAGTCATTTGAACTCCGTGTAAACTAGTCCATGGCTGCCTATAAATAATTTTTTCCTTGTTTCAGTCCTGAAAAGTATTAGATACTATTAATATGGAAACTTCTCCCAGTTAATAACCTTTTTTCAAAAATCCTGCGAATTCATTAAAAGACAGAAAAAATCAATAAATAATTTGATTTTTCAGTATCTCATACGCGCAACACAATTAAGCAAGGTCGCGGGAAAATAATTTTCTAACATCTCTCTCAGTAATAGCGGTGAAAAGGGTAATTTCAGAAGATAAAACCGTGATGGTGAACCTTGGCTCTAAAATTGGAATAACCTTGGAGTTAATTAAATTCATGTCATAACATTCAGATTTAAATTTGACCCTCAACGGAATGAATTAGTTACAGCATGTAGTTTTAAGTCCTTCCACTTGAACGTTTTTGCCATTGTAAACAACGTATTGATGATTGAAACTGTATAATTCCTTTATGCTAAAAAAAACACTAGATCCTTAAACTTGATAGTGCAGTCGCAAACGAGGAAATCATAAACTGCAATGTATCTCCACTGAGTGCATGTGACATTAAAAGGATATTTTATTAGCGAATCGGAGCATGAATAATTCTCCTCGCATTTCAACGGCACGGGAGTGTAATTCACTTCATCAGCGATGCCACATTCAAGCCGTGCACTCGTCGCATTTATTTTGCGCTCACAACGGAGTCAAGTCCCTCTCCAGAACCATATCCGAAGCAAGTAGTTATTGAATATGAGCAACTCGACTCGGGTGGGATGATTGGGATGGGCGTGCGGGAAAGAAAAAAAATCGAATGGATTAAGAAGAACAGAATATAATAACTACCAGCCAGGAGCAGGTATCATGGAAACACGAGTTGGAAGGATCGGGAAGGAGAGAGAGTGTTCCGTGCGAGTGTGGGTCATGAATTCTCTCAGCCCTCAGCGTGGGAATCAAAAGAGGAGGGAATGGAACGGGAGCGACATCCAAGTTTGTCTAGCTAAACGAGTCAAAGGCACGTAAAACCTCTCTCCACCCCTTCCCCGAAGGTGGAGCTGCAAGGTGAACAAGAAGCCTTAATAAAAACAAACTAGGCAGGAAAAAAAGATGACGGAGGCGACCCGCGCTAATCAGGTGAAAGTTTGTTATTTGCTTATGTTGGTGCAGGTTCACCTTTAGGAGGCAGGGATATGAAAATCACGTGCCGTGGATTCGGTGGAGAGGGCGGGTGAGGAGGAACGGGAGGAAGGTTGGGACCTCGCTCCTTCCGCGCAGGTACCAATCTGCCCCGATAATAATATCATCCGCAGCAACCTTGTCCTTTCTCTCCGCGGAACTCAACACCACCCTACAACCCCCGACGTGCCCCCGAGCCCCTCCGCTTTTTTTTCTCTTTTTCCCTCCTCTCTCCCCTATATTTCGCGTCCTCAACGCCGTGATTAATTTTCGCATTCCACAAAACACCCATGGCTTCCGCGTGCAGTTGCGTTTCATTAATATAATTTTTTCTCTCTCTCAGCCATGAGGGAAATGATATGCCTTCCAACCAACCCCTGTCTCGCGAGAGAAAAATATTTACACGGGCACGTTCGGATTTAATTAAGCAGGGTGATTTTCATTTCTGCTATGTATATGTTTTTTGCTGCATGTCTACTTGCTTAGTGTGTGTTGAAAGTTTGCCTATATGACTGTGGGTACTTGTGAAGCGTGCTTTACTGGTAGGGTAGGTATATATATATAAGTACTATTTTTTTAAATTGTTACCCTCATAGGATAATAGTTTGTTTCGAAGTTTCAGATCAAAACCACCATGCTTAAGTTCGTTGACATATTCAGCGCCTGTATTTTGGAAATCGGAGCATATTCATGAAATAAGATCGAAGCATTAAAGATATCTTTAGCAATCATTTTATTCTACTTTAACGTATTGTCCATTAAAATTTAACTTAACCTTGAAAATCATTGAAAATCTATCGCAGAAAGATTTTCTCCTGTACATAATGTGAAAATCATTCAGTAAATAATGTTTTTAGCAATAATCCTACATTTTGAATTTAAGGAGATGCAATAATATGAAATATTAAATTTTTATATTTTGTATTTTTCTAACTACATTTAATTTTATACTTTTTCTCAATATTAATTTGCCTATATGCAGATAGATTATTATCAATTTTCCAATATGATAAAGGTTTCATGCAGTTAAGCTACTTGATTTTTGTCACATGCATTATGGTCTCAACTAATTTTTCTTGCAAATGGCATTAATTTATTGAAAGGATTTTCATGAAGTGTATACGATGTAATCATACATACAGAGGTGTTGCGCATTTATCGAAATTTTTGGCTTTGTGAAAAGGTTTAGGTTCAGCAGTGACAAGCTAAGTTTTTGATTCAGCGTTATTGATTCTAATAATTTATAACATTTTTATGGCCCTTAACCCAATTTTTCCTTGTTTTCCTTTTAAAACACATGACACCACCATGTAATCTAATTCCTGCGGCTCATAACTCAGTAATATGATGCAAGTTTCTATGACTCTTCATTAAGTTATGTAACATTATGTTGTGAGCAGACTTAGTATCCAATGCCAATACGCACAAATATTGCCATAAATTTTAATTTGACAGTTATAAAATGTTATTTTGCAAAGTTCCATTTTTGGAACATGTGGAAAATCTACTAACATAATGAGTTGATTCATCCACTTTAGGGATTCACTTTGCCGAAAATACGTGACATCATCGATCAGTTGATAGTTCTGACTGGAAATAAATGCATCAATTAATTTTTACTTTGGAGCAGAGAGAAGAAAAGAAATAATAGCCATGATACGAAATCATGCTTCCGCGGCTTTGCCACGAAGTCTTACTGACGTTGTGATCAACTTATCAAGAAGTAGTTCACGGCTGAATACATTCAATGTCCATCGTCTACCTTTTTGGGATATTATAAGTGACAGGAATAGTTTTAAAAGTGTTCTGGATACTTAACTGTCCTGTTTAAAGCAGCGTGAAGAATATAAGCTGCCACTCATACCACCGTGCGTACTACAGTCTCTTCCCCTACATATTTTTGAACCCATTGATATCATTGTTTATGCTATGGAAGCAAAGACTATATTCACATATTACTTTAGCGAGTGTAAAATATTATGTGAGAGATTTTAACAACATTCTATGATTTGAATGTAGCAAGCAATGCCAATTGGTGTCACATTGACAAGTTTTCGAATTTCGTTCTTCTGTAGGCTAAAAGAATAGATGCATGAATTTTGCACCAAGTATAATTTACTTCAGCTTTAGTTGTTTCGTTCATAACGGGTTCAAAGAGTTCATTCGTGTTCGGACACACAATTTTCAGCCACGTCTGTGTAAGAAACCAAATACGACGTATGGCATTGGTACTTCAGTTTTATGTTTAGAAGTGACACTCACAAATTTGCATCAAGCGAGATCCCGTTTATTGATCGTTAACTTCATAAAAATAATTGCACACTTTGATAAACTACGTTCAGGGAACCATAGAGCAGCGGGTACAGAGAAGAGAGATAGCTCAGAGCAACCTCCACAGTCTGTTGAATATAGAGATAAGATACTGGCATATTTATTACCAAATGAATGGAAAAGGAATTGTTGTTTATAGATGGGATGATAATAGTTTTTAACATTGCATCAATTTGTTACGGGATGCATCCTTTTAAGCAGGTTAGTCAATCTATTCAATAATGGAAAAAGAAGGTATAAATTACTCAGCCAAATTTGATCGAGACTTACAGTAGGTAAGTATGCACAAGGCGAACATAGATGATGAAAATATATTGATACGTATATCATCTTTAGAAAGAAATTTAACTCGAGGCCAAATTCTTCTGCTTTGAATTGGTAGAAAAAAAGTCTTGGAAATCACCTGTAGTAAGCGATATGAAGCTAGTGGTTATTCCTGAAGCTCATCCTTGTGCCTCCCATTATATCGAGACCTTCGTTATTACTTTTGAACCTGGTAGGTAAAAGAGATCAAGTCTATGGTGTAATATTGATTCACGCTATGACTCCCCGAGTCCTCGAATTTTGTCACGTGATTTTCATTCGAAAATATATCCCAAATCGAATGCTTATAGACCAAGAAAACTTAATTTGCCCAGACCAATTCCAAAAAAATACCACTTACTAATGTAAACAATGAAATATATTTTCATGTAATAAGTTTTACCTAAATATGTACCGCCCTCAATTGTGAGTTCATCATTGTCTGATTCAAAGGGATTTTTTTTAAATATTGAGTAAAAGCTAACTATTAAACGCCATTTTTGTGAATACAGGAACAGATAAAAGAGGGAAGTAGACAGTTCAAAATATTTTCTATGGTATTATGTGCTAATTAACTGTTATAAAATCCTATTTAAAAGTATAAGAAGTGACTTGGTGATCGATTCGAAGAACTTTATCACTAACTATGTCAGTAAGTCGTCTATAATTATAGGTCACACAGAGATCTTTTGTTCCCCAAAGACTAAGTTTTGACCTAGAAAACTTATTGACATTCGGATTTGAATAAAATAAAAGATGCTCTTGGCTGGGGTTGATCATGCAAAAAATCAACCTATTGAAGAATTGGGCCAGGCATTTGTGTGGAGTAAGTTGGTTGTCGTAATTTCATCTTTGTCATATTGCTTGCATTGAAATTCTCTACTTTTTTCTTTGAAACTCATTGCATGTGTCCACGAAAATGTATTCATGGAAACGGAGGATCCATTAAATCACAGTGAGGTCCATAAAATGGAGCGTTGATTCGAGAAATACTTGAAAGGATTAGCATTGAAGAAGAGAAGAAGGAAAGTTTAGCAGAAGCCCTCAGGAAGTGATCGGGTATGGGCCATTGACTCGAGCTAATCAAGACTTCGTATCAAGGAGAAAGTTTCTTGCGTCTTCTTATATTCCCGGAAATGTTTAATTATCGAGGAAACTGATACTTGGGGGAGAAATATAACGATGTGCCGTAAATGAGGAAAATGGCTAATGACTGCTTGGTTCATGACTAATTTTTCAGGGATGATAATAGAGGTGGTTCAAAAACGCAAGAAAATTTGGGGAAAATTGCTTTAAGGGATTTAAATTAATTTTTTTGAATTAAAGTTTCCTTCTTTATCGAAAGCCACTGTTTATTCTGCAATGTTTATCTTTTCTAACAATGAAGAAAAATGTTTTAATCTAATCGTTTTCTTATTATTTTGCTCTGTGTTGAACAGGCTTATTAGCGCATACATTTTTCAACTCATTGAAGGGCACTGTGTAAATCCACAGTTAATCCTCCAAATACACCTCTCCTGAATAAATATATATAAATGAAAAAATGAATATTTCAGCAATGGCGATACTGTTTTTTAAACAAGTTTTACTTAAAGCAAGTAAAAAAATGAAATTAGGTCCTTAACTTATAATCTTTCTAAAAAAGAGTAGAAAAATTGCAAAAAGTGTTCAGCATAGAAGACGTATTTATGATTACAAACTGGAAGAAAATTTAGGCTCACTAATTTTAAAGACATTGATCAGCGTTAAAAGTCGTAAAATTATGCAATTTGATGTTTAAAGGTCTGTTTGACCAATTATGTCGGACGGTTTAACACTAACAGAAACTTTCTTACTATTAAAAAAGTGCTGACTTCGCGACTTAATTGACTAAATAAAGGTTATCCTCATATTTACAAAAATATCCTTTGAACTGGAATTTCTGCAATTACCCCAAAAGCAATTCTCTTGGTGCAGCTAAACTCGAGAACTACCTTTATCATATTGATTTTTTTTTAATTTTTTTTTTCTGTCTTTTTTACTTTAACAAGTGGAGCACAAGCTCAAGTGTTATCACTGACTTGTTTGCGTTAGAATTTTATTAAGAATATACTGTTAGGAAATATGCCTGGAGCCCATTAGGGAAGCCTAAATCCAAGTATACTAGCGTTAGCAAATCGAAACGTGCCCTGGGATATTTCCTTGCGTCACACCTCATGGGCTCCATTTTGCATTACAAATTCTCCCCAAACACTACCAAGATAAGGATTAGAAATGCATTGAGGCTAGGGCTGTAATAAAGGCTCGGAATCCAACTTAAGTTACTGAAAGCCAGTATTTTAGGACTGTTGTTATGTAAAGTGGAGTTATATTGATGTTTGTTGGAAGTTCGTTCTTCTTCAAGGCAAGTATCTGAATGAGTGATATGGAGTTTATTATTTTTTAAATATATTTATCCGTATTCATTGCTCATTGTTGATTCAGAGGACCCAATAATACGTAGAGGTTCTGCGAAGAATACTTATCTCGTGGAACTCTGAATTCTGTTGCATCATTACCTAAAATAGATCATTGAGATTTTTTGAAGACATACTTTGGAACGAGGTGACAAAAATGAGTCCTAGTTTTAAAATGAGGATTTATAGTCTGGGGTTATTACGCGTGTACTATAAACCGCATGCCAAGCTATCATGTTTCCCCTATTCTATCTTAAATAACTGTGAAATCGGGAGGTTAAAAGGAATTGGAATATATAATTGGAGTAGAGCCCTTGCAGAAGTGTGAATTGAAGATTTATTTATGGGAAGCATTATTTATGGGAATTTAGTGATTTTTATCTTTGAATGCTGAAATTTTCTTTTAAATTCAAATATAAATTTCGTGGCCACAGTAAACGAAAATATAATTAATACAGAATGTTTTCCCGAATAACCGTCAATAAAGGTAAATAGTTTATCATTTCAAAGCCTCCAGGATTAAAGAAGAGTATATTTAGTGATATTATTTGGTGAGATTTTTCACTGCGGGGCAATGCTTTTTTATTTTAACTTATGGCGTAAATTTGGCGAAACCAACCAATTCGGTTTCAAATCGAGTTTCTGAGAACCGTACTTTTGGTGTCATATGTAAGTGGTGCTTGTTGAATTAGAATGAATTATTGCATAACCAATAGCAAATTAATGGGCTCTGTATATTTAATTTGTATTCATGAGCTTGTTTTTTCAACTTAACTGTTAAACAGAAATTAAGGTGCTGGCCACAAAATATGGTCGTGCTGTTTATCCTTAGATATCGCGTCTCGTTAACCCTTATGTGAAAAAGGGAAGGATTTTTATTGCAAATCGCCAATCCTCCTGCATCATGCAATAAGTTGACATCTTCTCCTTAAGCCGACACCCCTTTCAGAGGCAATAAACTCCTTTCCTTGGCCACCGTGGTTTGTCAGCTTGCTCTCTCGCCTTTATGACTCATAAACCCTTTTACGACTTGAAGCTTTGGAATTCTCCTCATTGCATCCTTGAGGCGTGATGGCGCTCCATCTATTTCGGAATTCCGAAATATGTTTGTGGATTAGTCTATTATGCTAATAACATTCATTATCATCAAAACAGGTGAAAGGATTAAGTCAAAATATTTAAAGTTTTCATCCATGAAATATTATAAAGGCTTTAATCTATGAAACCTATTTGACAAATTCCTGCCACAGAACAATTTATAAAATACGAAAACAATTTACGAGTCATTAATAATTTTGAAAACTACATGTTGCAATAAAATATATTTCTTCTCGTCTTTGATCCTGATAGATATATAAATAGCGATATTGGGAGTATTTCAATCAGTATAATGATACCAGAAAAATATCTGGAGGGCATCAAATATTTGCCAAATTAAATATCACCTGCCTTTAGGTTGGTGCTAATGATTGAAATATCTCACTAATGAAAAACTCGTATAGGGAGAAGTTTCAGAAAAAAATCGTTAGTCGGAATCAAAATCACTCCAACCACCTCTTTACCCGTAGTCCTTTTCCATCTCCCACCTTTCCACCCCACATCACCCCACCCCCTTCTGTTGTTCGATTCACCTTGCCTCTCTCCCGTGCGGCTACAAAAAAGCGTGAAAACACAACCCCTCCCTTCCAGCTCATTCCCCATCCCCGCCATGCCATCTCACACCCCCATGTAGCCGCAGTTCGAGAGGAAGGTGCGATGGAGGTGGCAGGGGGAAGGGGTGGGGCCTCAGTCACAGCTCGTTAAGCGACATTGTGAGCCGTGCGCGTGCTATGTCTGAATAATACGCGGGGCGCCATGTAGCGACTGGTCCCAGGGTGTGAGCAGAAGCTTTGTGGGGGGGAGGCAAAAGGCGGGGGAGGGGGAGAGGATAAGCGAGGATAGCTAGAGTGGGGTGAGTGTGAATTGTGGCAGAATTGCACTTATGCGGGAGGAAAGAGTACTCCAATATAACATGGAAGGGTTGTGGATGGTCTGGGGTTGCAATATAGTTATGGAGATGACTATGAGCCAAGGGGAGAGGGAGGGTATGTACATACCAGAGTTAAGGAATGGGGTTTGGGATTTGGGGAAGAAAGGGATATTGAGGTGTGTGCATTTACATTATGCAGGATAGAATGATATGATATCAACAAGGGAGGAGTGTCAATGCATAGAACATTATCTCGGAGTCCCTTTTTGTCGACAAATGAGACTCTTACTATATCTAGGTTGCATTAGGAAAAGCTTGCTAATGTTACAGCCATTATAGGCTCCTCGTGAAAGAGGGCAAGTGCCTATGAACGGAGCGAATCCAGTCGTTATGGCTTAAGGCTTTAAAAAAATGGTGTGAAATAATGAGAAAACACCCATTCTTATTCAAGTTTTGATTTTCAAGCTGCATTTTGGAGTTTGAATGGCCCAGTTAGGCTTGTATAGATGTATGGATGCACCACGTTTTGTATTGATTCGGCAAGTGTTTTTCATCGCGGTGTATTTTCTGCCTCTTCCCATGCAATTCTTTGTAAAGATGACAAGTTATTGCCTTGTTTCGCTGCATTCTTAATTCTTGCACGTCTATTCAAGAATGAATAATAACTCAATAGAACTAGGACGACCTTATTTTCATTAATTCGCCATGGATAAAAAGACAGGGTTTTAAAACAAGGCATTAATTCAGACACATATCCACAATATTGTTGTATTAGTACCTACTTACGATATATGCTAAAATTACCATTTGCAACCGTGTGTATCCTAAATTGATTAGTGAAACGAGGCATTTATTGCGCACGACCAAACAAATGGGGTTTACCTTGCAACATAACCTTTACAAGTTTTTCACCTCTCGTAGCTTTTAAGAAACTTCATGTACAGAGGCTTTCTTATACAATGGGCGACCGAAAGTTAAATTAAGTCGATCTCTGCTTAGTACCTACACCATGAAAATGTGCCTCACGCCCCATTCTTTATCAAAAAGCAATGGCATCCAGGATGGATGCAGTTTTCTTACCTCGTAAACCTTATCTTAAACCATCAAATGCAGACGGTTAGAGGCAGCCAACTGCACTCCTGATGGAATTAACAGGGGTCGGACGAGATTGCTCGAGGGGGCTGCTGAAAGGAAATAGTATGAGTATGCAACGAGGGAGAAGGGAAAGAAGGGTGGCGTTTGGGGGAGAGGGTTCGTGTTTGAGGGAACACGGTGGTCTTACAAGGTGGTTGACGTTTCGTAGATGGAATCGATACAGCGTCAAAGCAAAGGATTGATGGTCATGACCAAAATCCTCCGTCCCAACCCTCCTCGCTGCGGGTAGTCATTTTTCATCATATTTATTTTTCTTCCTTCCCTTTTATACAGCCCTATACTTTGCTGAGGGATCATGGATAAGGTATAATGCAATGGGAGCGGGAATTCAAGAGTAATTTTTCAAGAAACTTCAAATATACACAGGAATAAGGACTTTGCCCGAATTAAAATTTATTCAATGATTTTTTAACCGATACCATCCATCTATCAACATCAATATCCCATATTTTATTCACTTATATGTTACCAATATAATTGTTTACAATAAGTTAAATTAATTAATATGCGCTATCAATTAGTTATGATTCTTTACTTGATTAATTTACCAGTCAATTTTGTGTTTAACCAACGACTACTTTCTCCTCTCATATAAGGGATAGTCTTTCGAACTAAATTTGAGTCAAGTGCGCCAAGCCCTTTTATGAAAATGTCTAATCGCCTATTTGTTAGGGCATGCGGTGGAAATATCTCATTTCATTATCCCCGAATGTTGATAGTTTGATCATTCAGGGGTTACATAAGGAGAATTATATTTATTCGTGCAAATGGAATTTTAGCACCTATGGCACCCTATCAATGGCTATAAGAATATTCAGGATGAGATGGAGTGTTTACGTTGAAATATGGAGGGCGCCCAGTGGCATAAATGAAATCTGAACAATGAAATATTAAATGATGTATAAATCCATTATTCAACTAATTAGCTCGTAGTATATTGTTAAGACGCGAGCAGAAAAAAGTTTAGCAAATCATACCGCGGAATAAGATGTAAGCGTTAAGCCGAAAGAAAGAATCACCAATGAAAATTTAAATGCTGGATAGGTACATAAAACAGAGTGCAAGTTTACGGATGGAATAAAGTGATAGTCATCTGAGTATAATCCTTGAAAATCCCTTGAGTTGCGGCCCTAACTTTATAGCAACCGATCCGACCTGCTCATTAATTTTAGGTCACTCAAAAACACCGCTAAATCGTGAAGTTTCATCTGAATTTAGTAGATTAGTAATTGAAATGCGATTTTTATCTGCGTTCAACGCTTCAATTTTAAAATTGCAAAGATTAACAATTTTAACCGATATTTTCCCCTCTTAAACAGTAACCGTCTCTGATCACCACTCAAGGAGAAAATGATTTAAAAAAATAATTCCGGAAAAACAATTAAATAGAGTGATAAAATTATTTCATTTAAATGAAAATATTAATTCAGGATTGCCTCTATGCCCGAGAGGGTAATGGGGAAGAAGTCAGAGTCAGAAATATTAGTTTGGAGACACCGTTTTGCCAAGGGGCATCCACCTGACTTATCGGTGTGTATTAATCTCCCTCTTAATGACTAATCTCAAATGCTTCTACTTCAGCCTTTGCGGATGAATCTTGTTACAGGTGGATTCAAATTACTTGTGGGAATATGAAGCTGCCTTTTGGGCATCTTCGAATGTCATTTGTCTTTAAAATAGGAGCATTCCTGCGTATGTGGATGAACGGTCAACTTCTATTTCTGTTCATATAATTTATTAAATTCGTTGTTTGCTTCATTTAAGAAAATAAAATTTCATTTATTAGGATAGTTATCTAAATTTAATTATTAATTACTCTACAAGAAGTTTTGTAAAAAACAGGATTCCGACAGTTGATAGATAGTGAAATCCATCCATTTGATAAGAAGACCATATCATTTTACTGTGGTTTACTATTTTAAGCCTCCTAGTATACTTCTGAATCATTCCTAATATCCACAAGTTAAGCACTAAATGCTAATGTCATGATACTTTAACTTTCATTAAACGCTACAACGCAAGAGAAATAAAAAAATCGAGAATTTTTCTGTTTCATTCATTCAGCATGTATACGCGGAATTTGGTTTGGATGTTTGCGGACGCAGAAACCCCACACGTCTCCCACGTAGCCACACGTCTGAACATTACACATTTATGTTAGGGGACCGAGTTCCACTCCCTGGGCCTCTTTGAACTTAGAATGACTCTTATTTTGAGCGTGTGTGGTCTTCATTAGGTATTTAAAACCAAGTTTGTTCGTGTAGAAGCCCAACTTTCAACTCAGTATGCTACATTTCCTTACGATAATATTGACTGATAAGTTTACCTTCTGTATTACTATTCTGCTTCGAATAGTCAATTAAATTCGTTGTTTGCTTCATTTGAGAGAATAAATTTCATTTATTAGGATTGTTATCTAAATTTAATTATTAATTACTTTACATAACCTGAATCCCCCACTCCATTTGCTCGTATATACCTGAGGGTGCTTATGAATTGGTGTAAGTAGAGGTAACCCTAAACGTAACCACACCTGTGAATATCACATAGGAGGCCAGGTTCTTTCCCTCACACACCTCATTATAACCGTTTGCTGTCGAATGTTCCCATTTGGGAACAAATTAATAAAAATTCATGAAAATTATATTTAGAATCTGTTATTACTTTCAATCATCTATTGCGTAAATAAAGTATGTAAGTATTTTTTAAAGTGAATCGCATGACTTGTGTATAAAATTTTGTGGTGTGTTCCCATTTGGGAAATTGCTTGAAAACGCGTTTCAAAATTTTTATTCGGGTTTTCTTTCATAATATCTCTTAGCTAGTTATAAAATAAATAGGATAGGCAAAAAATATTAAAAATCAGTGGGTAAGTTAGTTTGGTCTTTAAAGGGCTAAGGGATTTTTTAGCTTGGGGTGTCCGAGGTCTTCGGTTTGTATTATAAACCTGGATCGCTTTTCCCATCAGGATTCTTTGCTTTCCTATGAGAATGCTAAACGTTTTACGAGAAAGTTACGACTATTTCCACCTTTCTTAATCTGGACGTCCTTATTACTCCGCCTGTCAGTATTACTCAGGTGGGTACGGTAATCAATGGTTTCATCGTGGAGACATTTTTCCTGCAGTCGTCCGGCAAGAGCAATCGTTTGGATCAAGTGCAGCGGAGGTGGGCATTGGATTATATGACCCATTCGAGGTGGGGGAGTGAGATGCTTGCGGGGAAAAATGAGGGGAGGATGTATTAGGAGAGTAATAGACGGGCGGGGTCCGATTTCGATGGCGGGAGAGGGGGAAGTTTCTTCGGCGTCGGAAGTCTCGAGGGGCGCGTTCGGAAGGCACCGAGGAAAGAAGCGGGGAGGGTTAGTGGTGGTGTTGCGATATGGGGAGGAATGGTGGTTGGGGTGCCATTTGTCTCCTTCCAGAAGGAATTGGGAATTGTGGCGTGCAGTATGTTGTAGGTTGAGGAGGAGGGTGGTTGGGAGGAGTTGGCAGGGAAAAAGCGGAAATAGCGTATGATTTTGGGCGTAGGGGTGACTACGGAGCGCGTCGTAGCTAGGAGAAGGCTATCGGTTAGGAGGGGAGCAAATAAATGGGAGGTTGTGGGACCAAGAGGGGAAGGCATGGGGCTGTATCCATTTATATTTATTATTTTGGGGTGAGTGATGAAGAGGTTGTTGGTATCAATTGAGGGGCAACTACTTACCTATGTGTCCTCATGTGGGTTAAATTATACTCGCCGTAGACTATAGTTTTACGATCGTCATTATTTTTTGGGTGAACCCCAGACGAGAGGCTTTGTAGTTTTGGTTCTATGAGGTACTTTTCACGTTATGGTCTTTTTGCTTCGCGGAGAGAGAGGTAAAGGAAGTGTTTATTTGTTGTGAATCAAGACTTCCATTGATTTTCTCCCCTAACTATGCCAAGTCATTCGTATCTCTTGAATTTTTGTGTAGATTCTTAGCCGTTTATCGATATTAGAAATTAAGAAAAATATCTTTCATTGAGTTACGGAGGAAAAAGTGTTCTACCTCCATTGACTCAAACATTGGTAGCTCTCAAAACTATACATTTGATAAATAAACCTATTTGAGTAATCACCATTCTACTTCAACACTCACTGTAAGTATGAAGTGAAGCTTTAATATAATTTGGCAACAGTTATATTTACTAAATGATGATGATGAAATACTGATGGGTTATCTTGCTTTAAGAAGTAAATGAAGTATTTTGAAGAAGGTAAATAAATCACGTAAATAGAAATCAGTGTAGATGTGGTAATTTTACTTTTTTTACCACTACCATAGTTGTATATTGTAATTCATTACATTATCGGATGAAGAACGATGGCAGGTTGCAATTGCTAATTCTTTTTATAAGATACAAATTGATTCAAACAAAGCCATAAAATCGAGCGTTGCGAGCAAGCGAAAAAATCAACGTGTCACCTTTAAAATGCTGTCAAATATGAGTTTGAATGC
Organism: Ischnura elegans; assembly: GCF_921293095.1. Lineage (NCBI taxonomy): Eukaryota > Metazoa > Arthropoda > Insecta > Odonata > Coenagrionidae > Ischnura > Ischnura elegans. The sequence continues at coordinate 45,591,649 of NC_060246.1, forward strand.
AACATATCTACTCTTAAAAGACAGGATTGAGGAGAGTGTCTTAAGTAAAGTGCATTAAAATTATGCAGGGGAAAAGTAAAAATATGGCCTTCTTAGGTAAAGTTTAGTATTAAAGTTGAGAAATTTATCAATAGACGCAATATATCTCTAATTGAATGAATCGATTGCATTGCGATGCGCAATTCCATATAAAGAATGGTCTACACGACATTCACGTCGTGCAGTACGTTATACACTCCTAGTTTCTTGTCGTTCAAAAATCAAGAAAGAATCGACCGATCCGATGACTGAAAGTCACATTCAGACTAACGTCTCTTAAACCGCAAATTTGTACTCAAATTCATCTGATTCAACCACTGATTTCCCTCGAATTATGCTTTTTATAATGAGATCTACTTAATGATATTAGCCCAGTTAAGTTCCCAGAAATCTATTTTTCCCTCACGTGGAAGCGAGAGTGTAAACGTTCATGGTTGACCTTATATAATTCAAAATTCAATAAGAAAAGGTCGCGATAAATTTGATCTCTTGAGATAACTTAATTTGTGCTATGACAAACTGTTATCAGGATACTAAGACATAGAACGGTTGGCATTGCGGCATAAAATGCTTTTAACTCAATCAAAGTTCACTTCGTAGATCTCCTGAAGTATTTGTTTCATTTCTCTCTATTCTATTTTGTACTTTTCGAAAAGATATATATTCCGCCTATAAATTTAATTCCCTGCCTGCTAGGGCCCGACAATAATCGTAGGTTGAATGAGCACAAAGAAAAAAAGCATCTTTGCTCTCATCTCTGGAGGCAATGTCATGAAAATTGATATATACGATCATGTTATGAACAAAAAATTCAAAAGTATTTCTTTAAAATTTTGTGACACTTGTGATAAGATATTGCTTGAAATCATTCTTTAGTTAGGGACTCTCTTGGAATATCTTTTGACTATATCCTTGAAACCTCAGTGTTAAATTTTCAGATTCGTCGGTCTGTCACATAGATAATGCACGAAAAGGGAAAGGCAAACGCGCGGTTGTGAATTATTTAGTTCAAAAAAGCCTATAAATTAGGGAATAATTGTTTTTTTCCTGGAAAGAAAATTTCATTTTTCCGCTGTTGAGAATAAAAGATGCAGTACGGTTGAGGGAAAACCGTTTATGAATTCATATTTTGCAGCCGACAGGTAAACTGAGGGAAATAAAACTGATTTCATATTAGAATACGTGTCTCATAAGGGAGCACCTGAAGTCTATGTCTGACAATGTTTCTGGCATGCAATCTATTTGGAATACGACATACCCTTGAGAATAACATTTTTAGCAGATCTGCGCCAAAAAGGTTGTGGATGGATTTGAATCAGTGGGATTGCAGTTCGGAGAAGATTGTTTTTCTCAATGTTTTGATATAAGCTAAAACCCTAAGCGTAGCTTTTTCTCACTCTTGAAATAATTAAGATAATGCTATCATATTGATTATATAAATAGTCACGATTTTTCTGCCTCGTAATTGGAACTATGAGAGGAATATTATAATAAATTAAAAATTCAATATTTCAATTTAAGTACGAATAAGTTCTCGAACAAATTTAAAAAACACTATAATTTTACAAATAAAAAGCAAGGATTTTAAGAACATTAAACCTGGTCCTCATTCGATTTACTCTTGACATTGGAGGGATGCAAATTCGTCATTATTGAGATTGTTGGTGTATTAATCTTATACATACTAGCAGGAAAATAATTTATTTTCGTAGGTTGACATTGATGCCAATGACGTTTTTGTTGTCAGCATATGTTTTTTCATCTGCAAAATTTGACTCGTTTGAGCGTTGGACTTCGGGAGAAGGCTGAGTATTAATTTCTTATTTTTTTGTCAGAATAAAAAAGTGCTTTTTTTAATCAACTATTTATTCCATTTTAATTTTTAGTTCATGGTATTTTTAATTGCAAAGCCGATAACGATGGATGACGATCATTGCCTGCATGCGAAAAAATTTTTAATATAGGTAAAGTGTAACAATATTGCCTGGATTCATACCTTAAATCATTAGAAATGTATTCCAACGCGTTACCCGTAATAGACATAAATTTTAACTTGCGCTATTTCAAATTATAATTGCTGAAAATTGTAGCTCATACTGCCAATTAAGACTTGAGGACAGTGTTGAAACGCATTTTCATCTGGTTTTGATTTGTACTGTAAATGTCGAGACATTAGCTAATTGGGAAGTAGGTCAAATTTGAAAATCAATGTTCCTCGAAAAGACAAACTAACAGGCAAAAAATTGACTTAAAAAAAATATGGTAACAATTAGGATATAAAAAGCGGCCATCAGTAAAAATCTATTTAAGCTGTTCAGTGTGAGCATATCTTTTCCATCTATATAACTAGCGTTCAAATTCGTCAGATACAAGTTTTATGGTTGATCTATAAAGCCTATGGTGAATAGTCTAATAATAACAATTTGAATTCAGTAAAGTATCAAATGCAGTTATAAGAATATTTATCCATTCGTTGAAAATGTTTTTGCCAAAAAGGAAGATTATTACTCCCTTGTGTTATCCCTACATAAAACGTGTGATTGTAAAATGGCTGTTTGGGTTTCCAACCGGGTATTTTATTGACATAGGCAGCCATGTCAAATATCACCCGCTGGAAAACCAAAATACCCTCTATAAAGAATCCCATTGCTTTTATTAATTTTCACCTTGTAGCATTCTTCAACCATACACTAAACCTCTAAACATGTAGCAACTCATATACAAAGGAACGTACGGGACAAAAACCACCGTCATTAAACATACTTTCCCCCCAAATATTTGCTACTTAAATGCGAAAATTTTCTTTCTCTCTCTCAATTTTGAACTTAATCCTGGATATTGCGGGCGCAAAAACGAAAAAAAAACATAAAAAATCGCGATGATTTAGCGTGGGGAGAGCAAGATGGAAAATAAAATAACACGCGCGCGCACTCGACGGCGCAAGTGGTCTCCCAGACTCTCGTGGAAGGAGGCATTCATGCCTGCGTTGTCGCCCTCCCCCTAGCGACATTCTGCCCCAGACTCGCCTCTCTCTAAAAATGTGCCATTTAACTCTTGCTGAGTTGGACAAAGAGCAAGGTAGAAGGAGAGGAGGAGGAGGTAAGGAGGGCGCGGAATGGATAAAGATTGAAGAGGCCGAGATGAATAATTGAGAGGAGTGGAGCGCAAGGCTAGAGTTTTCCACCTCCTCACTTCCCAATACGACATTCTCCCGTTCCCACTTCACCCTTTCGCAGTGATTCCTCCTTTCTTATTCACACCTTTTATTTGTTTCTTTCTTTCCCGACGACTAAAAGTCATTCGTCCTCATAATTTCAAGATGAACCCTCGACGCAAACGAAGGAAATTTCCTTAGCTGCATGATCCAATTTCCTGAAAGAAAACATGGCGTGCGTCCCACTTTTTATTGAAAAATTTTCGAGATATGGCGAATATGCCCGGATGAAATTGCTTCTCCTAAAATACCCCTTTCTTTGATCACGGTGAGAGGATTTTGCGTATTTATTTTTTTACTTGTTCTAATTTCTTTCATTGAATTTACACATATTTTCATATTTAACCTCATTAATTTACTGGTAAATAAAAAACATATTTTAACGATCCTTGTCGCCAAAAAGTTAAAGCTTGTGGAGGGCTTCTTCTTTCTAAGCACTGTTAATAAATTGCGTTTCTTATTGAACACTTTTCAAGATAAGACGAACGTACCCGGATGTATTTGCTTCTCCTAAAATAGCCCCTTCTTTGATCACGGTTAGAATTTTATTTATTTTTTTACCTATGCCATGTTTTTCATTGAATTTTCACAGCTATTAATATTGATTCTCACTAATATTTGTCTAAATATTTACTAGTCAATGAATATCACATATTTTCTTTTCCTTGTCACGCAGTAATATAAATTAGCTTTTGGTAAGTTCCTTCATCTCCGCTAGCACTTAAAATAAATTTTACTAAATATATAAATTGTTTCATATCAGACCGAAATCTCTTTGAGGAAAGATCGCTACCCATTATCAATTTGTCTGGAATGAATCGTTCTAAATGTTAAGGGCTCCTACTCCAATCTGCGAAAGCTCAACCTTAATACAGAGTTTCTGAATATTTTGTTTTAATCTTTCTTCATTTTTTATTTCTCAGCGTATTTTTTATTTATTTATCAAATTTGCACGAAGTATTACATAACAATTTAAATGTTATCATTTGGCTTGAAAGCTAGCCTCCATACTATCGCAATATCACTATTGTATTCGTACTATTGTATACAATTCTAAGAAATCCAAGAAAGATGTCGAGAAGATTCTAAGAAATCTTCACGTCATTAAAAAACATTTGTGCATATATATAATCCTGACTGATTGAAATCCATAAAATTGCGTTTCAATGGATTGTTTCAAGGTACTCAAATCTGTGGGGGTTCATGAAAGAAATATCATGTGTCATAGAATTTACATATCATTGGAGTTAAATCGGGAATTAAGCCTTCGGTTCATAAAATTTTGGAAATGGTGTACATTTTGTTTCCCTTCGTAGCATCCCAGACTCATCACCCAAAATCTCACCAAATCTCACGTGGGAGCTAAATGGTCTAAGTTAACTGAGGTAAAAAGACAAATAAATATGGTCATTGTAAATGCAGACAATATCATTGATAATGTATAAAAGTGAGTAAAAATAACTTTCTTTTAATGTCACTCAATAATTTTTGTCGTCGTCGCATTTTAGTTGTAGGGCCCATTGTAAAGTATTGTACTTAACCCAAAAAATGTTTCTTTTAGAAGTTTGAGGCTTTTTTTTCATTCAGTGATTTTCAAACTAAAACATATTCCATGACCAATTTACGGCTCCATTGGCGAACTCCGGTGCGTACATCATCCAACCTTTCTTCGCCTTCATTGAGCGGAGGAGTGTCAACCCCGTTTAGCATCCAAAAGAGTTCAGAGTTCCCTCAAAGGAGCAGAGGGAGGTATTTATGTGGTATATCTTTTCTAAAAGTAGAAGAAATACAATTCTACCATAAATAAAATCTGAAACCAACATCACGTTCACTAGAATGACGCATAAGCAATATAAAAGCCGTTATCATCTTGTGGTTCTGCCTCTTACTCCAGATTTACGCCTTTCCTTCGGAATTCCACTCGTCACTATCTACGCTCCATATCCACACATTCTTATTCGTCCTTCGCGAGAACTGTGTGTGCGCTTTTGTCGTCGGATGTTCGCATATATTTTTATTTTCCTTCAAACTTTTTTCCATGGCAAAATTTTTGCTCCCTTGACCTCCTTTTCACTTCTGTCTCTTCCTCCTCCTCCCCCCTCCACTCATCTCTGCGTCTCCGGTTTTTTCTTCTCCGCACATACTGTTCCCGTCACCCCACCCCACTCCCTACATTTCGTTCTTATCCCCAACAGTGCTACTACCCCACTCAGAACTCATCCCGTTTTTCTCCTCCGCGCGACGGCGGCGCACCTTCCCTTCAGACTTCGAAATGTACAATGCTCACACGTTAGGGGTTCTATATAAGCGCCACCCTCCCCCTCATCCAGCCCATGCACTCAGCGCGACACACATCATCTCCCCGCGTTTCTTCTCCACTGAAATGAAGAGTTGTGGGAAGGCTGGTGGGGTTGAGAGGGGAAGGTTTGGTGGGAGGGCCAATGACGAGGTCACAAAGAATCTGGGAGAATATGTATTGGTTTCGTAAGATAGCATAGGGATTAGGTAAAAAGATGCATTGGATTGTGCTCGAGAATAGGGTGTGCTATCTTTTTTCCTATTCCGGTGAAAACATCAAATGATTTACATAATAATAATCGCCGGTATACACATTGAAGTTATATAGCTATCATCTACTTTAAATGTTTACATGAACTAGTTATGATTGAATGTGATTGTTGAAGATGAACATTTGGGGTGTATGGAACATTTTATAAGCGTAAATATTGTGTATCATGGTTATATCTTGACTATATATCAAATATCCGTTCCCGAAATCGAATTTTTCTTATGAAGTTGAAAATCTCATTTATTACAGTGGTAAAAGTTCCTTTGAATCAGAAATCAACGCACAGACTTCAGTTTTTTGCGCCACAGTTCAGACAATTGCACCATCCAGGTTTCTCGACTGTCATGGCTAATGTTATCAAGAGAGGTATCAATGACAAGGTGATATGCTTTAGACGTATAATTACTTATACAGCGATTTTATTTAAATTCTTGCATGGAATAATGATGAATGCGTTTGAGTATTGAGGATCAACATGTTGGGCGTAATAATAAATGTAAAAAACATTTTACTCGCCATTAATATAATTACATCTCATTATAAGAAAATACTAAAACGATATTGAGTTATAACTATAGTTCTTCATTATTTCATGACTATTTAATTCGTTAAGAGCGTAATCCAGTGAAATCTGTGGTGTCTTCATTTCTTGAATTTTGTGCAAATTATAACTTGGTCTTTGCAATCCATTTAGACTCTCTCACCCTCCATCACCGCTAGCAGAAGTTAATTTTGTATTTGTCTAATAACTCACGTAGCCAAGTTGCCGCACCAACAAGTAGAAGTAATAGTGGTACTTCTCCACTATCGCTTTTTCCCCGATCCCATTTGTTTTTCATTTTTCCCCTCATCCATTTGCTTGGATCGTTTTTCTACAACGAAATATTCCCTTTAAAATCATTTATTAAATAATAATGTGAAACAGTGAGAATACGAATCATGGGGTCGAAGGAATTTGCTCGCTAAATCTTTTTCCCGCTGAGAACTAGATATTTCTCACTTTGTCGGCTGTAGTGGAAGCCGTGGTCCGGTTCAATGTTCGAGTGATTCAGTGTTATTCACTTTCTGGAAAATAGATTCTGCCTCCATCCATTTTATTCCCTGATAAACCGCAGTGATGATATTCAACGGTCTGGTAATGTCGTATCATCAATCTGATCCACTGAAATAAATTGAAGAATCCTTTGGGCTTCTGGAAAGCCACGCCATTAAATTGGGAAAGTTTGATTCGAATGAGGGTCTTAGCTTCATATTTTACAATCAAATCTCAAAGTTTTTACTCTTTGCTCCTTTTTTCACTTCTCACACACCGTGAATTTAACTCAGAGGCTATAGCTTTACGAATGTGTAATGCGTTGAGAAAACTTTACTTGCCATCAAATTTTATAGCATCTGGCTGAACGTAATACCCTCCGATATATACTTACATATTTTTATATTTTATTCTATAGGTCACATTTTCTAACATTATATATTTTTCATGATTTAGGTAAAAGTAATTATTTACCTATATTTTCTCGGATAGTCAAATGTATTTACAAACCTCTGTAAAAGATCTATTGTCTAACCCTTCAACAAGTATTTCCCATCGATAATTGTTAAGAGATGCTAGAGTAAATGAAATGCTAAATTTATGCTAAATTTTACTCCTGAATCGCTATAATTGTTAAAACTCATTGCACAAGAAATAAAAATTTTTTATATGGTGCTTCCTCAATTCATTAGGGATAGAGTGAAACAAACAATGTTTAATTTTGTTGCCATTGCACTACCATTTGCTTTTCATCTCTCCTTTCCTATAAACAACCTCTTGGATTTAAAATTTTGATATTTTTATAATTGCTCTAACAAGCGTGCTCACTTTTTCCAAATTGTTATTTCCTTGCTGCTCATCAACTACCTATATATTACATGTGATTACTACCAAATCCTTCGCGTTATTATTCTTTGGGTAGGAGCTCTATTGCATATTCACACTAAATATTTTTTCTTTACTTTCTATTACAAACAAATTGATTTCCTATTGAGAAAATTAAAAAAAACTTTAAGATTGTTGTAAAATAATTTGTGCGTAACAGTCTTCGTGCAATTTATTGGGCCATGCCACCCTGGACTCTCATTACAACATTTCGTTTAATGGCTCTCCGTTTTTTGTCGAACAAATGAAATTTCTCTTTTTCTTCTAGTTTCCTTTCACTTTTCTTACGTACCTCTTATTTCTGCAATATATATGAGTACCTCTCCCTTCACATGCTCACGTCTTTCATTCATGCATTATTCTCTCTCAACTAGTCGCAAGCGGATTGCTTTTTTATACCCGTTCTTTTGCCAAACTGCGCCCATTTTACACTGCCTTCAGTCATTCTTCTCCTTCTGCCTATCTCTCCCTCACTTGCTCCATCTGTTGGAACGTCATCCCTTTCCGACCTGCACGAATGCCGATTTTCCTACCTCTCTTCCCGGCGGAACGGTAGGAATAAGCTAACCTAGCGGCGTGCAATCACTCTTCCGACTCTCGTCCTGTCCGACTCTTTTTCCCTGCCGGCCCACCCAACGAGTCTTCCCACAAACTTCCCCCACCCTGGCAAAATCCCTAACCTCCCCACTGACCGTTTCCTCCCAGGCAGACGCGTTGGCCGGCGACATTTCTCAAAATGTAGAATTGCCTCTCCCTGCTCTTCTCTTTCCCCAAGCTGACATTGCGAGGCCGTATCCAATAAATATACGATTAATGGGAGGCCATCTCGCACTATCGAGGATTAAAAAAATATATCCCGGCGATTGGGACGAATTCGTAAAAATACATGAACGGTATTGTCATCGCACTTTTATTTTAGTTGTCGTAAACCTGTTAAATATAATGCATTTCAATTATTCCGACTCATTCAAATATGATAACATTTATGATCTTTTCGAGAGTGAAGTGCATAAGCCGAATAAATTTTTTTGCTCGGATAAGATGGCTTCGTCTGCACTTATACCCATGAATTGAATTCAGGATATATCTTGATATATTTCACGGCTCGAGTATTATGCAAGAAGTCAGAGTTACCTTTTTCGAAAACTATCCTCAAGTGTTTATTTTACGTTCTCGTATTGCTAATTGTTCTTTTATAATTTCAAAACCATAAACCGATATTTAAGGGTGGTAACCACCGTAAATTGGCTGTAAATGTGATGAAAATGAAATTATGACCAAATTTTGAAGAATTGAAAATTTGGTAAACTGCTTAGAAGGAGTTAAGGAGGAAGAAGTTATTAATTATAAAAGAAGCATTTTACCCATTTTATCGTTACTACCCCATGAAAGCGTCTTCAATATCCAGGTTGAATTGTTTGTCTACCTGTCGATATTTTTTGGAATTTGTTAATTTCGGTTATTCCTAAATCAACATAATATTATTATGACACGTTTTGGTTTTGATTGGTTGCTTAAATACCGTTGCTGAAATACATAGTAAGTTAATAAATGAACACCTATCCACATTGAAAGATGGATGGACCTGATAAGTAACGGCAGTGTGGTGATGACCGAATTTGTAAAAAATATGTTGGCGTTAGCAAGGGAGGTCAGTCTGTAGAGTAAAGTGCATTTAATTTATTCACTATAAATGCTTTCTATCCAATGTTGCACATTTTATAAAATGTTTTAAAATGACATTTTTAACGGATAGAGATGACCAAATCGATTTTAAAGGCATTTGAAAATAATTATTTAACCCAGTTACAAAATATTTTGATTCAATTAATCCTAAAAAATAATTAGCATTTCACTTTGTAAATATGCATTTTACAACTAGATGTAACGAATATGAATTTTTCCATGCTAATAGCCGTATATTCGCAATTAAAAATGCAATGTTATTGGATGGGCAAATCAAAAAATGGATGCGAGGGCCATGTGTGAACCATGCGTTCCAATCGATTGAGCACAAATCATAGGAAAATGGTTTTAAAATTCAATCTGAGTACGATGTAAACGCTTTTTCTGGGAAGAAGTTCATCTATGCACAAAAAAGCAAGGACATGCTTTGTTTCTGCTTACGATTTGCATGAACATAATAGTATTGCCAGTTCACTTCCAGTAACCATTCGTATTTGATATCATTCACTCTCACATCGATAGTTTCTTTGAAGGTCAACTGTATAGCAATAAAATTGCAAAAAAATTATCAATGTTTTACCGATGAATTAGTCACATTATGGCATTACATTTTTTCTGCAATGCAGTATTTTTATCCATTTGTTTTGTTAACATGGACTCATTTAGGCCTTACCCCTGTTGCAATTTTAGTTATTATTGCTACTTGAGATTTATGAATTGCATTTTTTATTTCTTCTAATAATACTCCGATATTTGTGACCTCCAACTAACGTCTATTGAATAAAATCTGCTGTTTAGTAATTGTTTAGTTCTTCCAAAATTGAACAGAAATCAACGATCCTCTTCGTCATACGACGGCCAACAGGACAAATGAGTTTTTAGGAGCTGTTAGATTTTAAATCTATTTCATGCGTGTTAGTCGTAAAATCATTTCTTCGTTAAGCAATGATATTGACTCTTTCAAAATAGTTTTTATCACTCTACTGGGCATTTCAGATACAACCTGTTTCCCTTGTGTGTTGCGATTTATTATTCAGGATAAAGTTAGCAATCAAGGGATTCATTTATTATTCACGTATGGAAACCGATAAAAATATTTATTTTTGAAAAAGGTATGAAATAGTGGATACATTTGATTCCAATACATGTTTACCAACCTCGATGATAAAACATTATCTCGGTAAAATAACGATGAATTAAATGCATTACCCTATGCCTATGTGATTTAAATGTCACAATTTTAAATAAAAATAACTAAGAAATAAAGATATTAGTTACATGAAACGCATTCTTTCCACTGAATTTATTTAACCCTGATGCGCTTCGTTGTTACAACAACAATTTCTTGAGAAAGTGGGAAGATTGCAATATTTTATTAAAATAATGTTAATAATTTCCACCACATTTTCCTAATAACATACAAGATATAAGATATCGGTTTGACTTGCGAAAATAATAAATTTTACTCATAATGTAAAAATAGGTTTTTGTTCCCTCCCGTGTTTTTAGTTCTACATATTTCAAATATCTCTTGCTTAAAATTAATTAATTAAATTATTTATTATGGATTACGACTGTGAGTATGCTCGTTAGCACCTTTGATCACGCATTAATTTTCAGCTTCATGGTGCAAATTGATTATTTTTCATTTTAATGGTAATATTTTATCTTTGAAATTAATTAATTACGTCGTTATCACTGAAAGGGATACGTTGGAATGCATTTCGATTGCCTTATTAGATTGGTGGTAAGTCAATTTAATTTTTCTTTGGTGAAGTAAATAGCTACTGATTGTGTCATCTTTCATTTTATATATTCCCTCTCTTCCAATTCCTGTCTGAATGGCTTTTTGTAATACCTGTATATTAGTTCAAATTCATAAACTCAAATGCTTATTTTTACTTTTTTCATGCGAATACATTAAATTTATTGAGATAAACCTGTCGCGTTTTTTTTACTATATCTTCGAAACATTGGTATGGGACAAAAACTTGGGCCGGGATGGCTAAGCGAAGCTCATGAGCCACGGATAGTTAGGCAAGGCTTAGCGCCTAATGCTGCTGGAGGGCCACGATCGTAAACGACGTGGAGCAAGCTGCCCGCACAAGCACCGCCTTTTGCCTCGACGACGCCTCTCTGCGTGTTCTTACTTCTTACGGGGGGACAAGTGAACAGCCATTTAGCCTCCGGCCGAGGAGCAGTATCTCCTCTCCTCGCGAACCAAACGATGTTTCTCGAAGGGACTCGGTAATGGAACGATGGCGATATCTTGAAAACTTCAAAGCCGAAACTACTCTTTGTCCTCCTTTCTCATAGCGTTTGCCATACCATTTTAAAGGGGACCACACCTTTGACAGAAATTATAACTTGAGACTATTGAAAATTTTCCGTCTCTTTGCTTATCGCTGATGCTATGGGACCTTTATTTTTCTGTGCGTTTTGGGAAAGGAAAGAGTCACGCTTTCAATGAGAGACATTGTTGCATTCAGAGTTGATGTTGAGAATAAAATCCATTTCCTCTGAGTCAGATATATTATCCTTCAATATTATTTCATACAGTGTGTGGAATAAATAATAATACCACACCAAGGCAGTGAATTTTTCTCAATTATCTTTTCATATCAACAGTAAGCAATACCAATTACTTCTATGCTATAGATCATGAAGGCATGTATTTTGAGTTTGATGGCCTTTTTTGTATTTTTCTTTCATTTGAAAATCAAGTGTATGTATATTATATTTTTATTCGTGCGTAATTAAGATGAAAATGTCCTTCTTTTTGCTGCAAGTACCTTTCACTAACTTTAAAAAAATATTGAAGTAAGTAGGCATTGTAAACATTAGTTTTTGTGGTTAAAATTTTATCTCGTGACATTTCATGTATATTTCACCATCGTTCACGCGGCAGACTTGGATATATTACCAGTTCGAATGGGCTTTTATGAAATCAAGAGATATACTACGGCACTAGTTTTAATTTTGAGAAACTCACTGGCATTTGTATTATAATAAATCTTTATTCTGCATTTTGTTATTGAACGCACAGCATTAATTAAACTTTAGATTCAACTTCAATAATACAGTGCGGCATAATGCTTTCATACTCGATAAAGTTCTTGTTGCTGCTAGCCTGTGGCTACATTACAGTGAAGGTGGAGGGTTAGAACGGCATGAAGAAAGCAATGCGATTGCAGCGACATCTCCACAATGGCGTGCACAACCCTTCCGTTTCGATGCGGAGCGTCCTCAAGACGGAAGGGAATCAAATGAGCCCCTCTCTTTGGGTCGATGATCTCTCGGCGCAAATGCAGGGCTTCCGTACTCATCTTCGGACTTCTTACTTTATTTTTCCTCCGGCTTCCCTGTCACACCTGTCTGAGATACGGTAAAGCAAGACAACCCTCGTTCGAGAAGCTCTACGACCGATTTCTCGATTTTCCTGCCATCGAACCGCCTCAGTCCTTAAAGCTGTGACGGGAGGCGATATTGAACGACATTTTTCCGTGTGTTGGTGAAGGATAATTTTCTATGGTCTCGACCTTAGGATCGCTTGTTGTTAGATTTCTTAGAAACTTTTCCCGTAGATCACAGTCAAATGATTCCTTCGTGCTGCCAAGCCTTGTCTCTCATATCACGCGATATGGTAAACGTAAAAATAGGTCTTTTGATGGATGAGGGTGTTTTATTGATTTGATCGGAAAATTTTTTGCGTTCGAGTTTCTTTTCTGCGATGATCATTTGAGTGTTCATATTTTTTTCCTTTTTCACAAATTGATAGTAAAGAGAGAGAAGTTTAATTTTATTTTATAAAAAGTTTTTTAATGATTGTGAATCAATGTATCCGGTCGTATAATGCTATCTCGTTCAAATTATAATGGTATGAATTTTATTTATACATTATCTTTAAGTGAAACCGCCTAAAACTTAGCAGGAACTAACTTAAAGTGAAGTATGGCATTTAAGCTTGAGTAAGTTGATATTGCCATTGAAATCTATTAAATTATACCTTTTTATGCAGATAATATCCCTCTATTATTACTCATAGGAATAGAAAAGGAATAGGTATTAATAAAAATAAATGGAAAAGAATTGCTGTTTTAAGCTATGGATTCGGAGTTGATTACTTATATGTACATGGATTTCTTAGAAAAAATTGTTTTCGATTTAAGAATGTAGACAACCACCGTCACTAGCGGTGATGCTACAAAAGTAGAGTGATTACTTTTGCAATAATTGTAATGCGGAAAAGAAACTTGTTTAATTCTGATATGTATAAAATCGCGGAAAAGTAATTAAAATACTTGTGGTGGAAAAACACGACAGTCATGATTTTGTATAAAATGTCCGGTGGTTAAGGAAATCAAATAATCCAATCCGAAATTTGTCATATGCGATATCTGAAGTGAGTTAAAAAAAAATTTCGTGGAATTGACGGATTATGCATGTTAGATGCAAACAATCCATTCACATTTGTATTGTGCAATTTTGAAATAGGTTCCCTATGCTTTTGCATCCAAAATTAAATAAAATGGCACAATTATTTTTCCCCGATTAACAAGTTGCTTTTCCTTTCTTAATAAAAGAGGCATATGGTTGTAATAGTTCATAGGAAACAATTTATTATCTCTTTCTCTTATTTTTATGGATAGTTAAAATAATAGTAATTCCGTATTCATTACTACCATATCCGCAGAGAAATTTATCCCGAAAAATGGCTTCATGATCAGTGGAAATTTAGCCTTAAAGTCATTGTTGCCACGAACAAATTTGAGTGCTTTTTTTGTTTCAAAGATGTTATACTGATACATCATACAGCAATGCCCTGCTTGTCAGTCTATGGGAAAATTCTAGCTCAAAGTTTACATTATTATTAATCCTCCATCACAGAACTATTTCTTTATTTAATAATGATTGTGCTAATTTTAATCTCATATATGTCTTAAAGTAGATAATAATCAATAATTTGATTGATGTTTTGTATTAAGCCAGTACTTTTCGAATTAAATTATATTTAGGTATTTACAATTCTAAGGATTTGCATTTCACAAACAGTCAAAATATGATGCGGATTTATTAAAAAAATAAAAAATTTGTTCAAATACCAGTTACGTATATCCTAGAATATTTAATTACAGCAGGACAAAATGATAGAGGCGTATAAGATTCATTAATATCAATATTCTGAGTATATATGATGTAGATATTCTGAGAATAAAAGATGTTGTGCATTCCTCTTGTCAATATAAAATCGCCCATTTCAACATACATCTACTAACTGTTTTGCAACAATTATCTGCCTTGATGGCTCGTTTTTAATCACATTATATTTCCTTTGCATAAAATAAATTATTTTCGTTAAAATATCTCCTAATTTCATTGAAAATCTTCTATATCATCCTTTGAATGTTTTCCATTCGATTCCCTGCAGTTTTACTTATATTGATAGATGGTAACATGTCTTGATTTTTTTCACTTAACCAGGAATCGGCGGAATGGAGCGAAAACGTTTTCAAATTGATCAATATAATTAATATTGGATCGCAAGGGGGAGTGACTACATTGAATTTCGCCTCCAATCGGAAAGTTGAACATTCATGATTTCACGCTCCATTAATTCCAGCATTGGTCACGCCACTAATAATCGCCCTTATCACACCAAACTTCCATATTTTTTCCGTGGGATAAGCACTCTGGTGGGGAATATTGGGGACTTAAAGAGCCACGAGTTATTGTTTCCTTGGGACACGCATCCCTCGTCGTGCCTCAAGTTTGTTCTATTTATGGAGACGAAATTCCCAAATCTCACCCCGTCTCTTCGCGGCGACAGAGTTCACTGAAATATACGGAATTCATATCACGCATCGAACAAATGCTTATTTTTATGAGCGCTGAAAGGAAAAAAAATCACCGTTTTCTAGTAATACAATTTAAAAATTTCAGGCCATATGAATGAAATGTTAAGAATTACCGGAATCGAAAAGCTCTTTGGTGAGTTGACAATGTAATATGTTTTGAGTAAAATCCTTATTTACATCAATAAAAGGTTATAAATTTGTTTTTTTTATTTAGATCCTCATTGATATGTTTTGCATCGCTGAGCAGAACACATACAGGTAAAAGCGTCGTAATCAGGACTTATTAGCTTGTATGCCTCCATGTAATTCATTCTAAGAGTGACATTTCGTTGGATGCTTCTTGGAGCATATTTTGCTGACGAAATGCGAGTGAATAGCTGCATGAGTTGCGATTACGTTAAAAAAATGAGTCTGACAATTTGTTAATGCAATTAACACTTTACAATAATGATCAATTAAATTTGATGCCATGTTATTTGCTTTACTAGTTCATTGAAGAATTCAGAGTAACTTTGCCAAATCCTAACAGATGTATTCTCCCATTTTATAAATAAGAACTGCTCGCACTTTTGTCGTCGGCCTGGGTTCTTCGAATAATTTCCTTGGCTGAATCAAAACCCTATATACTTCTCGTAATCAAAATTAAATGTAATCTATCAAGTGGTGTTTTACATGCCCACTGGTTTAATTCAATTAAACAGCCATTTTAAATTTAACTCTATAATGTTTAATTTAATGCGCTTACAAGCACTCTGCTTCATAATAATACTGGTTGTGTACCAAATAACTGTTCAGTGTTCTATTGTTTTCTTTACATTTCATGAAAATCGTTTGTTACATGTTTGTTAAATGAAGTTAGACGATTAAGACTCCTTATTCATGGGCAATTATTAACATACGTGTTTATGATCGTACTATAACTTTTATTCCCTGAGAATCAGTACAATTCAAATAAAGTTTTACCTTAGCAAATTATGAGGAAAATATAATTTATCAATATTCTTTAAAATACTGGGGTCAACATCCGACATACTTTCTGGTAGATGGTTGACCTGTGCTACAGACGTTTTTATGTTTTAAGTCACGATTGCGTTCAATACTACGTTGCATTATTAGTTCTTTATTCCAGCAAAACTTTTATTTTCCCCGCAGCACGTGTTTGCTTGCTCAACGGTCGTGGCAGATGGCGCCTCGAGATAGCTTTGTTTTGTTTGGGAATTGTCTGCAGAGATTTGATTTTTTTCGTTCTACTTTCCCTTTATTTGGTAAAATAAAGTTAGTGTGGGGCTACGTAGGGTGTATTGGTTCCATGGAATTTAATACTCCTAGTATGAAATGCAAAAAGGAGTTTCTTCTTAACCGTGGCATGCATTTATGCATTTGGACGGTCCCGCTAGATATGGTGATGGAACAATTTTTCGAACCAGGTGCCGTTGAATAAATATGACAAAAGGTTGTGGAAAAAACCATACATAGAGGCTCCGGCTGTATCAAATCGGATAAACAGGCATACTTTTGGGATAGCTACCTTTATTGACTGCTGAATTGTGGGTGCAGAGGTTTTTAATGCTCAAATTAAACAATATGTTTCACGTTTTTCGATGAAAATGTGCATTTATTCATTCATTTCAAAGTTTATATATTCTATTCATCAAGACTTTTTCTATACTAGGAATGAACTATCGTATAAAAGATAGTTGTCACCGTTATTTAATTACTGGTAAAAGCCCATAGTTGGGCACGCAAATTGTTTTTTTGCTAACGAATTCGGCTTTCCAAAGGCCTTAAAGCCATGGAAAACTCGCCATAACATACATGCTTAACTCTACTGGGAAAAATTATCAACTTCCATAATTTGGTTATTTATGGCGACTAGTTTTGCAGCTCAAAGTATTATCCCCTCATTTTGCTGGAATGAGAAAAGCCGGGTACATTTTGAAGCAAAAGTTCGCTGTATCTCATTTGGTTATAATAGATTCAGTTATCCATCGCATTCGTTCCTGTAGCGGATACATATAGGGGGCGCAGGGGGCGCGCCCCCACTTACGGGGCCGCCTTCATTACCGAACATTGCAGAACCCCTATGTACCTTTTTTTATATCATAATATGGAATTGTCTTGTATATGTGTAAAATCTGTTTAAATATAACTTTCTTAAACTTTGCATGTAACTTGATTATTTTTCATTACGATAAAAGTATAGGTAACTCAAAATATCTTTTACGCCCCCCCCCCCCTGAGTATTTTCTGTATCCACTACTGCTACGTTCCATGTCACCTAAAATCCCGGAATATTCTTATTCCATCGTTCGCGGATGTCGTTAGACCCAATATTATTACGATGCATAGACTATTTCTATACTGACCTGTCTACTATGATGTGGAATTTTCTCATCCGACTTTGACTTAAATGAATTTCCAGAAACTCCCATCTGTAAATCTTACGTTTAATTTTATTTACCTCCTCACTGTAGAAATTTTTGAATGCATAATCCTGCAACTTCCGCATTTTCTGAGACGCGGTCACCCTTGTTTTCCCCACCGGGAGGACAGTGCACCCCCAGGTACGCCTTTGTTCCCCTTAAAGCTCACCGCGGTCTTGGCTCCACACTGTGCCGAAGACATTTCCTTGTCCTCGTCCGTGTTCCCATGTTGAACAACCTTTCACTCAAAATGCCTTTTGCATTTCGTGCTGCACACTCCGGTTCGCTGACGACTCCGGAGACGGTCCCAACGGCCATCGAGCACCAGATGGGATCGCGTGACTCTTTGATGGGGATACACCCCCCGTGCCGAAAGACTGGTCCCCATGCTTCCACCCCCTCCACCACACCAAAAACGTAAGAAACCCCCACCCTATCTCAGCCACTCGTACGCATTCTCTCCCTCCCAAACGAACCGCCCCTCAACGTACCCATCCATCTCCTGGTTGAATGAAAAAAAAACACATAATACTACTCGGCACTCACCCACAACGTTCAAACCCCTCCCACCTAGTTCTGCACTCCTCCACTGCTCTTCCCACGGCGCTCCCTGTTCCTCCACGTGATGCACTCCCCCATACCTGCCCGCTCCGAAAAATGCCCGGCCACGGCCCACCCTATATCCATTTTTTCTCGAAAGACATCCTGCTTTTCAAACATTCTTCTTCCCCCTCCCCCCCACCTGCAAGACTGCCTGCTCCCCGATATACATACAGGAGCTCCAAGTCGCGGAGCGTCCCTCTTCGCCTCCCCGCCCACTTCCAGGCACATGTCTCCTTCCTCACCCTCCTCCTCTCTCTCTTCCTCCCCCGCCTTCCACCTCGGTTCCGCTGCCATTTGGAATGCCGTGAGCATAGCGTAGGCGGCGAAGCAAACAGGGCTATTTTATTATTCATGGACGTCTTGGATGTTGTGCCGGGTTTTTATTCCTCTAGCTGATTGATAGGCTTGGGCGACTTATCTATTAGGCCCGAGATAAGCCCGTCCCCACAAGTTATTTATTTAGACTCAAATTACCTCTTGTGGTGCATTTCCGCGATCAATGACTTTGTATGCTATATCGTATCTGACATATTCAGGTGTTTATGATTATCGTGAGGGATAATTGCTGTCCTCCCTTGCCTTACGCGCATACGTGTGGAAATTCCAGCTATTAATTTTTGATCAGCTATATTATGTAGCAGCATGTCTGATTGCTTCAAATAAGAATGGAAATGAGCATAAATGCCTCTCCATGCAGTGAGTAGGATACGAGTGAGCTTAAAATGTTAATCTCGAATGATGTTTAATATCATTTCCTCGTAGATCTTTTGGGCTCATTTGGATTGCTGTTACTTTTTTATTCTCAAATTTAAACAAACGGTCATATAGAATTTGACATTTTTTAAAAATTCAATGCATTTTAAATATGACGTCACTCATTTGAATATTTTCCCGCAACCGTTATAGTACACTTTACGATTTCATTGGTGGGAGTCATCCTGCGTGATCACAACTCGTGGCTACTCCTTCTCTGTGCTGGGTAATCTATTTCTCCTCCCTCTAAAAATGTCTCCATATTTTTGGCTGACTCATGGCATTCACCCTCATACAAAATACGCTCCACCCCTCGAAGTCTTTTCCCCTGCAGCTCCAAGACGATTAATGCACTTTTTCCACCTTTTTCTTCCCTCGGACTCATTTTTTGGCCTTGGAAGCCATGTAAAACTCGCTGTCCACTGGCCTCCAATGCAGCGTATAAAACGCTGTTTAAGTTGATTCCAACTAGGTTTAAACTCATTCTACCCTTTACCGTACCTAAGTTAGGGGAATCATTATCCTTTCATTCCCTGATAGTTTCATGTACTAACGTTATTTCTCGCAATCACGTCGAACTCACGCAATTTGATGAATTTTGTACCCAAGAAATAGCAGCATAATTTATTCAGTTTGCATGAATTTCACTGTATAATTGTAACTGCTTGAATTTCAATTTTTATTAAATAATTAATGCAAGGAAAAAATGGCTTTAATGGAAAATAGTTAACTTCCTAAGCAGTCGATATTTTAGTTTTGATAGGGACGGCTCTCTTAAAAATGGGAAAAAGGGGTAGAATTTTATCATCAATAAAAAATGCTCTTCCTACACGAAGTCATATTGATTTCTTCTTGCATTTTAAGTCTTGAAGTACAATGAAGAAATTTTTGGAATTTCAAAAACCACTGTCCTGATTAATCATAATTTTTGATGAAATAAATACGTTAATAATTAAATATGTCTTGCAAAAACCTTTCTCTACTCAACTGTGGATAGTTTATTTTTTCCTATAAATCAGAAAGTGTAAATATTTTTGATATGCCAAACTTTTTCATGAATGTAACTTTCCAAGGATTGAAGGAATTATTGTATGACTACTTACAACAGAAGAAGGAAATATAGGTTACCTATTACAGTCTCTTTACCTCGTAATATATTTTTTTGATATCATACAGGTATCTACGAGTTCACATGATTTCAATGTCAATGAATGATTTAATAAGTATGCTACTTATGCCGAGATCTTATTTGACCACGTTGGACAAGAATTTTGACGCATGTCCTCAATGTTCCGCTAATTTGTGAAAATTCTCCTGTAATGGCGTGACGAACGAAATAAAATGAACGTCTGCGCTTTGCAGATTCGTCGTTTATTGATTTAAATCAACTTGAAAACCGAAATTTTTCATTACCACTACGTGAAATGTCGAGCTTGGTCATCTGTCTTTTTAAAGCAATATAAGTGCCTAATTTCAAATAATTTGAGTCAGCAGCGCGAATGTTGCCCATCGAAATACGAGGAGTAAAGGAGCGGGTTAGAAAACCTGAATGTTAAACTTTGCCTGTGCGTTCTTCTTATCAAAACTGGTTTATTTCCCCTTAGTTAAGTTCTAGAGAAGCCAAGTGAAGCCTAAGGGTAAAAAAAGGAAGACCCGGACCTTCAAATTATGTATGGCGTACTTGATGCGAGGGTTAGGGGAAAACGGGCAAGTGGTTTTGTGATAGGAGAGGTCGGGGATAGGAGAGGCGGCCCTATAAACTAGTCTTCTTGCCTCTCGATTTGTGTCGGTGGGCCTACACAGAGTATACACGTAGGGGGGGGGGGGAGGTTGGCTCTCCTCGACCTAGCCTCGCACTTCCCCTGGAGGGAAAACCAGCATGAGAAAACGAGATTATGGAAACACAAGGATGAGGAAAAGGGAAGAAAGGGACCTCGCGCGCGTAAGATGAGCCGGAGTGGCAAAACAAGGCTGGAGGCGGTCGGTGGAGAGAGATGCGACTCCAAAGCGGGATTACTTTCGGGAGAGGTCAGCCGGCGAAGGAGATGAGGCTAGGTGATCCACCCCCTTGTTTTTATGGACTCTAGCGCAGTGACGGTGGGAGAAGGAGGGTATGGTAAGATTGTGTGTGTGCGCGTTGGCAGCGACGTCGATTCAAAAGGGAAATGGTAGGAGCAAACGCCTCTCCCTTCACCGGAAAAGTATCATGTTCCATTAAGGAAAGCGTCTAGAATAAGGCTTCCGAAGTTGAGTGGTGTTTCATCTGATCTTCTATCGTGAAATTAGGAGAAGGCTTACCAAACTACCTGCTTCTTACATCTTTTTCTTTCATTTTGGTAATCAGATTTTATCTTGCCTTACCATCGTTTCGTGCGTGTTCATTATAAAACTTAAGTATTGTTCTGCATGTCCGCATGGCACCACTCGGGATGCGTCGGAGGTAAAACGCCAGTTGTCTTGAGACGGTAGTGAATGATCCTTTGCAGTGCTGCAGATGACAATGTTTTGTTCATTAAGCATAAAACACAAGCATTTCCAGCATTTAGCATAGAATTTCTTGGGAGTTTTTGAAATATACAGAATAGTTTTAAGAACTAGTAAGCTTCTACTATTTACTATTATTCTTGCCATGCTATTGTTGGTTTCTCCAACTTTATTTATAAATATTTTCAGTAAATTTGAACCAGATTTTGCCTCTAAAAAGGGGAAAAGAGTCGACTGGCCTCCTATAATTCTGTTATCAAATATAATTAAATTTCTCTCTGATAATCCTATTTTATCACGCAAGGTAAAAGTAATTTTCAGAACGCATTGTATAGAAAGTTCTTTTAAATGAGTACTATCAATCTTAGCAATCAAAAATTGAGATATATATGAAATTAATGACATAAATATAAAAATTTCTTATCTGATAGAAGATGGTCATGAAAATATTGACCATTGGGTTTGTGTTGACATAATTAGAAACCAAAATAATGGATGGATACATGCGTTGGTTGCAGAAGATGGGTGCAGGAAAATAGTATTGCACTAATTCCCGCAATGAAACACCCAGATAAGGAAAATATTGCTGAGTAATTCCAAGTAAATTCCAGAATGCCTCCCACGTTTATACTGATTCTTTTGACCCTTGAGATTGTAATAATTGTGAATCATAACTTGTATCTTATTCTCCAATGCATGGCATAACGTAACCGAGAGGAGAAACTCTACTGTACATAAATATTATCCATAACACATTGTGCCTGGAAACGGTTACTTTTTTTCTAAAAAAAACTAGATAAGGTTAGGCTAGGATTAATGAAATGAGGTGGATGGATTTACACTATTAGACTTTTAAGCCTCTTTCAATTCATTGAAATTATGTGTCAAAAGTAAGTATCAAAATTTCACTTATCAAATAGCATATTATTATTTTTTACCAATTACTTTCCATATATAATCACCTTTAGTTTAGTAACGGTAATTGTGTGCATATAGATTTCTTAGTTCGCTACATTAATTCATCATATTGATGAATATTATTTATTTTAGCTTTATGATAGCATAAGATTGCATTGTATTAAGCCCTTGTTCAGAGTTTGCAAATTGGATAGGAGTCATTTAGAACGATCAATAACATAATGTGAATCAACCGTTGGTTGGTAATAATCATTTGGGATTTCTTGACCTCTTTGCATTTGTGAATGGATAATTCTGCTGAACACCTGCCTAGATCTAGCTGGTATATGACACTGGTGACTGAAAATTAAGTCCAAGTTGCTGCCCTCAGCATGTGTTTCAACTTCGCATGCATTGAATTTATTCTATGAAAATGAGAAATCAATAACTCGTCTGAGACAATGATGTATTATGCATTAACTACTTCTTTGATTTGGATGACCAGTCCATCAATGTTATTTATGCAGTCTTAATATATATATAATTAAAAACAAGTTTGTGGGCTACATGAGGCTTGTGAAGCTTTCGATCGTACACGACATATTATATGTTTGAGCCAATACACCAAGCTGGTTTATGACAGAATTGTTTTCGATTCCGTGGCAAAGAATTTTTTCCCAATGCAAATCATCATTTCGATCGATTAATTGAAAGTATCGATTGTTCCAGCTGATTGATTCGGAGTGAGGAGGGGAGTTGCAGTTTTCGAGATGAAATTTTGATAAAAGGAATTGAGAGCACGAGCTGGAATGATAAAAGCAGGCAGGAGAGGAATCTAATTTTCATTCTCTACAATCGGGGATATTTGACTCAGGATGTATGGGAAAGATTGTGACGATGTCGGAGGTGTTGGAGGAGGAGTAGGGCGATGCGGAGGAGGGGATACGGTGAACTGGTGAAGGGCGGTCCTCTGGTGACAATGGTTTCTGTGGCTCCGGGGAAGAGGATTGAGGAGTGGGCAGGTTGGAGGAGTCGACGGGCTTGAGGAAAGGTGGCTGAATTTGAACAGGGTTCATTAACGAGAGAAAGGAAACGTTGTTGAAGGAGAGATTCGACGGCAGACGACCCATGGGCCCAGAATATTTTGCGGTGGAGATGTGCGGGACAGCTGATTGGCAGAGCACAGGGAGGATGGTGTTTTTCTAACGAGAGAGAAAAATGTAGAAATTCAAGTAGTCAATTTAAACGATTTCATGAGGATCCTATATTCAGCGGTTGAGGTGGTAGAGAATTACACAGGGGATGTTAGTTCTCCAAAAATGTTAGCTTCTGATGAAAATATTGTTTTTATCAAGTTGAAAAATACTCCACTTCTTAGTGTCATATTAAAAATCATTTTATTTCAAAATATAAAATTCAGCTGTACATCTTGACTTCTTAATGCCGCTGAATTCATTCTACATCACAAAACCTTAGAACTTCATGCGATGCCCTTACCCCCTCTTCAGAGAAAAAGAAACAGTGGTTGAATCATCCTGATTGTACACCATGTTAGCTTAACGACAAAAATATTAATTTAAAGCAACCTTTTCTTCGCATCAGTTTATCCAGGAGACAGTTTCTCTGCGATATAATGCAATAATGCGAAAAACTCACTTTTAAAGGAGAATTTATATTTGGTAATTCAGCAACAAATTAAATTTGAACACCATTTGCCATAACATATGGTTTAACTTCATTACTTCTCCTGAATATTCATTTAAAAAAATTTCATCCTATGGGGTTCCGTATGTATTTTCATTGAATTTTTAATTGCTCTTTAACTCTTGGATAACATTTTTCTAATGAAAATACTATATTATCATGAGCTTTGTTAACATCATGTCATGCTGCATCAAATTCTTAAAATAATGTCCTTCAATTACAAGAATTTCCAAGTTACACATATTAATTCTTTTTTGCACTAATTTTCTAAGTAAATACAGCTTTCCTATAATCATTGATCAAACACAAATTCGTTCATGAAATACACTACCGTAACACAATTTTCACAAAGGCATATCAAATTGCGCTAAGTATATATATATGTACTAGAGCCAGGGACTCGGAATGGTTTCTATGGATCTGATGAGAATTTAGGACAGAAAAGGTCAGATAAGGTTCTAATTGCTCAAACTTTATGCAATGAAGTACTCCACAGAGGTGCACCACGAATCTAATTACGTAGGTTATACCACTAATATGATGTTTTCTACTTGTTAACATTAATTATTAAATTTTTCCCGTTATAAAATACTCGCTGACCCGGCGAACTTCGTACCGCCTAACATTCAATGAACGTATAGTTTAGTTGCACCATTTATAGATAAAGAGCGGCTGTATCGTTTTAATCACATTTGCTTTATTATAAATTAAATGAGAAAATATTGATGAAATAAAAATTATACGCATTCAGTTGTTGGCTATTTGTGTTATTAACAGTAAAAAAATGTTTTTAGGTCTAAGTCCGCAGCGTAAACTTGGCTCGTTCACGGGGCAGGTTAACGCAACGCTAGACCGACGCTTGACTTATGCTCAAAATAGTGTAAGAAAAGCGCCTATGAAGCAGCATTCGTATCAAATGACTTTAGGCGCACCAGTTATACCATCTCTGTTTGGAAAACATGCACTGCGTAAACGCGCTGCATGCGTAAACGCACCTCGGTGTGCCCTACACACTCGAGTTTAATGTCTTGCGTCAAGCTCCTTTTGATAAACAACAGTTTTTGTTTTGTTATCAGGCGCAAGATAAAGCAAATGAAGCTAAATAAAAATAGCGAAGCAAAGCAGGGACGCAGCGAGGGGGATATTGGGGGTTAAATCCCCCCCCCCAAAAGCTCAGAGAATCTTTTTATAAAACATTTGGTTATTAATATTAGGGGGACGGATGAGTCACAAAATATTTAACTGTTCACATAGCCGCAAAACCTACCATTTTGAACCTTTTATCCTAATAAATGCCAGGCGAGGGCCCCCACACCTCTCGCTTACCTTGGCGAGTTTTCTATACCCTATAGACCCGCCAGTATTAGCTGCCCCTATCCTAAATTCCTAGCTGCGCCCTTGAAGCGAAGGAAGAAATACAGCGAATGGTTTACCGACTCGTAAACATACCACATATTATTTACCATGAGAAAATCATGGGTTTTCACTGACACATGAGAACAAACATCACAAAAACTGAAAGACTGACCATGAGATATGTTAATCGTTATCACGAATGCAGCCCGAATTGGAAATTGAATACGTTTAAGCTCAAAAGGGCATATAAGTTGGGATAATGGAATCTTCGGATTGAGAACTTCCGCATCTTTGAATTTTCCTTTGAGTATAGTGGCGTGAATCACTTTCATTATCAGTTTTTTAATAACCAAACATGTTCCGTTGGATAGTTTTGGTTGGTTTAGGTTTCGAAAGATCATGAACACAGAGCCTACCTTTAGCTGTAAATCGTGCCGTGGTAATCCAGGTGCGTCCAAGGACTGTAAATATTCAGATAGATAGTTGGTGACTTCGTCTTCGTTTATTACAAAGTTAAAACACACACGGTAGTTGTGTGTTTGTTGACAACTCAATTCGAGCTGAGCTTACCTCTAATTCAATTATTTTAATACCATTTGAATATTACTTTAATATTTTTAACATGTTTGAATATTTAAATTTTTTTGATATTGTTAAAAAGATCAGTCAATACATTAGTAAAAACGAAAAAAATCTTATTTTTTTGACCGTCTTAACAATCAACTCCTAAAAACGTATCCTTATGATAAAGTTGAATTTTTTTGTGAACTTTTCCTATTTTTTAATGTCCTATATGTTATCCGGGGCTGAGACGAATACAAATGGCCTAATGTCACTAAAATCGGTGCAGCCGTTCTCGAGTTATACGTGTTCTAACTAACACGATTTTCGACTTTCTTTTATATGTATAGATAGATTTGAGCAGTTTTTAGTTTTTGTTACTCAGCATGTATTTCAAGCAGTTTTAACGGAGCCTGTGACGTAATTTTTGACTGAACTGAGAAATTATCCATTTTTTTCTTATTAAAAATCAAATTTTAAATTTTTCTCTCAAGAGTGCTAATTTTTTTCCTATCGACGAATTGTGGTACAATGCTACTCTCGTTTGTCACTTTCATCAAGGGCAGGAAGACCAACAATTCATCCCCTCTTTTGCTAGCCCATATACTCTCCCCTTAGTAAGCTGTTAATCCCGACCGCGATGGCAATACCTGTCACCATCCGTCTAGGCCCCATACATGTACACCTAGTGTGGATCGTTCGTTGGCGGCCAGTATGGGGTGGGTAGGTGTTTTTCGTGGCCCAAAAACCACCCTCCCACATAAAACCCTCCCCCAACCCCTCTTCCTGATTCGTGAAACCTGCTTCCCTCATACCACGATCTGTCCTCCCTCACACCCTCTACACCGCACCAGAAAGGCTGTAACAAAAGCACCCCTCTGCGCACTCACGATTAATTAATATCAATTTTTTCCCACGTCGTTCCCCCTGTTCTCAAAAGGTTCGATAACATCGGATCATTTGAATTCCCTTCCTCCCTCCATTTCATCCACAGTCGAGCATAGGGGGACCTGGTCGGAGATACGGGTGAGCGTCAGGTGTTTTCCGATATTACTCGCCACCAGCTCCCTACTTCTATACCCAAGGGTGTTTGAGCACACACGCCTGAAGAGGAGGAATTCTTTTAAAACTCTGAAAGGCGGATGAATATTTTTTAGTCTTGTTTAAACTTATTGATCCTGCTCATGATCATTTTAACGATCGCATGAAATTCAGACAGCATTGAAACGAACAAATTCTCTCCATTTTTATTCTAAGAGTCCATCAAAAATCATGAGAGAATGTATCGCGGTATCATTTTCTATCCGATGTGTCGGCTGGAGGTCCCTGGCTCCTATCGTCACTCCCAATATGTAAATCAAACGCATTAAACTCAATTTAATTTGGGAAAATAATTTTCCTACGGTTACATTTCTCTAATTTATATCATGTAATATGTTTTTCTGAAAAAAACAATGAATAATACAGCAGCTCATTCCATCGCTTTTCCCTTCAGGAATTGAATTCCCTGGGAGGTCGTAATACAATTTTCATCTCTACCAGTGTTATTTTAATTTTATTTCGTAATTGAAAGTTGTAAGTTTGTTCTGTTGTTTGTCATTGGCATGCATTTTATTTCGTTTTTGGCATAAAATATAATTCAATAATATCGCGTGGAAATCTAATTTGCCATATGTTTCCATTTCGTTTACAATTTTGAAATGTCATCTTTCTTGTATCATTTTTTTATGATTTTCACCACTTCTTTAGCAAAAGGGTCTCAATATATATTTAATAATAAATACCTATGTAATTTAAAAACTCTTTTATAACATATACAAACATGTTCAGCGTGTTTATGACGAGATAGCTGTAATATACTATTTAACTTTACCAATCTAACCATGCTTGTGCATTAATCATTGCCGCCTCGCAATTGTGACCGCACCACCCAACAAACTTAAACCTTACTTACTATCTAAAGGATGGTCACTAAGAAATTTTACCTACAAATTTTATCAGCCATGTTTCTGTATGCATTAAGGAATGTTGATTTCTGCATTTATTGCAAGCAACAACAGATAAATTTTAGCTATTACACAAAAATGGCGAAATTATAAGGGTGGCTAAGGGTGCTAGACAAAAATGTGAAAATAAATGAAAGTACTTCATACATTTGCTCCAAATAGCCTATTGCTGAGAAATATTTTCCATCCGCGGAGAAATGTGTAAAATTCTTAAAAGTTATGCAAACAATGCACTAAAATTTTTTTGCTGTCACATTAACACACCTTAACTTTAATGTTTCATTGACTCATGCGATTCATTCATCTAATTTGCCATCTTGATTTATTGACTATAATTATCATTATCGAAATTGATATTTTTATGTATTTTAGGGAAGCCCCTTACCCTCGGGCTACAACTATGTTGCAGTGGAAGGGCTTGTGCGTTCTTATGACCCAAAGTGCTGCATTTCTTAATTACTCCCGGTAGGGCCACTATGCATGTATAGAAGGGTGACGGCCATAGGATAGGCAGTCCACGTAATGGTGTAACGTAAAAACACTGTTGAAACGGAAGAGGGAAACCCTAACAACTATCTCTTCCCTGAAGACATAGTGTACCATCAAATGGACCTCGGAAACTCATCGAACGGGACCCGTCCGCAAAGGGCGGTTGTTATTCTCGGCAACGATATAGGCACGGTGCTCGAGGTTGTTAACATGCGAAGCCATTATCAGCAGCATCCACGAAAGAAGAAACTGAGACCAAATAGATGAAGTTAGCAAATTACATAGGGACACGGAATGTGAGGATACGGATGAGGGTGGGCAAGCTAGAAAATATCAAAAGGGAAATGGAGAGAGGGAGGCTGGAAATCTCAGGATTATGCCAACTGCGGTGGAATGATGGTTAAAATTACTGTAGTGATAAGTATAAGGATATATGTGATGATAGAAAGGGTAGTCAATTAAGGATGTAGCTTTGCTATTAAACTGGAACATTGGTAAGAGAGTGGTGGGTATAGACCAGGTAAGCTAACGGACTATGGTGGTAGAAATTGTGGCGCGAACCGCTAAAATTTAGGTGGCTTAAGTTCATATGCCAGCTAGCAATAATACGGAGAAAGAAGTAGATGAAGTGTATGCATTTCTCGAGGAAATAATAAGGAAAATATCGAGAAGTGAATTGGCTACGTTGACAGTAGAAGGATAAAATGTCAAGGAAATCGCAGGAAATGGCATAATAAGTGGAGGAGGAAAGGGAGTGGAAGTGTGTGGACACCGAGGGCAAAAGGATGTACAGGCAAATAAACAATCGATTAAGGCGAGAAACTAAGAGGGCAAGGGAGGCTTGGTGGGAATGTCAGCGTGGGGAAATCGAAAAGTTTCAGAGGGAACGCGAGGTAAGCGCGTTCCACGCCAAGGTTAATTCACTATGGAACGGCAAAATAGATTGGTATAAGGATATATGTAGTGGTGGTGTAGAAAGATGCAAGTCAAAAAAATGCCAAATAAATTATTTATTAATTTTATTATTTTACTAGGTATTTTGGATATATTATGAGGGAACAAAAATTTCCGTGATGAGTTACCTTAAAATATAGTAATTATATGCCGAGATAGTAATCCGTATATCTATCATCTTCGTTTAATAAATTGTTATAATTTTAATGGCATATTTTCGAATAAAGTAACATATTAAATGATGATTGGATTTATGAAAAATACCATTTTTCGATTCCTCTTTGACGAAATTAGGTTAAAGCTTGATGTGGCTTAATAAATTTTTGCAGATATTTACTCTCCCACTTTGACTCATGGTCATACGTTTTTAAAAGCAATTTTCCTCATATATTTCTCATGGTATGATGTTATGAAAATAAAATTATTTTATGAATAGTCAGGTATTTTATTTACCCTGTATTTATCTTTATGTTTTATTTTATTAAGTAAACTCACCACGCTCCACCCCCACGAAGGTTGGAAAATGGATGTGGCCTGAAAATATAACAATTTATCATCATTGTGGATGCTAAAATTTTGAATATTTTTCAACTATTTACCCAATTAATTTTAAAATAATGGCGAGTGGTTGCATCATTTTTTGCATTATGACCCGCAAAAAAAGTGTGATAGGCCAGAAGAATTGATCAAACATGAATAGTGAGCTAGGATATATGGCTGATGACTGGTAATTACGGCACCCATCATCCGCCGCATATGTCGCCAAAGCATGTCAATTTCAAGAGGTGACGCGATTGGCTAAAAAGTTGACTTGCTGCCGCGCCTGACCTCACCTCGAGCTTTGACGCTGACGGGGCTTCGCGCACCAAATTCAATGAAAACCTGTCCATTAGCTTAGACAATGAACTTTATTGTCATGCACGTGAGCACAGGCCGGCGCGACCGCGTCAAAAGGACTTTCTCCACGCAATTCATGCATGTAGCGCTTAGAATTCGGACAAACACGTTTGTTTGTTCTTCTGCGACACCCATTAATACCGGCAAAACGGAGCTGGGCTTTGAATAGGTCTTGTCACCTTGCGTCCGTGTGCGAGCAAGGTGGGTGGAAAGTAAGCAGGGAAAGTACCCGAAGCTCGGCGTTACCCTGGGACCGACACCGAGCCATCACACGATCAGCAACGGTGATTGCATTGAGGGTTGTGGTGTCAAATATCTATTAATTTCGTGCAACATGTTTCTTTTCAGAGATAGAACATACTGCCCTCCGCAGCAATTCATCCTGAGAGTTATTTGGAAGAAATTAAGCCCAGAGAAATATATTATCCATAATTTATCTCGTTGACTTTTTTGTGCAGCTCAAAATAGAAGAAAATATTTTTGGATTTTTTAGTTCCCCTGATCGTTAAAGGAATTGAAACATGCCAAGTAATATATTTTGAAGTATTGCTGCAGAATTTTTTGAATGACCGAATCCATTTTAAAATTGCCTATCATATTTTTTAAAGACTTGATGATGTATTGATGGTAAGGTTTTTTGTCGTGAACAATAGACATCAGAGCACAATATATTTGAAATTTTCCCTCATTTTGGCATTCTCGTTTTGCTCTCATTATTATTATTATTACGATGAGCGAAAGCATTAACTGTGGTGTGAGGAAATATGGCAAGAAGCATTGAATAGCGTCTCTTAATTCAATTAGTGATGTGACTGTTTCAATTTGGTTTTAATATTTTTTTAACTTTTTCATTTCATCCATTTCTGAAGATCCAAAAACGTGCACTTAAATTCGTGATCGTGTAAAGATTTGATTTTGGGGCAACTTGAAACTCAATCCTGGCAAGAATCAAATGAAACTGGTGAAAAAATGAGTCTGTATTCGTGGTTTGAAAAAGGTGTAGATATTTAATGTAAAATACTTATCGTTCATTTCGCTGATGCACTTGGTGCTTTCCCGGCGAATCTTGCTGATGAACTCTTCTCGCGAAATCAGCTAGGTCAGGATGGAAATTGCTGCCAACGATTTGATAGTCTTCTCTGCCATCGTCATCAGAGCGAATGATGGACCTGGTTTGTGTCGGGTTTATGTACACAGTTGGGGTAGTCAAGTCTTCTCTGATTGGTCCTTTATTGGCGACCTTTTTTTCTCATAGCTTACTCATTAGTTTAATGATGGGATTCCATGATTTGCTCACGCCGAAACCCACGTCTCTATTCATTGTATTATTTGCGAGTCTTATTTCAATCGCATCTTTGGCCAGCCGATCCCAATATTCATTTGCTTTGCAGAGGATTTTGGTTTCATTGAACTTAATGGCATGATCGTATTTTATACAGTAATTCCAATTGTTCTTCCCTTTTCGCCAATGCAGCTATCTCCGCATTCACAGGGTATGTGATGGATGCCAGAGGTCTTGAGTTCAATTTTATCTTTAATCTTCTCAAGTTGGCTCAGTAGTTTTTCTGGTGGCTTGTGAATCGTCTCAATGTTACATTTTCTGAGAATACGTGACAATTTCCCCGCGATGGTGGAAACATATTGAAGAGCAGCCTTGGCAATGGGCTTAGATTTGTCTCAAGCTTCTGGGGCCGAAAAATCTTCTGTTACACGATGTCTGGCGATGGCAGAGAAGGATATCGAAAAGTTGGCAGCAATGTTCATCCTAACCCGGTTGATTTCCCGAGAAGAGTTCATTTAGCTTTTTTCTTGTTTTTAGCATTCTTTTCAGCACCAAATTTCCTCACATCACAATACATGCTTTCACGCATTATAATAGTAAAGATGAGACCTTTACGAAAATGCCAAAATGAGGGTAAATTTGAAACATGCTCTGCTCTGTTGTCTCTAATGCCGGTAAAAAATTATTTTTCACGTAAGTAGTTGTGGGTTTGTGATAGAAACTTAAGAAAACGGAATTATATGCTTCACTGTCTATCATTAACTTCAAACTATCTAATATGATGCATATTTGATGACCTATATTTTAGAGGGTTTGAGTGTAATAGGTTCAACGCATAAGTCGAGTTTTACCGATTTCCTGGAAATTCGGGCTGCGAGTGTAAAACTTGTGGGTCCATTAGCGATGATGGTATTCTCGCAAACAGCCAGTATATTCACACTCATCCTTGCTCGTTTGGCTATCGAAGCAAGAAGGTAATGATGAGTTCCAATTCGTGAAACGAAATCGCTATTTGGGAATGTCTTGTGCTGAAAATACCCGCAGTTAGAGAGTGGTACTGCTGAGTGGTATTTATAGCATGGAACTTTAAGTGAGGATAATGTGAATTCAAGCCGCTTACGAGACCTAGTTTCCTTATTTCGGGAAAATGCACTTCTAAAACAGAATTTAGTGGAAATCCACCCTGGTGGCCACCCATACCGGCGCGGTAAACTCCATAAAATGTATGAAATTAAGGTCTGAAATCTATCCAAGTTACAGAAATCCTATGTGAAAATATAATGGATGTTTATATTGGAAAATTCTTTTAAAACTTATTATGCAATAAGACAACTAGTTAATAATTACATTGATTTTTTAACTTAACATTAACATATTTTCAAATATTTTAGACAAAATTAATTCGTATTTTGATGCTAACTTAATGTGCCCGGTACTTTTCTCATACATAGGTTGTCACTGTACCTACTTACAATTGTTAGTTCTTTATGAACTCAAATAACTTATTTGATTGATCTTTTGCTGTAGTAATGTGAAGAAGTTAGTTATCGACTCTACAGTTGAACACACAATGAAGTCCACTGAATTTGAAGTTTAATGAGAAATTATAGATATTTTTGAACAAAACGAAACAAATTACTTTGAATAACCGTAAATAGTTTACCATGATCGCAAATTAAACGAGGACATTACTTGTTCTATAACTATACATTACATCGTGAAAATGAGCTTACTTTTTGTTTTTATTAATATCTAACTTGGGTTAAAATTGTGATGAAAGAGACTGTTTACATATTTTATCTAGCTGAAAAATTCCTATCTTTCAGAGATATTGTGAAGTGCAGAAAAGCATCCGTTCGGGGCATAATCATGATCGAGTGCGTATATACTGGGATCGTAATGGAGTCGCTTAGGATAGAATTAAACTGCTCTGGTGGATAACTAGATCACAGTTAGTGTATATCCCACTTGAACTACTTATGGGATGGATACGATAGGTCGTTGCTTTATTTCAAACGCGTTCGTGCACAATGATGATACCATCAATTTTTGTGGCGGCTGACGTTAGAGCCGTACGCCGGCCTTTCAGTTATGCGGGGCTTTCTAGTGATTCTCATTAACGATTGCATAGCCACTCAAATGAGCAGACTTATGCGCGCTTTCCGCCGTGATATTCTGTCTCGCAACAAAATGCAGTGCTGTACAAGAAGAGCTGTAGCACTCGGTTGAAATACTGCAGTAGCTATAGGTATGAGATATAAATGTAGGAGATCTCTTCACTTTTCAACCGCTGCCTCTGTGCCTCATAGCTACCCTCGCGATACAAACTCCACGGACGGGTTGGAGTGCCCGGCTCTTATTGATCTCTCCGCATTTTTCATCTCCATGCTTGCCGTCTTGTTATTTTTCACAATCCCTTGACTTTTCAATTGGAGTGAAAATTTTCAAGTGGAGGTATATGCGGCTTTAAAAATAAACTTCAAGCACATCGAGCAAAATGCGGTAGCTACTCTCGTGAGTAGCGGATGAATATTGCGTGGGTATGCGGTGTCCTTTGGTCCTGCAAAAGTTTCGCGGAATTTTTTGCTGAGGTTTTAATTTTATGTTAAGGGTTAAATTTTGAATTGTGTTTCTTTTTTCCCCGATAAATTATTTTCAGAGGGCCTTTGAGGCATTTTTCTGTATGCGTCTGGAAAATTTTCCTCGTTGAAACTTCAAAAAGCCATGTGATCAAACTTGAGTGTTTAAATGCTTGTCTGAGTTTGAGCAGTAACTGTTTTCTGGCTAATCATAAGCTGTGTTTTTTTTATCAGAAGGTTTATACTTTGATCACGATCCAAAATGAGTGAAGTACTTGAATGTGGAATTTAAAATACTTATTATTTGAGCTGGTGTCCTGCCGCATTTCTCTCGTTTGGTTTTGTTATCTTGTTAATACTCTCTCTGCCAGCTGATTTATATTTTTATCGGCCTGGTTCGCAATTTATAGACCATAATAATTTGTCTTGGAAGTTCAGAACGTAAATACATATACTTTAAAAGAACAGCTTCGTCTTTAAAATTTTGAGATTAGTCATGAATCGATCGCATGGGCATCGTATTTTGCACAGTTGTGTTTATAGCATGTTTTTGATAATCTGTGTCTTACTTTTTACTAGTCAAATTTTGCTTCCTCACGTGCTAATATTGTCACAATATTTTTAGGAAATAATTTACACTTGGGCGGTGATCAATTTACAGTTTTATCTTATGCATTAAATTGATAGATTGCATAACAAAGAGCAAATTTTTCAATGTGCATTACTTCGTCTAACAAGCTAGCGATAATTATCCTTATTTTACAGTTCGGCTATCTAGGCACTTCTTTGTTTATTATCCGTCAAAGAAGAGATCTTTGATGCTCCACACAGTATTTTAATTCATATTTTAAAAGGTTAGGTCACTTTTTCCGTTTGAACCCGTGGTTAAATTAATTTCAAGCTGTTAGAGGAGAATACGTAGAATGGATCCGAGGATTTCATTTTTACTCGTAAATTAGTCGTTTTCACTAGGTAATAGTTCTTTTCTTGCTTCTATAACAACAATAGAATACAATATACGCTATTTTCCAAATGTATTTAGACATAGATTGGATTTTTAATAATTTTAGAGGCATCCACAATTTAGTATTGCATGGAGATAGTGAATGTGTTGAGACTTTATCTATTCCTCACCCTTTATATTCAGTGGGTGGATTCAGGCATCGGCTGAATGAGCTTTTACACCCAAGCAACTACAAGGCACGTGTTTATCAGTCCAGCGCTGGAGAGTGGTAGAAAAAGAGAGGACTTGGCATCAGAAAACCGAGTTAATTTTCGGCCCCGGACGACGGCGGGGAGGGCGTTTTATTAGCGCAAACACCTAAAAGAAGGGGCCGGAGGTGGCGAACTAGGGAAAGGAGTGTGACAAGGCGAAGGGCAGAGTGAAAGAGCGGGGTATTTCTTGCGGTACAGCAGCGGCCGAGAGAGAGAGAAAGAGGGAATTGAGATGGGTCTGGGGTTAAGGGGAACAAATTGCCCGGCTCTCACTCGGAGAGCTACTCCGAAAACCCTTTTCTTCCTGCTCGCACATCCAGCCTCTTCCTCCACTCAACTCAGGCCGCCGCCCTCGCTTTATCCCATTTGCAGCACAGTCTTAACAACCTTTGCCGCCCATCAGAGTCCCTGCGCCCGGTTTCCATCAGTCTCACCTCCTCCCGTCCTCCGGTCTTTGCTCGACTTCTCCCGTTCGACCTACTCCCCCCCCCCCCAACCTCCTTTATAGCCAGAATAGCCTAGCGAGCCGTTATAGTCACTTCCCCATTACCATGACCAGTACTTCACTAATTTCATCCGTGCTCCTTTTTAAAACTTCACTTATCGTATTCGGGCATCACAAGGTGATTCACGAATGGTGACTGCAATATATGTTTTGGCAGCGTTGTTGAAATAATTTCAATTATGCAAATTTATCACTATAAAAGTTAAGTAGCGATTATTACTTGGACAGCGGTGGTGGCCAGTTTGACTTTCTCCACTAAATTTTTCGTTTGGATTAGTCACATATTAAAATATGTAATCATTTTTACTGGCAATATTTTCTCATCGGTAAACTCATGGCAGCAAATATTCGTTATTTTCGTGATAGTATAATATTTAATTTGACGGTATTTAAATACTTGGAAGTTCACTTATAAAGCAACATCATACATAAGTTTTGAGAAGTCACTAAGGTATGAAAGATTTAATATGTGTAGAAGACACGCATATGAACTGTTTTTCTTGCTAATTTGCATAATATTATGTATCCAATAACAATTTCATTTATCAATTTACCATTAACGAGGTTCCGGTGGAAGAGTGCGCTTATGAGTGCATTTTATTCTGAAATCCTAGAAAATCATGCTACGAATGATATCTAAGTAGGTAATGGATTATGTTAAGCTATTCTGGAGTCAAATAAAAACCTACAGGGACAATTAATATCAGTAAATTGGGAAAATCGTTTGTGGTGATATTTTTATTGTTAATTATCCGTTTTTTGGGCGTTTTCCTGAAAAGGAACTTTACATTGTACTCCTCTGCAATAATTTATGTGTGACGATGCGTTATATGAAAACGGGGAATTTCTAGTCTCAACCTGGCCCAATAAAGACGAATTATTATAAAAAATCATCATTTCCGGAGTTCTTAATTGAAATTACGTGTAAATATTTCATACTGTGCCTTTTTACAACTTATAAATGATGTTGCATGGCAAGGAGAGTCCCATATATTTAAATTATTGCAAAAATAACGGAATTTTTTCTGCCATGAGTTCAGCGATGAGAAAATATAGTCAGTCAAATGGACAACATATTTGATTTAATTTTTTAATCCTCACGAAAAATTTACTAGAGAAATTCCAAGCCATTACGTCAATATAATCACTGCTATGGTCTAAGAGAGGAGTGTCTATTTTTATAAACAAATATCCACTGTCCTCGTTTCAAGAGCTGCCTGCTCAACACTTTAACATGCTCACCAGCTATCCCCGGACAAAAACTCGCGCATGCGTGCAGCCATCCTTCCAACCACCAAAGGAGGTACCAACACGGCTCCCCTTGTCATTCAGCACCCGCCCCACACCCCTAATGTACCCTGCGCCTTTCCGCAAGCTTTCGTACACACCCTTCGTTCTTCACTTTCCATATTCCGTGTGCGCTAAGAAAGCACACGCCTTTCAGTCATCTCCCCATCCATTGCCCCGAAGCATCAAACCCCTCCCCCTCACGTGTAGAAGATCATCAAAATTTCCGTCACGTATGTTTGACACTTCGGTTTCGGTACACGAGTCCATATCTGCCACCCATCTCCCAAAGTGGTGCGTTTTGGTGCGTGGATGGGGGTGGAAGTGGTGGATGCTCATTCCGGACGGGTGGGATAATGTGGATTTTCTCCCCCGGTGGGGAGGGAGGGATAGGAGTGTTTTCCTTAGGTGCCCGTAAGAATTTAAGTCGCTAAGCGAGAATGCTCCCATTGAGCAGAACTGAATAAGTTTGCAACTTCATATTGTTCATGGAATCAAAGAGATTTTTAAAAAATTGCCAAAGTCAAGTATTTGAAAAATATTTGTTTATTTATTATGTGAAATGATTTTCGCGTGAAAAAATGTGGAAGAATAAGAGGACACTTTTTTAATGTAAATAATGTATGCTTATTTTGTGAAAGGCAGTAATTATGGTAATCCTTGAAGGATAATCAATGCAAAGAAATATGTGTAGTATTTCCTTACAAAACAATTATGCTCTATGTATTGAATTCATCACCGCCTTAGCCAGAGATGTTTCATTTACTACATGAATTTTAAATTAAAATGAATATTTCGTTTTTGTCTCTTCATTTTACCTCTGTATAGAACACCTTATGCATAACAGTATTTTATGGTCAACAACTTCTTAAGAATTACAACAACTTAATAACTACAAAAGAATTATGATAGACTTCCTTTGTTCTAGCAAGTATTTCATCTTTTCAAATCAACAATCCTAAGATGGATAAATGCAACTCTCCACTCAACTTAGAATAGAGTAATTATTCTATCGTGACCTCCTCAACTTAATAATACACTATTTATGTCCATCATATTCAATAAATGATGGGATTATACGAACGAACACAAATTACGAGCCATATTACGAACGAACGATGCATTATGAATCCATGGAGTCGATGACAAAAAATGCTAAATGAATTTTTATATTAAACCTCAAATAGGTTTTATTAAGCACATGCCTTATATAAAACACATGTCTACATTGTTTGACACTTCGGTTTCGGCCATATGTTTCACCAACTTATTTAACTTATTGGATAGTTTTCATTGGTAACTGTTTATTTGCTTATTTTTTATTCCACCGGTTACTGTCGTTGCTATAATAAGAACTTTGAAGACATTCCAGTACGGCAGAGAGTTTTAAAAAATTGAGTGTTTTCTCAGTTGCTAAATTGTGTTAGTCCCTATCATATTAATCATCATTTGTGTGCCAAATAAGAACCTCTGAAATAATTAATGAGCAGTATCGTTCTAAGCATAAAACTCATATCCACGGTATGTGTTCATTTCATAGAAAGTGCTAGGACACGGAGTGATAGACTATGGAAATGGTTTCTCAGTTTTCCACCAGTGATCCTCCACCTTTTTTCGGCCTTTATACTCTGTAATAAAACTGGGAGTCATAATCGAAGTGGACAACGCATAAAAATTCGTTTGTGGCTGGGTATGAGTCCTCCCTTAAAAGCTCCATAATGACTATTGCCTGTTTTCATTAACTTCCATAAAAAACACTCCACCGAATACCGTCAGAATCATCAAATTGAAAAGGAAAGTAAATCATGAATAACGTATTCCTATCTTGCGATAAATTGCTTTCTTTGGTGTTATTCTTATAAGTTCTGTTTAACCTTTGTTTCTTCAGTCCGTGGCTCCTAAAAGAGTTATTATGTATCTATCAGAAGGCCTTTCACTTCCTCTCATGAACCGATATTCAACTTCGAGTCCCAATTGCCTTCATATTTTCTTGATATGTTCATCATCAACAAAGCCATATATTATTCAGTATAGCTATTCAAAGAACACTTACGGTGTCTACTCTATTGATAAAATTATCAGCGTTGAACATTTATATTTTTATTCTTTAGCGCTATTCTGGCAAGAATATATTGCTACATATATAATTGGGGCTGTATACTCTGGTGGTAAAATTATGTGCTCATA
Organism: Ischnura elegans; assembly: GCF_921293095.1. Classification (NCBI taxonomy): domain Eukaryota; kingdom Metazoa; phylum Arthropoda; class Insecta; order Odonata; family Coenagrionidae; genus Ischnura; species Ischnura elegans. The sequence goes on from NC_060246.1 coordinate 45,631,112, forward strand.
ACATGCTCAATACATTCTCAGATAATTCTTTTTATGGCAAAAGGTATGAATAGTGTACGAATACCACGAGAAATATCACTGCACATAAGGAATCCTTGGAACTAGTCATTTTAATTTAGGTCTCTCTATTTAAAACATTATTATTAAGAATTTTGGCAAAATTGCCTCACAGTGACTTCAAGGAACTGCTTATGGAACTCGAAAGTAACCGATGCAAATGCCTTCGGCAAAAAATCCGCAGTTGAAATTGGAAATTGATACTCATAAGATAAATATTTAACGTGGAAGTCAAATATTTGAGAAAGACACTTTTTGATTATTTTGGCTACGTTAGACTAAAATAAACTTTTTCATCTGAGACTTGGGTAGCATAATATGCTTAGAGCATTTATCATAAAAATATTTTCACTAAATAATTTTGGTGGCTATTCGTATAACATGACGAGAACTTTGCAAAAGGACCATCTAATATATTTTTCCCTGATTAATTGATGGAATAAATCAAAATATTTCAACTAAAAGGTTTATTGCCTGAGCAGTAAATGTGTTGATAACTTTTCGTGTGTGAAGTTACTTCAACATACAAATATTTAGGCAAAAAAAATAAAGTACTTGCACACACCTTAAGTACAGAAAGTGATTGGATTTCGAATCAGAGAAAGTGGATATCTTGGATAAGATGAAACCTTAGGAAATTTGATTCTGTATCTTTCGGACGCCGTTCCTTTCCGTAGGGAAACGAGATGGTTATAATTATTTAGGGTTGGGAATATATAATTGAATGCCTTCAATTTTATGTTCCAATGTGATACATTTGCCTATTTTCAACAAAAGCGCATGAATGAAAATGAAATGAATTAATTTTTTTATATTTATTATTGCGATTTTATGTGAATTACACCTTTTTTAGGGTTATAGGGCTATAATGTAGGGTTTTTCAGCTATGATCCGTTTTTGTGAACATGGACTTAGAGTACGTCTGATATTGCGCATTATTGCATCAGTATGCTCAAAATTTTATCGCAGGCATTAAATTTACATTAATAAAAGAGCACGAAAATACGTTGCATATAAATATTTAGATCAATTTGTTGAATATAGCATCATTGACACCTTAGAAAAATCGTATGCTAGCGTCACCTTATTGCATAGAGTTGGATAAATATAGAAATTGATGACTCAAAATATTTTATTCTCTGCTTAATAATATATTTCATTACATCAATGAACATTTATCATATATGCCAAAAATCACATTTGGTAAGGTAAGTCATCAAAGTCTCTCAGTACCTATTAACCTTAGTTTAGGTAGGAAACCCTTTTTAATAATAATAGCTCATTATTTCCACATATCGCATTGCATAATTTCGTTAAGTGGATAATTTAATTCGTTATCGGACAGAATGGATTTGATTATAATATCTGACGCTTCAATTTCACTCGCATCCACTTTTCATTGAAGCATGCATGAGATGCAAGGTCCGATATTGACGTGCGTTAACTAGCATCTAGCGATGAGCGAATGGTTATGAGTGCTGCCTGTGACAGCAGATCAAGCATTGTGTCATTTCTGCGGTGTTTCGTAAATATTGAATTCCGAATCTGTGACCTTTCTGTCAAACTCAAAGGGTCTTTTGACATGTAAGCAGATATACGATCGTTTGCAGCGCAGTTTGACGAAAAACACGTGCTTGATATCACCGAATAATATCCTCCTCGTGTTGTTTTGCAGCAAAGCTTAATTTGCTTGCGCTAGGGAAAATACTATATGGAATGGAATAATATTCAATTTCGTTGTTTCCATTCGAAAGATCTTCGTTCAATTTTCGCTGTTTAACAAAATCAGATGTATTGGCGCACCAAAATCTAAAAATGCAATTTACTACGGCAGAGTGCAAATAAATTAACAATCATTACCTCAATAACAAGCAACCGAGCTAGATGAATATATTTCCCTGTCCTAGTTCAGCGTTATTCCGTTGCTCTATTCTAGTAAACTGCTTTTATCAAAGTGTATTTTCCTCTGCAGCATGGGATAACATTTTGAACATAATCACCTATTTATTTTCCCGAATAGCACATTTATGGTGATAAGGTCGATTTTACAATTTGAAATAGGAAAAATGAGGGAATTGCATGGACTTTGATTTTCCATGGTATTATATTCGATACCTCCACTGCAAAAAGGCTCAACTATCCCCCACCAAATCAAATCCGCTCATCTCGTAGCCCAATGACAGGTACTAATGCGCCTGCCAGTAGCCGGAGCATAAACCCTCACCTCCATTTCTCCAAGCTTCGGAGTTAAGCCTTTATTCTCCGGCAATTGTCAGCCGAGCACATTTGTATTTTTGGGCTACTAGATGAGCGGATTTGATTCGGTGGGCGATTGTTGAGCGCTTGTGCAGTGGAGTTATCGTTTTGTTGCATTTACGAAAAGAAGGCAACTACTTACTTACCGTTAAGTTAAATACTACTTCAGTCAAATTTAAATTATTGGCTATATATACCCGATATCGTGGTGTCAATTTTGACAAATTCTTCTCGAAGCGTGAATTTATATTTTAGCAAGTATCAATTCTTATTATAAATAGTAAAAACAATTAGTTTGAAAGGGTCTGACCTTTCTCTTTTTTTATGAGTGAGATAGAACTTTTTGCAGGTGAATATCGTATCATTTGTTTAATTCTTTCATTATGGTCAATGGGGAGTGATTATATGATCACCATCATGAGTTAGCGTAGTAGTGGAGAAGTCAATTTTTCTATCTATTTGAAAGCATCAGGCATTCCTAATAATCTCTCTCCGCAAGTTTGTTTTCCTCCTCGATTTTCTCCGCATGAATAAAAATAAGCTAGAAGAGGGGCGTGCGAGCGAGTGCGTAACATGTATGTCAAGTGAATCCTACTATTCTTGCGTGGTTCTCACCCTCTCTCCCCGACCTCACCTTCCCATGAAGCCACAGAGATCCGTAAACACAATTACGTCCCTTTCTAGCCATTTCATATCAGCTTTCCTTAAATCGCAAAAGCGGGTGCAATTCCTCTGCAACTGCAGCTGCCTATTGTAACTCCAACTCTTTCTTTTTCCCGTTTTTCCTTCAGAATAAGCGCGAGTACCATTCTGATAAATGGAATCAGATTACCACTCAAGTTTGCCATAACTCTATGGAATGCTTTTGTCTGCCAAGTTGTTACACATCATTTTTTACCTCTTCAGGTAAGGTATTTGATATGATATGAATTTAAACACCTAATGAATGAAATTTCGTAATCCCATCAGGCTTGTGAGATGGATGACGGACCTTTCCCTATTTTATGAGTACGATACTGGCTGTTGGTAAAAGAATATCCTCAAAATTCTGCAGGACAGTACATGGGGGAGAAAAATTAACTATTAAACAGGAAAATCTTTATTTACTTAAACTCACCCTTTCCCGTAGATTTAAATTAAGCATTTTATTATTTTATCATAGGATTTAGCACTCCACTTTACCCGGATAACTGTTTTTATTTACTAGGACTGTAAATAAGTAGATTAATGATTATGTTCGCCGGTTAATGGAATTTCATGATTACTCGTGCAGCAGAATGGTTACAACATGTCTTTTTCACGAATGAACGGATATCAATATGCTATTCTTTTTTCGAATATTTCTATACTAGTAAATAAAAATACTCTTATTGATATAGATTATAACTTTCTGGGTGAATTCAGATACTGCAGATTAGGCTGAATTTTGCACCGTGTCAATTTGTGTGCGTGAGAAACTCAATATTTTCTCCCTTTCACTAATACGTAATGCTTTAATTGATATCATAAAATCATGTAAATTTATTATGAAAGCACTCTAGTAAGAAGACTTTGAATTGGAAGAAATTCAATTAGATTTCAGTTCAATTAAAGGGCTAAAAGATAACATTGGTTGGCTGTTTCTATTAAAAATTGAAAGAATTTGAAAAATGTTTACCCTGACACTTGCACCTGCCCTCCTGAGCACACAATTTTAGGTATCGGTAGGTATATTACGTAGTGTCAGATGAGCAAGATTCTATCGCCGTGATGGAATATATTTAGGCCATCAAAATTCGAAAAAAGAAGCAAATAAAAAAACCGCTTTTTCCGTGTGACGAAATGTCCTTTTTTATGTCACCGCATCAAGCGATATACACGCGGATATGACGTGAACCGAGGGAAATCAGAGAATCTAGAATGGGATGCTATCATTGGAGACGCACATGGGAGAGCTTCCCGAGGAATTTTTGAAATGAAAAGGAAACATACGTGTCCTCTGACGACTAAGGAAAAGGAGCCTCTCCAACCTCGTTTCTTCAATTCAAAACGCGGGGTAGTGGGAAAGGTACGAAGGTATGGGTAACGAAGTTGAATGCCGGGGGATACAATTGACAGTGCATTACTGTCAACCCGATCGCATTTTACACGCGGACCATTTCTCACGCCAAATCTTGCGTCGCTCAAACAGACACGACACCTCTTACGGAGCAGGTGCGGGTGCATTGGCGGATTAGCTGCCTACCTCCTCAACTACTTGCATTCTAGGAGCTAAGGTCTAAGCAAGAGATTTTGTTGCAGTATCTTACAGTGTATATTCTTTTTCTACCGTGTCTTGAACAGGATATGTATGAGGGAACGTGCACGGTGGGGCTTTCCTTCAGAATCTTACGCTTTCCATTTGTTATTGAATAATGATTCACCCTGCCAGACATTTCGGGAATAATGAGTATTTTAGTTATGTTCATAATAATAAGTTATAGTATAATTTTAATAGATTCTTGCCTCATGCAATGGTAACCACTGATATGCTCCTGATAATATAAAGGTCATTCGCTATATTTTCCACATATCTCCGATTTAGCTGCTCATGGCTATACGATTTCAGTGAGTAAATTACTGAAATAAGTAATTGCTTATAATTGAACATCAAAGTATGGCATGGATTTTGTCTGAAGTATGTAAGATATGAGTTTCAGACTAACAGTAGTAAATGAAACTTAATTTATTCATTCTCCAAAACTCTTCATGCTACTATGAAATCAAAGCCTTACTTTTGCCATCAGTGACCTTTATATGATGCAGTTTTGTTGCCCATTACTTGCTTTGAGTGTTTCATTGCTCTTTAAAAGTTTTAGTTGAATCGTTTCCTTCTCATCTGTTTTTTATTTTTGATAGTAAGATTGCGTAACGCTCGCAACGCGTTCCAATCTCGTTGAGGCTGAATGATAGTTAAGGGGATGATGGTGCTAACTACCAATGGCGACCATAATCAGCGAAGAGCCCATTCCAGTTGCTTATATTGCGCATATTGTTTTCGCATCAAGCTGTGGCCGTTTAGGAAAACATGCATTTGAGAACGTTTTTTCGCGGTGACGTCCTACCTACATCTACTTGTGGTGAACTTATTTTCCGAACCCCAATGACCCTGGAACTTTTTACTCACAAAATGAGAGACGTGGATATTACATTATAAAAATAGTCATTTTTTTCAATTAATTATTTTTATTTTTATAGCTATTAAATAAAAATTTAGGATATAATTACAGAATTATAGACTGAAGTTTGTTAAAAGAAAAAGATTACTCGTAGATGAAATGATGGAATCGCGTAATGTTCCGATGCAAAGCCTTCACTCACTCTGCTGCTAAAGTATTTCAAATTCAAAATACATGAAGTTTAGAATAATCCTTCAAAACATGCTTCGTATTGGTGATTTTATTATCACATCCAGAATAGTACACTACACTCACTCAGAGTTTTAAAAGATAACGTAGATTTTTAAATATTTCATTCAATTTATATGGTAAGCCATATCATAATATTCGTCTTAGTCTAATCATGGAAATGTTTCTACTCAGTTCGCTAAGTAAATATCATACTATCTTCTATTTTACGTTATCATTCGTATTATTTCAGCAAAATATTTATTGGTAAAGCATGTAGCCGAACGACGTGCTAAAGAATCCTTTATCAGGAAAGAAAAATAACTATTTATTTTCTACTTTGGATCCATTTTTTAGCACACACAAGGAAATGATGGCCAATTTTTTCAAACCAGGTATTGTTTCTATGTGACTTTTTCAATTCCAAAACAATATCAATCACGCACACAATATCGCTAATCAGATAATATAAGAAATATTAGAGCAAAACTATCAACTCAAAGTTACTTTTTCCCCTCCCCTAGTGTATTCATTCAGCGCTCTTTCGTAAGATTTTAATTCACATTATCTCTAGCGAAATTAAGTCACAAAACTAGGAATAATATTTAAAAATTTAATATCCAGTTATGTATCACTTTAGATATGTTCGATTTGCTGCGTTAAAAAGGCAAATTTCTTCTTAAATCGAGCTAATTTATCCTTCTCAAACCAACCAAAAAGCCAACATTTTGATGTACATTTAAAATAAATATGGAAATAATGATGAAATATCAGAATTCTCCAACTTCCTTGAATTACAAAGTCTTCAGTCTTCGAGAAAGAATATCTTGACCTTCCTAAAAAAATGCACTCCATGATATTCAGCTATTTTTACGTTGAGAAAGAGGGAACAGATTCTCCCCCGTAATCTTTTTCTGATGGAGACATTTTCATTAAATTGAACATGTAAAAGGAGCACCATATTCTGGAATCGCAAGGAGGCCTAGAGTAAAAATTTTTATTATCCCGCCTTACTATCATCCGTTGGGAAGCCTCCATTTTTACAGGTTGTGGGTCCTCGAGTAGCTTTTCAGAGGAGTGGTTCCCATAGGAAGGAAAGAGATGGAACTGCTCCCTCCGCACTCCTCTCTCCAGGTGCGATAAATTATTTCGATCCCTCGCTGTCGCTCCTTTCCCACAAATCACCCGATCCCTTTCCCCCCACCCTCGGGCAGACCAAGGGGGTGTGTGACAAGAACCTGAGGGCCAAACCTAACTCCGCCTGGTTTCTCCAAAACGTCCGACCTTCTACCGCAATCTCGTCCCTAAAAATCCAAACCAACCCCTCAGGTGTGCTCAACGTCCCGTTGTAGTATTCTCGAATCACCCATACCCTCCCAATTAAAAGAAAACCCTTCTCATTTCTTTCGAATCTGGTCTATGGTTACGGAAAAGAGGACTGCATAGAGAAGGCACAATTCTATCCCACAGAAGGCTGATATCACTGCCAATTCGGTCGCATTTTAATCGGTTTGCAAAAATGTCCGCGTTGCGATAATGTGTGCACTGTGATCCATTTTTTTCCAATATTTTGCATTATAATCTTCTTAATAGCAAGAAATGGTAATGAAAACTTATGGATTGGATAGATCACATTTATAACATATACAACACGCCTAATTATATCTTTATATCCCCGTGAAACTCGGATCACTTTATCCGTCGTCGACGCGAGTGTCGACTTTTGTAAACCCATTGAAGTGCGCGGTTGGTGACAACACATTTAGAGACCAACCTGAGGATCCTCTTTTGTAATATTCGTGGCCACGGTACATTTATTTTCCTGTAAGAGATACAGCATTTCATCTCTATAAGCTGTAAAATATAACAAATTCGTTAATACAAATTCTTTATCGGATTAAAATTGAAGCCATGATTTTAAAAACGACAAGTCAACTTGGCATGCAGTGATGAAAAATGTTTTTTTAACATATTTATTGGAACTAGAGCTGTCGGTTAGAATTATGCCATTTCTCAAAAATATTCCGAATGCATTCGTTCTATTTTGTAGTTCAAGGCATTTATTACAATGACGATTCCGTGATTCTTCCTACCCAAATAAATGGGAAAACAACTAGGTTTTTTGGTAGAGCTTCATGAATTTGTTGTCATTTTCAAAGAAAAATCTACCAGTTTATAGCCAAATATGCTTATTCAATTCCTCTTTATTCTGCATCTAGCTAACCATTCCTGGATTGCGTCACCCTCCAACTGATTGCATGGCTACAGTTCAAATCTCAACCGTACACTTTCTCTTTTGCTACAACAAGTCTTCTTCCTACCCCTATTTTCAAATCTCGGTTACCTCATTTCATTGCAATCCTCTCTGTCACATACTTCCCTCTAAACTATCGCTAACCTCTTCGTAAGACGGGATATATTTTATACTTTACCTTGAAAATAGTATTTATTTACTGGAACTTAGTCCTGTACAATTAATTTCTCCAAAATATTTACATCCATTTCTGTTTTGATATTTATTATTTATTTACAAAATTTGTGCAAAAAGTGCTCATAATTCTTTCGTGCCAAAGAGTTCCAGCCCCATTCTAGCATACCTGACTCCTCCTTTCCCTACCAATTACTGAAAACTCTCTTCGTTTCGCTCGACTCACTCTCCAGCCTACAGATCTCGGTTTCTGCCTCTAGAGGGGTGGTCCAAAAATTCCTCACCACGCTAGAATCTAAGAGCGGGCTTAATTCTTCTTATTTTTACGATTTCCGCCATAAAAAAACTCTTTCACCCCTTCGCACCGAAATGGTTTTAATTTATCACCCCTGTGTTTCTTTAGTTTCCAAGCCAAAATACGTTCCCAGCAATCTTGTGGAGGCGTGTGATATTCTAACGTAGATTATCTCCTTCGACCCTCGTCTTGTTACCTTCGTTAATTTTAGGGAAGATAATAGCGAACCGAGATTATGCGGTGGACAAGATAATGAAGAAAAAATTAAGTTTTGGGTGCGTATGCGTGTGTCAGAGAGGAAATCTTGAAAATTATTTTTGCCAGCCTTATTCTTCCCGGCGCCTCTTATCAAATTTTAATTTCCCATAAGCTCGTGGAATATTCTGTGCTTCTCCTCCTGGGCTAGCCATTATATTGTATCTCGTTAATGGAGAGATGAGCAAGATTGTTTTTCTGAATGAAATCGCTATTTTAAGAGGAAATTGCAACCGTACGTACCTTGACAGCAAAGAAAGTTGTAACCACTATTATTGGTTTATTTATGCGGCTATAATGAACGCTACCACGTGAAGTAAAGAATGCTTTTTGGAAAATTGCGTGATAAGAATTAATGAAGTGTCACCGTAAAACTCAGTATATATTTTAAGTGATTTACATCTTTTACCCTCCCAAGTTCGTTACCATCTTGATTTATTTATCATTTTAAATCGTATTCCTACCGCTTTACCCGTTTGTGTACTCTAAGGGAGAAAGTGTTAATTAAATAACATAAGAATTAAGGTTTGACAATTAAGAAAATGCCAGAGTTTTATATCCCGTGAATAAAAAATATTACTTAATGCTACTCTTTGGTTTGTATAATGACTGTCAATTTATTTTTAGAACAGGTAAATAGAGAAAAGTGCTTCTACCGATTATAAAATTGTTCGTTCATTTGACGGATCAAACACTTAACTTTTCCCCTTAAATATAAAATCGTAATACCAAATCTATGTTATGAACTTCAAAATTGGCAATAAAAATTCAATAGTGTGTAGAAAAGTCTGCAAAACCTATTAAAAACACAAGTCATCACGATTTCTCTATTCTTGCCTAGGTGAATAAGTATTCCTTTTTGCGAAATGAAACGCTAATTGCAGTTATAATTTTTCTATTGCGCCGAAAATTTTCTTACAAGAATAGATAGAATTTCACTTCTTAGTAGTTGATTACAAAATGGCTCACATATCGTGATCCAAATAATTGGTAATAGTTTCGCCCTCCACTCATGAGTACTTGAACGCCAATCTAGACGAAGAAGGCCAGCCTAATAAAAGTTGTAGGCTAATTTTTGTGCGAGAAATCGGGAGAATAGAAAGAGAAAGGCAATGGAGTCGTGTGTGAGGTTTTAGAATGTGCCTTGCTGAGAAGCGAGAAGCCAAGGCGGTGGGAATTGTGAAGGAAGATAAAGGAGTTAGCGGAGTCCACAGGGATTAGGAGACAGGGACAGGAGAGTAGGGATAAGGGAGACATTTCGAGGGAAAGTAAAGCGGCGGGAAAGGATTATGAACGTGGAATTGAACAAGGGGGAGGTGGGGTGGATGCGGACATGGAATCGGATACTTATTAAATCCTTCGGCCTAGTTCGTGCGGCACGCGAATCCTCTCGGCCCGATCCCCCTCACCTCTTCACTGCATCTCCATTGGAGGCGCTGATTTGTCTTTTCCTCTCCTGCTTCTTCTTTACATTGAACAAAGAATGGAGGCTCGGAAAATAGTTCTTCTTCGAGGTAGCGTGATCACGTGTTCATAGTTGCGAGTGCTTTTAGATAGAAGAATGAGAAGGGTTAGAAATGTATCCCTTCTTCTCTCGAAGTGATTTTATTGATATTAACTTCTCGCCATTTGAAAACAATCAGTTAAGTATGGAATTAATTTTGTATGGGCACACATCGTTTCATAGAATTTCATGGTGCTAGAATATTTTATGTACTACCGTACTATAATAAATTTTATAATTATGGCCGTAAATACAGAAACCTGGCTTAATTTTTTGGAAAGCAGTATCAATGATACATGATTCGATAAATTATTTCTCTATCTGATGACTGATTATTATCGTCCGAATTACATGATCGGCCAATTGTTTTACTTTCGCTACCGAATTGAGAGCAAAGGCAATATGAAACCGCAGGCTATCTATGCATCATATTCGTTGTATTTTCGTAGTGTGTCAGAATTAAGGCACTCATGGCTAATGTAGAGTGGAAAACATACCTTTTATGCAACTGCCCTTTAAATTAAGAGGATCAGAAACCTTCAACTAATTTTACATAAATTTCTAATTGAAAAATGTAAAATTGTATTTTTAGGAGGGAATTTACGTGTTTCCTCCTCGAATTATGGTTAACACTATCCAAATACTTTATTGCTGAAATTGAAATGTAATTAAGGCCTAATATTTCCATATTCTATTGCCTTAAACTGATTCAGTAACTTCAAGTAACATCGAGTCTAATCTTTAAGCATAAGAAATGTATATTTTTTCCCCTTTTGAGAATTTTATAGATAATTTTGGTCACCACAACAAATTTAATATGTCAAACTTAATTTTACATTGGATTTCAAACAATCGCATTATGCATAAATTTGTTCTTTTTAGTCTAATATTTGAGAATATTGAATATTAGAGGATAAGCGAGTAGCGCACTTCCCAAAAATATCCAAAGACTCAAATTGACAGACAAGCCCTCTATGATATAGTATAAATGCAAAAATTTTAATAATGTCACGTGAGAGGAAAGATCTGTTCTCTGATAAGATATGGCTAACACAGTTTCCCAAAGAAGTCGAAGAACGTCGAAAAATAATCTTTCTGTCGGCTTAACTAAGGTTAAGAGAAAATTTAGAATTACATAAAATTTGCTCATGAGTTTGGTATCATACTTTTTTAAAGGCCGAATTCAGAGAAATAGTGAATAACTAAGGCCTGTCTCATACCATCCGAGCAAAAGCATTACAGCTCTTGTTAGTGGATATCTACGTAATTCTATCGCATCTTGTATGTGATAAAACTATCTCACTACATCTTCTCATGCTGCACATGAAAATTTAACTTTTTTCTACAGTCCATCACCATTAATTAAGAAATAGATATGTGAATATTTGAGACTCATACTTTTACTCTTCAACGACGCTTTGCTTTACTTTACTCTGAATAGAAGATGAAACTCTTGAATTCTCTGAAGCTACATTTATGTCACACTATTTGCTACCGCAACTCGTTTATTTTTAAAATTTGTGTCGTATATCTCTACTTTTGACTCTGCATTGTTCTGAAACTTTACTTAGTGTCAACTCCTGCTGATATCAGGGAATATATTCTACATGGTATACTAATTTGAAGATAAGGGATTTAAATTTTCCCTATTTATTCATATTTTTTTTGCATTCCGATCTTACTTTCCCTAAATATAGCATATGCTAATAAACCTCTTCTTTTTTCTCATGCTTAGGTGCAGTTCCTTTTGCCCTCACATCGATTTGTGTCCTGTTGGACATAATGTAAAAGTCATGCATCCATTTCAACGCAAGAAACATAATTCGATCCCTGAATAGCCGAGTATTATCATATCTGCTGATGATTCCACCCACTCGCATCAAAAAAAGAGAGGACTTAATAACCCACCACAGTGAATGACGAAAAGGAAATGGATAAAGAGTGAGTGGCGGCGGCAAGAGAGAGAGAGGGGGAAAGAGAAGGTGAGGGTGAGGTGAAGGTTCAGGACACGGAAGGAGTTGGGCGGTAAGGGTTGGGAGAGTTGTGCCTTTATTTTCGTTTCGCAAACTTCTTTTCCCGCTCTTTTATCTCATTCTTTTGTCAGCTCTCTTAGCCAACCGCCTTCCCCCACCTCCTCCTCCGTTCCCCCGATGTGGAACCCCCACCTCCTTCCTTATTGGAACCCCACCCACCGCCTCTCCTTCCTCCCAACCGTCACACCCCCTGCCTCTCGCCTTTCTCCTCCAACTTTTATAAATGATCCTTCCGAAGGCGTCGTAACTCTCACCGTCAACTTATTCGCTGCACCCCATATTACTACGGCCACCACGCTCATTCCCTTTTGTCTACTCTCTCCTCTCGCTTTTTGTATCCCTTTATGCTCACCCAACCCCTCCTCCCTACCCCTCCCTTTCGAGATATTCATCTCTTTCTTCGACTTTCCTCCTCACACACACCTCTCGCTTTCTCTTTTTTCTCTCTCATCCACTCAAGTCTACATGCACACTTTACCCTTCTCTCTCTCCCTCATTATTGTTTTCCGTTATCTGTCTCTCGAATTCCTTTTTTTCCACATTCCATTTATTGTTTCCTACTATATTATTCCACTTTCCCCGTTTCCCGTTTATTTTCCTTGTTTTGATTCACTTTCACCTTTTCCATTTTGTTTCAAGTTATTCTCTCTAAATGCCTTATTTTTCCATTTCTCATACAAAAAATGTCCATTTATTTTTTTTAATGGTGTAGGAAATTTTGGCTTAATGATATAAAATCCTACAAACGTTATTTTATCCTCTAGTTATTCATATTTGTAACCTGGTCAAGTACATTCAGGATATTGTTCAGGTATCAATAAGCTGCAAAAAGTTATGGAATTGATGACTGGTAGCAAGGCACAGAGTTGATTGGTGGCAGCTAGATTATTTATATCAACATGTCTTTGTGTGTTATGTCAATTACGTTGTTATTGGTTCAATTTTCACTCATTTTTTCGAAATAAAACGTAAAGGTAACACGTTAAATTGCAAATATCGCGCTTACCAAGTACTTATTAGGATTCACTTCAGTATATATTTTTTTATTAAACACCCACATCCACAGTATCCAAAATTCATAAATAATTTCCTTTTTATACGAGATATCTTCCAATTTACGGAATCAATTCAGTATCTAAATAATACAATTATTCGGGACGATGAACCTGGAGAATTCCTAGTACCATTTTTTTAATGGTCAATTTTAATTGTTTTAGATAGGTTTGAGTATATTCTTTCATATGTGCCGCTTGAAGTAAAACATACTTTTACACAAGTTCGGTAGTGCCAAAGACATATTTATATGCTTATGATTTTATATATATTGAAGATTTTTTACCCCAATTTTGCGTTTTTCTACGCCTACATTCTCCTTATGGGATGTAGGAACAAATTGTAGAAATAATAAATACACGTAATAAGATCAGCTGCTATTTTTGGACGAGTTCATGCATTCCACAACATAAAGCTCTTGTAGAATGCATGATAGAGTTGATAGAGAGTAGAATGATAAAGTTCAAATGATATTCATTTGCGAACTTGCTTTACATATTTGCGACTTTAAAAATATTTCCCCAAGTGGGGCTAAATGGTAAGATGACCGATCATGTGATATTCTTACAACTCTCTCAGTAGAAACTCCAAGGAGCAGTGATACGTAATGGAAAAATATGATGTAACATCTAACACATAAAGGGATGACCTTAGAGCCAAAGTTTGAATAGGTCATAATGACTCAGGCGTCTCACCACGTTCCGTGTTTTGATATAATTTTTACTTTTAGCAGAATCTTTGGTAAGTAAAGATTATTGGCCCAGCCTTTGATCTTATTTCTATTGGTTTTCGACTCCACTTTGTAAATAGAATATTAGCTAATGCATGGATAGGTGTAGGCTAAAGAAATATTTTCCCACTTAGTAAATTGGAAAGAAGACAAAAATTTTACAGTTAAAACTTTGACTTGAACTCTGTATATTGACCGGTTGTTATATCAAAAGATTCATTACTAGAAAAAAACATATGCCAGAAAATTAATAGCTAAATTATGAAATTAGTATTGAATTACTTTTATACAGGACTTTTATATCATGATCACTTACTATTAGACATAAGTTTTTAATTTTCATGAAAGTTGGTCGAAAATATGAATCAATGCCTGGAAAATGCTCCCAAAAATAACATCTTCAAATTCAAGGCAGAGAATGCAAATTAGAACCTGAGGTAAAGTAATTCATCTACCCAGCTAGAATATTTTATGTATTTGCCTAAATATCAACCTTTAAATCTACGAATGTGATCTTATTATATTCTTTCTCTTAATTTTGCCCGCCCATGGGGCGGTGCATAAAAATATTCCTTGAGGACCTCAATCGGCAATCGTTCTTGGCCAGCTCCTCCATCCTCTCTATGTCGTGCAACCACCCCCTTTTCTTGCAAACCACCCCTCATGAATCCTCTTTGCGCTCCAATCTCCTTTACTTACGCTCCGTCAAACAGCGGCACACGTGTTCTTCATTCCTCCCCGCTCCTGGTCTCTCGTTTCCTTTTTTTCTTCTCACAGACTTTTTTGTCGGTAATCCACGAAACGACCCACGAAGGAGCCCAGGACGGAATTGTCGCGAATAAGGAACGACCTTGACCCGCGCTCCCTTAGCTCGGATTTTTACTAAAATCCTTACATTTCCCTTTGAAAACTCTGGCCCTCTACGAAAGAAATTCCCCCTTTTCTAAATATCCCAGAAATTCGTTTCTATTTCAGTATCCCATCTTGTCTCATTCTCTATTCCTACTAAAAGGTAGCGCCTCTTTCCTTCTTCTCTGATCCAAATAAAACTTCCAAGAACCTTATTTCAGACGAAACAGCGTGGAATTTATTGATCATAATGAGAAAGATTCGTAAAAAAATGGATCCATATTATAGTTAATAAACAATAAATCTGTGACCTGCATCAGGAAGTTGGTAGGTATTTTATCGTGTCTATAGTTTCAAAATGGCACTCCTTTCATAAGTATGTAATTATTTCGTATAAAAATTATTTTTATGAACTTATGACTGCTTTTCTCCCTTAAATGAGCTGATAAAAATTGTTTATTTGATTTATACTTTGGAAAATCAATATAAAAAATATGATAATGCTTTGAACGGCTTATCTTGGTATATTAAGCCGCATAGATTTTTATATTTATTATTTTTTCCTAGATGTTTTTATTTAATACAAGCATCAATTATGTGTCTTTTTTAATGAAAACCAAAATTTCTGATACCTCTAGGATGAACTAATAATGTTTTGCTTCAAATGGCTGGGGGAAATATAAAAAATTATGTGACCACTTCTTGTAGGGAATTTTTCCGAGCCAGTATCCTTGACAAGTGTGCCTTTTAGTTCAATTATTGACTTAATTTTCAACCAACCCTATTTCGTATATGTCTAACAATCACAGGAAGAATTAAATTAAAACCAAAAATGCGTTGGCGAAATTTAAAAATAAGTGTATCAGTATGCATAAAAAAAAGCTGCAATACTTCTTCGAGAATAGGTTCTAATCGGAAGTAATCAGACTTTATAGATTAATTCTATGGTACGTCAGGGGCAGAATAGTTCATTGAGTGATATTAAATGCTCTCTAGTATTCCAGGATCTTTAATAAAATATTTAGCCCAAAAATGTGTAATAATATATCTATTCACTTTGGATGAAAACACGCTGAAGTATTTAAAAAGTGCAAGGTCATAAAATATATTGAATAAAGTAGTTGAACTGAAGAAACGCCGAAACTACTTGTGAGGATTATGATGGAGTTTCCGCAAAAACTATAAAATCAATAAAATCTTTTATTGCTATAATAATGCAATTATTTATGAAATTAGGGATATTACCTATTCCGAGATTTTTGCTTTCAATGATTAGTGAAAATGATGTTTTCCTAACAGGTGTGAATGTAAGCCGAGTGTGATTTAGTTAATGTACTGATCACGTGGACATCTGAACATGTAACTTTCATTTCTTTTATTCATCATCTAAGTTATACTAGGTAGTAAATGTCAACGAGTAACATTTTACGTCTAGTTTTGATGGAAATTGATCCTTAGAATCGAATTTCTCAACCGTAGGAGAGGAGACAAAATATATTAGAATAATATACTGTGCTGGTTGAGTTGTCGATATTAGCTAAATTGTGCATATTACATATGTTAGCTATATTTTATTTTTTGTACTAGGAAAATTCCATAAAGGACTCAATACTCAAAGATACAAAATACTCAGGACTCAAAAATAATGCTAAGGCAATTTTATAATCGTTACTCTTTGAGAAGCGATACATGTGAGCACTTCATCTTGTAGTATTTTGTATTAAATATAATCAAAAGGTACATTAATTTCACAGTGGTAATGTTGCTTTTTACAATTCTGCAATGATAATCATTCCAATAGCTTCTAACTATTGAAAAGTAGCGAAAAGAATTGAACTTTGAATACTGGTCTAGTTCACTTCTCTCGCAAATCTTGGGTCCATAACGCTTCATGAATTTTACATCAAATTTAAATAGCATAAAATTAACAATTCCTATACCACTTTGTATTTTGGAATATTAATCGTTACTTCTGATATTTTGAGCTTTTTTCCTGAGGTTTGGACTCAAACAAACCTATCTGGTTGGCCACAAACGAACACTATTGATTTCATACGAGCATTTCTTATCAGACAAATGTTGCCGGTGTAGTTCTGTATTACCAATGAAGGAACATTCATAAATTATCACACTTCCCCAGGGTCATAAATTCGGAATTTAAATCGAGAATAAGCCTTCTTTTTGGGAAATTGTCGGAAAAATTGCCTATGGGGTTGTCAGCGGGGACAGTTGGCTACCTATTCAAAGAGCACGCCGACGGGGCGGTATCGTTTTAAATCCCGTGCGCCAGTGAGAGGATAAGTAGGAATGCGGAGCCAATTGGGCATGTGTCGGAGAGAGGGAGGTAATGGTTCATGGGGATGGGGGAGGAGCCGTCATCCGTTGGCTCCCCTCTAGGGATTTGTGGACGACAATTCCGGCTGATGGGCGGGATTTGAATGGCCCGCGATATCGCTCGAGAGAGAGAGAGAGTCGGATTATTAGGGGTGTTGCTGGTAAGAAGGTAGGAATGGTGCAGGGAGAAAGAGAGATGAAGTGACACGAGGGTGAATCCCTTCGATTAGCAAAATTACCATTGGGAAAGGGAGGACCAGAATACGAACGCTTGATTTCATTTTGTTGATACCCTTGGTGACGTCTGTGCAAACGATGCTTCCTTAAATTCTTATTAATTAATTTATTTCATCACCAAGAGGGAATACAAACTTTTGCATTAGTTGGCCTCAATAAATAACTGCTTAGAGAGAATAAAATAAAAATTAAATATTTTTTTTACATATTAGGAAGGGGAAAATAAATTAGCAGACAACGGTGAATTGTTCAGGTGGCTCTTTAGGGATTGGAAACTTTAAGTGGAGAAAAAGAGATCCAGGGAAGGATATTTTGAAAACAAGGAGTTAAACAGGGAGGAAATTTAGTAAAAAGAAGGGTGGGTTGAGAGATGGATAGGCGGAATCGGGGAATGTAAAACAGAGATTTTATACGTAGGGGGCGAGTAGGAACGTGAAAATTAAAGAGAGGGAGAATAGAGAGAAGTCCGTGGAAGACTCTACGCAAGACATCAAATCAGATACTAAATCTATATGCACGTTCTACTCTGCTAACCACATTAAATAGGAAGGTGATGGAAGGTCACCATCCGTTTACTTGCCAAATCGTTTCATTGTCTGTAGTATTACGAAGTAAATAAAGACGTGATTCAATTAAACCTGTTATAGCTATTTTTTAATACATCAAGAGCTGATTTGGCAGCGGTGGTTGCGGTATCGCGTGAGGACCAGCGGAAATCATTGTTATTTATAACACAGAAAATAGTAACATACGTAGGAAAATATGGATTATTTTATTTCCTTCTCCGACCATGTTCTAAGTTACGTTTAGGAAAGTTTAACGACTGCAAACTTAATAATGTATTGCTAGCGAGAATTTGAACAAGGAATGGCTATTATTCCTCTGTATCTATTTTTGACCCTTGAATGAGAGTGATGTTAGCACCGGACAGCTTATTTTTTAATCAAGTACATACCGAGAGGCCACGTTAAAGAAAGATGCAGTGTAATCTCCGTTGGTGCATCATTCTTGTTCTTATTTGTTCCCGAAAACTTTTCACCTTATACAATCATTAATATTAATCTTATTTTTAATGTCTTTCCTTGTTCTTTTTCCGTGCCAACGGTTGAGCATACATTGTATGCTTTTTAGATTTTCAAGCAGCCAACCACTGCAGTGTTTACTTCGGTAGAGCTCGAAGTAATGCAAACTAAACATTCTATAGCGATGAAAATCACCGAGTGTTTGAATCCTTCAACGAAAACTCGTTGGAGTGCAGAAGTTTGTGTAGTACGTTGGCAGCGATTTTGTGTAACTTATTTAGTACGCAAATCACTTGAATCGGGATGCCTCCAGTTGTGGTTTGGGATCCGAAAGAAAGACCGAATAGCATGCCAGCCTCATAGTGCAAAGGATTTGTAAGAGGGTTATTGCTTTAGTCACGAGAGAAAAATTAATCTTTATCTAATTTTGCCGATTGAAAATACATTTTCCTTTGTAGAATTTGTACGACAAAAATAATAATTTAACGATCGTAAGCATAAATTAGCTTCAGCAGCGTTTCTCAAAGGAGCGATGGTTTGAGCCAATAGATTTCTTTGTATGTTGCATGTTTATCATCAAGATTAGCTCAGACTTGTTTCCGATATCGTTATCAATGGCGTTGTTTTAAGTTCTTGGCTATTTCTTAACAGAACACGTGGTTATCTGCCTATGAATAAAATAGGGATTGAAATTCGAGCTAAACAGTTAACTATCAAATAATAGAATGACTACTCTTGCATGCTTGAGTCGCAAATTGATTACGATTTTGTCTTTTAAGTTGTTTTCCAAGAGATAAAGAGAACTTATTAACATGCATCTATTGCAAGTAGTACCTATTTCAGAATGAAAAACTGCTTCGTTTTTCATGTTTCTTTTGCTGTTGCATGTTATTTTGCCAGCCATAGACATGCAACGGTAGAATACCATTTTGCTGTCATTACTTAAGTTGCCCTTTATCTACACCCTTTCGCTTTCCTGTGAGGTTGACTCTACAAGCTTTGCGTTTTGTTTAATTAGAAAATATATAAGTTAGTTAAAAAGTCATTCAAGTTGTATCATTATAATTACTTGACGTAAGTATTATTTAAAAAATTTTCCTATGCGTTCATCATTTGCACAATGTCTTGTAAGTTATAAATAAATTACAACCGTTACAGGAGGTCGAAAGAAAATCTGCATGATATGAATTGTATGTAGGTACTCTTAATGCGAAGGAAGTCACTGTGGTATTTCGCGTGCGTTGTAATGTAACAAAAGCCTAAAGAGTCCACCACAAGCAAACGACAGGACTGCCCCTTTTCACGCCATGGGACGAGAGAATGAGAAAAGATCAATTCCCGAAAAGACGTTTCGGTATCCAACTCATTGGTATTTCGAGGAAAATTCCGTTGGACGACTCTCAGCGAGAAGGAATGAAACAAAGCCCGAGAGAGAGAGAGAGAGAGAGGGGAGTGAAATTTTTGCGTTGACTCCAGAGAGACGTAGTGAGAAGGACGAGCCCTTAAATCCTACTGTAACTTCTCACTCCCTCACATTCACGCACATACCACATATGTCTCCGTTTCTCTCCCCCGTCTGTCTCTTCTGCGTACTTCGAGTTTCCACGACGGCTCACCACTCCTCAGCCCGTGCCAACCTTACTTCTCCCCCGCGCGACCCTACGCCGTATTTCCGACGCGTCGTGCCATCAGCACCGCCACCGGACGCCCGGAATGACCGCTGCAAATTCCGACGTCAAGCCGGCGTCGGAGTGCCGCTGGAGGGGCAGAACTCTCGCGTGCCCCACGGTGACAAGTTAATGCTGCCCCCTGCTCGCCCGATACCCGCACAACTCCCCCGCCCGATGGGTGGTGTCGCTTCCTCTGCGGCCGCGTCGGAAAAACCAGAGCGCGGCGCGGCGTGTTTGTTGCTGCTTCCGCTCGCGTATTTCAACCTTCTAATTTTTTTTATACCTCCCGCCAAGGGAAAGGGTGGGGTGATGCATTTTTTTAGCTAAACTCTTGCCGTGCTCCAACCACCACTTTGGCTCAGAATTTTCACCCTCCTTCTATCCCGCGTGCGAAATAAGTTTGAAAAAAATAAGGGAGCAGTCACAAAACGCATTTAGTTCTTTTTTTCTGGCTGGACGTCAAGAGGAAAAATGAGACTGACGTAAATGAAAGTCTTCTCATACCAGTCTTTTAGTAGTGGATGCTGGAACCATTTGCGTAGCCTCCTCATTTCTAAAAAATTCGGGTTTCCTGGATGAGACTGAGTGGGAAGAGATTGCTATACGGTTAGAAGCACCCGTGTAAAATATAACGGAGCGAGTTTAAAAGGAATTCCGTGTTGAAGTTTGATCGGGTTTTTTGAGCATGTCGAGGTAAAAGGTGAATCACGAGAACATTTATTTTATGACTAGTCTAGGAATCGGGGTATGATAAGAGCTCAATCTCATGGTCTGGAGTTTTAAAATGAGTTTGACGAAAGCGCATTCTTACGAAGGCAACGCTGAGCTATGATTTTTTTTCACTATTTTTAAGTGTCCAACTAAAAGATTTTCAATCTCTTTCATTTTGTAGAACTTATATGAAAATTTATTCCCAGAAAGCTGTCATAAGCTAAAATTGATCATAAATATGAATGTTATAAAATGACTCCATTTGATAGCTTTTAGTAATTCGTGTAGAGTCAAAGTCGGGACTCAAAGAAGTATTTATTATTTGTCAATGGGTTTATGATTGCACCTTTCCTGAAAAATATTTGATCTTGTAACTCTTTGTTTGACTATGTACCTCAGAAAAGTACATTATTCAGGTACTATAAATGTTCAAGTAATTTTTTTACTTAGGGCAGAAGAAAATATGCTTTTTTACCTATATGTTTGAATTGAAAACTGTATGTGTAATATTTAAATACCATCATTAAGTATTCTTCTACATGCGTTATTATTGGTGAAAAATGAGTTTGCCGTTGTCCAACTGCTTCATTTGAAGAACGATTTAATTCGTACAGTTTTATACGAAATTCCCAAAAAAATATTGCATCCGTTGTCCTAAAAATGTTCAACTTTATTTAAATTAATTAATGTCGTAATTGACTATGGAAGGCGGGATTTAGTGAAAAGAATACATAGGTATTGGTTGAAGAAAACGAGATATCACTTCTTCCTCGAGCTTTACTTTGGTACTACGCGTTTCGACCGCTAGGTTCTCTTCCGGTGCCGGTTAATTTTGAGGTTCAAATCTAGTTCGCAAGTGAATAGGACTTACCTAAGTAATCGATATTGTGTTGCATTCAGAATGAGTCAAATTTGTTGTAACCTTCTGTTTAATCCAAATGTGTTTCCTCCAGACACCGCGAGGTTGGTCCTATGTAATGTTATCCCACGAAAGAAACAAAACATCAATCGGATTTGGCTACACCATGCCGACCCATCCCCATCATGTTCTAAATTATATTCTTTAGTGACTCGGTCAGCTTTGAGTAATACTTAGGCAAGTAATCTCAAGTGTAATACTTAATCAGGTGTGTCATTAATATTACTGGGAATTACATGCTAAAGAATATGGCAGGTGTCAAGTCTCAATTACGCCAATAATTGAGGCACAGGTGAAAAATATAGGGAGTTTACACGTAATTGCGAATGCCATATATTTGTACTGGGTATTGAAATTGCTACCAGTGATTTAAAAAGTTTCGTTGATTAAACTGATATTCAATCACTTCATATTTTATTCAATAATAAAAATTTTCTTGACTGGATTTAAACAATTTTTTGAGGTTAAATACATTATAAAGATCCAAAATGACAGAGAAACTGTAGACAAAGAGGAAAGGCCGCTTCATTGAATAAAATATCTATAAATATAAACTAAGATAAACAAAAAAAATTGGCTCCACATCTTCGGGACATTCACGGAAGAAATAAGTGTAGACTAAACTCCACCTATGATTATTATCAGAACTAAAGCAGCAAATTGCCGCACGCAGGGTATTAAAATTGAGTCGAGATTTTCATAGCCGCATCGATTTCTTTTCCGGAGTTTTACTACTCAATTCCATTTTATATCTACTTTTTTTCTATTTTCTCCCACTATTGATGGTTAGCTCTAACAGAAAACGGTTACAAAGTGAAGGAAAAAAATTGTTCGACACTGTGAATTCCTAATTTTTATGCTAAATTTCGCGGTAACTTAACGAGATTCCGCGCTAAGTTTTTCAGTGAACGCCGCCATATACACATGCGTACTGGAATCTCAAGCTAAGTGATATCCTTACGGAAAATATATTGCCAATTATTTCTAAAAACTGACATTGATTAGTATTTTAAGATGATAGAGTAAAAGGTTTTCCATTCATACTTCTCCCCGTCCATATCTTCCAACTGCTGATAATACGCACGAAAGCCCTACTTTATTAATATTTTCTCATGTTTGCGTAGTACACTAAAAAATTAGATAGATTGGCCAACCTTAAAACCCTGTGCAAATTAATGATTAATGATGAATTTAGATTATTTTATGCTCAATTTAGAGGAAAAACTGGCAAAATGCACTCGATATAATTTTACTTTTCCAACGCAGGTGGATCAAAAACTCTGAAGTAGCTTCTATTTCCTTGCTGCAGTCAGCCTACCATTTACAGTTCATCACGTTAATTTCTCTGCGTAGAGACTTGAATCGGATTTCCATAACACTTCGTCAAAGCATGAAGATGAATGTTTGGTATACATTTGGTAATACTTTCAAACGACGCGGTAGCGGGAACAGCTCTACGATCTCTAGTGGGCCCAATATTCTCTCTGGGACTCACTCCTTTTACTGCATTCCCGCCCTCATTGCACTTATTTGTTCTCTCCTTTGGGAAACGAAAATAACTCTTCCCCACACAACCGCATTCTCTAAACTTCCAACCTCAGCGAATTAAATATTTTTTTCCCGCTCACATATAAATTTTCGCTCATTCAACTTATTCCCCCTGAAAAGCAGAATGTTCTCCTCCGTGGATACCCGCGTAACCTTAGAGCCACTCAAGATTTTTAGAACGGGCGCGTTTTTTTATTAACTTGAGCCCTGAAGCACTGCGTTTTTTATGCATATAGAGTCAGCTCCAATTCTTTGCCGGCTCAATGAACCGAAATGCTGAGGTTTAACGACGCAGCCACGTCATACACACACGCTCTTTCCATAGTTTTCCCCCATCTACGTGGTGGTTTCGTTTCCCAAAGCATCGCTTTCCTCGCATCATTTGGAAATTCATCCTTTTTTTCCACTCATCTCTTTCGCTCCCTTTTCCTTATAACATGCCTTGTCTCATCTCGCCCGCCCACACCCTACAGCAGTCTTCCTCTCTCTCCTCCCATCGCCAAAAATTTCGAGTGCCCGTTCTCTTCAAGGCAAAGGATCCTTTACTACATCTCTCTCTCTCTCTCCCCTAAAAATATTACCCTCGTATACCCGTTGGGTATGGGCTGGAGCCTCATTATAAGACGATTTATTGATGGTTTTATAAAAACAGGACATGAGTTTAGCACGTATCCTTGGGAACCCATACGTGTGTGATGGATATTAGAAATTTTAAGAGGAAATTCGGAGAGCATTTCTGCTTCAAAGGAAAAGGAAAGGGTATTATAGTCAGGTTTTTGGATTGGTCTTTTTACGCATCACATCTCTTACCTTAGAGATTATTCCTCGTGCGTTTCTATTCAATTAATTTGATATTGATGTTTCTCATCTACTCATTTTACGGTTAAGTTTTATGATTTTTATTGTCTATTGTCTTAATAACATCGTACTGAGTATTGTTTCGATATTGTATCTGACAGAGAATTGTATCAATAATATTGATCTCCTTTGACTTGGTTGGAATTGAAGCAGCCGCTTGCTTGATTTTTCTCCATTGAAAATAATTTCCTCATATGCTTAGAGTCAAAAATCGTAGGTTTAGAGAAAAAATGTTGCTATATCTCTATTCATATAGATATTTTCCGTAGGCCACATGCATAAAAGAAAATACGGAGCAAATAAAAGAGAAATTTGTGGTGTCTGAATGTTACATATGTATAAAATGGTGAGTTTAAAGTAGACTGAGTTCCTTTCTCTGATCACCTTATCCTCTATTGAATGTCATGCTATTTCGAAAGGAGATGAGTGAGTAAGAGTATGACTTTTAACTCGGTGACTAGTATGACTATGTTAAACGGATTTTGCAATAGCTTCCACTTAATTAGCTGCGTATATTCATGAAAATATTAAACTTTTCACATTCATGCGAATATATGAATAATTTTCTAATATATTTACGATGCGATTATGTCTAACGTCGAGTAATTAATGGTAATTAGAGTATTGTTCATGAGCGTTGTTGCTTAAAGGTTTTCCTATCTCTGGTGATATCTACAAGGTTACAGGTGCCTTTTTCTTTTTATTGCTTAAGCGTTCAATTTCTTTAAGTTTGAAAGGAATAGACTCCGATGGGATTTTTGTGACCGAGCCTGAGCTAAACTTCATTTATTCGTGTAAGCTTAGCGTCTGCTGGTTTTGTACTCTTGTGGTCTTCGAAAACTGAGATGAAAGTGACAGAGGTGGCGAGAGATTTTGCGGTAAGAGAGGAGCTTAATATTAAGAATGAGAAGGAGAAAGAAATTCGATTATGTATGGTTGCAGATTCAACTTTTAGGGACTAAGACAACCATTCGGGCATTATTATTCTATTTTGCTATAGATTATGACTCAACATTTGAAGTTTAGTGCAGCATAATATACATAGTTTATCGCTAAAAATCAAAAAAAACCACGCCCCTCATCGATTTCGTATTTTGAAATTACGATTTTCAGAATATCGTAATGTAAAACACATGTCAATCCCAATTAACGACCCCTACAGAATTTTTATACTTTTGATGTACCTTGAAAACCATATTACATCCATAATTTCGATGGCAGGGCACTGATATAAGTCCTAATAAACCTTGATCAGAGGAATGGATCACACCTAGTTTTAAACACCTACATCTTGCCTATTGTGTTTATTAGGTGGATATATTTCAAATATTTTATTTTGATTTATTTATTCAATTTTCATTTTTTCATTAACTACGCAATTTCTATTTCCCTTTCCTATTTCTCTACAATGAATTTGATCCTTCCGTTACCATCATTTATACCCTTTTTCATCCTATCATTTTGTACAAAATACCTTTCTAGTTGCATTATCAGAACTTGGGCATTCGAAAAAAATCTATCTATCATCTGCGTGCCTCAAGAAAGTTAAAAAAATTGACTTATATCTTTTATTTTAGAGGTAAGTTTTGGAAATTTAGATTTTAGCCGCTGAGTACAGTTTTGCAATGAATATAGATGGGAAATCGAAGGGAGACAAAAAATATATATTTCTCTAGAGAATATGAATTTTTATTGAAGACACTAAAGCCATGAAAAAAGATACACTCCGCGAAGACAAGACTCCTCAGAGAGAAAGATTGGTGGGAAAGACAGGTAGCTTACTTATAATCCGATTGAAAGGCTCACCTTTTATGGGTTTCATCTCGTTGCCAATAGTTTTTCTCCCTCTTTGCCCATTTGGGACGTTGTTCCCTGCCTCGTTCTTAATGAGAGAAACCTGAAGAGGATCGTTGTTCGTCGTAATAGTACCCAGCTTATGTTCCCTTAATGGTTACGAGAGGATACTCTTTCTAGTCTTTCGAAAGAATTCCTCAATTTAAGCCGATCGGAATCAAAAATAGTATAGTAAAAATGCGTTTGCTGTGAAAAAAATTAAATTTGAGTTGTATACAACCTTGAATTAGAAAAAATTAAAAAAGCATCATAAAATAAATAACTGTTTTAAAAATATTAATTTGACTGAAATATCATTTTTATGCAAATTTGTTTCCAACGAGAGGAAATAATCTCATATTTAATGAAAATTGGGAGTCCACATTTTTTAATTTTATTTATAGCGAGGGGCCTGAAATGTTTGATGAGTCAAAGGTAGGTTCGTCATCATTAGGAGGTTGTACGAAAATATGAATAGTTACCAAGTTTGGTGCCCACAGCTTCATCTTGAGATCATGTAGAATTAGGAATTTGATGTTTTAATATTGCTAAATACATGATTTTTTCATAACATAACGCTTAATTCCTTAATTATGGAATCGGTGAAGCATTGTTTAAATATCGGACTTTAATATATTAATGAGCAAAAAAAAGGCAGTTTTCATATGAGGCTTTGAAATAGACATTGCCAACCTATTATCTAAATTCCATCAAACACCTTAAAAAACTTGGTTCACATTTTGCATTTTGATGATCACATCTTAACTGAAAATATGAAGTGCCAATACGTTCCCTTAATTTTTAAAAATCTTCATTGGAAACTCTTCTTAATTATAATCGTGCCAATAGTGAAGATGGTAAATTTATGATGAAAATGTGGATGTTCGTCGAGGAAACCACTACTAAAAGCAGTCATAGCAAGATATTATATGCACCATTTTACCAATGTTCACGAATCACCAATTAAGCTTGTAATTCCAGTTCTCCAGCTGAGAAAGATTCGACTTTTGCCCATCCTTTTTCATATTCCATGAGTAATGTTTACTATAGGTTCAAAAGGAAAATATCGACATAGTTTTTTCACGTTTGCGAAAATGGGCGTTTCAATGCGTTTTAATTTCATGTCATTGCCAAATTTTACAACTTACCAATTTCTATAATTCTCTCTGCAAACCATTTCCTTCATCTCGTGCTTATTTCTTTGTGAATTGTAGGGATTTAAATATAAACTCTTGCAGAATGAGTTTGCGTAGTTCCCACGGCGGGAAAAATCCTCTCCTGGTCAACCGGCAGTTCTTGCAGGCAACATGATTCACTTGAACACACGCACATTGAGCGGTCGCAAGGACTCGACCAACGCCCATTTTTCTCATGACGCCAAGTCTCTGTCATGCCACCCTCCCTACAATGCGCATTCCTCTCGCTCCGACGCTTCGCTTTATTTCTAACCTTGAGCCCGTCCTTACGAGCGCTGACCACAGTCAGGGTGGGGTTGGGAGGGAAACAAAAAGTGGAGATTTTCAGCTAAATTCTCTTTTCCCCTTCCCCTATGTCTCCCTCTCTCTCTCATCCTATCGTGTGACCTCCTATACTATACCCCCTTTCGTTACCTTGCATAAGCGCAGTCCTTGATCCTCGAAAAGCCACACGAACCTTATTTAGCCGATAGCCTTAAGTATGTGTCCCAAGAATCGTCCAACTGATCCCATTGATATTCATTTAGTATTTCATGTGGTTTTCATGTCTTTTGTCTTTTAACCCCCAATCTGGCCCGGCTCCGATCTCTTATTCCGAATAATATTGTGTTTGATGTTTTGTATCAGCTATCGAAGCTAAATTTTCTTTGATATCACATGGCGATTGTTGATTTAAATTTGATCTGTGATCGGATCTTAACCCGCATAGGATTAAGGGTAAAACCTTCATATTCATCCATTTTTATCTAATCCGCTTGAATCATATGAAAAAACTGAAATTAATCCACGCATCCTTAGATATTCATTCGTGTTCGATGATATACCGTACGTGTATTAATTTATTACTGTTACTCAGAGCTTTCAATTCCCCGATTACCTTTAAATTCCATAGAAAGTGCTTCATTTCATAAACTTATGCTTCATATATTTTTTCATCATGCCAAACATGTTTCATTGTAATCAATAAGATAATTGTAAATACCTATCTTTTATTCTGTCGTACTATCATGATGAAATGGAAGATTTCTTTCTCTTCCGCCGCAAATTCTATCGCCTATTGAAGTGTTTCAAATGGCCCATAAAGGTAAACTTGTGTGAGCATTAGAAACCTGATGAAAAGAACTCAACTGATAGGGTCACATTCACTTCATGAAATATTACCGGGATTCCACTCAGTTGTTCACTTCTAGGAAATTCGGAGACTATTAAAAGAGCAATGGATCCTAAAGATTACGAGGAGCTCTCCAATATGGGTTGATCGGATGACATGTCTATTAAAAGCAGTGAATGAAGTAAGGCCTCGCAATGGTTATAAAGTGGGTTATTGATTGGAAATAGCAAACTTAACTGCCTACGACTAAGTTGGCGATGACGAAAAAGATAAAAGCAGTTTTGGGAAATGGGAGTGACAACATGAAACGATAGAACAATAAAATGTACAAGATAGATGTACCATGTGAACGAAATGCCTTGTAACGAAAGTAAAATATGTACTTTTGCCGAGAGAGGTATCACGTAAGCGGAATTAATGTATTCCATGTGATATGGGATACGATTAACTTACTTACCTTTGTTATTCTTTACAAATTAACACTAATGGTAGATATCCATAAAATGGTATCCGTAGTTCTTTCGTATATATCTTTAGAAAAAGATAAGATATGAGATAGAGTACTATATAGTTTTACACAAAAAAAATAACCTAAGGAAATTCTGAGTGATGAAAAATAAACAGAAATGGTGTAACGAAAAACTAGACTGCGGCCGAAATATAAAATCAGAATAAGAATTTTTTATTGGTTTAATTATATAATCCATGATCGCATCCATTGTTTCACCTTCAGTTTAAAATAATTATTGTTAACATTATTTTCATCTGAGGGTTCTTTTTCAAAATTTCGTGTACACGTGAAAGAGTAGAGAGAGATGTCCGAGTATTGGGTGCCTAAACTGCCAGCTCTCATATCGTGCCCGTTTGACGTCTTTATGCGCGAATTTTACGACTGTAATAGCTCGAATGCTCTCATATGCTTCCTCCATTTACAACCCCCCCTGTTATAGCTCTCGTTTGCTCCGAAGATTCATATCATCCATTCTCAGCTCCAATCCTCCTCTTGATGAATAATTTTCCTTCATTTTTGCTCTCTTTTACTCTCAGGAAGGGAGAGATCTTTCAAATTAATAATTTGATTTATGATAGTAGCATAACGCTCCATTTAAAATCTCATCCAACTGCTAATTTGTCTTATTTAACTGTATTAAACGACTAAATTATCGAGTTCAGTCCTCCGTTTCAGTAAACCAACTGTCTCCTACGTTTTGAACGTGCTTCACAGAGTCTATCTTCGTCGTTTACTATCGCAAACAACCATTTTCTATCCGTAGAAAATTAACTACCTGCGGAAGTGCATTCAATGAAGCACAAATTATGGATTATCATTAACTATTTATGAAATCTTGGATTAGCATCCCTCATAGAACTCAATTTTCCTCGGATCAACTGAAACTTCGTGCATTGTATATTCTGTAGATAATGAGTTGACCGTTAAAATCAACCATTCGGGTGTTTTGGAATCGCAAACGATTGAATTTACCACGTCTCGCATGACATTTACCGTAATTCCAATATCCAATTCGCGTGTTTCAAGTCCCGATCACCCAAATTAGCGTCCAAACGACTTTTAGAGACCGCAGAGTTCATTTTACCCGTCAAACGAAATCAATAACCACGTTGTTATACATGTAGCAGCACCACAAAATATTTCATTTGATTAACGCTACCTGCTAACCTAATTCAATGAGCGGGAAACCATCAGTAGCCGGTAGAGAAGTCCAGGAAATATTCAAAGGTATTAATATATATGTTATTTAAATGATTTTTTTAACTTTAGAAAATGTTCGAGGATGTATTGAAATGCAAATTAGAAATTATGGTGCAATTTTCGCGTAGATAACCGAAGAAAATAGTTCCCACCAAGGTCCCAAACTCTCTATCATTAAGAAGACCGTTGATTTTCTATTTTTAATGTAAAAATTGTTTTAATATTCCCTATATGTGGCTGTAGTTTTTTTTCATTGAAGAAAAATTTATTTGCGTAATATTGGAATCTTTTCTTGAGACTACTTCACTACCTGAATTTGATCTTTAGGCCCTGTACTGATTTTAATTTTCAACTCGACTACATCGATAGCAAGTGACTTGGTTTAAGCGATTAGTTCTATTCTTTGTCCCTGTGCTATCGTTTTCCTTGCGTTTCTTCTTGTATATTCTCTAAGGACAGAATTGCATTATCAATTTTTCTGTCGATTGGACGGATTGCTCCATTGAGAACTCAAGTAGCCACATAAATCAGGTAGTGGAAAGTTTTTTCATGCATGTACTATGACATAAAAATATCTATTGTTTTTTTGTAAAATATTTTATCGGAATGACGGATACGGACTTTGGGGACATGTTGCAAAGGGGGAGAGTGAATATGATGGGAAAGAGACGGGATATATGGGATAAGGGATATCCAGGAAAAGATAGTTGGTGGTATCCCTATTTTAATCTCTAATAAGCTATTATTAGGCTCTTCCCGCAAAAGGATAGCAACATAATCTAGCCATTCAGGCTTAAATTGGATGGAGTGATGCACTCGCCTCACCTATGAGGAAAGAGAAAGGACAAGCCGGAAGCCGTAGGCAAGCGAAGGGGATGCAGTTGGGTGGCCGGCATAAGAAAATAGATGTGGATGCAAAGGGAGGAAATTGGCCGATGGAGGGCGTTTAATTTCGTCCGAGTCCGAGCCATTAAGTGCTATCAAAAACCGCCGCCGACCGCGAGTGAGAAGGAGACTAGGTGTGCGGTTCTGGGACGGGCGCCGCGGGTGCTTGGGTGAAGGTTCGGTGGGAGGGGGGGTGGGGGGGGTTAGGGGGTTTGGTTTGCGGGAGGCCGTGAATAGCGAGCCCGTGCACCGACCACCCCGGTCAACTCCCACCCACCAGCTCACCACCCCGCTTCTGGCTTCGGCGAGGGTGGTAGAGTGGCCGCCCGTAAGGAGAAGCGCTTTTCCTTGTTTATCGGCTTATCTCGCTGTCGGATATGGCGCTGAAGGCGCACCGTGGGAGATGGACGGGGGTGGGTTGAGGGGCAATTTTCATTGGGGCCGCTCACTTGGTCTCGGGGTTTGAGGATTTTATTTTGTTGCCGGCGGTTGTGGCGAGTTGAGGCGAGGGAGGGAGGTAGTACTAGATGAAAGAGAGACGTTTCGCAGCGGTCGGGAGTGAAAATAAATTGAAAATAAAAAATAATAAGGGGAGAGTGAGGTGAGTGAATAGATTGGGTATTGAAGCCCCCCATGAGCCAGAGCTTATCTTTCTCTCGTTCTGTGTCTCTCTCGGCGAGCATGCAGGAGGTGGTCGACGGCGGAAGAACTGGTTTTTAACTCTGCGGTAGCCCTGAATTCAGTGTAATTTGATGGAGTAACTTGATTCGAGGTTAAAATGAACGTTTGAGTGAGATACAGGCAATTAAAAACGGATTTTTAGTTCTTGAAACAAGTAACTCTTTTTTATTTCAATTTGAGAGAGTGGCCACTCATGATGATAGGACGCTCATAATAACCGTTAAAGCGATAACGATTTTGGTAAAATTGGAACATTTTAACGTTTTGAAACAGTATCAGAAGCTCCTCATGTTAGTCAATCATCAGATTTTCAATATTAAAATATAATAATTAATGGTGTGAATACGTCATAAAAATATCTCTATTCATGAAAAGTAGTAGTATTTGATAGTATAGTAGAAAAAAAATAGTATTTGATGTTTTATTTAATATTTGCTTATTCTGTTTTCAAGGCTGTATAAAGCAACTCAATTGTTTAATTTTTATTTTTAACACGTGTTTTCTTTCCCTAACCAAACAAAAATGTTGTAACCTCCTACTCACCCATTTGCTGATTCTGCACTGGCTTTTACTTCTGCTTTGATCACTCCCATCCCCTTCGTCTAATCCGCGCTCGGTGTACAGTCACTGTGTAATCTTTTATCTTCCCAGTGCGTGCATGTATTTTCATTCCATGAAGCTGGTCAGCAAGGACTCTTTGATTAATATAACAGAGTATACAATTAGAGAGTTTAAAAAAGGACACGAATTTATGGTGATTAAATTAGTTCTCTTGTGAATTCAGAACTCCCTTTTGAAACTTTTCCAGTTTCCCTTTTTTTTTGTAAACGCGTCATGGAAGTGATCATGTTAATAATCATTTTGAATGTAGTTTCCGTTTCCGAAACTTGTAACAAAGGAAGCACGCAAGGGGTTTCCATTAATTTTGTTCGGAATCACATAATGCTTGCGTAGAAATTTCCGTTTCTAGGAAAGCTCAAATAACTTCCAACAAATTGATTGTTTGAGGCGTAACTTGGTGAAAGCGATTCATAATTAAATTAAAAAGAAGAACTTTGTGCTTTCACATTAATATTTATTCACGACCATGGTTTCAACGTTAGACGATGCACCTTGACGTCTAACGTTGAAACCATGGTCGTGAATAAATATTAATATGGAAGCACAAAGTTCTTCTTTTTAATTTAACTTCCAACAAAATATGTGCTGACGAATAATTTTTATTAGACTAAATTCATGAATGGACCTTTGGGAAATTTGTTGGAGAGTTCAGTTGAGGACTTGCAGAATTATTCCTTGAAATTTATCCTCCGATTTCTGTGTCTTTTAATCCACAGTTATGCACCTCCGTAGGTATTTTGCTCTCAGTAATGCTTCTACAATTCAAAAATTGCAATCCACAATCAAATCGAATCCTTTAGAAAAATAAAATTATACATGAAAATTGTATACCATGGAATGGCAAGGTTGTAATTGTCTCCATTCACAAAAAAACGTTAAGCTGCCTTCGCAAAATAGACAAACTCAGACAGATTGCAACCAAAATTTTTAAAGTTTGAGAATGGCATGAAATATCGCATCTTTGTTTAGTTTGGTCCATACTTCAGCACAGGCTATCACATATTTGTGAACAGCTATAGTATGAAACATTATAAATTACTATTATAACAATAAATTTCTAAAAATTTTTTGAGCCTCTATAAATCTTCTCTTTTTACTTCATTTTTTTACTGAGCTAATTGACGTGGTGTATTGCGTTCATGAGGCTAAGTGAACTTTAACTTCACGGTACTTCCTACTGAGCTTTTATTTCTTGACGTCATGACTTAAAAGATAAATTTCGTTTTTATTTTTTTCTTACCTTTGTGTGTCTATGTCGGCTATTTTTAAGGAAGTACTAATAAGGAGCCTTGAATTGTTACAAAAATCCAACAATTTTTCATGTAGCACTTCTTTAAAATTATTGTTACCCTTTAAAACAGTGATATTGTGTTCTATTCACCTCACACTGTGACGGTGTTAACGCCAGTTATTAAATATAAGATGCGTGGAAAGAAAAGCTATTTGTTTTCCCAGCCAATGAGTTTCTTGAAAATAAATTAACAAACGTGGGTAAACATTGTTTTCCCAATTAGCCCAGAGTAAATGAATAAATAATCATGTTCCCGCATTCTCCCATAAAATTGATACCATTTATACTTGCACCTGAGTGACTAGTATAATTGATATGGGGGCCCTTATGAATGTATACTTCTATAACCCACTTACCACAGTATCACAGGAACTGTTGCGCGAGTTTATTTGGACTGCAAACAATAATCTCGCTAGGGGTGGAGAAATTTATGGATAATTATTCACAGCATTCGCAAGCATTGCGCTTTAAACTCTGCATGCTGGTATTCCATGACAACGCTGAATTGTTTGAGAATTACGAATTTAAATTCTACCCGTTGGATGCGATTAAAGCAGATATTGTCATAGTTTTGCCAATGTAACCTTTTAATGAGTTACCACCATGGGGCGTGCATACATTTTATATTACAAGTGGAATTACGTGTAATTAATGGGATGGAAACCCATACCAATACTAACTCAAATATTCCGATATAAAAACCTTTCCACAGCGGAACTGGAAACAAATGGCTGGCGCGGTATTGGAAATTACGATGATATTTTTATTGCGGCGTTGTTGTTAGAACAAAAGCACTTACCGCTTCAGCGATTTAACATTTTTCATTACGTGTGTTAGTTATTAAATAAGATACATTAAAAAATCTCTTTTTTTATCTTAGTTCCAACTGTAATACAATCATTAACCAATTTTGATTGATGGAGAATATTTTATGAGGCTCATGGTTAATTTTGAGTATGAAATAAGTGCCTATTTTGTTATCGCAAGAATTTCTTTAATGAATTGAGTTACACTCAATTTAAATGATAAGTAGTAAAATAAAATTAAAATTCGGAAGATTCTCAACGTAATATAAAATTTCTTTTTCTTTCTTTGGAGCTTTTATCTTAGAGCTTAGTTGGCTAGATGAACAGTTAATTAGAATTTTTTTCAGATTAGAGCTTTCAGACCAATAGGTTTAAATTAATTTTAAAATAAAAAATACAACGTATGATGATTTTTTACGGAATATCCATTCTTGATAGCTTTTGATAAAAATGCTGCATTAGCTCTTCGTATCTTTTGTCGATTTAAAGTAATAGAAAATATAAAAAATTCTTCTAATATTACAGCCAGATAAATGATGATTGAAAGAGAATAGAAATATATCCATTTTTAAAGGCCAATGGAAGCAAGTTATCTTTTACTTGATTCAAAAAACGGAAGTAAATAGGACATATATGACAATAATAATTATGAAATCAATTGATTTTGGCGTGACTTGGTGGAAAGATGACATATTCATGTTGAAGCAGAAACCCAATACTGTTGCACAAACTTTTATTTGCTGTTAATGACAGCCGATAATATCTATCCTATTTGATTTAAAGCACTTGTATCCTTTAAAGATCATACTTTCTTGCCAACCAAGTAGGCTCCAGCATTTTGTTTTAAATAGATTATATAATTTTTGTTGCTGTTTGAAATTATAATAACCGTTATCGCTGTGGGGCAAAAAAGACAAATTTGAGACAAACCCTTAATTCTATGCTGCTCTTACTTCGCACCTTACCTTCAGCGATAGTTTTCATCTGACGTCCGTATCTCATGAAATGACGTATCAAGGTTTTCCCGTCTTCCACCCAAGTTTTTTTAGAAGGCTTCTCTCCTATTCTTCGTTGATCTTCGAATTTGGTCACACGTTTTACCCATTTTAAACTTCAATATTTTTCTGCAAGAATACATTTATAAAGTTCTCAACCTTAACTTCTCAGCTGCTGTCGTCTTTCATGCCTCTTTACCATGAAGAAGTATGCTTTAAATGTAAATCCCCCATGTATGGTATTCACTAATATCAGCAAGTGACTTTCTTTTACAAAGAAAATCTTTTCTGTTATCGCATTAATAGACCTTCATATTTCGGGAAGGTTGATTTACTTTACTGTCGACTGTAATATCATTTTTATTTTGAAATATAGAGCTTTTTTACTTATATATCACCCGTCCTTATTATTCCAAAGTCGGTGCAACGCTTAAACTACCGTCTCAATCCTAGGAATCTCATTTTTCCATTTCCTTCTTTCGCCTGAGTTTTCTGCAGGTGGACAGATGAATCTTTATCCCGTGGTGAAGACGACTCTCACGTCCATAGGCATGCGTTCTTGACTGAATTTTGGGTTCTGGAGTGCTCTCCGAAAATTATTATTCAGCATGCAATGCTAGGTGAGGGAAACGGCTCTCGTGCGGAGATTGAGACAGAGGGATGTTGAGGGAATGTTGAATGGTGAACCAATGGAGCAGAGCCGTACCGAGCGATTTTCTTGCGTTCGGCAAGAAGCCAGCCTTAGTGCCGATTAGAATCAATTAAAACAAGAAAAACTGGATAAACTTTTCTTGGGATTCCCACCGGGTTAATTTATCCACAACAGACAGATCAACCCGGTGGAAATCCCAAGAAGAGTTTACCCACATTATTCGCCGGGGTGTCATCAAATCTTATTTCAAGAAAGACTGGAGTTACTTGGAGGAAGAGAATTTTGAGGTTGGGATACCTGTTGCTATTTTGAAATTTTGACATAAAAGCCTTAGTAGTAATTAATATTTTAACACTACTAATGCCTTAAGTGTTAAATTGTGCTCGTAGATAGATACTTACCAAACATGTAGCAGATGTAGAGCTATTTTCACAAATAAACATTTAAGAGCATAAAAATAAAAAAACACGTGGTTGAAGAAAGACAAGAAAACCACTCGTGCTGCTCCATGTGATGAACAATCGAACTCTTGTTGGAATACATCACTAAAAGCTTGATATCGCAGCGCAGCGGAAACTGCTGAAAGCAGTTGAAAACCCTGTTTTCTTAAGATAGCCAGAGTACCTACAATGTAATTTTTCCGTAGTTTGGACCCATAAATGATTCCTGAGCCCAAGTAGCCCACTTTACGGTACTGAGATGGACCATAACCCATCATTTTGATGGGTGCTATTTACTTTGTTACTTACGATTTTTTATCATTAAGATTGATTAGTTCGCTTAAAATTAGTCAATTAGTCATAGTTTTACTTAAAATCATTTATCATTCAGTTTGGAGATTTATTTGCTCGGGAACAATGTTTAAGTGAACCGAGCATTTTTCATGATGTGACAAAATAAATCGATTTTTGGTCATTTTCACATTTCGCATTTAGTGTACTGCTCCGCATTACACAACCTTTCTTAATCCGCTCATTCATAAATATATTCAATTAGGCGAAAGGCGAGGTACAGGTGATGTTACTCCTTGAACATCATTGACAGAACTATTAGTTCTCCATTCTTCATCTCTCTTTATTTTCAATATCCCGAAGCTCCTCCATCAGTCAGACTTTAAAACTTTTGAGGAATCTTGCAATTAATTTCGTAAGACTATCTTCAAATAATCAGGTACATAGTAGTCAACTAAGACATTGAACGAGGGAAATATATTTTTCCCCTTTTGTCCACCACCTTTCAAATAACTTTCCTTAAATCATACTTAATTATTCTTAAGCGCTTTCAATGTAACCTTTAGTGAGCACAGGTGGTTCAAAACTTTACTCCCAAACCTAGGAGTT
This sequence comes from Ischnura elegans, assembly GCF_921293095.1. Classification (NCBI taxonomy): domain Eukaryota; kingdom Metazoa; phylum Arthropoda; class Insecta; order Odonata; family Coenagrionidae; genus Ischnura; species Ischnura elegans. The sequence goes on from NC_060246.1 coordinate 45,668,358, forward strand.
GGATATTTCTTCCCTCTTTCATCATTTTTGTTACTCATCTTTTAGTGACCTCAAATTATAAATTCTAAACCGAATCTTTTAGCCTTATCCAATATTGGAAGCGCAAAAATAATTTATTCAAATACTGAATGGTTTCATGATCTTTCAGGTGCGCATAGTATGGGGTGATTGAACCGGATTCTCTAAGTTTTCCATATCGCTATCCTTTCTGGTATTTGGATAAAGTATGAAACTTCTTCCAGAGGAGCATTTTGAAAATGGAGAAGGAGGAAGATCTTCACGGATGACGGGGAGATGAGTTGGGGGTTGGTTGCACGCTCTCTTGAAGAGAGGCGGAGGGAGAGCTTACGTTTGAAGGGCTTCAGCCAATCGAAGGAGGCAATTGTCACCTCTCCACGTGGTGCCACGTCCTCTGCTTCCGTTCTTCAAATTGTGGAAAATCCCCTTCAGCCACGCGCGAGCTGGACATCCCCTGCACACGCACTCAAATCTCTCCCATTAAACCTCATCCTTTCTCGCTATAACTCGAGCCACACCTTTTTCTCTCCATCCCACATGTCGTACTCGATAGACCGACTTCAACTAATGATGAGCAGCCAGAGACTGAGCAACTCGGCAATTACTTTTCGTGTATTTTGTTTAAAAAAATCCCCTTTCTATATATTATTTTATTTATTCAAAGAGAAAAACAATGGTATGTAGAAGTAATGTCTACAAATCAGTTCCTATAATTTAAAACGATGCTAATTCATGCTTTTGAGCACGCCAAAGTGCCATTTTCCGGTAATTTACGCGATTTGTATTCATTAATAGCATTTATCTGCCAATAGATCGGAGAGTGTTATAGTGCCCTGACTGCTTTTTATGTTTATCACCTCTGTAATTTTACCCTCTTCCTTGAATATTATTACTTGGCAGCATGGTTAGTTCTCCATTCATTATCTCGCTCCGCCTTTATTCCCAATACCCTTTGTCTCCACCATCAGACATTCTTCATTATTTGCTCCATTATTTGGAACTGTGGTATTTTTCAAAGCATTTTGCCGATAACATTCCTCTCTATTATTGACAATGAAATCTCCTTATTACCTAAAAGTTAGAAATTCTGTCCTTTAAAATTCATGTTCATGATGCCTGTTTTTTCTTCATTTTATTCATTATTTCTTAGTTATTATTTCGGATTTTTTATTCACAAATCGGTCCACATAATTTATAGCTTGCGTCTATTGTGTGCATCTATTTACCACAATTCGCATGAGCTTAGTTTTATCGCACTGTCTGCCCAGAAAAAAATTGCACCGATCCTATGAAGACTACAACTTAATTTTCTAACCATGGACATCTTTTAATGCTGTGGAAAAATCAATTTGTATTAAGATTTTTATTTTAAGTGGTTTAGAGACCTTGTCACGATGATGCTCTAGTCTAGCCCCAATTGATTAATTTCTATACACGTCAAGTTTCTCATGAAATATGCACGAGCACGTCAAAACGACAAATACAGTGAAGTTATTAGTTTTAAATGCTTTCCGGGTGTGCTTATTCCGCTTGAGCGTTTTAATTCAGGCTCTGAATGTGGTTAATAATCCAATGGCCAAACATTAGTAGAGTAATGATAGAATTCTATGATTACCTACTCTTGTTATGCATGAATCCCAAAAGTAAAAGAATCCAATAATTATCATAGAGTTCTTGCTGCTATATCATGTTAACATTTTATAAAAAGCTGACTATTCATTCACTATTTTAAAAACTATCTACAATTTCTCAGTGAAAAATATCGTGTTAGTGGTCAAAATAGAGGTAAGTAGGTATCCCTTCGGCTTATCAGTAGCAGGCTTACAAGAAAAACGGGAGCGGAAGCTTAATATGGAAATGAATTGTCTCCTTAAATAAATAAAAGTGTGCGTAAATGTATGTCATTATGAAGCTGCATTGGTGTCGTTCTTGCGTGAATGCTTTTGTCGACCACGATTTCATTGTACGCCGTCAAATTATTCAGCTGCAATTTGCAGCCTATATTCCACTGTATAAAACTATTTGTAATCAATTCAAATGTAGGATTCATTACTAAGCATTTTTGGCCTGAGCACTTTATTTTTAAGAGAGTAATTTATGCTTGTCTTTGTTGATACGTTTTCCAAATTCAAACGTACCGAAAAACGTGTCTATGGACTGGTGTCGGCGACGCCGAGTCCGCTGAATATAAAATGATGAATCTCCCAGAGTATAGTCAGTTCCAGGGCCTGTACTTAAAAATTCAATAAATAATTTTTCACTCCTTCATTCTTGGAAGCCAATTATAGCAATACCAATTCATGCCGTAAAAAAAATCCTCATGGCCGCCGGCGCTCGCCTCACGCACCAAAAATTACTAGTGACACCATAGATTTTTTCTTTTGGTGCACTTGCATGGCACAGACTCCAATACTGATCAAATTATATATGAGTCTGAGACTACGATCTTTACTTATTGTAAAATACTTCGGCGGATTTTATTGAAAAACATCCTCAACTTTTTTATGTTTTTACAATAAAACCGTTTGCACTTTTTAGTACAATTAACTTCATGATTGATTTGTAGTGGGCAATAACAAATTTATAACAATGAAAAAATCAATTTATCGTGCAGATATTCCTTCCATCATACGTTTGGGGAATACATCTAGATAAATAACATCAGCAGCTCCAATTATCCTCGCGACAATTTGGTGTATGACTAGAGGAAAATAGTACCCTGAAATCTGTAATCTAAGATACACTAATTCTTAACATTCTTGTTAACCTCCGCGGAAGTTACCATGCTGTTAATGTGGTACCCTTCCGCGAATGATGGTGTGGGAGGCATTTAGATACTTAATGATTTTGTCCCTAGGGGATAGATGATAGAGATGGGTATGGACGGGTGGAGAGGCGGATATGGAGAGACACCTATTTAAGTAGAAAAGGGTGATGGTGACTCGGGGGTACATCGTTAAAACGGCGCCTCGCGAAAACACGTGTGCTCCGAAGCATCGGGCCGACAACGATCGATGTGGAGACAAAGTATTAAAACCCATATCCTACCCCGACTTTACGATTGACGAAGCGGTGGGCCCATACTATACTATATAAAGAGGGTTGAATCTCCCCATTATGCACCGTACACATCGGCACGTAATACATCAGAGAGATAAAAATAAGGTAGAGGTATCTCTTTGGTCGTGGGGACGAGGGAAACTAAAATTTATGGTCCGCCCTTAATGGGCCATAAAGTTTTAAGGGTCGTCGAATCAGGTCACATACAATGAAGGAGGAATGGTTCTCCCTCCTGCATTAAGAAGGCACGGTCGAGAAATGCGGAAGAATAACAATGTACAACCCATAAACAATAAGGTCAAGCCTAGCTGGGAGCCTCCTTTTTCCTTCGCCCGCACAAGGGATCCCAGACGGTAGGTAGTCGCTTCTTTGCATTTTGTACTATCATTAGCACCCTACCTGTCACAATGCACCGCTGCCTATATCAACTGCATCGTCAGTATTAACTCGTTCAATGTCTCTTCGTACCATGCAGGTAATATTTATAATTGATGTGTGCTTTCGTGAAAATCATGGCGATTACTCGTACTTGCGAAGGAGACCGACTTACTGCTATCCCTATATATATAACTATCCCTAATCAAGGAAAACCCGTAATCTGTGATTATTCCAGAAAATTGAATAGATGAACGTGGCACACGTCAATACTATTATATAAAATATGAACTTATGCCACAGATCTTCAGAGAGTAAATAATTTTTTAATTATTATAGTATGAGAGCATTCAATTTGTCTAATTTGTCTTAAAACTGCCACATTACATACATAAATAATGGTTACATGCTTTACCACCCTTTTTCGCAATCCGTAATCCTAAATACTTCGCCACTTTGAAAATTTAAAACTATCTGTCGAAGACTTAGCCAAACATTTCTTTGAGAGTAAGGTCCGAATTTTTATCGGCGGCAACAGTGGTAAAAAATGAGGTACTCAGTTATTGATCCTGTTAGGTGAGAGCAATTAAAAAAAGGCCATTCATAATGGTATGGGAGTGAAGCAATGAAAAATGGTTCGTGCTAATGGGCATGAAGAATGGCATTAGTAGTAAGTTATAATCACATTATTTTTAGAATTACGGAAAAGTGGACCAAAGTGAATGAAAAAAATCAAGGAAGAAAGATAAAATAAGTGGTTTATAAAAAGAAAATTACTTAAAGGAAATTTCATATGAGGAAATTCAAATGATGGAGGCAGGACGTTTCTACGTAGGTTACTACTGGCATGTATGGTTCTTTAGCGCGTGATGGCGATTTAAATGGATTTCTTACTATGGTACGTGTTTATTTTTATTGGAAATTTTGCAAACTATAGATTATGTGATTGATTATTTTCTTTATTTTTGACCCATTACGTCTCAATTATATTTGATAAAATCTCGCTTTATTCAAAATATTAGGTATCAATAGCTATTTAATTTTTAAAACACCAGCAGTCCCACATATTCACCCAAGTTCAAGAAATAGCGAGTGGTGAATAGCTTCCACATAGGTCGGCACTTCGGAAATGGTATTCACCGCTCAGTGTTAATTAAAACTATCAGTGTACCCCTGTCATCCACATAAGAGATAAAATCAGTCGTTACTGCTTGCCCTCGCCTAAAGAGGTGCAAATCATCGTCTATTGTTAAAAATTAATACAGCGAAGAAGGCTGAAGTCTATCCCGATATGGGAATGGGAAAGAATACAAAAAATTTTGTGGAGAGAAAAAAAGGGGAGCAAGGAGGTTCAAGAAACTCACAGAGGAAATTATGATGAGTACCCTATGAGTGTTTGAATGAAGCCGTGATGAAGGTAGTTTAATGAGTAAAATGGTATGTTGAATGCTACCATAGAGGATATCAGGTTTAGGCCTCAATGTTCTTTCATCAAACACGTCGGTTCGATTCCAAGATAAGATTTTTTATTCTTTTCCTTTACCAATTTTTGGTCACTCATGAGATGAAAATTTGATTAATATAGGCTGAAGTCTATCGCGACTTTAATACCTAGCGATAATACTTTTACGATTTCAATCGCAGCTTTTATCTTATATTACGTAATAATTCGTCAGTATCATGGATTCCGATGATTCGTCAGAGGAAAAAATATTCACCTAAACTGGCATCTGCCTCCTAGTACCGTGACGAGTTATGAAATACAGATATCTTATTTGGTACAGACATGCAGTATGAATGCGGAATAACCAGGTTCGAGTCCCGATCATGATGACTGATTTTTTTCTCTTCAGGAATATTTTACCGATCAATAATTCCATGTTAATTGGATATCCATCTGCATTTTTATGGTTTTATTTCGATCTCAATGACTATCACCCAACAACGTAGCCAGTAGTGAATTTAATGGGTGCCAATAATTAATCAAGGAAAAAATCTTAATAATTAAAAGAAACATCTTAATAACTAACGTGGATGTAAATAAGGACCTTCGAATTTTTCCAGGAGTGCCTTAACGGTTGGCCAAATCTAGATAGATTAGTTACAAAAAGCGCATGTAGGACCACGGCTTGAGTAAACATCGAGGATACTAAGTGTTTCTCTTCCGCAGATTAAAATGAGAGCTTTTTACACTTTTCTACAATTATTTAATGCGTACGACGCGTTTCGGCTCAAACAACTATTTGTATTTGAGTATTTCGAACTTCCTTTCTATCACGCCTAAATTAGTAGAACTTTTCCCACAGATTTTAAATCAATCGTGCACTGAAATATGTGAAATCTCTAATGATTATCATGGTCTCACTCGATTCCCGATGTGAATTTTTGAAAGGAAGGAGCTGAAAGGAGAAGCAATGAAGGAGGTGTTGGTGCGACCGCATAGTAAGTGCTGACACGTCAAGGTGGCGCTTAGATTTGGGTAGCTTCCCCACGCATGGCGCCCTTTCCTCCCCCGTGGCTATAGAAGAAAAGGGTGAGAAGTGGGAGGGAAATCCCTGAGAGGACTTTAAGAGGACAAAACGGCTTAAGTACCCCACTTGGCACCGAGATAAGGGAAAAACCCTCCTTCAGCAATGGAGAAAGGGAGGATTTGGGGCCTCACCTCCTGGAATGGAAGAGGAGAACTTTTAAAAGGAGGTTGGGCGCCTTTCTTCCATTCTTTCACCCCTTAAGCGAAGGCAAACCCTCGATGTCCGCAACCGCCCTCCTTAGTCCTTAATCCGTGCCCACGGTGTCTCCCCCTTTCATTCACACACCTTTGGGCGCTCACAGTTCCCCGTTTTCTCCGCATCGGACTCACCTAAGACGCGACAACATGCGAGCGCTTCGAAGAGAAAATAAATACAGAAGGGTATCTGACTTTTCTTTTCCGAAAAATGTGATCAATTAAACGGGATCTCCGACAAAGTGTGGATTAGCTAGTGGCAGATTTTCAGAGTATAACTGATAATTTCTGGCTTTTCTATGTGAAACATTTCCATCATGGAAGATAAAATTATAAAAATTGTCAGGTTCAATTTTATTTTTAAATAGTCATGACGCGGGTTTCATAACAGCAATCTTTAGGACCAAATGTAACTGTGTTATGAACCACGTGTCGTGCCTATATAAATATACATGTGACCCTAAAGAAGAATTATTCTTTTCCAGATTTTCATAGCTTATTGTTAGTTTCATAAGCATTGACATATTCAAAATCTTATGCATACCTTATTAATGGCGTAATTGTGCTATATGTATACCTGCATCGTATTGCTATGCATGACTCTTATGGTCTTCATTCCGTTCCTTTAGCTCCAAATACGGGGTCGCTTGAAAATTGTCGTTTGATGCCATCGTTTTCGGGAATGACTTTAGCGACAGCAATTTTAGTCGCCCACTGAACATGACGCCGTATCATGTCCTTAAATAATAAGTAGAAGAATCAGAAACTTATGACTATATATTAACAAAAATTTTGAAGCGGCAGAATGACTCGGAATCTAGTTTTCACCTGGACAGCGAACATAATGAAAATTAGAAGACGAAAATGACAGTGTGGTCTATAAAATGAATGCTTGCACTAGTATTGAGTTTTAACCATTTTACATAGACAGGGAAATACTTACATTTTTCAAGGGAATTTTCATGACTAAACAGCAAAGTAACATAAAATCAATGGTGAAATTCCATTTGGCAATGTACTGTTTTAAAATATGTAGATTGCCTTGTATCAGGGGTGCATGTAATGAGGGAGGCATGAACAGGGGTACGTTTGTTGCGGCTTCACAGCGTATAATAGCTGATCCTTACGGTATCAACACATTGTTTTTCAAGCAATTACATCGTAAATTACTGTAAAGAGGAGCACATTAATATCATCACTACTTATGAAGTTTTTATTAATACCCCTAGGCCAATGGCACTGTATTCATTGCAGTGTTTCAGTATCATGTCGGTAGACAACATAGATAACGCTATAAAACCATGACCATTTGTTTAAAATGAATTATAAAAGTTGAAAAAAACAAATAGTTTAACCACTTAACTGGACAGTACACCGTTTATGACGTATGGAAATACTGAAAGGGTAGATTATTATTTTCACGTTACTGGCTGGTTTTGCACAGTAAAAAATCCATGTTAAATTCTGTTGCAGTACAAAATACGATACTTAGAACGAAGGATTGGCATTGGCCCTATTTTGGTATACCTGGAATAGTCTAGTCTAAATCATAGTTCGAAAACTGTATTGCACACCGAATATATGATACTCTTCCACGAGATCCATTATCCTCCTTAGCCTCACGGGCGTTCGTTTAATTCGGTATATCCTATACCAGTTCTTGAAAGGAGTACCATTCTAGCGTCAATGCGATGGACATGTTGTTTCCACGTTTCGACCGCGAGAACAAAACATTTATAAGGAAATTCTAGGAAAACACGATCGGAATAAGGGCAGAGGAAAACCATATGACTAACACGGGGTGGAAGCGAGGGATGAGGGGTGGAGGGGAAAGTGATTAAATCCTCTTTCCCATTTCAATAAGGGCGAAAGAAGATTAGGCTTAACCCCAAAAGTCTATCCCCCGACCCAATGACGCTGGGCTGACTCCGTGGAAACGACCCCGGCCATTGCGTAATTGGTGTCCCCGGGAAAGGAGGGCTTTAAAATGCTACTCATGATACCACGGTGACAGGAAAGCTGGAAGCCGGTCCATTAAGCCGGGTTGTATGTTTAAAGGACGCGGAGAGTCAGCCAGCCTCCGCTCCTCCTAACCCTTCCATTGCCTTCTACTCTCCATCTTCCCCGTTCCACTTCAACCTTCTCCTTCCCTTCCCTCTCTTCACTCCCTCGCCGGTATCAGCTTGCCCGGACGCCTTTAGCTCTTAAAAGCCGATCCGTGGGGAAACATGCCATAACCGGAATGGAAGGTATTAGCCGGGAGGGAAGGCCATGTTTATCTATGTATTTTATTTGTTCTGCCTAATGCTCATCGTATTACCCTCGAATTAATTAAGTCGAAGCAGCCTCATGCATTGGGATTACACGTGAAACAAAATGTGGATTGAAAGCATTCATTAAAATTCCGAGGCAAGCACTAGACTTCCTTCTGCCCTTAGCACTTGCTTTTGGCTTTTTCGAGTGGATTCAAAAATATTGACTTCTTGGATCTGATAGCATGCTGTAGTGAGTAATTACACCGAGCAAGAAAGTTCAAGGCCACAAAACTTTTTTCTGAAATGTAGGCGTTATTAATGTATTTCGTCCTCCTAAATCGAAAATGATACCACTAGCACCCGCAGTTTTACACTTATGTACATTCACCTTCGTGTAATATCGCACCTTTGCGTCATGCAATCAATTTCAATTGAGTATTTTTCCATCTCCTGACCGCTATATTTAAATTGATTCAATTTTTTAATATTATATCTGTAATACGGTATATCCTGTAAACCTTAAGTCTGTGACGTGGTGAAAGTTATTGCGTGGAATGATAAGGGAACAATGATGCCAGGAAATTAACGATGCATGGGTAATTGGCACAGCCTGTCGGATGCTTCATATGAAAATTCCCCATAAGAGGGTATGTTTAGGTTGTGCCATGATAACTAAGAAACCGCAGAGTGAAAGATGTTCGTGAATGTTTGTATCCACATTCCCTGTGGATACCTATCTGTTTACTGTATGCATATTTCCACATATTTTTGGTTTAAACTTGTAGTTTTTGTTGGTTTATATTCCACTTCAACGTGATTAATTTGCCTCGTAGGTACTGTACTATGCATGCGTTATCGATATTGGTGGAGTATATGGTTTGCGCTATAACTGTGGGTGATACCAACTATTGAATAAATAAATCGGGAAATAACCTTTACGTGTAGCTACGAACTGGCAATTATCCGCCGTTAGGTTTTTCATAATTTTTTTGAGAATTTGTAAGCATCAGCATTTATATGCTTAGGAGATGCATAGATCACAACGCGCTTGAATGAAGCCATAGGTAGTCGTACGTTTAATACTTTTTGTATTTAACTAAGAAAGTCTTTATTTAATTACACTCGCCTGTTTAAAAATTTTCTCCTATGTTACCCTTATTTCTTTCACATCAAAGAAGCATTTAGAAGATTAATTCTGTTACTGTCAAAGATGTTGACGGTGGGGAATATATATCATGGTATTACACAACATGTCAACAAATATAAAATAACCATGTCAACAAATTTAATTAGTGCTAATGCATAAATGAACTGCTGATTTATTCATTCTCTGGCGATATTTATTCCATAGCACAACCATAAATGTAGCGTTGATTCAGGCAAATTAAATATGATAATGCATATGACGAATTAAATCTTTCTAGAAAATTTTCATTTAATTAAATTTCGTATCATCGTCATCTGACGATATTAAAACCGGTCTTGAGATAAAATTGCTTGTGGGAGATTGTCAGTAAGTTTAAATTTACGCAGCCATAAAGTAGACAAATAATTTAAAAGTAAATGGAATGTCTTCATGGCCCATATCTGGCATGCTTTATGAGTGGATGTGATTGGATAGAGGTTGCGGAAGCCAGTCTCTTCGGCCAATGAGGAGAGAGGTCTGTGAACCCACCTCCCCACTCCCAGCTCTCAGTCCCTCTCATTCCGAGGCATTTGAGAATTCGGTTGACTCAGCGTGGCACCAGCCGCACCCCGGCCCGAGGCGGCCCATGTTAATTGCCTACGCACCGAGCCGGCAAAATCATTTGTGCAAATACGGGATGACGAGAAAGAGACCTGGACGTGGAGTACAAAGAGAAGTATAAGGGCCCCTTGTCATTTTATATCCATCTCTTCCTCAAATAATCAGTCTTTTTTCGTCATTTCTCAGTTACATTTAAATTAGAAACTCCGCAACAGCCGGGGTTGTGTAAAAACAACTTCGTACTCTGTTCTTCAAGATTCAGTTTGCCGCCTGAAGGAGCTATCTTATTTCCGGTTTGATTTGATACTTTTTCGTACTTTCACGTTTTAAGGTATTGGAACACTTTTATGAACCAATTGCATTCATACTTTCATGTTCAAACCTTTCATATGACGTCTGCTACTCGACAGAAATGGTACGGGTGAACAAACTATGAACATTGTATGTTAAGGTTATTAGCCTTGAAGAAGTCTCCAGCATCAGGGACGAAACGTTAGTATTCTAAGACTTGACGCAGGAACTAACTAAAATGGAACATCTCTTGACATCCATGGAATGAGAAAGATATGACCAACTGATAGTGTCATACAAATTGTTTCCAGCAATGTGTCTTTCCTGTTTCTCATACCATAGAAACGCTGTGGAGTTCATAGAAACTAGTAAGACTTACCTCTGTCACAAGATAAGAAAGGATTTAGGGCTATTGGGAAGAGAATAGGGGCCATGAAAATCATGATGGAATGTAGGTATGCCGTATGCCGCCAAAGGATAACACTAAGTGATATCTGATTTGCTCGATTGCATAGTTAAAATCATGAGCGATATGTTGCCAACTATACTTAGCTTGAACCAGTCGCTAGTTCATACCACTTTTCTTCCAAAGGATGACATAAATTAACACATTAATTAACTAACAAAAATTTATTAGAATGAATTAATCATTTTTGCACTCGTAATTGTACTGAGACATTATGGAAACCTTATAAATTTTGATGCCATTAAAATTTTATCGAGTATTCATTCATGCCTAAACAATGAAAGTTCCGAAACGATAGCATTGTAAGTTATTTTATTAATTCAAATATATAAAAATAATAAATAATATATATTCATACCTTACTCGATGAAATCATTCAAAAAGCAAGAAGTCGTAAATATAAAACTCGTTATATTGCAATATCACCGCTTAAAATTTTATGATTCCATCCCATTTATTTTCTTCTCTTTCTTATCCGGTTCAGAAAAACGAAAGTATATTCGCGTTATTACGTCAGTTTTTTCAAATATGAGCGCTTAATTTTATTGGCCAATACATTTCAAGATAATTTCTTTCACTCTGGTCTTCATCAGAAATTCTACTGTTTATGCCGTAACATTTAGTTGATGGCATCGCTTCATATTTGAATTTTGCCATTGTATTAGGTCACCTTGATTAAGTTTACAATGCGGAGCAAATTGAACCGCAGTCCTGAGCAAAGTTCTATATTCAGTGCCGAAGGCAGTAATTTATCTTTTCTTTTGTGCACTCCACAAATTTCAATCGAACTGAAGTGAATGAAATTTTGCGCAAACGTTAAAAGTTCGGTTTGTTTTTTAATAAAATCTCCCTTCCAAACTTAATAAAACATAATTTATTTATTTTGTTGCATGGATTTGGTCATAAGGTTTTAATAATTTCTATTGACATTCGTAACAATTTCTTTGAATGTTTTCAGCTTTGAACTGTCCAATGCTACACTAATAAGCTTTTCGAATTTACGATTTTAGTATCCGCGCTGAAATTTCACATTCACTGTATGTTATTCTTAAGCTATTTTCAGTTTAATTTTGATTGCTTTTCGTGCGCAGAAAAAATGAATTTTCAATTTTAAATTGTTATCAAAGATTTTTAATTTTTTATGTTAATTTATTATCTTTGGGTGGAATTCAAACAGTTTATGATCCATAAACTTGAGCTTAAACCTAATTTTAGAAACATTAATTCAGCTCCAACGTTAGTATCAATTTAAAATGAAATAAAGGCCAGATTGTATCCATTGGGCTTCCATTGATGGGACAATGGTCTAATTTCAATTAATAATTAAATATCTTGTCCTAGGATTCAACAAAGGGAAAACGTAACGCATACCTCGTACAGAGTTTTTGTTACGGTAATTGCCAACGTGAGGCCCTAATATGCACGCCTTGCTAATCTATCCATACGATTTTTTAAATCAATTTTGTGTATTTGTTTCTCAGTTTCAATAATTTATAGCTATATCGCGGAATTTTTGGAGGAAAAGTATTCAGTAACGATTCAATAATTCTCTTTTTTATAGTTTTAAACGTTTGAAGTTAAGCTGAAGGCTGGCATTTTTATCAATGAACTCCAAATTATAGTTATTTTTCACTTTTTCAAATCTGTATATATTTTCATCGAATATATCATCAGCGAATATTTGTAAATAGTTTATCACTTCTCATTGAACGTGATATTTTGCCATTGGAAATAGAACACATTTCCTCAATAAAATTTTTAATTATCAGGAGTAATGAATATCTTCTCTGTATCACTCATGGTGCCGATGGAATCATCCGCGATGGTTTTCTCACCTTCATTGTTAATTTTCAGGAAAACAACCTGAATGAAATCCAGCAAGAGCTTCAGATTAACATGGAGTGTAAAAAGTCAAGGGGAGACGTGTGCGAGGCTAATAAGTAGGGAAGGTGTCCAGATTGTATAAATTGAGGGGGAGCGAGTAGAGTAAAGATTAAAAAAGATATCTTCTCCAGAGATGAAGTCGCATAAAGCATAAAGATGTGCCATGTCTCCTGTTCTGAAGTTTTGTATCTGTCATTTCGCATTCCCCTTCCGTGACATAAAAGAAAATTCCTCGCAATATGTTGGAATAATAAGGAGAGGTACTCTTTGAGAGAGAGAGGGAGAGGGAGAAGGAAATAACAGGAAGGATGCGAAGAAAGGAAGCAAGGCAGAGAGTCAAAGGAGGAAGGCCTCGTCTTATTCTCCTTGCTTCGTTCCAGCTATAAATTCATGCGCGCATCAACGGCAGAGAAAGGACTGTCGTGGATAATACTCACGTCGTTGATCAAAATTAAAAGGAATTTACCTTCTTGCTCTCTTTCTCTTTGCTTCCATCTCCTTGACTTGATTATTTCCGGATTCACTTCAAAGTTACACCTTATTTGTGTTAGCAGTTTCATCAAGAGGTCATTACTCTTGTCGTATTAATAAACGTTACATAAGTGCTCCCTATCTCAGCTTAGGGTTTGTAGTGTCAAATGCTTCTCGACTGTTAAAGACAAAATTAAAATTTGGAAGAAACCATACTGTGAATGCCATAATTCTGGAATTAATATAATTTTATGAGCATCGACTAGAAATAAAACAGAGGGGAAAAAGCCCAATTTAATAAAATTGAATGCTTTCATTGTAAACATTCCAAGTGTACCTAGGCATTTTAATTGAAATAGTTTTATTAACACTTGCATATATTTGCATCTTTATCTGTTGTAAATTAATAATAAATACATGATGCCTTCATCGGAGTTTTTAAATTTGCTTTTAAAATTGTGTTGAGTAAAAATATTTTTAATTATTTGTGGTAGATATACTTTCCGTTACGATCCTTCTGGTTTTGGTGAAATGTTATCGTCAGTCTTCAGAAAAGCTAATTCCATGATAACCCAGAAAACAGATGAATGGATTCTAAAAGAAAATATACATATTTATCTACGGTAAAATTACAAATCAAAAACGTGAAAGGGAACTCTTAACGAAATTTCATAAATGTCATCCTTTGGAGGCGTTCTGTTTTTATATCAAATTCCAAAAGCGGTCCTTTCTCCTGCCGGTAGTTTCCTACATTTAAGCCATTCCATGTAATAAATCTCCCAAGTCCACGAAATATTTGGAACTTTGGCACGTTACTATGGAAGAGAATATTTCAGCCTACGAAGGAAAATATATATGCCTGATACATGATGCTGAGCAACTGTAGCTCATTTTGATAAAGAGGAGAATATTGTCCGTGAAATACAAATTGCCTACCGGAGACATGTACTTCATTGTTAATGAAAATCATTCTTGCAACTCTGTTATTTTCAAAACTGCATTTTGCTTCACCTTATTCAATACAGCAAACTCCAACGGTCCAAATAAATAGAAGTGTTTGTGCTATTTTTATTTTTTCATTCGGGGTAAACTGTAGAACTAGATAGTGTTTTAACATTTTCGTTATTTTACAACAAAATATGCGTTCTAAAAATACGCAAAAGCCATTTTATTAATCTAAATTAATGTTTGCAGCTTATTGTGGAAGATGAGTGTTCTAGACGTAGTAGTATTCCCTAGATGAGTTACAAATTCATGAAGTTGACAAAAAGGCTAATTTTATGGTGCGCGGAGTCATTTTTTGCACTCGTGTGTCTACATTTTTAAATTTTTCATGAAGTAAAAAACATTATCAGAATTTAGAATAAAATTTCCTTTAAAATGACGTATTAATCATTATTTTGACATGCACTGAAGTCCAGATATAAATTTGCAAAGTACAGTGACATCATATTGACGCCGACAGTAAATGGCAAAAATTGTGTGCCTAATATGTGTCCACGCTCATACTCTGCTGTGTTTTTAGCCGTATGAATTCTCTTCCTCTTCATTTTTTCTATTGGAACTGGTCCTGGATCTGGAAAATACGAAGGTGTCATTCCAAAAAATTCGCGTCATTATCAGCGATTTCACGTAAATGATGGCAGAACATTCGAAATAGTGGTACCTTTTTCTATTTTCCCTTAAAAGATCGTCACTTATACAGAAGATACACCTGCTTCATTCATTAAGCACAAAACTTTTGTTGTTGTTCCCATGTAGATAAATTTTTCCCACAGTTAGAAGTTTCCCTCACAAGAATTGAGAGGAAGGCGTGCGAAGTCTGCAAATAAGATCTTACCCCCTACCTTTGACAAAGAGAATGCAATGAGCGTAACGAATCAGATTGTTAGAATTAGAATCGCTTCGTACGCGTCCTTCCCTCTGCCCGGAATATTTAGAGCCCTTCCCCTCCTACCCGTTTTCCGTTTTCCTACCCCTCTCCAACCAAACTTCAATGCTGAAAATCACCCCCCTTGCATGGACTATCCCCTTCCGAGAGCACAGGCGAATACGGCCGGAATCCTCTCTTCCCCCCCTCTCGATTTCAACTGGCTGTAATTACAGTTCATGTCAATTTTGCCCCGGGGCCCTAAGCCAGATATTCTCAAGCTCATTTTTTCCAGGATCATGTCATGATCCCTCGGCCCGAATCTAGACTCGGCGCCACTCTCCCTGCCGCGCCCCTCTAATCGCTAAAAACTGCACTTTCCCTCTGATGCAGTTCTTTTTTCTGTTACCTCTTCATGACGATTACTTTTACCATGACAAAAAATATTTTCATTTATAGTGCCAAGTCCGAATTAAATATTCAAGTTATTGAAAATTCATGCAAATTCCTCTAGATTTTTTAGCGCTTTAAAGCTAGCGTTTCTAGCATTTTAAATAAATTAAATGTAAAACTGCGAGTTGATATGGAACTTGGTTATTTGATTAGTTCCCAAACATTTGAAGCTGTTTGAAACCAACAAAAGTTTCTTTCCTGGCTTAGGACATTCGTGTTGATTGTTCGAGATTTTCTCCATGTGATTTATAACTACATTTAACCGCTTCGTTACTGCCCTCGATTGTCACTTAAGGACGATATAACTAAAATACGACATCAATCTATCGTAAATATGAGAAAAAAATAATATTTGTAGCACTAAATAAATACTAGTAAATACAATATAATATAATATTTGTTTATATTCGACTTTTGCTCCATAATCATTTTTTCAGAATCCAAATCCTACCAATCCAACAAAATATTAAATCCAAATTCCAAATGATAAAGATCATAAATAATGTCAGACACATTATTAGTGATTATAAAACTTGAAATCATCGTTTGATTTTTTAATTAACGATTCGCTTCTCTTGATTATTTGTAGCCATGCATTTGGTGCTGAATCCATTGCATTTTAAATCCTTTTCATTGATATTCCGCAACTGGTCCTATATTCTCTAACCAATGAAAATGAGGAAATACTTGAGAGCTTGTCGATTCAATGAGAATTTTTGTAGCTGTCACTCAAAGTATATTGCATTTAAATATACTATAACACATTAAATACTTCGAAATGTTCCTCGATGAGGTAAATAACATAAAAATACCCCAGGTTGGGCATAATCACAGGACACAAAAAAAAATATATAAAAGAAACTCACAGTACTAAATTTTCGGTGGCGTATTACCACCTTTCTCAGAGTTCCAAAATTTAGTACTGTGAGTGTTTTTTATATCTTTTTTTGTGTCCTGTGATTCTGCCCAACCTGGGGTATATTTATGCTATAACGCATTAAATATATACTTTAATGCTTTATCTTAGTAGGTCAGCTCTTGAAACACTAATGTATTCACGTAATAATGTCTTAATGTAAAACACCTAATTTTTGAAAAGTTATCGAGATATATGGTAATAATTAAACCATTAGTGTACCAGAAGTATTTAAGAATGCTGATGTGGCATGTGAACATTCGTTTCTGTTGCCTTCAAATCTTTCATCATTACGATGAATGCACTATATTTCATATTAAACTCGTTAAAATTGGACATAGAGTTGCGACCGATTATGCATAATATGCTATGATTATCCTTTTAGAGTAATAAAATTGTTGAAAATAAATGCACAGGGCAATGCTTGATAAAGTCTGTGTACTATAATTAATTTTTGCAGCCTGCGAACCAAGGGGTGGTACTATTGATATGACTGGAAGGTCTTGCATTCTTCACGGTTGTTAAGTTACCTTCAGCAATATTTGAGCAAGGGATTCTTGTCAGCATACAGTTATCTCGAATTTATCCAACTACAGACATTATGAAATTCCTCTATTTGAACTTCTATTTCATCCTTGCCTCTATGGAAGTATTTTTCGCTTATATTTTTGCTAACTTTCAACAAGTAATGAATTATGTTCATTATGTCAGTCTTATTATTTCTTAGAATATTATTTATTAGAAGTCAAACCTATGCGCACGACAATTTTAGATGAAAGGAAAACTTCATAACAGCTTGGGCGTTTTGAACCTTGTTAACATCAAATTTTGCTCCATAAACAAGACCCACCGTGACACTGGAATAAAAATCCGAGCCAAAAAAAAATAATGAGGGGGAACTAAAAACCCTCCTCGTTCCTCGAGCTTCATTATGATCCGCGGATTAATTAATATTTCGCGAGGAGAGAAATAATGATGGTCCCGATCATTGTCGCTTCGGTGCAACTTTACCCTCATCACTTCTCGTCTCGAATACATCCGCGCCCCCCCCCCCCCCTGAACACATTTCATTCCACCCTCGACCTCAGCCAAGGTTTTTTCATGGCGCCCCCTCTCATTTCTCTACCCTGCCTATTCCTTCACCACGTACCCCTTAAAAAAACTCTCCCGAACCCCTGGCACCGTGTAATCTCCGACCACCCCCACTGCTCCTTCTCAGTCACTCCCACACGGTTTTTCGAAGGTGCTCGTGAAACCAAACCAACCCCTTACCCGTGGAAAAAATCCTACCCTCTTATACCTGTACCACGATCCCTTTTTCCGTTACTTCACCCCATCTCCAGGGTCCCCCAAAGCCTCCCCACGCACCGTCCTCAAATTTCATGACATTCCTAACATCCCAACACTCCCCGTAAAACTCTCATATGTGTTTGTGTGTATATACGTCTGGTGCTCCTCTTTACAGATCTCTATCCAAGCGCTCTCCCTTTCGTTATCCTTGAGTCCCCCACCCTATTTTATAATGCCCCCTACTTCAGCTCCCCCCATACCCACCTCAATACTCTCGCTCCTGTATCCAGCTTCCCACCCTCTCCTCATCCTCCCCTCTCTTTATTCCGTTCTCTCGTGTCTTTTTAATAAAGTTCGCGTCCCCCTCCCTTTTCGCTCCTGACTACGAATCAAAAAATTCCCCACAACTTTCGCCCCCATGTGACTCCACGCTACCCCCGTTTGGTCTTTCATCCAGCCCGCGTCGTCATTCGATATCCCTTCCCAGCGTCCAACTTTTTCCTTCCATTCCGACATAGCTGAGAGAGTCGCTCGCTCTTCCGTAAACCCAATATTAGTCGTCGAGGGGACCGAAATAAGTGCGCTCCTGCGGCGTAGGTAGCGGATATTTGGTCGTGCGTTTAAAGGTAGGATTTCATGCATGATAGTTTTCGAATGTACGGATGCAAGAGTTTGTGAGAATGCGATCAGGTTATTAGAAAATGAAGACTCGGAACACATAATGATTTGCGGTGGAGGTTGAGTGAAACTGTATTTTTATATTCGATAAATTTTGGAAGTCCTTTTTCATGTCTTGTTCATTTCTCGAGTATATCCTAAGTGAAATTTTCACGTGACATGTACTGTGTGTATGAAGGCAATATTAGCATCATTTGCAAAGAATTCATATGCATATACGAGGATAAAATTTTTAATTCTTTGGAAAGCTTAAACATCTGATTGATACCTATGTTTTTCATGCAATTTAGTTGGCTGGTACGATTTTTGTCTGCAAAAATCTAGCTTATATTTCCTATTTTAATATATCAATTCATAAATGGCATTCTTTTTTCTATAATTCTGAACATTTAAGTTTTTTTAGTGAACACTCTCGATGAATATTACTCAAACTCGTAGTAATTCATTGAAATCTTTTTTTAATGCCAAAACATTAGCGCTTCGCATCCTAGGAACACTCAAACGCTTCATTGCTTCATTATATCTGCGAAGGAGAAGAGAGATTTAAAATCTTGGCATGTGTGAGTAACTGTCTTATTGTTAGATATTATTCTTGGCTGAACTATCAGGCTTTATGAGGCCATATTCCATTCCTTCCAACTAGTATATCCCTGTTATCTTAGTTTTGCTTTTTATTTTCTTAGAGGAGGCAATAGATAAAATTTTTGGGTATTTTTTATTTTAGCCAACAAAGTCAACCATGTGGGTTTAAGTATCGTGCCTCAAAATATTAATCTTGAGTACTTCATTTTCATCTGGGTTTATGGCAAGAACATCTTTTCCTTCATGCATACATATCTTCTCCACATCGATGACGGAAATGCTGTAGGCGGATTCAATCATACTACATTTTGAACGGTTGCATATTCATGAGTCAAAGTTAACAGAAGTGCAGGTCTGTGACCTTAAATGACACTTGTGTAATACTTGGGGTGTAACCCCTTGGCTTGTATTCCATCGTGTATCAGGTAACCTGGTAATGGACCCCTCCTTTCCCTGCCATCCAACTCCCATCGCTGCTCTGCCTTGCGTCCCATGGGTGCCCTCCAAGTCCCCTTCGCAACCACCTCCCGTGAACCACACGTCCAAAGTAGGTGGGGAGATCCACAGAGCAAACTAGTCCATCGCCAACGCGTCCAACCCGCTGGGTGGGGGGGTAACGGATGCAGTTTCGTCAGAGAAAAAAGGGGGTTCCCCCAACGATACACCCCCACCCCCATCGCATCTTTATTTCAATAAACCTTTTTTTTTAGCATCCTATTCCCTGCACCATAGGAACACCGCATCAGACCTCTCCAATTCTTCCCTACCCCACTGCAAGAAATACGCAAGGGATGTACACACCCTGAATCGCCTCCTCCCCTCCCGTTTTTTCATCCCCGACTAGAGCACCTCTGCTTCCGTGATCCCTGCCGCCCCTTCTCACCCCTGTTCACCCGTAATCGCTCCTGAGGGGTTTACGGGGGCACTGGCAGTGGGTGACAGTGGTGGGCTGGTAGTGAGATTGTGGGAGAGAGTTCACGGTGAGTTGGATCTATAAGAGGAGAAGGGATTGCTCAGTTTAGGCTAGAGTGTGTTGATCCATTGATTACTGTGATCTTGGTGCGTGGGATGAGAGAAGAGTTCAGTAGGTAGTCGTATCATGGCTTTAAAATTATTACATTATTACTCATTAAATTATTACACAATACTGTATGAATTCAAATACAAAGCTTGATTTCCTCATTTTTTTAATAGGCTTTTAATACTTTGCGGCAAAATGTTACCACCGGCCGTAATTTTACTGGCCCTAAAATTTGCGTCCTTGGGAAGTTGATAGCAGTAATCTAATGCTTTTCTCGCTAGACTCTTATTATTCTTGGCAATTTCTCTAAATTCCCCTCTAAATTGTTATTTCTTTTTTAAGTTTTTCTGTTTATTTTCTGCTAGAACCAGGTAATAATCTACGTATTTGTTATTTTTACAATTTCTGAGGCAATATCTTCTACAGGTTTTGATGAGTTTAGAAAACGCTTAATGCTAAGTTTTTTGTATTTTTAAAGAAAATTATAAAAATTTGGCATTTCTTTGTTTCGCGTACCACTTAAGCTGCTACTTTAGCTTGCTTTTCCTTGTCGACTTAATATCATTTTATTCAACTAAAGATAAATCTGCCAATGACCTGTATTGAAAATATTTTTCCCTTACCTGGAATTAAACATAAATATGTTCAGACTGTCATTCTTCCTCCGATGACGTAAGAGTTTTTAAATGAATGTAAACATTTTCCAACTTTCAGAAGAAATTCTAGTTACTCGATAGTTTAAACAACGTTCTCTGTCGAAATTGGTAGGTTTAAGAACGGTTATGAATATCGAGGCTTTTTTCCCGAATATAATTTGTAGATTACAGGTAGAAGCATTGTTGAAAACTGTAGCCATGTAGGGTGTATAAAGGTGTTAATATTAAGATACATGTGATATGCATTCGTGCGGAAGCACTTTGCATGCTTGGAAAAGCATTTATGTTAAAAACCAAAAATCTGAAGTCTTTGAACTTGCTATCCTGTTTACAGTTTAATGAAAGGTTTTGTCCATTAACCAGGAAACTTATTAATTTTTAGTACAATATAGCATATTCCTAAATTTAACATTCAGAGGATGAAGTGATTGGGCTACTTTATTACAAAAAATATCATCTTGTCAAATGGACCCTTTAAAGCTGTATCAAATAAACTTCCTTTGATAACATCACCTACAAATAAATGTATACGGCATATTATTTATTTTATAAAAATGATCTGATAATGCAAACTTTTTCATAATACCCATTAACTCTTTGATGCCAATATTGAAAGATGAGAATGACATTTGAGAATGGAGTAGCTATGAAAGCTATTTTTCTGTAACGCTCCTTTTGTCATTTGAGTATCAGACAAGCTCCGAAGTCAGATACAAATTATCCATTGGGGACTGACTCTATAAGGCCTTTAATAACAGCAGAAGTGAGTGGAACGTAAGCGTCTTTGAGGGGTCTATTTTTATGCACGTAAAGTTAGTGATTCCGTCGATTCTTTATAACTTTCTACCCAGAATAAATCCTTTATGACTCGCGCATATCGGGGGAGATATATTTATGTATATAACTCAGTGCGACTTATATATTTACTATCATCACTCACTCTCTTCACTTAATGATGAGCAAAAATTCTTGTAAATTCTATTAAGTTTCATTTTAAGAATCGAAAAAACATTGAACCCTGAGATTGGATACAAGATATGCTATTTTTATGCATAATTTTGATTTATAAATTTTGATTGAAAGTGATTTTTTTGCCTCCAGATTACTGGCAAGTCTTTTCTTATGCAATTGTAAGCATATGCTAACCAGTGTATCATTACTTGCGTTTCTTCTATCATTTTAACAATTTAAGGGCACGTTACGCAAAAATTAGCCGATATGATTATCTTTTTGTCAAAACTATATTTTCACTGTTTTTTGTGCTGCATAGGCAGGTCATTTGTTATCTTAACTATCATTATTTTCTTTTTATACCCAAAATTCAAAGACATCTAGTCCAAATTTTGGCTGAATTCGGTTATTACTAAATAAAGAAAAAACTAGGGTAGGCTGGCTAAGTGATATGGCTTCCATTAAACTCCTTACTAAACCAGTTCTCAGGCTCATAACGGACTCCATGTAAATGCTATGGTAATTGAATTATAATATTAAGCCTTCTTTTCTTAAAATTTTACTTATCTTTTGTTTCACTGCCCCTGATTATAGTTTTTTTAGCTAATATGTGATGTCACTTTTTTTCATTTAAAATCATAGATTTGACCTTCGTATGCCTAAACTTTGCTAAAGAGCTGGGCATGTCTGTCGCTGTTAGAATTTCCATCGAATGGACTGAGCGTGAATGTTTATTTTTCTTCGTAATCACGTTTTAATATTTTTTCCAATAATTCTTTATTTTAGTCTGTATATATTGTCTAACATAAGATTTTCTCGGCGACGGACGCATACATTAACTTCTTCTCGGTATCGGTCCTTTAATTTCTACCCAAATGTTTTTTGTATTTAAGTAACAATGCAAAGATCCTATATTTGGATCATATAACCCTTTTGAAAAAAACTTAATTTCAATATGTTTGCTTCATTTTAATTTCTACAGAATATTTTTTTTTTAATACATTTGATAGTTAAAAAATTTTCATACAATAGTTCCATACCTATAAAATATTAACCATTCGTTAACATCCATTCAAATAAGTAGTCACATTGCATAGCATATCACAAAATTTTTAAAATGTTACAATGTATAAAATATTATCTAAAAAAAGATATTGTCATTATATAATTCAATTCAGTTATGTATATATTCCAATAAAACATTTAAGTTCGCTAAATATTTACATTTGAATGAAAGCTACATTATTTTTGCATTTTAATGGTCCCGCTAAGCATTAAGCTTATCAGCAGGTTCCATTATTATCTTTACTCTTCCAAAGCATTTTTAAGTTTTTACACACAGACAATATACATATACCCCAACATACATATGAGCATAAAAGTATTCATAAATTCCCTAGCCACTTAGTAGTATTACATTATGACACTCAAAAACATATCTAAGAAATAATAAGACATCAGTTTTACGATCTCTCCAGTAGGTGCTTTTTTAGTTTACTTTTTAATTCCCTAGTAGTTTTTATTCTCTTCAAGTTATCTGGTAACTCGTTTATTGCCATTGGGATTTTAGTATTCATTACACCTTTACCATAGTTGTTATTATATTTCGGTACATAGTAATGAGTAAGATTTCTCATTTCCATGGAGTGGTTGTAATCTTTGTGAATCTTTAATGTATTGTTGAAAGAATTATTAATTACTAACACATAAATGTACAGGTCAGTAACCTTTAGTATACCGAGTTCTTCATACAAAGATTTATTATGTTCAGGAGAACCCTTGGGGGATATTCCTGCATTCATATGATTTGTTGTTGATTCAATCCCTGCGTGAATTAATTTGAGAATTTTTTTTTGAGTTTTTAACAGAGTGTCCTGATAGTATTGTGCAGTACTTCCCCAAATGGTAATTCCGTTGCGTAGTATTGATTCAACCAGTGCGTGATATATCATAATCTTTGTTTTTGTTGGGACTAGGGTATTAATTTGATACATCAGATAATTAATTTTCCATAGTTTACTGTTCATTTTAACTATGTGTCTATCAAATTTTAAATACTGATCAATGGTTATACCTAAGTATTTGTAATGGTTAACTTGTTCCAGAGGAGTGCAGTTACAAGTGCTAGAAAGGCCCTTTTTATGAAGACATTTATGGTCATGCATATAGAGTTTAATGGGAGTAATCTTAAATCCTTTATTAATAATTTGCATTACTTTTGTTTTATTAGGGTTTATTGTTAGGTCATGATCGTGAGACCATACAGCTATGTTTTGCAGATCTTCTTGCATGTACTTTACTGCCTGAGTGTAATCTTTATGGTTTGTTATTAGAACCACATCATCTGAATAAAGTAAAATTTTACCGTACTTAATGGCTTTAAATATTCCATTCACATAAATGTTAAACAATATAGGTCCCAGTATTGATCCCTGAGGTACTCCATATTGAGTAATCATGAAATTACTCTGAACATTATTAATCTTGACTGCTATTTTTCTGTTTGACAAATAACTTTTAAACCAATCTAAGACATTTCCTCTTATTCCAAATTCTTGAAAATCCTGTAATAGGATCTCATGATTTACAGTATCACATGCTTTTTTGTAATCTATGAAAGAAACAGCTTATAAGTTTCATAATTTCAAAGTACCCCCTCTAACCTTCTTCACAAAAATGCTCTTATTGCTTTGTGATCCAAATGACAGACACTATTAATGAAATCCCCGGTGAAGTTCCATTTTGTCAGTCAGTCAGATCATGGTGCAAGAAGAACTTTTGGCACTCCCTCAAAAAGGCGAAATTGAACTCTATTGAAAGATCCGAGATAAGTTATTCCGGAAAACCCTTTATTTCCTGAAATCGTTATTCATTCGGGTTCCACCCTAAAGGGTTAAAAACTTCGAATAGTAGCCAATTAGTCTCTCAGTTCATTTCAAACGGCCGAGTGCATTATCTCCGTTCAGCGGGTTTTTCTCTGTGAGGCGAGCGAAGACTTTGAGGTATTCAGCCAACTCGCCTTTCTTCCATCTTGGTGCACTTCAATGAGACGCCGTAGCATCTCATGAACAAGGCATTGTTCCTCCCCAAATGAATGGGACCTACCCCCGCCCCGGGCTGTGTAATCTCGGAGTCACCCGTCAACTTCTGTCAAATTGGAAACTTTCCTGCCTTCTCAAATATGCTCACCTTCCGTTTTCCTTTGCTTCCTCGACCTTTCATCTCGAGATCCTTTCGAATGACTAGTTTGGTGATTACAGAGTTCCAATCCACAGTTTGTGTTCGCTGCGAGAACAAGACGAAATTGAAATTAACATTTACGCAGAAGTACCCAGGTCACATAATTACATCGTAAACAAGCTGCGAGAGGAACTTTTTAAGGCATGAAAAGTCACTTTACATTCTTTGACTAGATTTACCGACTCATAAGCTGGGATTTCTTACTCCAACGAAGGTAGAAATTATGCTCATTTATCTCTGGAAGCGCACTCGTTTCTCGGATTTTCATGCATAAAGTTAGTGCTCCTCGGCACAAAGGAGCGCCCATTACGTGCTTATCCCAGTCGTTTCTTGTTCTAACCTAATAAATATTTTTTTGCGCCGTAAACTATAAATTATACCTCCTGGCAATTTAGACTAGTTAAAAATTCATGTTATCCCTGGATGGTATGTTATTGAGTAATATTATTGATGGTACGACATAAGCTTGATGGTACAATATTGTGGTTGCCAGTTTTTACGAATTTTACATTTACGAGTATTAATTCAGTTTGTTTACTTATGTAAAACTCTTGGAGAACCTGCTGATAACTACAATTGCTATTGATAAATATCAAGTATCTTACCATTTATGGTAGTTTTATACATTATTATTCTTTTTTAGGAAAGGGATAGGTAAAGTTAAAATTCACCACTTTATCTGGCATGCTCGGCATAATGTTCTTTATTTTCAGTCGAGAAAAAAATAATGACGAAAATAAACATAATCATCTCAATCATTCGTAATAATTAGGTTACACTAGTAATTAGTGTACTAAGTTATGAACTAGTGAATTGACACTCAAAAAGCACTGTTTAAAATATTTACCAGGATGTCTCTTCAGCTTTGGTAATCTGGGAAATAAATCAATATCTAATGGTTAACTGCTTAAAAGCCTTCGTCATATTATTTGTAAAACATAAAAAATTGAATAATACGACAGCCATAAATGCTTTAAAAATTCTGTGGTAAGTCAATTTATCAAAAAATTGTATGAATTTGACTACTATTAGTTAATTATTTTATTTCTTTGTTTTTGATGTTGAATTATGATTAACTTCCCAAAGGTTGGAAATATTATTTTCAAATCTATGCTGCTAAATATGTGTCGTATTTACTAAATTACCATGGGAGTGTGAGTTAATTGAAAGATTTTGTATTTTTTCCGCTTCTTTTTCAGTGGTTTCGTTGGGATGCCTCCAGTGATTTGCGACGTAATATCAGCGATAAATTCGATTTAAACTAGCTACTGCGAGTAGCCAAATGTTGTAAGTGATTTATGAGTAAGCGTCGCTGCAAAATAGCCTTTTCACGTATGTTATTTTAAATAGAAACCTCATCATTATTTTGAAGGTTTCTGCGATAAAAATGTTTGCCCTTCCAGAGTTTTATCTCTTACCATTAACAAAAATTCTTTGCCATCTGTGACAAAGTAGTTGAACATGCTCTTCACTCCCTCCGTTGGGTGGTATTCGAGTAAGGCCTCAAATTTGCCAAAGGCGCCCGTTGCTGCTCCTTTGATTAAATCGTTAAAGCGAAGACCGAAAACAGAATCCCTGACAGGAACCGTTCTCAAGACCGCCATGAATATGCTGCCGCCGCCTACCCACACCTTCCCTCCCCCTTCTCCCCTCACCCTCCGATCCTATATTCTCCCCACTCCTCCATCTCAACCATCAGACCGCCACCGTTGTCTCGGCGAGCATCTCTTACGTGAGAATCGTTTAATGCTTCCGCTATAAGAGGAGGATGCTCGGTGAGGAGGCATCAGCGTACCGAGGCCTAAAGAGGGCGGGGCGCCCTGCATTATGGAGGGCGCAGAGTTGTGGCCTGTTGGGAGTGGGGAGCGGCTGTTTTGGGGTGAAGGAGCGGCACAACCCCGACGCACCCGAACCATCCGCGCCCATCAAACCCCTTCCCGCAGCCATCCTTATTCCTCCTGCCCCGCATCGCGCAAGACACAGGCCACCATCCCTATCTCCCTTCCCATGTCTACTCCCTGCTTTCTCGCTCTCTCTCTCTCTCTTCCTCCTTCCTCCTTATCGCTCTATCTTTAATTTCCTTTTTGCATATCGTTAGGGAGCGATTCCACCAGAATCCATCATTCAGATAAGGCGGGACGGTCGAGTCTTTTTCGGCGTAAAAGGTGCTTCGCCTCACCTCTCCTCCCTCTTCATCGCTAAACATCTGTATTCTTCCTCCCTTGTTCCTCTTGGTTCCTCCTGCATTACACCTACGGGGGTGTATTCGCTTCTTTTGTCCTTCCCTTCCCCTACCATCGGTGTGCTGTATCTAGCGGTTTTGCTGTTCTTTCACCTTCGTCTGCCCCCCACGTGTCTTTTAAACTATGAAAAGGATGTCTCAAGAGAGAGCAAAAGCCGGGGAACAGTGTAATTGAATTCCTGGCGTTTTCCACATAAGGCGGATTTAGAGGGGTGGAACGGAGGTCCCCCCGGACGCTATAAAATAGAAAGATATTTGATACAGCAATCATTACGTTCTTTTTGTTTTGTTTACGGAGCCTCGATAATTTAATTTCATATTCATAACTTTCATATTAAAATCAAGAGAATATTTCGTATGCAAATGATTGAATGATTTTTTAAATCTCAAATATGAGAAGACCGTTTGCCACTCAAACCCTTGTGCCGCCCCTACCCACCGAAAACATCCTGGATCCACTCTTGTCGACATGCCTTATTACCTATCAAATGAATGAATTTTTAGTATTTCACATTCAATCTCCCATGGGTAGACACATTAATACTTACTCAAAGAATTATTATTATCGCATCATGTGTGCGTTAAAATGAAAAATAGAATCTTTGTGCGAAATTATGAGATCCTATAAGATCCTGTTTTCCGTCTTTCATTTTTCTTATGCCTACTTAGTATTTTCTGTGTTATTATGATCGATATAATAATTATAAAATTTTATATGTTAGGTTCTTGGCACTAAAGTCCCTCAGTAATATCTATATCTCTGCATGCATGAATTGTGTATATGTGCACATTTCTTGGGATAACGACGATTTTACCTGAAAACTAAAACGCTGGAAGCACGACCCATAGCTGGAATCCCATACCAAGGAGAAAGGCTGAATCCAGAAGTCGTGGAAAACATTTAATGGCTGGATATGGATTCTTTATGGATATGAATATTTTCCTCAATCTTTCTACTTTGAGCCCCCATTTCTATTCATTTTCCCATCACAATGACTTTGTAAATACATTTTTCATTTTTATTCCTTTGGCTCAATTTATTCTCCGCCTTCTTTCAATACTTACCTGACTTTTCCCTTTCACTCCTTGTTGACTATTCTTCTCATTATCTGCTGCCAATGGCTGAATAATTCAAGAGATTACCCTTGAATACGTCAAAAAGCCATAAAAGAATATTTTAGACCGATTCTTACTCCTCTTCACATCCATCGTCCTTCATTTCACCCTGCGATCCGCATTCGTTTCGGTTTCTTCGACTAACCTTCTCTGGATCTTGAAGTAACTCGCGAGGTGGGAACGCCAGAAGAGCAAACCATCAGCCTCTCTCGTGAAGGAGAACAGAATGTATGAATATGGGATGAGATTTAAAAAGGGCGAGGGAGGACTCTCCACAAGATAGGCGATGGGAAGGTCAATAAGAGATGAAGAGAAAAATTTGAGGCAAATTAACGACTGGGGAATTCATTCTAAGAGGTTTCAAGGGTTTGAGTGAGTGTGAGTGAGTGTAGTGTGAAAGAGCATGGGTCTTATAGTCTTCTTTTCAATTTCATCGGGAATTTTTCCTTTCGTTTCCTTGGCTTAACTCAAATGGACGTCTTGAATAAGTGTAAAAGCTGGAAGAAATGGGTTTCTTTACGGTGTTGATATTAGTGGTGGTAGTGGATCACTAACCAAATATAAGGAGTATGGGGTAGTGAGAAAGTGAAAGTTTTTTTGACTTATAGGGAAAAGGACTGACTGACATCAACAACGGAAATGTATCAAATCACTCCAGTGACGCAGAGATACATATTCCACAAAAAAACTTCTCTACACTGAGGTGTGCCCATGCTGGTCACTTGTCTCTCTTTCACGATTATTGCCAACCGTAGTACGTAATTGACTCGAGTTCTTCAAGTCCACACTTCCATTCTGTAGAAGTTAGCCGGCACAGTTTACTTAGAAAAATACATCATAAATTTTCACCAAAGTTAGATCTCAGATCTAATTTTACTTAATATTTTATCGATGAGCATACAATATCTACGAAGTTATGGGCACTTACTTCCTTTGGAAATTTATGGATTTCAAAATCTCACTCATTAGACATTCCACATTACAATTTTATTTTCTGCGGATGTTCTACAAATTTACACTTAGAGTAATAATTCGCATCAATAAAATATCTTAACGATTTATATCGTTGAAAAATTTCATTGCTGAGTGCAAGTATTCTTTAGATGATATTCGGCCTTTTTTCCAATATAAACCATTTTAATGGTAAACCATCAGTTTTTGTTATTTTCAAGGTTTTATTTAATTTTTTCGACCTGATTGGTTTTTTCACAAGTTATACCACTTTTTTTTAGGTGATAAACCTTCAATATCCTTATTTTAAAAGTGTTTTTTCGTGCTGGTTTGCCAGAATAGAATTTTTCACACTTGAAGCAATATTCCATTAAGTACCTTACGATTTCTTATTTTTGAGGTGCTATTTCATTACTATCAGGAATTGAAGTATTTACCCTTTTATCTGCAATTCCGAGTGATAATCCTGCTGAAGTCAATTTCGAGATAATTTATCCTAATTTTTCATTTATTTCACTCCTGATTTTGTCCAATTCGAAATAATTATTCATTACTTTCCTACGATTCGAACCACATGTCAAAGTTATAATCCTTGCAAAATGTTTGCAAAATCCTTGCAAATTTTTGAGGTGTGTGTACATTCTTTTTGGCGCTAAATGATTTTCTTCAACCATTAAACCAATAAAAAAATTTAATTCTTCTGATTATTCATTTTTATTTATGCCTTATTTTTATTCACCCGAATTGATTTACATGCATTAGAAACCACTTTCCATAGCAATTCACCATGCTGTTTTCAATTTCGAGGTTTTTTTCATTATTTTTCGCATTCAATTGAGTTGAATCGGAAGAATTAACACAAGAAATTATTGGAGTGAAAAATCATTCCGGATGAAACATAATGAAAAGCACCTTACAATTAATTTAAAAAGCATAGGGTTTAATACTTTAAAATGTAGTTTAGACTTTCAAAATATAAATATCAATAAAAAATATGAATAATTGACCTCGAATGAGATGTTTTATTACTTTTAAATATCTCTCAAAGTGTGATAAAATTTAATTTGGACGAAAATCAATGCAAATAAAATGGAATATATTAAAAAACGGAGAAAAAGGAAGGTTTATCACTTTTCAAAGAGTGTAAAAAATATTTTAAAAATATAGTAATTCTGTAATAGCCAAATAAAAAGTAAACTCTGCAATAGCAAAAATGAAGGTACTAATTACTTTAAAAGTGATTTACGATTAAAATTTTTTCCTGGTTAATACTTCTGACGAATATTTCTCGGGTTCTCAGCCAGGTTAATGCTTTTATATAAGCCTAAGTGGTTATATAAAAGTGGTTTACACCCTAAAAAAGCGATTCGGTTAATAATGCACGGTGTATATTTAATTGAAAAGTAGTGAAGAGGGAGAGAAAATCAGTTACGTTTAAAAATAAAGATAAAACAGGAAAAATGACGAAATCTTAAGGATTAATTTTTCTCATTTTCGAGGTATTCTTTCGTTATTTTTTACCGGATTGAACTGTGTTACTGTGTTTTTAGCGATATTTTAAATTTGAACTTCTAATTTTCCGCAATTTCCAAGAATGGCTCATCATTATATTGATTTTTTATACTCTCCGTCACATTTAAAGGAGATAAATATTCTGATATTTTTTTCATTTTCGAGATGATAATTTTTATCTTCTCCCACCTTTAATGTGAACCTCATTACTTAAAGTTCTTCTAAATTTTCATTAGAGTATTGCATTGAAATTTTATTCGTCTAAATATATTTTCGTTCTCTTCAAATGAGTTTTCAAAGAAATGAATGATCATTACAAGCATTAATATTTAAGGTTCTTTTCTTTGAAGATTGCTAAATTGTGTGAGAAAATCTATTTGGATCAAAATAATGAAAACACACATGATAATTACACAACCAGAAGGTTAATTATTTCGGAACGAAGAGAAATTTGGATTGAAAATAATGAAGTAATCCCTTAAAATAAACGAAAAATGAAGGTTTTTCACTGTGAGAAAAGCGGTTCAGTTGAAAAATAATGATATTACACCTCGAAAGTTACATTGAAGGAAGTTTTAGAAGGTGCTTAACAATGCAAGAAAAGGGAATAAATGAATAATATCGAAATAACCTTTCGAAAAAACAGGGGTTTTTTCTCTTTAAATACTGGTTTCAAATTTGAAAAGATAAATTTGAATGGAAAGTTCTTCGCGGATATAACAAATAGAGAAGGTAAAAGGATTTGAAAGTATGGAAAAGTGGTAGAATAAAAATAGATATCAAACGAGATGGAAAAACAGTATATATCCAGCATTGATAATGTAAAAATTTGTACTATTTTCTGTTTGTTAAGGAAATAATACGATGAAACAAGGGATTTTCGATGAAAAAACAATGAAATACAATTAAAAAACCTTTTTTTTGAAAGGGGGTTTCAAATGCGTGAAAATTAATTCGAATAATGCGATGAACAACACCTTAACAATAATAAAAACGGAGACTTTGTCATATGGCAAATGTTTGTAAATTCGACTAAAAATATGGAAAAAATATCTTTGCAATGCTGATACAGAAGGTTTTTCAGAGTGATTTAAAAGAGTAAAGATTGTTTTAATGCGTGAGAATATCAATTAGGCTGCATATTATCAAAAAAGTACCTTAGAGCAAAATGAGAGGATTATTAAGGACTGCAGGGACAAAAGACTTAGTACGCAGTCACGCGCACGGCCGGATGAAGTTCGCTATGAAAAAATATTTGACCTACTGTTAGTCGGGATTCGAATCAGTCTGAGAAAATGGTTTGGTGGTGGAACTGGTTAACCCTTTCGCTTCTAACGTCGGGTGGAGCCAACGGGCATTTTCATACGCAGGTAACCTGACGTCGGGTACAACTGTTGCGGATTTTTCAATGCAGACAACCCGACGTCGGCTCTGGCCGACACGAAGGAAGGGAAGTGGTGGCAAGCAGAGGTAAAAATTGTCCGATGATTTTGGGCCCGGCCTGAGACCCAGCTTAGCAAGTCCTAAGGGCCACTCCTAGATAATAAAGCGCGACTCACCCACTCATTTATGACCGTCCTCACCGCAGGAAACAGTTGCATAGTTTTTACGTTTACAATAGCTTATTCAGAGATATGTTTTATTGCATACTACAATGTTTTTATACTTTGAAATGAATTCTTCGTTTTGTTTTCCGCCCAAGCAATTTTTTAAACGGAATTTTAGATTTAAAAATAACGGATTTCCAAATTTATAGTCTTATTACCTTATATTTACTAACGTGGTTGTTATTAAAGCTAGAAACCCGCTTAAAATTCCACAACGTTTAAAAAAAACGTTAGCAATTCTTTTAGAAGAGTAAATAATTTAAATAAAAACTACAATGTGTGGTTGAAAAAAACACTGGTAACGCAATAAGTTGACGGTGGATTCGTGCTACGATAGGGTTAGAGGGTGAAGTCCAGTGTTCGGGGTAAGGGACGGGTACACCATTGAGCTAGACCCGAAATTATAGAGAGGAAAATATCAATTAAACTTTCCCCAAAAAAGAACTCCGTAAAGATAGGTTTAAAATATTTTTATGCCACTGGTAGCACGAAAATATTTTTCTACTGTATCCAGCGGGAGGAAAGGGTTAATACTATAAACACAAGTTCATTTCAAAGCAAGAAAAATGCGATATGACACTCCAGAAATGAATTTTATTGCTGTAAACACGATGTCAGTATGAGTTCAAAAAAAAAGCAAAATGACACTCAAAAATATTTTTATTCCTATAAACAACGATTTCAGTTCGAAGAAAGAAAAATGTGAAATGATACTGAAGAAATGAATTTCATTTCTTTAAACCTTGATTTCAGTTTGCAGTAATTAAATGCAAGATGATACTGAAGAAACGAATTTTATTGCTACAAACACAATTTCAGTACGAGTTATGAAAAATGCGA
Organism: Ischnura elegans; assembly: GCF_921293095.1. Classification (NCBI taxonomy): domain Eukaryota; kingdom Metazoa; phylum Arthropoda; class Insecta; order Odonata; family Coenagrionidae; genus Ischnura; species Ischnura elegans. Next base: position 45,701,575 of record NC_060246.1, read on the forward strand.
AATAGCCCTCCCGATATGTATTTTATTTCTACAAACACGATTCCAGTACGAGTTAAGAAAAAAGCGAAATAACACTCCAGAAATGAATATTATTGCTATAACCCACGATATCAGTTCGAGGCATGAAAAATGGGAAATGGCACTACACACATGAATTTTATTGCTAAAAACTAAATATCAGTATGAGTTAAGAAAAATGCGAAATGACACTCCAGAAATTAATATTAATGCTATCTATACACACGATTTCAATTCGAAGTAAGAAAAAGTGAAAACTAATAAAAAATTAAATTATATTTGCTACAAACACGATTTCAGTACGAATTGAGAAAAATGCGATATAACGCTCAAGAAATCAATTTTATTGCTATTAACACAATTTCAGTATAAGATAAGAAACAGGCGAAATGACTTTCCAGAAAAGAATTTCATTGCTACAAACACGATCTGTGTTCGAGGTAAGAAAAACGTGAAGATACTTTAAAGAAATTAATAATAATTGCTATTAATACGATTTCAGCACTAGTTGAGAAAAATGTTTAATTACACTCGAGAAATTAATTTTATTGCCAAGTCCACGATTTCAATACGAGTTCGGAAAACGCTCTTTGATGCTGAAGATATGAATTTTAATTATGCAAACAAAATTTCAGAACTAGTTAACATGAATGCGAAATGACACTCCAGAAATGAAATAAATTCTATAACCACGATTTTTTTTCGAAAAAAGATAAATGCGAAATGTCATTGAAGAAAAAGTAATTTTATATCTTTTAACCTTGGACTTAGTTGCAGTAACAAAATGCGAAATGACACTAAAGATATGAATTTTATTGCTACAAACACAATTTCAGTATGAGTTAAGAAAAACGCGAAAAGACACTGCAGAAAAAAATTATTTTTTTATAAACACGATTTCAGCATTAGTTGAGTAAAATTTTAGAGACTCGAAAAAATAATTTTATTGCTATAACTTGATTTCAATACGAGCTATGACAAATACTAATTGACAATCAAGAAATGAATTTTATTGCTACAAACACGTTTTAAGTACGAGATAAAAAAAATGCGAAATGACAATGCAGAAATTAATTTTATTGCTATAATCCATGATTACAGTTCGAAATAAGGAAAATGCGAAATGATACTGAGGAAATGAATTTTACTTTTTTAAACCGTGATTTTATATTGCAGTTAGAAAAATGCGAAATGATACTGAAAAAATGAATTTTCATGCTACAAACACAATTTCAGTACTAGTTTGGAAGAATACGAAATGAGAATCCATGCATGATTTTTTTTCTATATATCACTATTTCAGTTAGAAGAAAAACGCGTAGTGATACTGAAGAAATGAATTTTATTTCTTTAAACCTTGATTTCAGTTTGCTGTAAAAAAAATTTAAAATTATACTGAAGTAGAGAATTTTATTGCTACAACCAGAATTTCAGTACGAGTTATGAAAAATGCGAAATGGGCCACCTTTTATGAATTTTATTGCTACAAACACGATTCCAGTAGGAGTTAAGAAAAATGCGAAATGATGCTGAAAAATGAATTTTAAAGCTACAAACATAATTTCAGCACGAGTAAAGAATAATGCGAAATGACACTCCAGAAATTAATTTTATTGCTAAAAACAAGATTTCAGTACAAGTTAAGACAAATGCGAAATAACACTCCAGAAATATATATTATTGCTATAACCCACGATATCAGTTTGAGGCATGGAAAATGCGAAATGGCACTGCAGAAATGAATTTTATCGCTACAAACTAAATTTCAGTATGAGTTAAGAAAAATGCAAAAAGACAGCCCAGAAATTAATAATATTGCTATAAACGCAAATTCAGTATATAAGAAAAAGGGGAAATATATATCCAGAAAAGAATTTCATTGCTACAAACATGATCTCTGTTCGAGGTAAGACAAATGCGAAGCGACTCTCCAGAAATGAGTTTAATTGCTAAAAATACGATTTCAGTAGGAGTTGAAAAAACTGTAAAATAAAACTCGAAAAATAAATTTTATTGCTATAGACACGATTTCTATACGAGTTAAGAAAAATGCTAATTGACACTACAGAAATTAATTTTTAATGATTCATGCTAAATTTCAGTGTGAGTTAAGAAAAATGCGAAATGACACTCCAGAAATTAATATTACTGCTATAAACAAGATTTCAGAACGAGTTAAGGATAATTCGAAATGACACTCCAGAAATGATTCTTTTGCTATATACACGATATCAATTCGAAGTAAGAAAAATACGAAATGACACTGAAGAAATAAATGTTATTGCTATGAACACAATTTCCTATCAAAGTCAGAAAAATTCGAAATCAAGCACAATAATTTTATTCTATTTCTACGCACACGATATCGGTGCGAGGCACAAAACATACGAAATGACGTTCTAGAAATTATTATTATTGCTATAAACACGATTTCAATTCGAAGTAGGAAAAATGGAAAATAATACTAAAAAATTAAATTATATTTGCTACAAACACAATTTCAGTACGAATAGAGAAAAATGCGAAATAACACACAAGAAATCAATTTTATTGCTATAAACACAATTTGAGTATAAGATAAGAAAAAGGCATTGTGACTTTCCAGAAAAAAATTTCATTACTAGAAACACGATCTGTGTTTGAGGTAAGAAAAACGTGAAGATTCTCTAAAGAAATTAATTTTATTGCTGTTAATCCGATTTCAGCACGGGTTGAGGAAAATATTTAATTACACTCGAGAAATCAATTTTATTGCTAAAGTCACGATTTCAATACGAGTTCGGAAAAATGCTAGATGATACTGCAGAAATTGATTTTTATGCTACCAACAAATTTCCGGACCAATTAAGAAAAATGCGAAACGTCACTCCAGAAATGAATTATATTGCTACAAACACGATTTCAATACGAGTTAAAAAAATGCGAAATGACAATGCAGAAATGAATCATAATGCTATAAACCATGATTTCAGCTCGAAATAAGGTAAATGTGAAATGATACTGAGGAAATGAATTTTATTTTATTAAATCGTGGTTTTATTTTGCAGTAAGAAATATGCGAAATGATACTGAAAAAATGAACTTAAGGCTAAAAACACAATTTCAGTACGGGCTATGATAAATGCGAAATTGCCCTCCCGCTATGAATTTTATTCCTACAAACACGATTTCAGTACGAGTTAAGAAAAATGCTAATTTGCACTCCAGAAATGACACTTAATGCCACAAACACATTTTTAGTAAGAGTTAAGAAAAATGCGAAATGAATCTCAAAAATTGAATTTTATTGCTACAAACACGATTCCAGTACAAGTTAAGAAAAATGCTAATTTACACTCCAGAAATGAATTTTATTACTTAAATTATATTGAATTTTTAAAAATAATTTCATTGCTATAAACACGATTTCAATTCGAAGTAGGAAAAATGCAAAATGAAACTCAAAAATAGAATTTTATTGCTACAAACACAATTTTCGGAACGTGTTAAGAAAAAATGTGAAATGACAATATAGAAAAAGTTAATTTCTAAAAACATAATTTAAGTACGAGTTAAGAAAAATGCGAAATGGAACTCCCTAAATGAATTTTATTGCTACAAACAAAAAGACAGTACGAGTTAAGAAAAATGCGAAATGACACTGCAGTAATGAATTTTATTGCTATAAATAATATTTCAGCACTAGTTGAGTTAAAGGTTAAATGACACTTGTGAAAATAATTTTATTGCTATAAACACCATTTCAATACGAGTTAAGAAAAATACTAATTCACATTGCAGATATTAATTTTATTCCACCAACACAATTTCAGTACGAGTTGAGAAAAATGCGAAATGACAGTCCATAAATGATTTTTATTGCTATATGCCATGATTTCAGTTCGAAGTAAGGAAAATGCGCAATGATACTTAGGAAAAGAATTTTATTTTTTTAATCCATTATTTCAGTTTGCAGTAAGTAATATGCGAAATGATACTGAAAAAATGATTTTTATTGCTACGAACACAATTTTAGTATGAGTTAGAAAAATGCGAAATTGCACTACTGAATTGAATTTAAGTGCTATAAACACGATTTTAGCACTCTTTGAATAAAATCTTAAATGACACTCGAGAATATATTGTTATTGCTATGAACACCATTTCAATACGAGTTATGAAAAATATTAATTGACACTGCAGAAATTGATTAAAATTCTACCAACACAGTTTTAGTTCGAGTTGACAAAAATGCGAAATGACACTCAAGAAATGTATTTTATTGCAAAAAACACGATTTCAGTTCGATTTAAAAAAATGCGAAATGACACCTCATAAATGAATTATATTTATATAAACCATGATTTCAGTTCGCAACAAGGAATATGGGAAATTATACTGAGAAAATGAATTTTATTATTGTAAACCTTGTTTTCAGTTTGCAGTAAGAGAAATGCGAAATGATACTGAAAAAATGAATTTTATTGCTACAAACACAATTTCCCTACGAGTTATGAAAAATACAAATTTGCAATTGAATTAAATTTTAATGCTACAAACACAATTTCAGTACGAGTTAAGAAAATATCGAAATGACTCTGAAGAAACTAGTTTTATTGCCATAAACAATATTTCAGTAGGAGTTAGGAATATGCGAAATGACACACCAGAATTTAATTTTATTGCTATGCATAAGATTTCAATACTAGTTATGATAAATGCGAAATAACACTCCAGAAATGAATTTCATTGCTATAACCCACGATATACAATCGAAGTATGAAAATTGCGAAATGGCACTCCAGAAATAAATTTTTTATCTATAAGGACGACTTCTGTACCAGTTAAGAAAAATGTGAAATCTAAATAAAGTACTGAATTTTTTTACTATAAGCACAATCTCCGTACAGAGTAAAAGAAATGGGAAATGACACAAATGAAATAATTTTTATTGTTACAGTAACTTTTTCAGTTCGAAGTAAGAAAAATGACAAATAACACTATAGAAATCAATTTAATTGCTATAAACATTATTTCAGTACAAGTTAAGAAAATGGGGAAGTGACTTTCCATTGAGGAATTTCATTGCTTCAAACACGATCTGTGTTTGAGGGAGGAAAAATGCTAAGGGATGCTCGAGAAATAAATTTAATTGCTATAAATACGATTACAGCACGAGATGAGAAAAACGCGAAATGATACTCCAGAAATTAGTTTTATTGCTATATACACGATTTCAGAACAAGTTAAAAAAATGCAAAATGGCACTTCAGAAATAAATTTTATTGTTACAAACACGATTTCAGAACGAGTTAAGAAAAATGCTAATTTACACTGAAGAAATGAATTTTAATGCTACTAACACATTTTCAGTAAGAAGTAAGAAAAATGCGAAATGAATCTGCAAAAACTGATTTTAATGCTACCAACAGTACGAGTTAAGAAAAATGCGAAATGACTTTGCAGAAAAGAATTTTATTGCTACAAACACGATCTGTGTTCGATGTAAGAGAAATGCGAAGCCACTCTTCAGAAACGAATTTAATTGATATAATTACGATTTGAGTACGAGTTAAGATAAATACGAAATGACACTCCCGAATAGAATTATCTTGCTATAAACACAATTTCAATTCGAAGTAAAAAAAATGCGAAGTGTCTCTCCATATATGAATTATATTGCTATAAATACCATTTCAGCACGAGTTGAGAAGAACGCGAAATGACACTCCATAAATTAATTTTAATGTATAAACCCTATTTCAAAGTGGAGTTAATAAGATGCAAAATGACACTTCAGAAATGAACTTTATTTTTATAAACACGATTTTGGTAAACACGAGTTAAGAATTATACGAAATGACACTCCCGAATAGGATTTTATTGCTATAATTACGAAGGAAGAAAAATGCAAACTGATCGTCAAAATAATAATTTCATTGCTACATACACGATTTCAGTTCGAGTTAAAAAAAATGCGAAATGACATTTCATAAATGAATTATATTGTTATAAACCATGCTTTCAGTTCACAGTAAGGAATATGCGAAATGATACTGAGGAAATGAATTTTATTCTTTAAAACTTGTTTTCAGTTCGCAGTAAGATAAATGCAAAATGATACTGAAAAAATGAATTTTATTGCTACAAACACAATTTCAGTACGAGTTATGAAAAATTCAAATTGGGACTACTGAATTAAATTTTAATGCTACAAACACAATTTCAGTACGAGTTAAGAAAAATGCGAAATGACTCTGCAGAAATTATTTTTATTGCTATAAACACTTTTTCAGTACGACTTAAAAAATATGCGAAATCACACACCAGAAATTAATTTTATTGCTATATACAAGATTTCAGTACGAGTTAAGATAAATGCGAAATAACACTCCAGAAATGAAATTTATTGCTAAAACCAACGATATCAGTTCGAAGTATGAAAAATGCGAAATGGCAGTCCAGAAATAAATTTTTTTCTGTAAGGCGACCTAACTACTAGTTAAGAAAAATGTTAAATGACAATAAAGAAATTAATTTTTTTACTATTAACACAATTTCAGTTCTAAGTAAGAAAAATTGGAAATGATCCTAAATAAATAATTATTAATGTTAATTACAAAAATTGAATTTTATTGCTCTAAACAAGATTTCAGTACGAGTTTAAATAAATGCAAAATGACACTTCAGAAATAAAATTTCTTACTATAAACACGATTTCAGTACCAGTTAAGAAAAATGCTAATTTAGACTGCAGAAATGAATTTCAAAGCTACAAACACATTTTCAGTGTGAAATAAGAAAAATGCGAAATTAAACTCAGAAATTGAAATTTATTGCTACAAACACGATTTCAGTACCAGTTAAGAAAAATGCGAAATGGCACTCAAGGAAAAATTTTTTTGCTACAGTCACAATTTATGTACGAGTTCAGAAAAATGCGAAATGGCACTTTAGAAATCAATTTCATTGCTATAAACACGATTTCAGCACTAGTTTACTACACTCGAGGAAATAATTTTATTCCTAATAACACCATTTCAATACGAGTTATAAAAAATGATAGTAGACACTGCAGAAATGGATTTTAAAGCTACCAAGACAATTTCAGTACGACTTGAGAAATATGCGGAATGACACTTCATAAATGAATTTTATTAAAAAAAATTGATATCAGTTCGGAGTAAGGAAAATGCGAAATGATACTAATGAAATGAATTTTAGTTTCTTAAATATTTTTTTCAGTTTTCAGTATAAAAAATGCCAATTGATACTGAAAAAATGAATTTTATTGCTACAAACACAATTTAAGTACGAGTTAGAAAAATGCGAAATGGCACTACTGAATTGAATAAAAATGCTTTAAATACGATTTTAGCACTGTTTGAATAAAATGTTAAATGACACTCGAGAAAATAGAATTTAATTGCTACAAACACGATTTACGTTCGAATTAAGAAAAATGCTAATTTACACTGCAGAAATGAATTTTAATTATCCAAACACACTTTCAGTACAAGTTAAGAAAAATAGTAAATGTCACTCAAAAATTGAAATGTATTGCTAAAATCACGATTTCAGTAAGAGATAGGAAAAATGCGAAACGATACTGCAGAAATTAGTTTTATTTATATAATAACGCTATCACCACTAGTTGAGTATAATGTTTAATAACACTCGGGAAAATAATTTTATTTCTATAAACACGTACATTTCAGTACGAGTTAAAAAAATAGGAAATTACACTCCATGAATGAATTGTATTGCTATAAACCATGAATTTAGTTCGAAGTAAGGAAAATGCGAATAGGTACTGAGAAATGAATTTTATTTTTTTTTAACTTGTTTTTAAAACTCAGTTTGCAGTAACAAAAATACGAAATGATACTGAAAAAATGAATTTTAATGCTACAAACACAATTTCAGCACAAGGAAGGAAAAAGGCGAAATGGCACTACTGAAATCTACTATCACATTTCTCATGACGAGTTATGAAAAGCTGGAAATGCGACCCAAAATTTTGAATTTTATTTCTACAGACAATATTTCAGAACGAGTTAAGAAATGTGCGAAATGGCACTCCCTAAATGAACTTTATTGCTATAAACAGGATTTCGTAAGTGTTTGTGTAAAATGTTAAATGACACTCGAGAAAATAATTTCATTGCTATAAACACGATTACAATACGAGTGCTCAAAAATACTAATCTGTGTTCGATGTAAGAAAAATTCTAAGCGACTCACCAGAAATGATTTTAATAGCTAAAAATACGATTTCAGCAGGAGTTGAGAAAAACGCGAAAGGACACTCCAGAGATTAATTTTATTGCTATTAACACGATTTCAGTACGAGTTAAGAATAATACGAAATGACTGTCCCGAATATAATTTTTATCCTATAAACACGATTTCAATTCGAAGTAAGGAAAATTCCTAATGATACTCAAAAATACGATTTCATTGCTAAAAACACGATTTCAGTACGAGAGAAAAATGCAAAATAACACTGCAGAAATGAATTTAAATGCTACAATCACATTTTCAGTACGAGTTGCGAAAATGAATGCGAAATGCGAAATGAATCTTAAAAATTTAATTTTATTGCTACAAATACGATTTTCGGAATGAGTTTAAAGAAATGCGAAATGACAAAAAAGAAAAAGTTTTATTTCTACAGACACATTTTAAGTAAGAGTTAAGATAAATGAGATGGCACTCCCTAATTGAATTTTATCGCTACAAACAAAATTTCAGTACGAGTTAAGAAAAATGCGAAATGACACTGCAGAAAACAAGTTTATTGCTATAAACAAAATTTCAGCACTAGTTGAGTAAAACGTTAAATGGCACTCAAGAAAATAATTTTATTGCTATAAACACCATTTCAATACGAGTTATGAAAATTAATAATTGACATTGCAGAGATTGATTTTAATGCCATCAATAGAATTTCACTACGAGTTGAGAAAAATGCGAAATGACCTTCCAGAAAAGAATATAATTTCTACAAACACGATCTGTGTTCGATGCAAGAAAAATGCCTAGCCACTCTCCAGAAATGAATTTAATTGATATAAATACGATTTGGGTACGAGTTAAGATAAATACGAAATGACACTCCCGAACAGAATTTTCTTGCTATAAACACAATTTCAATTCAAAGTAAGAAAAATGCGAGGTGACTCTCCAGATATGAATTAAATTGCTATAAAAACGATTTCCGCACGATTTGCGAAGAACGCGAAATGACAATCGATTAATTAATTCTATTGCTCTATACCCGATTTCACAACGAGTTAATAAAATGCATAATGACACTTCAAAAATGAACTTTATTATTATAACGATTTATTTCAAGTTAAATAACAAGTTTAGCATAAGTTATAAACACGATATCAATTGGAAAAAAGAAAAATGCAAACTGATACTCAAAATTAGAATTTTATTGCTACAAACACGATTTCAGTACGAGTTATGAAAAATGCTAATTTACACTCCAGAAATGAATTGAAATGCTACAAACACATTTTCAGTCCGAGTTAAGAAAAATGCGAAATGAAACTCAAAAATTTAATTTTATTGCTCTAAACACGATATCAGTACGAGTTGAGAAAAATGCGAAATGACACTCCAGAAATGAATATTATTGCTATAACCCACGATATCAGTTCGAGGCATGAAAAATGGGAAATGGCACTACACACATGAATTTTATTGCTAAAAACTAAATATCAGTATGAGTTAAGAAAAATGCGAAATAACAGTCAAAAATTGAGTTTTATTGCTTCAAACACCATTTCAGTAATAGTTAAAAAAAAAAAAGGCAAATAGACACCTCAGAAGTTAATTTTACTGTTATAAACACGATTTCTTCACTAGTTGAGTAAAATGTTAACTGACACTCGAGAAAATAATTTCATTTCTGTAAACACCATTTCAATACGAGTCACCAAAAATTATAATTGACACTGCAGAAATTGATTTAAATGCTACCAACACTATTCCAGTACGAGTTAAAAGAAATTAGAAATGACACTCCATAAAGGAATTTATTGCTATAAACCATGATTTCAGTTCGAGGTAAGGAAAATGCTAAGGAAATCAATTTTATTTTTTTAAACTATGTTTTCAGTTTGAAGTAAGGGAAAATGCAAAATGACCCTGAAAAAATGAATTTTATTGCTCAAAACACAATTTCAGTACGAGTAAAGAAAAATGCGAAATGGCACTACTGAAATGAATTTGAATGCTACAAACACAATTTCAGCTCGAGTTAAGAAAAATGCGAAATGACCCTCCAGAAATTAATTTTATTGCTATAAACACTATTTCAGTACAACTTAATGAATATGCGGAAAGACACACCAGAAATTTATTTTATTGCTATACACAAGATTTCAGTACGAAATAAGATAAATGCGAAATAACATTCTAGAAATGAAATTTATTTCTATAACCCACGATATCAGTTCGAAGTATGAAAAATGCGAAATGGCACTCCGGAAATAAATTTTTTTCTGTTAGGACGACTTCAGTACCAGTTAAGAAAAATGTGAAATGACAATAGAGAAATCAATTTTATTGCTATAAACACGATTTCAATAAAAGTTGAGAAAAACGCGAAATAACACGAAAATAAACAATTTTATTGCTATAAACACGATTTGATTACGAGTTAAGAATAATACGACATGACACTCCCAAATAGAATTTTCCTGCTATAAACACGATTTAAATTCGAAATGAGAAAAATATAAAATGTATCTCAAAAATAGAATTTTATTGCTAAAAACACGATGTCAGTACGAGTTAAGATAAATTGAAATGTGACTCAAAATTTGAATTTTTTTTTTTTGCTAGAAACATCATTATAGTACGAGTTAGGAAAAATGCGCAGACACAGAGTAAAATTTAATTCTACAGACACAATTTCAGTACGAGTTAGGAAATGTGCGAGATGGCACTCCCTAAATTTAATTCATTGCTACAAACACATTTTAAGTACGAGTTTAGAAAAACGCGAAATGATACTGCAGAATTTAATTTTATTGCTATTAGCAAGATTTCAGCACTAGTTGAGTAAAATGTTAAATGACACTCGAGATAAGAATTTTATTGCTATAAACACAATTTCATTACGAGTTGAGAAAAATGCGAAACGCCACTACAGAAATTAATTTTACTGCTACAAACACGATTTCAGTAAGAGTTAGAAAAAATGCAAATTGACACATTAGTAACAAATTTTATTGCTATAAACAAGATTTAGGTTCGAAGTAAGAAAAATGCGAAATATACTGAATAATTGAATTTTATTGCTACGAACGCGATTTCAGTACGCGTTAAGAAAAATTCGAAATGAACTCCAGAAATGAATTTTATTGCTATAACCACGATTCCACTTCGAAGTAAGACAAAGGAGATATGACACTCATGAAATGAATCGAAGGAAGATTAATGCGAGTTGACTCTCCAGAAATAAATTACATTGCTACAAATACGATTTCAGTACTAATCAAGAAAAATGACATTACAAAAATAAATTTTATTCCCTAAAATCTTGATTTCAGTACAAGTAAGAAGAAAGGGAAATACCACTCAAGAAATTAATTTTTTTGCAATGAACATGATTTCAGATCTAAGTAGGAAAATTGCGAAAATCATACTTCAGAAATAAATTTAATCGCTATAAACACCATTTCTGTTCGTATTAAGAAAAATGTGAAATGACTCACTAGAAATGAATTTTTTGCTATATACCACGATTTCAGTTCGAGGTAAGAAAATAGCGAAATAACGCTCCAGAAATGAATTTTATTGCTATAAACACGATTTCAGTATAAGTTAGAAAAAATTGAAATAAATTTAATTCCTTTAAACCTTGATTTCAGTTCGAAAAAAGGAAAATGCGAAATGATACTGAGGAAATGAATTTTAATTTTTTTAACCTTTTTTTCAGTTTGCAGCAAGAAAAATGTGAAATGACACTAGAAATAAATTTTATTGCTACAAACATGACTTCAGTACGAGTAAAATACTGCGAAATGACACTCCATTACTGAATTTTATTGCTACAAACCATGCTTTCAGTTCGAAGTAAGAAAAATGCGAAATGATACTGAGGAAATGAATTTTATTTTTTTACCTTATTTTCAGTTTGAAGTGAGAAAAATGCGAAATGATACTGAAAAAATGAATTTCATTGCTATAAACACAATTTCAGTACGAGTAAAGAAAAATGCGAAAATGCACTACTGAAATGAATTTTAATACTACAAACACAATTTCGGCACGAGTTAAGAAAAATGCGATATGACTATCCAGAAATTTTTTTATCGCTATAAACACTAATTTCAGTACGATTTAAGAAATATGCGAAATGACATACCTGAAATTTATTTTATTGCTATACTTATACAAGGTTTCATAACGAGTTAAGTTAAATGCGAAATAACACTCCAGAAATGAAATATATTGCTATAACCCACGATATCAGGTCGAAGTCTTAATAATGCAAAATGGCACTCCAGAAAAATATTTTTTCAATTCGAAGTAGGAGAAATGCGAAATACCACTGCAGAAATCAATTTTATTGCAAAAAACACAATTTTCATTACAAGTTGAGAAAAACGCGAAATGACAATCTAGAAACTAATTTTATTGCTATAAACTCGATTTGAGTACGAGTTAAGAATAATACGAAATGAAACTCCCGAATAGAATTTTCTTGCTATAAACACAATTTAAATTCGAAGTGAGAAAAATATATAAAATGTATCAAAAAAATAGAATTTTATTGCTAAAAACACTTTTTCAGTACGTGTTAAGAAAAATGCTAATTTACACAGCAGAAATAAATTTTAATGCTACAAACTCATTTTCAGAACGAGGTTAGTAAAATGGGAAATGTGACTCAAAAGTTGAATTTTATTGCAACAAACATGATTTCAGTTCGACTTAGGAAAAATGCGAAAATACATTCAAGAAAAAGAATTAATCGCTACAGACACAAATTCAGTACGAGTTAAGAAAAATGCGAAATGATACTGCAGAAATTAATTTAATTGCTATAAACACGATTTCAGCACTAAATGAGTAAAATGTTAAATGACAATCGTGAGAAATTATTTTAATGCTATAAACACCATTTCAATACGAGTTATGAAAAAAAATAATTGACACTGCAGAAATTGATTTTAATGCTACCAACACAATTTCAGTACGAGTTAGAAAAAATGCAATATGAGTCACTAGAAATGAATTTTTTTGGCTATAAACAAGATTCACTTCGATGTAAGAAAAATGCGAAGCGACTCTCCAGAAACGAATTTGATTGATATAAATACGATTTCAGTACGAGTTAAGAAAAATGGCGAAATGAACTCCAGAAATAAATTTTATTGCTATAAACCACGATTTCAGTTCGAGGAAAGAAAATAGCGAAATAACACTCCAGAAATGAATTTTATCGCTATAAACGCGATTTCTGTACGAGTTAAGAAAAATGCTAAATGATACACCAGAAATGAATTTTATTGCTACGAACACGATTTTAGTACGCGTTAAGAAAAATGCGAAATGAACTCCAGAAATGAATTTAATTGCTATAAACCACGAATCCACTTCGAAGTAAGAAAAATGCGATATGACACTCAAGAAATGAATTCTATTACTAGAAACACAATTTCAATGCGAAGCGACTCTCCAGAAATGAATTTTTTTGCTATAAACACGATTTTAGTACGAGTTAAGATAAATGCGAATTGACTTTACAGAAATGAATTTTATTCCTATAAATCTTGATTTCAGTTCGAAGTAAGAATAATGAGAAAATCATACTCGAGAAATGAATTTAATTGCTAAAAACGCAACATCAGTACGAGCTAAGAGAAATGCGAAATAACACTCCAGAAATGAATTTTATTGCTTTAATCACAATTTCAGTACGAGTTAAGAAAAATGTGAAATTACACTCAAGAAATGGATTTTATTACTTCAAACACTATTTCAGTTCGAAATTAGAGAAATGCCAAATGATACTCAAGAAATGAATTATATTGCTATAAACACGATTTGTTAAGAAAAATGGGAAATGACACTCCAGAAAAATTTAAGACGTCATTTTTTCACTTTCGATGTGTATTATTTAATTTTATACCAATCAAACTAATTTTCTCTCTGTAACCCGCATTTTCAAAATAATTATTACTCTTATTTTTTCTATTACAGAAGTTTCATTAATATTTTTCACACGTCTAACCTTTTTGAAAATAATCATTTTCACAAAGATATACTTACCTGCCGTTTTCAAAGTATTTTCATCTTTGTACTTCATTAGAATTTGCTTTTTTCACATTCGTTTCAGCTACAGAAACTAAACCGTCATTCTTTCACTTTCGAGGTGTAATATTTAATTTTATACCATCCAAAATATTTTTCTCTCTCCAACCCGCTTTTTCAAAATAATTATTACTCTTATTTTTGCTATTACAGAGGTTTCATTCAAATTTTTTTAAACTCTTAACCTCTTCAAAAGTGGTTAAAATATTTTGAAAGTGAAAACCAAAATAATGGGTTTTTTACAACCAATACCTTAAAAATGGGTGTGTGATAAAATCCATTTTTGGGAAAGATAATGAAAAGTTAAGTAAAAAAAACAATGCATTGAAAAAGAAAAAGAAAATAAAAAACTTCCGCCCACATTGCATAACGAGTTTGATAAAAATTAATTCTAATGCAAACCAAGGAAAAGGCCTCGAAAATAACAAAAAAAAGGAACAATGACAGTAAGAAAAGCGTTTTAGAGAGAGAAAAATAGTTTGGATAGAATAAAATTAAATAATACACCTCGAAAGTGAAAAAATTACGGTTCTGTAGCTGAAAAGAATGTGAACAAAGCAAATTCTGATGAAATGTAATTAAAAAAACACTTTGAAAACCTCAGGTAGGTATATCATGGTGAAAATGGATTAAGGGAAGGAGAATATTAATTTGGGTGAAAAATAATAAGATATCACCACGAATATATAAAAAAAAGGCAAGGTGAATCACATCGAAAAGTTATTTCAATTGCAACAAAATCAAAACACTGGAATAATAATAACAGGAAAACTCAAAATTTATCAAAAAATTGAGAGTGAATGATATTGAAATGTAATTTGGTGCGTTAGAAAATTGATTCGGAAGAAAAATATGAAATTTCATCTTGTAAATAAAAATAAAACCAAAGTCACTTAATAAGTTATGTGAGTACATCGATTCGGATGAGCAACTATGGTAAGGAACCTTCAAAATGTAAAATGAGGAGCTTTTTCATTTTTAGATGATGCAATCAGTGACGTCATGGCAAAATTTGCAGTGCCGGAACACACTTTCCTTAACTTACTTTACAAGTGAAATATTACTCTGTGTAATTTTATTACAATTTATTATTTGAATTTTATTATTTTTTTGTTTTGGTTACGAATTCACGTATTAGAAGTTTTGAGTCACCAAAATTGACAAAAGTGTTATTTGACTATTATATCTTGTGTAAACCAGTACCGGAACGGCATTTCAGCTCCATGGCACCACTATATCAATCTAGATAGATCAAAACTAGATAAATCAATGTGAGAAGAGTTTGATAAAAAAAATAATTATGTTTCAAATAAAGATCAAGTCTTTTCACAATGATAAGTGTTACAGTAGCAATTTGGAGGAAGTAAAATGAATAAAGCACCACCAAAAAAGCAAAATCTGAGCATAAGTAGATTCATTGAATTAGGAATTTTATGTAATGCCTTTAATATTTGGTTAGGCATACTTGTGATTTTTTAGTAGGTACTTATGTATTCATATGTCCAATCAATATGTTTTTTTATTGCAGCTATGTGACTACTAAGAATTTTATTTAAAGCCATGTAACTTAGAATGATGAAGGACGTTTTGGAAATATTTAAAGCAGTATTTGGAAAGAAGGAAAAAATAGAGGCAGATTAGTCAATGCCGGATACGTATGAGGATGCTGGAGGTGCTCGCCCCTCCCCCTTCCGGGGCTGCCTGCATTCCCAAACACTGTAGAACCACAATTGTAACTTTTTTATGCCATAAGATGGCATTGTCTTGTACATGCATGTGTGCAATTAGTTTAAATAAAACTTTATTAAAAATTGCATGTAACTTGATTATTTTTCCATGTTTTATTACACTCACTTTCTTTTTGTCCTTCTGTTTGTCCTTCCGTGCAAAATCTTGCAACTCCAATGTTGCACTTCCAGCTAGAGCTCTGAAATTTTCAGGATACCTCAGAACTGGATGGCAATACAATCAATGTTCTTACACTTTAACCATGAGCATAAGAATAACTCATGTAATTTTTAGAAATAAAAACTAAATATGGAGTTCCAAATATGGTCACTAAAATACGGAAGACCTGCATTCATTACTGGTGCGATAAAAATTCTGTTTGTAAAGGGTAAATTATCTGTGTATTTTTTTTGCTGTTTATTTTTAACAGAAAACTGCAATTTTACTTTAACTAAGATTTTACTCTATCTAACAGAAGACGTTACCATTCCTTTTATGACTTGCTACGTGGAATTTTCGGCTTTGCAATAACTCCTGCCTCCTCTATATTCAATTCAACAAATGAACTAAACAAGTTTGCTCAAGAAAACTATTCAAATTGAAGGAAGATGTTAAACAAATTGAATTTAGAGATGAAAAGATTCAAAAGAAAAGAGAAAGTGAGGAACTACATATGTATATCATAATAAGGTGTGCTAAGACATCAATTTCAGGATATCAAGTCAAGATAGGTTGGCAAGATAAACAGTTTAATTAGTATCTACAACGAAACTCTGGACCGCTCTTAATGAAACTGCTGTATTAGTTCTTAATATCTCTTGTTGATTAAAAATAATGGCAATTTAAAAAAATCTGTAATTGTAGAGTAAAACAAGAAATAGGTGAAATAATTGAAGTGCAAGAAAAAGAAAAAAAACTTTGGGCAGCTCTTGGTGAAACTATTGCATTAGTTCTTGATTTCTCTTGCCGATTTTATATAATAGATATAATAAAATACCTATATTTTCAATTTTGCTATCAGATAAATGGAGATGGAATATGAATGAAAATCAATCCATTTTTTAAGCTAATGGAGACAAATGTTCTTTCACTTGATTCAAAATGTGAAGCAAATTGGACATAGAACAATTATGATGATAATAATTATCCTAGTTAATTTAAAATGCTTGTATGCTTTAAAGATGATTCCGCCTTGCCACCCAAGTAGGGTCTGGCGTTTTTTTAATGGATCTTTTTATAGCTTGAAATCATAATAATCATTACCCGTGAAAGTCAAAAGCTGGGTATAAAAGACAATATTTTAGAGAACCACTTGGTGGTTGCACTTAAATTATAATTGCAAAGTTCTCTTTAACAAAACTAAAAGGTCTAAAACATTATTAAAGTATGAAAAATGACAGTTTTATAAAAAAAACCACTTCTAAAAAACAAAGAAGACTAAGAAGAAAGTAATGGCCTATGGCTTAAATTATTTGAAAATTTCAAATATGGTTGATGAGAAAAATAAGTTTTAGAAGAGCATTTCAGGTATAAAATGGTATCAAAAGTTATCAATCCAAGGTTCATCAAAAAAACATGGTGATCATGTAAGATTTTGTTTACTTTCACAAAGTGACAAGTCTGATTTGCATTGACCAGCAAGTATTAAATTTACAGTCTTACATGCACACCTTGTTTTCAGTTTTTGATATCTGTAATTCTCTCCCAAACCATCAAATGGTTATGCATGGGGATAACTCTCATCAATCATATTTGAAATTTTCAATAGTTCAAGGGGCTGTTATTTTCTTCTTTTTTAATAAAATGTGGATTTTTATAAAAATGTAATTTTTTACACTTAAATATTAGTTTTATGACAATAAAAGTAACCCCGTAAATCAAAATTGTTGTGAAAAAATTGCAGAAACATTGCACTGCAACCAACATGGAGTTGCTGCAACTTATTTTTACTCTTTTCAAATATTTCAGATGAATGATGATGAAACTTCTCATAGTTGCGTTGCAAAACCAGCCAAATTTCTCTACACTGTTTTTGCTACGTAATGGCGATGTGATTGCAACATCTCGTGAAACATATTTGCAAAACTTATGCAACTCTCGCAATGCACTAACAACATTTACGCAACTCCTGCAACATGCTTGCAGCATTTATGCAACTCTTAAAAATGATACTCACAATATGCTTTCAAGGAAAAAAAAATATTTATGACAAAACAGATTTTTCATCCTTCTTCTCATTTCTTTGGTGCCTTGAATTAGCTTTTCTCAGCCAACCTTCTCAGTATAATCTCTGTGGCTGTAAGATGCCAATGTTGGTTTAAAAAAAAAAAGCATCTGAAATGAAGGCTTTCAATTTCAGTTACAGGATGATGATAATTGTTATTCCCCAAATAGGTACCCATTCAGTGACAATTAACTCACCAGAAATGTAGGCACAGGTTAGCGTGGAGCTAAAGTGCCTTTTTCTCATACCGGTATTTGAATTCCCTAAGTATTAGAAAATCCTAGGTAAAGATGTAGGATATCATGCCAAACACTCCATTGGTGCGGTAATTTCCTCCTCTTCTTACTAAATCTGTCTTAAGGCGGAAAAAAATTATTGTATGAGCCAATTTGCTTCAGAATATTAAAATACACTTTAAAAAACCCCATATTTGAATGTATGCTTGGGGATAGCTATGTCTACATAACACTCTGCTAAGCGACTGGCAAACTGTCGCAACCTTTCTGCAACCTAGTGAATATTCCACTAACACATACAATCAGTGTCTCATGGATAGGATGAATCAGATTTAAATATGTATATCCTCCAGCTGAAGTATTGTGTTATAAAATTTTACAGACCAACCGAGTGCATCAGTGACATAGTTAGGACGTTGCAGAAATGTTGTCAAACGACTAGCTGCATCCTGCAACCTCGCGCAACCCTTTTTCAGATATTGGGCTATCTTTCTCAGTAAACACAATGTGTTTACTGAGAAAGATAGCCCAATATCTGAAAACACATACACAATGTGTTTACTGAGAAAGATAGCCCAAGATATCTTTTGTGCCACCCCTTGAGTTTTTTCTGTTCCTACGCTGAGATTAATGAACAATGAAAACATGATTTTTAGGTAAATTGGCTAATATTTCTCTGCTTAAGAAATTTTTATGTGAATAGGAATAAAAATTTGAATTCAAGAATGATCGTGAGAATTTCTCTTAGTTGGGAATTTCTAAGATCATGGGAATAAAATATGAATCTTCAAAGATAAATTGGAACAAATATCTGTTTAGTTGATATTTTTCAGTGCATGGGATCAAATATCTTTGTAGGATATGTAGGAAAATGTTTCCATTCGTAAACAATTTTAATGGGTGCCAGAAAAATTGAATAGAAATTTAAGAGAGAGGCAAATATTTTTTCATTGTATGCAATTTTTTCAGTGACCTGGATACTGGAATAACTTTCGAAGTTATTAGGATTTCAAAAGTAGAAGGTAGTATTTTAAAAGTATTCGAGGGCCTTGTTATCCGGGATGCCGACTTACTATAAATACTACAAAAAAACCGGGTATCCTGCCACGGGAAATTTTATAAGTAGTGAGTTTTATGTTTTTTAAGCATTTTAGAAGAGTTATATGATCAACATTAGAACCCTGAAACTTGAATCTATATACCTGGACACTCCGGGGAAAATGAACAAGCCTGACACATTTTTTCCTCACCCACATAACGAATTTTTGAGGGGGCTCTGACCCCCCAGGCCCCATGAGTCTGCTAGTTATTAATTTTTGAGTGTGCGAGAACAGAAATGAAAATAAATGCATACATACTTACCTGAGAACAGGAAGAGATTGCTTAGGGTCAGAGAAAAGTAGAAGAAGAATCGTAGAATTTTCTCTTTCCAAGATCACTTAGAAAAATGGGGGAGGTAAGGATGAAATACTCACCCATGCATTCTAACTGAATAACAATTGAAGAGCTTCATTTGGATTTGAAAAGATATAGTAAGAGAGTCAATGCAGATAAAGGATTTTATAAGGAATTTTCAAAATGAGATTTACTATATTTTGAAGTGGTTTTCTAAAAATTTAACATGAGTTGTTCTAATTTCCTACCATGAGTTTAAAAAAAAATTTGATTGTAAGTAATCTCTTATATACTGTTTGAGATGACTGACTGTAGGAATGATTGATGGCAGAAGAAAAACTATACCATTAGCTATCGAAGGAGGTGGCCACTGAAAAGAGTTTGTATCCACGTTATTCATATGGGAGAGAGGAATAAAATACTCACTGAAAGTTTCTTATAGTATGACAGTTGGATAGAGAATTTCCTAAGTGGTACCCTAAAGTAATTTGAAGTTATAGGCTTGTTGGCTGCTCATGGTGAAAGTACATTTCACCATTTCAATTTCACCAATGGCAAAAAACATGACCATTAGCAGTTGAAGGAGGTGGCCACTGAAAAGAGTTTGAATTCACATTATTTGCATGGGAGATAGTACGTTTGATTCAGCTAAAAAAAATGTGGGTGGAAAGTGAATAGAGTTGGACAGTGTTGGTAAGTAATCGAGTGAAAGTATGCAGATTACTCGTAACGATTACTTTTGCAGTAATTTTTACTTACCACGATTACTTTTTATGAAACGTAATTTTTATTTGTAAGTTACTCCTTGCAGTGAAAGAGGAATCGTTACTTGCTCATAATCGATATTTATTTTACTGATTTCTCTGATTTGCCTAGACCTACAAATAACTTCTAATCTTCGAGTCCCATAATTTCCTTGTTTAGGTTCAGCCACTCTAATGTTGTTGCCTATTTGTGATGGGCACAAAATAGGATGCCCCTTGTGTTGTTACACCAGTTATAACTGTGTCAAAAGTGGAATTGCAGTAATTTTTGGTTTCATTAGTTTAGTTAGTAATTTCTGTAATCATTATTCCACATTTTTACTGCAATATTTGGCAGTTGCCATGTGGCCCTCTAGAGTCGACAAGCTAACAAGAAGTAGTTGTAATTGTAACAGTAATTTTACTGATGACTTTTTAAAATCATTAATTTGTATTTGTAATTGATTACTTTACTTATGAAGGTACTTCACATTACTTACAAAATAAATGTAATTGAGCCCTGCTGTTACTTTTTCTCAGTGCCTTAAACAACTTTGGTGTGGGACAGGGTTTGTTGTATTATTATGAAATTTAAGTAGACATGGTTGAGAATATGTTTTATTTAAAGGTATTGCGCAGCCAACTTAACAATCCTATTTACAAAGAACACATTGGTCCTCAAATTTTACAAATTTACTTAATACTCAAGAAGCTATTAGTAATCCATTCAATGCACTCTTTTTTCCCAATTTGATTCATTCATACAAGTTTTTCAAAAGTTTCCATTCTCCCATGTAACACAAGTCGTCTCCATTTCATCTGAGAAATAACACAGCTGCATCCAAAAAATCATTGCATAAGTCAACTTGGGATAAAAATCTATTATTTGGCCTTGTAAGCAAACTCCATTTTACACACCGCCGTTAAAACAGAAAATCGTGTTGGATATATAACAGTTTTCTTGTATAAAGATACTTTTATCAAAATTAATTAAATTTGGAGCCCATTTACGGAAGGTATTGTCTAAGTTTTTAATTATATGACCTCACGATGTATACAGTCATGACTTAGCTTAATGTTAAGGAACAATTTACATATTGAAAGTGACATTTTTTGAAGCCAGCGAACCAAATTTTGAACGGGGACATGGTTTTCAAATATCACAATCAACATTCAATATTCTAACATTTATACCATTTGATATTTACAATAAATATTTTTCATAAACTGATATGACCTTCCTTCATTTTTGATGGAAGGTATTGAAATGTATACAGATAACTTCTTTCTCTTCTCAATATCTATGTTGTAGGCACCAATCATAACAATTTTTTTTCAAAACAAACGGGCTATGTTTCTCTATGCTTCTTGCACATTTATCATTTTTATAACAGTAGTGATATAGGCTACAGTATCAAGCAACACAAATCTCAGATTTTGTGAGCTGAAAC
Organism: Ischnura elegans; assembly: GCF_921293095.1. Classification (NCBI taxonomy): domain Eukaryota; kingdom Metazoa; phylum Arthropoda; class Insecta; order Odonata; family Coenagrionidae; genus Ischnura; species Ischnura elegans. The sequence goes on from NC_060246.1 coordinate 45,723,689, forward strand.
ATATTATTGATACATCCTCACTTCTGTTCACAACTCTGCCTATTAATACCAATTAAACCTTTAATGAGTTTTTAAAAATTTAGTTAAAGAAAACTATAGAAGTAGGAAAACCTTTCAGAAAATTATTTGTTTATTCACATCAGGCTACTGAAAAGTACTTCATTTGAAAGATTTTTGGCAGTTAATTGGCAGATATTAAGGCATTAAAACATTTCTACCATACATCAGCAATGAAAAAATAAATAATAATCTCTTATTTTAAAGACTAAAAAACACAATTCATTTGTGGAAAATTACTGCTTAGGGTTTACTGAATATGAAGAAGTGGGTGATAGAAGGCACAGCGACTGATTCTTGATGCACAAGTCAGGAAAGTTTAACCCTTCACAAAAAATGTTTTAACAGATGTTTTCTCCCTTCATCACTTGATTCAAATGCTTCAAGATACCAATTAAAAAAACCCTTTGTGCAAACATTGGAAGCTCAGTGTGCAATATTTGCTCATGTTCTCCACATTTTTCTCACAATTTTTTACTATGAAAAGTTTTCTCTTGTAATGCCTTTATTCCATTAAAACTGGAATTCCCATCACACAAAGGAACATTTGGCAAGTTATTTCAAAGCACGTTGAGGATTTTGCTGAAAATGCCACTGATTTGACACTCATGGAATGCATACTCCATCGGAGTCACTCCTAGATGTTTGCTTCACAATCCATAATGCTTCAGGATGTGAAAATTTCCAGCTTGATCCAATTTCTAATAACATCCTCTCCTAATACAAGCTCAGTTCAATCCATTTCTGGTTTATATCCTAAATTTTTTCTTTGAAGAAAGAGGTGTATCTCCCTGAAGTTTGGCCTGTCCCGGTCATTTCTTTGCCAGCATTCACACATTAAATCGTATATTTCCTTTGGGCAGTTGATTGGTTGAGGAAGAAGCACCTAGAGAAATTAAAATGAATTTGTTAGAAATTACATTAATTCCAGATTAAATGCTGAAATAAACTAAGATACATAATTAGTAATATTTCACACTTTAAAACCATATTTGCAACTCTAGATGCTAAATTGAGTGCTGAACATGTTTCTCAGATGCATGGGTATAAAAAAGTGCTGTCAGTTATTTCACCTATGTTGCAGGGTTCATCATAATTTTCAGGTTTACCATCCAGTCATCCCAATCCCCTTCTTGACCTGACCCACACAGCATCCCCATTCCTAACCGATAAATCCTTGAACCACTTTACAGCTCATCCTCTAGTTTCTCATTCCAGCATTCAGTGCTGTCTTTTATCTTCTTGACTAACCTCCAAAACTTTTGACTTAAAATGGATTTTAAACTACTTCAAAAACAAAAAATGTGACTATATTGACTGCCCCATAACTACTTTCTCTGACCCACTTAAGGACACCCACATGATCCAACCACTGACATTCTCTTTGTCATCTGTATATTCACAGGATATCTCTCATCAAGAGTTCACCTTCATTTGGCCTTGCCTGTCTTCTAAATTCACTCCCTTACATTGCTGATACACTTTAGTTATCACATAACAATTTCACCATCCACGCTCTATCCCATTCTCAAAGGATAAAATATTTCCTCTCTCCTCTGGTTTCTTTGCTGCTGATTTTTAGATCACTATTGTATTTTGTTCTCTTTCACTTTTTTTAAAATTCCACTTTATAATGGCACAACTGCTGAACATGATGAATATTTTCAATGAATAAAATACAAAAGTCTATATCACATGGCATGAATGTACCTTGACCAGTCTGAGTATACTAGTACATAGTTATACCAATTCAGTCTGGAGCAAAATAAAGCATTGATATTTCAGAGCTGATTTAGTGGAAATAGGTAGGTACCTTAATAGCTCATATAATAGGTACCTTAATAGATCATCATGGGTACGGTCTTAGTTTCATTCTTGGCTCCAAGCTTATTTTTCATCCAAGTAGAACCTATATTCATCACCTGATCAAGCTTTCTCTACATAAAATTTGCATTGCATTTGGTTGCATCAAGGTTCATATCACATTCTGCACAATCAAGGCTTCCTATGATATGTTGATAGCATACCAAAAGAAAGTTTGAGAAGGTCCAAGAATGTATCCTGTGATTCAGACCAAGGATGGAACTGAGCATTCTAGACTTGACTCTGGAAATCCTTTACTAGCTGGTGACCTAGAATTTTTGCTAAGAGAAGAATCATGTGATTCAGACTACAGGGTTCAAATATGTAGGAAATATGAGAGAATATCAAATTTTAACTACCAACCTTCTAAGAAGGTAATTTTAAACTGCCTCACAATTCCAAAAACATGACTATAGAGACTGCCCAGACGTACTTTCTCTATACCACTTTCTCTGTAGGACACCAACTTAATTACTCTTTGTGATTTTATGTCTTCAGGTTTATTTTAATGTTTCTATGACACTCCGTTTTAAACCAGCGAGTTGGCGAATTTGGTCTTAAAAATCACTGCCTTCTTCAACTGAATTATCTTGAAAACTTCTGCCTATTCTGCTAGTGATACATCAATAAGGGTCAGCTCAATTAGCATGAGATACAATGTAATTCCACTGCCTTCTCTCTGTCTTTTCCTTGTGTGCCATCACCTTGAGCCCCATGTGTAAAATTCGTCTTGTCCGTCCTAAGCATAGGATCATCAAATCAAGGATGCTGTGGTTGGATGTTCAATTGTTACAATTCTCCTGCTAATGCAAGACTGCTGAAATGTAAATACAAGACTGACACTGCTGGGATGTAGAGGTTGAACTGAAAGGATGCCCCAAAATATGCAAAGGAAAAGAAACTGCAGAGGGACGAAATATGTGGACAATATTCTGGGCCAATTTTTGTTTTTAAATGGAGGGACAAAAAAATTATATTCTCCATTATTCAATGACAAAATGGGAATAAATATTGAAAGGGAAAAAAAGAGACTCACAAGCCAGATTGTGTGTTAGATTATCATAAATTCATGGGTGGGATGTATCCAGGAACAGTTATTGTAACCGTACCTAATTTAAATTGTACGCCTCAACAAGTGGTATATAAAGTTATTTAGGATACTCTTGAATGTTGCAGTCCTAAATTCATGGAAACAGATTCAACAGGGAAAATGCAGATAAAAAATTTGAACACCTAACATTTTGTGTGCAGCTGGTCGAGGGAATATTTTTGAGATATGCAACTCCATTTGGACAGTATAAGGTCGTCACTCCTCAGATAATTTAGTACCAAGACCCACTGAAAGACATTTCCTGAGGAGAATACAGCTAGGAAGAAATCAAAGCCCTAAAAGAGGTGTGCAGTTTGTGCCAAATATGGGAAAAAAAGAGACAGTGTGTGCTGGTGTCTCTTTTAGCAATGAGCAGCGGCATTATGTTTGGATTGCTTCGAACCATCAAAAAACAGAATTACTAAGGCTCTAACATTTGAATATTTCCATATTGACTTTTGAAACAACAGAATGTAAGTACCTATATGAAATGATTAGGTAATTCTGAAACACAGTGAAAGAAATAGGTGAAGTCATGAATTTTCATGTAAGCAAAACAAGTAATCAGATCACTAATATTCACTTGGTTGTGAAATGTTTAGCCCTTTATCACTAACCTACATCATGCAATTATTTTTAATCATACATCATAATATAATTTAATTTAATTTTGTAATTTTCAGGTAATTTTGCATCATATGCACGTGGTCTGAGGCCATCAGGCTCTGCACGAGTGATCGGGTTACATTTTTGATTCTCACTCTAACTGTTCTCTTTTTTGCTTATTGGGTGATAGACACAATATTATGTTTTATCACTAACTTCAAACACTCTACATCTATAAAGGGTCTTTTTCTATCTAATCAGCTTGATATTTTGAAAGTCAAAACTATGGACATGAAAATGAAATACAATCCAAATAAGCACAGAAGAAATCATGCGGCAGCTTAGTCAGTGTCTACACTCATCTGAACCAGAGTCACCCGATGCAGAATTAAAAGATGAAGAGCACAACGTTTGGGAAAGGGAAGGCAGCTCGGGGACTGAATAGGAAATGAAAAGCAGTGGGGAGAAGTATAGTGACAGGTACTCTGAGACTAGTGCTTCAGCTAAACTACTAGGCAAAGGCAAAGTTGGTAACAGATTCACCACCTAAAAATGTTTGAATAATAGCGCAAAACATATTTTCACAACTTCCTGGAGTAAAAGGTCAGGCTAAAAATGCTGATTCTGTTTTAGCTTGCTGTTATTTTGTTTATAATGAAATGCTTGCAGCATTTACAGAGAATTCATATATCCAAATTCAATCAGTTGGAGATTGTTATACCAGTGATTGAGATGCTAAGGGAACAGATATAATTGAAATTAGGGCATTATTTCGCCTTCTTTGGTGCCCATAAAATGAATCCCCTAAACTCTGCTGACATTTGGACCTCAGATAAGACTGTGATTGAGAAGTTTCCTTCAGTTATGTCAAGAATATGCATTCAGTTTTGCTGAAATGTTTATGTTAAGACGAAAAGAACACCAGGGAAGAAAGAAAAAAAATCGATAGGCTAGCTCCAAATACTGAAATACATATTTGAAATTTAAATTAAAAAATTTAGGAAACAATAGACACGCCGAAAAAAATACATGTTGTTACGCTTACTCTAAAGTATACTCCTGATTTTTTTCAGATTTTTAAAATTGGTGGAACACGGTCAAAAACATGAATAACTGCTTTGCATCATTTGCATCTATGTATTCCAGGAGGATATTTGGTTTGATTGTTGAGAGCAGCTATAGTGGATCAATTTATAATATTATTGACTGAGAATAAAAATTAACATGTCTATTGTTTCCTAAATTTTTTTATTTAATTTTGAAAATTTCAAACTTGTGTAAAAGTTATGTTTTCTGTCAAAAAATTTTGAAAAAAATCAGGATGGTAGAACATATTTGTATTTACATTTTAAATTAAAGAAAATGATTTAACAAAAATAAAAACTGGAGATATGGTTAAAAAACTTAAAATCGTGTTTAAATTTTTTTTGGGGTTATTCATTTGGGAATATCCATTGTTGAGGCCTGAAACTTTGGGGAAACATGTAATTTTGGATGCACTTTATAAGTGTATATTTTTTATGTTTCAAAACATCAGGGGGCACTTTTCACCATCTTAACCTGCTAGACCCTTTGTCAGCCATGGTAAAAGTGCTTACACTATTCGTGAATACACAACTAATGTTGAGAAACTTAGGATTGGGGTTGAGGGTTTTGGAATTCATTGCACATTCCGGCAATACATCACAAGTAAGCTGAACAAATACAGGTTGAAAGTTTTGCTTTGATAGCTTTGATGCTTAATTTTTTATGCTTACAAATTATAAATATATGCTGGTAAACAACCCAATGGACCGTATACAATCTGCAACAGTCCTTTCGATGTTGTGAAGAGGTTATACTCCATATTGGTCCATCAGTTTTGGTTTAGTAAATGATCTCTTGCCGACTTATTTTAGTTAGAACTAATTGCAAAACTAAGTGGGAATTGCCTCATTGTTTCGTTGAAATAAAAAAATTGTCTTGAAAAATTGAGTTTACTTGCTTTCCATTGTAATTTGTTTGTACTTTGGCAACATACTTTCCAAGAAAGACTAAGAATGTGATTATGATTTCAACCATGCACATGACAAAAAATTGATGAATGTAATGGAGACGAAAGAAAACCTGAAATTGTAACATTTTATGGCGTGAAAAAATCAGGAGTAGATACACTAGACCAATTATGCTCCAAATACAATGTTTCATGAAATACACGTGGCCTATGAATGTTGGCTGATTATATTTTTTTACTGAGCCAACTGTCAGTTGAGCTCGTAGATGAACATGTGAAAAGAAGGGGAATAATAAAAACACTTCCCAAAGAGTTAGGCCAAAATATTACATGAGGCTAATAATAATAGAATAGATGAACCAAAGGCATCTAATAGAATAGATGAACCAGAGACATCTAAAACTAGTCGTTGCCTAACGTGAGGCTCAGGGTGAGAGAACCCGAAGTGTACTGGAATTAGAAAAAGGTGTGTAGACTGTGGGTAAAAGAAAGATAGATTTGCCAGATATGTCTGGAAAAATTATGAAAAGTGTATTTGTCTCGAGCATGCACACTTCTTGTTTAGTGTGGTTTTACAAGTCAATAAATAGATAACTAAGTAGTGGTAATGTATTTTTCCCAACCAAAATGAAGTAATAAATAAATATTTTATTAGAGATAAATGGTCTTGATTTTAATGAAATGGAACATTTAAGCTTTATTAATTTTATTTGAACAAACAACAGAAGAAAAATAATCAACTATCATAGATTGAAACCTCAAAAGGAAAATAGAACCTGACAGCCTCAGTGTGAGTATTAAAGTCCCAATAACGAGTGCAAGTCCTTCAGGGTTAATTAAATGTCCACTGCAACTTGATGGGTTACGAATGTGAACTTTAGATTTTGATGCCTAAACTTTGCGCTTTTGGATTATTTGCAAGGAGTTTATTCAAAATTTGTGTTTATCAATTTAATAATAAATAATAATAAATTTAATAATCAATAATTGATTGCACAGTTCAATTTTCATCTGAGGATCCTCGTCTTGGTAGTAATGGTTTGCGGACTATGTCACTGCACCAATGATATGGTGATTTGAGTGTTTCCTGGCCAATTCTGGTTGCTTTGTCAAGGGAAATGTCTGGGAAAAGTTTATTCATGTCACCTGAATAGGATACAGAGTATTTCTACTACAGGATGACTTGATGGAATAAGGTATCCTATAAGATATTTGCTATTGGACACACGATTTCATACCAGGATTATGCTGACCTAACAGGTGCTGCATAATCCTTGTATGAAATCCTGTGTCCAATGGCAAATAACTTATGGGATAACTTATTCCATCAATTCATCCTGTAGTAGAAATACTCTGTATCCTATTCTAACCTAACACCTAACAGGTGCTGCATAATCCTCGTATGAAATTCAGTTTGAGTCTTTGAGACAACTTGTGTGTTCCCTTGAGATACATTCTTTGCTATCCAGTCCTTGGAGCCCTTGGTATAATATTTATTATAATAATTGAATATTAATTCGTTTTTACATTTTTTTGTGTTTCATGTTTTTTCTTTGAATTGTTCACTGTAAACTGGCACCCATGCTTACGTGAAAAATATTTTAAATAAATGAAATACTCGCATGGAATAAATTCATGAAATCATTAGAAATTTGCTAAGAAATTCTATAAGCCACTTATGTTATGTGACCCAACTTTTCCTTGCTACTGTCAAATAGCTGTACGCAAGAAATTGTTAGTGATTATTCCTACAGTAAATTAGCCAAAAGTTTTGGCCAGCAGAACATGTGGAATCCAGAAACTTCTACCATAGATTTTCTTATTTCAGTAAAAATGAAAGTCAAGAAAAGGATAAGTCACTGCCAGAATATTTATAAATGAAGTTGAGCGAGCCATATCAACACAAAAGATACAACAGATGGGAGGAAAAATGATAAAACTCTCACCGTTTACTAAGAACGAGTAAAGAAAAATGAAAAAATTACATCGGTCTATTTCTAATATCAAATCACATCGTCACCATACAGTGGAAAGCTATCAACTGCTCATGGTTATGGAAATCATTTATATGTGATTGTAATCAGTGCATAAATTGTAATTTCTGGTTTCAAAATATTAAGGTAATGGCTGAGCAAATAAACAAAACTCTCTGTGTATGTGGCTCTTTCTTTTTATCAAAGGCAAATCCTGCCAACCATTGGTGAACATTCCAGACAATAGATATTTGAACCTTCGGTGAATCTTCCAGCAGTTAGATTTTACAAGATTCCATGCGTTTGCGCCTTGGAAATATAACGTTCCATGTGAACATTCCAATCTATTGGGAGTGTAAGGTAAGCAACCCTAAATGTTTACTGTATTACTTCTATGCCGAGTATAGCAATTTCAATGTCAATTAGATATCATAAAGATGTCAATTTGGAGTCTATCCACTTCCAGCAATCCTACCTGTTTATGCAAGAATATTACCTAAAATAATGGAAAGGAAAAGAAAGGCATGGAGTAGAAGGAATAAATCCTTTGATTATCACTCCAGAGTCTCCCAAGCTACCAAACTCCTATGCCTGCCAGCTTTCTGGATCTATTGCGTTTAAAAGTAAGGTTATTGTGAGGCATGTTGACCTTAGAATTTGAATATAAGCTGAATGAATTCATGACTTCAAAGCCATTGGACCCAAAACTAATATTTTCGAAAGATAACCTCAAGAGTACTTCATTATTCTTCCCCTACCAGTAAATTTCTACTTAAATCTCACCCACCCTCACTCACCATTTGCAACTGAAAGAAGCATACAGTAACAAATTCAACATTAACAAGTAGAGCCCGCTGACAACCACAAGAAATGCATGGCACTACTTCAGATTTAGGGGACTGAATAAATCATTATATGGAGATTGATATCACAGGCCTTCAGCTTTATGCAACAGCTATATATGATGTTATGCTTCAGAGGATCAGATTTCAGAACAGCTTTCCCGGTCCCCCAGTTTGAAACACATCCCAGGTTCACAGGATTAGAATCATTTACATTTTTGACCACTTAACAACCACCTCTTTGGTGTGACAGTTCAGAACAAATTTCCCTGTGTGACAATTTTTTTAAATCAATGTCATGCCAACTTTACGAAAAACTGGACTACTGAAATATTTCACAAAAAATTTACCCAATCCTAAGCTGATCCATTGGGTATGAAATTAAGTGGGGACAGTTTAATGTAAATAAAAAAATAGTTTGAAAATTTTGAAATTAAATATTAAGAACTATGTAGTAAAAAAATCTGAAATATATGAACGGCAGCAATCCTTCTTTTATTTAAACTCTGCTTGACAATTCTGAATAGCTGATGGCAAACACATATCGTAAATGATCAAACCATTCACTTTTCAACTCACAGATGAGTAGAAAGAAATGATTTAAGAATTAAATTTTACATTAGATAATATTTATGTTGATCTGAGTAGATGAAACCAACTATGCTCATTATATAGTTAATGTTATGAAAACACACCCTACCACATGCATTTTAGGTGGCTTGCAGGGTATTATGAAGATTTAGATGTAGATATTAGTTTTAATTATTGCTGAGATCTTATAATTCAATTCTGATTAAAATTGTAGTTAAGTTTTTAACGTTAACAAAAGAAACCCTTAACTCACCTGCTTATTGTTTCCTTCTATGTAGTGGGTGACATTTTCAATGACTTTCTCATCAGTTAGATCTTCAAATGGCTGTTCCCTTGCAAATGTTAGTATTTCCCAGAGCGTAACAGCAAAAGACCACACATCACTTTTTGTGGTAAATTTACCCTGAAATGAAAAATGTAAGCATGCTTGTAAAATTTGACATGAAATTGTACAACTAGTTATGTTTCATACAATGAAGTTTCATCCTTACTGTACAATTAAACACTCAATTCTTTATTAAAATCTGCCTTAAATTTTTCCTTTCACAGATGACAAACATTGAAGATAAAAGGGACAATTAGGGTGGACTACAAATGGGTATTTCAATGCTAATATTTAGAAAGTAATGCTTTTTCAAGATTTTAAAGCTACCTCAGGCATACTTTTCATGCTTTAAGAGTGTTATTCTACAATAAATTCATTAAAAGTTGTATGGTGTCATGCCAAATTATCCTGGTACAGATTCATAAGTCATGATGACATTACATCAGTTTTTTTCTCTAAGACATTTAAATTTTAACTTCACCAACTTCTCTCAAGGTGAACTTATATTTTTATAATTGAGTAAGATTTATTATTATCTTGTGAGATTTAGCATATTTTAAATGTTCAAGAGCACTTTGTGATGCAGGAAATCTCATGTAGGAGTACGATTCAAGCCTTTTTCTCTCTTAAGATTCTCATGGGATTACATCAAAAGAATTCAGAACAAAATGGAAAGGTTTGTCATTTATTTACACAAATTTAATGGTGACAAAAGCATCGGCGACATTCAACCAAATTTATGCTTTTTCTGAAAAAAATATTTTTAAAAATTGGCCAGGTAAAGCTTTGAAAAAATCTGCCAATCCCATGGAAAATCGATGAGAATATATTATTATTGATGGTGGTTGCTTACAATACTTTACAGAACCCTTTAACCTTTGTCTTGTGGTGAGTAAACTTCAATTTATATGAAAAGTAAGGTCACCAAATTTTTATTTTCATAGTTACTGAGATTTTTTGCTAATGCATATTACATGGTTGTAAACCTTGAACATTTCACTATTTTTTGATGTAGTCATCCTTGCACTCGATAACTTTTGGCATCCATGAGACGAACTTTTGTGATCTCTCCACGAGCCATCTTCCAGCTGCTTCCCATTGCCATTCAAATTGCTTGGTGAGTGACATTGTTTTGTAGGCTACATCTTGTCCCTTGCGGACATCATGCCTTGTCGTGGTGTTATCGAATGCCTATTGTCATCCTATGCCATCTCATGTTCTGGATAATGCTTCGAAGCTTGCTTAGGGTCTCATAGTGCATCACGGGGTTGAACTTTGTATCCTTGTCTTTGAAATTGACCGTCAGGATACATTTTCTGTCCCAAAAGATGGTAGCCAAAATGTTGCCCACTGATTTTGAGTATTCCACTCCTCATCATGAACATTGAGGTAGCAAGCAGTATATTTTCTGCACTACTTCCGTACATTTTTCAAGTCTATGCACTTCGGACAACAGACTTCTCCTAATTGGTAATGAATTTCAATGGGACCTGAATGCAACCTTCTTCACACGCAAAAACTTAATGACAAACCACAGTGGGCACTTGGCGGGAGTAGCAATTGGGACACCCATTATGGATGGGAGCTGTGCCAATAATTATCCTGCAAATGAGGAACTGTTTATGTGACAACAAGGGGGAAGGACTAAAAAACATGACAGGGTAGCTAGATGTTGCATATTGCTACATGCGGCGACGCCTAGCCTTTGGAGCCCTTACTTTTCAAATGCCCCTTGTATAAATTCAAATGCCACTGCACCATAAATTGTTTCAAATGCCACTGCACCATTCTATATTTCTACAGCATCAATCTGACCATTTTTAATTCAGCTTCCAATTTGTCAGTGACTACCTAAACATCTTTTCTACATATACTCATAAGCAACTGCCATATTGCATTGATTTATGTTACACCTTGCTCGGTAATTGACCACCCACGATGTCTGTTAGCAACTGGTGCAGTTTTTTTCAAAATTCACTGAGCAGGCATATTTTTCCAGCTTATATTCTAGGTTCCTTTCCACAAACAAACTCATTACCTCTGTTGCATCATAGGTTGACTTTAACTTCCTGAATCCAAACCGATCTTTCCTCAAGTAAACATTGATAAGTACAGGTTTAGCACATGAGATTCTAGGCTAGTCCCATAGCCTCTGCATTCTAAGGCAATTTTCCACTATTGGCCATTGAATGAGAGCTGTCTTCATGAAAGTCTTTGGCTAAAACCCCTTATATATACCAAGGATGAGTGGGAAAAACTTTTACCTATATACAGTGGAACCTCGTTAAAGCGAGTACGGGTTATAGCGACACCCCCGCTATTACGAGAGATAGCCGATGTACCGTCAAATGACCCTATAATAAGCGTGTTAAAAAATTCGTTTTTACGAGACCCTTTCGGCGTTGGCTCTCGCCATAGCGAGGGTTTCACCGCCGGAAGACTTTCATCAAGACCCCTTAACCTTTGTAACTGCTAGCGATCTGTTAGAAATGAAGTTAATGGAGTGCTCAGTCTCAAATTTATGTGGTAAACTCTCGTTCGATAAATATAATGATTGACGAAACAATGCTTTAAATGATTTTTATTCAGTACGGCGCTTATAAATTGTTTGAATAGTTAGTCGTTATTTAAGTAAGGAAATTTAGTGATGCAAAAAAACATCGCCTTTCGTCTGGATTTATGCTTACGTTTATCGGATAGATGTTTATCTGTCGCCGCACCACTCCTGTTCCTGTATATCTGTTCGCAACAGGTATATTGGCTATTATTTTCTCCACCTCCGGTAATCGAAGGTGGTTGGTTAATACTAGTTTCACTGCACCATAATGTATTGTGATAAGTCAAGCGATTAGATGCTGAGAAGACTTGGTCACAAGATTGATTATTTCTTTCGCATTACCTTGCTAACCTCTCACCATGGTCCCAACTTAAGTTTTTCTCTTTAATCACATTAGTCAAATAAAGATATTAGTGGGGCCAAAGATGACTGGAATTAGGAAAAAAAAACATTTTTCTCGGTTCATGAATTTATTTTTCATTTGTTTCCAGATAAGTCATTGCCTTAGCCAAATGTATACCCATCCCATGGCCTTTCTAAAAAAATGGAGCCATTCCATCAATGAAGAAATGTTACCGAATTAAAAAATAAGATTTCAAGTTTTTTCCTCCATCAAATCTTCTTTTGCTTTCTGTTTTCTTTGCTGCACATGAGAGATGCTGTTCCTCAATTCAAAAATTTTGGGAGACCACCATTATTGTGTGCGCTGCTGAATAACTTACTGTCACTGTCGAAATTTTTAGGACAAAGTTTGTAGTACCACTTATGCTTCTCCAGGAAATTTAGTTTCCTTTAATCCTCTTGTTGTCCTTGGTTTGGCACCATAAATATTCCATTTATGAGTAAATATTTGTGCACTCAAAGGGAAAATTTACTTCACAGCTGCTTACTTGCCCTTATTTTCACTGTTTGTTATATTTAGTGCATTATGAGACTAGTGGTACAAGTAGTTGGGGTGGCCTTATGGAGTAGATGTGCTGCTGTAACGGTGATAGTTGTTGATTGAGGTCTCCATCACAGGAAACTTGGCTCATAAGTTTTTTCAGCTATTTCGCTCTTTTTGTAATTATTTATAGGTTTGAAATCATTTAAATTTTGCTGAAACTGCTTAATATACTTTTTTTTAATGACAACGAGTCATATAAAAGTTAGGATTTGGGCAAGCATCTAATCACAGCCTCATTACATTGGTCTGTGTATGCATTGATTGGTCACATTGGAAAGTAAAAAAAATAAATACTTACCATAAGTATGCTTTCCCATGCCATCCATCGGACTGGTAGAGAATTCCTTCCATCAAATTTGAAATAATCAGCAGCGTATGTGCTTCTACTCATTCCAAGGTCCGATATTTTAATGGAATAAGATTTCCCAACAAGACAGTTCCTGGAAAGAGAAGAGATAGCCATTTTCAAAAATTTTAGATTTTGCTTTTCTACAGTGACAAATGTCTATAAAGCTATTGTAATTCCAATGAAAATAACAATAACATTCATTAGCTTCATTTTACTGGTGATGTTTCAATTTATGCACATCAATATCACACTATAACATAAAAGAAAAGAGGGTAATTTTTGTGGAAGGAAAAAATATAAACTTCAATTGGTAACCTACTTTTAACCACACAGGATGCTTATGTAACTTCATTCATAGAATTAAAAAATTCATCTTAGTAAGTTTTGTAACTTGACGCAACCATTTATGATGATATATGAAGAAATAGAAACATATATGAAAGAAGTAGAGTGATTCTATCAATCTGCACAAGGCAAGTATTTTTCCAGTACAATAAATATGAGTTGCATGAAATTATGTACAGAATGAAGGGAAACTTCTGCATTAAATTAGAGCTGTTCACAATAACTCTTAGTGACCAGACAAGTCAACAACCATTTGCAAATACAGGCGTTCTAAAACTGGGTGGCGCAATGAATCATTATTTCAATATTGCGGGAGGAGTGAACCTAGGGTCATCAAGTATTTTACCAGTGGCGGTTTGCCCATAAGGACTCTCGGACGCCGCCCCTCCCAAATATTTGAAAAAGTAAAAAAAATAAATATCCATTAATTTATAATTATACATCTGATTAATCAAAGCGTTTTTTCAGTCCCATACATCGAAAGTGTTGGAAAAACACGAAAAGAAATAGCGCGAGAAGTTCGTATTTGTAGCCGTGGGGCGCTGGCCAGAACGTCCCAATCCATCCCCATGCAGTTATATGGAGAGTGGTAGTGGTGGGGGCCGCTGGTGCTATGACGCGTCTAACGTTGTGTCTTATGGAACTCTTGGGACGTCGTCCGAAAATGCGCAGAGCGACGTGTGAGTTGACATCGCTGCGCAGGCCGGCGGGCGTACAATCTGGCGTCTACTTGGTGCTGCCACAGAAAAGGGACGTACGGAATCAGAATGGTCACTGTACTGGGTGTAGTTATACGATTTTAATTTTTAATTACTGGTAGGTATTGCTACAGTAAATAAATTATCCCATTATGCTTGCGTTTTTTGGTGTTTGAATTCCGGAACACATAAAATCCAACCAGTTAAAGGCCGTATTGACGAAGGAAAACTATTCTCGAGTATTTGACACAGTTCTGTTATGATTACGAATTTCAAGAACCTTGGGGAAACTAATATTATAATATTTAGGCCTTAACAATGTATTCATATCTTCCCGATGATTAGAAATACGGTACCTATTTTTCAGATAAATTTATCAAAAGACCTGCAGTATTAGGAAAAATCAGTTAACATTCCCCACTGATTTATAATTTAAGAAATAGTTGCGTGCGTGAAAGGGTGAAGGATTAAATATGATTTAAATCTTTAAGCGTGACTTTAAATAGTCATTCAATTAATGTCATGAAGTGCCGCGTACAATGCACCTTTTGTGTGTAGGTTCATCATTTTTCTAGCCGTCCTTGTTGTATTAGTTCATGTTCACCTAATTCCTCAGTGGCAGAGCGGTAGCTATCTGACGGAAAATTCCCACTTGGGTCTGATTTAAGTGGCCTCGAAGAGTTCATATCAGTGAGGAAATCCTTACAGCTCCCATCTGTGGCTCAGTCGAGTCGTCTTCTTTTACGATCTAGAACTTATTTTCTGTTATATCATGGCAATGATTTCGAAGACACGGTTATTCCAAATGCGACCCGTTGGCGTCTCGTGTGTTTACCACATATGAATCTTAGACTCAAGGAGATGGTCCGTGACGTCCTTTGTTTGCGTGAATGCCTTTGCTGACCTTAAATTCGTCCCTCAGCTGAATCAGCATTAGTGGACCACGACTTCTATCTCCCTTGAGTCGTCCTTATAGTAACGGTAAGACTCTCGGAAAGAACGGAGTGAAATGAGTTCAGACATCATTTTCGAGGAGTTAATTGTGCGTAATTGGCGATTAAGAAGTTTCTTAGTGCTGTGTGTACATTCAAGAAGACAATTTTGAATTAATCAACAGTGCTCGTTTTTTTAAGGGAAATATAGGGAAAAATTGTCCCAATTCTGTGTCCAGGCACCTTGTTCTTTTTGGTCGTATTTTTCGTCGGCCTATTTTGTGTCGTCCCTTGTTTATTTATAGACTAGTGCCCTTGCCATGTGTTCAATCAGAAAGAAATTGTTGTCCAGCGCTGATTTCAACGAACGTGTAATTGATCACTTTGCTGGACAAAATGAAAGAAGGATGGACTTTTGCAATACAACTAAAGGCCTGTGAGTATTTCCTATTTTGTTAAAAATGTGTGAGAAATGTTTAATTGTTGATTTTAAATCATACTGTATTCAAGAAGTATCGCGAACACCGCCATCAAAGTTTACATCTGCAAAGCAAAGCGCGGGCATTCTAGTAGTGTTTGTTGCCTAGTGGAAGTCAGTGACACTCTCCTCCCTCCTCAGGTGTTACAAGTGTCATTGCTACCTAAATCATTGCAAATGTTGTATAGATTTGACAAATAACGCATTATTATTGCAAAACGAACAACAGAAGTGTATTGCGGGCATATCCGCACGAAGAATGTAGACGCTAAAACCTAAAGTTACGTATTTTCGTTTGTATTTGCAAAATATCGCAGCAAATATATTTTTATTCTTCAAGATCATTGATCAGTATCATCGAGAGTCCGGACTAAGCCGATCCGTATGACCGAGAGTCTACTGCATTTAGTATTTATTAATCAAGCTTTATTAGGAAAACTAGGTATTTTTGTTGAAAAAAAACGGAACGTATGGCATCACAGAATTTAATTCCTATATTACCGTAAAAACTTAATAAAATACACGAAATATTAAAAAATTATGACCCCCCGGTGGAGTGCGCCCCCCCTAGCATTTGACTCACGAGCCGCCACTGTATTTTACCTCAAAGTATTTGCATCAGCAGTCCATGTGGTCAAAGGACCAGTTGATCCAACACTTCCAAAATTATCAAATGGACTTATTATTTACCAACCATCAATAAACCTCTCAGTCTGTATTCCAGAAAAAATAAGCCACAATGTGACTAGCTATGCCAATTCAACACCACATTTTTGTCAGCAAAAGTTTTAGTATTACATGTAAAATGATGATTAGTTATAATAAATATTGAATTATAGCCAATTTAATTTAATGATAATATGTAATTACCTATTGACCTATGGAACTGTTTCTGAAGTGATTTAGTACATTCAGAATATTAAATTATGATCTAAAAATTACAATTCCCCATATCTTGAGAAATAGCATTGTCACAATCACATTCAGAATAGGGGCCTAAGTATATGTAAGTAGTCATCTTGTAATTTGGAACTAAAATCTATAGTAATGAGATCCAGGTGGTGATGTCCGTCTTTAGGGTCAATTCACTGAATTTAGAGGAAGACAATTGCAAAAGATCTGGCTTTCACATTAAATGTGATAAAAAATAGATATTGTTGATTTCATTTCAATATCAACTATTAGAAAATCTGTCATCATCTTTGATGAAATTTGAAAAAAATACGACTAATTATTATGTTGGACCAGAGAGAGTCAAAGGAAAAATATTCAGAGGCATCTTAAGTAATACAAAACAGTTAATCAGAGAATCAGAAAAAAATTCTCATCCACACAAGCTGATCTTGGAGATCTATATGAGGCATCCAAAGTAGTGAAATAATAGTGGGTTAGTCTGAACACTCAACTTCTGGCTATGAGTACCACCCATGTCCCCAAAGGTGAATACAAATATCCTCCAAAATCAAAATTTCCAAACCCGTACCCCACTTGAATTCACTCAGGGCTAAAAATTTAATGGCTTTCTAGCAAAGATCTAGTTTACTACTGGCATACTACAATTAATTTTCATTCAATTATCAGCAAAACCTTCTGATTTATGAGTGAATAACTGAAAATGAACATTTATGCATAAAAATAGTGAATATTTATTTGCTTTAGACCCCTCATAAAAGTTGCGATTCCTAGTATTTTTTTCGACAGTGAAGCATCTACGCCATGTATTTTTCTTTGAAGTGGTTCTATCTGTCAAGTAGTCCAAAAAAAACGAAGACAAACCAAATAAATAAAAACTTAAAAAAGTCAACTACCGCGTCATTGTAAGGCCGTGACTAAAGATGTAAGGGGACTTACAGCCTTTAAATTCACATACTAGGAAGGCACAACTATGGCTGTGCATAAGCGATGACTACTAAGCCGTGAAGGTTCAAACCACGTTTCATCCTGTTTCAATCAACGCTGAACCTCGCTCTCCGTGCAGTCATTTAACTTAAGAGGATTGAGTGCGGATGGAGCTTTGGGAGCGGAGAACGAAATTGGAGAATCTGTTCGATCCACTTAATGCGAGTCATTCGGAGAGGCGGGGGTTGAAAAATAGCGGCGCGGAATCGAATGGGAGGATTCAAAAGTTGCTCGCCCTCGATTCGGATGACGCCATTCAATTATTTTTTACTCGCATGATTTTTGTGGCTGATACGGTTTCCCAATGCCATATCCGCCTCGATGTAGTGCTTACCATTACGAAGCGCCCGAGTACATTTCATCGCAAATATTTGGATGGAAAAATTTCGAAGGTGTACGCGAATCAGGCGTGCTTGCAAAATATTCGGAGTTGTCCATTATGGTAGGATGGACCGAATAAGTAAAAGAAAGTTATGGGGTTCAAAAAAGTATTCTCGTAATATAGAGTCGTATCGAGAATTTCCGTGAAAAGTAAAAGGATCCTTCCGGTAACCCCAAACCGTTTCGACTAAGTACTTAAAGATTCAATGTGCTCCGCGAATATTTTTCGCGAAAAAACAAACGGTTTTAGAAGAAATATTGAAAATAAAGAGCGGGTTTGAGTACTTAGTTATGCCAAATAGACAATTTAAAAACTGAAATCAATGGCCACAAATTTTTCGTCGCAAAGATTCGTGAGATTGAAGGAAAAATATGAAACTAGTTCAAAGCTAAGCCCTATGTCACCTGAAATCACAGCGTCCTACTTTGAAGATTCATGCAGAGGGCGCTAAAATTTAAAACTTAAGTTATACATGTGTTCTCAATGTTTGATTTGGATAATTCGAGCAGTAACTGTCTCCAAATATATTTTTCTATAATTCAGGCAAAGTTATTAGAAGGTAATAATTGTTATGATATCAACATATATTACATAAATACATGTCGTTTAATACTACAATTCGAGGATAAAATATAATTAAACATAGCATCTCTGCCTCGAATTTGATCTAAAGTGGAGATCTATTTGGAGTAAATCAAGTCTATAATTGAAGATGAAAAGGCAAAGATGAAGCTTGCAATTAAAATGACACATTCAAAAGTTTTGAACTACCAACCACAACCTAAATATCACCCGATTTTTCTGAAGCCCCACGATGGAATTCGGAGCAACGCACTAAATATCCCCAAATACGGAGTTGCCTCCATAAAACGGTCGTAAGATAATTCATCAGCAATCTTTAACTAATTTCATCCAGGGAAATATATGCAGTATCTATTGAATACGTTAAAAGATTGGATTTTTTTAGATCTCAGAAGTGATGGTTTACTAACATGAAGGAAGAGAATAAAGCGGCGATTTTCAGGGGTGCATGGAACGATACCTTACGCGCTGTAACTAATTTATTTGTGAAATTAATTTTATTAAATTAAGAATTTTCATTAAAATACCTTTTCCTGCATCATATATGCGGCAAAAGTTGAAATTTCGATCTTTGTTGTTTAAAAAGCCATAATTGCGATTATTTTGTCTGCTTCCTCAAAAATGGCAAAATTACATTTCTGAAGTACACACAAAAAATGCAAGTACGAGTAGCATACCCGCTAAAAAATTTTATTTGATATAATTATTTATAATGCAACCTACAATGGAAACTGACGTCTTTGAGGTCTTCGTGTCCAGTTGGCCATATCCGCCAAGGTCCATTTCCCATCCATCTACAACAAATTTCGGTCGCTCAATTTCCAAAACCTCAAAGACACCTTATACGACAATAAAGTACGCTAACATTGATTTGATACCAGTAAAGAGAGGTTAATTTCGAAAAATTAAATGCTAAGAGATAAGAGAGCAGCTTAGCGTACCTCTTGCTCCTCAAGTATTTTATTATTGCTGGCAAGAATTTATTTCCTCATTCATAACAATTATGATTTATATTTTCTGTAATTTTTACACCGTTTTTTTAAGGATTTAAGTTAGAATAACCCAGGAAATTTTCGATTCAAGATAAAATTCGTCGTAAAACTGTCTATTGTAATTCGAAATCTAACCTGTACCAGGCTAAGAAACATGTTACAGAATATTTAGCAGAGAATTCCAATATATTTTTCGTACGGTCTCGTATTCGTCCTTGTGATTCTGGGATGGATTTTCAAGCATTTTTCTCCTTTTTAACAACGTCACTCATTGCACAAAATTCAGTCTATGAAGCTAATACTTAATTACTACTGTGTGTGACATTTGAGTGCGAAGCATATGTCTGATTTGTGACAGATTAGAGGATTTATACCAGCATGTTCCACGCTCTCGACTTATCCTACACATACAAAGGGCCGCTATTTACTCGAATCCATCAACTGATATTGAAGGCCGAAAACATAGGTCATAGGCCTCAATAGAGATAGGTAATATTTAATTACTTGTCACCGTTATATTTAGAAAATTCATGTATCACAGAAAAATCCAGTCTTTGATTAAAAAAAGATCAACCTTACTTGTGTCAAACATTTGATGACGTACATTAGGTCATCGATTTGCATGAAATTTTAGATGAGTTTGTGCTTAATATAACCGAACGAGAAGGGCCCTCTTTGGATTGGTATTTTCACGTTTAACGTAAAAGTTTACAGCAACTTTTTACCTACCTTGTTGCCAGGTCCCTGTGTACAAAATTCAGTGACTCCAAGTACTTCATCCCTGAAGCAATTTGAGTCGCCATATAAATAAGGCAGCCATAACTGAAAGTATAACACAAGAAGGACGACATATCTTTATTTCCTGAACATTTTGTCAAATTCAATCATGAAAAAATTTAAATCAACATAAATTTCTCAGTATCTCGTGATGCAAGCGACACAAAGGCATGCATGTATGCAATTTTGAACTAAACTTAAGTTTTCACAATCTTTAAAAAATGGAAAAATGGTAGACTAAGCCTTTTATAAAATATAATTTAATGTCTTACCACTTTTGCCAATTATTTTTGATGATTGCCATCCAATTCAAACTTATTATTTAGATTGAAACTTGAAAAATCAACGGTCTTCAAAAGTAATGAATTTCAGGACAGTATTGGATAAATATCGCTATATCCTTTAGAACTAGTAAAACATATTTTATTCATTTACAGGCTAGTCCAATGGAAAAATATATTTTAAAATAATAATTAGTGAATTAGAAAACGTTTGAGAATACTTGTGATCTTAAAACTAATAAATAGCATAGTGATTAGCTAGGTCTAAGATAGACTGAGAAAATTCGATCTGCAGAAATAGCAACATAAAAAACAAGTTGTCGGAAAAAACTCGGGAAGTCGTCGGACACTAATGTTTCTCTGGTTTAAATATTTCAAAACCTATGGAGAATAAATCACTAAGTCCAAATACTAGCCCGTTTTGGCAATAAACAGTGAAAAATATAGCATTAAAGGTTATATTGACGAATTTTAAAGTTTATATAAAGAATTTTATGGTTTTACGATGAGTCAGAATGATCAACAAATATTGAGCGTATTCAACCCGCATACCACCACAAATATCTGCCTGGTGTGTGGCGCGCTCACTCTTGCGGCCGTATCTCGGGAACCACTGGTCACAATTGGAAAACATTTTAGGAGCAGCATTTCAAATGTCCAGTGTATCGTTAGTTACCATAGAAAATCAAGTTGAAAAATACCAGCGCCTTCTTATCGCCATTCATATCCAAAAAACAGCCGAAAATACGAAAATTTCTCAACATTGAGTGCGATGCGGCAAGTTTTCCTGTTATTCAATTGCAATAATATTTTACAGGATATGTTTTTACACCATTTGGCATAAAATGAGGGGCCGTCCCGAAATAAATTGAAAAATCGAAAAATAAGGACCACCCTAATGCCACAAGGATGAACATTTGTTTATTTGCTGAGATTATTGTCAAATTTAATGGTAAACTAATCTGACCGGCCATATTTAGATGTTTTTCTTTGTAATATATTACAAAGACTTTCGTTTTTTTTCTTAAATTGATTTATATTTCTCTCATTCAATCAAAACCTCTCCTGTTTCATTGAATGATAAAGCGACGATATAGCTCCCGCAGTCCAGCCAAATGGGATACTAACCTTAGCGTATTCGCGCTCAAAGGGAGCGGCGAGGAAGCCGTCTCGGCAAGATGCTCTTGAAGGAACTGGTTGAGGTCTCCGTATTCGGCGTACTCCAAGACGACGCAGGGCAGCGGAGGCGTGGTGCGGTCCTCGGCCCCCTCCCGGCCAGGGGTCCTCGCCCCCTCCTCGCTCAGGCACGCGCCCAGCACCCTTGCAATATTCGGATCCCGTAGCCTCCACAAAAGACCCACTTCCCTCTCGAACTCCGCCCTGTATAGATGGAAACAAGTCAGTGTTGCTCACACGAAACAGAAATGGAGCACAATGTTAATGTCCCCGTTACATTTTGGATAACTATCGCTGTATCCTTTAGAACTAGTGAAAAATATTTTACTCATTCCCAGGCTGGTCCAGTGGATAAATATCTTTGCAAATAATAATTAGTGTCTTAGAAAACACTTGAGACTGTACCAAACCTAAATACTCCGGTTTGGAAAAAAATATATCGATTTTCCACTGTAAAAAATAATGGAAAGAATGTTTATTAAATTTTTTAGCTACCGTTTCAAAACTTTTAAAAACACTGAGTATATAGGCAGGTATTTTGAGGCAGAATCCTCTGTTTGCGACTTAACTATGCGCGGGCAAGAGTAGGTTAAAATATAAATCAATAAATGATATTAATCTATTAATATTGAAAGGTATCCATATAAAAAAACAGTTGAATTTATCAATGCTACGAAAATAAAATTAGGCTATGATTTTTGTTTGATGGGGTGGCACAGCCACGGAAATATTACCTTGTGGTTTCCGAGGATCCTCTCAACAAAGACTTGACTGCTACTATCCGAGGCCGTCCGTTGTTCTCTTCGTCTTCATATTCACAAAGGTTTATCTGCATAGAACACGTTTATGAATTAAAACCAAAGGAGATAGTGTTAATTTAGTTATATCCTCGTTTAAAACAGAGAGGTTTTTATGTCTGGAGTATTTGAAATCATTATTATACCCCATATACTTACGAAATTGAAAATTAATCATGCACATCAATACTTTTAAAATAACTTGAATTGCTTTTTGATTTCATATTTGCTGTAAAAGTGCATTACCATCATTTTGAACACAAACGGCATTAAAATTACAATATTTTGAAAAAAAAGGCCTCGAGTTTCTTTCATTGAATTTCAGTGGTCAGTTATATAATTTTTTACGTTATTATTGTAGCAAATATTAAAAACTCGTAGAAAAGGATATGATACCTGATAATGAGCGAAAATGAATGCTAATACTCTTCCTAAGCCTCTGAATAAAAATGGGCTCATTGTTAACCACTAAAACCCTGAATAGCTACACTAAAAAGGCTCCAACATTTGTGAAATTCATTGGGAGTATTATATAACTCAAGCAGCAAAAGGAACCCTTCATGAATCTAAGAAAACAATCCTTCTGCATCGATCCTGTGAGAAAGAGTCTAAAAACATGTCCTCTGGGTATTTTTACAGAAATTGCTTAAGAAAGATTTTTACCTATTGCATGATTATGTTATTTTTATAATTTATATCGATCGAAAAAGCTGATATGACTACGTTAATTGAGATTAGATCAAGGTTTTCATCTTTCAAACAACGATATCGAATACTAATACCATTCACGAGCCAAGTGTTGGGCTAAAATTGGGTTTTCTTATCCTCTAAGACCCTAAAGTGGGCAACTACTAAACCAGAGGATCAAGATTTTGATCTTATAAACAACAATATCGAATACTAATACCACACACGACCCGCGAATTCAAGTCTTGACTTAAACTGGGCTACCTTATCCCCTAAGACCCTGAAGAGGATTACTGCCCAAACATAGGATCCCGAATTTGGTTATGAGAGTTCACTGGTGGCATTACACAAATCAAGAGGAGAAGGAAACCCTCACGGATATGAGAACATGATCCCAAAGTCTGCGCAAGGAAACCCTCTTCGAAGTAAGAACACGATCCCTACGTCTGCAGCACCAATTCCGTGACCCAGAGAGAGAAATGTCTACAGGCGCTCTCTTAGAGTGTTCACATACGCGCGGACCGCAAATACCTCTCCGAATTCCCCGAGGCCGAGTTGCTCGATGATGCGAAGTCTCTCCCGCGGGAATTCGCAAAGCGGGGAGAGCGGCGAGGAGACGGGGGCCGCGTCGGACCCCCTCGGCCCCCGGCGGCGGTGCCGGGCCCCGGCTGCCCCCTCGCCCTCGTCCTCCGCCTCCGAGGAGCCGGTGGTGGCGGCGCCGTAGCCGGGGGACTGGTGGCTCAGGCCCTCGAGGATGCTGGTCGGGGGCAGCGGGGGCGGAGGGGGAGGGGATGGGGACTGCGTTCTGGGGGCAGGGGGCGGTGAGATCGGGGGTGGAGGGGGCTGGGAAGGCTGAAACAGACGGAGAAAAATCAGTATCAATAACTGAATGAAAGAGTAATCAACAAGAGGCAAACAGAAAAAAATTAAAATTAGTCACCCTTAAAACCATATGGAAATAGAAACTAAATGAAACTCAAAACCATTTAAATTTCAATAGTTTCGTTCCCCGGAGCGAAATGTAAAAACGAAACGGATTTAAACCCGGAACTCAGGGTCGAAACTAAATCGGAGTCGAAACTACTTCGGTAAACTAAAGTAAAAATCTGGGACGGAACGAAACGCAGATAATGTTTCGCACCAGAGGGACCACGTTCTTCACCTCCGAACGGTTTAGTTCCGACCCACGCAACGAGTACGAAGTATGGTTGAATGAAGCCGAGGTTCGGCGTACCGCCGTTAGATGCAGGGGGCACTCATACTTTTACCACGAATAGGAGTACGGTGAACGCAAACTGGCCATTCCATTTTTAATCACAATTTTTTGAAATATCTACACGTATGTCAAGCGTAATGGGTCGAAAATATTCCATCTTCTCCTCCTCCACTCAAATTTTGGGATCAAAACTTAACTATGAGCAGCGGAGTTTCGATTAATTTAGTTTCATTCCCGGGAGTAAAGTTACGTTCCTGGTCGAAACTAAACTCCTAGGTGTTTTTAATTTCGTGCGGGAATGAAACTAAACCTAGGCCTCGTATTTTTGTTTCCCTGCGGGTTTAAACGAAACATTTTCGTTTCGTTTCACTTGCCATCCCTGCTTAAAACTGAATTACCAACTGTTTTCTATATAAAAATTAATTTTTGCCTATATTTTTCTTTTGGTTCATCAAGGTCTAGGAATAGTTAGAGTAATACAGGAAGTATTTCAAGTTAAATCACTACCGTAAATATTATTTGCGCTAAAATACTAAATAAAATCCTATGAACCTATGCTACATAGAAATTACTTAATTCTTAATTATATAAATGGTTCGTAACGGCAGCCAACTTGTCACTGCCGTGAGACTCTTTTAAATTTTTCAATTTATCTATTGGCAGTAAACAATTGCTACTTATGTTTATTGCCCACAATTTACAAGACGGTACATTTTAATGAAGAACACATCAAACCAAGCTTTTTTTTTAGTTTAGGTAAATGTTTGGAAAAAATTGGTTTTGATTAATACGATGATAAGTATTTTATACCATCTATCGATTAAATTTCCGAAGTAGTTTACAAGCATTTTATAGGGAAAGGAACAACAACGGAAGTATTAAACAGAATCGCATGCATATACCTTTCTAGAAAAATCTGTGGATAGATTTGAGCCAAATTTTATTTCTTTCAACGGGCATACGCCGAAAGCAATGGCTTCTTAGCATCACATAGTAATACGTTAAGCTATGGAATAATTCTTGCTTAAAACTTGACATTGAAGGAAGCAGGGTGAAGAATTCGAAGATAGTGAAGTGCGCCCCATCATTTTTTAAAGTTAAATGTATTTTTGACTAGAGGATGGGAATGCCCCTATTGTTTTAACTATTCTATACCCACGCAGTTTCGACAAAATGCCGACTATACAATGTTTTGAAATTAGGGAAATAATGGTGCCATATATTTGTAGCTATAACTAATGGAATAAATAAAAAACACCAAGAAATTATTGATGTAATCATATTCAAATGCTAAATTTTCATACCGTATTGTATTACGTGGGAATGCAAGTACTTATCATACACTATACTGATAAATTCAATGAATTTAATCTTTACTATTACAGAGAAATGCATTCAAACATGTCAGTAGAATAATTTGTTGAAAATTATTCAACCAAATGCTTGCTTGTTTGCAAAATTTTCGTAGCAGAAACTTGAAACGTGAAAAGAAAACAGAGAAATTCATGCGAAAGAGCAAAAGTCCGGAATAATTCCGTGATCGTGTTGTCTTGCTTGGATATCCCGAGGAACTTGGCATTTAAGGAAGTCGCAGCG
Organism: Ischnura elegans; assembly: GCF_921293095.1. NCBI lineage: Eukaryota > Metazoa > Arthropoda > Insecta > Odonata > Coenagrionidae > Ischnura > Ischnura elegans. The sequence goes on from NC_060246.1 coordinate 45,749,719, forward strand.
GCAAGAAATCGGTTGTCGACCTCTCGCCTTGAAATTGGACAGCTACAATGCACTTCCTCATCTGCTGCTAAACCTCTTTGCGGGACATTACTCCGGGGAGGCGGCGCAGGTTACGCCCCGTAGTACGTAAATGACTTACCTTGCATATTTCGGTGGCGGCGTAATACTTTTCGGGCGGGGGAGGGACGGGCGGCGGCCCAGGGAAGAAGTTGAGGAGCGAGATCTTGTTAGGCCTGGCGTGCGGGGGTTGGTTGGGGGGCGGATACGGGGAGTGCATCGCCGGGTGCGGCCCTCCCGCACCCCCGCACTCCCCGGCGGCGCCCGCCACGTGCAGCGGAACTGCGTAGTCCTGCGACGGCACGTCTGCGGAATGGAATGGAAATGAAGGTGAGTCAACACCCCCAAGTATACCACAGCATATACACGCGCTAACTTGGAAACTGGTGCAGATTGCTAGTGCCTAGAACCAATGCGTCAAAATTCGCTCGAGTACCTTGCCCAATTAGGAAACCAACATAACTCTACGACCACTCGGCATTGGGCGAATGTTCTCATCACTCCACCATCAATACTTCCATCCCGCACTCTCAGTTTAGCCGTGATGTTTATTTTTACTCTAAAGCCGATGATCTCTAGAAGCGACGAGTGTAACGCGGCTCCCTTTTCTTTATTTATGATTGGTAATGACGGATCAACTCTGACGCTTCACCCTCAATGGATTTCTAAAACTAACGGAAAATTTATGTAAATTTAGGTAATTGCATGTAAGGAGTTGCTGTAAAAAGTGTGCGCGGGTTTTGGCTAAAGGAAAGCAAAACAAGTATTTTTACTGGAGGGGTACACCCAAGTATCCCAAAGCTTGATGCGAGGTTTTAACTTTTTAATCTCCTACACTTTCTAAGCCCTTGACTACAATTACTGTTTTTAAATATCAATAACTGTTCTTAGACTTGAACTTTGAAGTTAAATAAGAAGTAAATTAACGTATGATTGATTTAATTCACGATAACAAAATATTCAATGTGTCTAGCTTGAAAACTGGACGTCGCCTTGCTCTCAAACTTTCATTTTAATTCCGCTAACGTTGGAAACATGAATTTGAAAAATTATTCAACATTTTTGGAACGAGACTTGCGGAAATAATTGTAACAGCTACCACGAGGAGCCTTAATGGAAATGTAGTTCTTATAATGTGGCCTTTTGGAGAGAGTTGCATATAGACTAAGTTAGATAATAAATAGCAAAAACCTTGGAAAAAACTTCAAGTTCTTTTTAAACAAACTACAGCTCGAAGATTCTATTTAACAAAAGAGGTTGAGTATGAAGAGAAATATTTTTTGCATTTTCATTCTTAAATAATTTGGATTTTTTTCATTTTAGATCGGATTTCATTCAAATTCTTTTCATTCATCAAAAATATCAATAATACATGTTAAAATATATAAAAATATCAATACAATAGAAAAATGAAACTAAAACGGGATTTTTCAACTTAAGTGGAAAATTTTATAATGAGCATCATATTGGAGCTCTTTGAAAGTATTTTTAATTAAAATAATCAATAATAGGTCCCTTTAAAAATAAAAATAAAGATTAATTTAGAAACTGAAATTTTTGGCATTACTGACATCGCTTTCGAAAGTAAATTAGCTAATTTCAAGCGTATGAAAAGTCAATACGCACAAAAGGGAATAATCAATTTTGATTAAATTGCAGCAATTTTCACAAATTAGGCACCACCAAAAATCCCTAGTTTCGTCACATAATCAGTTACATGTTGCTGGATGAAGTATCAATAAATGTTATCCGACAAAATTATTTTAGCAATTTTAAAACAGAAGTAAAAATTAATGATTATTGGATGGTTGCATTTGGATAAATTCGGTCATTTTCCTTTAAAAGCAAAGAAACTAGTGCACTTTCAAGTTTATATAAGCGGTTCAATTAGTTGTATCTTCTGAAGGAAAAATGGCGGTCTTGCAAGAAAGGATTACGTTCATGATTGAGGATTTTATCAATTCGTAGATTCAACTACGTTGGCTAGGTATCTTCATTGGATTCACAAAGGGGCAAATAGAATTACATAAAATGTTTTTTTATTTTTTTAAATCAAAAATAGAGTAATCAAAATCTGCTAAGAAATGGTAACTGTCCAAGAATGAGTTTAATGATTTCAAGGCAATAGAAATACTTCAAATATTTACTGGGATAAAGGCTAGCTATAGCACTAAAAAGGATAAACGTGAAGTTCTGTAGGTGAGTCTCGTGCTTGATCAATAATTCTAACGGTTATTTGCGAATATATACGTGATCCTCGAGCGACCGCCAGCATGATGGGTTTTTATTATGCCCAGTCGTTTCCGAGCCATTGGGTGAAATATGCAATTTGGTGCCTACGTCGGGCGTCCAATGTGTTCGGGGAATGGCCCTTCTAATCCCTTTAAGACAGTCCCATTAAAGTGTAAGGGCTTACAAAGGGCCATATAGGCCACCGGCCGCAGAGACGGCAGCCATTTCTCGATGAAGAGTAAACTTCTTGTCTCTGTGGTGATTTTGGTACAGACCTCGACACACACTGCTGAGATGAAACCTTTTTCACCAAATTTGCAGGTTCCAATATCAGATACTTTTCTCATTTACTCATGCTATTAACCCTCATATGGATTTACAAAATTAGTTACGTCGTTGGATTCTCGGCGCCGCAGCGGCGCCGCGTCATTTTTTGCTATTATCTTTCAAAGTTAGCCAGAATTTACAAGTTTTCCGATTGATAATGGTAAATACATCAATTATCTTTATTTCTTACCGTGTTTTGCTAGATTTAAACCCTTATTGTAGAAGTTATAACAAAAAATCTTGAACGCTGCATTCTTTTCCATTTCTTGCCGTAATGCTCTTTATTTCAGTTCCCTTTGTTTGTTATTTTTGAAAGAAAGTTTTAATTTCATGTGTTATTGTTGTTTGAAATATTTTTCTGATATGCAGAGCTCGACAAACTCCGCTTTTTAATGTTTATATTGTTTATAATTTTATGTATCTAAATACTAAAAATGATGACCGAATAAAATTCGTTTATGCCTATATTACATAATTTTGCTTCACTACGTCCACCCATTTGTTATATATTTGCAGTGTATATAGAAGGATAAGTTATTAAACGTTAATAATGGAACAGATGTAGGTTAAGTGAGAAGAGACGAGTGTTACTTTCGTGATTTTTACTAGATTCTGGCGATCAAGACAAATCTTACGAATATTCTGGGAGCTTATGTCCTGCATTAAAAAATCAAGTCTTATGGGTTTTGAAATATAAATAATATGGGATGACAAGCGACGTGTCAAAGAACCCTACGCTTCTTTGGAGTTGAAGCTAGAAGAGTCGGTACTCTTTTCCTACCACGGAGCCCTATTCCCCCACTGGGGACGTGTAGCCCAAGGAAAAGGTTTCCTTAGATATGGACGGGTAAATGTTTTGCGTGGGAGTGCATCAGATTAGGTTTTACTCCTGGATTGGTGGGAAATCCAAAAAAAATAAATTCTTAGAAGTATGTGTTATTGGTGGTAGGGGAGAAGGAGCAGCTGCCTTTTTTTCGTCCAGCTCTGCGTGAGAAACCGATGAAAGAATGCTTTGGGGTGACAAAAATACCCTCACTTTGGAAGGACTTCCCTTACATTTTCTTTCCGTTTTCTTTCTTAGCGTTTCACTGACACAAACATTGAGACTGTCCATACCTTCCCACTAAGCTCCCTTATTCGTCATTCACCACCTTCTTCCCCCCACCCACAGAACTTGATTGAACTTCTCTCCACCCTAATGACCCACCGAGCTAGACCTTCTCGGAATGAAGGGAGGGCCACCGCGGGGCGTTTTGACAAGGCTTTTGTTCCCTGTCCCTCATGCAGCGATGGAAGGAAGAAGAAAAAGCATGCTTTTGTATCTAATTGCCTCCTTGCACTCCCAACCTTTTCCGCAATAAGGATTTTCTACTCCTACCTGTCCTAACGATCTGGGTATTCCCCGATCCTTGGCAGTCGACACACTACCACCACTTCACCTCAAAACAACCTCTTGGCATTCCTTCTCCTTTCTCCTCCTCACTCACCCCTTTACGTTAGTAACACCCCCAATGCATAAAACATCTGTGCATTTCAGTACACAAAGAAACGAGAAATATGTTCACAAATTTTCACCTCACGGTAAATTGTCTTTTCACCTATTCATAATGAAACGATTTTTACCATGTGAAGTCTAAACTCATCGTCAGGAAAGAGAAATTATTTTCTATCACACAATTAGTTGGGTAGTTATCTGGATTTCACCCCAATGGTAAACTGTCACGTCATCAGTAACTGTATTAACGCTTGCAATTTTGTATAGACTATCTTAGACGCAAAGGGATTTTTTTTCAAATGAAAGGTACAAGACATATAACAATAACTGTGCGATGTGTTCTTCACGGTAGTCGGTGAAATTTCTGAATCTCCTGGCAAGTTACAGTTACTCATTCAGCGAGAAATATTCACACAACGGTGAGGAAGCATTATTCTACGAATTCGGATAATGCATTGTGTTAAATTTTTCTTAGAATTGCGGCTTGGAGTAATTCTAAACAGAGTCACCCTAGGATGTACCCAAAGGCGACTATCACCACGGCATGCCGTCTCCGCGCCCACGTACCTGCCGCGGCAGGTACGTGGGCGCGGAGCGGAGAAGGTGCCCAAGCAAAACTAAGTCGGAAGCCACGGAAAAAACAAGGAAAACTTGGCTAGCCATGAGTTTCTATGAATAATTCTTGCGAAAAGATGAAGTTTTGTCAATGAACATTACAAGGAAGCAAACATAATGATTCTTAGCTAAAAGAGGAAGCACAATTGGTATTGTAATATTTTCCTTTTGTTAAACAATTTCACTTGGTTTATAAGTTAAAAAAATAAATAATAGGATTATAAATGTATTATTGCATTTCATATCAAACATAATTGCTTTGACATTAGCGTTGAGAGTGCAGACCCTGACGTAGCGACGAGGAAATTCTCGGCCCAAGCAAAACTAAGTCGGAGGCCCATGAAAAAACAACTTTGACTAGCCATGAGTTTTTATGAATAATTCTCGTAAAAAGATGAAGTTTTGTCAATGAACATCATAACGAGGCAAATAGATTGATTCTTAGCTAAAATAGAAAGCAAAATTGGTATGGTAATATTTTCCTTTTGTTTAACAATTTTATTTTGTTTATAATGTTTAGAAATATAAATAATATGATTATAAATATATTATAGCATTACATACGAAGCATAATTGCTTTGACATTAACATTGAGAGTGCAGTCAACGACGTAGCGACGAGGAAATACTGAGCGCCGCAGCGGCGCCGAAAATCCAACGACGTAACTTTTTCCATTAGAGGCCAATAAAATGTAAACTATAGACACTACGCTAACAAAATTTTATATTTAGACGCACAAAGCAGAAAAAATAGACTACTGAAAATTTCAAAATGATTCATTGGAATGGAAAATTTTTACACCACTTTTAAAACCACGAGCGCCGCTAAGGCGCAGCGAATCCATATGAGGGTTAAGGTAGATTTTATATTTTCTCTCAAAAGTGTAATTCACGGATATTAATAATGGGCATTCCCATTTATTTCATAAACGCTTTTGCACTTAATGAAGATTTCAAAGCAAAAAAGAAAACATGAAAGCATGGTTGCCGTTTAAGACCTGAAAGTTGTATATTATGTGAAAAGACCGATAATTTATAGAAATCAAGGTAAAATAGGACAATAATTCAATATACACAACACTTCGAAGATGGAGACGAGGGCGTTTCTAGTCGGTAAATAAGCTGACTGGGAAAATAAAAGTTATTTCATCAACTTATCCATATTAGAGCAACAAAGTAAACATAATGAGTATAAATGAGTCTCATAATCAAAAAATGTAAATAGTATCTAAGCAGCAATGGCTGCAAAATAATGTTACTTACTCCACAGAAGAAGAAATAATAAATATGATCGAGAAGAACCAGATGGAATAGTTCACTTTCATTTGTATCTTCCATAGTAATTCTTTAAACTCGATTTTTTCATCATGAGTATCATTTTCAAAATCTGTGCACAGTACAGTGTTCCTTTCACACGAGTTTTTTAGTGATCATTAATTTTAACGGTGTAAACTCTGCCTGTTTTGATACATCTATTGTACTGATCTCTCAAAATAAGGCTTACATAAAGACTGTTCATTCAAAATACCCTTCTGTTGAATTAGGCTCTCCACCACGAAGAAAAAGTGCGGAGATGCACGGAATGATTTAAGAAATGAGATTAGCCAAGGCTATGGCATAAATAGCCCCAAGTCAAGGTGAATCGATTGGATAAGACAATTCAAATTATACTAATAAACCCAATAATAATCCCAATTATCCCAATCTAATCCTAATCCAATTCTAATAATCCCAATCTCGCCCAATAAAGACGTTTATTAAACTTGAATTGACTCGGTATAAAACTGAAAATTCCTCGGCGAAATTAGGCCGTAAATATTTTCGTGTCAGCTGTTGTTATTTTGTAAGTATTATCTAATGAGCAGTTGATTCTGGGTAATTTATATTTTTGACTTGAGTACTTTACCAAGATGGCTGTTGGAAGCAAATGAATCATTGATATTCTGATTATATACTCGTATTTTATGAGAATAAAAACAATACTTAAATTTCAAGGCCTCTTTGCGTTTTTATAATAAGCCTAAATAATTATTAAAAAAAAGGCATCGCTATTATAAGCAATAACATGCTTGTGTTACAGAGGAAGTAGCCTGTGATGATTAATAGGTAATATAAATTTGCTTGCGCTTCCAAAAAATGTCTTTCCATCGTCAATACGCGACCATTAATATTTTAATTAGACTTTGATCATAATAGGAGTATATCATAATAGAGAGAAAAATTATCTCTGGAACCCAAAAAGTTTACAGAGCTTTTACTTCTTAAAATAGCTATTTAATCCTCCAAATAATCACTGCAATACTCTCGCTGCAATTTAAAGCTCCACACTCAGAAGAGGGTAAACCAATCTTATAATTTCCGGTACGCGAGAGTTCATTCGAAACTGTTCATTCGGCGATCTCAAGGTGGAGCAATTGCGATCAATTCCATTCGCTTGTTACCAGAACAGACTTTAAACTCGGGGCCAGACCGGCACACACTATCGTCCGGCTATCGCAAGAGGACACTTAGAGAGACAACATTTTCGCGAATGACGCTATTACCTCACGAGCCGTTCATGCTGGTCATTAGTTCCACATAATCTCGACCGAGTCTTGATACAGTTTTTCTTCCCTAGTCTGGCCCCCAGACTGCGGTCAACGGCGATTACACCGCCAGACACTTCGCGGACTTATGATGTGCACTCAGAGTCATAATTACAACACAGCAGCAGCAGCAGCGATGTAGAGGGGCCGTTTACGCCGTGTGATAAACCTCGACAGCGCTGGCACACCACCTGAGATCGCGTTAAAATTCCGCATCCGCCCTCCTTAATTGCGTCATCTCTCTAAACTATTGCTCCATCTCGGCGTTGAATTGGGCTCTCCACCGCGAGGAGTAAGTGCCGAGAGTTTCTCTCTTGGCGGTGATCGCAAAAACAGAAGACGTCTCGCCGTCCGCACGAAAATTCTTCCCTCATATCATTTCACATGGGCAGTTCATCAATCATAGATTCGGAATAACCAAGAATACTCCACGAAAATTCATCATGATCTGTCTATGCACAGCCGGAAAGTAGAAAAATGAAGTACTCACATCGGAATACCAGTTTTTACCAAGAAGTCAGTTTCTCTGAGGCAGAATTAATACTAACTGTAAGAATAATGAGCCAACAACGTTTCTAAAATTAATGCCAATTTTATAAGTTAAAATTTAATACTTGATCTACATCTATATAATACCCTGCAAGCCGCCTAAAAGGCGTGTGGCAGGGGGTGTTAGGACACCAGCCGTTTACAGCTAAAAAAATGAAGTACTCTAACGAGGTTGGTACTAGCGTTTATTTAAGTCCTTTATGGTTCGGGGGAAAAACGAATTCCCATATCTATCCGTTCGGCAAAACATCTCTCTTAATTTATCGCTTCTATCGGATCTGGAAATATAGTGTGGCTCTAATATTATGTTCTATGTGTCGCTCTTAAAGATATCCATTCTCAATTGTTCAAGCATTCTAAGCCTAGCGCGCAGCCTCCGAGTCTCCAATGGCTCCCAGCCTAATTCGCTTAACATCTGAGTAACGCTGTCTGTACGCCCGTAGCAGTTTTTGACGAAACGCGCAGGTAGGATCGTCGATAGGTAACAGTTCACGGTCAAATTTAGCTTGTGCATTTAAATTTTATTGATAGGTACTTGATTCATAAGAGCAACGATGAGAAATAATGAAGACAGTTATATTTATATTTGGATCTATCGTGACATTCCGGATCGTGATCAGAGAAATAATTGATACTTGGTAAGTGATCGTCAGTTGATCAATATAGAATGCACTTTTTTCTTAAGACTGGGTGAAAAATAAAATGAATTTTCCCGGCCAGTGGCCATAGGCGTTTGGCCACAGAGACCAACTATTCTCTTAAAGACCTTTTGCCTCTGCGCCAGGTTGCTTATCTTTTGAACGGTAAAAAATGCTCCATACAAAAAAAACACCTACTGGCATAGTAAAGACATTAGTGCTACCTGATCTTGAGAATTTATTTACAGCCACCCGCTTAAAACAACATTTGGGAATTAGCCTTAGTATAAAAATAGAAATTGAAATTTGAAGCAAAAGTCAAAGTAACCCGACATTAAACTTAAAGGATTTCTCTAAGGTAAATTATCATTGTAATCAACCGTAATTTTAAGCAACATTTCAGAATGAGCACTTGACGAAAGTCAGGAAAATAATTTGAACACAGAAATCAAGTTCTCTAGTGAAAGATAACAGTTGTTTCCAATGTTTACCGTGGATGACATTTTCTTGGGATTAAGTAAAATGTTTTTCCTACTTTAAACTTTCTTGCTTCATTTTCAATTCTCACCTAATGATATCACCACTGTATAAGTTAATGATAAAATTCCATAATAGAAAAAAGTATATTTAGCATTGAATCCCCTTGATTGACGGCTCACTCCAGTGCTTACTCCGTTTTTAAATTACAATTTACTTTGATTATTTTTGAAATTTGATTTACTCATGCCTACTAAATCGTGAGTACTCTCCACAATCATTTATATAAAAAAGTCTATTGAAGATAGATAGCAACTACAAGACGGCTTCAAATATTTGTCATATTTTTATATGCCTAGATGAATTACGATATGAAAAATATAATCAATTGGTACGTATCTACAAAAATGTTTCTCCGAATGAGCACTAAATTGTATGTTGTAAGCATTAATTTTTACTCGGCCAACAATTAAATAAAAATATTTTGACACCAGAATAACATTATTCGGTGTATTTTCACTCTATCCCAAATCAAAATTATATGAATAAAGCATTTGTTTATAAATTATGAACTCCACATTAAATTTATTTTCAAGCTTAGGAGGTAATTGGGACAAATAAGTGTACGAGGCGGGGGGAGGAATTGAGATTGATCGCACGAGACGGAAAGGAAAATAAAAAGTTCACCAGGGGCACCAAAAATAATGCCCGGAGACCGTAATGGGAAACTTGTGCGCAGGCGGGCGACGGTGCAAATTAGGACTGTGGGGAGGAGGGTTGACGGTGGCAGTGGGGCGCGGAGGAGGAAGGAAAAGAGAGGAGGGTAAAAAGAAGTAAAGACGGCTTCGCTGCTCCACTGAGCAGGTACGGAAAAGATGTGATGGGAATTGGCCAGGAGGGAGAGAACACAGGGGTCGCGGAGGAGGTGGTGCACGGATCCGTAGAGGGAAGTTGGACGGGAGGGATTACCAGGTCGCCCCTTCGATGAGGAGGGGAACGGTGGGAGTCGAATGGGGTAGCGGAGGGAGGGGGTAGCGAGAGAAAATAGGGCCGGAAGAACGCTGGCTAACGGCGGAAACGTTCGAAAGTTAATTGGCGAGCGGGGAAGGGGGTTATTCGTGGTGGTGGTGTGGAGACACAATGATGGGATTGCACCGGGGGATGCATCCTCCGAGTCCTCCCACACATATCCTCCCAACTCCCTCGCAATTAGGGACGCTAAGAAAGACTCGGGATATTTAAATTTTCGCCCATTACCCGCGGGATCGACGAGGGTGGGTTGGGGCCGATGATTGATATTAAGCCCACCGATCAGGTTAATGGTAATGATTTTAACGAGCGCAGAACAATTCCTCGTCCCCGAAGTCAGGATCAAGAATCACAATAGAGACTATAAATATCGCGAATCTCAATGTGAATCGCATCAATGCATACTATTGGCGTAATGTCTGTGTTCGCCTAGAATATTTTCTGACCCTGCGATATTTATTATTGTACAAAAGTATATTATATATGAGATTGCAAAGATGACATTTTTTCTTAATTTCGCCTGAAACTAGATTATACTATCAATGCTTTACTGAACCCTTATAATTACTCCAATATCCTTCACTCTAGATCGCGGTTTGAGAGCAAAATCACGATAGTCCAGCGTTCTTGGCTTAACCTTAAACAGGAATCTTTGATCAACATCATTTTAACGTTTGGATTTGAACAATGAATTGAATGGTGAGAAAGCGAAACTTTCAAAAGTAAAATTTATGCCGTAAATGTTAGAGAATCTTTAAATGTAGTGGTCAGGATAACAAAAAAAATAGAGCTTGTTTCAAAGTTAACAAGTATTGGAATCTTTCTATGAAATCAAAAATATCAGTTAAAAACCATATTTAGCATTCGCCCTATATGTTAACAGTATTTTAATAGGCTCATACGATTCTGATGCGACGGTTGATTCTTTAGGTTTAAAACATCTGCATGAAAAATAAATATTTCCGTATATACATTACATATATGGAGAAGCAAAAATAATATCGATGAAGAGTTTGATAAAGAGTAGGGATGCATTGATAATACAGAGGGTGCAGCTAAGATAAATTATAAAGATCGAATTCCCGAAATGAGTGGCATAGAACCTACAGAATACGATAAACAAAATTACATATATCTATATATAAGAATTTTATTACTCGATGATGTTTGACGGGCATGGTTTAGAAATTTGAAATAAAGACACTCTGAAGGCTAGTATTTGAAAATATGATATTACAACTGGGGTAGGTAACATGTCTTTTCTCCTTCCGTTTGAAACAATGACCCAACCTCTGTACAAACGCCTTGGAGCACGGTAAATATTTACTAAAATGCATGATAATCAAACAATATAAATGTTTCTATGTCAAAAAATGAGAAATAATTAAATTACAAGCTAATACTAGACTCATAAACGTAGCTATTGAATGGAAAGAACATAAATATAGTTTTTTTATTCGAATAGGGACTCTACTAGCAGGAAGAAACCAAAACTTTTAAAACCGATTTCACATGAATAGGGAAATCAAATGCTATTTCATCCCTTGTCTGCTCAAAAACTCGGTGAAAAATTCCAGCGAGATTTTTAATAAGTTCCGCAAACGGTGTGGGCTGGGTGTCGAATCTTCCCTGAAACTCAATTTAACGGCGACTGCGTTGAAACCCTCGAATCGCGAGGATTAAAAAAAAAAAAGAAGAAATGCGATTACATAAACGCTTGAGAACGGTTAATTCACGCCATTAATCGCGAAGCATCGTTCCGGTGCAGAAACTTCATCCTCAATGAAACCTTAGGAAAGAGGCTGCATTCATCATTGCTCCAACAAAGAGCCAAAAACAAAAAGAAAGGCTCGCTAAATTGAACGCCAGGAATAACGAACTCACGCTCCGAAAACGTGCGCCAGGATAAATCTTTTGACCCGAATGAATAAAAAGAGAAATTCTGGCGAAACTTGATAGGATAGATTAGTGACGGGCATCCTAACCTCTACCACTCACTGATAAACGAAAGGCAACAAGTGCGTCAGAGAGGGAGGAAGAAAACCGAGAAGATAAATCGCGAAAACTGGGAAGTATCAACTTACATACTTCGTGATCAGCGGCTACGAGCTTGAGGGAATTAATGTTTACCTATGCATGCCATGTAACTTGCTGCCGCTAAGCAGCGGAACCAGAAGCGCTAATCACCGCGACTATGTTATTGATGTTATCAAATTAATGACAGCAACTTCTTTTTACAGTTAAAAAAGGACTCGAAAATTAGACTGGAGATGCGGTACCTCGCATCATCTTGCTTAACATATCACAATGAAAATCTAATTTTACTGCTGCATAACGTCATCTCAATTAAGAGACGTGTTAGATACACGGATAGAGTTCATACCACTGTTGCTCTACACAAAGATAAGCTTAATTCTAAAATTGTTTTTTAATTAAGTACGCCCAGCGTTTAATTGAACAAACCGCATTTCTACGATTACAACTAATCAGTGGGATGTGCATACAGCTACGTCGGCGTTAGAGAGATAGTGAGAAATTTTACAGTAAATTCCGAATTTTCTACCTATTCTGATTTGTAACAATTGGTAAATATAATATTTAAGCTTATAAAATGCCTTTTTTAAATAATACTGTGATATGTTAACGCTACAATATTATTTATAAGGAAAGAAATGGCAAAAAATTAAATCAATTCCGTTTCCATGCACAAAATTATTTGGCACTTACAAAATGTCATCAATCAATACGTAGAGCATTGGGAAGTGGTATGTGAAACTTTGACATTGATTTTTTTAAATAATGCACATGCGAAGGGTAGAAGAGGCATCCGAAACGAAGAGTAAATGCATTTATGAATAAAATCATAAGATAGAGCAGAGATTTGGAAAAGAGAGTTTGACAAACGTGAAGAAGGTGATGCAATATTTTGATAATAAATTTTAAAAAAATAAATAATAAAATAATGTGAATAAATTAAATAATAAGTAAAAAATTCTAACTTACTGACTAATAGCATAAACAATTTCTCATAAAAAATGGGATGGACGATCATAGGATTTCACGCGCACAAATCACGTATGGAGGTCCTATTTAATAACTGTTTAGGGAATTAATTTGACTCGCTATGCAATAGAAGTTTAGAATAAAACATGCCTTGTCTTTCTCTGAGAAAATGACGAACATAGAGTTAAATTTGATTCACTTTTAAACTGAGGAAGTGAAAAAATACGTGTTTCCGACCGAAAACACACGGATTCGGAGGCCAGTAGAGACTGGAAGGGAAACATCTTCGGATTGATGCCACCCAAGTGAAAGGAGTATAAACAGATAAGAGCTCAAAAGAGCGGCGGAGCGGCCACGAAAAAAAAAAGATAGGAGAGATATTCAAACGTGGGAAAGGGAGATTGGCCATGTCATTAGTGGGGTCAAAACCATTCGGCGGTAACAACATGGAAAGTGAGGAGGGGACCTGGGAGAAGGTATAGAAATAGGATAACGAGGAGTAAGGTCTGTGGGAAAGAGGAGAAATGGTCAGGCGAGCGTTGAAACGTGTATAGCGGAAAGAGAGAGGTGGGCGGTATGTACCAGCGTGGGACTGGCCGTTAAGAGCGGCTTAAAAGAGCGACGTGTGCGTGTTTGTATTTGGCGGCCGTCCAAAGTGAGGCGATGCTCTCCTCGGGGGACGACAAGGAACGGAAGCGGGCGGGTGGCGGCAACAACTGAAGGTAGAGCAGGTGTCGGGTCACGGGAAAAACCTTGCCCAGCCGCTGCTCGCAGGGGGGGCTTTACGTGTCTTCCGATGCACCGATTCTTCGGTGGACGCATTACTCCCGTTTACGATAGCATCTTGAAAATTTCAAGGGATGTAAAGGGGGCACATCCCAGGACTTATATGCATAAGCATGTAATGTTTATTTCCCTAGGGAGACACGTAAGTCACAGGTAAGTAAATATGCTGAAAACATTAGGGATACAGGTAAGTTTGGAAGGGGCATATGAAACTAAAACCTCCAAAAGAAAACATACATGAATGGCAGAATAGGTTGAAAATATCTTGAGACTGAGCGAATTCAAAGCGATGAATGACCAAATTTATGGATAAAATCATAAGAGGGAGGGGATTTGGAAAAAAATGTAGGTACGATAAATGTGGGGTCTACTCTATTTGCCCTGAAAATTGCGAGATGATGACGCACTCTGGTTTATGTTAGCAGCTTTACTTTGTAGAAATAGGAAATGAGAAAAAGAAATCCACTTGGTACGCTCCACTTTGACAAATTTTGAATATGGTCTCGACACTTTTTTTGGCACACTTTGATTAGACTTATAAGTGTCAAAACCTATGGTGGGAAATAAAGCGTCGCTGTAAATCGTACCTAGTGAATTTTCCTTTCCCACGGAAGCGTGCGTTTAAAATGAGAAATGAGGCAGTGAGGAAAACAAAATAAGACCGGTCGACCGTTATTAATGCATCAATTTGAGTGTTTTGGGGTGCCAAGGTTGCTTATTTAGAGGAGGCGACTGATATTATAGCTCATTTCCGCCCTGAGGAATGAGCAGGGATATAATGGTGGAGCGACACCCAGCATTGGAATTAGCTTACTTTTAGCAAAAGGTGCCAAAGCAGCCACCAAAGGGAACCACGACTATAAGTGCCATTCGACGGACGGAGTTCTGCACTTCAAAGAACCCTTCACAAAGAACTAAAGTAGGGATTGGGAATACCCGGTAAAATCTTTGCCACTGCCGGGACTAGAGGGTAGGAAGCCTACACTCTGGCCACTATATTGAACCGATCCCCGCCCAGGTTGGTGGATATTATTATGCAAAATACTTCAGAAGCGTATTTTGTCACAGGAGGTAGGATTCGACAGTGACATTTTGGAGGATACTCTCCCGTCATGAAAGCTCTCATAGTTGTAACGCAAATTCTTTTGAATTCGTACTGTGAGTGCCTCACAATTCCTTCATTAAAAACATGATGATTGGGAGGTGGTAGAAAATTTGTTCAATAATATGAATCGCAGATACCAAAAATCGTTCATTCATATCTTTTCACGGGGAGACAAAGAGACTGGACTTTAAATTTGGTAGGAACTAGATGTACTGTGAAGGTGTGGGAAAGTACTTATCGTGGGTAGGCAAGCCCACCGGGCAGCCATCTTGCAAGCACCTACTACTCCTTGTTATCTAGGCTGGGGATCCGAAGCGTAGAACCTATGTTTGCAAAGGGTCGCGACCTCTTCCTGTATCTTCCCTACGTCGTCGCTAGGCAACTCTCTTTCGACCACCTACGGCTCTTGTCTCTTTGAGTATGTACTTTCGTTCCATTGGTCTTCAGGTGATGCACTCCGTCTACTTTTAGAATAAAAACGACTACCAAAGGAAGGAGACACTGCCTTTCAAAGCGATATCCTGTCTAGAATCATAAAGAGTGTGGAAGAAAGAGAAAGGTGGTTATGATACATCAAAGACCTTGAAAATACTTAACTTGGGCATTACGTCATGGAAGTGAAGAGGGCAGGACATATGCTAAGGCAAACTTAAACTTTGCTGAAGGAAGCAGGCAATTTGAATAACCTTTTTTCATGCATGCATTTGAATGGTCCCAGCTATTTTCCACAGTGGGTAATGAAGAAGATGTTGTCCCTTACATAACGGAGTTGAAGGAGGGAAGGCGGTGCAGGGTTGGCTATCCGCGGCGAGTAGAATTGTACCCCATGAATCGGAAGTCCATTGCATCGCGAAGACACTACAATTTGAATGCCATTTGTCTCTCGTTCTTTTTTCTCATCCTTCTCACTTATTTTTTTCCACTGATTTTCACATATAGACGTGATGTCATAAGGACTGAGTAGGTCACTAATGTTTGGGGTGAAAAAGAGAGAAGGGCGATTTGCGATGGAATTCCATTATGTTCTCAGCTTCAAAAAAGAAAAGAAGAGTACAGAGGGAGAAGGGGATGGTACACTCACACAGTCACAAAATATACATGCATAACGAACTCCAAATTTAATAATTTAAAATAGACAAAAAAGATAAATTTCATTTCCTCATGATATCCCTACCCTTGTCACCACCTCCTGATGGGACCAGCTACTATGCATGCATATTTATTTAAAATATTTTTATTCATCGCATTTAAATAATTGACACTGATCAATATTTTTCACAGCTTAACAATTGATACTGAACGCTAAAAGACTCAAAACAGGGCAAATGTAGCTTTCAAACTGCCATGGAACAGGAAAAATATGTGACATCCACCGCTCATTTCATCCGTTCATTAAATCCACACTTACGCAACCTAATAGAACATTCACAGACTACGATTCTTCCCAAGTTAAGGCCAGAATTTTACGTCAATATGCGTCACTTCAAGTTTTCAATTGACTTTACGCCAGCAGTACTTATGAAATGCAACCATTCCACGTCCAAAAGACTGGATGAGTGGCCAAAGGCTCTTCCTTCCTAGTGCTCACCAAACGTTCAATCGAGTTAACTTGTGATCGAGTCACAAATCAAATATATGGGCAGAAGGCGGAAATACTAAGTACGATTTTCATAATCGCAAGCACGATTTCTATAACCGCATGAACGATTTACTTCTTTTCGTATGCAAGAAAAAATCGTTTGTTTTTGGTTTATTTGTTTCAACTGGAACTGCAATTTTCATAAAATCTAATAAGGAAAGTGAATGACAAAATACTAGGTTTTTACACAAATCTTTTTATTATTATTTCTCTTGATAACGTTTTCCACAACCCAAAACAACACCGAAGTTAGAATTTCAGTGTTGCTATCGGATGTTGGTGACTAGGTAAATTTCTTGGGCGCATTCAGAAATTTTTTCTCCAAGAGGTTGGAGTAACGCAGAGACCCGAGTGACGGCCTGCGTGAGGGTGAAGTTGCGGAGGTCCCACGGGGTACTGAACTCCCACTTCCGCCCTAGCCCCTCCACGCTTTCGCTAGTGAGGGGAATACTTGAGTACTTGGGGATGGGGAAAGTTAACTTATAGCAGACTTATAGGGACGTGGGGATGGATAGAGGGCGGTGGACGGGGGAAGTGTAGTAGTCTTGGAATTGAATGGAGCCTGGAGCACGGAGATGAATCCGAGTGCCCGCGGACGGTGCCGGCATCGGTGGCCGCCGGAGACTGGGTGGTGCACCGCGCAAAAAAGGAATACCTGTCCGATAAAAAAATTCTCTCATCTTGAAGCGAACTTTGGATGATGAGGGTTGTTCCGAGTTCAAATCCAGTCGTCGAGGAATGAGGGAGGTACACTTTAGTGTGATGCAAGAAAAAATTTCCTCTCCTGTAAACTGTGCCCATGAATAGTAAAAAAATTATACCTTCGTCCATCACCGCATATGTTATATAAAAATAGATGGATATATATTTCTATAAATTGAGATAGCTGCGATATGGTTGTCTTAAAGAGTACTAAAAACCTGAGCTCTTAAGCGTTTAGACTACAAAAGTATTCATACGACAAGATCCATTTTAAACATAAATGAATAATTAAAATATGTTACGCGGAATCTTATGGAAAATTCCAGTAATCTGGAGCCATTGCTGACCTCGACCTGTGAAATAAGATAAATACATTTTGTCCGCATAATTTGCGAGTGGCACAAAGTGGCTTACTTTCAAAATATTCCATCACTTAAGATTTCCAACATAATTAAGCTGTCAAATATATTTTATTGTTTTTTTTACTTACAATTAGCAGGGGTTAGCAATATGACGACAAAAACTATACAACTGGCCATACTTTTTCTATAGTGTTGAATACAGGGTAAGAGAATATTCCGTAATATCATATAATAATTTTGTGGAAGCAAGAAACTGATATGATGAGATTAATTTTTTAATGTGTAGAATTAAAAAAGCACACCTATTTCATACTTAGGTTGTTAATAAGTCCATCATTTCTAAAACTTCGGTTCCGTTGGAGAAAATAAGAATATAATATTGCTATCCTATCTCCAGCTTCCGAAAATAAATATGTTTTGCTTTCCAGCTTAAAATAATTTAAAGAGTGTTTAGTAAAACAATATTTCAGTTCGCGCAAGAGAAAAGGCTAAGGACTCCATAGTAGTTACAAAAACAACAAGGCATGTCCCGAGTATGATTGAAACATTTTATGTAGGCACATTCCTGAGAGGAAAAGAATTAAAAAATATTTCTCCAGGATATATTACTATTTCGGAAAAATCTTCCAGCCTTTCAATATATTTCCAGGAAAACTGAATAATTAGGAGAAACTGAATATTTAACCCCAACGAAGATGAAATTCCTAGAGGACTCATCAACCAGCGGTGAATTCCTTAAAAATGAAATCTCATAACTAATGGGTGACGCTTGACACAATAATATCATCAAGGAATTTAATCAAAAGTGAGTGTCTACATCATTTAGAGATCTTTATCATGCGGCTGAGTTAGCACTTGAAAACCGGGTTGCAACTGTGATACGATATGGTTCAAAGATAAAGCACAAATATGACTTCATGATGTTTATGATATCATTATTCTGAATTCAATCTTTTTTCAAAGTATGTATATTTTAATCCCAAAGATTTGCACTTTACTACAGTTACATAGAATACAAATATTAATTTTACATATAGTGATTACCAACTAATCACACCATTTAATGCCTAGTCAGTTTACGATTCTTCAAAGGTTATATTGCAGTTGAACTGTTTTAAAAATTTAAAACTAGGAGTCAAAAATGTCATCGGAGCCATAAATTGGAATGGCCTCGTATAATAAACATTGTCAGAACATGCCAATCTTATCTGAACAGCTTTAAGTTGTCTTGTTGTTCAATCAAAAATCACAAAATTTGATTTGAAATAAATTTGCGCCAAAAGTGTAACTTTCAAAATATTAGAAGAGTAGTATTGCTTATAGGACGCTTCAGCGCAGGAGATCACTTTGCAAACAAATAATTTTCATGTTTTTTCAAGATTTAAACGCTGAATTAATTTTACCTTTATGAGAGGAGAAAAAAATTTCAATAAGGGAAAAACTTGTTTTTTTTTGCGAACAGTTTGGGGGTGAATTGTGGACAGTGACATTTTGGAGTAGCAATAGGCGACAGCCGAGTGAATTTCCGAGACTCGCCTCCAGCGACGATGCCACTCCGAGATTTAATATTCCACTCGAGATTTCAGAAACCATATATTCCCCACCGCCAGTCGCCTCGAGATCCTTAGCCTCATACGATAGTCATGTGTTCCTAATATGCGAGAGCGATCGACAACCTCCACGTTTCAAATTAAACCGGCCTTTCCAAAGGGCCTCCCTTTTGCCTCGGACACGACTTCCCACTTGTAAACTGCTTCCTCTCCTTCCTCCTCTCCCCCAATCAAAGGGATCAAAAAATCAAACGGCTCGCGGTTGCAAAGGCGACCTCGGGAGAAAAATTTGCTCGTGCCCGAAGACCAAAGCCGTCGTTCTGAGAGCGAAGGGAAGGAAAAAAAACGTATCGGAGCAAAAGCCCTTGCATTTTCTGTTCCTCCACCAAGAAAGATCCTGGAAAGGCGAGGTTGGGGGTGGGGGACGGGGGATTTTGCCTTTTAAGCCTCGGTCCCAGAAATAAAAGGCAATATTTTTTTTCCCTGACGCTTTGCTAGGAGAAAGGGTCGGAGCGTGTGGTTAGCAGTGGGGTGGATAGAGATGGAGTAAAGTTCGTGGGAGAGAATGAAGGCCAGCCCACATCGAGCGCAAAACATAACCCAAAAAAGAGAAACAAAACGAAGGCAATTTTTAAGCCAAGGCCTGCAGTTGTCAGTGCCTTCAAGCCATCGCAGTGGATTACTTGTCCCTTTCCTTTCAGTGGAGCGGAAGGGATTTTTTTTCCACGCATTTGACCTAAGCTACAGATCTATTTCTATTTTAGGTAAGCTACTCGTGTGTACAATACTTCAAGACGTTTTTACATGCCAAAGAGTGGTCACTCACAAGCCATAAGTTTGAGATGTTATAGTATTTCATATGATTTTTCTTAAATTTTGTTTCAAGTCTAGTCAAGTAATACCACTAGATATCAAATAAATAACGCATATAAAACCAAACTGAGAGTATTAGGATTCCAATAAAGAAATTTCAAGTCGATTATGTGACTCTCCATCTTTGTCTTGCTAAAAAGGAATATTCTTCAATGAGCACTATCGAAAACTAGCCGAAAGAGATATACATGAAAAGCATATGCAGGTTATATACAAGGCTAGTACAGATTCCACATAGTTACGGCAAAAATAGGTCAAATGGAAAACTTATTCATACATAGGCGAATAAAATGTTTACCAAACGACGGTAAGGGACCACAAGTAAGAAGCTCCCGGACGAAGTCATAAGTTGAGCAATGCCATTAGTACATTCAAATGCCCAAATAATGGGTATTTTCCACTTACGGTAAAACGCACTTACTTATCATTGATACGATGATAAGAAAGCAATTCAAAGTATTAGAGAGGAAAAAACTTCCTAAAAATCGATGAAAGAACTTCTGAAGTCGAAGGAAAGCCTTGAAGAAACAATGGCGGACGAATCATAGGCGGTCATAACTCCCTTCACACCGCAGTCATTCTGAGATAAAATGCACCAGAGAATTGGTACTGAATAAAAGTTAGTATTACTAAAGTTTTTTTTCTCAGTATAGAATAGAAAGTGTTTAGGTGAGTAGAGGAGTATTAAAAAATGAATTGATGCAGGCGTGTGAGTTATTGTGAACATTATAATAAAGATGCGCCATTTTCGTTCTTTGCCTTGGTCGAAATTTCCGGTAGACCCAAATCGATCGTCTGTGAGAATTGTGACGTGAAGCAAACTTTCCGAAACCGAGAAAGCTCTCCACCAAGGTTCGAGTAAAAACTAAGACTCGCTCGGTTTTCGTGGGAGAACGCGCTAAACGTGGTTTTAGCGCTTTTGCAGGGTTTTGTGGGTTATTCACTACCTTCATGGCTTTATGATCGACGTAATAACTACTTGGCAGTCGGTCGTTCAATTCTTAGGCAATCTCCTTTGTAGTCAAGTGAGGATCCCACGTGCCTTCGGTGGTTATTGCCTTGTTATAGGGCTTCCCACCTTACGGGTCTACATTGATATCCAGGCACTGATGAGGCAACCTCATAGATGGATGACTCTGGAATGGTTAAATTCCTGTAACAGTTTGCATAACGGGTTATTCTAAAAAAATGACACGTCTTTTGCATGAGACTTCCTCGTGGTCCTCAAGAGATTTTAGCTAAAAACGTTTACGACAGTTTCTCACCAAACTTCCTTCCTTACCCTTTTTTCACAAACAAATATTCTGCAAATAAAGGCATTGAAGAGACTTGAGGCAAGCGCAATCTCGGGCTAAGATCCCTTACAAGGAAATTCGAGAGAGCCTTCTGAATCAGAACAAAATATTCTCATGAACCTTATGGTATATACAGTAATTAATAGAGTCTGGTGATTAGTACTAGTGAGAAGTATAGTAATTAATGGAGGTAATCGTCTTTTGGAATAGGGAATTACTGATTTCTTCGTTTATAATATGAATAATAACAGCTTACTGGTGTTTCCTATTCAAGGAAACAGCTTTCACATTTTATGAACGAGATATCTTAGGGAGAGGATATGCTCCTTTCCCTGAATGTGTTAGTCTGCGGCTTCGGTGGCGCCGGGGTAAAGTCCCCGACTGCTAACCTAGAGGTCGCGGGTTCGAATCCCGCCTGGGTGGTTTGACCACCATCCATGGATGTATGTGATTGTCAGACAAATTAATTGTAAGAGAGGACTATCTAGTCCTAAATTCGCTTGTGAAATAAAGACGACAGTATTATTATTATTATTATTATTACAATTCGTTGAGACCTACCACTCCGGCCTATTCCAACCAACCTCAAAGTTCATCACGAGTGAGAGATCTTATATTTCCATTCAGTAATTCAATCCACCATAGGCATATTTTGTGGCTTGCTTTAACCCATATTTTACCAGCGTGTGTTTAAACACACGCCGAGTATGCGGAAATTAAAAAATAATTTATAGCCACTCTTGAGAGGCAACCATTTTCTAATTACTTAGACTCATTCTTTGAAACTTTTGACGGCTCATTACATCATGTATTACCTACAGCCTAATATTCCTAGGTAATATAATTTTATGGGCAATAAGTCAAATGCAAGCAACTTCATGATTCAAATTCCTGTAACTACCGTAAAAACATCCTTTTTTACGTATCCTTAGATCAACACGAGACAGGAGCGATCGAAGTTTTTCGCACCATTTCAAAGACGCGCTGCGAACGATCCATATCGAGGGCGTATTGAGTGCAGCCTCGCTCGTTCCAACCTCTCCCAACCCAATCCTTGACAGGGACTAAAGAGAGAGAGAGAGAGGTAGGGAGGGGAGGGGAGGCCGGGACCGCCTCACGCCCCCCGACCCTCCTTCCCCCGCGGGAGTGATTCGAAGCCTTCCCCGCCCGCGCACGCAAACAAACATGGACACATAACACACGAAACACGTCCTATCTGCGCGGCGCAGGATTTACGAGCGGATGGGGAAATTCTTTCCCCCATCCCTTTCGAGCTCATCCCTTTGGGTTAAGGGACCCACTACACCCCCCCCCCCACTCCCCAACCCCGCGCCGATCTCCCGAAGATCCATTCGCAAAATCCAGAAACGTAGCACTCAGGATGGTCGGGGGCGAGTTTGACTGGCGGCTGAGAGAGTGATCGCAAAAAAGCTTCACATGAATTGCCCTCGCGGGAAAAATCGACCGCGCCGGGAATCGAACGGCTGACCATCTGGAAATCTACCAAGCCCATACTTTTTATTTTGATTCGCCTGACCTCCGGTACTTCACAACTTAGATTAAAAGGACTGTTTCACGTGCAAATATGCACCAAATTACAAATGGCTAACCTGTAATAACTTTCAAATATACTATCTGCTTTCATTGACTGAGAAATGTAGAAAAACTACATGTCTACCTATTAATTATTTCATTTAAATGTACGTGATTGAAAGTATCTTTAATCATCAGAATACAACATGGTCACTGATCATTTGATCAAGTGCACTCTATTTATTTAAAGCCCCGAGAAAAAAATAACTCATCTTGTTTTTCCCATCTTGTGCATCGACCATAGTGAATGGAAGCACAACATCTGCATTCTATGGACACGAAAAAAAACAATTTGAATTGAAGTTCCAGCTTGTGCCTAGTAATATTCAAATAAACTATTATATTTCCCAGACCGTATTTTTGCTGAATACCGGCAAGAAAAACGAAATGCTTTGAAGCTCTAGTAAGCTGGGACAGTGGACTGGGGGGGAGCACAGGGGTCTGATAGACAAACGGTCTTCTCGTATTTGAGATTAAAAACTACACACACCTATTACATAACGAAATATTTCTTTTATTTTAATGTTATAGTTATTCACATGAAATTAAATGATTGAGGATCAGATAAAAAAACGAACGTAATGATAACCGGACTAAAAATCTTGTCCACTTTTTGAGCGTCTGGGAGGGAGGGCCCATGCCCCCGTGCCCCTGCCGTGAATTGGCCTATGGCTATAATAAGCATAATTTGAAATGGAATCATCAATAATAATTATAACTTAACGATCAAGTTATCTTCGGATTTAGCATTTATAGAAAAAGTAAAAACGCTTTAACAGAATTGATGGACGATTAGAGCCTTAAGTTTTACATTAACTCATTGATGTATTGTTCGGGACTCTTAAAAATACTTCTGATGCATATATTTTAATATAAATTGCAGTCATAACGATCGCAATCGCACTTTAATGTACGTACTCACGAATAGTATGGTTTAGTAAGCTTTGTATGCGCGAGGTCAATAGCACAGAATTTATATTTACGGTTCATATTGATGTGTTCGGTGATCTCAGTCACCTAGCTATTTCGGTTTCTCATTGGTCTGAGCCAGGATTGAAAGTGTGGTAATCGTACCACTGGATGTGGAGAAATAACATTTCACTCGGAAATCTGCCGCACTCACAAGGTTTTCTTCGTTTCAGCAATCAAATATTTTTTAATCTCATCAAATGGCATGGACTAAATCTGTGATGTCGATATTTTCAAATGAATTAGGAAAGATAGGAGTCGTGAGGTCGCAGCGCCTGCCAAAGGGAAGAATAAAATCAACGATTGAAATCGGGAACAGGAAGAGGGAAGATCAAAGGGATGGGCAAGCAGCAATGTCTCAAGACAATCGAGGCCTTTGGCGGAAAAATAAGAGGAGGAGGAGGAATGGAGGCACAATCGAACATTAAAGCCGATCGGTTGCGGAAAAGAACGCGTCGAGATGTGAAAAAATAGGGCAACGAAGGATTGACAACAAATTTGAATGATGAATCAAAATTCAACACGCGTTCACACCATATAGATCATACGCTTACAAAAATTAATCCTTTTTTTACCCCATTAAATTGATGAATCTTGCTTTGAATGATTTCTTTCGTATTAATGGAACTTCTCCAGGTAATTCAAAATTACTTAACTGAGAACGATCTGCAGTTTAGCTTGGAGAAAGAAATTTGATGCAAAGATAATATTCTTCGACCTTCATGTAATAATTATCTCCCAAAAAAGTTGGTTAGTATGAAAGAATAACGTTTGAAGGAAAGTAAATAGCAGATAATGTGATCATTAGAAAGATGGTGAACAAATGGTGGTATTTAGATAGAATATAGGATAAATTATGGTGGCGTAAACACACAAAACCTTGAAAAATGGAAGTAATGACGGATCATTTAAACAATTACCATTTTTTATTACTTAAAATTTTTATATGCTATAAAACAAAAATGCCATGCCAGGCATATCTACAATGAAAAGGAGATGTATCATAATCTGCTGAATTCTTAATTAGTAAATCCGTAGAGTAACTTCCATCGATACTTGAATGAAAATGGGTAGAAGAGTGCATTCAACACAATGGTATAAAACGGATGAAAATTTTGTCTTTGAGTCTTACCAAATCTACTTCTCCAACTATCAAGGAAGGCAGAGCCTTATGATAAATATATTAAAGAGTTGAGATAAACATTTGAAGAAAGATACAAAAAATTTTCATTGCTTACTTACTAATTACCCAAGCCAAATTGGAGATAAAAGAACCCACAAAAATTTCTTGTCATATCGTTAGTGACATATTTTAGTTTGGAGCCTAATAGAGCGAGGAAGCCAACGACAATAATGCATATGCAAAGTAAAATTAACAAGTGAATCTTAGACAAGCTATTCAAAGCTTTCACAAACTAATTATGTCCCTTGACCAAGTTGAAGGATTCTTTGGCCCAGCCTCAGCTTGTCTTGAAATTTTAGTTCGGAGGGGCGTGAAGCGGGGAGAGGCTGATTGCTTGGCGCCGTGTCTCAGGTGGACGTGAGGATGCAGGTGGTCCAGGAAGAAGGGGGGGCGTGGAACACAAGAGGCGTAAATGAGGAGAGGGACGTGTGGGCATGGGAGGGCGATCCTGGGCACGGAAGAAGAGAGAGATCAGGACCCTTCGTCGGCCAGCTGGGGACATTTCCGTGAGCCTTACGGCGACCAGGATAAGGCCTCACTCAAATATTGAAACCTCCTCCCGAGCTTGACGGCCATCTACATCCCCTCTCCCCCTCCGCTGGCTTTTACGCCCTCATTCCGTCCCCTTCTAGTCTGCGAAGTCCGCCACCGCTCCTTCCACGTCACCATGCACACACTTTCTCAAAACTCCCTGGCTCCACCTTGATCTCTGTCCTTCGCAAATCCCATCTGCAGGAGTGAAACGAGGAGAAAAGGTTTGGGGGGAGGAAGCAAAAGGTTGGGGAGGATGGGGTTGCAGGGTAGCCACTCAGAGTGATAAAAATTCGTTTTTTTCCAAGTTTTTCTCGGTTTTGTCGAGTACATTTTCATGTCTTGCGGTTATTTCACATTTATCTTTTTATACGTTATGTGCGCCAAATCAAATTTTTAAAAAGGCTACGGATTACTCAATAACCAATGCCATTCATTGTCAATTGTCGATTGTCAAGGAAAGGCTTTTCAAGCATTTCAGAATATTGAAAGTATGTATGGTTGATGTAATGCAAGGGTGTAAAAATTCACGTTGTGCGAGCATTTTGACTCAAGGGTTCGAAGCAGAGTGCATAACAGGTCTTTATCAAAATTGGATGGACTCTAAACTCATAGTGTTCACCAGTCCGTTAATGTTGCAATAAAATTTCGGTTAATTTGAAAAGATCTTGAGATATGAAGATTTTATATTTGTAATCCTAAAGGCATATTCTGATAAATTGGAAAATGGCGGAATGAATTTTTCATTTCCCTGCTTTTAACGTGATTTTCCTGTATTACTATACACGTTGCTGCACACTCATATAGATAGAATTCCATACTTCCCCTGCATGCAAGAAGACTTTCAACTATGGATTAAGTTGGAAAGCTTGAAAGTATACTCTCCAACTATACATTTAAAATATTTATTTTGCTGTTTAAGCACATATAACGTTTAGTTTTGCTTTTACATTTGATTATTCTGCTAAGTGAGACAAGTATAAATTAATTTTGCCTTGTGGAAATTTCATAGTAACTCAGAATTTCAACGTGAAACCGAAAATGTTGCCATTTCTTGCTAAATAATTGGTATATAATGAAAATAAACTCAAGAAAAATCAGGATATGTTATTTCTAGGGCATACTAACAAGTGTGGCTACCCTGTGGGATGTAAAGAGATGTATAGGAAGAGAGCTGCGGGGGGAAAGGCGGTCGAGAAAGAGAGGGATAAGGTTTTGTTGAGGCGAGGGAAGAAGGTGGGCAGAGGCAATGATAAAATTTTCAGGCGTTTTAGAGGCCAATGCGAGATTCCCCCGGCTGAAGATTAAAGAGTGGGGGGCTAAGGTTGGGGGAAAGAAAGGGAAGCACAGCGTGGAGACCGGGTAGCTCTCGGAGAAACGAACATAAAAGAGTGGGGAGGAGAGAGAAAGATCGAGAAAGCTGGAAAAGGAATGTGGAAGAGAGTGGGCGAATGCTTTGGATGTGTGCAATGTGTATTAAGAAAAGAGTGGACTGTGGGAGGAGAAAGGCGAGAGGAGAGATGTGGGGAGTGGATTAAAGGGCGCTGACGGAGAAATAGTGCGCGATTAAAAACTCCGGAGATAAGAGAAGAAGGAGGGAGGGGTAGATTTTAATGGATTGAAAAAGGTGCGAGAGATATACGGGCAGCCTAATAGCTAAAGAGAAAACAAGTCCGGCGGTTAATTTCACCAGTTGCCCCTCGTCTTCCTGCGGAGAGTATTTAACGCCTGTATGTGACTTGACTGGTTTGAGGAGAATATTACCATCCTTCATTTCGTTTAAGTTTTATTGCAGTAATTTTTTAATAAGACATGACAAAAGTTCATTACTTAAAGTGCTATTCGAAAATCAGTCAACATGAATATCGCCCTCTAATAATTTTCTCTAATAGGATTTCATTGACTACACAAAGACTCTCTCAAATCAAAATGGGTTGAAGTCTTTTTTAATATAACGCATTTTTCGCCGCATGTGCATTCAATATTTGTACGATTAAATATCTAAATTATATTATGTTGAGGAAAACCCCATGGAAAAGCAACATCGAGAAAAAAATGACGAAATTTCTGCCTTTCTTTTCCCAAGATTTTATTGGTTTTAAGTATTCAGCAAATTCTGAATAAGAAGTTTCTGTATATGCAAGTAATAAGGTTTGAGGTTAATTCATAGCACTACAAGCTTAATGTATAAAATCCTAATTTTAGGATATTTTATTTCCGTTGCTAAAAGAGAAACAGTGAAATAAAAAATTTTGTTGGATTATTCTCGAGTTAGGAGCCGGAAATCCTTCTCCCTCCAAACTGGAACCACGCTCTTAAATGCCACCTAGTAGTTTGCTTTCACTTTCAGCGAGAAAAGAACAATTCTAGCAACAGAACCGAATCAAATTATTTGTATATGCATTTTGAAGGTACAAATAAAAGTTACACGATTCGTAAAGGAAATTCTTGTTAATAGGTATCCTGCTTCGACAATTGATAAGGAATACTTTTTAAAATAGTATTTAAAACTAGAAGAATACTAAGGGCGTATAAACGTACACACTCATGAAAATTTACTCGTTTGCTCTCATTTAGCTTTAATTTCCATGATGGAACAGGGGTGCGGTCAATAAAAAAAGTCTTTCAAAAACATATTTTATTTGCTGACAGTATGATGGCAACCGTATGAGCCATAAAAGTAACTTAAGTAAACTGACACATTTCCCCTGCTAGGTAGTTATTAAAAGATTTTTTTAAATTTCAATAGACTTACGGTCTAGTGGATGAATCAAATGATTTCTTCTAACAATAAATATGTGATATCGTAATAAAATCTTGTCATGGAGTAGCAAATTAAATTAAGTAAATTTTTGGAACTTGGCTTAAGAACTTAGGACATGGTACTTTCCCTTAATTACAGGTTATTTCACAAAACGTAGAGTTGACTTCATCATAGTCCAAGTGCGATGAAAATAAGCCTTACTAACTGATGAGGTGTGAGAAAAACCAGGTTCTTTTGCGGAACAACAGTCACCAGAGAGCGAAAAAAACTGCTGGCTACTAACAATTGGAAAGAGGGAAAGTCACATAGTGTTCGACAGTTGAGGTAGAAAATCTTGGATGGAATGGGATTTCACCTGCGTATCCTCCGGCGGGTGGAATGAGTAGAGGAGCTGTAGTGAGGTGATATTTGTTGTAAGTAACCTGAGGAATGACGTTGGGCACGAATTACGAGTACGGGAGGCTGGCTGAGGGTGGTAGTGGAATAGTGATACGGACATGGAAGAATCACACTCTCCAAAATATGCATAAATGTTTTGTTGCGGTACGTCTTGGAATTACTAGTGAGAGTATGCCTCGGGAACTCTTTCCTGGACTTTCGTAAACGGCTAACATTCCTCTTTCCCTTACCATTCTTCCCACTTAGCCGAAAAAATCCATGTCCCACGTTTCCTATACAATGGCACGGTAGGAGACGCTATGGTCCACTGATTCACCACACTCTCCTCAACCAGCCATCGGCTATTGGTGACGGCGGCTGCAGTCATTCACAGACGGAATAGTCTCAATGTATCCATCAGCGGGAATTGAATAGCGGGCCATGAGCCCCGTGCAACCAAAGCCCCTTGCTATCCATCCGTGTCAATGCCCACAGCTCCTCTTCTTCCCTACACATTGGTGATATTCTGGGTTTGTGGCTATTTTGGACGCACAAATTCATTACTTGATGTTTTTCATTAAGTTGATTCTATTAGGATTAACTGAGGGTAAACTATCCTTAATACTTAGGAGTGATTTTTCGCTTCCCAACATCAGGGGCGAGAACCCACGATGAATTTAGTGTTTCTTCAATTTCGCCTCCGAGAGGAGGGAGCCGATCACAACGGTGGCGTCGGAAGCTCCTGCTGGGGGAACTTGGCCCGGAGAAACAATAACGATGCATAAAAGATGGTCAAAGGGAGAGGAAGCAGATAGAAATGCTGCTGGGGGAGAAAATTCAAGAGGGTAGGCCGCAAGAAATGAGGTTAACCTGTGGTTAGTTAAGGTGGAGCAAAAACGGTTGATTGCGTTTAGGTTCACTCACGACATGAATGAAAGTTTGTTTTTTCTTTTTCTCGTCAGCAATGAATTTTTGCCCATATGTCTGTTGGCTACACGATATTAGTGTGAATTTTTAGTGCATAGTTTGGTTTGTAAAAAGAGATACAAAAGGAAAAATTACATTAGAATACAAGAGTTCATTCATAATTAACATAAATTCAATGAAAAATGTCAAGTAATGAATTTGTGTGTTTCGAAAAGAATTTCGAAAAGACTAGAATTTTACCGGTGTCTCCGGAAGTAAGCGGTACAAAATCGATCGCATTATTGTGCCTCTTTTACTTTATTGAAAGATTTCCCCTCAGATATTTTCACTTCGAAGATGAATTCTCCCGTTTAAAATGCATCTCACACCTATAAAAACCTCTTTCTCACAATATAATCATTCATTAACATTATTTTGATCTTCAGCTATGTCCTACGTAACTAGGTTCAGCGTTAAGATCACAATACAAGCTAAAACTTAGAAAACAATGTCCCAAGTAGACTCCTTTGGGTAAAATTACTTTTGCACTTGACCTCATATACGTTGTCTACTTTAAAATTCTCGGACACGGGAGCTTGAGGCGCTTGGGCGTCTTTTGTGGTACATACTCGTGAGCTTATGGGGTATAACGCAGTCTCGGTGCTGAATTTGCGAAACAGGATGTTAGCGTATCAAGGTCTTTCGCATGCTTCAGTGATACGATTGCCCAACAGAACCTTCCGCTTGAGTACGCTTGTAGACGAAAAAGAGTGTAGCATAATGCAGCAGGAAGGAGGACGTTATCTCTAAGGGAATAACGTCACCAAGTCGAAAATCTAGTTTCACTACATTCGAAGTTACCTCTGTGTCTTGCGACGTGTCGTAGACTACTCCGAGGTGAAGAAAGAGAGGAAAATAGAGATCTTTAGGATTCTTTGTTTCCGCAAAGTTAGTTATCATCTTTGACCAGACTTGAACATACAATGACAGCCTAAACATAATCCTTAAGGCTGTAATGCGCATTCATACGACGTTAGATAACTGTTAGTCGGCCCATTCCCAAAAACACTTTTGATGGGATAAGTAAGACAATATGATAAAGGTTTCTTGAACTCGATAGAAATAACGACGCATTTTACACCAATGTTTCATTTCTAGTAAGAAGAATGAAAAATATATTTTGAGGTCCTCATGAAAATAATTAATTTTTCATGGCACACTTGAATTTAATCCGACAAAGTGTATGCTGTAATTTTGTTCTGTATAGTTCAAGCTCTTGGTTCAATTCACACGTTTCACCGTCAATTTCCTAAGAGAATGATTGGATTTTCCTTGACGTTAATTTAGATGTTGAATTGAGTCGGTTTTCTTGGCAAATAGAGTAAGAATACATTTTTAAGAGATTTAAAGCAACAGCTACCAATGCAAGAGTTACTAAAAATATAGAAATGTTAAATAACGTCCCATATCATTAAGAAAAATCTCCGCTTCCTTTTGCGGTAGGTACCTGTTGAATAATCAGCTTCCAGTAATCCCGGGCACGTTTTACAGAAAGGTTTGAAAAAAGTTTCCCAACTACTTTATTTTTCTTCACGTTATTGGCGGAATATACGCAAGGTTTTAAGAGGATGAAACATTTTGGGAGAGATCCTTCGTTAAAATATACTCAAGAGTCCACGTAATGCAAATGACCCATTTTTAATAACTTTGGTGCTGAGAATTAGCATAAGGACATCAGCGAAATAATATACATTAGAGATTATAGCTAGGGTACTTTGAATATTTACTTTGAATAACGTAAGTAACATACGTGAATACTAAAAAAGATCATCTTGAGAGGCCAATAAACGCAATAGTGTATTTAAGCTAAAGAAACAACCGATTTAATTCTGCTTAACCTGTGCGAAGTTTTACTCCCAAAATTCTCTTCGTCTTAATGTTGCGTACTAGGTGGAACAGTTTGAAACTCTCATTTAAGGAGTTCTCCTAGTTCTCAAATGAGAGTTTAAGAAAGAAGTTGGCTATAAGAACACATGGAGCATGAAACTTCGTCACATATCATCGAAAAAAATTCTGCTTCCTTTTGTGGGAC
Source organism: Ischnura elegans (assembly GCF_921293095.1). Taxonomy (NCBI): domain Eukaryota; kingdom Metazoa; phylum Arthropoda; class Insecta; order Odonata; family Coenagrionidae; genus Ischnura; species Ischnura elegans. Next base: position 45,781,453 of record NC_060246.1, read on the forward strand.
CTGTTGAATAATCAGCGTCCAGAAATCCCGGGCACGTTTTACGGAAGAGTTTGAGAAAAGTTTCCGAACTTCATTGCGTTCTTTACGGATTCAACGCAGGCTTCTAAAAGCGTCTTTTAAGTCGTTTTTAATTGTACCTCTTTCTTTTTAGTGAGAAATATTAAAGACATAAATTTTCTAAAAACTTTGCGTCATCAGATGCGTCCGGGGGATGCTCGTCCAAAAATGTGAACGAATTTTGAAGGAAGAATGTGAAGAGAAAATTCATTCATTTTTATAAATGAGAGATTACCCTACTCCCATTGTAAATCAACTAATAACAAGGATACTAATAAACTGAAAGTAAATTAAACACTTCTAGTCATCAAGAAAGTAAAATATACCCGATTAACTTTCAATATACTTATTTTCTTTACGCTGACTTCGGTAATGAAGGCAGTGTCGCATAGCTTCTTAGTTCGATTAGGTTTAACTGTTTCAAAAATTGGTCCAATTTAGCTCTCGCAAGGACGATAAAAATTTTGTAGAAAGCATAATATGCTAAATAGCTTGAATATTAAAATAAAACAATTTAATTTAGTTGCCGTATCACAAATGTCCATCAAATGCATGACAGAAACTTGTAAACCGTAATTAAACTATTATCGTATAGATGGCGGTGAAAGAGCTGATTATTATTTTTCAAATAAATTAAAATTACGGCAATAACGATTGACCTGCTTGACAATTATTGATACTCGTTATATAAAAACCTATTAATGTTAGTGATACATCCAATTCATCTCATCAACAATAATTAAGTATGAGAGAAATGACCATACAAACGGGACCAATATTTAGTACTTCGCCAAATTTAATTAAGTCGCCATTATGTCACTACTGCAAATGCACACGAGAAGACTTATGCGCCTTCATAGATATTGAAGTATGATCTCAAGGAAAATATGAGCCGAGCTGTAAAAAACCAAACTTATGCAGTCAACTGAGCAATAAATGTCCCTGCTAAAAATTATCGCTTTCGCAAGCACGTAAGAGGTTGTTCAGTTATCCAAAATCTGTGGGAGAGTGAGACTGAAGAAACTAATAGCAAAATTGGAAATATAAATCATTATAATTAGGTATTACATACTTCCATAACGATACTATTTAAACGAAGATATTACGCACATTCAGTGCTTATTTGCATAATATTTCCCTCACATTTATATTAATAGTCATGCGGGAGAGATTTATTTAATTGTATCCGTCAAAACGTTTAACGATCTCCCGGGAATTAGTAACAATAACAAAGCATAAATAAATGAAATCATACCCTTCGGCCTAATGGTGAAAAAAGTAATTAGTGCCTTAAGACTTCAGGTGGCTAAGAATTACATAAGCTATAAAAAAAAATTAGCAAAGACAAAGATTTCCGAGGGAAATCAGAGAAGAATAAGAATCACGCAGTCACCGGCCTCTTTTACGGATCAAAGAAATGAAAATATAAAAGATGTGTTTGTGAAAAAAAATGGCTGAAGCATGATGAATAGAATTAAAAAGCTGAGCTTCAAAATGCAATACCCTTTGATAGCATAACAGATTATGCATTGGACTACAAACACCGCCACAATCTGAGCTCCCCAAACACTACGTCAAAGAAGAAAAAAAACACCCAAAATCTCCACTAAACATTCGCTTCCAATGAACCCGGCGGCGCTCTCGCGTCCCTTCCCCCTTTTCCCCCCATCCTCCCCCGCGGAATGTGAGGTGCAAATGGGCGCTGACGACGTTCCGTTCCAGCCCACTTTATGCCACGGCGCGGCGCCTCCTTTGGATGGGGAAAGAAAAAAAAAAACGTTCTACCATCCGCTGCGTCAACTCCGTGTCTCTGGACCCGAAGACGAGGCTTTTTACTTGTCAGCGGGCATGAAAGGCCAAGGAGTGAGCCCAAGGCAGGATGAAAGAAGAAGCAGGAGCTTGTTAAAAAGTGAAACGCCCTGCGTGGGGTTGAAAGGATAAAAAAAGGTCCACATTTTAAATTTTGAGTAATTATTTTGGAACGAAGATTTAAATGACTGTCAAAGCATGATTCTTGGAAATTCCGATACAGTTTGCGCGAATGATTTCACCTAATTTGATGACGCAATTGTTCTCAGTATTGGTAATAACGCGATTCTTACAGATTTCTATCAAAATATTTTTCTAATTGGCATGACGAAATTATTTATTTAATTTTGCTTCCACAAAACTAGGTAACTTCACATGACCCGAAGATAAAATATTAAGTTTAGTTGCTATTATCTGGATAATAGAAGGAATATTATTGATCCTTTTCCGGATTTTATTTTATTTTGAGTCACTAGTACGCTTCAAACTCCATTTCTCTGCATAATCACTCTAACTTCTACGATATAAACGACATACCGAGACTAAGATATTTTGGAAAAGAACGAGGTAAAAAATGCCAAGAAGTAAACCACTGGAAAAAATATCAGAAATTTCATAATTTTGAGTCATTTGTGTTTGGAGGCTAAAGGGATTAAGGAATAAGAAGTTTCCGAAGTGAATACCCGAAGAGGATGAGAGATGGCTAGCGAAGTCACAATCCAATTATAGGGATCTACTTTCATGGGCTTCTACGCCCAGTCATTGACATCGTATACTTTATATTCCAAGGGACACAGTCCCCCATTTAATCTAAAATTAATTCGCAAAGAAATCCAACACATTTGAATATTTTTCATGACGTCAATCACGGCTGCAATCACACGAAACGCAATGCGGTAATTGTAGACAAATTTTAGATACATATATAATTAAAAGACTACATTCAATTTTTTATCAGGAAGAAAAATGCAGGACTAACTAATAATAATCTAATCAAGTAATACTCACTCAGCAAAACATACTCTTTTAAGAGATACTACAACAATACCTGGAAAATAATGGGCACTCTTCTGAGAAATATGGAATTAATACTTCCAGGAACCTGGCATTAAAAACATTCTGTTTAATGCAAGCAAGGGTCTCCATGAGACCTTTTTTCTTTGCTTAAAATAACGAAAAAAATAACTCCCATAACAACTCAATTCTTCACCGGTACTACAAATTTAAAATACAATTTATTATATCACCACACTCATGTTAAAAATGACAACAAAAACGATGTGGAAGGTACACGCGGAATTATGAATTTTGTGGTTGTCACTCCGTCATTCTTTCATTAGAGTTCCCTTGTTTCACCGTGTCCCTTTGCGATGAAATAAAAAGGGAAATAAAACCGCTCCGAAAAAAGACAATTCTCAGAGGAATAAACTCAATTTAAATTTGATGTTAAAGCAAAAAATATTTTTTTTAATTTCGCAGTTGTAAGCACGAGAGACAAGAACTCTTAACCGCAAACGACAGCTATTAATTAGGCAATACCGACCGCATTAGTGAGAAAGAGATGCGAAATGCTGAAAAAAGAAAAATGAATATAATCCCTCGGGCGGTGGGGAAGCCGAAACCTAAATCCACCGGAATAGATTCAAAGCATCTCATCACCTTCTCCTCCTTTATCTTTTGTTTTACTCACCCGTGTATTCAGGACTCCTCGCGTGGAGCAGCAGGTCCGAGCCATTCCTACCCCCTCCGGAGGCCACGCTGACGTACCCGCCGCCTCCGTAGGGCACCGCCCCCGCCACCCCGAACGGTTCGTGGTACATCCCTGCAACGCCGGCGGCAAGTTTCTCGAGGTCTGCGTCGTCCGCCGCCGACACCTGCCCGTAGACGTCGCCGTTATTGTTGGCCTGTTGCTGCGGATGGAAAGGTTGTGGGTGGAGGAGGATCGGCGGCTGACCACCAACCGTTGAGCCGTTGAGTGCAAAGAACTCCTGATATCATCAAGTGTTATTTTTTTATGTGAACCATGTGTTAATTTTTTGAGAGTGCGGAAAGTACCATTTTAGGATTTTAATGTGTTTTTGTTTGCCGTGGCAATTTATGAAGGCGGTCATTGAGCACAATGTAACGTATGTATTTTCAAATTTATTTTATAATAAAATAGTTTTTTATATGGGCAGAATTTTGACCATTATTAGTCGTTACGTGTTTTTGTTTGCAGAAGAAATTGTGAGTGGTGAGCATAAAGCCAAGCGATATGGGTTGTTCAGCCGTGGGTGAGTTGTAAGCAATGTAGTGAGAACATTTGGCGAGTTATTGTCATATTATTCCCAGGGAAGAGTGGAAAATGTAGAAATCATTTTATATAAAATTAAGTGTGGAGTGGAGGAGTTTAATTTAAAGCAAACAAGTCATCACGATCCACATGGGATGAAAGAACAACATGGAAATTTTGTAGATCAATATTTTGAATTTGAAACAATGACAAAGATAATAAATTGGTCATTTTAGTAAAATGTTATGTTATGCCAAATTGTGCATATATTACAGATTCATTATTTACAGTTTAAGTAAGGTTATTGAATTTTAATTCCAATTGAGGGAAATGGATATTTTTTATCCGTACACGCATAAAATTTTTCCAGGAAAGTATGAGAAAGAAGGGAGTTACAATCATTTTAATTATAGCGGGGAGGTGTGTGATTTATGAAAAAGAGAAAGATTTTTTGTGAGAGTGAAGATGAAGGAGGGAAGCATCACGATGTTAAGCAGGATTAGAAATGTACGCGTGGATTAGTGAGGAGTTTTCAGCAGGAAGAGGCCGAAAAAGAGTGAGAGGAAGGACAGGACGGAGAGAAAGTGCAAAAAAAGGGTGTTACTTAAGCGGTGCAAGGAAAGCTCTGGCTTAAATTATGAATACAGCGGCATCGCATGATACCTCATTAAAGAAAAGACCAGTCAAGCCCACCAAAACATGATACGGCTCCGGGATTTACACAAAGCAAGAGTTTCCTCAATTTGAGGGAAAAGATACAAACAAGCATCACAAACAGACATGAAACAAATTTTACTGAATTAGCAACTTCTGGCCTTGATAATTAAGTTCTAACCATTCACGTGGTATCTTTATCGATGCTTGCCTAGCACGTAACGTTAAAGACATTTTTTAATGAAGTCATGCGCCTAAAATATGTTGAAAAATTACAAAAATACAAGCCAAAAATGTTTGATTAAGTTAGTTGGGAGCAATAAATGGCAACTGGTGATATCTATTTACATTGGAGACGCCCATAGGCAGCATTGACATATATAAATTCCGTATTCATATCTTTACGGCACAAGCTTTGTGTGACTAATAACATAGAAATGGTTTATGGGGTCACAAAGACATGAATTATGAACAGAGGAAGTATAAATAATATGAAAGTAATACGAAAAATAAAAAATAAATAATGGCACCAATAAATTGACAACAATTACATCATCCCGAACATCTGTATTCTCTATAACCACATCCTAAAAGCATGTGTTGATATACTCACGGACAGGAAGAGTCACTAAAGTTATAGTAAATTACTAATGAAGTTCAGTGTAAAAGCCTAAAAATGTTTTCGGATAATCTGGCCGCTCCGTAGGATTACGGTTCGACGAACACTAGAGGGGCAATTGGTAGATACACATGAAACGCAGAACATGTGGTGATACTATAAAAAAAAACTTTAAAAAGAATCCAAATTTTCTTAATATCGTCAGGAAAGCGAAAGAAGATATTCAAATGTCGCCTAAACAAACACTAATCAAGTGTAAAAATCAATCATTACGTGAAAAATCTGAAGTAGGAGTCGGATTCATCCCTGAAAATAAAAATAACAGTTAAACTAAGTTTTTAAGCAATTACGACATAAAAATACGTTTCGTCAATTTATGAGTGACAGTAACTAAAAATTTATTCACATTTTTTTGAAGATCCATATCAATTTCAAGGAGGGTTATCCTTTCCTTCAATACACTGCCATGTTAGCCAAACGCGTCAAATTTCCCGGAAGACACTCCCGTGTGGTATAAAATTTAAAGGGTGCTGCGTGAATCACCGGTCGGGGAGCACTTACGAGCTTCGCCAATTCATTTAAAATATAAATTGGATGAACCAAGCACAATTCTGAATCATTCATTAATGATAAATAAGTGAGTGGTATTCAAAAGTTAATAACCACGGCAAAATTCATCCGTCGTCATTCCCCACAGGACGTGGTGAAATGGCTTTTGCGGCTCTCCCCTGCCCTCCCAAGGAATGTCACAACGCAGCGTAAGCACAACGCACCCTTTGGACCATATTATTCCACTAAACACTCTCACCCTCGGTACGCAAGGTCGGCCAACAATGGAGGAACAGGCACGAATATTGCCATGGGGCCATGGGCGTCTCTGCTACTAGGAAATTTACGCAAATACGCGGCCGTATGCTCATCATATCAAAAACGGTCGGACAAAATATTTTGTGATGCCCGTCCATCCCTCCGGACCTTCGGGGAAAGCAAACTTTCCTTCGAGGAAACTGTTTGCAAGACATTGCAGAGATCATTTGGGCGAGGAGTCTGCGGAATTTGGCCAGGCATAATGAGTTATAATCAGGGTAGGTGAATTTTATAATAGAATCAGAATTGGAAGGCTTATAATTCTCACGAAATATGTATAACCATTTATAGCTATGGTGACATATTTTTGGATAGTATTTAATCGTATATAAATTTTTATTTCGCGATTTTTTTTATTTCGACCATTAGGAAACATTTATAGCTTTCTATTACAACCATTATTTACACTTACATGGATGGTTTTTGAAAAACGGATTGACATGAAAACAATGGGATGGGATTAAATGTGTTAAGCTTACCACTCACTGGACACAAATTTTTAAAGTACCATCATGAAAGGTTCATCTGCTCCCCCTTTAGAGAACCGTGACAAATTTAAATCCCTGTATAATGAAACACGTTAAGGAATAATGTGCCATGTTAACACGGTTTCCCTAAGAGCACAGTTTGAAGCGAGGTCGCTTGTCACCGTTAATAAAAACTGAATTTCAGCGAACTTGAATGAAAGACTTTACACGTTGTTTACCGTACCGGCAATAGAAGGAAAAAGCATACTAATTTTTAGCCGTGATTCCACATTTGAGCTGCTCAAATTTATTTCCATACCATTATGAGCAAAATTTGATGAGGCCACAATTTTGCAATCTGAATTGTCTCAGTCTTGGAAATATGCAGGGCTCAAACTGTTTCATAATTTTTCGACCTTAAGCATATTTTTTCACTTTAAATTGAAAATAAGTTTCAAACTTTCAAGTTACAACAATTGAATCGATTAATATATCAAAATGAATATTTTTAGCCCTGAAACATGGAATACGATACGGACTATATTATTTCCATTTTGAAGGTACTTAAAAATAAAAGCCTCCCCAAAACATTTGAGTGCTCTATAGAAAGCTCATTAAAGTGTTTGGCACACTTTCTGAAGTCACAAGTTTTACCAGGATGTCGTCCTTAAAAATAATATAATTTTTATTAGTAATATAAAAAAGATAGAGCTCAACATATAATTTCAATCCAATTCAAGAGGAGACGGCAAAATTTGTAGTATTTTTCTAAATATCCACCGGCCCTATTCATCGCTGAGCGAAAATCCATTACGGCAAATATACGTATCTTTTTTACTAGGCCATCACCGAAATACCGATAAGGTCATTGAAATAATAGGCATAAAGGGAGAAAAAAACTATTCTGCAAATGAAATTGATCCAGATTACTATAGTAAAACTGGGAAAGAGAAAATAAGCAATAAATTTGTTTTAAAAATGGGAGTGAGAACCATGCTAAGGATTGAAAACTTAACGAAAGAAATTATACGCATCCGTCAGTATATTTTTTCTCATCCATGGGAAAAATTGAACATTCATGGGGAATTACCAGAATAGGAATTCGATTTCACTTGGTGCATTACAGATTCATGCACCCATAACAGTCTCTGTATCATCGCCAGTTGAATCTCCCTCAAGCCGTAACGAGCGTTTGATGGCTAATACACGAATACATTGGTTCGTCCAAACGTCAAATTAGATAGAATCGTACCAGCCAGATTTGCGAAGACAACATCCCCTAGTATCGCTAACGCAGCCGATCGATAATATGCGAGTATAGGAACAATAAGCGATCGAGGAAATTAGATTTTGTCACGAGTGTGGGGAGGTGAGTGTGGAGCGCATTCCCCATGGGCTGAGGCTTCCAGCTCGTAATTCTCGTGGATTCAAAAAGTGATCCCCATCTCCTCGTTATTTTTTTGCATGGGTGGCGGTCATTTTTTTCCGTTTTTTTATTTTTAAGGGTGTCAGGCGGGTCAAAGCGGAAGATTACACAGGCAACGGTCAAAGTCATGAGAAGGCAGGAAATTGGAGGAAACATTTTTGAGAGCATAACATATTCCGACGTCCTGTCACCTAGCAGCGCGCAAAAGGGAAGTGGAGTAGATGCCGGGCTTTTGCGGATCATTGTAATTAAATTCGCAACGGGGAAACAAAAAAGAGGCAAAGAGTGTGCAAAAAAGGTGACGACAACCATGGTGTCAGCACATGACCCAAAAAATCGACCTCTTTGACCTTAATTAATATATGCCATCGGCCAATGTAGCGTGGCAAACTCGAACTGCGGAAATTACGTAGGACTCGATCAAAACGAATTAAAGGCATGCGAATAAACGGGACGTATTGACGATAGCGTTATACCTTGATAGGATCTAATGTGAGGAATTCTCATTTTAGGCGGAAATAAAACAATCCGGGACACTGCAGTAAAGGCGACCTTTGGTGTTTTTATACTTTAGCCAGCCATTTCGTGATAAAGTCTCTGCTCCATCGTGTACTTGTCTAAAATAATTTTATCAAGTTAGGTATGGGTTATTTTATTGTTTGTTGATTTTCAGATGAATCCGTTGCACAACATTTCAAACATTTGACATGAAATTTCAATTTCTTAGATACATTTCTCAAATTATTAACTAAATGTTAATGAAATAGCTGTATAAATATTTATATTATAAAAGTTGAGTTTCAGGCAAAATAATGATAGCAAGAATGATATCACAAATAATATTGAAATTTATTCAGAGATTTTAACTCGGAATTTTAAGGGCTCAAAGATAGGTAATTCACTAAAAGTAAAATATAAACACAGGCAATGGTGTATTCATATGCCACGAATTCCACTAAAATGTTCTGATAGCTAAGCAGCATTAATTAATAATGAAATGGTAACTACTTATGAATACAAAGATTTAAAATATTACAAGATTCTTAACAAATGCATAATGAGAGCATCGATACGATGGATATTTTTTTAGAAATATTATCTTTTCTAATGATTGCCTTTATTGGCATATACAAACTTGGTCCTTCTAAGCCAAATGGCTTGTCACGAGGTTTCCACTTATCCTACACAGTGGCAAAATTGAAAGCATAGCCTTTATATTACATTAAAAGTTACAACTTCATAGAAAAAAGCAATAACATGGCACAAGAAGTTTTGGGAGCTTTGAAACAAAAATATGAGAATTTAATTAGTTTTCGTGACAAAATCTCTGCTTCATCGAGTACCTGTCTAAAATACTTCGATCAAGTTAGGGTTATTTTATTGTTTGTTGATTTTCAGACGATATAAAATGATATATTGTATATTTTTATATAATGATTACGATTCCTTGATAATGATTGATACATAATAATGACCACGAATCCGTCACAATAATGATTACATAATTTGAGTTCGTGGCAGAGAGCACATAGCAAAAAATTTCGATTCAGTAAAATTTTAGTTCCAGAATATTTTATCTCTGAATAACGATCGGTATTATCACTTAATCTTAATATTGCATCAAAAATTACATATTAGTATGAATTATGGGATTCAACACCTATGTGAGTGAACTCTAATGGAAAGGAGTACATCTTCCAACGCATAACCCATTGAAGGCGAAGAAAATAAAATGATTGGAGTTGTAGGGAGATGGAGAATTCGCAAAAACTGACTGCTTGAAAAACTCTAACATAAACTCCCGTCAATCCAACGGTAAAAGTATTACACGCTGGCCAAGAGAGGTGACTTGACGGGTTAAAAAATGCAGAAAATTACACTATGGAAGGGTGTATGAGATCTGTATACGTGGGAAATGAAGAAAATAAAAAAATACAGGAGGGTTAACTGAGTGACACACTGACCGGAGGTGAAATATGATTTTTCGTCATGTGAGGACTCTTGCAGACATGCGGGTGAGGGCGGGAAAGAGAGTCTGAGCAGAAGGGAAAGGGAGTTAGAAAACGAGGGAAATGAGAGAGTGGACGATATAGAGGGAAATTGAGAGGGGGGTGGGGACGTAGCTCGAAAGCATGGGGTTTGGGGTGGGAAGGGCTGGGGAGAGGAAATGATGGCGGCTTGATGACGAGTGGCAGGGTGGGTGGTGATACACGGGAGGGTCAGCCGGGAAAATACGAAGGGCGAGGAGTCAGGGGAGCGCGCGTCTGGAGTTAAGGGTTGCGCATATCCACGCACAATATAGTGTACACACTACGTGCCCGTGTGAACATACATTACCACAATTTATTTTTTTGTCCCCGTGCGGACCGTAATGGTAAAGTTCAATTACCAGTTGACCTGGCTTAGCAGACCATTTATTATTTTTTTAAAAGCCCCGAGTTTATTACATCGCCATAAAACGCCCTGTTAAAAGTGAAATCCCCCTCCATTATCGGGCTGGTTTTCGTTTACGAGCAAAGCGAGGTTGTTAAGAGAGGAAATATTGCAGGAAAAAAATATAAAAATTAAAAAATAAGATAAAGAAAATATTTAGAAATATTAGCGAATTAGGGTAAAATGTGGTATTATGAACGTTTAGAAACAATACACCAACCAATGCAGTTCTTACGTGAAAACTAAGCTGCTAGACAAATTATGTGAATACAAAATTAAAAGATTGTGAAAATTCGTTGGAGATGAAATTTTTTGAATGTTTTAAAAATATCATAGCCGCTACTTCGACTGCTAGTTATAGTTTGTTATAGTTCAGAATAAAATTGGTAGTGAACGAAATCAATCGACTTAGTAAAAGAAATAAATTTTTGGATTTCTCTACCCGGTACATATAAGCCATTGGATTTCCTCGGCTAAGGATTAGAGATAGTGGAAAAATTATCCATTTATCCATCTATTTATCCATTTATTTAACCATAAAAATTATCCTTCAAGCTGCAAGTACGGCAAGAATAAAAGAAAAAAAACTTGATGTTCGAGCAACGCGACTGGAATAAATTCTGTACACCCGTTTCGTCCTGCATGGAGTATTTAATTTCATCTTCCACGACAAATGAACAAATTACATTGAACTGGTGTTGGTGATGCTTGAGACGCCTTAGAGTGGAGGCGGAGTGTGTTCTAGAGGCACCGAACGCCAACACTCTCTAGTCGCCCTCCGCGGCGCCAATGTTTACGGGCCAGGTGAGCTTGAGAGAGTGAGGGCATGGGAAACCCCCGGGTTGTTTGCTCACGATAGGCGCCTCTCGCCTTGTGTCGAGGAAGGGTCGTGGGCGGGGGCGTAGGGTCACGGGGGGGGAGGGGCTCGCCGAGGAAACTATGGGGCATGCGTGATGCAGAGTGAAAGGAACGAAAAGATATAATATTCTAATGAAAACAGACTTGAGTATTTGATTGGGCGGTTTTATTTCGTTTTAAACAGACTGAACGCATGTATAATTAGTAGCGTTATTTTGTTTATTCCTTGGTGTTAGCTAGCGTTTATTCCTTGGTTTATACCTTCGTATTTTTGTGAAATAAAATGCACCACAGATTATCATGCACTATTTTACGATAGAATCCATATTGTATATTTTTATTGAATTTTATGTTCAGTTAACACCAGTCTTTTACCTAAAAGATATCTACCGCCTTCCAAACTTGTTGAAGAATCCCGTAAATTTATGCTAACCAATGCTCTTAGTGTTGAGAATTTTCCTGCTTAACGTTTTAATTACATTAAATAGTTAATATATTTAAAAAATTTTTTAATGGCATGCATTTTAAACAATTTTAAAGATTTCATATTCAATCACAAAAGATATACTTAGTAGCCATTGTACAATACACTAGTGCACATTAATCCATTCTAACTGTATCTATGAGTTATATCTTATAAAAAATTGAGAATATACTGTTTCAGCGCCGTGTCATACATGGGGAGGGCAAGAGGTGTAGGCGGGAAGGCAGATAAGGCGAAGTTTGTGGGTAGCGACACCGGAGGGTGAGAGATAGAGCGAGCGAGAGAGAGTGAGAGAAAGAAAGAAAGGCGATGAAGGACGGTTACTAGGACGGAATAAAAGATCCACGAGGGTGTAGCCGTTTTGGGCCAGGGTGTTGGTTTGGGCCTGGGAGAGGTGTGCGGAGAGGGCGGACACAACGCCGAGGGAACTCTGTTAATTTCCGCCCTCGGAGATGAGGGAGGGCCGAGAGGTTATTGGAGGGGGTTGCAAGCAAACAGGAGGTGGAGAGGAAAGAGAGAAGGTGGGGAGTAACTGAGATATCGGTAAAGACGGGAGTCTGGGAGTAACTGAGGAAAAGTAACTGAGATATCGGTAACGGTTTTACTTCGGCTAGCCTCTACTTGAATATGCTACACTTTCAAAGATATAACCACTACTTGTACTCTACTACTTTATTCTTGAGGTATTCGCTACTCTCTTCTACCTAATGGACTAATGAGCCTAAGCCAAATATGTCTTGTGAAGATGTTGAAGGCCTATCCAAGTAACTTAAAGGACTATTTCCTCCTCTGAGAATTATGGATAGATTCAATATTTATAGCTAATAAATACCGAGTAACAAATAATAAAGATAGATTATCTGGTGAATGAAAACCTCTCACCAGATTTTAAAAATTATTTAAGAAAATTAACTGTGACGTTACTTGCCCTTTGAAACCTTTACTAAATATAAAATTGAGGACCTGGGCACAATGAGAACGTAAGGAGATAAACGTCCTTTTAGGAAAATCAGATTTAAGCATGAAATATGAGTTATCAATAAAGTATTACGTCCAGGCTACATAGTTTATTTATACAAATGCCTCTGTGGGAATCAGATATATAAAAAAAACTACGTGAGATGAATTAAGCTTGAAGATTCAGTTCCTACGTGGAAACGAGGCCTAACAACCATTAGGAGACCAAATATTACCAGGCAAAAAACTATAACCACGACCCAGGTTTTTATGGTAATTCTTCTTTAGGTAAGTCCATCGTGTGTTCGCCGGCTTATGGCTACAAACTGTGTAGTAGACCAAAGTACATTGAGATTAAAATTTTAAATTAACCTGCAGATCCCTTAAACTGGGAAATATGAGACTTCATTCGAATTTTTATTCTCATGGAATTTGCTCTTCCTGATATCCTAGGGAGGGTGATCATAAGCCTAATTGCACGTGATCTTCAATTGAAACTGGTGCTGCAACTGATTAGATTTTTTTGTAATAAGTAACGGTAACTGGGTGCAGTTACCTTCTTTCGCTACTTTGGCCATCACTGGGAGAGAGGGATGGCAAGTGTAGGAGAGGGGGCGGAGTGGGGAAGTTGAAGCGGACGAAGAATGAAAGGATAAAAAGAGAAGAGAGGCGGTTGGTTGAAGGGGCCCGCTTCTGGGAAAAGGGGGAAGGGGAGGATATTCAAGCACTAGCCATTAAGATAAGCGCTCGGCGGGGCAGGGCCGATGTGCCAGAGATTTCAGACCCGCTTCCAGCACTTTTTTTACGTTCCTCTCCTCCTCCCTCCCCCCTCCGGCCATATTTCCCTCCTCGCTTGCTACCTCTTCCATCACACACTCTCCTTATTCCAGCGTCGCACCGTCATGGCAACTCCTTTGACTCGCAAAACCTCCTTTAAAACGCTTTGCCACGCTTATATATGGAGACCATTCGTAGTTCCTGAGATGCAAGGCCGTAAACTCTGCCGCCCCCACAATTATTAAGGAGTACTACGAAAACATAGGGAAATTGTATAACTACTATCTCTACATGGCTGAGTTCGACTGAATCGGAGATTTAAATTTAGCCACACACCGAATTATACAAATGAGTCCAGTTAGAACAAAAAAAATTATGCGTAGTTTTCGTTAAAATTTGCATTTTAAGGATAGAGTTGGATGCAGGATAGATTTAATTTTACTCACTTCGATTAGCTCTGATTAAACATCATTAATTATCAGGAACAATATGACTGCTTCCTACTTGTTCTAGCAACAATGACGACTCTTTTCTTGTTGAAATACCATTTCCCCGCGAGTTTATAGTACTGATCAAGACCCAGATCATATCTATTTTTAGAGACATTTCGTCATCACCATCACAATAAATGTCACTCCAAAAAGAAGCTTACGGCCATAAAACAGATTAAAGCTTGATATGTGAGCTGTAAGGCTTTATAAATCCGATATGCCACCATGCACTATGCCACCATGCACTATGCCACACAGATTCGATAGAAGTCTCACGAAAAACATACCCACGAGTTGCGGTAGAAAGGAGTGGCTGATTTGGACGAGGAGTAGCAAATCGTGATTATGCGAGTGCAAACAGTAAAAACTCGCGGAATTCCCCTCACCTTTCTCCGGTGATATTTGCTCGGCGCCAAGTCTCAGTGCCACTCGGCCTTTACAGTTTACCCCTCTTGATATTTCTTCATCCATCCTTCTTTAAAGGCCCCCTCTTCCTTTAGTTTTTTATCACCATCATCAAGTCTTCCCACCTCATCCCATCGACCCAAAATTCCAGCCCTCTTAATAACCAGCGTATCACCTCAAGTTCTCCTAATTAGATCACACCTCGCAGATTCGACAGTTTATGCTATTTCAGGTACTTCGAATGGTTAAATGGGGCTAGGTTCCGATAGGCAGTGTGCAGTAAAATACTAACGGCTAACGGTATTAAACATGACTGTCAAATTTAAGGACCTCACTAAAACCCATTGGAGCCAATAAATGGGCAAATTTTATACTACTCCCGTGAGGACTTCTAACAAAGAATGGATTTGGCAGCTTTATCTTTAAACTTCTCGTACCTCTGAACATATCTAGTGCAATGCACAGTACCTAGATTGCTTTGAATGTATCTCTCTCGTTCCTTTTGTTCTAAGGTGAACATACATTATTAATAACTCATTTTCATTTCTATTAATTTCACATTTTACAAAAAATTAATTATTTGGTTGCTAAATTCCCTCACATTACCATCGCATGCAACTAATTGCTTTCAAAATAGTCTCAGTGTAATGGGTAACTGAATATATCACTGGAATCAGAAGCCAGAAAAATAATCAGATTGAAGTAGGTACCTGTGAATATTTCTGGTATTCTTCCTCACCCGCGTTCCTATCAACCCAAGCGACCTAATTAGGGAGGAGTCATCTCGTAAAATCAAAATTAAAGAATACTTGAGGACAGAAAGTTCTTTACTTTCTACTTACTCCGATGCATGCGACATTTTTTTCCTAAGAGGGACGCACAGCGAGAAACTGTCCATCATTACAACAGTTGCTAAACATACGTCAATAGTTTTCAGCCCCTCACGAGCAGGATATTATTTCTGATACCCGAGTGCCTCAATTATCTATAGTTAGGAGTTCTCTTCATAATGTTACTCTTACATAGATTGAAAGTTAATTATTTAAGTCTTGAATAGTAAATAAACTTTCCTATCGATCATAACCCGCTAACTAAATGAGAGCTTGCCGATAAATCTGAGTTTATTTTAAATAATTGAAATGTTGCCTCTACCTTTGCAAAAGGTTTTAGTTTGATTTCATTATAAGATTTTATCTTCTTATTTTTCCTAATGCTTTGGTTGGAAGTTGGAGTAGTATTATAACTTTGCAAATTTGTCTTTTACCGATTCCCTGAATTGTTCCTGACCAACACCAATGAAGTGCTTCTGATGGATTCCTTTTAAGCAGTTTGGGCAATGGCGAATTTAATTATTTGTGAAACCTTTAAAAGCTCTCACATTAAATTGGAGTATCTCTTCGATTGGCAGTATTGAATAATTCCATACAGCAATAAGACAATTGATTGACGGGTCTAAATTGAAATTTGAGCTATCAAAACTGAATTTTAGGCTAGCTCACGAAAAATCTACGTTACGATACGATTAAAATGATAAAAAGTGACCACAAATGCAGTCAAAGTACCCTATATCAATGAAATTTTGCTGCACGTTCAAACTCTCCAAAGGATTAAATATATTTCCAGCGATAATGAATGCAAGCTATCCAATATTTTATCCAGATTAGATTTATAATTAATTACTTTTATTCATGGTAATAATTAAATAGTTGAACTGTACAATCGAATTTTGATGAAACACGATCAAGTAAAATTAATTTTGC
This sequence comes from Ischnura elegans, assembly GCF_921293095.1. Lineage (NCBI taxonomy): Eukaryota > Metazoa > Arthropoda > Insecta > Odonata > Coenagrionidae > Ischnura > Ischnura elegans. The sequence continues at coordinate 45,797,789 of NC_060246.1, forward strand.
TCAATTGTAAGTTGAAATGATTTTCGTTGCATTAATATAGATTATATATTATCTACTAGCACAATATGTGGACGTATATTGGGATTTACGAGATAATATTCAAATTAAAACTAGGATAATTGGTATGAAAATTTACCACAGGGACGCAGAGCATTTTGGATAATATCCCCAATGCCACAGCTTGGGATTGATGAATAACGTAAAAATGGCTTGCCATTTATTTCATGACAGCCGGCTTCTCGAATCATGCGCTTCACTACCGTATTATTCTGTAACGTCATTAACCCAAAGAGAAAAAACTAAGCAGTTATTCATGCTAATACCGTTGAAAATTTCCTATCATAAAACACAAAACCACACTTGGGTTAGAGAAACATATGCTACAATTATAGGGCAGTTGTTCAGCAATAAGCAATTTTTTTCCTATCTCACTTTGAAGTTCTGTGGAAAATATTTGCAACAGGTAAATGCTTTTTATTTGAATGGAATGCCGTACATCACTATATCTTCTTCCTTCACATTAAATTCAATATCATGCATAACTTTTTATAGTGAGGACCGTTAAAAATATAGTAAAGTGGGGTTAGCTAAAAATTGCAAAAGAATGCGTAAATATATACGCTCTATTCGATCACTCAAAGTCTTCATTTTTAATCATCAAGAATGCGTAGCATTAATGGCAACTAAGAATTCCACCCGGGCCAACCCGATACATTGGGAGTTGAATATATGCCCAAAATATCCTCAAAACCATAAGTATGTAATTAAGTATAATCCTTAGGGAGCACGTAAGATAAATAACACAGTTACAGCCTTCTCATTATTGAATTTTAATTGCCATTAAAACTGTTGTTATTGTAACTGTAATACTGCAAGATAGAATAGTCTTTGTTTTTTACTTTCTCATTAACAGTCGTTCATTCAAACTTCTGGTCTCAGTATACCTTGAAAATACGATAGGCTTAAATGAGAGATAGGAGGACACTTGAGCGATTAGACTTCTGCCGCAAGGGTAGTAATGTTATGAATTGGCAGCCAAATTATAGTAGGAATTTGACGACTATAACGAAATTCAAACTCAGTGGTAGTATTTTCAATTCCCAATTTTTTATCACGTGCTTTTGGTCAGTTATTACCGGTAAAATACTTTGAAAAATCATCAAAAAGAGCCTTTATGAAATATTTTTCAACGATAGCACACATACAAAATGCCGCACGATTTTGTAAATACGGATGTTAAGGGATATGGCATAAATGCCGCTAAAAATGAAGTAAAGAACCTTTCAATCAGACCTGAAGAAGCAAGGTAGGAAATAAGGTAAAACGTTCTTTACATCAGTCGTACTAATAAAGGAATAACTTCAACATTGACTTATCGTGATGGTGTTTTACAAAAGGAAATACCACAGTAAATTTCTCAACTAGGAAACAAAAATTCTTTCCGTGATACATTGCGTGATTTCTGCTTCGCTCCAAATAGGGCCAACCTATCGGAAAATGTAAAAAAAAAACACGTAAATATCTACATTTAGAAATAACATGAAAAATAAAAGACATAAATTAACTTATGAAATCGCAGATAAGTTTCGTAGATAAAATCGACACCCAGAGAATAATTTAGCGGCTGCTTAAAATTATAATTATAATTTTTCAGGGTAATTGAATAAGGAGATAACATATCTCCGACAGGCAGGGTCATAAATCCTGATTGGCAAATACTTGCCGACGTAAAATCAAACTTTTCCTCATATTTGTGATATGGGGGTGGGTAGGTATTCCAGAGGAAACGCTCCGCTGCCGAACCCGTAATACCTGCGACCACTGATAAGCAGAAGAATGAATAAAAAAGTATGACCCCCCTACTATTGTGATTGTGAAACTGGAGTGGAGTGACTAAAGTAGAGAACGAGGGAAGGAAGAAGGAAAGCGAAAAACGACAGTGTAGGCTTGAAAAGGGTCGCGAAGGAGTAGAAGAAGCGGGATGGAATCAACACAGAAATGACAAAAAATCTCTCGGCCGCTTTAAATAATTAAAAATCCTCAAAAAATCTTTCCCGTCATTAAGGGTCGTAAAAAGAGGAAGGCCCTTATCTCACGATAGCACAAACCTTTCCTTTTTTTTGGAGAGGTGACACGTGATCCCATCCCTCCCCGTCTCTTTCAAGACGCCCTCCCCGCCACCGCGTCTGTCTTTCTCCCTCCCTCAAAACCCCGAGTCAATTACCTCCCTAATCCACCTTTAACTCCCTCATACACACGACCCCAACGAGAGCCCGTCCTATCTTTAACACCGACGCTTTTGCGCACTCCGTTGCTCTTGGATAACCTCCGTATCATTGTGTCGGGTCTTCGTTGCTCTTTTTTAAAAATAGTGTAGTTTTTCAAAAACAATAAAGGTGTGTAGACAATTCGTTCTGGTTACATTGAAAGAAATGCAAATCTACTCCGATGGTTGAAGAAAAAGTTTATTTTGGGCTTGGAGCTCTGTTAAAAAAGTTGACTCGATTCATGCTCATCTCTATTTTTTTCCTAAGACCTTACTTTTGATATTCATGCCATTATCAAAGGCTTGTATGGAGAATGAAACTATGGTCAGTACAAATGAAGATCGGTCTCGGAAAGGTTTGCATATTATTCCAAAGACCCTGTTCTACTAGTTCCCCTTGATGCTGTGCTTAGTTTAAATTTCCCCGTCTAAATAAAACCTCTACTTCTGTTGCTATATTGATTCCTTGATACCATGATGGGCAAACGTTTTGATTAACCATTTATTAGAAATATTCTAAAGCTGAATATTATTCATTAAGTTGAAAAATGGATTCCGTTTTTCAGAAATAATTAAGGAATAAAATAAATATATTTGTTCGTTATGGTATCCTGAAGGTGAATGAGATATATTATTGAATTATTGATGAACAAAATTTTGGCTCAATTTTCAACATTAATTCTATTTGCTCACTTCAATTCACATTTCATTTTTTCCGGTACAGGATTCTCAATTACATTATAACTATTCGTTATTAAATATTAATTTAAATAAAAGTTTTGCACTACAGTTAAAGCTAATAAGGCAAAATCATTATTACTCCTCTCATTGCGCTAAGTCAATCCCAACAAGCCTTTTCACCTTACTCTCACATAATCTCTTCCTCGTTCCAACTAAACTCTCCATCGAAACCAAACCTCATATGCTCTAACCATGGCCATTATTACTCTGCATCAAGCCTATAAGGTGTTGATTCCTCATTTCATACGTCGCGTATTGTCTTGTAGCTAATCCCTAAAAAAGGCCACATTATCCGAAAATATTTTAACTTAAAATTCTTTACCCTTCCAACCCAGAGCTACTTCTGGGAGAAATTAAATTTCAAAACTTTTAATTTTAAAAATGAGCAATTTTTCAACTCAACCGTACTTATTGGGGCAGCTAAATATTTCGTCATCAAAATGTATAGTACTAAAGAACAAATAGTTTAAATGTATCCTGAATGGAGCTGAAAATTTATAAATTTTTGATGTTCTTTTAGGAGCAACATTGGGTTATAATGGATTTATATTCGGTATAATTGGGTCATATTGGGTTAAAATCAGCTATATGGCCTACTATCTCTAAGGAGAGATCCCCTTTAAGATGTCTCGAGGGGTGACCGTGCTTAAAAAGGGAACGTATATTTCTATATAGGGCGAACAGAAAACATAATATAAATTTTGATATACCTATTTTGTCAATTTTTCCCTTCTTCCAGTGAAAAAAAATTACAACGATAAAACATAATTATTATTTTTCTCAAATGCAGCATTGAATCCTGATGGAAAATGCACTTCACTAGGCGTGAATTACCACCAAACAAAGTTCATCCATGATTAAGGGAAATTCATGCTAAGCTATTCAATAGATTTGGGAGTTCCGTGTTCCAAGTAATTATCCTCATTTTCATGGGTAATGTATAAGGTCAGTACTAGGTTAAATTTTAAATATCTCAAAAAATTGACAAATGAGTTTTAAATTTACGTATTCCTTCTGGGGGTCTCGTTTGGTACTCGAAAAAATCTATTTTTATGGTACATTTATGCGATACGTAAAAAAATTGGTTGCTTATTTAACACATTATTATGAATGTAATCAACACGACTATAATGATACAAGATCTTAAAAATTCATGTAAATATGCTGAGTTTATGGGAATTTATGGGCAGACCATGCATGGCCATGTTAGAAATGACGAAAAGTATAAAGTTTAAATCTTCATACCAAAGCATCTCTTATCCTGGGACCATCTAAAATTATCACTGTTTGCCTTAAGATTTAAGTAATATAATTATACAATGAATACCATCTTATAAATTAATCTCTCCTTCGATGCAATGCTAAGTGGATCACCGATTTTTTAACTCCTTGAGCGTTACCAAAAGACCTTCGCTCGCGAACGTGACGACGACCGCAGTAATCTATGATGAGAGAGAGTATATATTTATCACAAACAGTCATTGAAACAAGTATTGAAAAAAATAGCGAATTTTAGACATTTTTTCGGGATAGAAAAATTGATAAATATCTAATTCTACAAAAATTTTGACTTGAGTATTTGATTGCTTTCACGCTTTAAGTCCGATTTCTTTCATAAAATCGTCTTAATCAAATAAAAAACTCAAGTTCTACACTTTCTAGGGTAACTTGAAAAGGCCAGCATGAGGATGAGATCCTTTGGGTTGCATGTTAGCCATCACTGCAGTAAATGAAGAACCATGGTCAGTGGCGGAATATTTTAGCCCATGGAAAAAAGAAAACAATTATACCCTAGAGTGAATACTTCTCCACTTGTTTTCAGCGAACCCAGGTCCTCGTATAAATTCTAGCTTGGGGGAGTGCTGTTGATACCGGTGAATGGTCGTTGTGGAATTGAAATTGTCCCCCTGTTCAATAAAAATTTCATGAGAGCAACCTCATGGCTATACTCTCCGATTCGTACCTGTCCATTCTCTCTTTTTTTGTCATTCATCCGCTCTCTCCCTGTTCCCGACAGTTGATCCACCCATAGGCCTTGAGCGGATCATCAATTAAACCCGCGACCTCGTGTGAGTATATACCCTCAATGTGATGCAGGAAAGAAATAAAATTTCCGAGCTGCTCTAAATAATCATTCATTTTCTATTAACTCGTTCATTTTTTCATTCCAAATGTTCATATGTTTTCTATCATGAGGACAGCTTTCCGTTATTGCTTACTTATAGTTCTGAATTTTGCATTTATAACCGTAAAATTTCGATTAGATCACACATTTTTGTGATAAAAGTCAAAAAATGATTAATGATAGTCAAGTAATACGTGAAATATAACAAATCTGGAAGTTTTTGAATTAGCCTTACAGTATGAAAAAGTTGTTGCTATCTTCTCCATGGACCTATTTTTGTGGAATGGAAAAGCGAATATTGAGTGAAGTATTGATTGATTCAAGATACTCTTTCAATTCAAATAATATTAGTGATAATTTAGCTGTAAAATATTATACTAAAGCATTATATGTTCATGCCTGATGGAATTCGATGGAATTAGCGCGGTTTATTGTGTATTGCATTTCTACATTTAGTAATTTAGTTTCAAGCAACAACACCCGCAATAGGGTATTTTTCTTCATCAAAGAAAACGAAAGGCGCTGATTGCGATTCGTTACCCACCATTAGTGTATTCATAAAATAAAAAGTATTTGGTTCTAGAAATCCCAGTTTAGACGAATTATATGGTCAATTTTAACCACATTTGAAAAAGGCCAGAATGACGTCACACGGACTTTTCACAGCATTCATACTTAGCCGTCGTGATTGAAAATTTTCACTTTTAATTTAATCGGGAAAAATAGATATCGTCATTTAAAAATCTAAAACCGTCAAATACGTAGGTACTCTAGGAGTAACAATCTTACGTTATAATACCATTTACATTTTTGGTCAGTTAAATATTCGATACCAATGACGTAAAGTTTATGTAATTCTATAAGATGATCTAACGAGATTTGTACACACAATCAATACTTTTTAAGGACTTAAGTTAGGACATGCTACTATCGTTTTCATGAGATACTCAACAAATGTAATTTTTTAAGACTTTCAAACAAACTTATTTATCTCAACTCAACTCAAAAACAAATTTATTCCAAAGAATCGGTCAACGAGGAGAGAAAAATATCAATTGAAACTCGAAAAAAAATTTAAAAGGATTAATATAGAAAGGTTCTTAAAATAAAGGGAAAAGAAGGCTCTACACAAAATTCCAGATTTATTGCGATCTGATATATATTCCTATTGTAACTACAATACGTGATGAATTAAGGCGAGTGCCGTCAATATCCTTCCTGCTGACTCCATTAACTGCTGACTATATTATTGCGTCACGATAGTGAGAACTGTTTTTTATTATGAGAGTAGGATAGTCACTTACTAGCGATGTCTTCAAATCAATGAATTAATTAGTAAACACATCGACTTTTAACTGAAGGCTATTGCTACTATTCTACTAGAACTATTTCTACCTTCTACTAAAATGGACTTAATAGAATTAAATCTCTCTCAAGTTAGCCTCAAATTACAAAGGACACAACAAAATATATTATACCCTTTTCTTCTTCGTCATATTTTTTGAGAAATAAATACCTACTTGTAAAGTTGTGCTAGAGCCAAATTAAAATATATTTCCATGAGCCATTGTGAAATTTGAGCTGAAAACGCTGTATGGATATAAAAAGACGTTAAACATCTATGAATTCCACGATCTATCCAAACTAATGGCTTAGCTCAAAAACATTATTCTCTTACTTAGAAATGAAAATGTAGTAAAGGTTAATTTATAGTTCTACCAGTATCAGCATAAAATGACGCCTTTTTTCTCAATGTGACCTTTTAATAACGATACCTAAATGAAATTAATCAATTAACCAAGTATTTAAGTCAATTTCTCATTTTAATACATTAGTAAAACTACAGTCATTATGATCTCTCAAAATGGTATAAATGAAAGGATATTTAGGAAGAAAATGATTGAATTAATATCGTAATTGCATTTAAAGAGAACATAAATGATTAATACTTGTCTGTAGGCAATCTTTCACGGAACACTGCATTTTAAAATTTTCTATGCATTAAGTGGTAAAAGGTGATTATTTATCCAGATCATCAATTTCAGTGGCTTAAAATTCATCTTGCTCTTGAGAAAGAAGTCTAAGAGATGAGCCATTTTGCTACACGAATCTACTTTATATTACTCGAAGTTAAAACTGCCTTTGTTTGGCGGTAACACTTTAAAGGTATTCTCGTGAGACTTTGAAGACAAGGAAATATACGGCCTCGCGCGATATCTTTCAAAACAACGAATCTTAAAATTAAAAAAATGCGAATCTGAGTGTTTTTTCAAGAAGGAAAAATAAATGTTTTTGTCCGGGAATTTTGTAATTTTTTCCTTCGATGGAGTGAAAGGCAGCGCAAAGCAAGAGCATCAATGTCTCGACGGAACATCCGCGAGGAAAGGAGGAGAGAAAGACTCAAAAGCAGTGAAAAGGTAACTCCCACCGTCTCTCAGCCTTTAATCGATCCGACTCCACCGTGGCTGGCATTCAACATCAATTGTCTCTCGGAAAATATAAAGAAAAATATAAAGATTGGATATTGGACGGAGTGAAACTAAGACTCCTTCCGTCCATAGCTTTGCTTTCACATCGAGTATCAAGATCTTTTTCGAGTTGTAGGCAATAGCGGTGGTGGAGTGACACACGATTCAATGAAACGCTGAGACTGAAATCGATGGGTTGCCGAGATATCTGATGCTGTTTTAAAAATCGGTAGACTAAATGATATAAGAGGGTCCAAATAGTTTATTCGAGGATTTTGAATGCGATGCACACACAGACAATTCAATGGTTAATATCAAAGCGTAAAATTGATACTCAGTCGACTATTTAGTTCTAAAATGTTCACTTATTTCTACTTATTGTTAAGTAATACTAATTTCGAACACAATTTTAATGAAAGTATGGAAATCTACCTCCCTCTTTATAATTGAAAAGGACAAAAGACTAAAATTTATTAAAAAGAAAGCACTCTTGAATAAAATAAAAAATCACTTTGAAAGTGGAAATATTTTCTTTCTGTGAATCAACTGAGCGCCAGTTTTACTATTTATCAAAATATTGAATATTGCAATGGTTTAGTGGGTCTAAATTTTCTGATTCCTGCATTAGCCTGCTTCTTGTAAGTCACTAAGAGATCATAAAATAGAATGAATTGAAAATAGAAGGAAAGTGACTTTTCCCCAATTTTAAAGTCATTGAATCCGATAAGTACCTTATAATGAAGATACAAACAGTAGAAAGAAATGGCTAATAAAATTATACTTAGCACGTGGAACTGATATACACTAGTCATCCTTCAGTTAAACTTTGAATCCTGAATGATTTTAATAATTATTAAAGCACCAGACATTTGCCTTGTATATACCTAACTGATGTCAATGAATACTCATTAACTTTCTATTTTAATGGAATGGTGGATCGGTGATTCGACTCAAATGACTGCGGTTATACTAATTACGCCCCATTTTTCGGTTTATTAGCTAGATTGATATCTCTGGACAATTATTTACCCATTAATGTCATATAGCTTGAAAATCATGAGATATTCATGTAATAAAGACGTGAGTAAAGGACGATAACCTGATATAATTAAAATTTTCCTCTAAATTTTCCAAATCAAAGTTAATTACACTTTCTCTATAGGGATGCTCCATAATGAAGTAAAGTGAAGAATTATAAAGAAACTTTGCATTGATAAATTCTCGAAGGATGAATTCCAATTAATAATGGCCATATAATTATAAAACAAGAGAATTATTTCAAAATATGTTGGCCAGTTGAATAATTTTGAAAAGTTAATTACCAAGATGGCCGATTATGGAGACAAAGATGAAGATGTAAATATATATGACCCCGAAAATTTCATTTATGAGGCTAAAATCATTTTAACGTTCACCGTAAACATATAGCATTTATTATGCGTAGGTAGTACTTCACCACTGTGCATGCGGAAGGAAATGAGCCATTGAAGCGAGCAATGTATTTATTGACTGTGTATCTGGCCCAGAGCGTTTCACTATGGTGGGAAATATATTTATTAGCTGTCGCAATTGGCCAATAAGATATCAATTTACATTTCCCGTTTAGTGAATGATGGTTCTCCTGATAGGTGAATTGGATACTCTGGCAAAAACGTAACCATGTAATTTTGACGAAGGGGCTGGCGTCAAACACCATATGTGATTTATGGATCCCAAAAAATTCTGGGATGGGGCAGGTAACATTCATAACAGAGTAATGAATATTGATATTTTTTTCGCTACTGCGCACGGATGGAAAAAGTTTCACTTATCGGTATATGAGCGTAAATCATTTGAGGTATAAGGTAGCTACTGTATGGGGGAGGAGAAAACAAGACCTGTGTATCAAACGGGCAGAAGTATGAAGGGAGGTGATGGGGTGGAGATTTTGGACGGAGGGGAAGGAGGAGTAGGAAGGCTGGAGGGACATGACCAAGAAGAAACATGCCACGGTCGAAGAGTTACGGGCCAATAAATCATAAAGCCACAGGCACAGCGTCACGTCACGAGAAGGGGGATACTGAGTGGAGGGGAGGGGATACGGTTAGTGGAGGGGGGGAAGGAGTGCTTGGAGAATGGGGAAGTGGAAGGGGTAGGTAGGGTTTGTTTGAAGGGCGGAGGGGAGAGGAAAAGAGAGAGAGAAAAATAAAATAGCATCCCTCGTACCACGTGTGTGTACACTTCCGTCGATCGCCCAAAATACACACACGCACGCACACTTATCCGAAAGGTCTTCCCCTCACACCACCCCCAAATGCGTCACATCCACTTCACTACGCCCACAGCCAAAGGCTTCCACTATGTTTCAATCGATCCGTTACGTAATTGATAGCAATGATCATGGATAATGAAATGCTGATTGCTCATTATTTTTATGGCATGATGGAGGACTTTAGTCGGCAGCAGAAGAGAAGGAGAAAGACTGACATTTAAATAAAGAAAAATAAAAAATGAAAAACGCGTGCAAATTCTTTTTAAATTGGGAAACGTTCTAAGTGTTTTAACTACCGATGGTAGAATCAAGAGCTAAATTATCAGCAGAATAGCCCGGGCAAAGAGAGAGTTCCACCAAAAGAAATATCCGGTGGAACATTTAAGTATAGAAGGAACACAATATATCTGAATATATACCAGGGATATGCTTCTTTAAGGGTGTGAGGCATTGAAAATGGCAGCAGCGAAGAAATTGAAGGAAAGCTTTCGAAACGCTGTGAACAGATGGATCGAACGAGTAAGTAATTAAGAATTCCTAAAGAAAATAGAAATTAAGCCTTGTGAGAGCCTTCATAAGAAGGCGGAACAACATCTTCGGTCTTATTTTGAGAAAAGATCGCCTGATGAAGGCAATCGTCAAGGTATAAGAAGGTGGTACCATACAGTAAATATTTGTACTTACTCTATGATGGCACAAACGTAAAAGGAAGATCTTGAATAAAATTTACGGAACAGGTTAAGAAGGATATGAAAGAGTTGAAATATGTCGTTGTGAAAGGATTTGCTAACATGGGAATTGAGTGGAGAGCTGTGTCAATCCAATCTCAGAATGGTTTACCAGTGAAGTTGATGATGAAAGACCGACAACTAGCCACGGGTGTATGTTGAAGGGGTCACTAGCGAGTGCAAAATAATCACAAAATGCAAGAAGAGAAAACTTCATTAGCAATTACAGGGATTCAAGCCTTGACTGCCCAGATTAGTGCTGGGTGCACCAGAAAACCAAGCTTCCAAGGTCAAGCAAATATCGTGGGTAGCGAAATTTATTAGAGTGGATTCTAGGAGCGAATTTCGGGGACTCAGTGTTCGAATTTGGTGCTGCTACTCCGTGGAATTTTCGTAAGATCACAAATTACGCAGTTGGCGTGCGAGTCTATACTATTTACTCATATCCGCAGTTCCTGTGGGGATGATTTTTTTCTCAAAAAATTAAAATGTCTGCGGTTTGAACATCTGTGTCGGCAAATTTTTCCTCAAGAAATCATGAATATTCATCTCCGTAATGTAATTATCTAACCATAATCATACGTCACCATAGTTATTTTCTAAGCCATTCCTTTTTTATTTTTCCCTAATACAGAAGACAACGTCTTCAATTTGCAATCATACCTTTTTATGTTTAATCAGAAATTTTATTTTGCATGGCAATTAAAACAATAGGCATCCTAGGATATTCGGGCATGAAAAAATGACATTCGTGGGGTTTTCCCCTTCTACGACTCATATTACCCCTGCACACAGATGACTCATTTATGTAAATGATTTATTTAAATTGATATTTTTCCTAAAGGATATGATGTGTGCTAATGCGATTTTCCCTAGAACAATAAAGGATACCTTAGTCACTGAAATTTCTCATGATGCACTTAAAAGTAGTTGTATCAAAAAGTAAGAACTATTCCAGAAAATTAGGCTATTGAATGTGTTTATAAGTAGACGAATTCCCTCAAGCTTTAATAAAGCTAATGATGAAATTTTAAGACAACCTTCAAGCGTGCTTTTCTGAATAAAATGAGTAGATGAGAATATCGGAGAGTTTCTCCAAAAACAAACCTCTTACTCAATTGAGTTTGGTATAAACAGGAAATCTAATTATGAGAGAGACCAAATTCATTTATAGTTTTTTGTAGTTAACAATAGTAAATAGTATTTTAAAAGAGCTCTTATAGAGAATTCCACCGGGCAACACAACAACTATTTAGTCTCATAAAGACAGTGATTCTGAGGTTTTATTGCATTTATCATTGTAACTGGTACACTTAAATTATCAACACTCAAAAATTAGGTAAATTTAGCCGAAATATTATGATTCTTTCTGTGTTTACGATCGGAATTTCAATTCGGGGCTTTGGAAAAACATCTTCGCAGTAAAAAATTAACCGACTGGAAACTTTTGGGGGTATTGAAATTCATTCCAAGGAAAAAAAATGGTTAAAAACTCAAGCCCACTAGCGCGCATGGTAATCAAGCAGTACAAAACCAAAAGAAGGATGTCGCAAATGGAATCTCCTCCATTTACTCCACCTCCGTTCCCTAATTTCCGTGAGTCGTCTCGCTATCTCATCTCGGAAGTTTCGGTAAATAACGCGGTCTAGTCACACAGAGGGAGGGGTGGGGTGTGCGGAGACGTCTGGGCCGATATTACTCATCCCTCCCCGTCTCCCTTATCCCAGACATAAGTCTCCTTTTGAAACCGCGACATCTGAAGCGTCGGGGTCGAAAGACGTCGCTAACTGCCGACGCTACTTCCGGACAGGAACAGTAGTGTGCGTGGCAAAACGGGAGAGGGTACAGTGGAGTCTTTAAGGCTGAGGCACCGCGGCAGTCGCGATCATGAGGACACGGACAAGATAGGGAGAGATAAGATTAAAAACTGGGAAAGGCTGTGTCTGGAAGCAAATAAAATTGTAAATGCTTGACGAAAAAGTGACCATGCTTGGAAGAAAGTGACGGAGAAGAGACATATTACACCGATAAGACGATAACAATGAGAAATTTCGAGAGCTGAAGTAGAGGGCAAGTCTTCAGACCAATGTCAATCATTTGAAATTGTCAATCTTTTGACATAGGTCTGATTTGGAATCAGTGGAATCACAATTCTATACGTCGGAATCACAATTACTTTCACCGTATGCGGCCAAGGTTATAATATTATTAAGCAGTTCGATCGGCCATTACGTTAATGATTTCTATATAGGAAATGATCCTAATTCACGCATTTACATCTCAGTTAATTTGACCGTTGCCGTGCACAAGTTTTAATTGAAATAAAATCTGATTCCAATAAAATTGCGGATTCACTCAAAAGATGAGAGCTCAAGTTTAAAATTCATATTTAAGAATAGTAAGTTATTGTTTGCCAGTTCTCATTAAAATATCAGTACCTAGTATATAAAAGTCAAGAACGGAACACCATAAATATCAAGAGTGCAAATTCAGATTTATATAAACGACATGGACTTTCATAAAGACGGAGTTAGCGCATAAATGATATTTGGATTTTAAAATATTGGATAATAAATGGTTTTCGACACTTAATTTACTTGTTTCTTTATTTTTTCATGATTACATGTGAATTAAAATCTGTAAACCTTCAGTAATAATCATGTTATATCCAATAAAAGGAAAATAATGGTATTACTTGTGGCATACAATACGTATTAGCTTTTAGCAATTTCTACTAATCGAAGTTTCTATCACAAAAATAATTTTACTGTCCACATTTGACGTAAACAGGGTAAAAATATTATCGGACGATGAATCTCCAAAAACATACTTGGGATGAATTTCCGAGGGCAGGGGTGTCTTTTCATTCTAAGACGAATGCAGATAATAATGTATGATATTTTGAATACCAACGTTAACTCAGTAGAGATTGGAATACGATAATACGAAATATATCTCTCGCCAAATTTAATAACACGTATAAGCTATTTTCGAACTGATGTCATTTTATACATTTTCACTAGTTTTAAAAAAGAACTCTATCCCAGTCTCAAAAATTGATGAACTGGATATACAACCATGTGTGATAAATTAGGGACAACTGTGATTTCAGTCTAAATTCCATGATATGCTTTTCCACTCAAACAGCACTGACCTTCATGTTGATGGAAACCCTCTTCTCTCCGAACGCACCGGGCAGAGCGCCGAGGGCGCCAGTCGCTTGCTTCTGCCTTCGGTTCCGGAAGACGATGAAGAGGATGGCCGAGGTGAGCAAGAGAATGACAACGGTCAGCACACCGATGACCAGTCCGATGTATTGACTTGGTTGAGTCTCCTTTCCCTGTCCTGAGGGCGCTGCAGCTGGAAATGGCAAAATGATGCGTAAGTTATGAACGAATCGTTGCTCATTTAGGTTACTTTAAGCAGAAGGGGGGACAACTTAGTACGCGGCATAATGAGACATGATAGCCTCATAAAAACAACCATAGAAGGTCAGATGAAAGGGAAGAAGGGCAATGGACGGTTCTGAATGAGTCACAAAAGACAGGTTATAAAGACGTAAAAGAGAAAAAATACGTCGCTAAGAAAAGGGTAGCGGAGAGGAGAGAGGAATGGAGAGCTGCATCAAACTATTCTTAGGATTTTCGACTAATGATGATGAAAACTACGTAATTTAGAACCACTTAGCTCTTGCAACTTAATCATTAATTTACTTACGGAAGGAATATTCTAGAGACGAAGATTTATTGGAAATAATTTGCCTGGGAATAGGAATAAATCACAAGCTAGTCGAAAGGGATGGTAGAGTTCGAGAAAATAAAGGGTTACCATCGAAAAGTACAAATAAAATTTTGATGTATACTTAAAATACCATGAAAACTTCATATTTTCTCTAGCGTAGATGATATATCAATTTTATTTAGGACAAATATCGCGGAAATACCGGCAGAGAGACTTTACGGAGTAGTGCGCAGACCTGAAGAAATGCGAAAATTCCACTAAAGGGGAATGATTTATCTTGTAATGGACCTGACCCAAAATCCCACAAATTGGTACGTAGTAGTTTACCGAGATGCGTTATCAAAGAGTTCCCAGTTTATGTGGACTTTTTATGGTTCTATTTGCAGGTAAAATGGGTGTATTACTATAGGACATACAACGAAACATGAGTAAATACCTACTTGTGTGCATACGCAGGCTGAACATACTAAGACTAAAGCTGAAATAGGAAACCTAATATGTCCGTTCTGGATACAGTTTTTGCAAAAAGCTGCAAAGCGTCTACTGTGGATATTCTGAGATACCCCGAAATGAACACGGAATCTGAATACTCTGCTGGAGGCAGGGAATATGCTATGGCCTGGATTTGATCGAGTATTTTTCGTAACTATACCTTCAATACAAATTCTCAATGCTGATACAAAGACTTTGGTTAACAACCCAATTAATACAATCTTAGCGTGATTTAATGTGAGTTTAGTCAGATTCAGTGCCATGCCTAAACATTGCATTCATATTATTGAAATTATATTAAACGCGTGAATGGGAATGTTGATCTTTGGTACGGGAAACCCAGTTTAAAAGTTTTAAATTCTCATTCACATTCGAAAAAAGCTATTCCATTCAAGAATTTTTAGGCTTTGATTTACCACCCAGAGACTTCCTTTGGGAGAAGCAGAAAGCAATTTAAAAAACTAAAATTCTAAGTGCTATTATGATGAAAAAGTTTAAATCTGCGGAGTGAAAAATGCTCCACTGCATCGGAATGATGAGAGGGAGGATAGTCAAACTTAAGCCCAGAGTGTGCAGTGAGGCACACGTGCTCTCCGCTGGAATAAAAAAGACATTTCGAAACTCACACTCACCTCCCTCCTCGCCATTTCGCTTTGCCGAATACTTTGTTTTCATCCCAACCTGCACCGAAACTCTTTCTCCCTCTCTCTAGTTCTCTTACGGGGCATTCATCTGGAAAAATTACCCCAATGCCCTCATTCATTCGCATTCCACTTGTTCTGCACTTGTTCCACTTTTATCCCTTTTTAAAAAGCCATCAATTCCTTCCATTATCCGGCGACTTGAACAACGATACCGGGAGGTACATCGATAATTTGGCATTAATGCTTCTGACCTCCTCTAATATGCTCCAAGATAGAAAAGTAGGATTTTTGAAAAGCTAAATATATACCTAATATATATAGCTAAATATATATATAATGAGATGAACAAATGTGACTTTTTTATACATTCAAAGTAACTTTCCATATTTTCACTTAGAGCCATTTATGTTACACAGTAGCAAAACCGGCACCATGAAGCCAGAGAAAATGTTAAAACGAATAGCTGCCGTACCTTTAAACTATCCTTACTCTATGATTAACTATCTAAAACCCTATTACTAGAGTGCGTAAATCTAAACATAATAATTTCTAATTTCTTTGAAAACGGTAGTTATGGAATTTTACATTCAAATCTTCACGACTGTCCTCAAGTGGAAAGTTAATTTTGGATGATGAAAATATGAATTTTGGAATTTTGTGGGAGACTTCTTGGAAACCGCTTGGCATGCGGAGACATTTTACGGAATAACAGACCTTTCTGGGAATTATTGCCAGTCACATGGTATAATATTCATTATTTCTTCGTTGAGATAACTTGAGCTCAATAGAATTAAGAAATTAAATGCTAATTCACTGGCATATTCTACATGAGGTAGAGGAAATTTTGAAATAAAAATATTATAATGCACCTGGTGAAGCAAAGGGATTTATTAGGGGAGGTAGCGCCCTTACACAGATAAAGGGGTGTTCAAATATTGAATAATATTTTAGAGTCAGATAAAGAAAAAAATTAGATAAAATCTTATAGCTATTTAATAATAGCTGAGAAAGTTGTGTCCACAGGACAGAGAAGACCCATTGTCATGATCGAAGTAATATAAAAAAACGATGCCATTGCGTAAATTTAACGGTGAGTTTAAATATATCTGAATTTCTCGGGTTATAACAAAACTCTTCAGAGGTAGCCAAAATATTTTCTTTAACTGAGCTATTGAAAATGTCAAATTTAGTAAAATTGAGTGTTTGAAATTACTAAAGAATGAGTAGAAGCAGTTAATATATTGCTGGTGATATATCATTAGTTATTCGGAAAATAAAGAGAACCCAGTATCCTGTACCAGCACTGAAATTTAAACTCAGTCCCTCAGCGTTGGAAATCATCAACTCTTAACGGCCACCTGAATAACTCGGCCCCTTAACCCATATTATCCCGGAACACATTTTTACCTATTTGGTAACTGATTTTTTGGTATGCTGCTCTATTTGTACTACTTGCTATGGGAAAAATAGTTAAAAAAATCAGAACGTCGTACTTTTGCTGGGAGAGCCCGTGTCTTTAAACACACGGTGGGATAAAGCCCAGATCAGACTTGCCTGCGATCAATGTGAGGATAGAATGCAAAATAAAAAAGACGTGAGTTCTCTACACAATTTTATTTCACAAACAACTAATAAGACATTGTGTTTCACACTTATTATATGAGCCCATTTCTTTTTAAGCATCATAATTTGAAGTCATACATTTTCATGCTCAATAAAAACTTACACATTGCACATTAGAATGCATTTCTATATTTTACAGTAGTACAAATTACAAAATTTTCCATTTATATTTCGAAAATTTTTTTGTGGCATATCACTAATTGGACTGATATTTTACATGGTACTCCTTGAAGCAACAATCAGGGTGTAAGCCCACATTGCACTTTTCACAAATGAACTTTGAGCTTTTACCGCAGTGACCACACCGCCGATGGGTCTTAATTTTACTTATCCAGTGATTATAACCATCAAACCTTCCATCTGTTATAGCTTGTCTCATTGTTCTTGGTGCTACTAATTTAGGCTGAGTATCACTTGACAGTAGCCCGATAACAACCTCTCTCAAAAAATCAATTTGATTGCTTTTCCGATTGTTTATTCGGAAAATATGCCACAAATTAACAATGCTGCTGTTCAGACAAAATCTAAATAAAGGCCAGTACCACTTGTTTGACCTTATTTTCACACGATACACTGCGCGCTGTTGATCAAATAAATCTACACCTCCCATGCCATGGTTATACATTTTCACAATTTGTGGCTAGCATAATTTCATATGTTTTTTATACTTTGAATTCCAACGGGTGCAGGAGCTAAGGCCGAATACAGTTTTTGAATCCATGTTTGTGGCAATAGTAACTTGTGCATTATCATGCCAGCGAATGAGTGAAATGGGACTGTTCTTATCAGTGATTGCGGAGAATGCACCGCGTTCCTCCTTGCTCACATCTACAACAGGGGCTCCTTCAATGCGGTCTTTTCTTATAGTTCCAATGCAGTTTATATTACTTTCTTTCAGTTTTTATAGCAATGAAAGTGAGGTAAAAAAGTTGTCTACAAATAGCTTTGAACCAGGAGGAAGGAAATCTACACACATGGATTCTGTCACTTGAGCACCGAGAGAGATGCCTTTGGGTCTGTCCTGTGCCTTTGGGTTTTTCCTGTGTAAACACTAAATTTAAGAAGGTATCCTTTTGAAGTTGTAACACACCATATTTTGTAACCAAAACGGATGGGCTTTCCTCTAATAAATTGCTTCATTGAATGACGCCCAAAGTATGGCTCCATACCCTCATCCAGAGAAAACTCACTACCGAAGCATTCTATGATCTCGGTAAATTTTTTATTCATGTGATCTACTACAGGTCTAACTTTGTAAATCCTATCAGTGCTATCTATCTGGGTGTTATCATTAAAATGAAGGCATTTGTGAATCAAATCAAATGTATTGCGGCTCATTGATCCAGCAACTAGAGAATGGAAAGTATCTCGTTTGGTTTCCCAATACATACGTCTGAATGGAACACAACAGTAGCCAGAAAGTAATAACACGCCAAGGTATTTGTACAAATCGTCCACAGAAAATTCGGCATTGGATGAACCTTTCTGAACAGCATACTTGTTTGTTTCTATACATATCATATTCACAAAATTTTCGTCCCAAACCCTCTTGAACATTTCCAAAGGACTTTTATCTAATAACTCTGGTTTTGGCTGCATACGAACAGGCTCTAAAGGTGGCATATTATTTGTTTTCAGAGTTAATTTTTTCCATGATCTATCTTTCTTACGGTAACTACCTGCCTCTAAATGGCTAAATTTTTTATGAGTGTTGGTGGCCGAGCAAACATTGATTGAACTCTTAGCAACTTTCCTTCTCTTGCTATGACAATTTTTCCCATTCTTTTCATTAGACATATCAAAATCAGATCCAACCTCATTATTGTTTGAGCTTGTTGAGGAACAGTCATCAGAAAAAAGTGGTAAATCAATTTTACCGTGATTAGTGTCAAGATGTACCTCACCTAATTGGGCTAGGACACCTTTGCCGAAATCCTTTATGCACTCTGGAGTCTCACATTCTTCAGGTGCATCATCTTCATCAGAGCAGTCACCATCCCTTGCTGGAAGAATAACCACATCTACAGTGTTTGCTCCATCAATTTCTCGCCCTCGTTCATCATTGTCATCCAAGTTGTGGAGTTCCAATAAGATGTCTTCTGTGTTGAGTTCTGACCTAAAAGAGATCGGACATTTTGATTCATAGTTCTAAACACAGCTTGAGATGGCGTAATGACACCTAAAAACTATTTTAATGAGGAAGTTAATAAATATTTGCAATTCTTACCGTTTTCTGTTGTTTGTCGACATTGCGAAGGTGTTCTCAGGATCCACTGTGATGCACAGCAAACAAATGGATGAGCTAAAATAATTTAAACTTAGGAAATTTTTTGGGCAACTGCGAAGCACAGAACTTACGAACACTTGGTCTACAGTTGCCAAGCTTGCAAAACGCAATGGCAGGTACCCTTGGGTCGGTCCTTTATATATATAGTGTCTAGCCATGAGGAGCAAGAGTTACATTTTAGCGAGAATCTCAAACTAAGTACATGGATTATATTTTAGCTCTTCAACCTCATAATTATCTCAGGCATCGAGTTACAATGATTTTGAAATACATTGTGAGCAAAGAACAACTCATCTGAGACGTTTACAGACAGCTCAACAATGTAAGGCAATACCATAATTGGTTTAGGGAAGAGTAGCGGTTTATCCCACCGTGTGTTTAAACACACACAAAGTTTGCGCTTTCATTGAAGTGTTACAATTATCTTCACGGGAAATACTTTACTAACATCATGTTTCCTCAACATTCGAATGTATAAAGGCAGGAAAAGTTTTATGTTCGCATCTGGTGTTCTCAAGAAGATGAAGGTTAAACAGTTTGCCTTTCAATTTACACTTGCAGGGGTAAAAATTTTTTTCAATGGTGGCCAACCTGGGGATAGTAGGCTGTAATACAAGATGTAATGAGACTTCAGAAGTTTCAAAGAATGAGTCAAAGTATTTAGAAAATGGTTGCCTCTCAAGAGTGGCAAGAAATTATTTTTTTAATTTCCGCGTACTTGGCGTGTGTTTAAACACACGCTGGTAAAATATGGGTTAAAGCAAAATCCGAAGCCTTTTCCATGATAATTTAAGTATCATCATGTTTTCAGATCATCCACCTCAGCGGAAACTCAAGTTCAATTGCCCTCCCGAGTTCATTCATTTTGGTCCACATACCTTGCGCGGATCCAGCGTTGCGATCGTCTCTCGTCGGCGAGGTCTGCACCTCGTCCCTCTGCAGCGGGTACTCCCTCTCCTCGGGTGAGGCGGGCACGCCGGCCGCGCCTCCCTCACCGGCTGCACCATCCACCGCTCCCAGCAACGTCTCCTCTTCCGTGAAGTTGCCCGATACGATGACTGGATTAGGCCGGCGACCGAGATCGGGAAAGAAAAATGGGGAGACATTCGTTAGGGGAGATCAAGTTTTACGGCATCGGGCGAGGAAATCCAATTTTTATAATTGCGTAGGGCACCAACGGGAGAAAATATCGGGAAAAGTTCCATAGTCCCATGGCAAACAAAATTATGAGAGGAGAATTTTTTTTTCCAATCTATGGGGTGAATCAATACGGTATCTTTTGTTTTGGAGAGATCCGGTTTATTGGACACGCGACATATGACTCCCATCAACTCACGGGTCCGGCGCATTTTTTTATTTTTTTGTTGCCAATCAGACCCTTCTCGATTACAAAATTCAACTGTTATTTGCTAAAATGGTTGGTTCTCTTCATATCTTTCCCGTCAGGTCCATCATTTTCCTTAAATCTCTAGACAGCCGTTACAGAGTAAAATCCTAATAAAAAAGTAAATGGATAAACCCAGCTCTATGGGAGCTGAAATATTTTCATCGGTGTCATAAACATAAAACTAATGTAATTTTATGCAAATTTTCAACATAAATAAAATGAATTTCAAACATACATTAACGCAGAGTATCAATCAATTTAAATAAGGTAAAATGTATCTCGTAAATGTTTTAGCACTAATATTATACTACTATCAAATATCGTACTGCTATGAATTGATGATGCGTCTTTTCTATCATTTAAATATTCTGCAAGTTTTTAAAGGTATGCCACAATAAAGTGCGAATTCTATTTTGAAAAGGGTTCTAAACAGAGATTTATTGGATACGGAGAGTGAAAGTCTGAATCAAGTAATTATCAACCGGAAGAAATATATTAGTCAAATGCATCTATGCAAGCATGCATTCATACATGAACATAATTGATGACTTTCGTTAAACGTATGCTTACTGCGTCTTTGATCAATTAAAGCAGGAAAATAGTTATTTATGCAGTCGGGAATCAATTAAAAATTCATAGGAATATATTCCCTCAAGTTGATGCTCAAAAACATTTTCACATGATGCAGAATACAGTTGTTGGTTTGAAAAAAGACAGTGAAACAGCCATTTCTACTTCGCATTTTTTCCGAAGAAAATCTAAAATAGCCAGATATTTTCAAGATTTTAAATCTATATATTTCTGTAAAAAGTAATAAAAATATGAATGAAGTAAAATATGCTTGCAGGCAAATGAAGAGCAAGATTTGTGCTCAAGGCTTCAATTTTAGGATACATTTAAAAATAAATTAACGAGATAAAGGGTTTACACCACCTTCGCAACTTATAGTAACCCTATATGATTAGTTTGAGTGTACCTCAATGATATGCGTTACTGACTGACCTATAATTTAAACCATAAATATATTAATATTGTATTGCATTTAGTGACATTTATTACATTCGGTCAATGGACTCATCTAGTGAATGCATAGAATGTAAACATTATCTTTCACTTTATTGACGTGACTGGCTATTTGCTAATTTGATTTGCAAGAAATGTCCCCATTTAGGGATCATTTTATAATACTAGAGCTACACTTAGCTGCTTAGTTGATGGAAATAGATACACATCGAGGGAGGAAGAAAAATTCCGAGCTTTTTGAATTCAGCCTCAAAATATGCTAACGGCAAAGCGCAGTAATGCAAATCTTTGGTCACAAGGTAATGGTAATTGTATATATTTTGCGTTTCATTATGTGAATCGATTTCAATTCACGAATAATTACGGCAAAACATCCATATCGATAATTACAGAGACATGCAAATATGAGGAACTAATAGAATAAATTGCATGTTAATGAGTTCATGATGACATTATTGATGGAATAAGTGCTATTTTATCAAAATAGAGGGAAGGAGAAAATGGCTCAATGAAGAGGAAATTAATATCGACTCTTGCTTAAGGATATTGATACTTTGAAATGAAATGATTGCTTTATGTGTATGTTTGAAAATTCTCATTGAAAAGTTATTTCATTGCTAATTATTGAATACAATCAGTTGCAGAATTATCTGCATGTAAACCCTCTAGATGAGCCTCATATCATAAGTGACAAACCTTTTCAATAATAATGCTCTCAGTCGATATGAAAAGTGAAATATGTCAGGAAAAATGTATTAACATCCGATGAATATATCTTATTAATGAATTTGAAACCCGTAATTTTCCCACGGGAAAATTTATACAAACTTATCTACGATTATTTAATAAAAATTAGCAGCTGTATAATTTTCAGGCCAGATAGTCTTAGAATCATGCCTCTATCAAATCAAATTCGTTGAGAATAAATCAGGTAGTTTTTTATCAATTCGTATCCGACAGTTTTTCGGCAAAATAAGAGCAATAATTTATTTAACAATTGAGAAATTATTATTTTCAAACGCTAAATTTTCATGTGCTACATATAAATGAATAATGTTTAACAGTATTAGGACAGTCATGAATTGGGCAAGAAGTATGAGCTAAATAATATACGGAATCCGATATTGAAAAAAGTAAAAAAAGAACCACATTCTTTGACTTGATAACTATGTCCTACTCCACAGTTGAAACGTAAGTTAATTTATCCCTGCCAAAATACCGAGAGGTGGCTCTCAGGATATTGTAAAGTTGCAAATAGTTTCTAGAAGAAAAAGGTACGTGAATATATGTCATATACGATAATTTCTAAAGGAATACAACCTTGAATTGTCTATGCATGATTTTGATTTAACAAAGTCTTAACTCATTTATTAAATTAGAATCATAGATAGAAATTTTAGATATGACTTTTAACCGCACATTAAAACATAAACAGATATTTTAAACAATTATCAACGTTATTTATTAGAGGATTACAAAAAAAAAAAATTCGCTGGCACTCGCGAAGGTCATGCTGGTCGAGCGAATTTTTTCACGCCTCCATTCGGTGTATATTAAAAAAATTCTTCTATCTCCTTTTGTATCGGTCTCGCCGCAGAGAGGACACAATATAGGACAGAGGAGGGCCTGGTGGTCCCTCGGCTACTATCACCCAGACATTCGACGTCCCAGTAAATATAGGTATTGGTATCGTAAGTGTGGCAGCGGGGGTAAACCCCGGCCTTGTCTCCTCCCTCCTCGGCAGCTAACGCCTCCACCGCCGCCGTGGTCCGACCCTATTTACGCAAACAGCCGCAAACCCCTCCTCCCACGCCCAGCGCGACACAAATTTCCGGCCACCTCCCAAAACCCGAGCGCCCGCTCACCCGAAGGCTCGTCCAGGCGCTGCTCCTCAGCCACCATTGTGAAAACACCACGACGACACCGCCACCAGCCAGACCTAGCTATATTATGCTCTTTTTACCCTCCCTGTACCTCCAGCCAGCTTTCCTCGCCCGGTTCCCCCAAAAAACCCCAACTTCAACCCTTTCCATTACTCCACCCCAACAGCACAACCCCAGCTAGTGTGTGTTCAATTTCAAAACTCCAGACGCGCCACTGTACAACCGCATACTGGCCGCCGCCACCCACAGGAATAGCTGGCGAAATGTAACCGCGGGGGTACTCCAAGCTAGACGCTTTGAATTCCCTCCATATTAATCCATTGGAGCGACGACACAAGGCGAGCATATTGGTGAATAAAAATTCCCCAAACGAAAAATTGACATAAAAAGAATAAGAGTCATCCTACGCCATAAAATTCCATTGGCACAGTTTGAATTTGCGACAGATATAAAATTATTCTCCAGTAAAATTTTTCAAACATAAGCGACGCCTGAAATCAAAATATGGGTGAAATATAACAGTAGTGCTGTTATTTATTTTTATAACTGCCAAACACAATTGATGGTTTCATTTCGAGAGCTTTTTATGACGATATGAACGAATGCCACTGAAATTGTTCAAGCATATAGTTATACTTTTCCTTCCAATCCATCCTGAAATAAATAACTGTTTCAATGTAAATAATAATGTGCTTTTTCATCTCAATCCCAAGCTAAATAGTTCACCTTATAGTTTGGTTACAGTTAGATATCTGCCTTAAAGAAACTCAAGAAATCCGTATGTAGCGTAGTTATTCGAAATAAGATTTATATGCAAAGGAGTATACGGCTAACGAATGAGTAGCGATTATTTTACGCTGTTTCATAAAATAAAGAAAATAGATTCATCGTACACGTTGATCAAAAATTTTATTGATTTTTCCTTGCTCGTATTTTACATCTTCAATACTAAGTCTTCGTTGAAATTTGCCATTCAAAAAAGACTTGAAAAACCTGTTTTGAACTTTCGCAAACGCTCAGAGAAATGAATTTCGAAGAAAATCTATGCAATACTCAATATGCAATCGATTTACTGAAGACCAAATTGGATGGGTATTTGACTTTTCGGTTCCCTATCAAAGTTACGAGACTTCCTTCAAATGGATATTAAGAGTTTTGCTTGTTTTGCTAACATTTGTGAATATTTACCACGAGGAACAAGCAAAGCAGCGTCCGTCTTGATTAAAAAATAGCTTAATAAACCACAAGGGGAGATAATATGACCAAAAAGAAGAGACTGAGATGGAAAATTTTAGTTTCCCTTCGAATCCTCCCAAGATGGAAAAAAAAGCATTTCCGGCCCAGAACTTCCTCGAAAATGAAATCGGGAAAACAAACCTATAATTAACGTGTTCATCAAACTTTGTTCCCCAAACTAGCCCGTCCAAGCAAAAGAAAAAAAAGGAATAAAGATGAAGATGCTGATTGTTCGTTGACGTGAAAAGACCCTTCTCCGCACGTTTTCGTTCGCTGAAAATCCAATGATCCGGTCAATTAAGAGAAGGGAGAGGACGAGTACTCTCCCCCGAAGCGGTTTCAGGCCGACGGATGAGCAGGAAGTTAGGTGAAGGCGGTGAAGGGGGCTGAAGGAAGTAAATACCGTATGACTTAAATTAAATAACTTAAACTTAGATAACTCAGCTAGGCGTATCTTGACTTATTGCATACGATAGCCATAAATTTTACATTCTTTGTACCGTCAAGATGGTTTGGGTCATAATTATAAGCGAAACAAAATAAGAGACATCGGATCTTTTAAATAGCACTTAATAACCGCATTCAGTGAATTCACGTGAACTATAATCATTTAGTGCAGGGCAATTATTTTGATACGCCAATATTTACCAGGTTGCAACTGATGGCAAATGAATGCTTACCCCAAAAAAAAATTTAGTGAACAAAATTATCCTAATCTTCAGTCAATCATTTACTTGATTTTATAGAACTAATGTGAATTTGTATGTTTACCGGTGGAAAAGACTATCTTCCGTGTCTCAGATTAATAACATGAGATATTTGAGATTTCATCAGTTACCCTAAGTCATTGTCTAATGTGTCTTGATAGATAAGAGTACCTATCTTGCCACCGATTCTAAAGGTATTGTAGATTTTCTCATCTTATGATAGCATAAAGTTGAGCTAAGCCATTTGAAGTTGCTGAGGACCAATACATGCCTATTCAACCCCATAGTTATGTCAAGATAAGTTAAGTTAATTTGTACCGGACAAGTCTTAAGAAGAAAGTGAGAGGGTTAAGGGAAACGCAAGGAGTAGGGTGGGATGGAAGGGGGCACGGGTGGTAGGCACTGCAGCATCCAAGACCTGTAAACACTCCGACTATCCCTTAAGGGTGACTGTTTTAAATTCCAGAAAAGCGTCTGGCACTCCAAGACGAAGGGCCGATGGGGTTTCTTTTTTTTCGGGAATGGGCACTAACAAGCACCACTCAAGAGGTCTGGATGCTCCAAAATATACGAGTGAGTTAAGTAAATTTCTCGGAAAATGAAGGAATGGGAAGAGGGGGGAGGGTAGGGGATGCTTGGGGATAAAGCGGAGGATAAGGATTCGAATGGTGTGCGTTGCGGGTTGTGTGTGTTACAGGAGAGAGAGGGCGAGCGTGGAAGAATGGTGGGAGGGAAAGAAAGTTCGAGACGAAGACTTGAAGCGGTGGCAGGTGTCTGGAGAAGAAGAGAATAGAAAAAAGTAAGTAAGGGAGTGGGGGAGATTAAGGGAGGAGACATGAAGGAGGGGAGTAAAAAAAGGATGGGATTGCAAGGAGAAAAAAAATCCTGTGAGTTTTCACGATTGCGAAAGTCAACCTTCCAGGTCCTTGTGTGTGAAAGCGATTCCCAGGAAAAACGGAACACATTCGACGTTTATAAGCGACGGAACACTAGTACCTACATTAAGATGCTTTCTTCAACTGGTTCAACTTAGAAACTTTCCCCAAAGTTTTCAGGTAGGTAAGCATTTGATCTCCATCTGTCGCAAACTGGCGCAGAATGACGTATGAAAATTATTGTTCAGCACCAAAATTGCGTTTTACAAAATTAAATTTTTTGAATTCAGAAATAAAAATAGTTTATAATTCAATCGGCATTAATTACAATAATTCATTGTATTTAACTTTACAACAACCCTTTAATCATTCCTGCAATAAATTTAACAATCAGTGGAAAGTTTTTCCCAAGCTATAAGTGTGCAAGTGCTAAAATAGAGGAATATAAAATAAAGGGAAAGATAAAATGGCGTACAGGAATATGAATATAAATTCAGATCATGATAAAATAAAAAAATTATGTATTGGGAATAATGAAATTTTACTATTAACATCAAACGGACTAAGATAAAATTGGTTCGTCGGCACGTTCTAGATGATTTTACAACGTAAATACGGTTTATATTCAATGCGAGAAAAAATTGGAGCTATTTTATGACGGGCAGTTTATTTCTTTTAGAATTATTATCTATTTTTATTGTTTTAAATTAATCTCACTGAAAAGAAGAGGTATCCAATGCAAAATCATTCAGATTTTCGATATTACCAATTTCGCATCGGAAGTGGGCTTCTTTTAGGCCCTTCCACCATTGAAGACTTGAGCAAAGGTAAATAAAAAAGGACGCGGGACTGCCGATCTCCGAAATCACTCAATCTTAGATCACAGCGGGGAGGATTGGGACCGTATCACGGGGTCTTCCTTTGAATAAAGGAGAAGCCAGGAGGGTTTCTGGGAGGTGAATTGGTTACCGGTAAAAGGATGATCACTTAAGCAAAAAAGGAAATAAAAGAAGAACCAACGAATTCGGAAGGCAAGAAAAGCCTTAAAGGAAAAGGGAATGTGGAGGCAAAAGTTGTTAGGCTGTCCTGTCCAAAGAGCGAAGGGGGAAGCACCTAGGAATGAAATGGGAGGGAAGGTACCAGGAGAGTTGGAGGAAAGGAACCATCATGTAACCAGGTCGCCTTGAAACAACCATATTACTTTATAATCCAAAGAATTTAGCCACCTGAGTAGTTGATTCTCAGAGGCATATCGCGACGGAATAATCTGTCAGAAAAAAACTAAACAGAGAAAACTCAATCCTCAGTAACCCCGAAAAAGTCATTACTTGAATTTCTATCAATATTCAAGGACAAAATGAGAAATAAAATAAGATAAGCGTGGTGTATCTACACTAATCATGCACTTATCATCAGAATCAAAGCGTGGAGTTCCGATATTAATCATGTTACTTCTTAAATTAACCACATTGAAATTCTAGGTAAAATGGTATTCAAATGAAGTTACCTCACTCCTAAAATAATCCTACCCAAGATTAGTAGCATTCCACTTACACCACCAGGGCAAGGGTATGCCAAACGGGCGTAAAATTACATGATAAAGTAGTGTGATAGAGTGAAGATGGATTAAAGTACGACCTAAGATTACTGCAAAACATACGGTACTATATTTTCCCCTGTTCTCGGCCTGTTGAGGGGAAAGAGAGAGAAGATGCTCAAAGAGAAGTGCGTACAAGAGGGTAAGGTAGAGTTACGTGGGTGGGATGATGCTACAGAGGGGCATGGGAGAAAGGCTGCAGGCGGAGTGGGTGGTTGGGTTGGCGGAGCGGGAGAGCCGTTGGCCAAAGGGTGCGCGTTCGTGTCTTTCCCTCTGTGGAGGCCGCTACGCGCCGAGGAGCCTCAAGTCCTCTCTCTCCTCTTTGCGCTTTCCACTCTCGTAGCCCATTTCCATTCTTCTTCTTCTTCCTCTCTGACTCACTCCGTTATTCCAGCCGATTCTCTCCCTCTCCGTTTCCTCCTTCCCTTTCGACGTCCATGCCTAATCCACACTTCTTTGCGACCACGAGATCTAATCCTTTATTCTCTCTCTTCCCCTCTTCCTTTCCCTTGCACGAAACAGTTCCACCGCACTTGTCCGTCCGTCCTTTTCAAAAAGTTTAGCCAAAAGTTTCTCTCTTTAGCTCTCGCATCCACAGATTTGTCTTCAATCGGTCACCCCTTTTATCCATCAACTCTATTTTGCTACCACCTAAGTTTTTTTAGCGATATTAAGGCGGACAGTTTTGTTTACAGTTCACTTGTATCCTTGTAGGAGGTTCTCCTCGCCTTGGAGGAAAAGGAAATACGAGATATAGGAAGTATGAGAAAGAAATATCGCCTATCTTTTGTCTCCTATTTCTCTTCATGTTCAATTCATATGCCTATTTAGCGATACTACAATCTCACCACTAAGCAGTACTTTGATATGTTAACTTTTCTTCAATAAAATGATGGGCATACAGGTAATTCAATCACGACATATGTCAAGTAACTTCGTCTCTTGGTGGGTATTGACATCATTAAATTTTATCAAAATCATTTAATTATACCATAAAACAAAAAAATAAACGTTCTGATATATGAAACCTCAAATGTTAGAGCTGTCAAAGAAATCATTTTCAGCCTTTTGACGCAGAAAAATGACGCTCGATATACGCTTCATGACCAGTTCGATGGTGAACCCGAATGCACACATTAAAAATTATTTTAGCAATGATCTTATCGTTAATCAATGAGGTATATTATTTTTATGTACGCATCAAATTGTTGTCCTAGTGTAACACTGCACATCTCGCAAGCCACCTTTGACAAACATGGGTTCATTACACAATTTGGTTTTCACTGAATCGGGATGTTAAAATTCTTACAAGAATACGTTCAGTGGAACTTTTTTGTGCTGAGAAATTTGTATTATAACAATTTCAATCACCCAAGTATGTTTGAAAGTATGTATGAGACTTATTATCATCGTCGAAAAAGCTGAAAATTTCGGTTTTTATTTTAAAATCAAGGAAATCTTTTTGGAGTTACGCTGTTGTCGAAATTGATGGTATATTCGAAATGAGGTTATTTTCGGTAAAAGGCATCGTTGTTCGAAAAATATTTGATGAAAATAATCGAATAGCTTCAATACACCTAAGTTTTCCCAATGGTTAAGATTGCGTTGTAATTAAAAGCTGATTTCAGAGTGTCCGGAGATATCTGGTGGAAATGTTTTATATCCATGAGATTAAAATAAAATGGTAACCTTCCACACAATTTTATTTACTTAAGTACCGACCCGGTTTCAAGGATATCAAGAATAATGACACTACGTGTCGAAACCTTAAGTAAATAAAA
Organism: Ischnura elegans; assembly: GCF_921293095.1. Lineage (NCBI taxonomy): Eukaryota > Metazoa > Arthropoda > Insecta > Odonata > Coenagrionidae > Ischnura > Ischnura elegans. The sequence continues at coordinate 45,827,644 of NC_060246.1, forward strand.
TTGAGTGGAAGGTTACCATTTTATTTTATTCTCATGGATAAAAGCTGATTTAGTTAAGCATCATTTCCTCCATGAAATAAAATGTCCGTTTGAATTAATTTTTCATTATATATTGCATAAAAAGAATACCACCGAACAGCTCAATAGCTAAAATGATGCGTAATACTTATAGAAACATTACTATTGGGGAAACTCTGATTTATAATCCAATATTTCGTTTTTTTTCATGTTTTAAAACCAAATCTGGTCAATTTTATGCTCAAGATATCTGCAAGACTCTTGTCTATAGCTCAGCAATTTTAGTCGTGTATGTGCAGCATATTTTGGGATAATCAGGAATTGCTAAAGCATTTTTGAGGTTATTGAGGCGAACTCCATTGAAAATGGACAGAAATTGCGTGAATCAAGTATCGTTTGCATAAAATGGTTATATCCTTAGCGGAGGAATTCAAAATGAACTGAGACCTTTTGTCTTCTACTTTTCCCCTACATTGTTTTCATGCATTGGCAGAGGAATTCATCCCACGCCAAAATGTCTCCTTTTCTTTTATTACCCAGTAATTGAGATCCCATAAGCTAAACGTTTCCAGCCCAATCTGTCCAAATAATTCACTTTTCTCACTCCATCTAACTCTTTTGCTTTTATCCTCTCGATTCCTTTCTTTAGAGTTTGCCCATCTGAAATGTCTTTACTCCCACTATCCACTTGATTTGTGGCGGATTGATTTTACCGTCCTCTCTTTTCTGAAATTCAAATTCGTTTATATCAGTTCATATTCGTTGAGTTTTGAAGGTGGTCCCATCAATGTCCCTTTCTTTTTATCGTCCACGAAAATATTCTCGGCACCCTCTTCAAGCATATTGCATTTCGCACTTCAGAGAGCTTAGTATCTATCTGAACCATTTTCCCATTAATTTTTATCTTGCTCCTGAGTCACTTCGGAAAAAATATTTTCATGCATTGATAATAGTATCGGTAGGGTATTAAGTAGAGATGTACTCATACAAGAAATCTCGCACTATATAAACAGATTAGCTGAGAAGTTTGTCTCATAAAATGCAACGGTATAAAATATAAGTTTGAACAATCCTACCATTAAATTTATCCTAAGATCTGCTATGGCACTTGTAACAAAAATATATAAAAAAAAATCTGGTGTTAGCCCGTAAAAAGTCATATCTGAACACTTCAGGCCTCAGAGAGAGGATTACCTAAACTGATGAAACTGATCAAAAAAACTATGAAGGGGAGCGATAAAAGGTAGATTCACAAATAATGTTTTGAAAATATCTAATTAGAGCTATTGAAAAACGATTCAAAATATTTTCTTATATTATATTCAGGTCATTTGAATACTGAATTTCAATGCTTCATTACTTGATACATTAATGCATCACAAAGCGAAAATATATTTCGAAATTGAGAATGATTATTCTCATTCAGAGATATTTGTAAAGACAAAACTGAGAAAAATATTAAATACAAGTATATTGAAATATCCTTTTCAGCAATTAATGCATAAAAACTTACTGTCCTTAATGTATCCATCAATATCCGTGTATCAGAGATTTGAGTTTGTTGTCATTCATCAGTTTAACCAAATTCTACGATCACTTAATCAGGAAAAATCTATTTAATTGTGTTTATATAACACATTAATGATATTTAATTTTAAAACCTATCAAATCATTGGTAAGCCGCTTCATACGCTACGTAAACTTGACAATCGGCTGGCACTTCACTGCTACTTTCCCCACTGAAAATTTTCGCTGTATTTCCGCAGAGATCGAGCTCCTTTTCGGTCCATTCCCGCCAAAACGACGCACAGTGGTCCCAAATCGAAAAAAGCTGGCCAAAAGTCGTTTTTTCGAAAATTTTCAAGGAATTTTTGAACCTTATTTTCGGATTCTACAGGATATGGTCTACAAAATACACTATTAAGTTAGTATTTTTGTTCATCAGAGCGGCTGCAGTGATCCGTCAAACATGGAGCATTCACCGTAAAAATCACAGTTGCGTGAAATCGGTCGATTTTGAGGAAGTTCAGCGTCATGCAGGACAACCTTTACGCGATATATTTGGCCAAAAACATTTTTAACTACAAATATAAACATTATTACATAGTGAGACATAAATTTTATTCGGATTTTACTATGTTTACTATTTTATATATATTTTGTAACTTTTAGTGTTTTTTACCCGAATTTTCAAATAAAATGTACAATATCGTTTATAAAGGCACGTGAATGCACGGTGTCTTTTGCACCAATACAAAGGGAAAAGTATATGCAACGCAGTAGTGAAGAAAATGTTTGCTACTAGTTGCTACTCCGACCTCAGCATTGATTTAACTGTAATGATGCAATGCGCTGACGCGGGCGGCGGCCTGGCTGGCGCGTGGTAGGGCTCGAGGAAATCCAGTATTTATGGGTGTTATTCAACATTGTTGGATATTTTATTTCTACAAAAAATATTTACCCTATGAATAAACATCTCTTGTCATACGTAGAACGTTTTATCATTAATAGATTCCATTTGACCTTACCTTTTATTTACGCGTGCCCATGCTCTCATAAAAATTGCTTAAGGACTCGAGCGGAAGGATATATTTATGGAACGAAAGTTCGCAGATGTGCTTATAGTATAGTAAGTAAAACATGAATGCATTCAAAACAAAAAAGAATCCCTCAAATGCTACTCCACCCTTTCCTTCCGTTAGACGGGTTAGTTTTCGCCCTCACGCGGCACATTGTCCCTCTGTCGCCTCCTTAGCGGCCTCCTCAACCACATGCAGGGCAAACGACGGCCGAAAAGGCCTAGGCTATTGATTGCGCCCATCGGGAAAACACAACCACCGCTCTCTGTACACTTGTTATGAATTGCACTTTGGCCACCGGGGATGAGCGGAGTAAGCCTTTTCACCTTTCAAATGTGATATTTCCTCGAAAATGGAGATAATAGCATCGAGAACCTCACACTGTGGAACCCACAAATTACTTCTAGACATCGCTTGCCCGAAATTTTCTCGCCAAAACTCAGTTTTACTCAGATTTTGCCAAACGAAAGACGTGAAAGTTAGTTTCCTCAAGCGTGAAGATCGAGTCTTGATAAAGTCGAGTATCCTCGAACTTTTGAAAGAAGACTTGTGGGGTTGAAGAAGAGTGCCCATAGTGTTTTAGTTCGATAACTCTGAAAATTTTCACGCGCCTTGAGATGCATGAAAAATTTCTTGAAAGTGGAAAAGGGTCCGTATCGTTTAAAAACCAATACTTATTGGATTGCTGGAGCAACAAGTTAGAGTTAGATGAGGACGTTAATTCAAAAGTTATCCTAAAAAAATTGCGGAGAAGTGTTTTTTCTCTCAAATTATCTTCGCCGGTGGAAGGAAAGAAAAAGAAATGACAGGTTTTTTAGAAGAAAGTTCGCTGACTGCCTAAATGAGAAGTTGAAATTTCCTCCGCCTTTATTTAAACAATTTGAGAAGTCCAGTGAAAGGGCCTAGAGAAGGAAAACGGAGGATCTTAGAGCTAGCACATCGCCAGTAGAGCATCCATGAGTTATCGAAGCAAAGGTGATGAGTTCGTGGCGAAAATAATAAATGAGGTGACAACAACCACTCTCTCAAGAGCGCGGCGAGTGTTATCAAATTGGAGAGCCAAGGATGTGAGGCAAAGTAAAATCTCCCACGAAGAAGCCCTTTCCATGATCGTTTCTGGCAATTTCACGAAACATCAGTACTTGCTCCTCAATAAGACGGACATCTAAAGAAGCTGCCCTTCCTATTGTCCACTTGTCCGAGGAGGCAATGGAGGCGAGGAATAAGGACATAAGAAGATTCAGGGAGCACCATGCAAGGAAATTTTCCTGGATAGCAACGAATGAAGACCTGTTTAAAAGATTACTCCTAACTTCAGTTGCAATGATATCAAGTATTTCTAAGGCTCAAAGAAGGAAATTACTTCAATTACCAGTCGAGGTTTACCAGAAGAGTTTATTAATCCTGGAAGAATTGAGTGGATGACGACTGTGATGAGGATTTGTCGGATAGTGATCATGAATGTATTTAAATTTTTTTCGTAACAATGACTGAGAAAGATAAGGAGAAATGTTAACTTATTTTTTTGATAATTAAAAAAGCCCAAATTAATGGAAAATCTCATTTAATTTTTCGCACCAAATCATGTGCTCGTTAAATTGATGCCTCACTTCGTAAAGAGCTTATTGCAAGCGTATCAATAAATTTGGCGTTTAACTTGAGTTATAGGAGTTATGAAATATTGTTTATAACATTTCAATGATTGTAATAATGCCTCCGTTGAAACTTGTGAAATACGGAACCCCGTTTAAAATTGCTTCCAAATCCATTTGCACGTTACAAGGAACTATAAAATTGTCTACTTAATTAGAATTAGATATTATAATTTTTAAACAATTAATGCAGTTCAATAATATTAATAATATACTTATAATATAAATTTCCAATTAATATTAACTTATTTTTCGTATCAAATACGATCAAACATATGAGAAAGTAGAAAATGTTCTCTTGGTTCATTCAAAATAAGTTGTTCAAAATTTGTCCAAAAATAAACAATGCAGTCATTTTATATGCATTTATGTATGTTTTAAATAACTAATTCAGTTTTATGATATGTATAATTTTAATTTACTATCAACAGTATAATCTCAAATTCCAATGTTAAAAAAATTAATTGTTTAAACAAAATGTGAAATAGCAATAAAATTATTGCAAATACATAAAAAATAGTTATAAATTCAGAATAAGCGGGTCAAAAACAATAAGAATAAATCTTTAGGTCAAATATATACATAATAACAACGGCGTAATTAATTTTGGCCAGCTTTTTTCGATTTGGGACCACTGTGCGACGCTTTTAGACTTTCACTAGCACTGCTTGCTGCGTCCAATGACGCGGCCGTGGGCGGACACGGACTTCAAACTCTATCTTCTTTCTTTTATATCTCTCCTTTTCCTCCAAGCGGCGCTAAGTTTGGAGGCGAATGGATAGCGGACGGACGACAAAAGGAGAGCAGTGGGCGGAGTGGGTTCCATTTCACCCGCCCTCTTGCACGGGATAAAGGAAGGGAAAAAAACGGAAGAGGAGCGAAAGAAGCAAATGACGCTCAAGTGAGGCGACGGCGCGGCGCGGCGTGGGTGCAGTGATGCGAGTTTCAGGCTGAGAGCGTGAATCTGTCCCGAAACTGAGTTTGGGCGAGGGGAAAGGCGGAAGGAGAGAGTTAAAGAGAGTGGCATCTGGAGAGGGTAATGGGAGGAAAGGATTTTGGATCCATCCCCTTCAGGAAAACTTTCTCCTCCTCCCATAAAGTTTACATTTAAAAAATTGACCTTATCTTATAGCATATGCCTACTTAAAACCTTAATATCAGTCACAGTGCATTATTAGAATACTTTCCTGGTGAAATAATAATTTACTATGAAGGATATGGTTTTCTACGGCATTGATAATGCCTTCTTCAATAGTTCCCTGCTGAGTAAGTACGCCGTAGATGTGCTGCGGCTCGCAACAGCATAATTTATTTTAGCATAATCTGTAACAAATTTAGCTGCTCACGACGCATCACCATCGGATATAGAGACCCTCAGAGCATACGAGGAGAGATAAACTGCTTATAGATACTGTGATGAAGTTTGTTTGACATGAGAAGAGGTTGAATAAGGAATCTGCAGGAAAGATTTCCAAACATTTCCATTCCTCTTATCACTTCGGCTCTTGGCTACATAGAGTTTCATAGAACGAGGCGGACTGTGATTTCGAAAGAACCTTTCTCATATGGTACTCCACATATGTTTCCCAGTGGAACTTATCATTGATGCGGTGAGAATTCCTTTGTTTTAAAAACCAAATTTTGTATTTTCGATAAAAATCTGTTGAAATTCGGTTAAATGTATTTTTATTTGTGGGTGATTTTTCCCTGTACTACCATAAATAAACGTAAGAAGTCGTTAGAATTATTTAGAATATATTTTCGCTAAGATATTTGCGCAATTATTTGCTCTTTTCCGGGTATTCATGTGATGATGTTAAGGCGGATCCCTTAAATCAATGTAACATGTTACGTTGTAAATGATGGGTAAGAATTATAAAACTGTTCAAAGAACAACGTAGGTGAATACAAGGACTCAATGTAGATGTATAAGCACAAAAAACACGTGGCCGGTGATTTAAGTGGCAACACTTTCTCTATCCTTCCTTAAGATAAAATATTTTCCTGGGAAGGAAAATGGAACAGAGCGTAGTGTAGTGTACAGACTGTGCTAAGTAAATGCTCCTGTTAACCATTTTAATTCTGCATCCTTAGTTTGAGGGAACAATTGAGAGGACCAAGTCTACTGGAAAGGATTTTTCTCAGCAATCCTTTAAAAATAAATTTTGTCTTTCCGGTGAGTACTCGTTTTTATTTCACTCTCAATCTCCACGACGTTTCTCTCCTGCGCTCACTCAGTGCGACGCAGAAAAAGGAGTTTCTTCGCTACCCAAAAAATAACCTTAGTTTCTTTTGCGACTTGTATACCTCCATTTATCCATATTAAAGATGGAAAAATTATAAAATTTATTATAATTGAGCTCCAAATTTTTTATGTCCGAAGGAACCATTTTATATTAAATGTAAATAAAATTTGTCCAATTACTAATTAAAAACGCGTTGCCTTCAAAGGACTTCTTTCAAACACTTTTAATAAATCTAAAACTAACGAAATAAATAATAATAAATAATCGATTCACTTATTTTTCTATGGTCTTTGTTCGGCCATAGACGACTGGAAGATGGAAGGTGACAACTATGCAAGGATCAGTGTTATCATGGCGCCGAAACGCGCCGGAACGCCGCGCCGTTCCGGTACTGGTTAACGAAAGACATAAAAGTCAAATTACCTTTTTGTCAATTTTGTTGCCTCAAAATTTTTAATTTTTACATTCGTAACAAAACCAAAAACATTTAGTAGTAAAATGTAGATAATGACTTGTAATAAAAAACACAAACACAGTAATATTTCACTTCTAAAGAAAGTTAAGGAACGCGCGTTCCGACACTGCTAATTTTGCCATGACGTCACTGGCAAGGATCATTTTATTATCTAAAGTCAAGAACAATCACCAGCTGAAAACGTTCCGGTCAGCCAATTTTGGCTGCGAGTGTAACATTTTAGTGCTCTACACTCTGAACCCTTGAACTCTCTTCTTGCCATGCAGCCGAGACGCTCTGCGCTATCTCGCGCTTCCTCGCTCTGGCGCCCCTCCCTTAACGCGGCGCATGGCAAGGGGTGTAGCCCATTGGAGGAGGGGGAGGGAGAGTATTGGAGGAATAAAGGCCGGAGCGACGTCACGTCGGCATGAGAGGAAAAAGAAGAGAGAGAGAGAGCAATGGGAATTTTAAAGCAACGTCTCACGCCGTTTTCATTCTTTCGCCACTCCCAAGGTCGCGACTTAAAGTTTCCGTTCGACTCCGCGAAACAACTTTAATATACGCCACGGTTTTCGGCATCTGTGACTTATGCCCCCTTTTTTATCCACCACCTGACGCAAAAATTTTTTATTATTTTTTTTCGAACCTCTTTCTCGGGGAGAGATTGCGAGGTAGGAAGCGGAGAAACAGAGTGAGATGGTGGCTCATAACGTATTCACTTCCGAAAAGTGCGACGGAAATGCGAACGGAAAGTTTATCTCCAGTAATAATATTTTCCCGGGAGGCGCATAGTGGTTCCAACGGAATTAACCCAGTAGCATTTACATGATGATATACGAGTTCGGTAAAAGCATTTGGTTCGGAAATCCCCATTTCCCGTTATAGCAAGTGGGGCTACGTTCGATTAGCATAGATATTGTTAAAATTAAATTGAACGGTTACGGAAATAAAGAAGTGGGTAGTTCCGGTTGAATTGTGTTTATTGGTCTCTAGAGTTTGGGAAATGTGGGAATATACATGTAAATGTGTTCCTTAAATTTGGGACGCCAGGAAAAATCACGGTGAAAATGACCTGATTACAGAGGAAAGGAATTAAATAAAAAACGGAATTCTTGGTCAAAAAAATAAGCAAAAATAAAGGAAACCTCCTCTGGATAATGAGAAATTCCTTAATATATGGAATATACATAGGCCAAAGATATTGATTCGAGAAAATTTTTAAGTAGACTATTTTAGCAACAATTTTCTCGTGATTAACTCATCATTAAATATCCCATTTAGAATTCGAATATTAATTTTTAGCGACGCAAAACATATTTTCAACAAACAGTGATCCATTCTATCATATTCGATTCATAATTATAAAAAAAAGCTTTGACAATACGAAGAAGCTTTTACATGGCATAAGTAGTTTAAAAGTACCTAGTTAGGGAAAATGAAGTAAGTTTTGGCGATAAGCTAAAATAAAATTCATTTTAACAGAAAACAGGTGACATTACCTGCCGACCAAAGAGTCACAATGCTAGATTCCAAGCATTAAAAATAAATTTTCTTATCTTCAATGCGTTCTTTAATCTATATTTACCTATATTTATTTATCTATATCGTTTACCCGATAGTTCAATTTTGATACCTTGACATAGTTTTTATGTTAGTATGAATACTCATCAGCAGCAATAGGCGGTGATAATTGACCATCTACACATATTTGTAAAAAAAGAGCAATATGACCTTCACTATTACCACAACACCTAGAAAAGCGTAGTTCCATCATTTCAATTTTCCTTAGGAGTTGTTATAGAATAAATGGTATGATGGCATTCAGTGAATACAAAGGTTGCCTCGATATAACTAGAAGTAGTTGCGATATTTCCACGGTGGAAAAGCTGAGGTCGCCCAAGGGGTTTTTGAGTCACCTGATAATCACTTACCTCCAGGGCACACGGTTGCGATACACCTTGTATGAGGTGCACATCTGACTAGCAGAGAGGAATTTCCAATCGAAACCTACAACTTAATTGGAATTCCTTTCGACAAAGCAAATATATATATCCATAATGTATATTGACATTATATCTGGGAAAGTTCACTGACGAAAATAATATATTTTGCCACCCATAGCATCAAGTCAATTCTTGAAAGAGTATCAGAATTTTATAAGTTATGATGGGAAACTTAAATTCCGAAATAAAATAAATTTGCCAATATATTGAAGTTTTCAGTGCTGAAAACAGTCTTTACGACTCTCGTATACTTTTAATATGTTTACCAATTGCCAGAACTTTTTTGTTGAGCTGATGCATATAGGTTCATGTCATATTAAGGGAAAATATTTTGCAATTTTTAACTTTTCCGTGACTTCCTTTTTAATATCAGCAAGTTATTAATGCATATTTAGCCTGATGTATTCATAAATTTAAGAATTATTACAAAAAATAAAATAAGTATCCCCAAGGATATTACTGTGCACAAAAAATATCGGTTTAACTTCGTTGAAGTCAACTTAATAATTATAGATCTTCCATCAATTGTTCCATTTCATTGTATAAAAAAGATGTGTACAAGGTACAAGTTTATTTCCGTCCCCCGTATCCAATAATAGAAACTCAATTGCATGAATCCCCCACAGTATACTAAATAAGTATACATTTTCTTGAAAATGGCAAATGTTAACGTAAACAAACCATTAGGAGACCAATTGCGAACACCGTTTGCGAGGTAAACTTCCCGTTGAAGTCTCGGCCGCTGTACGTTCATTTACGCGCCCGAGGCAGAGGAAGTGACCGCGCGCGCGTCCCTTGTTCACTCGTCCTCAAACAGAGGATAGCATCAACGACCGACGCACGGCATCGAATGCGAATCAAGCGGAGGAAGTAAAACGGGATGACTGTACACAGAGTACGCCCACTCTTGCTCTGGGGAATGGGGAGTGATTCACATTAGCCATTCTCTTTGCCGAGACGAAAATAAAGAGAGGGGAGTAGTAGAAAAAAAAAGAGAAAAAGAAATAGGGTAGTAGTGGTATCGTCACCTCCCTGTGTTACTAATGTTGGCCTTAATCACTCTTCTCTCACGACACCGTGCGGAAGAACGGCTCACCGGGAAATGGAATCAGCGGCGTGGGGAGTCGGGAGGCTCGTTCGCTGGGAGGCAGAAGTGGCATCGGCGGCGGTAGCGCAGGATACCGGAGCGCCCGAGTTACGACCGTTAATCCCTTTCGCATGAAAGCCACGTATGTTACGAGGAGGAGGAGTAGGATAGGAGGCATAGGGAGTGAGAGAGAGAGAGAGACGGAATACCCCCTCTGAATCTCGCTTCCGACTCCTCTCCCGCCAGTGAAGTTCCTCACAAGCAGTCATCCGAGAGGGTATTCACGCGAGGCAATGGGGAAACGCGGAGGGAGAGGAGGGGGAAAGGAAGGAGGGAGAGAGAGATGGATGAGACAGGAGTGAAAGGACGAGGAGATGCCGGGCACGAAGATCGAACGAAGGAATTATACGGTGCTGTCGTCGGCATCGGAAATTTATTCAGTCGATCGATATAATTGCTTAAGTTTTCATTCGAACGCTGTTCACCGATTTAAGTTAGATTTTTATGTGTTTGGCTATAATCAATAAAGTACATAGGATAAAAACTACATACTCTCACGCACTCTCAGAATTAAATATTCAATTATGACTTTGACTCAGTGGCGGATACAGAATAAACTCAAGGGGAGGGGGAGAGGCACAAAAGATATCTTGAGCCACCTTTACTTTTATCGTGATGACAAATTAACCAAGTCACATTCAAAGCTTTTGAAAGTTACATTTAAACTGATTACAAACACACAAGACAATACGTCTTACGATATAAAAAGTTACAACTGTGGTATGTGGTAGTATTGTTAGTAACGGTTTATACTGGTGTTCGGCAATGCGGGTGGCCCCGCAAAGGGGGAGGCGCGCCCCCCGCGCCCAGCATACGTATACGCCACTGCTTTAACTCCATATTTAGAGGTATTTCCAGATAAAACATTGCACTAAAAATGATGTTGTAATACGAATACTGAACTGATATAATATGATGTTAAGGAACCCCAATTTCCATTACAAACTAATTACATCGATCAATGTAAACGATTTTTCCGAAGGTGTTGTCACCGATTTCAATTATTTCATGTGCTTTGGTCGAATAGCCGTACACAGGAAATTTCATCAACGATTCGAATCTCTTTAATTAATAAATCCTGATGATATCAAAGTAATAATTGCCATAAGCAATATCCGTGCGGTAAAGCTGAGTGCTCTCTCCCAACATGAATGCAATTAATGACTGCTTTTGGAAATAGAGGAAGGGTGTTCAATTTCGAAGTGGTATATGGAACAAATTAAACGTTAAACCAAGCAATTACCTTATAAAGGCTATACCATTTCTATTCTTCCCACAATAAATCTTCTTTGAAATGATTCCTAATTTAATAATACGTTTCTTTAATTAATAAGTGGTTTAAATAAATCGAAATTAATGCATTTTCAAATGCTTGACTATGGATAACTTGAAAAACTCTATCAAAGATTACCAAATTTTTCATTACTATCTCCATTTTAAAATACATTATCTTCGAAAATTACACCTTAAATATGTTTACCTATCTTCAAAATTGGCCTAATGTTACCAAACATCACTCATTAAACTTAAACTCTTCAGTTTCCTTTCCATTTTTGAAAATTTTCAGTGACGTGATAATCGAAAGCAGAAAATCATAAATTTTATTTCTTTTAAAATAAAAAAAATGCCTTTCAATGGTTTCTTACCCAAAGTCTGATCAAGTCGTGTCACTTGGAATATTTCGATACAAACGAAGAATCACCTCGAAAAGCTTGAACGGAAAAGGAACTGGATCCTATATTTATCAACTTATAGGGAAACATCGGCACAATAGGATCTAAGATTTTCCCGGCAAATAAGACTGTAGGAAGAGTTCTCGGGTTTCCAGCCTGGTCCAAGGGTTTTTCAGCACCGACACACAGTGGGCTAGAATCGAAAAAAGCTGGCCAAAACCTCAAAATCGATTTTTTTGAGCTAGGAAGTTGAAACTTAGCATATATATTCTCAAATAAATTGTGCATACTTAACTTGCCAGAATATTTCATTCCTGTGTCTCCACATTAACAATATATTTTAGGCCAAAGTTGATCAAATTAAGAGAAAAACGACCACCCTCGACTTTTTCTGAAAAATGCCAACTTTATCCTCGAGTAGCGGTTTCATGAATATTTTAATTGAAAAAAATGTTACACCATCTTGATTAGCACACCTTCACCTTTCATTTGGGTGGATTTGAAAGTTATTGTTTCATCATTAATCAAAGATGTATAGCAAAATGGAGGAGACATTTTTCAGCCAATTTTTTTTACATAAACGCAGAGAAAAAGTAGATACTTCCGCAGACTTCCGCCAAATAACTTATACCACGTCAATCTACAAAGCTGGTCGACCTCGGTTCTGGCCGACGGCGGCTGAGAGTACGGCGACGCAACGACGCGATATGGACACATTCACTTTTATATCTGGATAATAGTTGTAAAAGTGATAGAAAAGAATCACCAGAAATTAAAATTTATAAATATTGCTACGAATGACTCTTATAATGCAATCGCTGGGCACTTCAAGAGGTACACTGAAATGCTTCTTTATTTGAGTGTATTCTATATACTACCTCGGAAAATGGTGTGCTTAACGTAGGGAAACGGACTCTTTTATCAACAAACGATCTTTCTTTCTAGGCAAGACCCGTCCATGATAAATTCCCTCCACTTCCCAGCCTCCCACACCTACTTAAAGGTCTGCTGACAAGGTACACGCGAGTGGTTTTTTGCCATAATTTTCGCAGGCCAATTCACTTTTTTCAATAGTAATGCATTTTCACATTTATTTGTACTTCTTGTGCAACTTCGGAAGGTTTTCTTTGTTGTGTCCTTTCTGGTTTTCTTGAAAACCGAATACTTCTTTTTTTTCCGAGGTTGTTAGTTTCACATATCCAGCAATAAAAAGCATGTATTTTTGTGGAAGTAACATTGATATTCCGTTTAAACTGCATTACAAATAATTTTTATTTATTATTTTTTTTCTAAAGATCTTTTTGTTCTTTTTATTGAAAAATTGAACTTACTTCACGAAAATTGTACCATTTAGTGAACTGTTTTTCTAATTTACATGTCCTGATTCTAACACCATCTATTCCATTTTCTTTCGTATATGTTTTCTAAATTTATCTCTTATCTATCTATCTATTCTATCTTATTTTTGGCTCTGTTTTAAGCTTACAATTAGTAATTATTTATCTATAAATATCTTCCAATGAAATTTCAGGCTTGAAGCTGCATAATGTCCTTTTGAATAATAGGAAGCAAATATCTAATGGTAAAAACATTTATTTGCATCTAATAGAGATAGTTGTAAAGCTCTTTGTGATTTTTTAATGTATTTTTTTGGAAATACGTGAGGAAGTGGAATGAATCCTCAAAAAGTGGACAATAGATTCTTTAAACTTATAAAAAATGGCTTAATACAGTAATTGATTTTCCGAAAGACTTTCTTGAGTGCTTGCAGAGTACATTATTCTTATCTAGTAAGTTAATTGAGTTGATATCATTGACTTTAAGTAATCTATTACTATTCCTTAGGAAACATTATGTACATGCTGCTTTAGTTTAGCCAATGCTGGTGGACATCGTACTTTTTCAGGGTTGTAGCGAGAGAACAAAAAGGAGAAAAACGAAATCCTTAGATCCTCCCATTCCGCTGACGTTCTTTCGTATGTAGCAGCAATAAATTTAAGGGAAGAAGACATGAGGCTGCCTATAAGCTACTAAAGGAAGCTACAATGACCACATCTCGGAGGCAAAAGACCCATGCCAAGTGGAGAAAATTCAAACCCGAGTCTTATATGATGTTAGACGAGGAAGCCCTCTCACTAAGTAATTGTGTCCATGCAGCTCTCAAAATTTCAGTACAAGGGTCTTCGAAAATCTGTGAAATGCCTTGGACATAATCTTTATCACAGTTATGAGAGAGTGAGGCGAGCATAGAATTCAATTTACCCGATTGAAATTATTGTAGCAGAGGATATATATGAAGTTACCTAAAGTCTTCTAGATCATACTGCATCTCGAATCAATGCGTGAATTTCTACAGATCCAATTCTCTCGTCGCATATGCAGTACACTGTAATTTACAAATACGGGTTTCAGAGCAGTTAGGACATGCGCAATTTAACCATATGTAGGAAAGGGAGCGAAGTTTCGAAGACTAAGTCTGCCATCACCTTCAGGGTGAATGGATTAAGCCAAGATGTGTCCGTCCTATAAACCGTCGCATTAGGTTCAGGTGGGCTTTGATTGTTCGACGGTCGGGCCAATGCGTGTCCTCTCCCCCTTCAGTTTTTTTTTCATTTTATGCATACAAATATCACGTACATTAAAAGTACTCACTTTTGTTAGGCATCGTAATTATTATTGGGATAAAGTTACTGTTTACACTAATTCATACCAATTATATTTGATTATTGGTGCACCCAAAAAAGGTTTTCACAATGCAAACTCAATTCCCTTAACATTAAATTTGTATCATGTGCCCATTAAAATATGCATATGGATTGAGTTCCCTTACAATATGTCCAACTTGCCTTTGGTTCGTTCCGATAATTGGCATGCGGTGAACGCTCCATTGTTCAGAGCTCACCAGATCAAGGATGAGGGAGAGAAGACAGAAAGGGCGGAGACTGATTGGATATCGTAGGAGGCAAAGGGGAAACGAGCCTCGGATAAGAGGGGTGTTAAGGGGCTGTTTTGACGTGCGAAGGGGGTTGCAGTCGGCAGGCACACCTCGTGTGGACTTCGCGCGGCCACTCGTTCTGCGGCCAGGACTGGAGTCGGGGTTTGGCGCGAAGGACGGCCGGCGGTATCGGGCAACGAGGCCGAGAGGCCAGCGGAGTCATTTGCATATCGGGGATAGAGGCGCCTGGAGGTTTTAACGTTGCGGCCGTCGAGTGTGGTTTGGCCGGCTAGGCCGGCCGAGTAGGGTGGGTGGCTGGATGGGGGAAGGGCTGTGAACGGTGGGGGTAAAGGGAGCGGTTTAACGCAAGAGGGGAGAAGAAGGGGTGGGAATGATGGTGGGTGGACGGGAATAGGAAATTGTGGGAGAGTGAAATCAAATTTGCATTTAAACCAATTTCGCGGACGAATAAAACACACGGTTCGCCGCGATTAATTCGGCCCGAAAACGGATCAACACCGAAAAGGGGTTTTAAACGGGGTTTTCGGCGGGATAATGGGATCTGAGGCGTGATGGGAGAGAGAGGGGAGTTAGTGTGAGGTCGAAGCCTTACGAGGCAAAGGGGATGAAAGGGTATCGCGCGGTGGACAACGTGAAGCGGTGGCGGGGTTGAAGCAGGTATGTTTCTTCTTTTTCCTTCGAAGGATGATTTTTTGGTGGGTTTGAAAGTTCCTACGTGAGCGTCGTAGTGCGATCGGCAGATTATCCAAGTCGCGGGATGGAGGAGGGCGCGAACTGCAGGGTGAGAAGGCCGTCGATATCCAGTAAAGGAACGGGAGGGAAAGGCAAACAAGGACTTCAGAATGAATCGCGAAAGCTGAAAGGAGCTCAAGGAGACTTCTGAGCTTGCTAGTAGAAAAGCAGCAACATCACAGACTTACCTATATGAGAAAGGGATGACTCAAGGTGACATAATTCAATGAGTCCCCTATCCGTCGCAATTACCATTGCTGTTCAATTTTGAACGTTTCTCAAATATTACTTTATATCCATACGTAAGACTTACCTTATTCCCAATTTAAACCAACCAGAAGCTGAAATATAGCTGAATAAAAGCTGAAATTGTCGATTCAGTTGATCTTGACTTCTATATGGTACTCTGTCTATCAAAGAGGACGTTGAGCCATGCTCATTTAAGGCGCTATTTGTTGAGAGCAGACTTAGACTCCCCAGTCTTTTTCGGAAACCCTTTCTTGGTACAGAAGAATTTAGATATCGGTATACATCCCTAAATTCCACGAAATTCCAATACTTTCTGTGTCGTAATAATAACGCAAGTGTCTGAGACTTTATTCCTTAATGATCCTCCAGTGCTCTAAATATACGCCTTTATAAAGCCTGTCGTAAAATTCCTATATTTAATACCATATTCATCTTGATATCTCAGCCATTCCATGAATATCGACTGCATTAAAAAGTCCAAACATTTTAGCAATAAATAAATTCCATTGCCTTCCTTTTGATTATGAATATGGGCTGCATTTTTCATCAGTAAGTGAAGACTTTTTTAAGAATAATAAGAGATTTTTATAGCCCTTATATTTTTCATAAATCGAGGAAACCCGCAATTCGACCAAATTTGCATCATGGATAATCTCTTTAAATTGGCTTCGATAGGGTATTACGCGTGTAATGGCATTATGCTGCTTGATTGATTTAACGAATTTATACCTCATTTGACCATCACGATTATTATTAGAACAATAATTTTGGGAATTCAGCATTGATGACGATTCTATTATGCTCTAGCACACGAGTGAGTTATCCCCTGAGTATTTCATTTGAATAAGAGAGGTGCTTCATAACTGTAATTCATTCCAGAACATCAATCGGAAAAAAATTGCTAAACTGAGCATTACGAGGCAATTGCACCGTTATTTAGCTTAACTTGATGAGCACCGCTTCTGCCTCATCCGCTGGTAACTAATTATGACTCTTTGGGAGCATGAAAATCATTGTCAACCCCAAACTATTGTGCGAATATGTGTTGATTTATTTTCCACATTCCATAAGCTACTTAATTAATTGGTGGAACATATTTTATCACCTGACCTATTTAGTACAACATGACCGTAAATACGATGTCTATGTAACTTAAATATCAACGGGGAAATTCAACATTGGGTTACCCAATTTTGCATTCATTACTAAACTATCCGTTTGAGCGATACAGTAGCCCGAAAATCTTCACACTTAGTGTGCCTACACAACAAATTAATTAACTAGGTGTCATTCTGATTTAGCGGTTGGAATGTACAACAACATACTGAAGATGGATAATTTTAACCTTGATATATTTAAGTGCCCCTAAATAAGCTTATTAATTTGAATTAAAAGCAATTTCCAATTAAAAATGTTTTTCGGTCCAATACGAACGAAATTTAGAGCACTTAATTCCAGCGGTGCGAAAATGTTCACACGTAGAAGGCCTACATAGCTAATTATTTAAGTATTAATCTAGTTTAATGATTGGAATGATAAACAACTACTTACATGTTTAACAACATGTTGAAGGTGGATGACTACACGAGACATATTTAAGTGAGACATATTAATTTGAATAAGGTAATGACTTTGACTAAAAAGCAATTTCCATCAAAACAATATTTTTCGGTGCAATACGATGTGTTAGAGAATTTAATCTATAATCTGAGCGCATTAGCCCTTTCCTGATACCCCGAACCACAAAGCACATACGATGCGAATGAAGCCAGAGTTTATTATTTTTATCGATCGTTTTTCACCTGAAACATAATTAAGCAGATTTTTCATACACGTTTCAGGTATAGATTGAGAATTTACACTGTTAAAAGTAACTTCATATCATTGAATGTTTGCTGGGTGACAAAAGATAATCAGTTATTTAATGCATTAGAAGCTAATTAAGTAAATAATTTCGTTATACTTTAACATCAAATTCTCGTAGCCAACAGGATTCATTAAAAGTCAGGAAACTCCCGATGAAGAAATCCCATTTTGAGGATTTGTGTATCGCGACCGCCTTTGTCGCTCAAATTGATTCTTCTGCGCATTGGAGGTTAAAATTGCTCTTTTTCTTTATTTTTAGTAATCAGCTCTGCTTTGATGAAGTTTCCATGGCAGTGAAGACTATTGTAAATGCAAACCAATCCCACCGACGACTCTTAAGAGTTGTACTTAATGAAGAAACTTTATAACGAGGAATGTCTGAAAGTGGCCAGAAAAGCTTCCAGTGATCTGACTATAAGTGATATTGCTATCTATTTCTTGATTGCTTTATTCATGTTAAGCGATCGTTATCGATGCGTAATAACACACTTTTAATCTATTTTGAATCTGGCTGGATTCAAATTAATTTGAGAATGGCTCATTCTCATATGTGCAGCTTTGAAGTAATAACGTGTGGAAGAACTCCTTCAGGTATTAGGCAGTAATAGTGACCTATTGGATTTATTAGCCAAATAAAATATGACTTGATTTTTTATACGCAGCCTTCTTACGTTTTACAATTCAATGAAAATATTTTACGATCAGAGTCATTTAAACATACATAAAATGTCTTCATCATTACGTCATGAGAGCCAAAACTCCAAATTTGATACTAAAACAAAGCGATACATATGCGGATTCATTGGGGACACGGGGGCACGCCCCCCCCCCCTCCAGGCGCTTAAAAATAGACTAAACTTTTAATATGGCTATCATTACGTTAGCTTTTTTGTGTATATGGGGGGCTCAATAATTTAATTTCATATTAATAACTATCTTGTTAAAATAAAAAGAATATTTGGTACAGTAATCGTTTTATGTATTTTATTTTTAATCTCAAATATGAGAAGACCGTTTACCAGCCACACCCTAGTACCCCCCACAAGAAAAAATCCTATATCCGCCCATGCTTCGATATTATGCATATATATTTTATGTACAAGGGTTATATGCCTCTTGATTCATCTTTTATTATACAAGTAAAAATAGAATGTTTATTTTGAGTGAAAGAAATTGGCGTCACACAAATGAAACAACTTTTCCTCCACCATTATAAGCAACTTCACTTTAAATCACAGTTGGTGAGTAGTTAAACACTGAAAAGTTCAGAATTTAAACGAATAAAATAAGATAAATGATGCCTGGGGATTCTATCATTAAGACCTCTTTCTTGGACGCATTTATTTATGACAAAAAGATAAAGAATTGTAGATTTTTTTGGACTCCGTTGAGTAAGAGAGTTCCAAGGTAGTGTAGCTGAATTTCCCCCGTTCATTTTCAATCATAACCAATGTAGAGCTAGGTCCAATTACAGCTGAAGAATATGAAAAATTAGTTAATACTCAAAGATTTTAACTATTTAAAAGGCCACGACGCCATCTCTAATAGCATTTAAACGGACTGTATGTACAGACTACATTGTGGAATCCATATGGTACCAGGTGACGTTGGAGCAGGTTCCAATAGCTTCCTTAACATTACTATTTATGATTATGTTCAATGCTTATATTTCAATATGGAGTTTTATAATAATGGTTAGTTGTGCGGAACTTAATGCAATTAACATTCGATAAATTTTTAAAATCAATGCGAGAGGTGGATACATGCAGATTAAAATACATGAAAAATCATTTAATGCTCGACCTATGGCACGTACTGCTGGTCTAAACTTACATTTTAATAAACTTATTTTTCGTTGAAAATGTTTCGGTATTTCGTTGATATGATTAAAAATGCCTCATTTCATAATAATGAATTGAACTTCATTATAGTTCGAATGCCAACGACCATATTTCCCTACAAAATAATAATAATACTTACATAAGAACTGTCGATAGTGATTCTTAATCCATGAAAAGGTATTTATCCTGTCATATAGGTATCCTGTCATATACCTATTAAGTAGTGCATAATTTTACCCAATTTTTGACATTTTTTTTTCAACGGAAGTTTTATTAACCATTACTGCCTAGAACATGAACATTTTTGAATTGCCTCGCGGTAATTGGGAAATTTTAATGAAGAATTCTAATTTTTGGAGCACTTAGATAAATTTTTCTCTAAAAATTGTTAAGGAAAATAACATTTCACATAAAGTAATTTATATTTTAAAAATACATATTGCCATCATAATACTCGTAAATAAATTTTTTAATTTATTTTGATAAGTATAGTAAAAATGAATTATTTTGAGTAATACTAATATCTCATCCATCAAAACTGAAGAACTAATGAAATGAAATAAACTTATTGACCGACGAACACTAATTAACTAAAACCCCTTGAAGCCAAATTCATAAGTTTTGAGTGGAATAGGGTATCACACACTCAACCATGAATGCGAGGTCTTCTACAAACTTAGGAACTTAATTAAAGTATATACATTTCAACTCGGCTGCAAAAAATGGCGGTGGAATTCACAATAATGTCAATGGAGAAATAAAATACCTTCGACTGTGAATCAAACTACGGACCTTAGGCTTTCCGTCTGCTTCCAAGACCACCACGCAATTGCTATTCACAGAGGTTGACGGTCCTATATGTTAGAATCTTCCAACCCATCATAGATGGCAACAAAAGGTCCTACATAGGACCAAGACATTTTTTTCTGATGTCTACTAGTTTTGGAATGGTATGAAATTCACATGGCCCAGAAATGGATACAGATTCCTCAATATCCATGACTTTGAATGATATATGTCCGTGATTCGATTTCCGGTCCAAGGGAATTTTATTCAACAGTCTAAATGCAATCAAAAGTGCATGAATTACTCACCGGAATCGAAAGAGACTTCACTGATCATGATCCACTTTGATGCGAAGTAGAGCTGCAGCTTGACGAACCTTCCGACGCGGTTGTGCATTTTAATGGTGACGTTACGAGCAGCCTCCATGATGAGATCAGGCATGTACGAGAAGAAGACGGGCTCGCCGGTGAACTGGCGACCTCCGATGCTGAAATACACTTTCGCGTGCGAAAATACCTGCAAATGGACACCATTAAGAGGATACACACTTGAGCAAGCATCCGGGAGAGAGAGGGCGTGTTTATCAGAATTAGACTTGGTAAGAGCGTGTAAATGTCCCTCTGCGTCGAGATCAGAGGATTTGCATTTCCATTAGGTCCTTAAAGCAACTTTGTGGAGGCACCGTTGAGAGCGCGAGAATTTAATTTGCATGCTGTGGATGCCATAAAGTGCAAATGTCATAAACGTTCATTATATTTTTGTTGCAGAAATAAATGGCACTCACGCGAACCGTCTTACAGTGTTTTGATAAATTCTGCAGGTAAACTATTATATTCTTCAAATTTATCTCTGTAAACCCTTTTAAAATAAAGCTTTTCTTTGGTTTAAAATATCATAAAAAAGAGAAACAACAATTTTGGGAGGAGGAAAAATGAGAATTGAGTGCGTAATAAGAAATATAAAGTTTTTTAGAATGCATTGATCACTTTCATTCAAAACTTCATTTTCAATTTGACTTTTTCAAAATGCAAAATTTTAAGAGAGAAAAAAAAGCTTTCACGTATCGTGGAAAAAATATTGAAGGGAAATCTCATGATCTTTGAATAAATTTAATTTTGAACTTTATCAATTAATGTGATAATGAATTTATTTTGATAAATCAGTCAAATTCATGAGAATTTAGGTGGTGTTTGAGTGAATGAAGCAATATTTATAGCTAAAAATAAATAATCCCTCAACAAAATACTAATTGCTAGGTTCCTGTTTGGAAAAAATTTATATACTTACTTGCACTTCTTTGGTGTGGAGATTGTTCGTGTGGAGATACATGGAGGAGAAGTTGCGCACTCGATCAAATTCGAATATCAATTCCACAGGTCTGCCAGGAAAGCTTCCAGTGTCGTTCCGCCAGCCAACCCACTCGTAACCTAGGCAGGAGAACAAAGGGAACGGCTTGGGTTTATGGCTCTTTCGAGAGGAAATACATAACATGGGATGATGGGGAAAAATACAGAGGAAAGGAACAGCAGGGCCTTAGGGATAAGCTGTTTCACTATTTGACTAAATGCGATGAGAATACAAACATGCTATATCGAAAATATTTTTACGAATTAGAAGCTAGACAAAAATAATTATTTTCATCGCAAATCTAAACATTTATTAGTGGTCACAACTCACGTAGTAAGAGAATATGTGAGTCGTATTAACCCCAACGTTGTTAATTATTATTGCAATCGTTACAAGTGCTTTTTTATATTTTTCATATCCCTGTCACTACTGAGAATGAAATAATTCCTCTGTTAACAAAACTTACACCTAAAAGCCGCATCCCACACCCTGTAGCCTTATAACAACGAGCCATATCGATTTACCCAAAACTCGTAAAGGGCTAAGAAAATGTAAGAATTTAAAAGAATTTTAGGAATGTAACCGACATTAAATATTTATTCAGAGAGCTAATCACATGAATCACGGTACCAAGAGAAGTAGGCATAAAGGATGTAATGTATGTTTGATGTCCTTGGTTCAAGGAGAAAAACTTGATCTCCCATTTACTATTCACCGAGTTAGAAATCACCATTTAATATTACAAATTTCCATTTGTGCACATCATTCTTCAATTCTGAATTATACATAATTTTTGGCATAAATAATGGCCGCGTTTGTTTACTGCCGTGTTTATGATGCCACCGATGAAACGCGTTGGCTTTCTTAGCTGAAAAATTATTAATAAAAAATCAAATTACTTGGATTTTTGGCTAATTACTGAGATTTGAACCAAACATTAACATCTAAAACTAATTTTATCACTGTGCTATGATTATTAATTTTACTAATAAATGCTTTCTTAGCACTTTGCAGCGGAGAAATTTATTTTGTTATTTGTTTCTAAAGTTACCACTACGCAATGGACGGTTTTTACGGGAAAAGTGGACCGATCCCACCCCAAGAACTCGATTC
Organism: Ischnura elegans; assembly: GCF_921293095.1. Taxonomy (NCBI): domain Eukaryota; kingdom Metazoa; phylum Arthropoda; class Insecta; order Odonata; family Coenagrionidae; genus Ischnura; species Ischnura elegans. The sequence goes on from NC_060246.1 coordinate 45,850,306, forward strand.
CCATGCATAACCTATTTCTCATGCACTCCCTGCACATTTCCGCTTACAAACTTAACATGGCTATATATTTCCTTCGACATGAAACCCGCCAAGCGCAGTCCTCGGAATGGGTGGAGCCAAACCCGTTGGGATCCAATTTCTGCGGGCGAGAGACAGCGGGAAAATGCAGCATCCACCTTGCGAAATCCAGGACACGAGACTTTCTGGTCCATTACCACGATTACACGGACTGAGACTACTGAGAGAATATCTCTCAAGCCGTATACCACGCTTTCCTTGTTCATTGATCTGCTAACTACAAAACCTCGGCTTCAACTAAGGCGGCGAGTTCATTGAAGCAGATTTTACTGCAGCTATCCTCCTGTCAAAATTTGCGAAGGTATTGATGGATTAGCAGGAATACGTGATATAAATACGACAGAGAAGACAAAATCACTTATTGTTATACACCATTAAGTCGTCTTAACCTTTTAAGCCATCCGTCTAAGCGTGCAAAACAGAGTGAATCTTAGAAGCGAATTGGAAAGAAATGTATCGGTAAAATATGGTATAATTAATATGTTTTTACGTAAAATATGCACGTAGGCAAGTAAAATGTGGCGTAAAAAGTCAGAAAGAGTGTGTATGATACAAGGTGATATCCAGTCTATTAGGAACTTTAAAAAGGCAACATTGAAATTATAGGTATTAATAAGTAACAAAAATCTGACTATGAACAAGGGTTAAAAATGTGACCACGCATTCGTCAAAAAAGAATTAAAATTGTCTTAAAACATCTGGATTATTAATAGATAGGAGAGAGAAAATTAATTAAACAGCAGAAGAAAGTTTAAAAATTTCGATTCCCTGAATAGAACAAAAAGTTTCCGTACAGGCTCCAGCAATTGGAGGAAGTGGAAGACAGTCATAAAGTAATACCTATTGGATTGAACCAAATTCAAGAACTTGTCTGACAATTAATTAATTTTCAATTCCGATAATCCAAATTATTAATGTGGTAAGCCGCAAGTCGACGGGAAGTTGATAATTCGGAAAACTTAAATTGAAATATACCTAGAATGCTATTATCCAAATCATGCCTCAACTAGGAGATACTATTCAATAAATCCTTTCAAACAATATATTCATGACGCTCGTTTTCATCCTAAATTATTGAAAATAACAAATATTTAGAAAATAAAGCCCCAATGAACTTATTAAATTCCTTCAAGATTCAACTTCATTAATACGTAGAAATAAATTCTCAGGCACATTTAGTCGATTTTTTTATCTTCGTCTGAGTGGGACGGAATTATTGTAATGAATTATCCATATTCCTTTTTCAATTATTCAAATTATTTTAGTCATAATTTCAGTTTAAATACTAATGAAGTGCACGAATTGAAAACAAAACTAAACTGAAAAACGAGAGCATTAAAACTAGGGAATGATAAAGAAAGGAAATAAATTTTAGTTAACCTGCAACACTTAAAATTTGAACCACACATAAGAAATAGTCGTTTAAGCTCTTCATCCAAAAACTTGGTAATAAAATGACAATAAATGTAACAAGATATTCATTGAAACTTAATGCATGATGATGGAAACTTTTACGAAGGAAAACCTGGTCAAACGGCAAAGAGAAACGAAAGCCTTGCACGTACGAAATACTAAATCGGGATTTCCGAAAGTTGAGGAATTTCTTGCGAAATCATTCTGCAGATGCACATAAATTCCTTTTCTTTCTGGGAGGAGCTACATACTTAACGCGTCGCACAAGATCCCCGGGCAATCTCAACCCCAACTCCTCTCCACAACTCCGATTCCCGGCGTGGTCGAAATGAAATTATGTATGTCCAGACAGTATTTCCCCAGTGGCATTACCAAAGGGGGGCGCCGACGGCAGCCAGCCTCTCTCCCTCTCCTCAGAAGAACAACAAGGGGCCGAAGGAGAGAGATGAGATTGGAAGGAAGTCGAGTGGAGGGGGTGTAGACGACCCGGGGGATGTCTGCGAAAGGGTGGCAGGGGCGGGGGAGAGATGTAGGAGCCACTGTCGCGGTAAGGGTGCGCTCTTGGGAGGCAGGAGACGAAGGACGAGGTTCTCCATGGTAGAAACTACTTGAGAGGAGAGCCTTGTCAATGAAGCTCTATAGAAAACTAGTTAAACGCGTTGCAAAACAGAAAAGGAGAGAAACGAAGATTTCATAGTTTTCCAACCGCGTGGAACATTATTATTGTACAAAAAAGTATTAAATAACCCCGGGCAGAGTCATTTCATTTATAAATAGTGACTAGGTACTCAAGAGGAAGCATGTATTTAGGTAGAACCTTCAAGTATACTTTTTGGATAACAAATTACTGTTACAAATGTAAATCAATTTTAGTGAATACACCATATTATCAAATGTGCTATTGAGGGAAAATTTTCTCAACATAATTTGTGTCGCCGCTATCGCTCTGTTAGGAGAACGTTTTTCTTTCGGACATTATTCGTCCATGGGGACGAGAAGAAGTAAATTCAAATACGTTTTTCAACAACCAAGATTGTGAAGGAATATCGCCTGCCCACCTGTCTTAAGCGTTATTAGCGTTGGTCACTAGAATGGTGATGGTGATTTCGATATCCTTTAAAATACGTTCCATTTAACTCTATCGACTTCTTTCTTGGATAGTCCTTCTCTCCACTATCGTCCTCACGCCCTTTTTTCCTTCGAACCTTGGCACTGGCTATTTTACTCGCGCACCAAGATCATCCCCACTCTCTCGTATGACGACAGTAGCCTCAAGACAAAAATCAGTGAGAGCGATTTTTCCCTTGCGCATTAGAAACGATGAAGAATAACGCAGTATAACTCAAAAATCATCACCAAGTCATCATAATCACTCATTTTGTGCATATCGAATGAAAATATTTACTCAATAATCAAGCCATTCATTGCCACAAAATACGGGTTTTTTTTCTAAAATAAGGAATAAAAATCTTTAAAAAACGCAATGCCCGCTAATTGGATTTTTGAATGCGTATTTTCATCGTCAACAAAGAACCACTAAAAAGTTGCTCATTTATTTATAAGTATCGCCTCATAGTTGATAATTAATAGTGAAAACCCTATTGCTTAAGAGCCATAGTCGCAATTCCGTCAGTCATCGTATCTTTGTAGCTAGTATGCAACAGATTTAATAATCATCTGCATAAAAAAACTCACTAGTTCTAAGGAAGTCATTTGAGACAATGGGCAATGAGTAATACAAAGTATGAGTATTATAATTGATTTGATGATACTTAATTTGAATTGTAGGGAGGTAAAAACCTTTTAGTTTAGTAGAAGAATAGTTCCGTCGCCGAACCCAAATAGTTATTTATGGGGCGGAGTAATTCCATTGTAATCTATAATTACCAATAATTGATTTAGGAAAAACCATTAATATGAATAAAATAAGTTAGTCAATTGAATTTTCAAGGAGAAAAAACGTCAAGATATCAAAGAGCGTCTAGCACTCCCACACTTGAGTCTATTTTCAACGTGGCCTGAGTAATTTTCTCAGAAATCGTTCGATTTCGAGCTTAACACAGCTGAACAAATCGCCGTCTCCCGAGGAATATAAACTATTCGTAAGAGGAAATGCGGGGGAGGATGTTTGACGGATTCAGCGGAAGTGAAAGGACAGGAGGCTGATAGGGGTTTGGCCTGAAGCCTCACAAGCGGAGGACAGCAGACAGGCCGTGGGGTATGGAATTGCGGGCAGTTAAGCCCACCAATTCGGTCGACGGAATGGATTGGCCACGAACTGCCGCCACGCTTCAAAAGATGTGACCGAAGACAAAATAAAGAGTGGGGGAGAGGAAGAAAACAAGAATCTGTCGTAAAGATGATGCGTCCCATTCAATTCCCCTTCTATGCAATAAGAAGGAAAGATGGTGTGAGAGACGGTGGAGGATTATAATTTAGGGAAAAAGTTTGATAGAGTTCGATGGGTTAGATTGGGGATGGTGTGGTGCCTGATGGAAAAGGTGAAGAGAGATGACTGTTCAATAACCCGAAAAAAAGTTAATACAGGATGGATTCTTATTTTTGTTCCATGAGCCACTGCTGTAAAGAAAAATGGGACATTCAAACATTCTTGTACTAAGAACTTTATTTTTTCAGAATTTTCCTAATCTCGAGAATTACAAATACATCTAATGCTTAATCTACCTAAAGTTATGTCGATGATTTGTCTATTCTTCTGTAGATCCAATTTCAATTAAAGATGAAGAAAAAATTCTAATTTTATGTAATAGGAAAAGCATAAATCGATACAGCGTAATTCAATAAGCTTTAGAAAAGTGGTAGACAGGGTTATCATAAAATAAAGGAGCGATTATGAGCATGTTTTATACGAAAACAGAATTGCTTACAGTTCATTTTTCTGATTTCTCGAATTTGTCGTCCCAAACAGTTTTTATACATAATTAATAAACATCAATATGTGCCATGATAAAAGAACACGAATGGTATTTACCACACTTTAAATAAAAACTCAACAACCGACCATAGTGTCAACACGCTATGTCATTGTCAAGGTGATTAAACCATGTGTTGAAACCATTATGGGTTGTTGAGTTTTGAATTAAAGAGTGGATTAACATTACCAATTACCATTTTTGTTCTGTTAGCATGGATATAACCACCAAAACATCCACATCCACATCAATATATCCACAAAATCAAAGCTGAAACGATTTTTCATGTCAATATGAGCGCCCTCATTCACTCGACGAATACCCAAACGATACTCAACTTCTGTCCCAACATTAGTAAACATTCCTTCGTTAATGGCTGTAATTGGTTCATTAGTCCTGTTCATTAAGTGGTTTAGGGCACATATTTATCATTCATTTTATTTTAATTATTTATAATTAAACCTTTCAGGCATACCAATACAACATCCTGTAATTTCCCTACCATATTCCTATGAATTATTGTAACCCCACCATTTTTTAATGAAAACCATGTATTTATTGCTATTTTTCTGAAGCGTTTTAATAGTTGCATAAATAAGGAAAAGAACGAGTAGTTACAAAATCAGTACGAATGACGGAATTAAAGAATAAACAACAGATTAGATCAGTATTGATTATACGTATGTAAAATATATTCTTAATATTGCTAATATTGAGTCTTAAACTTAAATGTTTCATTCCTCATGGTCGTATTAATTGATGACCATCATCTCTCATACTATGTAGTCATAGCTACATCATGTTTTCCTAAAAAAAGAAAAGAAATTCAAATATTTACTGGCAAATATAACAACGCGGATGAATCAGGAGAGGCAGTAAAAATACAATTTTATAAAAAGAAAATATTATTACTCATATATCAATCATTCCATATCGATACACTCAAAATGATATTCTAAAATGTACTGAGAACCGCAAAAGCTCTCAGGAATATATTGTTTCCTAAATTCACGCGCGCGATAGCTTTCTAGAGATAGCCGTTGCAAACTCGGTTTAATCCTGAAAAAAAGTATCCGTGAGTGAAAATCTTTCACGATATCAATAACCTGTCCAATTCCAGTATTTATACCTTGGCTATGAGAATAGATTTTCAAAAAGGCGAGTCAATCCCGGTTATATGGGCGCATTGGTATTTTTAAGACACTTTCATATTCCCTGAGAAATGAATGAAAGGAGAAAGCTGTCGATAGAGGACAAAAACTTTTCTTATCCATATATTTTTACGCCTGATAATTTATGCGCCGGTATCGACAATGATTGGACTCCTCCCAATCCGTATACCACGCCCAAGGAATCCCTTTTCGTAGACTGCCTTAAGAGCAGCTCGTTGAAACTCACATCCATGATCCGAGAAACCTCACAAATAAAATAATAAAAGAAAATAATCGGTTTCTGGGGGTAAGAGAAGCATTGGAGATTCGGCATCGTTTTCCACTGGACTCGCCGTCTATATAAATGCAAATTTAAGCAAGTCCAACAGAGTGGGAAACTCGATTTTGGAGAGACTCGAAAAAGAGAAAAGAATAAGGCACTCCGTGAGAGGAGGGGTTGGGGGTCGAATGTTTTGTGAGTGGGGGGGGGGGAAGTGGCAGGAGGAAGCCAATAAAAGTACTCGAAACCCGTGGGCGAGAAAGGAATAGCGTTGGTCCTCGGTTGGGTGGGACGTAAATGGTACAGGAAGAAGATCAGTCGCTCGAGGAAATTAGGAATCAAACATGAATTTTTATTGGATTTGGTCTTCGGTAAAATCAAGTACATTATCCACTTTTTGACCTGTGTTTATGAACAGAATACAACCATCCTCAGGCCTATATGAACTTATTGATTGACACATTAACATGGAAATCATCATACACGGAACTCCTCCATACGAAAACAAAATAATTCTTTTTTATTCCCAAACCACCGCATTCAGCTCATATTGGCCATTTTCATTGGGGCACTCGACAAATTTAACAATTAAACATAGACGAAAAATGAATGCTTTAAAGAATCGTGTGTGCTAATGAGTTCCACTTCAATGCAGGAATGAAATTTGGAATAATCCAATATAAAAAAGGACAATGTATGCATCTACAATGATATCGCAGCGTAAATAGAACTTGATATTAATGATAAAAGTTTAAAAAACTACCAAATAAACGGGAATTTCAATTCATAACTTACTTCATTTAACTTTGAAAATGATGAGAGCAGTTTGGCGTTCATAGTAGGTGCTAAGCGGTAGATTTACTGCAACATAATGAGGTTTGAATATTACTGCTTAATTAATAGACTACTTCCTTATGAGAAGAGTCTTTTGTAGTTTTGTCGTTTTGTTCATCATTAAAATGGCTATAAACTCCCTGTCTAAGTCAGACCCCGCTTTCCAGCAAATAAATGGATAAAATCACCCATAAGGTACTCGCTAATCAGCTTTAAGTTCTCGTGAGGCTTAACTTTCCGTTTTTATCCTAAAATACCTCAAGCTCTCATGGAAATATAAATATATTACTTTGGAAAAATCCTTCTGAAAGGACCCTCTTCACCAACGAGACAGGATTACGTGACGAGTTGATATGATGATTTGATCGTAAGCTATCCATATGCTGGATTTTTTAATTGCAGTCGATTTTAGGGTGGTTAATCGGTTAATCGACTTTCCTACCTCAATTTCGTCGAGCAAAAATTATCACCAGGATTTTATTTAACATTGAATCATACAATTTTTAGCGTCAGACGTACTAGATTGACTAGAACCTCTTGGTTGATGAGAACGAAAACAAAAAAGGATAGTCATGGATAAATATCGGCTAAAAATGAGGAAAGGCACTTCCGTAAAAGTGAAGAATACGATAAGTAAAGCATAGAGAATTTTGAATAATTTTCTGTGGTTGCAAAAAAAGAACGATAGCTGCATCAACTATTACCTCAATAATCCATCTAGAACAACCCTGCTCTGTATAACCTTATGCCACGTCAAAATACCAAAAAGTCTTTCACAGATGCACCCATTGAATGCTGCGTAAGGGGTATTCGCTCGATATGGTGCCTCTGTCATACTCATTTTATTGGAGTTTGAGGGATATCCACAGAGGTGAATATCACCATATAATGATCCAACGATGTTGTGCATTCGGAGAAGTTTCTATTCGAAGAAGGTCATGTCTCTTCCACGACTTGTCTTCCCACTCTCGTTGTTTACGAGCAGAATTGTTGGAAGGGTCCACCCGCGCTCCAAAATCTATTGTGTGCGGGAAAAGTTGGAAAATGTTAAAGATATTTATTACCATTTCCTCGCCGAGAATGTAGGAAAGTAATAAAAGTAGACGGGAGCTAGAGGGAGAATAATATTGGTGAGGAAAAGAGACGAAGAACTGGAGGAAAGAGATTCACCGAAGAAAAGAACTGTAAAATCTTTACGACCTAAGGCTCGAGAAAATGTATTTCATACAAATCGGAGGCGACAATTGAAGAGCCGAGGAGTAGTAATAAGAAGATTCGTTCGTACAATTTTGAATGCATGTATCAGATTTTATTTCAGTTTGATTTGCTAACATGGGGAATTGTAAAACCACTTTGTGACATAAAGTTTATCTCGCTCAAAGTTTACAGATATATGAATGTTATTCCCACGCATTTGGTCGTCGCATACTCTTACATTTCTGAGTGCGAATGTTTTTCTTAATTTTAAATATAAATTTTTCATTTCAGTGCTAAATAAACATTTTCAATGACTCCTTCGTTTTATTAAACTTTCTGCATTTAAAAACCGTAGATTTACTTTGAATAGTAAAAACAAATGTCTTGTTTTTCCTTTGTAAAATAAATTCAGATTTATAGAAGTACTTATAAATTTCCATTCGATGCAAACAAAACTTCCTTTATGTTCAAATATCCATAGCACTAGTTAGTATTTTTTTTCTATATTCTATTTTCTATATTCTATTTTCTATATTCTATTTTCTATATTCTATTTTCTATTTTTTATATTCTATTTTCTATATTCTATTAAACCAGAAATAGACTATTGTTATCTAAACACAATGGCTCTTGGGTCTGAGCCATTACCCATTATGAGCTACTAGGAGTAGAAAAGAATGCCCACATAATTACGTAAAGACAAATTAACTTATATTTCAATGTGAGATGAACGAGCTCAATGCACCTATTCAACGAGTATCCAGGATAGACTCTCGGCCCCGGGAGTTTAATTTATGGAAGAGAAAACGTATTCATGGTATCCATGACTATTCTTCATGATCTTTGATACGAGGTGAAGAAAAATTTCTCATTCCATAGCTTTTTCACATAGCAGTACTATTATTCCGACTGAAAAAGAAATTTTTGTTTGTTACTGCGCCATTTATGCGATTCGCCAGCAATAGGAAAACATTGGTACCATTCGGTAGAGTGGGCTTCATCAATGGTAGTTTTCACTTTTTGGTTGGGTATATACTCAAGGAAAACCTATAAAATCAATTTCTGATTTAATTTAATAAAAGTTTTCTCAATATTTTTAAAAGGCAGAGATAAAAAACAACAAAATAGTTTATGTCGCTAAATCAATTTCAAATCCATGTCAACAAATGATAGAATCCGCGGCACAAAAAAAATTTTTTATCGAGAGAACTTAGCCCAGAGTGGTCAAAACAGACCAAAAATAGGGAAAATAGCCCTATGCTACAGCATAATATTTCAAGCTATCTTTCAGAAATGCTCTTTCATGCGACGATTTCAATGTAAATTTTTGGGAAAATTGGTGGTGGTGGAAAATACCTTGGGCAATATAGGGTGCATACGACCTAAGGTGTTGAGGCTTAAAGCAAATGTTAACTAAAAATTGAGCTCCATAAATCTTCATTAACACAAATGTACAAATGGTAATCTTTAAAAGATGTGTAGTTTTGTCAATAAGAGACAGATTTTTGTATAGAGGGTACATAAACGTGTTGAGAAGAATGGTAAATTATTTCATTATCCCTCAGTAAAAAAATTATGATTAATTAAACTTAAAATAAAATGAGATAATGATCAATAACAGCAGCATAATACTTCTAAGGAGGTCGATTAGATAAAAAAACATGAGCATGCTCGCAGACGAGAAGATTTCAATACTTGAATGCGTGAATAAGGAGTCAGATTTATCCTTCAAACAATCCGTAAAATAATTTGTTTGACTAGCCTTCCCAAGAACTGAAGAGAAAGCTTTCGGGTTCACTGAAAGTACGAAAGTGGCCGCAACAACAGCTAGATTATCTATCGGTTCCTATTCTCATAGTGTGTGTCTCATGCGCTACCCTTAACGGTAAACAAGGTCCCTTTCCAGCTCTCTCGTCCTCCCACACGACGATTCTCTCCATCGCATTCACTCTAAGAAGCCTCTCTCTCACTCCCTCTCCATTTACGAGGCCTGTCCTTTCAAACGCTGCCGTAATCTCCAGGCGGGCCCGTCTCTCTTCCCTGTAGGCCCACACAAAACCTCCGACCCAGACCAAACTTTCCGCGGGAAGGATGATATTTGTCCGAAAACTTCATCCCTTCTCCCGCCATTTCCAATCTTCCTCCGCTTCGCCTCAATCCCTGGCATCTCCTCAAACTCGCCTCGCCGACTCGTCACAAAGGAGAATGGGATCTTTAGAACTTCTTCACCGACGTAGACGGAAGGATTTTAGGGGACCGCAAGGGAATTTTCATTGAGGGCAGATGATATCTACGCATCTATCTAAATCCTTAGGCAACTCCTATAAAAGCTTATATAAATCTCCCCTATGTCCTTAATATACTTCACCTCAGGATCCTGAAATCGTCTTGAATCCCATTTCCTCTGTTTATATGTACCTTACATCTCATGCTATCATGGTTTTAAGGTTAGTGTAGTCTCGAGGGTCTAAGGTCTAATTGTAAGTCACAGGGTCAAAACAAAAATACTGTTTTTTACGTTTCGTGAGACGAGACTTTAGTCATTCGGTATCGTTGATAGCTGAATACGCAGGAACGTTTTGTCAAATACAATGATATAACATGGTTTTCAGGCGGCTAAAAGGTTCAATGGTAATATTTATTCTTTGCACCCCTGTCAACTTTTTGGGAATTTTAGGGTAAAAAAATTGGCGAATGCTAAATTGTAAATGTTTTGTGTAATAGTTGTTCACTGAGAAGGTTTCATTATAAAGGATCTGCATGAAACACAAAATATATCATACTTGCACATTGTTTATAAACTCTTAACCATCATGAACTACCATTCTAGAACCACCGTAGAACTGGTGGGATCAAACCAAGAACTTGGGGAAAAAATATGCCGATAAATGATTGAAAAACTTACGCATGCGTATCATACAAATTATTCTTCGAAACAGTTAATACTAAGGGAAAAAGCGAGAACATTGAGAAAAACACTCTCATTAATGATGAAAAATCATCAATATCAGTTTTTATGCAAGTACACATAAGGTAAAGTGACCATATCTTGAACGGGACAAAGCGGGACATATAGCGTACCTAAGCATTTTTGCGCGCGAAATTTTTGAGGCTGGGTATTTAAATTTTAAACATTTCCCTTTAAAATGGTCAGGTGATTTAATTATGGGAGGCTTTCAAACATTAACTGCATTGTGTTGTTTACGGTTAACTGCATGTAGAAATTACAAAAAACACTAACGTCGTAAATGTCGGATACCAGTTTTTCCCCCTCCATATTCTTTCGATTCAGTATCAGGATAGAGACAGTAAGATAGCTCACTAGCACCATTAGTGGCATAATTATTTATTATTTATGGTTGTTTTTTTGTCGGGGCAACGAATTTCTAAAAGGACGCAAAATAAAAGTTTCAGTATTTCACACAGATGCAAGTAAAAAACCAGGACATTTGCCTGTCCCGGGGAACATCGCGGGGACACCGGGACAAGCGTTTTGAAAACGGGACTATCCCGGGTAAACTGGACGTAAGGTCCCTTTACATAAGGGTCCTTTTTTTCTTTCCTCTAAAGGTTGCAAAGTTTAAACTTCATACATAGTACTTCGAATACGGATAGGTAAAAACAATTAATAAAATTCATTCAAAGTGAGTTTAAATCATGAGATGGCTGTAGACACCTTAAATGCATAAATCATTGGAAAAAATTTGATATTGGTTGCTACGTCGCATTGAAAATACGCCAAAAGAATGTAATCATAAAAAACATAGTACTCCATTGAGTTACCAGACTCCCACATGGACGAAAGATGGCAAATTTGACGAAAAGTTAAAAGGCATGAAGACCAAATAAGCAACGATAAGAATAAATAATTAAATAGTACAGATAGAGAAATATAGTTTGCCTGATCTCGTATACGGCGCATACGAGTCCGAGCTGGAGTCTGGAGGTAAAGTACCTTGAGCGCAGATGATTGCTCTTTGCTTGGGATACATCATGAGTCATGTGAAATAAGTCTGAAATTTACTTGCATGACATAGGTAATTGCCTCCGTCACTTAGAAGCCAAAAAAATCGCCTTGTTAATCAAGTTTATACTATTTTTATACTATGTTCAATGGTAGATTCTGGAAATTACGTTTCTTCCATGTAAATTAATTTTGACTTTTATTAAAATTTAATGTCAAAATAACTATCAATTATTTCAACTTATTGTTATTAAATACGACATTTTTCTTGCAACGGAATAAAAATATATTTGGTCAGAATTCAAGAGCAACTTTATGAGGAATGAGATTGAGAGACAATTGGTAAACTTGATTGGAAATGATCAAACTAGGTTATAAAATAGTTCGATTGATTTATAATACTACATTTAATACGTCATGAAATACCTTTTAAATTTGTTTAATAGTAACGATTCTATGTTTTATAGCGTCGAATAACATTACAGCCTGAAGCAGAAAGAAATAAAATATATTCAAACCTTTTTATTTTCCTGCTAATGATAGAATTCCAAAATATTTCCCATTACTCTTGATGTGCACCAGAAAATAGATATTCCTTGAACTTAAGTTCACCCAGGTAAACATTGTATTCTATGATTTGAGTATGTCAAATGAGTTAATTAAACCCACGACTCAGTCATATTTCTCCTCTTGCTACTGCATCATAAATCATCCTATATATTGAGATGAAGATTAAAAAAGCATTCGCTATTCAGTACATGTTTCTACATTTTACTCCAATATTTCCCTAACACTTTCTGCTTTTAATTTAATTGATAACGTTTTAATCTAGTGCTAAATACATAGTTATGGACATTATCTTATTTTTCGCATATCTTTAATGACAAATGATAGTTAGAATTTCGTGATAGTGATTCAGCTAGAATCTAATTACAAATTTACCTTGAGCTTTTTCGGCTGCTCTTGCGTTAAAAAAAGAACACTCACATGCATATTTTCATACGAAACTACATCTCCGTTGACAGAGCAGGTATGCTAAGTCTCTAACACCGATAAAAATCGCCCCATCCACCTTTAAAGGGCACATCATGTACTCCTTGACCAGGGCAGCGTAACATCGTACGGGAACGCATTGCCAAACGTATGAGCTTCGGTGCGGTGCAATCTCGGCCGCCAAAGGCTCTTGCCATCAAGGCGCTAGGGTCAGCAATCGGGGGCAAGAAAGACGGGGATGGAGGGACTGTGGCCGTGGTGGACTACTCCTCAACTGACGGCTCGCAAGAAACTTGGCGTGGGGAAGATAACGAAATAGCGAGGAGGGTTGGGCGCCGGTCGTGGAAGGGAAGAAATTCTGCGCTCACCTTTGCCGTAACCGCGGACGTCCAGCCTGAAGTTGTCGGCCCCCTTCTGGCCGTCCACCAGCTGTCCCAGCCCGCCCGACAGCCGGCCTCCCTCCTCCCGGCCGTCGTACGTGCGGTCCGTGAGATCGATGCCGGAACCTCGCTGAACCCCCTGGGGCATGGCGTAGCTCAGGAGTCCCTCTGCCGGAAGATAAGAAGAGAATGGGAATTGGTCTCTGATGAAGAACATGGACTGCCTCAAGTACATTCCTCCTCTCCCTTTGATGCCACGTTTTTTCCTCGGACTGTAAGCTCTTGTGGTGGCTCTTATCTTTACAAAATGACAAGATTTTGTGCAAATAATTTGAACAATCGCCATTTTTTCTCCTGCTTTTTTATCGAAATTGAAGTCATTAAATTTATATAAGAGATTCATATGTTGTGCCACAGTGCACAATACTATCTACGGCTATTATTACCAATTCTCTTTCATTCCGTAAGAGAGCATTGACTAAACTTACGATTTTTACAATTAATGTATCTAATTTTACGAAACCAGCACTCACAATAAGAGAAGAATTCATAAATATGTGTCATTTTACATTTTCTCTTGACTATTCACTAGACCACAGTATGAAAAAGTAATGGGTAGTGAAGACTGTAAGTGTAGACTTAGAAAGGACTAACAGGGAAAGGAAACAAGTAAGGAGAAGGAAAGGTTTACAAGGGAAAACAAATATACATGGTACAAGTAACATTCTATGACTACATGTCCAAATATTTGAAATTATAAACATGAGTAGAGCAACTTACAGAGGGGATATGTATACCATTCAAATTTTGTGAAAAGAGGCGAGAATGTTTCTCGGCAATGTTGAACTCAATTTAAAAATACAAAATAACACTCCTCTCTGTTAAAAGATCCCCTCAACAAATGATAATATTACTTAATAAATTTAGTTTTTCACAGAGGAAAAATATTAAAAATTTAGGCAGCGGTTGTTTACCAGTGGCTGAAACAAAGCAATTCATTGATTCAGTCAAGAGACTTACGAGAAAGATACAGATTTTGACTCATTTTTCGAGATTTAACCACATGAAAATTTGCACTCAAAACTTCTTACTCAGTGCAAGAGGTGCTGCCTTTGAACCAATTCAATTTCTTAATGACTACCTATGTCACTAATTTGAAAAAATAGAGTATAATTTAAAAACACAATACATAACATAGATAAACGAAATGTGTGAAATATATGCATCCCGTTACAAAAGTACGCATAGGAAATAATGACATCTCATTTAATATTTTCTTCTACATTTACTTGTGATAGAAAAATATGATATTAGAAGCAAACTCACCGAGCCAGCGGCATCCAATCAGTTCTGCTCGCATGCAAACGGTGCGCAGGTGCAGGCTGTATGGGACGAAGCGGATTCTGGTGGCCAATATTGGAGGGTCCAGAACTTGCTCGACGACGGAATAGGTGTCTGTGTTTCCCGGCAGCAGCTGTAAGTAATATAGAGCCATATGAAACGGTCGCAGGACTGAATATCGAGGTCTGATTCTTTCTAAAATTACACAGTGGCGGAAAACATGCTTTAGGCAAGTGAATGATTTTTTTTCAATATAGAGGTCTTATTCAAATAGTTTCCATAGCCAATGTTTTAAAATCTTTCCTTTTCCACACAAACAAAATTTTACACAGACAACGACACACAAACGCCAATTTTATTTAAATTTCTTTTGTAAACGGGCTGGTATTGGTGAGTTTTGATCTGTCCGTTACAGCAAAGTATATGCGCCTTCGGCGCTGGCAATGATTGACTTCTAGTTTACATAGCTAGTCGTTTTAAGTAATTTCCAAAAAAATTCAAAAGACACATAAGGAGCATTCTGATTTTCTTTCCACTTATTTGATCTATTATCTTCTAAAAAAGGTATCACAGTTAGTAATTTATTCCTTGTCAATGTCTTCATAACTCTCAAATTTTGGAAATCATCATCTTTTGAAATTGATATTTAGGTAGATACATTCGTACTTTAAAAATACAAAAAGAAACTTTAAGTATGCTTTTATACGTGAGTATTGCCCTTTTTTAAAGAAAATCTGTAAATACAGCTGTGTACCGCGATTTTTCCAAAATGTTCAATATATTGCTCAAAATAAAATAATAATTCATGTAAATTAAGGACAATAAGATAATTTTTCTACTGTTGAGGAAGTGTAAAATTGCATCAGCAATTGTTTTTTATTATGATAAGAGGAAATTCTCAATACCAATATCCCAAATTTTAGAAAGGCCCTGACATGCCCTTAATAATTGATTATTTTCACAAGACTCCAATTTCTTGAACGATGGACGAAACATACTTAACGCAAAATATTAAAATTTCTACAATAGTACAAAAGATAATTTTACAATCGAGGAAAAAAACCAATCTGAAAATCATATAAGAGACAGGTGGAGACAGTGGAAACGGAAAATCGGCTTTGACTCGCTCCAACGAACAAGTTAAAGCACGGCAGCAACACCGTGGCTATCGATGGGTGAGCGACAATGGGCCGGGGCTGCTACCTTCAATCACTCTTCCCATTATTAATGGGAGCGAAATGCGATTTTCATGCGACTGGAAATTGCCAGACTCAAAAAGAGAGAAAGAATCAACCTGGAAGGGACCACAGGGGAGGGCAAAAAAAAAACGCCAAACAGAATACAAAACACCGACCGGCACATGAGCCACCGTGATTGCATCTCGCTTTTACTCCCTCGATGCTTTTTTGTTCTTCGGAAAATAAATCGGTGACCGACGCATTCCCCGAGGGCGTGGACGATGTGAAAGAGAAAAGGTTAAAAAAGTCATCTCAACGATACGATTGCGTGATAAACAATGACACAGAGGCAGATAAGCGCAGTGCTTTTTTTCTTTCTTCTTTTTAAATACGATCAAGAGACTTGAATTGAACAGCGGGAAACCAAAAGGTTTTATGCAGAAAAGGATGCTTATAAATAGCGTTGTGACGCACTGATAAAGGGAAAAGAGGAACGCGGACGGGAGACCAAGTGACAAGCAACATTCACTCACTCCGGTGACCACCATAATCCCAGTGCAGGGACCCCGAGAGGGGACGATTCCCTCTCCGTGGGGGAAAATGGTACAAAATGCCGTTTTGAAGGGAACTATAAACATAACCGGTGAGAGATTTGCATCGAAACGTTGGGAGCACGCGTGATGCATAACGCCCGCTGGCGGTGACGGAGGTGGAGAACAACGTGCGAACGAAAGAGTTGGTAGGAGAGAGTGCTGAAATATGTGCTGCGTTTTGCACCTTCCTCTTCTGCGGTCACACATCTAATTTGCATTATCCTTTGGGTTGTTTGCCCAACAGCCGGAAGACACAGTGCGTTGTTCGCTCGCAATGTCCATATTGAATTTTGAGCGAATTATTGCCGAAATGTTTGATGTAGCGGCTGAAATTCTCCGTAGCCAAGAGCGGAATCATCCTGGAGCTATTTCATATCCACTGCAGCACAGCATTATACAACAAGTCATTATATCTCGCAAAAAAACTTTTTGATTTAATGATAGTGAAGTAGTCAAGAGCACGGGGAAATATGGACTCAACGGAATTAGTGAAATATTGCAGTGGACATCGTTGCAAAACTCAGAAGGAAATAAACCTGCGTACTTAGGCTGCGGTAAGAATTTGAGGGAAGCACAAATCCATTGAAATAGAATGCAAACACACATGATTTGATAAAGGTGGCTGCATTGTGTATTTTGAATACACTATCAATGAATGAAAAGGTGAAGCGGATAATCTGGCCTTATGGGATCGTCACTGCAATAATTGATTCTCATTAATTGCCTGAAAAAGTCCATTGGACACTTGGCATTTCAATGTATGTACCACGTGAAAACATTTAAGTATATTACACACCATGTATAATTTTTGTCATGTGTCTACTGTCAGTGGAGCATAACGACTCTAAATTAATTTCAACTCAAGATTTCAAATTTTCTTAAGACGCTGAAAAAAATATTTATTCCAATGTCCTCTTGGTTGAAAAAAATATTGTTTCATCAAAACTTCGAAGTGCCCAATATCAATCCAAGCTTGAGAACCTCTTTCCATGAAAGCATTAAAAAAAACTCAAACAAATGCAAGCATATTACGACTGCGTGCTTTAAAAAGTTAAAAATTCTTAAAACTGAATGGTATTGCAGTGGTGCATAAGTCAAAATTTTCCATTTCGATTACAAATAGGTCATTTAATTCCGAAAATAGTTTTGATAAACTATAATTACAGTGCAAAGCTATTTACAAAACAGTCCTATTTCTTGGAAATCATATTTTAGTGAAACAAGAATGAAAATATCCTCATATTGAATCGTAAAGAGCATATTGTGGAGGGCAAACAACAAAAATATTACATTTGCCCATCAAAAACAGCCTTTTTCTTTTCCTATTCAACCGACAATGTCACCACTGTTTCAGATCTAAATAGTCATTTCTCAGAATACAAGAGAATTATTGATGGCAAAAATAATTAACACGATGAATCAAGAGGAAATTCACGGAATTTTAGATATTTCACAACGGAAGAAATAATTCGCATTTGCCAGATTAAATGATGATGAAAATTATGACAATCGCTCGAACAAGAGTAGGTAAAAACGAAGCAATTTGAACGCGCACATCTATATCAAAACTGTACACAAGAAATAATAAGTGTCGATTTTGAAGTATAAAATCACTTGTATAATAGAGAATTCCCAGAAAATAATATCGAAGGGAAATTTAGCGCTCAAGTGGTACGGTTGTAATACGTGTCCGACATTTCCTGCTGGAAACCAAAGCAAATAAAGAACAAGGGAGATTCTATCAAAATTCTATATGTCAAATTAAATTTACGACGGAAAGTAAATTGACATTTAGAGTACGTACTGAAATGGGCTTCAATTTTACGTTGAAGCCAGTGGAAAAAATGTTTTGCCTTTTAACCGTAGGAAAAAGTTTTAATATCATCATTCCTTCCAAATGCATACAGTAATTCCAATATTATAAAAAAACTAATGTAAACAGAAATCAAGAACATTATATAAACGATATTTAATACCTAAAATATGCCAAATCTGTGAAAAGAAGGTGTTTTTTTTGCAGGTACAGGGGCATGAACGATTCAATCACAATATCAAGGAAACAAGGGAAGGGATTGACTGTTTCAGAAAAAAAATATGACCGCACCAGAGGATTTTTAAACTGAGTGCCAAAGTGGTCAAAGCTTTACCTCACACTTTATCAAAGGAGAGGAAAAGGTCAATATGGGAGGTCCTCAAATATTTCTACCCAGAGAGTTAAGGGGATTCTTAAAGTTTTAGTTTGGGAACAGGTTCCTCACGAAACATGTCTTTCTCTTTCTCTTATCACTATTTATACCCACGTCAGTATTCAATTCACGCACATATTTTTGCGATGCTTATTAAATCAAGGAATAACAGATTTGAAAATGTTCATCGTTGAAATAATTCCGGAATTGAATTAGCATTTAAAAATATCAAAGCAATATCTTGTGAGAAGAAGAGTAGAGATTCCTAATATGACGAGCCTATCTAAGGAACAGATGAAAATGTAGATCAGACGACTCGTAACATAGTAGTGAGACGATTATATGTTACCACGGGGTGAAATTTGAAAGGTTCAAATTCAGCTTCAGTGATAAAAGAATTAAGTTTGTTGGCCGCGAAGGAAAAACACTTTAGATGTGTTGAAATTCATCAGATTGGTGATAAAGGCATTACATATTGGTGATATGAGGTGACTAAGGACGATTTTACAATACCCTGTGGCAGTAGGAGTTTTAGGTCATAGAGTAAAATTTGGTTTAGTATTATATCAAGGATGAAAAAAATGTTCGTTCTCCACCACCTCAATTACAACTAAAGCAAGTCCTCCCACTTAACAAATGGAAATTGAGACAGAACTACTGTCAGGATTAAAGTCCACGACAAAGATGTCTCTAAGCATACGGCCTTTGTGAGTGTCTGAAACGGCCCTTATTGAAAGCGGATATTTAGAGGCTAGTAAATGGGCGCCGTTCACTCAAACTTTGGGGCTATACCGAATTCTCAATAACTTAGACTATTAGGGATAAGATCCGAAAAATATGAGGTCATTATATTTCAAATCGAGCGGTCATCACACGTGCCGCAAATAGGTGCTCTGAAATCTGACGGGATAATAAGAGAAGGAAATATGTGCGGCACGGTGATGAGAAGAGTCGAAATGTCGATGCAGGTGGTTCCGTCAATGCCGTTTTGATAAAGGCACTTATAGGGAGAGAACAGGTGCTGCAAGATCGCCGAGCAATAAGAGCGCGCGTTCTTACTGCTGAGTAAGAGAATATGTACGTGACGTCGACCAAGGGAGTCTGTAAGGAAATGAATTGCAAACTGCCCGCTCGTCCGCGAGCACAGCCTCCACAGTCGGAAGATGAAACACCGTACCGTAGATCTCGTGAGCAATATCCGAATGGAACGATAGTGATATTCAGATTTAGCGAAGAAAATACAGCACGGCATAATCAAATATCATGCTAAAACGTAGGGATTACATCGAAGCATATAATGAAGAGATGAATATGGATTTTCCGTCATGCAATGCAATCCATCGAAGAAGGATCTTAAACCAATACTTAGGGCTTTTTTCCCGCAAGAAGAAAAACAAAGGAAAATCTCATATCGTTAACAGCTTAGATTTTTGTACATTACAATGTTGAAATTATTTACATTGCTTTGCTTTTGCATAAATTGTTCTTAGATATTTCAAAGTTATTTTTAAGTAAAATATGAGCTATTTGGACAAAGTAATATCAATTTTCAATGCATAATGAAATCATTATTTGGGTATAGAGAGTAATTAAAATAAACTGAAACTGCTGCGATAGAAATTGCAAAAATAATTTTAAAATAATTCGTTTTCCTTACTTTTCAGTAAAAATATCAAGAGAAAAAAGTATTTGCGTAATAAAATGCTTATCAGCGAGTATTGTGATCTAACAAAGGCGTTTCTAACGATTCAGTAAACTATTCATTATCTTTCTCAATAATTATTGATTTGTTTCTGAAAAGATACATTTATATCTTTTGTGTTCATCATTCGGGAACAGAATTGTGTTCAAGAGACAAAAAAATGTATTTTTTAAATAATGAAATACTGTGAATTTATACTGATATTATAGATCTCTGTTTATAAATAGATATACAGGGAAAGACGATGAAGGAACAAACGTATCGTCAGTAAAATCTAGATAGTAAGTGAAGAAACTTTAGCAAGTATTTCATGCAACTAATTTGATCTAAAAAACCTTTTGAGTGGAGAAATATTACTCTTAGATAGCAATCTATTCTTCAAGTATATTTTATAACAGAGCATAAGTATACTTAAGTATAAAAATATCTTTTTAATAAAAAAGTTTTATTAAAAACACGAAAATAACGGCCTGCGGCATCTTAAATTATTGAAAATTTCAAATGTGATTGATATGAAAGTTAATACAAGTTTTAGAAGAGCAATTCCGATATCAAAAACGAAAAACGTGATGCGCATATAAGGTTATATCCGCTTATATAAGGGTGATAAGTCAGATATGACCAGCAAGTTTTCATTTTATAATCTTAAGTGCGCACGACGTTTTTCGTTTTTGATATCTAAAACTTGTTTGCTCTTCTAAAACTTGTTTTAACTTTCATATCAATCACATTTGAAATTTTCAATAATTTAAGATGCCACAGGCCGTTATTTTCCTCTATTTAATAAAACGTGTTTTTATAAAAATGATATTTTCATACCTTTTTTTTTTTTTTTTTTTTTATTTCACACACCGAAAACAGCACTGTTCGGCCTTTACATCAGGGTGGATAACATTTAACAATCATAAACATCCATTCCCTGGATAAGAGTAACTTACCCAGGCGGGACTCGAACCCGCGACCTTCGGTTTCGCAGGCGAGGACTTTACCCCGCCGCCACCGAGGCCGGCAATACCTTAATGTTATTCAAGACTTTTTAGTTTAGTTAGTAGTAATACGAGTGGAATTTTCAATCGATTGAAATTTTAAGTGCAACCCCCATGAGGCTGTTTCAAATATCCAGTCTTCAAACCCGACTTTTAGCGATAATGTTTTTTATAATTTCAAGCTATACGAAAATCTATTTCAAACAAAATGCCAGAGCTCTCTTGGTTTGACCAGACAGAATAATCTTTTAATAACACAACCACTTTGTATTAAGTAGGATAACTATTGTCATCATAATGATGTTATTTACTTACATTAACCTCACATTTTGAATAAAGTGAAAGAACATGCATTTCCCAAATTACTTGTATTACTTACATTACTTCCAAAATGGATTTTTATTCACCATTTATCTGATTGTAGAATTAAAAGCTATTTTAAATTTTCCAATATTTTTAATTGACAAAAACTTTCAAGAACTTTCGGAACAGTTTCTCAAATAGCTGCCTAGAATCAGTAGTGGATTTTTCGTAAAAATAATCACGCACTTTATTTATATAATGCTAAAATTAATTAAAACAAATTAGCCCGAGTGCGATAATCTGACAAAATATTTTAAGTAAACTCTTCATTTTTCCATCCCTGATGTCCCGAAGTTTATATCCTAGCACACATTATTATTTTCCACTTGTTTTCGAAATGGATTTCCATTCACTGCTATTCACCATTTATCTGATTGTAAAACTAAAAAACATTATTTAAAATTCATATTATTTTTAATGAACAAGAGATTTAAAGAAGTAATGCAACAATTTCACGATGAACAATCAAGATTATCGTTATGCATATTCCTTAAAAACGCATCATGCGCATAATTTGTAATGTAAAAGTAATTAAACCAAATTGACGCGAGTGCACTAATCGCATAAAATACTCTAACGAAACTCTTCTTCTTGCCAACCTATCTTGTTCTTATGGCCAGAAAGCTATTTCCTGGCATACTGATTTATCATGTAGTTCCACTGCGAATTTGTTTACTTTCATTTTTGTTTGAACTCTCTATTAGTCTCTCAATTCTATTTATTTAACTTCGTCCTGCAATTTTCAATAATTTTGTTTAGTTTAATTGTTGAGTCGAACATAGATACGGTAGAAGTTACGTGTGAAGACGAAAATTCCACGCAGCAAAATTTTCAAGGTAAATCATAAAAAAACGAATGGGGACTAGTAGGCTTCTATTGAAGATAACCAACAAGGATTCCACGCAATAAAAAATATTATTAAGGGTAAATGAGAAAAGAAACAGCAAATCACAGGCTTCTGTAAAATATAAATAAAACAAAATATGATAAAAAAATGCTCATTGAAAGTCTCCATCCGAGACCTCCCCGCACATCATTAAAAACTAGGATAGATTCAAATAATTTTACTACCGTTTATTTTAAATAATTCTCAAATACATATTTTTTTCTTACTACGGCGTAAGATGCTGTAGTTACGTTCTAAAGTCAGTTAAATATAACTATAATGATTGTGGCGCCTGCTTTTTGGTGACCAGTTTTGGTACTTCAGATTTGATTTTTATTCCTAAATATTATACGAAATACTATTCAGATCGTGGTAAAAGAGTAGGAAAATTGCTTTTTCATCGAGTTCTGACCTATCCTGTAAATTTCAGCGCCTTAGGTAATCGATAATTGGTCGTAATTTGAGTTGCACGACTTTCCCAGACGGACAAACAAGAAAGCAAGTATAATAAAACGTGGTAATAAAAAGGCATATTTTTCTCAAAACAAAAACTAGTTTTAAGGTAAATAATGACAAGCGTTCTAAAAATTGGAATAAAATCTTCACAATATCTGTAATAGTTGGATCGTAGGATTTAGCAACAGCATGGAAATCTTCGATAAATATCAATGTGAAAGTTTTATGGGTGGATAAAGAACGAGGGAAATTAGAAAAGGGAAATGAGGACAAGGAAAGAGAGAGAGAAGCGGCTATCACCCAGAAGTATGGGCTACGATGATGGGGGCGACTTGGGAGGGAAATGAGTATAACGAAGAATAAAATGAGAAGCAATTGTATAGAGGAGGAAGAAAACGAATCTGAAAGATGAAAGGCTGGAGAGATAGATAAAGGATTGTATACATGAGCCATTAAAGTAAAAACTACAAGATTATGCACATAAGTTCAAGAAGTTGTAATCCTCTGTACACATATGTAAAGGGCACCCTGTTCACCCAGCACACAATTTTCCTTGTAATTAAAATGTGTGTACCTTCAAAGGGAGAAAAAATTCCGATTCCACATCATAAACAAAAAAAATTAACGTTCGCAAAAAGTTATGTATTGAGCTCTAGAATACTTCGATTGGATTTTGATCGGATGGCTACAAATACAATGGCAGTGAACGTTTTAGGAGAGGATAATGAGTGCGAGAATGTAAATGACCGAGTGAGACACAATTTTCCAGAAATAATGATGCGATGGAATGTGAGTCCGAAGAAGTATGAGGCACGGTAAGTGGAGGGATAAGTACGTGTTTGAAAAGTATAAGACTGGAGAGATATTCAAGATCGAACATATTATTCAATAGGGCGTACATTATTAGTGTAGAGTCGAGAGTTAACACAATTCAAAAAAACGTTTCTCTTTCAAGAAAAAAACAGAAGCATAAAATTATTTTTATTGATACAAACCTCCTCAAAAAACCTTTCACCCATGGGTAATATTTAAAAGATGTTGAAAAAAATGTGGCCATTGAGTTGTGGAAGTGTGAGGATCTCATTAAGCTATTGAAAACACATGTGCCTATCCGCAAATTGAATTCATTCTTATAACAAGATGACGCACGCACTACACTCAAAGAAAAATCTTTCCCAGAAAAAAATCCTGACATTTCTTCCGTATCGATACCCTTTTACTTTGGTTTAAAGTACTGCACTAAAGTTAAGAATCCATTTTAAACTCTATCTCTAAAATTGTTAGAATTTTTCAATAATAAAGAAATCTATGAGCATCACCTTACTAATTGTTTTAGAAAAGAATGATGAGCGTTAGGAAATAAGGAAGGGGGTGAAGGCAAGGAGTGAGGAGCGATCATCCAGAAATACGGATAACAATAAGGGAGGTAGGATGAAGACGAATAAAGTGAGGAGGAAGGTGAGGGGGAGGAAGAAGTGCGTGTCTGAAAGATAAGAGGCTGGAAAGAGAGATAGGGCGAGGAAAAAAATGGAGGAGCGGTTGTATCCGAGGATGGAGTGCCACGGAATGGGGTGCGCGGAGAGGACGACGACTCGGTCGCCGAGATTGATAGGGAAGCCTCCCAATCCATGGGAAAGATCTCCCGAGGTCACAGCTGCGGCAAGGTTGTTTGGAAGCAAGGCTCTTAGGAGTGAGGGGAGGTAGGGTTAAACCTTGGATGAGGGGTGGGGAAGTTTGCTGAGCCTACCGAGGGAGTGGGGGCATTGGTTTCTGAGGAGAAAGACAGCACTCCTTTGATATGGGAGATTCATCCCCCGGCAAGACAGAGAAATTACGTCTCAAATAAAATTGCGGTCATGTATTTGAGTAAAAAATACGATTAATTAGGGACATGTCATGTGGTAATCCGCTTAAGGAGCATTTGCTCCGAAGCGCGTCGGCAAAACTCTCCTATGTATGCACCTATTCGCGTTATTTCTGATTCACGTTGCTTATGAAATTACAACTACAATAGCTGCAGTAGTACAAAGTTTGGAATGATATGAGAATTCACACTTAAAGGACACGTTTGCGGAGTACTAGAAAAGGTTAATTAGATAAATAAAACAGTATTATTGTTTTAGTTGATTAAAAACATGAATAAAATTGGATCAGTGAGCATAAAAAAGAAATGATTGATTTATAACAATTGGTTGATTTATGCATAATTGCTTGCATATTCTGAAGTAAGTACGAGAAATTAAATTTGAACTATGAAAATGTAAGAAACGCCATCCGCGGTTCAGCGGCCAAGGCGACAAATTTGCGGCCAAAAGGTGATTAATTCGATGCTCAACAGTTAAATGTGTTTTCTTACTTTTTCCAGTTCACTGATAAAATTTGTAACAATAACCATTTGATTCCGTGCTCTCAATTCAAATTATTTTTTATCTCTCTTGAATTTTAATATACACTAATACAACAGCACCTAAGCTTTGAAGGAGATCCCAAAACAAGCGACGTACAGTTCCTATCATACTCATTATACTCCCGTGTTATTCATCAGGCTCTATGCATCAGCAGCTCTAGCAAAGAAGTACCATGCATAATAGACAAATGATATTGATGGCCGAGAATACTCCTAGTGTATCGACATGAATACTCGGGAACTAATCGATCCTCAAGGTCGATGTCACTGGTATATCGCAGTCACTTTATCGCACAACGAAGCAGATGACACCGCGTGGAGAGATGGGGCAGTCGCAGCTGCTATGTATGGGGTTCATCCGGTGGAGGTGGGTGGAGGAGTTTCCCCCGAGGGGGGGCGGGAGGTCGCGAGGAAGGCGCCCTCTGACGGCTCGATTGATGCGTCGAGTGGAGTGGGCGTGGCCGACATATTGGCGGCGGTGAGGTGGG
The DNA here is from genome assembly GCF_921293095.1 of Ischnura elegans. Taxonomy (NCBI): domain Eukaryota; kingdom Metazoa; phylum Arthropoda; class Insecta; order Odonata; family Coenagrionidae; genus Ischnura; species Ischnura elegans. The sequence goes on from NC_060246.1 coordinate 45,876,115, forward strand.
GAACTGATTGCCGGACCGACCGGTGGAAGGAGATTGAGTCGTCCCGCTATCGCAGAGGAATGGGGTGCATGTGGCGGCGAAGGCATTGAGCGTGTGAACTAGTGGGTGTGTATATCAAAAAACGATCTGGAGTGGGAGAAAGATTTCTCACGGGTGTAAGGGAGGAGGTCCAAGATGCTTAGGAGGAAAGGGGTGTTATCTACACCCGCCTCTATGTTTAGGCCCTGCTTCATGATTGATGGTTCGACATGTATTTCGCAATGGCCTCGTCCTTCTTGGAAAATTGGTTACAATAACGAATTTTAAACATTCAGGTCAAGTATATAGGATCGCACTCTGCTAGCGGGGTATAAGAAATTATTGAAAAACATAAGACATTTTATTTTCAAGGAAGAGAAAAAATCTAATTTTTGGCTTCATTTTCCAACAAACAGCTTCATTGCTTATAGCATACAAGCAAGCTATAGTAACTAGCTCAGATCAAGAGATAACGGCCAAAACGTAAGGGCATGAATAATAAAGACAAAAAAGAAATTGAGCGTGTGAAGCAGTGTATGCATTAAAAAAGGATCTGGAATAGGAGAAAGATTTCTCACGGGGAGGGAGGGAGGAAGGGGTTTCAGGATTCTTAGGAGAAAATGGGTGGTATCTACTCCCGCCGCTATTTTAGGCCCTGCCTCACGATTGATGATTCAACATGTACTTCGAGACTGCTCTGTCGTTCCGCGGAGCACATAAGGGCTGCGAAAATGGGGGACATACATGAAAACGTCACCGCCGACTTTTTGAAGCTTTTTGTAGCGGTTAACTTGATGAAATTGCTAATTCATTAACGGGATACCCGCGTAAAACAACTTACAGGGATAGAGAGGACACTTATAGAGATGGGGCTTTCAAAATGGATTCCGAGTTTTTCCTGCAGTACTTTAAGACTAGGTAAAAGAGTATTGAGAAGAATGGGAAGTCAGGTAGTTTGTCTGGGAACGATTTTTCTTCAGCTGAAATTCATACATAAGCATGCCGTAAGGACGTATTCAATTTGAGAACCAGTACATGAGTTTTCACTGTATTCATGTTTCAATAAAGATGCATAGACTGTATCAGTGTATCACAGATAAAGTGCATCTGACTTTTTTACTATTGGCAGTACAAGATCTACTTAATTCAACCGCATAAATAAAAATAGAAATAAAAGTAGTAGCAAAATCTTAGTGGAATCAAGGAATAAAATTGGGATATTGCAGAAAATAGTTATTTTCCAAAAGTGGACTTGCTGAAAACGAATTTAAAAAAATCTATTCAAGTATCTATGGTTGCATTACTCTGCCACGGGGGTATTGGAAATAATTTTTAAAAACATGAAACTTCTAATTTTGCAGGACGATACGAATATCTAAATTTCGACTTCATTTTCCAACAAATAACTTTATTGCTAATAACATCAAAGCAAATAATTATTGTTACTACTGCAGGTTAAAAGGCAAGGACCGAAATTTTAAGACTTGATTGGAGTGAAGACGTAGTTTATGATTTTTCAAAGGTTTAAGACATTTTGAAACAATTAGTTTCACTATTTCATTTCGTGCTTTAAGGAAGTCAATGAGTTTAGTTTGCTTTGCTCGAGAGATGATTGAAACTTTGATTGTATCAAGATTCTCCATTTCATCATTACTGATTAGGATTGATATTTTGAGTTTTGATGGAATGTTAATTAATTGGGAGAAATAAGTTTCGTTCAACTGGAATCAATACACTGGTAGTCAATTTTTTTAGGCTTAGTAAAGAATGTATTTTGGGACAATTTCCAAATCCTATTCACAACTCAGGTTGCATGCGACCGATATGTGATGCAAAACTCTCACTGCGACGTGCTTTGTTTGAAAGTGAACGGGAGAATAAGTCGGATAAATTATACATTGATATTCTCATACGTGCCTCGGTCGGTGGAAAAAAAAGAAATGAAGAGACCGCGACGGGCGCTCATGTCAACGACCTCGCCGCAATAGATTCCTCGCCTTCTTCGTCGAGACACCACCACGCGAGCGATCCGAATCCGACCAACTTCCTCCATCGCTCCCATTCGACAAGTCACGCGAGCCTTTCCATTCCAGTAAAATGACGCCAATAACCGCGTATGCATCGCGAAGTCGCAAAATCGACGAACGACTACGCACACACACACACACACTACATTATTACCGACGCCAAAAAAGGGACGAGGTCTGATGATGGTGGGTGCTATATGTAACGGAGAAAAGAGGAAGAAAAATAATATAGGAGAAAAGGTAGGGAGGGAAAAACGCCACATGCATCCATTTTCTTCTCCCCAAGGGTCGACGGCACTAAAGAGATTGTTGAGTTGACATGGGTGGAAATAAAAAATTATTCGTATGGAGGGTTTGAACGCGAAAGATAATTTTATTTTTCGTGCTTCACCAAGAGTAAAACTGAATTGGGGTTTTACCGTCACGAGTGCGTGGGCGTAATGTTCGGAATTAAGGAACTTGATAGGAAAAAAGGACTGTCGTAAGACGGTCGCGGTTTTCGATTACCAAGGCAAGAGACATTTAAGTGGGTACAAATGCTTGCTGCTCCAAATAACTCGGTTCCTATCAAGAAGATCTCGTGCAGTCATGGTAACGCTTGATTGCAGCAAAGCGGCGTTCAATTCCTTTTCCAACCTTTACTTCAAAGATACCTCGTTTCCTCCGAAACGAATAGGGACTTATATCTCTACACGTGTATAGCCACTGGATAAAGGGGCCACAAATCAATCAGTTTGGAAGCATTAGTCGTAAACTTACATTTGCAAAAGCAGCGACCCATTGCTTCTGTAACTCCAAAGGAATGGGCATGCAAAGGGAAATTCGTCTCAGGAAAAAATGAACCTTAATCTTTGTAAGAGAAAACCTTGTACTCCACTAATCGACTATTGAATATTTTCTTCTTGAGGCTTAGCACATTAGCTTATCCTTTGTAGTTGAATGCTAAGTAAATAACCGTAAGGTTGTGAGAATTACGAAGGAGCGAAGCTACATGAACTGAAACTTTTAACAGATTGCAATGCGTAAATATTTGCACAAACTTTCATGGCTTAAAATATGTCAGGGAATCATAAAATAATACAGTCCGACACTGCGTCAGTATTTGGAAAGCCTCTAACTCAAATTATCTCCAGAAATATCACCTAAAATATATAAAAATGCTACTAATGGAATCTAAAATATTTTAAACTAATCATAATTTAATTTCTGTCAATATGCTTTATGCACATTTTAATGATATAACTTAAAGCTCCTCATTCTATTCCATATACCTTACATGCAATCTATTGCAGCATTACTAGCTTATAAAAATAAGCTTCACATAATTATGACATAAATAGTACGGGCCTTGTAATAGTTGGTACCTTGTAATCTTGATGAATGATATGAAATTAAAGATTGTCCATTTCAAAACATGCACCACAATACATTTAATATCCAAATTAATCATAACTTAAAATAGCTACAAGTTGAACATATTCCCTTTAAAAATATGAGCATAAATTTTTATATTACAAATTGGAGGTAAATTATCGCAAATACCAATTGAGGTATCCTCTTCAAAAACCATTGAAAAAATATACCGTTCCATGAAATTTCCGAGGAGGGCAAAGCAATGTATCTGGACTTACACGACTTTTGACCTTTTTCTACACCATGAAAAATATATTTATACCATATTCTTCTCATTCAAGACTCATCCCCTCAGTTTATACGAACACGCACATTTTTAATCCCGTCACCCCGGTCACGTCCGGGGGTGATTTAACCCTCATGTCGGAAGCCAGCCGTGCTGTAATACGCCGTTGGGTCTCCAGGGAAAGGAAATGGCGCCATACTAGGGAGTGAAAGGGGGATCTTAAGGGCGAGAGAAAGGCAAAGGTCTTAGCGAAAGGTCTAGGTCGGGGAAAGAAAAGGGCGGAATTACAGGCCAACAGCGCAAGTACGGTCACTCCAATACTGAGCAATTCCAGAGCTAGGGTGACCAAAATCGATCTCCTGTTACGATGTCAAAACTACTATCTACATAAAAACGTCAAAAAGAACACTTTCTAGCAGGCCTAAAGTATTATTTTTGTACTCAATGACGCCGCCGAGTTTCATCAAAGTGTAATCATTTAAAATCTTCCAATCTTTTTAGAGATTGCCACTATTTATGTCAAATGCAATGGTGATTGGCGTAACATGGTGAAACTCCTTCATGATGCACAAAGGTTAAGAAAAGACTTCGCTGTTTCACAAAATAAAATATATTTGCGACCGGTTTCGATACAGCGTATCATCATCTGGCAATTACAAGTATCAGTACATAGAATTTATACCCTTGAAGGCGTTAGAGGGGCGGTAGAGTGGAGGTGGAGAAAGGGGGGAACTTCGGAGTACCCATTATTGGATGCAATTAGCCTGATTGTGTTTAGCTCCTTCATCCTGTTGTAATTCGACAATGGAATCAATCATAGTCTGTGAAGCATACAATGTATTGCTGATAGTTTGTGAAAGAAGTGGTGTCGTGAATTGCGGTGTATTATTTGGTGGAGGGGGTAAGGGATATTTATGTCTATATTTAAAAAAATAAAAGATTGACACGTTTGCTTGTTTTCATGATAGGTACTGAAAAGCGATGATAATTAAAAAAAAACTTGGATGCTCCGAATAATTGTTAATATCATCCGATTTTCCCCATAAATTAATAAAAACGGATTCCAGAATAATTAAATATTGAGCAAATGAAGAAAATTAAGGTAAAGAAAAACTTATCCTAATGAGACTTTTTGCCGTATCACGTCTCGTTCATCCCAAGCATTTGTATTGGTGAGTGAGTGGTCGTTAAAGGGATTTATAGTACACAGATAAATTGCTAACAATTATAAATACCTTAAAATTAATCTCTGATAATTCCTTCAACATACATTGACAGGCTGCTATGTATAGTTAGCAATTGTTGCTGCAAAGCCTTGTATCGAAAATGTGACTTGGTAAAAACGAGTTCTGTAGTAAACACCGAAGGCAATCACTGAAATACCTTTGAAATGCACGTTATAAGAGCAATGGTAGAGAAGGCTTATGATTCAGAAAACTATACACTTCGATTTTATTTAAATCTTGAGCAAAAAGCTGCCAAGCTATATTCACAAAAATGTAAAAAACTGCTCTTAAATCAGGGGGACTTTTAAAATAAGAAATGGAATGTACCTGAGTTGTCAATTTCTGCATGAATAATCTATGTTCTAGGTAGTAACCGTTTTCCGCATCCAATGATACTCTTCCACACCAAAAATCAAATGAATGGAGGCATTCAACCTCGACCCGCCACACACTTGGCCATCGTCTCCCTCCGTCCACTCCAACTGGACAATCCCCGACCACTCCTCACTCAATCTTCCTTCTCTCCTTCTAGAACTCTTCTTCCTTCATTTTCCCTAGTCTGCACATATATATATTTCGTCGCCCTCCTTTTACGACCAGACACCCTCGCCAGCACGCTTCTCCGTCCTTCCACTCTACTCCGCCTCGATGTACTACCTCCTTCCCAATTCCCTACGTCTCCCAATGCAGTCTCCTCAAATTGCACTCGGACACTTTATTCCTCCTTAGCCCTCCGATACGAGATCGCCATCTATCGACCATTGCCAAACGCACTCCCTTCCTCTACACCAACATATTACCTCTTATTTATAGCAATGGGTAAATGATGAATCGCTATGTCTCACTGCTTGATGTTAAATAATTGGTATTTTTCATATTTATTATTTAAAAAAATATGGAGCAAGGATATGATGTCTGAGGAGTTTTACATATGTGTAATATCTCCATACATGCTACACACCTATAACTCACAAGAAAATATTACTGAGTATGAGGAAGTAAATGAATTGTTCATCTGAAAAAAGATCTTATTTCCCACATTAAAAAAGTGCGGTATACTTCATTCCAAATATAAGTCACATAGTGAGATGAACTTGTAACATTCCCACCAGAAGGATAATTTATCTAACATAAATTTGATTAATTAACTCATCACCCACTTACCTACACATCAGTAAGAGTCTACTCAAATGGTCAGCAAAACGTTGTCTACAAGTCATCCACATGTCATCTGCCTGTTTAAGGATCATTGACCGGGTATAGGTGAGGGCAAGGAACCTACACTGCATCGTGGTTTGGGGGCGATTCTAGGGAGGAAATTGCAGGAAAAAAAAGATAAAAGCAGGGTAGGGTATGGAGTATAGTATGTGATTTTGAAGGGGAACTGGGCTGGGAAATGACTGAAAATGACGATGGGGAAAGACGAGGGTGAGATTGCGTTGGGGGGAAAGGGAGGTACTCGTGGTCACATGAATCACTGGGAGTAGGGAAGCCGATAGCGCGAGAATCATGAGAGCAGTGGCTGTTTGCTATGCAGAGGGCGTTGTCGTCAGGTGCTTCCTCATCTCTAACGCAGGGCCAGGTGGAGGGAAGAGCACCCTATTGCCTTACATGACTTCAACACACCTCCCAAATTACGTTAAGTTCCACTATATTTTAGGAATACGGCCGTTTTAAAGGTGAAGTGGCGATGAAGATACTTTACCATGCACTTTACCAATATTCCCGATTATGTTTTAGGTGCATGAGATATCTTGATTATTATTGCTATAGATATCCATAGTTAATGAGAAAATAGCCCTAATTGATAGGCTTTTTATTCGGAATGTTCAGGAACTAGAAAGTGCAGTTCATGAATGTTTGCACTCTATCCATAGCAATAGTTCTTTTAAAGCCAGTAATGATTGTTTTTATGATAAAATATCAAAGAACTATCGAGAGTATTACAAAATTCAAGTTACGCGAATGAGAACTTACAGATATCCTGCATATTACTCTTTTCCAATGGTCCTCCTTTTTTGGTTAAAAAAATTATGTGCCGAGAATATCTTACGCGCATATACCTGCACATGGTGTTTTTCGTGATGTGGTTATTAATGTACTTCACCAATCATAACAGAAGATCCTTAAGAAAAAGAAATAAATTGACACCGCAATTATCATATTGTGATAATATCGGAATGAACTTAAAATATCATGACTTTATCTTTAATTTTTATTCATTTTAAAGTCCTGATATTATTAAGCAAATTAGTAATTCATTCAACGAGTCGTAATGAATCTGTTATATCCTCTCAAAGTTGCTAGCTGTAAAAAAATGGTCTACAGTTACATCAAAAATAGAAGAAGAAATAATTTGGGAATGTTAGGTGTAATTTTCTCCTGATGTGTGACATTGGAGGAAATAAATAGTGCTTTTTATACGCAAAAGGCAACAAAAATCACGAACGATGATTTTTCTCTGCCTCAAATCGGTAATGATCTAGCAATGAAAAATCATCGAATAAATAATTCAAGGACGCCAATACCCTAGTCTTCTGAATCCCAATCCTAATCAAGCAGTAAACTTTCATTCACGGATATTTTTATCCTTTCATTTCCATTAGTAAGCAGAAGACCGAGGTAAATGATAATGCAGTTTAAATTGAAGCAGTGGATCTATCTTATTTATTCGTATTAGAAATTATATGAGGACTTCAATGGATTCCAAATGGACTACAAATGATTCATCCAATGATGGCCATACCTATCATTGCATGGTAACTGTCAGTTGAGAATCATTATCTCAGTTACAAAAACCAAGTATTCGTGTACAAAAGGCTTCCGTTTCTCTCTTTCCACAGCTAGATACTTAAGTTCCCTGATGTTCTACATCCATTTGTTCTTCTACTGAAAATACCCATTCGTTTGCTCCATCTTGTAAGACTATTTCAAGATTCGCAAAATAGAAGTAAGTCCTCCATTCCATAGGTAGTTCCTCCACACTTAAACTATGGTCATCATCAAGTAACACCCGCAGTCAAAGAATGTAAACGATACTAATTCCCAAACGTCATAACACGTTCCCTAGTGAAAACTGCCAATCATCATTAAGATTAGAACACAAAATACCTTAATTACTAATTGATACTTTTATTGTAAAATGGGATAATTACAAGCTCATTTTTCCTAATTAACTGCGCTATTTAATGGAAAATGTCAAAAGAACCGTTTCGAATTGCAACGCACTATCATCAAAACCCTAAGAAGGCGGGGAAATGGATAAGTCCAGCAGACACCCTTGGTGGTGGAGGGGTGGAAAAAAGCAGCGTCTGCTAAGGAGGGTGGAAGAGGAGTTAAGAAGGAAGGAAAGATCCCTGGGGAGGGGGTGCGGAGAGGGGGGGGGGGGTGAGATGAGACTGAGACTAATACGGGAATAGGCCCACGAGAATGATTTAGCCGAGCCAGACGGGGAGGAATGCCTGGAGATTAGGATAAGTTAAAAGAGTGGCAGCAAAAAAGGATCGCGCTGATGAGGACGGGATTATAGGAGGAAACACTGAGGAAATGAAAGGAGACGGAGAAGGGAAGATCGAGAAAGAAAGAAAGACGGAGATATGGAGGGTGTAAGGATCGAAGAGTTGGGTTGGGGTGGGTTAAAATCCTCTACACCCCATATTTTTTTTGCAAGATTAAGTAATATAAGGGGAGCAGTGCATGAAGAAAGAAAAAAAGGAAAGGGGAGTGGATTTCGCGAAGTGCGAGTAGTGGAAATGAGGGGATGCTACTTTAAATTCTCCGAGGGTATTACCAAAATGCCCCGATCGGACACATTGAAGCAATGAAAAAAGGAAGGACGGAGAAAAATTGCTGCTAGACAATGAGTCACGCAAACGTAGTAAGTAGTCGATAGCTGGTTCTGTATTTTTTTTAACTTGGGGTGTTTTGCCTTTCGGAACGCTTACTGAACCCCATATCCAAACAAAGACTCACCGAGAAATTAATGTAAATAGTTTGGAAGGTGAGTGCAGTTTTTTTTACAGCATGATTCAGTAGTATTTGGTAGGTACTGCCAATGGATCGAGCCTTTCAATTATTGTATCCAGAAATAAAAGAGCGCTGGGAAGAGGTAAGATTTAAATGAAACAATATAAATTCATCCAAGTTGACTTAGGTACACTATAATAAACCACGCCTCAGTAAAATAATATTCCCGGGGGTTAATGCATTCCAAGTTACAACAGCATAAACTCTCTTGCATGAAAGGATCATATTTATGTATGCAGCAAAATAGTTGGTAATCACGAGATATCTATCTACATTTAGCATTCGTCGTTTCTGCGTGCTCGCGGTAGAGTAAAAAGAGGATAAGATAAGACCGAGGGTGTGAAAGAACAAGAGGAATGAAGAAAGAAGGAAACAATGGAGGAGATGATTGGGGGTTTCAAAATAGGCGAGGGTTAGAGCATAATGACCATTGGGATAGGGCTAGGCCTCCAAAGGAAGAGGAGGGCAGCGAGTGTGCAAGGGGGAAAAGGGGTCGAAGAGACTGCTGGTGCGTGAATGCGAGGAGATCAAGAAGTGGGTGGTGAGGGTTGTGAGGAGTGCGTGGGGTGGAAAAAGGTAGAGAGAGAGAGAGGGACAAGGGCTTGGGGGGGTGGGCGGGATGCGGCGGGGTCAAAAGGGGGTAAGGTTGGGGTGAAAAGAGTTGGTATGACGGCAGTCTGGATTTGCAAGGTACTCTCGCTTTGTTATCGACCCATATCGAGGAAGCGCTTCGGGAGTGAATGTGCACTTTCAGCATATGCCGAGCAGACGGAGAGAAAAGGGCAGATTGGTTTCTTTTATTTTTCATTCATTCCGACGGGCTGCAAAATTCTCTGCCGCAGCCTCGTATTTCCGCTCGTTAAGTTGTCATTGATAAGGGAATAGTGAATTTTTAGCGAGTGGAGTTCAAAGGAAAAGGGTGAAAACGGAATGTAACGCATCTTACAATTGCGTGAGATGGAGGAAAATGAAATTACATTGATTGTGTTCCAATTTATAACAATTTCAATGTATCCAAAAAGTAATTCCATGGGATTATGTAAAAATTGATACAAATAAATCGTCGAAATGGAAAATTGGTGATACAGAGATAGGCAAAACTCAATGTGAATATACAGTACAGAAAACAGTTACATATTTGTACTTTTTCTTTACCACTTTTTGAGATACATACAACTTATAATGCCTTAAATATTATTCGAATTATGTGGTGATTAGGATACTCGTCGTTGAAAAATTGAATGAATTAAATGTCAGGGCAGAAAACGTATGATCTCATGTAAAAGGTCCTTTCCACACGGGACTTCAAAATATAGTTCAGCAGCCAAATAGCGTCACTGCATCAAAGAGCACAATAGAATTTTTCTCGAATTGAGAGAAGCTCTTCCAATTAGGAAGTAATCTATAAATGATTTCCTTTGAGTTGAATTCTAACTTTAACAAAAGGTCGGCTTTATAAATAAATATAAGTAGCAATTTACCTTAGGTGCGTAATTGAGAAAATGAATCGGTTCCTCAGTTACCCTCGTAATAGCATACAGGATAAAATACTCACCAATTAAGAAAGATTTGTTGACTTATGCTAGCTTCAGTTGAACTAATTGGAGAAAAAAAATAAGTAAACAGTTTACTTAGGGCGAAATAGATAGATTTTAAAGATTGAAGACTCGGAATTGAGGAAAGAACGGGGGATTAAGCGGAAGCTAGTGAAATACAAAACCGACGCGGCGGTCTGAAAATAAGAAAATGGAAAAACGGGTTGGGAAGGGAAGGCTGAAAAATTAAAATGGAAGGAGGAGTAGAGAGTAAGAATCAGAATTGAGACAGACAGAGAGAGAGAGAAGCTGGGTTGGATGGAAAGGGGTTGGCTGCTATCCGAGTAATAGCCGAGGAAATGGAATCACATGAGTCCTTGGAGAAAAAAATTTGAAAAATAAATGAGGGCAAGATTTGAAGTTCACGAGGGGCCAAGCAGAGAGAGGAGCGACCACATAAAGCATTAAGTCATACCAGTTGTTGAAAAGAGTATACCTTCTAAGTTTACGAGCAATAATTGAAAGCATGGAAAAGCAGAGACAGTATTTTGATACTCAATTTCACTAAAAAATTACAATGTGCGTGAAATGTTAATTTCAATTTATAGATTAAACCATTTTCCTAAAACATTGCAGAATGGGGTGATTATTTTTTCTTTAGGATATGAAACCCTATAAGCGAATTCGAAGACCCCACAACGTACACTTTCCTCGTAGGAATAAAGAGTTTCAACATATCAGTAGATCAAACATGTATATTCGATGTAAATTTGGCATCAAATTCTTATTCAAAGCTTCCCAAAACGGAGGGAATAAGCGAAATAGATAGAAACGAGATAAAGATTTTTTCTTGCTTTTATATGAAAGAAATAAATACAGATACTATTTTTGCTACTTATTAATGAAGGAAATTTCGATGGGCCAAAAGATATGATATCTGAGTTCTGAATTTTGGTTCCAAGAATCGATAAGGCATATTTTTACTTAGAAGTGGAAGATTACGATAAACCCACATAATTTTAATACCTAGCTTGTTATACAAACATGTATAATGATACGTTTCCCTAAAATTTCTTACCGACAAATAATTAAAGCATACTAGCGAAGGAATGGAATGAATAAAACGCAAACAAAATATATTTGAAGACGGGTCATTAATTAGTTAAAGGCCTTGAAGTACATGATTCATTCGTAAATGTTGATAAATAATATCAAATATATCGTCTTCTTAAATGAGTACTATAATGAAATTTCTTTGAGCGCAATAAACGTTTATTCATGTTCATGCTTGCATACAAAAACACTAATCCCAAGCTATCCTGTTTATGTTGTTTTCGAAGTCATACTACAGCCAATATATTGGTGAGTCTTAAAATAAAGCTTCAGTTACAGTAATAAAGCTTTCAATTTTGCGAGATACAGCCAGTATTAGAATCCTTGGAATACTACAACATGAAAAATTGCCATTGTGGACCCGAGTCACGAACATGGAAACGATAAGAAGAAAGCAATTTGGAATGCTATACCGGAGTACCTGGCTACCGTAGGACTCAGGAGCTAGAGTGGATATAGAAGCATTCTTGGAAGGCGCTCTTTTCCTAGTTTTGTTAGAGTTTGAATGTCTCTCTGAACACCGGTGGAAGAAAAGTTAATATTGCAGCGGGATAAAAAACCTTGCTGTTGAGCTAAACATCCAGATACACCAGGATTATGACATAAAGAATAGATGGAAATATCAAACTGAGGATGTAAATCCAGAAAAAAAAATATTTTCACGGTTCAAATTCTAGGGATAAATCAAGAAGAGAAACCCTCAGGATTGAGAAATTATGTTAAAAATGATTGCTGGATGATTTTAAGAACTTACTACTGGACTATGTCAGATGAAAATTCCTAAGAAAATAATTTCATTACAACTGGGAATATACCAAGTCATAAAGATCATATGGAATCTAACCATAATCTCCTGAACGCGATTTCTTCTTGTGAAGACGCAGGAATATGAAAATCGAGGAAATAAAGTACAGTAACATGATAGGCAAATGCACTCGGTGCGAAATCAAAATGCTCCGGTTAAATTTTAGAAAACAGAATAATATTTCTCCCCGTTCAATGTTCGCTAATGGAGACATAGAATTTGTCCTTTGGTTATAAATATCAGAACAGCCCCTAAAAGAAATGAATATAAAACTCACATAATGTATATCGTGAATGACGCTTATATGCAGGTAAAAATATCGTCATCATTAGCTAGCATTCCTAAGATTAGTTTAACGCAGCTCTCCAGTCCTCTCTCCTATCCACTAGCTAAACAAAGTAACTAAATCCTTTATAACCTCGCCTATGCAACCTATCATGGAAAAAATATGTATCGACTATAACCCACACAAGTTTTACATATATTACCCGGCCTTGGGCAACTGGAAATTGAAGCATGCATTGGGACTCATGATAGCAAATAGTTCACTCATGTCTTTCACACATGATGGATTTGACAGAAGGCATTATTAACCACAAGTATGGTTGGATACGAGTGATAGAGAGGTTTTATACAGAGCAAGAAGCCTAGGGTGATACGGGAGGACTTAGCTAACGGAGCAGGGGTACGAATAAGCATGAAGGTTTTCTCTGCAGAGGGAGAAGGGAGAAGAAAGAGCCGAGTCCAAGCTGGAATCCCGTGCCAACCCAAACTCATAATTGAATCTGGAAAACTCCCCTTATTTTCCCACCAACCCCCCCATTCCCACCCCGTATTCTCCATTGCCTTCCCTTCTCCTCCACCCTCAAGAACCACCCGCGCTCGACCTTTTTATCTCACTCACCCCCACCGACTGCGCCCTCCTTCCAAAGATGCTGGCAGGAAGACCACTCTCTTTCCCGGAGACAACCCCTTCCTCCTCCACCTCCCCCCTGGCTTCCGAACCCCCTTACCCTCCTTCACCCCCTTCCTATTTTCTTCAGCCGTCTTCCTGCGTACCCAATTTAACTCCCCCCCCATCCTATGTACCCAGGCATCATCCGCCTCATCTTTTACCTTGCTAACTCCTTCCCCCCAGTCTGTTTTCCTTCCACCCCCATTCCCTACTCAAGAATCATGCTATCCCCTCACCAACTCTCGAGCTCCCGTCTAGGGAGAGACTACCAATACTTTCGTGCACTTCAATCAGGCACACCTACCTCATCTCATCTTAGTCTATTACTTGAAGCACTCTCCGAAGCCGCTTAACCACCTTTGTTATGACATTGTCTCGATATAAATAAGGACCAAATGCTTGAATTTTAAACAGAACAAGCTAAATTAAGACATTGGAAAATATTATATAATTTAAAACATCCAAGTTCGCCAGGAGTAACTAAATCATAAAATTAATCAAGGGTCGATGTCTATGTTCCCACTCAGTAATACGGAAATCTCCATCATGATCTATATAGTGGGGTAATCGGTATGATAAACATTATCTAGGTCTCAATAATGACACAAAAACATAAAACATGGTAGGTTAATTTGTTTAAATATTCTCTTTCCATATGGTACTTCCTGATATTAAAGTTTCCATCTTCCCTGCTATCGTATTTTTCAGTCTATTTCAAAGCTATAGCTACTCTTTCTATTGCATGTTTTTAAACTTGACGGTTCTTTGAATGGACCATATGGGTGCGACGAGAATCACCTCCACTCTTCTTCGCTTTGCAAGCTCACAGAAAACTTCTTATATGCATATTCTAGAGGCATTTATGGACATTCATTCTAAGAAAATCATTATAATCCAGATTTTATTTAAGGACGAGTGAATGGAACAGTTAGCTGAGCTTTAAGTATGAATCACATGGGATTACGTCCATTCCTTACCTTTTAATGAACTCGAATATACAAATAGATTGTTCCTTTAACAATTGTGACAGTAAAACCAACCCCATTACTTCGTACTTATCTATCGTATCTACATGCAAGCAATATACCATATCAGCATGGGAGACTCGCGTGGGCATTTCTCCCAGGGAGCGAATCGTAATAACCATTACTAGTTGCCTACCTTTGTCCATTGTGCAGATTTGATTTTTTTTTCAAATCAGTTAATATCCTTAGTAAGAATTTTCGCCTTTTGGAATATTGGCAAAGAGCATTAAAACTTACATTTATTATTATGGTTAATTAATGCGAAACATTGACATTGATGGAAATTATGGACGATAAATGATAGAATTTACTTATCAATAATGCCTCACTACTTAATACGTCGCCATAAAACTTGTCAATGTGATGGAAAACTCGCAAAAAACTATTCTTTTTCTATATATCGCCCATATCAACTTCCGGCATGTTGGATTGCTTTCTTAGCATGCTCTTGATCTCGTCCTATCCACAATAACCACAGTCCCACGTTAAGTCAGAAGAAAAAGGGCTCTTACTTGAAAAAGGCTTTCTTACAGAAATGAAGTGAGCGTTTACAGGTTCCTTCCGCGTATGTTGACAAAGATTCATAAAAGTTTCACCAGATGTCCGACAAGCATCTTCTTATGATGGGTATATTCTTCACCTGAGGATGCGAGGCGGAGGGTATATCAGGATGTATTCAAGTGAATAATAATGAGTTCCACCTATTCAACATCGCAGAAACCCGCGAACGAACATTTTTTTTGAGAAATACCATCAAAACATCAGAAACAGTTAAAGTGATCCATGGCTCATAATTGCATTGAGTTCAAATTTAACTTATTTTTTTCCAAACAAAATTTAATAGCATAAAATTTAAAAATTTTTCACTCCTTGATATGCTAAAAGCCTACAACACGAGTCATTTTCTGCGTATTGTCGTGCAAATAATTCGATATTGCAACTGATTTGCCCACACATTTTATAAAATTTACCGATGTTATAAATTCCGACATGGATATGACAAAATCTTGTTTTTACCCTCATAAACGATGATACAAATACGATTACCAAGAGTATTTATAAAAAAATGGAGGCCGATACATATTCCACATCTTGTCTAATTAAATGCGTCCCTTTACCATCATTTTATATACCTGTAGTGAAGAGAACTCATACGTTTAATAAGGTAGCTAAATATATTTATTGGAATGTTAATAAATATTCCTAATCCAATTAATTGACTTTTTAAGCCTTTCGACGTTCAGAGTTGTAATTAAAGAAAAATTATCGGGTCACAACGGCATGGAGACACCAGGCAAACCCCATCACGCGGTAAGACAATTTATTAGAAGGGAGGAAAATATGTGTCAATGCAAGAAACTACTTGGACGTCCATAATTTTTTAAAACTATGCATGTCAAGTACTTCACACGTCGTTAATAGTTTTTGACTGCGTTACTAAAATTATTAGAAACAATTTCTCAGAAACCATTTCATTTTTCATTCCACGGATCGTGAATAAGTGACATTAGCTTTCCTTATTCCAAATTAATCTGTATCAGGTAATCTCTTTTTTTACGATATTTACACTTGATATTTAAATTGAAGCAGAGTTGTCAAACTTTTTAAATATTATGAGGGAGCACAAAATATAATTTCAGTATTTTATGCCTCCAATTTTAAATACAAATACTTAAATTTACACAGAAATATTACATTTAGGTTTAATAATGTGTGGCAAAAAATGACTAATACTTTTTTGCAACGATTTACCAAATTACCTATTAATAGCAAACTCAATCGTTTTTGTTAGTGAATAAAATTTAGGCATTCAAATTCCAATAAATAGTATTGAATGAGATAACGTATTTTACAATTTCAAAAAGCGGCTCGTAAATGATATATCATTTCCCACCCATTCTTTATAGCATATTTATTTTTTCGAACACAGGTGCAAATATGATATTTTCTCAATTGAGACAAACGACGTCTCGTCTTCCCGCCATGTGTCTCAAGGGAGAACATACAGGTGTGAGTTCGCATACGCCTTACACGCGCCATTTCACGTAAATTTCCTTTCCCAACTTCCACGTGTCCCTATTCAAACTTTATTGTGGTGTCCTTTCCTATAATTTATCATTCCAAGCACATACTGCCGGCAATTTTCCACTTTCCTTCACAATCCCGAGGAAACGATCAATTTGAAGAAGATTCATTGCAGCGAAAAAGAAAGACAATCGCAGCATGACTGCCTAAGGATGTGGAAAAATAATCTGATACGGCCAGTGTTTTACCATTATTTTTTATATTTAATTTTATTTAAAACCCGCATGTTTTCTATAACATTTCTCCGGATCGAATTGCATTCATATCATCTCATACCGGTGATTCTTGTGAGTAGTTAGCTGCCTTTGAAAATTCTGATCTATCACCATGAGGTAGTATGTACTGTATCACTAAAAATTAACCTAGTAGCAAGGCAAGTACTCAAAATTTTCTATAAAATCAGAAAATTGATTGATGTGATTAAAATGCACGAGTATAGGGATGACAGTTATAGAAAAATGTAAGCATTCATTTAAAAACATGTTATTAACTAAAAGACACTTAAAAGCATCCGTAAATTTTCATAACATTTTTAAAAACGACAAGTATACGTAAATTAAGAACCTCATATCTAATATGTGCGTAACAAATTATTTACATTAAAAAATATTGAACCATTAATAACCGAATTTAACGACGGATGATCTATGAACCCATTTTTGTATACCTTCCATAGTTTGAAATCGCTCGAGAGAGCAAACGTAAATGGCTCGATTTTGGCTTTAAATAGTTTTACTATAGTCATAACTCTGGATCAAGATTTGAAATGGCCGCATAAAAATGTGATTTAAACCATTATTAAGATCCGTCTAGAACAGTTGAAAAGCATTGATATGAATTGGTGAAAATGGTAGGGTATCACATTTAAGGCCCAGGTATTTAATCTAACAGTAATGACAAAAGTAATTGTACATCAAAAAGAGTAGGATAAATTTCTGAAGAAAAAATTTGAATGAATTATAAGGAGTCTTTCGAGTATTAAAAATTAGGAACTTTAGAAAAGAGGAACAGTTGCAACAGAACAGATGTATCAAAAGTAAAAATTATTGATACATCCTCAGGAAGTTGATAAGAAAGTGTTTAATGCAATAATCTGAATAAAAAATGAAAATTTAGAGGTATTAAAAAGGAACGATAGGAATTTGATAGAAAAGAAAGCCTAGGAATTTGGACGGCTGTATCACACAAATCAAATTCTGTATCACACAAATATGGCTCAAGTATAAATACTACCTTAAGCAAAAATTAAATTTACGCAAGCAATTGGTAAATAATTGAAAAAATAAATGGCCACCGAATAATAATGAAAGTTACACGTTAATGGACTTAAAACATAAAGCCTACCAGGTACACAAAACTAAGTTAAAAAGAAGAAAATACTTTTTCTCTCCTTCTCATGGAATCCACTTAATTTTCCGTCCTTTTAAACTTTAATATAGGCATTAAACTCTTTATCCACTATCGAAAGCCAAGAGGAAAACTGCTGTTCTTCCACATTTCGTAAGAGTTTATCTCACCCTTATACCTTCAAAATCTCCTTTTACATCCCCCTTTGCTCTTCTTTCTTTATAGGAACATCAGTTTCTTATTGTGCGTAAGAAAGAGGATAGGGCTTTAGACGTCGAGTCAAATCGACGAGAAGAAAAGGAGCAGAGGAATAAGGGGAGTTGCTTGGAGAAATGCTAAGACCCAAAGTGCGTCAGAGAGAGAATCAATGAGGTTATTCCCACGATGTAGAGATAAAACATATGAGGTATGTAAAAAGAATATGGTTGGAGACTAACTTTTAATAGAAAAATAGAGAATAAACCCATCTAGACCAAATATGGCAACGGTATGAAACTTTCTTCCATATGTGACACAAGCGAGGTTAAAATTTATGAACCATAAGACATAAAAAAAATAAATATGAAATAACTTTAAAAAATACAGACCTTAATTAAAACTGGTAAGCTACAATGCTAAGGTAGCCAATCAGTTGCGAAACTTTCGCCGATTCATTTATTAAACAGTACATGGCTTAAATGTCAACAAAAACATTATCAAACTTCAGTTCAAATTCAGAATCTTTTAGAAAACATTGATGCCGTTAAATTCACCAAAATTGTACCTATTCTGTAGTAAGAAAACATATTCAATAAAAAGCCCTCAAATTTCCCGTTGAGAAAAAAAAATTAACCTAACAGAGATGATTTGGTATCGATAACCCATGATCCTAATAAGGTGAGTAAATGAGCCTATCGAAAACTTTTGGCAAAAGTTCAAATGCTGCAAACTTTCTGAGGAGCCAATCAAAACATTTTTCTAAAAAAAGCCATCGAAAGAAAATCATCAACCCACAAGAAGTCGAAATCGAAAGGTCAAAAAAAGTCAGAGGGATAGGATGAAGAAGACGTGTAGGTACAGGCAAGATAAGGTAGAGGGAAGCGGACACCACCTCGGAGAAATTTCGATAATACATAGAAGAATGCCGATGAGATCGAAGGGCAAGTGAAGGGTAAGTTAGGACGTCAAAATGTAAGGATTCCTACACTGGAAAGAGGCAGACTGGAGGAAGAAGACGGGGGAGAAATTGGGAAGACTGTTAGAATGGAAGGATGGAGGAAAGGGTAGGGAAAGGGAGAGAGAATAAGTCAAAGATGAGGCTGCAAATGAACTAAGACAACGAGAGGAGGCACCGTGAGGGGGAATGAGGCGGGGATCTTCAAAATGCGTGGGTTAAGAGAAAGGGAGGGAGGAGAAGGGGGGTGAGCGGAGGGGAGGTAAGAAGGAGAGGGGGAGGGCGTGAGAAAAAGAGATGAGGAAGCTGCCCTGGGGGAGTGGAAGGGGTGGGAAGGGAGGAGAGTTGGGGCGGCCGTAATTAGATGAATGGGATAGACCTCGAGGGTTGCGGGAAGAAGAAAGCATTTTAGGAAAAACGGGAAGGAAGATCTAGCGGCGGCAGGCTTCTGCTTCTGCATGTGGAATTTCCGACCAAGTCTTCGGGCGCAAGAAAGGCGGACTCAAGGAGGAAGAGGTGGAAAGAGGATCCATGGGTGGAATGAGTGGTAAACCTAATAAAACGACAGGAAGATAAAAAGGTGGAGCAATGATTGCTTTATGACCAGTTGCGCATGAGGTTGGATTTAGTGTGCTTCTAACTTTTTTCAAAAAGCGGCTGTGAAAGTTGAACCGAGCTCGTTAAGTGGAAGTCAGCGCATCAGGCCAATATGGTTAAAAATATGTTAATGCGTCCAAGTTTCCGCTGCGGGTGTTGGCTTAAAAATTCAATTGAAAATGTAGTTGTGAGCAAAGAAAGAAAGATGTCAATTAGTAATTTATTTACGCTTCCCTCGTACGAAAAATAAAGTTTTTTTTTCTTTCATAGCGTTCGCTCCTTTTTTGTACACGTGTATTAAAGATAAACTTATCAATAATTTTTTTTACCAGAATTGATGAAGTCGGTAAACGTTGAAAAGGTTGGTATAATTAATAAATATACCACCATTTTTTTTGTTTTTTCTTAGGCCGGAAACAAAAATTACTTTGGGATTTTCATAAATATTTTATACTTAAATTTTATTTACCACATTTCTTAAAGACAAAACATCAGAGGAGAACTGTAAAAAGTTAACCACTGCAAAAGCAGTATAGCAGCACAGCCAAATAATTGCAGACTATATTAATTGATGTAAAATCGGGTGTCCCTGCTTACTTTTTTAGTCAATGTAACCAATATTTCCTCCGAGGAATTTCCGCTATTTAATGCACTATAAAAATTTAACATTCATCTAAAATACAATTTAATCCGTCAAATTCAAAACTTACATTTAATCTAGTGGAGTAATATAGTGAAATCTCCAGAAGAATCCTCAAGTCTTAAGATTTTTAGTGCTTTGTGGATGACTGCTACAAGAACGTGCAGGTATCCATTCCAGCAGTATGAGGAATCATTTAGACAAGTTTTGAAATAATTTATGATTAAAATTTTGAAAGGCTTAAGTAACATAGATTGAGAATTATATTTCTTCACAAAAATTCGCATTTGAGGAAAAAATGAACAAAGCATTTCAAAAGTGAAGGCTAAGTCGTCACTCCATTGAGTTATGTTTTAATTAATTATTACTAAGATGGTAATGCATGTAATGTAAACGGTACAATCCACTGAAGGATGAAACCACACTAAATAGATCGTTGTGCACGACGACCTCACTAACGACATGAGCAACAGGCTAATGTGGGAAGGAACGTGGGCTTCTATCAGATACAATTCATTAATCCACATCGTCCTTATAGTGCTTGATAACCTGAATGATTTAACACGAAGGCGCGTTCGTGTTAAGTTTTTGAATAATAGAGCTAATATTTTTCCAGGTATTTTGCAATGGTGGCACAAAATAAAATCAACAAATAGAGTAGCTTAAATAAGTTCATGTTGCTTCTCAATATTTATGAACACCGAGTAATGTATGAAGAGAAACGTCATAATTATATTAAATGTAGTCTATAAAATAACAGGCAAAGAGACGAAGATATAAGGCATAAAAAGAGTGAAGCAAAAACGCCTCACGCAGGTTTTAACGTGAAGATTCCGTTGCGACCTGAATTTCATGGCGAAAGCGCAGGACAGAGAATACGAGGGGTTTGGAACAGAACGGGACGTGAGGATAGGGTACCAAGACATGGACGAGAGACTGAGGACGGGGGCACGTGATGTCACACCTATCTAAACGATGGGTACCTATGAATAAAGGAGAACGCGTGGTGGAAGGGAGAGGGTAAAAGCCGAAGGTAGCAGGCAATTTTGATGCTTCATTTCGTATAAGTTCCATGCAAGAGAAAAATCTCCAGAGATGTGCACCATCCCGAAATAGTGAACCTTATTCTTCTCGAAAACGATGAGAATTTCAATTTCGGAATTCCAAAAGCAAGTTCATTTTTAAATGGCTTTGTATTTATTTAGAAAATTTCTTCTTCTTCCTTTTAAGTAAATACAAATCATTAGGCTACGAAGCTTATTTAATTAAATTCATAAAACCTAATTAGCTGAATAAGTAAGCTTTAAAATGTTTTCCATACGAATTGTGAAGCAGAGTTTTCGTTGGCAATGGAAGAACACCACAAGGGACGGCAGATAGCAGAAAATTAAGTTAAAATATAATCGCATGCTGTTCCTTTGCCATTATGACCCCTTTATCATATGAAGTCAAGCAGCAAAAAATGTAAATCTAACTCAAACTGACGCAAAGATGGAAACTTCATGGGGACAGGACCATAAAGAATAATTATTAGATATGTTCCGAAATGCCACAACGTGGATGCATGCGACGACGCAATGGTGACGTGAGCGGCTTGGCTCAGAGTTGGGGGAAAGAAGGTGATTGGGTGGGAAAAAGGATTCCGCATTGGCAAACGAACGGGAGACGGATATTTGGGCCTCGTGTTGTCCTATTACAGCTGCACGTTGCACGCGCAAAAATTTGCAACAAAGTTCAAAGCATGAAGAAGGGTGATTCACTTTACTGAAACCAGCCGGTAATTATGAAGTTGCATTTGATAACCATCGCTTGTAAGGATACAATCTTCCAAAACGGAGCTTTTTATTCTCCTCCTAAGAGATAAACATCAATTTGATAAAAATACCGATATTTTTTAACGAAAATTATTTTTGAATACCTTTTAAAATAACAGTACTTTCGGAATAATTCAGCCTAAACGTAATTAGAGGATTCAGTTTGACTTGAAATGATTACAGTTTGAATTGGGAAGAGTATATTTTTTCCAAGCTCAAAGCGTCAAGTGTAGTAGGTGGTACAGAATATTGCAGACAAAGCTCCACACGTGCCGCTCTTTCAACTTCTTAAGCTTCCAGTCATGGATGGAGAAAAAAGAAAAGTAAGTAGAAACAACCCTTCCAAATGAAGGGACCAAATGGTATGTGTAGGGGACGAGGTAAAAACAAACGACTTCAACGGAGTAGCACCACGCGCATATTTGTGAGAATGCAATGGCGGCGTGAGTGCCTAGGCACAGACGTGTACGCGTGGACAATAGGGCATGGAAACAGCATGGAGCCAGAGAATAAGGCACCGACATCCGAACGGGAAGCGGAGAGCATACGCATGGCGTTATTTTGTAAATCCCGTAGATTCTGAAATTTAGACGAAATTCAAAAATCTTGTATTCTATATTCTCCTTTCCCCCGAGTAACGGAGTTCAAATAACAGGAATTAACAACAATAATAGATCTGGTTTTGCCATGCATTAAATTATTGAATAATATTTTATTCCATTAAAATATTGCCTTATAAAGCCGTATAACTTCTCAAATTTCATTAAGTAGCACTTATTAGTTCTTACGTCAAAGAGATGGCCCTCATGAAGTATCATCTTTGCCTCAAATTACAATATCAAGTTCTTGGAATTTGGTTATTGTTTTATATTTTAGATACCAGTAAATTTGCCAAGAATCTGCTTGATAAGAATACCCACTACGAGAATCTCAAAATCATTGAAAAGCATTTTTTTTTAAGTTATGCCACAGAAGCGTAAAAATAACATCCATTCACGACCATCTACATACGCATCCTCATGTGTGCCCTATCAACATGTACATATATCGATGAATACTTAAGGATGCATGCGTCCGTGTACATGCATTCATGAAAGAGAGAGGTGCAAGTGCAAAAAGATGCAACGCGTGAAGCAGGGCTAGGTGCTGGGAGAGGGAACTGCAGGGAGTCAAGAGCGGAAGGACGTGACAGGAGGAAGACACGGGCTGGAGAGGGGGAAGTATCCGTTGCAGGCATTCCATTCCAAAACGAGATCTGTCACGCGGGCGGAATCTCATGCACGTTGAGGAACGCATTCTAATGAGAGCTTGAATGGGCGAACGTCCGATAAAAGGCACGGGGGTGGGTGGTGCGGCAGACTGCAAAGGAAGCTGCTGGAGGTGTGGGATGCGGAGAGAGGATTGGGGGCTGTAATAAGGACGTACGAAAGGGAAAGAGGGATGAATGAGATGAAAGCAAAGCGGAAGGCGAGAAAGAGAGAGAGGCGACAGTGGATAGGCGGGGTTGACAAAACAGACGCTGCCTCTTTGCTACTAATTGGTGCTCATTATCTGTCGGACACGCGAAAAGGCGGAAGCCGTAACGGGTAAACAAAACGGGGGAGCAAGTTGCGGGGGCAAGGAGTGAACAGTCAGTTGAGAAAGAGTTCGTTGAAGTTGAGTGCACGCTCAGATCACAAATGAAGTGAGTGAGGTGAGGTGACAAATTGAGATTATAACTCTGATATCAGCTTCTCCTCTGAAGCCTTTTCGTGTAATCGTTCCATGCATTTTTAAGTAAATATCAAAATACTTCCTTAAGTGTATTAATATCAATGTAGCCGCAAGACTCTGACGTTGCTTCGTGAATGTACATATAATAATTAAGATTTTTGCTCCAAAGTTCACGCTCCTGGACGACCTTATCTCGAAATATGGAAGATAAAATGGCTTAGTGGTCGGGATTCAGTTGGAAACAAAATGAATGGGGTGAAGTTCTGTCTCATAAAATACCCCGTTATCATTATGGTAAAACTGAGGTGGCGCATATTAGGCTTACGTCTCCTATCTAATATTCTCCCATGTGAATGGTAAAATACCTGCTAATAACAAAGAGCCAACGAAATAGTTTACGCATCAACTCTTTTCTTAAAAGTGGGTTTTAGGTTCAAGAAGTATTCTTTAAGGAAGGAACAACTTCGCACCATTAAATAGCGTTTACAGCAAAAAATGGAGAAGTTCAAGTTCCCACCGAATTTGCGGACTCAAATAAATCCCTTAAGTCTCCAAGTGGATGGCAAGCGCTCTTCCATAGTTAAAAGTGAAACACCCCATTACACAGATTTTTGGCAAAATTAAAAATGAAAATGGTTTCCCAAGGCCGGTTTCGTCGACAAATCTGCTAGGCTGCAACAAGATGGAGATCTATTCAATTATTACCGGCCCATTAACTACGGGAACGAGCGACGATGAAAACACTTCGGCATTCACCAGCCCCGTTCTCACAAAATGGGAAATAATTGGCTAGGGAGACGAGGATCTGCGATCTGCTTCATCCATATGATATCAAGTAAAACGGATGCTTCAGGAGCATTCATGGGTGAATGATAAAGCAATCGCACATATTTAAGTGATCTGATTTCATGCCATATGTTTAGGTGCAATTGAGAATTTGGAATGATAACTCAACATCATTATAGAAGGATGAAGAATATAGAAGAATAAGCATGAATAAAAATATGCAGATATTTCGGTTATACTCAATGTCACATCTGAGAGGTTTTAAGTAAAGTAACAAGAATAATCACTTAATTAAATTATCCAGACAGATATTTACGATTCAAGATCACAGTAAATGACTTTACAGGTGGCGCAAGAGGATAAGTTGTACAAGATAAAGTAATGAGGGATGATCACAAGGGAATTTTCAGAGAGGTAGTTACTATTAATGAATACATATAAGTTGTTATATAAAAAAAAAACTCATTTGAAAGAAAATGAATTACGTATGTAAAGTATCCACACCTTAATTTCACCTTTAAAAACCTTTATATAAGCTTTTTACGCTTTCTAAAGTTAATTCTCATAAAATATTTCATATCATACGATGTTAATAATGGAAACAACGTAGTAATTAAACCTATCCAGCGATGTAGTAATGTAGTAATCCAACGTATCGTAAGTATCCAGCGATGAATACTTGAGATTTTATCACTGAGTATCCATCCAGCACATGCCGTTATTATACTATCTGAAAATTATGAATGAAAAGGGCTAAAAATAGAAAAAAGAATGAAAAATTGCGATTCAAAGAGGGCAGAAGAAAAGAGAGTGGAACACAAAGCAATTGAAAAAGGGAGACGACGCGAGCGGGACGACAAAGTATGAATGAATGCAAAAGGGCATTAGGTGATGAGATGGAGGAGACGGGGGAGAGAGAATCAAAAATCGGAATCCGAACTCGGGTAAACATCCTAATTTGATCCTTCCGAGCAATAGAGCGCCATTGAATGTGGATGAAAGGAAGAGGAACATATAAAAAAAGGAGGAATACCACAATGCTGGCAGCACCTTCGGCAAACGTAGCTATCTTTTCCTCAAAGACTGCACCCATTAGGAAAGATAAAGTAGGAAATACGACCTCTTCATTAAATAGCAAGAAGAAGTTGCATTAATTTTCCATTTTATTCTTCATTAAATCAATTTATCCACAAATATTATTTTACTGCAAATACGTGGGAGTTACCCTCAAAACTTACTCATTTAAATATAATTCAGGAAAGGGCACGAATGGATTTGAGAATTTAACATGCAATTAGTTAAATTTGGTGAATAGCCGGTAAAACAAAATAAAAATAATTTTTATTGCAAAATATAATGATAATCCAAGCTTAATATTTGAAAGGACTGATAGAATTAAAGCATATTTCGTAAAAAAAAAGCTTTACCGACATTGAAATTTAAAAATATAAATTCAATTTTTAGATAAAGTTTGAGGAATCAGAAGTAAATTTCCGATTATAATATAGAGCAGATTTTTATCTTTAAATCACCGTACAATCAATAAAAGTATGCATGATTAAAACTGCTGTTTTGAGATTGAGTTTGAATGATATCTTCTAAAATAATTTTAATAGGCTAGCCGATAAACTGCATCATCGAAAAGGACGTAAACGTTAACATGCAATTCATGCACCCTGGATTGTCAAACTAAACTTCATACGCAACTTCAAAAGCTATTAATATCAGAAATACTTGGGTATTTCACAGCTAGTTAATGATTTACCCACGGCTATAATATTTTAAGGTGAAGAGAAAACAAATTCTAAGAGTTAAGTATTCCGCAAACTTCAATCAAAATATAGGAAAGTTAATGTACGTAATTACTTGTAACTAGAATAGTCAAGGCGATTTAAGGGCCTGAGAAAATACCCATGAAGTAGCATTGATACTGCATTTCACAAGTAAAGGATGAATTTGATTTGTACATATTTTATAAATTGTTGCATTTTTATATTCATCGCTTGTTTGAAGAATATAACATCATCCACCAACAGTAAAACGAATTATAATTATTAATGATACCGACCCAAAACCAATGAAAGTAGTGACCAAATGCGAGAAACAATTTCACACCCGCCCAAAAAACAGCTTTAGAGAATTAATCCTCACACTGCAAAGATATTAATGGAAACTTCGTGATGACATAGAATCATGGAGTAAATATAAATAATCATAAATACATGATGAGGTAAACGAGCTTCGGCCTCAAACTGTATTAGGTCGAAGGACAAGAGAAGAGAATGCTAGATTGCGAATTGGAATACACAAATGATATAGAAAGAGCGAGGAAGGGAGCGTGATATGAGGAAATTTGAAGAATTTTTAAGAATCAGGATCGCAGAAGGGAGGTACTATACTGAGAAGTTCAGCTGAAATGAAGGGAGGGGTATTTGAGAAGCACCGGTTAAAAAGTGGGGTGAGGCAACTCAGATTAGGGAAGGGTAGGAAGCCGAAGTATACGTCAGAGGGAGGAGGGAAGGTGGGATTTTATCCTTTGGGTCCCCGTGGCATGCCTAAGCAAACACAATCTGAGGGAGACGTCGGGTGGAGCCATATTTACGGGCTTGGGCAAAGTAAATCATGCCTTCGTTTATTATATGCTCCGCGCACCCTAGGCCCCACCACTCTCAAGTCATCGAAAGTCCTCCCCCAACCCCCTTGGTCCCCGTTCCACATCCCCGTCAACCCTTTCTCTGTCCCTCCCTATTTCTTACTCCCCCTCCCTCTCCTCCGAAGTGTCTTTTACGTGCTCCTTCTCAAGACTTTTTGCAGCCGCATTCATCTGCAGTTTGATTCAAGAGTTTCTTCTGAGATTTCATTATTTTTCTCATCTCACTTCTCTCTCAGAATGTCCAAAATTGAATCCTCAATTAGATTAAATTAAGGCATGTATCTCATGGTCCTTAATATGCGTGGTGTTTAATCCAAAAGTCCTTCAGTTCACCAGGAAGATTTTATTCACATTTTTTAGTACTGAGACATGCGAATATCAAAGTTTATTTCTCTAAACATGAAATAGTTGCCGAAAAAAGTTTGCTCCGAAATTTACCCATTCCATTTCATAATAATTTTTCATCCTTATATGCTTAAAATTTATTTGTGCCCTTCGCATTTTATAATTGTCTATTTACATATTTAAAATAGTTTTCAATCATGAATGTCCCTTTACATTGAAACTGAATTATATAATAATTTCTGCAAAAAGTATTTGCGTGCTTATTAAATGCATAATTTTTTATTTTATGTGTGAATGACAGATAATAATTTACTATAAATATTTATATGCATGTATTATATTGAATTGCATTGCGATATGGCGATATATTAAACCAAAGGTGGTTACCTTGCGCAAATAGATGGAGGGTGAGGGCAAGGGAATGGACGGCAATAAAAAATGACAGTTGGAATGCACAATTAAATCACTTACAATCAGTTTACCAAGCAACTGAAAGCGATAAAACTTATATCATGAGCAGTTTCTACACCATTAGAAAAGAGACACAAGCACAAACGAAAGAAACGAAATAAATACATTGCGCTTGGATTTCAACTTGAAGTAGGGTGTACGGAATTGCAAAATATTAGGGAAAAGAAGTTAAAAGGTTGATTTGGGTGTGTCTCCATTTAATACGTTTAGAAACACTACTGCACCCGAGATGACATGGATTTCGAAGAATTTACAAAAAAGTCAGTTTGTGGAGTCTTCCTGAGCAAGGTCTCGCCATCATTCGCATGCATTACAGCGTCTCAGTTCTATTGCTATGATGATAAAAGTAGTTCAATCCACAATAAATTGGAAAAATAACTTCTACTCTATAATCAATTAATAAAATTTATACTAAATTAGCTACATATAAAAAACACATATGTATTTTTTAAAATTCAATTATAGTTTTTGTATGAAATACTTAATGACTGTTCTAGTGCGGAACCCATTAAAGCTTTGAAGTAAAATAAACGCAGGTTATGAGTTATAAATATAGTTATGATTTACTTCTGACTTCCACGTTAAAGCTCAGGATGAGAGGTGACCTTAATCGAGAAAATGCTTCCACTTTGACAATGAGTGCGAGTGTTGTGAAGTGACGGCACATCTAAGTATTCGTAGCTCACCTCATTACTTCTACAACTGCCATTTCAAATGCTTCTGCCAGGGGCGTGAGGTATGTTTTTCGCCACATTGGGTTGAATTGCGTATACAAAAGTCTTCCTTTTTTTCATAAAAATTAATGAAAATAATATATCATTTGAAAATGAAGCTTTCTCTGAAGAAAAATATATCAATATTTTCGGACATTATTTCATAAAAATACAATATAACACTAATACAAAAATATACAAATAATATACAAAAATACAAATAGCTACACTACTACAGGAATATTTGGCGTATAAATTGATGATTATGTTCAATATCACGAATAAAAATATTAAGATTAAATAATTATTTCAATTACAAGAAACAAAGGATTTACATTTGGAGGAATTAGCCCACGAAATAGTTTGTAATTCACAGGGTGGGCGACTTTGGTCCCCCTCACATCGCTTTCACCCCTGGGCGGAACCTAACTTTTCAAAGCTCGCCGAATCTCTTTTCACCCGCGCGGTCCCACGCAGACGATTACGCTGGAGAGACAGGGATGCTGACGGAAGCGGCACGCACCGACGAGTAGAAAGAGGTTCGCGGGGATTATAATGAGGGGGGACGCGTGCCGCAACACGCGTGTCAATCCACGTGCGGCGGAGCACTCACTCTTTTGCCGACTTTTCGTCACGGTCGCGTGCATTTTCTTTTCGGCCAAAGGCACGCATGGGTACAGGGTACGACAACCAACATCACGTTTTCTTTTAATTGCAACATTGCGGGGTCGTACCATCCGTAAAAGCCCGTGAGAGTTCATCTAAATCTGCATACCACCCCGCTAGCTGCCCAAAGACACCAGACGTTAGCAGGGAAGAGAAGAAAGAAATAACAGGAAAGGATATGCGTGTACTGAGTTCCATCTATCATTTATTTAAGTCCTTAACTGTTCGTTAGGAAAAATCCTATAGCTATCCGTTCAATTTCTCAATCATTTTATCATGGTACCTGGAAAAATAGTGAGTTTTTAAGACGGTCCCACACGAGTTGCTCTGAAATGCTTCTATGTTTCATTTATCTAACAATCTAAGCCAAGCACGAAAGCTTCGAACCTTTAGTGGCTTCCAACTTAATTTTGTACAAGTTGAGAAAACAATTTTCTCCACTCGAAGTAGGTTTTGACGAATCAAGCTGATTTCCTTTGTACTACATAGGATTTAAGCGAAGAATCTGCTTCTAAAAATAAATGAAATTTGAGGAAAGAAATACAATTGATCATGAAAGTTACACAGCAAAATAGGAGTTCCTCATTCCTAGTGACACAGGAGAGATAGAGAGAAGAATGCACATATGTCTCTGAGCAAAGCTAAGTTTAATCTTGAACATGGATAAAGTAAATCTCGAGTCTCTGGCAGAGGCTGTTATTTCAAATAATATATCATATAAACTATATCTATTCCCGATGGGCCATTTATTCCAGTCATCTCTGGAAACTAATGACCACGCACATTCATTTCTCACCATTGAACGGATTCTTGACCACTACATGAAATACACGTAGAAAATTGAGCAAACAAACTCATTAATATCAGGATTTCATATTAAAGGTCGTTTAGGAAAATAATGGAAAAGAGAGGGTTCGGAATAATACCCATGTGTTGTAAATTTAGGAAGTTACAGACAATGCTCACATCAGTATATTCAATTATCACAAATAAATGGAAAAGTAATGTATTTGATAAATGCAGATCCGTCTAGGAAAATTCCGTTTTTAAGAGATTGCTTTTATTGGTTCTCACGATATAATTGGATCGTGTATCACATTGATAGCGGACTAAATTGATCGTATACTTAAGCTTTCTTTTGATTAACTAAAATTTTTAAATCAAATTGTAAGAAAATAAATCACTAACGCAATTAAAATGTTTTAATTTATACACCCATATTTATGAAATTATACAATAAATCTTAGCTATTTGATATTTTATGGTCTGGACCAAACTCTTTGCATGAAACCTTTGCTCCGAAGGATATCCATTTTATATTTATAAAAGCTTTGGCTCCGAGCTGCAAACATTCTTTAAGCAGGAATTTTACCGCACTTGTTATTATGATAAGTTGACCGAATGATCTACAAACAAAGACCCATAAACATGTCCTTTAACTCGAAGAGTACAATAAACGGCAATTGTAGACCTTAGAGTGGAAAATGGGAGAGTTTAATGAACAAGAGCGCTTGTTCTTTTCATTCCTTTCCATCTTGAATACAGTTAAGCGAAGAGAGGTAAAAGGGAAAGCCTATCGTTAAAGAGATACGGCTCTGTGGCGAGAGGAAATGGTTATGACGCCTCCGTGAACGCCGCCCATGTATTGGCGAGAGAAAGAGAGAGAGTCTTTAAAACGTGGCTGAGATGAAATTCCTGTTCATAAGGACGCAATAACCCCCAAATTGTCCTTTAATGTCGTGACACATTGCTTTTAGGTTTTTGGCGCAATAAATAGGTGTTCACGACTGATTAACCACATTAACAACGAAGAGAGATAGTACAAAATTACGCTCAAGCATTTTAAATTACTATAGACAAAAAATACACTGTAATTTGTAATCAATTAATACAAAAAGACCATCGATGGTAATTTTTATCAAAACTGCAAATAATATTTGACATAATGTAATCGCTGCAATTTTCCGCGGTCTCGTCATTTAATCTAAATTGCTGGATAATTTGACTAGATTATCTTTTTGTTTTAAACTATCGCAGATAAATAGGATAATAAATGAAATTCATAAAGAACCCACGAAAACTACGTACCCATCATGAACGCTGAAAATCATATGCTCACATGGAAAGTTATTGCACCAATCTCATTTAAAATTTTCGCACAAGCAATACACATATTTTCAGGTGCTGACATAGTTTCAGCTGTATATCAAAGCTGATTTGTGAGAGTAATTAGTGGACGCAGTCTCACTGGACAGCACTAACAGATATGCTCGCTGGGGCGTCATGAGCGCTAAGCGCGACACGAGAGAGAGAGAGAGAGAAAGCAGAGCATTCATAATGCCGAACCATTAGTCACCCCTGTCCCTTCACACTACGATTTTCATTTAACCATCATAGAATATACGTTTTATTTTGCATTTCAACCAATTTTTCAAAATGACACATGCTATGGGACAACCATATATCTCGCTGCCATGATGTGAGAACAATTGTGCATTAAATCGAGAATGCGGTTCCTAAGAAATTGAACTAATGATAGAATATCACTCTTGCATCTACCCTAAATTACTGAAATATAAGGAATCAGTGCGGGCATCTTTGGGTTTCAAGCAAACTTTAATTACTCTACTTCTTTCCATTCTTGAGCATTAATTGATATTATTCACGAAGTATGTCAAATGGAGTGCAAAAGAAAAGTATAAATATTTACTTCATGATTGAGTTTACGTTAAATGTAATAAAATATAATATATAAAACACTGCATTCCCTATATAAGGCAAAAATAAATAGGTATCATGTAAATAAAAACCTCAGCCATTTCTACGATGCTAAATACCTCTCTCGTTATGTTCTTATTACATTTGCATTACAGATTGGATAGATAAACGATAGCCACCACCCAATATATCATACACCTGCGCTCCTTGGGATTAACGGGCAAGCCTTTTATTGCTACCGGTGTAATAAAAAATTAACGAAAAAGATTCATTATCCATTGAATAATACAGAGTTGAAGAATTCCTTCGAGCATAAGAATTTTTATTCAAGTGACATGATGGAAATGTAATTTTTATTTAATGGGAAGGCTTTCAAAAATTATCACGTGATCAGAACGGGAGGAATATAACAGAAATAAGGGGGAAAAAGCCTTCAAAGAAAATGTGATTTTTACATATAAGAGGGAAAAAACCTTCCTAAGTCATTTCTACGCTTTAAATTATAAAATAATTATGGAGTGAAGAGAGGTTTTTACTGCAAAAAACCATCGTTTGAAAACATTAATCATTTCTCACTGCAAGATCCAAAACACCAGATAATAATTGTGATATTTTCTAAAATTCAAATTTTAAATCAAATATTCCTAATTTCAAATTAAAATATATCAGAAGAATGTCATAAAATAAAATGTCAGTATAAGCTAATCAGCGCCATCGAACTGAACGATTTTAACAACACCAACTCCATTTATTGGTGGGAATGGATTTAAGAGTAAAAAATATTATTCACACATGATAACTAATCTCTGGTGAAAGGAATTATAAAAAAAAACTCTCGTGTAATCGGCATTGCATAACAGCTAGTGGCAACGTCAGCATATTGAGGGTATTAATGAATTTTACTCTATGAATCGAACCAAAAAATAGATTTATATTAAATATCTAGATACTATGAGAATAGGCAACTAGGAGAAATCAGGTGAGGCTAAGGAATAGAAATGAAAAGCATTTGCTGAATGAGAGGGGGTCGTAGGAAGAGGTAGAACGATGTCATCGGTTGGGCGGAAGATTATGGCGCACAAGAATCGGGAAGAGGGACAGGAAGGGTTTGGTTGGAAGGGGAAAAGAAATAACAGGAGGTCAAACGGAATACAGAGAGAAGGGTTGGATGAGAGCGAGAGGACAAGCGAAAGGAGAGGAAAAGAGCAACAGAAGAAAAACGCTCACCGAAGCACAATGCGATGCATCAAATCTCCTTCTCTCTGTTTCCCCTCACACCACCACCCTCTTCGTCTTCGCCTCTACCCCTCCAAACACCATAAAACTCCCATCCCACTTCTACCTTCTCCAACCATGATCTCTCCCTCCCCAAAACTTCGCTGCGTTGGTTACGGCTACGTTTTAGTCCCGCAGCAAGCAAAGAGATTCCATGACTTTCGGGAGCCGCACTCCATCAGTACTGAGAGTTGAAATGCACTCCAGAGCAAAGACTTTGTGAAATGCAGAAGGTATAGGGGAGAGGGTTCAGGGAATGAAAAGCATTGGGTGAGAAGTAGGCGTTTTACTCCGTGATATCTGGGGGGACGGGGTGTCTTGATATTGGATATACAGAAAAAGACACATGAGGGGAGAAATACAGAATCCTTCCTTGAGATTTTCACAACCAGATAATTACGTGAAGCAAACTAAGTTCGTATTCCGGCAGTATTTTCTCGCCGAACCCCCTACGGGCTCAACGAAGAACAGGTGAAACGAACTTCGAGTTTGAGAGACAATATTCGTGCTTTATTATGCTGCCTTATGTCTTCGACGCGGAGATTGCGTTCCATCTAATGCAAAACGACTCAAATCAAAGTGCAAAGGGAATTCCTTGCGGACCCGGAAAATGCATTTTAACTCGTAATTATTTCATCCAGCTTCTTTTTATATATATAATAGTATTCCATAATATTTAGAGGATAAAGCGTAAAGAAGCGTACTTATGGGTTAATTTTGTATCAAGGCCTGAAAAATATTATACATGATAATTATCAAAAACTTAACAAAGGTCAATATAGTGAGCGGTACTGAATATTTCCTTGAAAATATAAATTTATTCGCAGATACTTATATTTATCTTGAAATTTATCAGTGGAATCGGCTGTTGTTTCAAGTGCTTCAATACACTGCTTGTTCAATATACTGCTTTGCTTGCATGGACGATGATTACCTATTATGAATGCCTTCAAGAACTCTTTGGGATAGATGCTTCTTTATTTACGTGATGCATACATTTAATTCTAACTTTATACTTGGATAGGCGCTCAATCTGGATATCATGAACGTGCTTCATAGAGATTCAATAATTAGTTTACGGCTAAAATGATAAACTCCATCACCGTGAAGTACGAGCAAGATAAAATATTATGAACAGTTTTGATATATTATGCTAATAATGCCAGGATGAGAGGAAATTCACTTAATAACCACACTAATGTCTATTCTACGGTGAAAACTTATGAATATTTTGTGATTTTAGACTGAAAGTCTAATAAACAGCTGAAATTGCATTTTTATGCAAATTAAGTGCATTAGAGTAAAAGGAGCATATAAACCAAAATCTTAAAAGAGGAATAAACAGATTTTCATAAGCATGATACTCTCATTTATTCAGAAGATATGACCAACCTAAGTGAGATTTGAAAAAAAAAAAATGTTCGGAACAAAAATTAGAGTTCTCTGCAAAAGGTGTGCCTTAATTTAAGAAACTAACAAAGGCATTTTATAAAGGCTTTGATGTGACTCATATACTTTGACCCACATAACTCTTTATCAATCAGTTCAAATGCCTTCATAAGTCATCGTGACTAACTAGGCTCTATGGAAATCAGTTTATGAAATATTTAGCATATTTCCACAGACACTGCCGCATTCTCCATCCCGAAAAAATTTGGTTGCATCGGCAATAAAGCAAGGATGTCGCTTCGACGAAGTAAAAAAAAATAATACGGGGCAACACTTCGGGATATGAGATGAAACTGGTCCTTCGCGAGGCTTTGAAGGGGTCGGGGTGGAAGAGAGTCGGTACCTGCTGATATCCAAGGAACGGTCCAAGTTAATAAAGACCTCTTCCCTGAGAGTAGGAAGGGGATGAAAAAAAAGAGCAGCGTAGTGTTGAGGGGAGGCAGAATTCATTCATTTTTAGGAACTGATCCCAGAAGTTTCAGAAAAGAAGGAGGTCCAAAGGGGTAAAGGGAGGAAACTCACATAAAACTACTTTAATTACGACTTTAATTTATGGCTCTATTTTTTTTTTCTTCCTCGCCCCACCCTCTCCCTCTCTCCGCTTTGCTTCCGACCGTCCTTCGAGCGGAGACTTTCAGAAGTTGTGACCAAAAATATAAAGAGGAGAAGACAAACACGACGGGGGCCGCGTTGCACGCAAATTGATTTCGGGTTAGGTGGAAAGAAAAGGCCAAGAAATTTTCGCCCTCACAACGAGAGAGGAGAAATTAAATTGCAACGCAATTCGGACCAAACTTTTCACGGGACTTAATTTGAAATTCCCGTTGATCACAGTACGGAAAGAAACAACCCCGTGGTTTTAAGGCTAGTACACAAGGAAATATTCTTTAAAAAATCTTATTCTAATTTATGAAGTCATGCATGCGGCAATGGATATTGAGGCTCCGAATGATTTAAAAACAAATATTTATATATTTTACAGCGGGGCTATAATAAAAAAATTAAAAAGAGAAGAAATCGGTTCCTTTGGGCAGATTTAGTTTTAGGAGAAAGTACAGCGGGAATCAGTTGCTTGATTAAATCACAGTCATAGACTAAAACTATTCCGGTATTACTGCCGCTGATCCTCTTGGGCTCAATTAATGGCGTTACATTAGTTCCTGTAAAATTAGCTGATTTATTTTGGGAAGAGCCCTTATTTAAGAATATGCGCCAGAAGCGGAAGAAATTAATTTTTTCAAAATTTCAGATATATTTTATATATTTGAACAGCAGATCAAAAGCTAGATCATAAAGAGTCAAACGTGAAAGGAATTATTTCGTATTAAACGTATTCTTTCGATACTCCGATGCCACAAACGCAAAGTTGTTTAAATAAACGTAACAGGGTATAAAATAGAAATAAAGAGTGAATTTTAACGCTTCTAGGTAGGAATAGATGAAAGCTGTAAGTCAGTTAAAAATATGTTCTAATAATGAACTACACTAGTTCCTCAGCATTGACTTGTAAACAAAAGTACAGTCCCTGTTACGACTCCTCAAAAACGAATGATTGAACTCCGTTGGCTACCTATTTTTTGTATTAGGTTAGAAAGTGTTATTTTATACGTGAGAGGAATTGGGCATAAGTAACCTTTGAGGTTAAATAAATAACCACACTCACTAGATACAGATGAAACACCTCCTTGTGGTGTATTTTTAGATCAAAGTAATGCCTTGATAAAAAAGCTCCTCATAACTAACGCTACTCGTTCCTTTCATCTAAGTCATGAAAAGGGGGAAAGTTTTTGAGGTCCAGTAATGGGCTTGCTTCGATGTTTGAGGTAGAGAGCAGCGTTGGCTCACTCACCCCTTGATCCGTCCTGTTGCGGCCCCTCCAGCGCAGCCACTTGGCCAGCCCCGGGCGCCAATATTCTATGGAGTACTCCTCGGCGTACTCTTGACCCTGCCCGTTGCCGAAGCGGCCTTGCGTCTGCGCCCCCGTTATCACGTGGAGGGTGTGCAGTTCCACTTGCAAGTACTCCTCATGGGCCTCCTTTGATATCTGGCTGCGAGGGCACCAAGCGCCGCCGTTCTTGTCGTGGCGTAACCTGGAATCAAACGATGAGGACGTGAATGAAATAAATGAAACGCTACGATTACATTAGCACCAATTTAGAGTTTCAAAACTTTCATGAATGCTAAGAGTTTTGAGGAGTATAGAAAGACATACATTAAAGTGAGAAACCGTCAACAGCATCAAATTCATTGGGTCAAATGTTCCTAGATTCTTAAGAATAAATTAAATGTTAGTCATTATTTATTAGCCATCATTATTTCATGATATCACTTTCTTTGCATAGCGCCTATTTTTTTATTGTTTTAGGTTAGATCTACATCTGATCCCAATATGTTTTATTTCCCTTGGTATCGCACTACTGTTTACAGTAAATCTTTTCTTGTTACTGCTTGTCATATTTGGAATAAGATGCCAACCGATGTTAAAATTGCGCATGTGTTTAACATTTTAACTAAAATATTATGATTATTTACTGTCTCGGCAATGAAAAAGTAGCTTGAAAATTTTCAGTTTATCACCATTGTTTTCATCTATCTCTTATTTAAAGTGATAGCAAACTGTCATTTATTTATGCAATATATATTATTATTTTTGTTCTTATGAATTTTTCCTGAACAATAAATATTTTTCTACCTATCTATCAATTTTGTTTGTTAATCGTGACGTATCATTTAATAGACACTTTCACGCCCATTGCTGGAAAAGATTCTTACTTGGCATCGAAGACAAATATTCGAAAACCTCTTTCCTTCTTCTAAAACATTGATTACCTTGATACGTTATTGAAGTTTTAAGAGAAATGCCTCTTCCCCTAGTTCAATTAAACATGGCACTTGAATAAATAAACATAAAACTGTTGCTTTTGGGAATCATGAGTGAATATAAACCGTAGGTATCGGAGGTAGGTAGCTTTCGGAAGAGGCGACCGACGTGACGGTTAAAGCCGTTTAACCGTAGGTAAATTTAGGAAGGAAGGTTTAGGAGAAAGCTGGAGTCAGCATAAGCCTGTCATTAAGGAAGTTGCCAAGTGAATCGAGGTTTAACGTCCCATCCGAAGGACGGAGTGTCCCAGTTTAAGTTCCAATAAGCACGCCAGTAGGGATCGTATTACCTCCGAAAAGTATTAGTCCCACAAGACGAGACATCATTCATGTTAATCATAATGTATAAGCTTACAGTTAGAATTTAGCCTTCTTGGTAGTCGAATTTGAATTTGAAGAAGTCTAGAAAAAAAACTATTTGAAAATTCGAATTGTCTTCTAAATCTAATCAATTAGATAAGGTATGAAATAAAATTTGTATAAAAGTTAATGAAACCTACATAGGCAAAGATATAAAATACCTTGACAGGACAACCAGTCTAGTTCACAGAATACGATTTCCTTGCTAACGATGATAGCGAAACTAAGGTACTGAAAGAAATAATATTGCTAGGTAGCGGCTGAAGTGCATAAGCTCATATTTATATTTGAAAATATTGGATCCCGAAATATTTCTCATTTAACCCATAGTTACTCCATGCATACTTGGTACCGGTCATAATTAGAGTTCTATATTTCATCTTTTTTCCCATTCATTATCCCTATGCATTCATTATCTCTATAAATACTACATTCTGCTTTGACGTAAACGAACAGAAATGAGCGAACTTTGTCTCTTTATAAGACCATTAATTAAGAGAAAAACACTTAATCAAACGCTCACACTTGGATGAAAAAAGATCCGCCCACTCCTCAATATTCTCCGATCAAAGGCAAGAAAGTCCTTTGGTACCTCCTCCTGACTCCTTTCTTTCGGTGCGACATCTTTTCATCACTATCTTCTGTTACGGAAACAACCTTCATTCATTTCCATGCACCCGTAACACTCTGCAACCCTCTATGCCTTTCTGATATTCAATTTTTCCCTCCACGAATCATTCATCCTGCCTTACTCTCTCCATTGCTTCCACTATTCGCTCCCATCTTCTCCAAGCTATCCCTTCATTCCATCTTCTTCCTTTTGTGCAAACCCCATACATTCCATTTCTTCCCATACATTTCCAGTTCCAACCCATTCTCCTCCCACACATCGCCTCTTCCGCTACCGCTCCTTTAGCAATTTCTTCCCATTTTTTTGTGCTTTCCTTACACCCTTTTACCTTACTCCCTTCCTCCTGAAACCAACTGCTGACCCTATTCAACCCACTTCACCCCACTTCACCTAGCATCCTCCGCATCTATCCCACCCCATCCATCTCACTTCCAGGGATTCTCACACCAGGTCTCTCTCTCTCTCCCAGAGAAAAAAAGCCCTTCCTTCGCTTACAACTCCACTTCTAGAAACCACTCATCTTTTCCCTTTCTCCTTCCGAAAGGGGTGGTACACACATACATCCCCTGCCACACACGCATCCCTACCAGGCTTTTTAGCCCCTCCTTCCCCTTTCTCCATCTCTCTCCCTCACAAGCAAGACGGGCCTTTTTTTCCTTTACCACCACACTGCCACCTCAACACACATACACAAGCACACACTAGGGTCCTTCTACCCCTCTCCCCGCCGTGCCTTGCACTAAATAAAAAGGGGGAAAGAGGTCGTTACAATTTCCAATCACGTCCAGAACGGATCGGTTGGTATGGGCCGCGGGAGATGCGTTGCCCAAGAGGAGGGGGAAGACGGGGAGTATGGGGGGATTTAAGGGGAATAAGGTGTGGGAAGGGGCGAACCCTGGGCCCCTTCTGCTCTTGAATGCACGCAGAAAGGGATGCGATCGGGTGGGGAGGGGCTGCGATAGTTTTAAGGAGATGCCTCAGCAAAATAAGAAAATTTTTGCTAGGTCAGGCGTGGGAAAACGGAGAGGAATACGGTCTTCAAGTGAACATGATGAAGAATCCCTCGATTATTGTATATAATTTCGCAAAAACTGAATATGAAGCTGCATAATGTGTTGAAATCAATGGTTTGCGAGCTCACTTTGTGCAATGGTAACATGATGGATTAAAAAATAAACTTCTTTGCATCCAAACCCAGTATTTATTAAAAAACTCGACCGGTTTCACGTCTCTTGATAATATCACCCCTTGATAATGACCTTAAAATATCGAAACAAGTTGAGTGTTTCGAATGAATACTGTGTGAAAAATTGTTAGAGTTTATTTTTGAATCCATGTTTTTTGTGGTATATGCTGTTTGTCTGTGATTATGGGTTGAAAACGGGTGACTATTCAACATTCATACGTAATAAAAATGATTTCCTCATGAACAACGGTCCGTACGAAACATTTTAATCAATGATGCTGTTTTGATGCTGATGATTTTTTGGACACAGTGGTTTTACATATGTAATAAAAGAGAAATAATAATTTCTTAATCATAAATGTTTAACACAGGAACATAACATATTCGAGAAGTTGAATATACACACCCATTCATATTTCTATTTACTTTTTATTCCATATACTCAACCCTAGTAAATCCGCCGGTGGTAATGCTACGGAGTGTACTTGATTTTAGTGAGAATTGTTGCATATCATC
The DNA here is from genome assembly GCF_921293095.1 of Ischnura elegans. Classification (NCBI taxonomy): domain Eukaryota; kingdom Metazoa; phylum Arthropoda; class Insecta; order Odonata; family Coenagrionidae; genus Ischnura; species Ischnura elegans. Next base: position 45,916,482 of record NC_060246.1, read on the forward strand.
ACTAGTGCAATGACTGAATTAAAATTCAATTTTTCAAAAACTACAAGTTCTTGAAAAAAAAACAGGACCAAATTTTAATGAATTTGTATTCTAAATGATCTTAATCTCGGTTTTTCATATTGAAACACAGCATTCATTGCTTGAAGTACTAAAGGAAGAAATTAAAAGTCGTTACCCTTGAATGCGAGATAAAAGGACTGTCGGGCAATGATAAATATAAAAGCATAGGATAACCAATAGATTGTATATTGGCAATGACTACGTCACGTCAAAGTTCTTCAAAAGTACATTACAATTATGAAGGGATTTGGTAGAGTGATAAGAACTCGAGGCACGGGAGAAATGTCTAATTCCAATGTTATCACGAATAGTTAACTCATTCCACATTCAATCGAATACATAGGAATGGAGTCCTAAAATAAATTAATTTTTATCTTCTGAGGAAGAGAGAGATGGAGCGTAAGCAAAGAAAAATCCGTTTTCAATCATTCAACACTTGAAAACGCTTGAACGAATTTCAAGGGAAAATGCAAAAACAAATGTGTAAAGTGCCGCACAGTTGAGGTTTTGAAGCAATGCGAACCACGAAACGAGCTTTAAGGAAAGGAAATAAGAGATAAAGGAAGAACGAAATAACTTTCCGACGCGGTTTCCAGAATTCCCGATTGGTTTAAATGGCAGGGATGAGATTTGATCGTTTTCGATCGTGTGGAAGTTTTTATTTCCCTCCGTCGTGAGTTGATCAAAATGTGTGTTCGGAATACGAATCAAGCCCCTGCTCCAATGTAAGCGGATTTAGGACATGACATTGTAAATAAAAAACGCATCGCGTTAGATTCTCATTCGTAGATTTCATTTTGTTGCAGACAGAAAATGTTTGTAAGGCATTTGCCGACTTTTGGATGGAAGTTTTGTGAATGCTTAGATTCCTTCTGAAGAAAGTTTTGTGAGCAATTACTATTTGGGTCAATCAGCTTTAGGATTTAGACATTTTTCAAGTTTTAGAATGAATTTTAAACGACTTTTATGAAAATATGTGGTGGCTCAGGGAATAAATTGCTAACCTTATTTCCCAGATACAAATTCTCAGGTGCCTCTCACATACATAACGGCACCAAAAATAATTCTCTGGAATTTATTTTTTACCAACTCACTACACATGGGTAAAACGCAAATGTTGGTAGGTGACGGTAGAGCTCACCCCGTACTAAGCCGCGGGTCGGTGACTTTCACAAATACCTTCCTTCATCGCATAGCGAGTTTTTGATGAATCTACGCTTGAGATCTGAACTGAAGAAACCTCCCTCAAAAGCCAAATATCTTTAGCCATTGCGGACCATATGTAAAATTTTACATGCTCTCTTCCTCCATCCTAGATTTAATGACGGGATAATATTTTTATTAAAACTATTCATGATATTCATTGGAATATATTGGAAGACATTTCAAGAAAAAATACATTTAATATTTTCCAACGTTATCGAAAATCTTTTTCCACTCTTGACAGAGCCAGAATTTGAAGAGAGATGTAAAAACTTGAGATTAACACCACCAATGAGTCAAAATATCATACATTTTACATTTACCATTTACCTGATACCATAAACTTAAAATCAATTACCAATATAATGGTGTAAATTCAAGCGAAATACTATAGTTAAACACGTGACCTTCTACTCTAATCGAAACGTATTTGGTATATAAAAAAATATGCCTACAGTGAAAACATGAATTAGCGTCTGTATTCATAGTAACAATATTTTCTCCGATAAATTAGGAGTCTGCGATATATTCATCATGAATATATTATTTGTAATTCCAGAAACCTGTCTTAATTAGATGAAAAGTTCATCCTACGACAATGCATTTGTTTAATAGACATAGTTATACCTCCTTTCTGCACGGACATAATATACCTAATCCAGTTGGTTTCTGGTGTTTAATAGGATACAAAGTAAGGTAGACGCAACTCTGAAAATGCAGTCATAAACAAATGAGCTCCCTTGTTAAAATAAAAACTTACTTTGGCAAAATTATGCTAAAATTCAACTACTAATTAAAATAATTTCGCTAACCAAAGGCTAAGAGATAAATGAAATGAATTAATTACTGAATTGAAAGTACCCTTAATTAAATTATCACCTTTGTCACGGTTAAGACTCAATAGCATACTTCTCTCTTCAATATTGAGAGAATTATTTCTACAGAATATTATACAAATATAAAATACCAAATTATTTTGGCCAAAGTTAAAAAGTGTTAGCTAAAGTTTGTGATGAACTATCCAACTGTCGTCATGTATCTTTCGATTTAATGCGACATATATGAGAATCTAATAATCAATTTACAATTTTCGATGAAATGACCATCAGCTTACTAACAATAAGTTGGCTCTAAGATTTCTCTAAATCACACGCATGAGTTAGCGAACGTTAGCGTTGGCACTTAAAAACATACAAAGATTTTCTCCAAAAATATTTTTGCAATTGCTTTTTAGGGCTCATTCGAGTATTAGATCAGTTATTTACGGAAAATCCTCTTTCCTAGAGAGAAATAAACATCGGTGCCGTTAATGAAGACTACTGAGCTTAGCATTAATTAGCGTCACTGGATACAATATTGCCATGCGTTCCCCGCAATACTACTTACACCGAAGCCTCCTTAGTGCGAGGACATAATCTTCCGCGCCGCTGGAAGAGACTCTCCTCTCAGCTCCGTTTTTCCCCTCCAGCCGACCCATTGGAACGCAATCGCAGACGCAAAAATATGAGGAATAAAAACGCCCCAATCCTGGCTCGCCAAATCCCGGAGAGGTGAAGAGAGAAGGGTTGCGGAGGAGGGGGGGGGGGTTGGGAAGTTGTTCAATTCGCAACGGGAGGACGACATACGTGCCACGCTTTATCGATTTATCGACGCGCTTCGATTGATATGAACGACTGGATGGGAAGATGGAGGTGGGAGTGATCAGAGGGGAGAGGGAGTTTCGAGAAATAGATGATTGACCCAAGTGTGTGGAACTCGTGTGGGTGTTGGTACCTACAACATTCAAGCAATGGACCAATGGGTTAGATAGTCGACCGCATGTACCTATGTGCGGTCATCCCCTTCCGCGCAATCATATTTCTGCATCACCTTCGTTAAGACTAAGGATCTCAAACGGGTACTAAGACAGGTTAGATGAGAGAAATCGCATCCTGTCACCACTGTAACGAGCTAAAGGGAAAATAACTCATTCTCAGTAAACTCTTAGTGCTTTAAAACTTAATGGCAGCAAGAAGAGAAGTCAATAAGGCCTCTGAATGATTTGCAGTCGGACTCTTCTAATTTTAAATGTATGATATCAAAAGTAGTGAAATTTAAAAAAAAAACGTTTTGACTTCATTGTCATCAAATGGACGGATTAACTTTGAGTAAAAAAGTAAATTGGTACTTTCAACTGAATAAAGGATTACTATAAAACACTATTTTCCATTAGATATCTATAATATAGATTCTAGATTGATTGAAAATTAATGGGAAATGAAAAATCTTAATTTTCAAATGTATACAAAATTTGAGGACAAAATGAAGCTCGGAAAAGTACGTAAAAATGCAATAATGGGGGCATTACATTAATAAGTCCGCCATGTAAGTACTCCGTAGTATAAAATAATTCACTAAGATTTATATCTCGTGTATGGTCATCATACCTAGCTGTTTTCAACTAACAAGTCCAAGTAAAAATCTTTAATACTAGGTGAGTGTAACTTTAATGGTTACATATAGTCAAATCTTTTATGACCTGAATATTTTCTGAGGATTAAAACCGATGAAGTGGACCCAACTGTTACACAAAAGAGTATAGAATGAATATACTTAACAGAATTTACCTCATGATTGGCAAGAGATGAGCAGGTGTTTAGTATCATATGTATCACATATGCTGGCCCAAATGTTGCTCTCTTTTTTCTAAGATTACATTATGAGACGATGAATTTCACTGAAACTATCATCATCCCTTGGTTTTTATCGAAGTTGAAGGTATAAACACAAAAAGAATAATTAAGGGAATGACTCAGCCCGTACATTGGTATTCAGAACTTACTATCAGCCAAAACTGTTAAGCAGTGGAATAGGATAATAAAACCGGAATTTAAGGTATGCCTTACTATATAAAGTCAATTAAAGCCAAAAAAATAATCAGTGAACATACAGACCAAAAAGATTTCATTGAATCAAAATTTTATTACTATAATTTACAGTGCCAGTCTTTCTCTTCATTGATTAATGCCGGACTTATGTTCAACATAAAAAAAATGTAATTAATGATTCCTGAATAACCTATGGGTGAAGTGCTCTTCTTAGAACCCAGCTGATGTTGTCATATTGAATATCGGCATTTATGAATATTTGGAACATTTGCATTGATATGCAGGAATGCTATACGTAATCGACACCAAAAAATGTTTTCCTCAAATCCATTAAAATGTGAGATGCTTCTGTTTCCTACCTACGTGGCATAAATTGTACGTGACTAAATTAAAAAAATACTGTTTATATGTGTGTACCTAAATGCTTTTTTCATAAAGAAATTTCCTACTAAAAACGTCCATGATTTTCCGTGAGCCTTTAGCCATGCAGCCTTAAAATGATGGGCGATGTCACATTCATTGAAATAAATGTCCTTTTCATAGGTTTTCCTTTTCAATTCCATTGCAAATATGCTCAAAATCAATCAAAATCAGAGTACATAGCGTTCGCTTCGGCTACAAAATTTATATCTACTCGACAATGTACCTTAATTTTTTCTTATAAAATGTTCTCTGCTATCTCCAGTTAATGGGGATGAGTTTATTTGTTAGGGGTTAGAGTTTACTTTTTACGATAAACATGAAAATAATCGTTTCCTGGCGGAACAGACGCGCATAAAAGTGGTAACGACTGCATTTACAATCGATGGAGTTAAATTGAAACGCATAATGGCAGCTTATAGCGGTCACTGTTTACAGCGTTTAAGTTATGTCAAGATATCAAAATGGTCCCATCTTCAGTAAAAATCAATATTCCACCTCCACCAAGTCATTATATTTGAGGATTGTTTAGGTTTCGTCCAGTAACGCTAAATATGGCCAGCAAAACCAAGGCTAATCGCTTTTGGGTTGTTCCAACATTTTCAGCTGCTCACAGAACACTGCCGATCGAATTCTCTGAATTTGCCTGGAAATTGTCTAAGCATCAACTGCATTATTCTTCTTACTAAAATAATAAGATTTAAAGAATACATTGCTTCCAAAACATCAACCATTGTCACACGTTTTCTGATGGAACATAAGTATAGTAAGATAAGATATAATTATTTATTTCTCTGCCAAAAATATCATTTACTAATCCTGGTCAAAAGACACAGTCCATCAAAAGTTGCATTTATCTTCAGTGGTCCCAAACATTTTCAGAGCAATGAGAGAGCAAAACTTGACGACCACGGGCGGGACTTTGACAATGGATATCACTCTGAAGGTTTTCTATAGGCATTATTTTTAATTAACGTTTAAAAGTACTTCAAATCACTTATATTTTGCATGAAACCATTTATATGCACAAATAAGACCACTATGTTAGAATGTCAATGCTTATATTCATGGCGATTCAATCCATGTACCCTATAATTACGAAATGATTTATTTCGTTTTCACTACTCCGCGTCGTCAATTATCTTTAAGTTTAGATATCCCAATACTGCCTCCTAATACCTCGATTTAATGAGATGCAGCATAAATAGTAATAAATAAATATATTTTAAACTGTAATTGAATTCACCATTAGAACTTTTCCCTCTATTGTAGTCATATTCGCTACCTGCCTTTAATTCGCAAGGACTCGTTCAAAGGGGAAATAACTATTCTTTTAATAAGTAAATAATCAAATAAGTATTCTTTAATTCTACAGGAATGATCAATGATCTTCAACAAAGTTTAATTGATAGCCTGACTTAATTTTTTTGGATTTAAATCCGCATGAAAACGTGGGAAATCATAATTTTTCGCCGATATTTCTGAAGTTCGATAAACTTTATGCTCAGAAATTCCTCTAAATTTAATAATTTGTCAATTTTTTCCAGAGAGAAAATATAATAATTTTCTAGTTAATGTCCTTTGTTTTTCCACCGGGTAATTAATTAAAATTTTGAATGTATTTTTCCAGGTGCCAAACACAAAAAAAAGATTATTCGATACGGAAGAGGTAGGCCATATAAAATAATTTCCGTTTCCGTTCAAACAATAATAATCCAACTGTCTCCAATGACTTTACTTGCCCCACAAATCTGTAGAACGAAACTGAAATTCGCAATAAGCAGAGTAAAATGAGCATAATATATCTTTTAAAAAAGTCTTACTGACAAACCTTCTAACAATTTCAATTGAAATAGGATTTTTCATACAATATCAGCTTCAAAACAAGAAGATGATAAAACAGATTCTTTTGAGTACGAATGAACTATAAAGTACGCTCCATATTATTTACAAAGAGGTTTTCCCTGTCTAGAAGTCTTTTTTTTACAGAGGGAAAGAAAGGGTGGGCCATAACTTACGATGGAAAAGTTTTCCCCTTGAATTGATATTAGTGCTTCCCCCTCGCCAACATATTTATCACCGCAGGAAGGAAAACTGGTCGTAAAACAAAATTACTCTTGCCACAGTCGTACTCGCTCGGTTCCACCGCGGCCAAGTCCATTCCCTTACCTTTCCCATTTCTGCTTCACCCTATTGCCACAACTAAAAAGCTACAGTTCTTTCGACTCCTTTTCAGGAACGCTCTCCCTTTCTTCACTTTTACTGACTATTCCCTCGCCTCAGCGGAGAGCCTCTCCTCCCCTTTCCCGCCGCTACGCCACAAAAGCCGCCGCGCGAGGCTTAAAACACCCCTCCGCCCTTCCCGCATCAAAGACTTCACCCGCACGTCATATAGATTTTTACGAAAAAATGAGAGGAGATGTGGAAGGCATGTCTTTCTCTCGCCTTCATCGACTGCTCCACCCATCTAGTCTAAGGGATTCCACGCGTATCAATCGAACCTCTTCCAAGACCAATATGATAAAAAAACGAAATTTGTATGTTCCACATCTATACACTACCAATAAAGCCACCTTAATACGCGTTTATCGGGTAAATTGGAGCGCCATGTTTTTATTAAAAATAAAGGGGGATTTTTTTTGGAGATATGTGACTGGTGAATAACATACTTATTGCATTTATAAAATTCCTTTTCTTTTCGTGGTAAAACATAAATTCCCATGCTCATCAGTTTGGCAAAATTTTTATCTAATAATATCGTTTCTACCTAACATAGAAACAATTGAGTCTCAGATAACGCTCTTAGCGTCGCTTAAAAAATATATGTTTTTAATGGTTCAAAAAATCAAAGGTAAGCTTGCAGCCTTTGAGTCTCATGCGGCTCGCAGGCTAGTTCCAGTAAAATCTGCATAATTTTCTCGGTTCGCCAGTATATATTTCGAAATATCCCGCAGCTTTCTTTTGTATTTTATTAATTTAACAGTTAAAACATTTCTTTTTTAGATCCCATATGATTGCCGCGTATTCAGAGTGCGGCATAACGGGTGCGAAGTCACACTTTTTCACCCAACAACATTTCCCCATTTATTTCAAGGTGTAATATTAAAGAACCGTTGTTAACAAATGTGATTGAAATATCTTTTTTAAATAGTTAAGCTGTTAAAGAAACATCAAACTAAGCAATAAAAATGATGTTGCAACATTTTATTAATTTTTGATTTACTGCAGTCTCGCAGACCGCACGTCACTGGTAGTGTAACAAGAATTGCACGCCACAGGTTAAGGGTTAAAAAACCGTTGTTAAAAATATGATTGAAATATCTTTTTTCGTAAAATATCATAAAGAGTAATAAAAAAACAGGCGAGAAACAGTACAAAGTTATTTTCCAAGATAAATAAGAACAAATCTCATTTGAGATTAAATACGTAGGCTAACTGGGCTGTTTCCAATGTTTAACAAAGAGAAAAGAATGGCAAAAATTGAGCTGCCTTTACTTGTATCGTAATGAAAAATAATCAAGTCACATGCAAAGTTTAGGAAAGTTTTATTTAAAATGATGATACGCATATATATAAGGCAATGCCATCTTATGATATGAAGGAGTTGCTATTGTAGTTCTGCAATGTGAGGCAATGCGGGCGGCCACGTAAGAGGGGGCGTGCGCCCCCTTCGCCCCCATATGTATCCGCCACTGTCCTGGCATCACTTGTATCCTGTTTTGCCGACGGTGGAATGGATTGATTACTTTGTCTCTCGTTAAACTTTCCGCTGGCATTGAAATCCAGATTGCAAGCCGGAAATCAGTGTAGGAAATAAGTAACTTTAGTGAGCATTGGTAAAGAAACTATGTACCACCCTACGTCATCCTAAACTGTGCACCTCGTATTCAAGTTCGAGTCTCCGATATACCTGACATAAGGAGGAATCGGCGCTTTTAAAACTTCTCATCCGTCTCTTTTGTAAATGATTTATTGTTACTTTTGTTGCACCGCTCCTGCTCTATAAGTCAGGAAAACAACATAGGGGCTCCCATTTACCGCTGAGAAGAGAAAACGTACCTTAGTGATGGAGCAGAGGTGAAACATATCTGAAATAGCTCTACCATCAACGCTGTCAGCACAAAAATTCAAGACAAGTTATCTGAGCTATTGTTAAAAATGTTAGTACATTCTTCGTACGTACAAATCGAAGAGTTTTATGAAGTGTTTGGAATACCGCAACTGCACCATCGAAATAGTTTCTCAGTCAATGCGAAGGAACGCGCTTGAAGAAATTTTAAGGTTTCTGCATCTGGCATATAATTATTATAATGGGAAGAGTGATGGCAACGATAGGCTACATAAAGTTCAACCCTTGTTTGAGATTTTGAACAAGACTTTCAAAATTGTAAGCGTTGGAGAATACTGTTTGGTGGATGAATCAATCACCCTATCTAATAATGATAAATACATAGTTACCATGATTACTAATAGCATGCATAATAAAATGAAAACTCCTGTTTGTGTATGGAGTAATAAAATTATTATTATTATATTATTATGATTCCGAAAAGAAAAAAGTAATATTCCAATGGCAATAAGGCAGAATACAATTCTCACATGGGTGGAGTGGACCTGTGCGATCAATTCCTGGCAAATTACCGGACAACAATCAGGAATAAAAAGGGTGGTTCACTTATTTTACATGAGACTTGATGTATCAGTTCTACAGATATGGCTACGGCATAGAAAACTGAGATACAAGGTAACACTGCTGTAAAATTTCAAAATGCAAATGTAAATTGTTCACGTAATAGTACTATAATAATATTCAACATTATATTATTTGATGCATAAAAATTCAAATTCAAGTATTAAAAACTACTGATGAAGGCATGAGTAATGAATTATATAGAAAAATCGTACATCAACACAATTAAATGATAATGTACATTTTTGACCCCTTAAGTGCCTAGATGTATCTTAAGATACGTGTAGCATTAAGTACTATGCAAATTGTAGAGAATTTTTAAAACATTTTTCCCGCATCAAATATGATGTCTAATCATAATTTAAGCAAAAAAAGTAAAATATTTTGAAAAAAATCTTCTGGGCATTAATGGGTTAATATAAATGAGGATAGAACATAAATTCATAAGTCTGGTTTAACAAGTAGAGATAAAGTTTAGAGGGAGGAGGCAGTCTTTGACTTTTACAGATGATTTTTATAGCACTTACGTCCTTTATTTACTTTTTTTTAACCCTCCGGCACAAATGCGGTTCCAGGTTACTGAAACGACCCGGTGGCGGTTAAAACACGTTATGCTACTCGGAATGGACACTTAAATTTCTGGCCCCAATGCGCCTTCTGGGAGTCTGTATGGCACACATGAGGGACGATGCGATCGAACCGTGAACCAGATGCACACGACAGGCCTTTTGTACGGCAGAATTACAAGCTTGTGTATTGGAAATGGCTGCATGGGAGCGTCGGATGCGAGGTAATATATGAATATACATGCATATGGTGCACGCCTGCAATTATGCAGGTCTAAATGAGTCCCAAACGATTGATAGCAGCTATACATGGAGGAGGAGCTAAACAGACTGTATATAGGGAGGCTTGACATGCCTATGAGTATTTAAAAACCCATTTGAGGTAAAAATTGTGATATTTACAAATTTTTTACCATTTGATGCGTCATTCTTTCGGAAAAAATTATCTTCATGATTTCCTTTCTCGATAAACCGTTACATTTTTATAACTAGTCCTTGATTCCCATAAAAATATCGATCTAAAAATCATTTTTAAGGCCGAGGTGGATAATCTGTCACTTGGTAGGGCATCCTAAGATAATGAACTAGTTTATGTTTACGATAAAATCATAAAATAAATATCGGCTGATACTCCGGTCCTCCGACTTTAAAAATAAAGAACTGATGTCCGTAAAAAACCGTTTTAAGAACAAGGAAGGTGCTGTAATTGACATTTCGTTGTTTCAGTATCGCTGTTATAGCTGCCTGATAAAATAATTAATGAAAACTCCATTAAAGGCAAAGACCCTGAGTTTTAATCTTGAATTAAGTAGCTCAGCCAAGATCATCAAATTGAAATTTTAAAATTAAAATTAGTTAAAAATATCTGGAGAGTAAGGGAGAATTGACTTCACTTTTATAATTACCTTTTATCATTCTCAGTATATTTTTGCGACGCCTTCAGGATTATCAGTGCAATGAAGAGTGAGGGATTTTTTTTCAGTAAAATAAAATGCTTCATGAAGTGCACTTCAATTTACTCATAAAAGGATTGAGGGATAATTGCTCATTTAAGAAACGCAAGGAAATAGTCAAAAGCTTCTTAATATATTATCCAAGTCCAATGTCATAAGATCCTAGAGATCCTATGAGAGACGTAAATGGCAAATGAAAAAAAACTTTAATTCACTCAGTAAAACGCTGATAAGAGGTGACTTCCAAATTCTAAGGTGACCGCCGCGCTACCAATATTTCATCTAATACCTTAGCAGATAATGCACATTTAACCACGCCCCTCAGATGTAGTCATTCTTCAGTGATGTGCGTACGTTCAATTGAATATTTTAAATAAATTCTGCCTCGCCACTTGCGCAATGGAGCAAGAAATTTTAGTCGTGACTTCACAGAAACATATAGTGTGTTACATATTTTCTAATAAAATATTAGCTTGTCCAGTTTGGAAATACTTTTTTCTGGGAAGTTAAAATGTATGTGATGTTCAAGAATCATAAATACCCTGCTGGCAAACATGTACTCATTTTCCACCAGATATCACAAAAATGTATAGAATTAGTACCTAATTCAATTCTCCTCATTCAGAACTGAAGGAAAATATCAGCTTTAAATGTCACGTAGAGACCCAGGAAAAGCAAAGTGGAATGGTGAGAAAATAAAAAAAATGGGTGAAAAGAAATATTCAGATGATAGGAGAGAATAATCAAAAATCTACTAAACCAATGGCAGAGCAATTGAAATTTCACGCACGGCTTTCACGATTAATGCGATCAAGCACACGAGAGGCACGAGTGATAAGTACCTTATTAAAAGCCCCATGCAGATTCTCCTGCAGCGTTGCAGACGGAACTCTAAATGAAGACGTATCCGCCAATCAGCACCACTTTGAACTCCCTCCGTTGCCCCATAGGCATAGATGCCAGCGTCACAGGCTGCACGAACACATTACAAACAACCACCTGCAGGGGTCCTCCACGCTACCCTCCACTTACAGTCAAAACCTTTGCAAGCTCCGCGCATTCTCTCCCGACAAATCCTCCGCCTCGCACCCATCGCCTGTATCCAATCTGACCGATGCAACATAATCCCCTGGGCTTTACTAGCCTCCCGTCCGCCACTCATATTCCCCACTAATATCCCAATGAGTCTCTAGTTAGTGGAGCATCGTAGTCATCCTCCGATCAAATCAATAACGCCCGGAATTCATTTCCAAAGGTTGGATGGAGAGCGGTCAAATCCCGCGATCTGTGCACCATTACACAGATTGCGGCGATGACCGGAATAGTCTCTTCATCTCATCCCGAGCAACCCAGCCGTTCTTGTTTAAGATTTTTGCAAAGGACGGTATTATGAGGGAGAGAGAGATATGCCAAAGGGCCGTTGTGTGTGTGTGGTAAGGGACGGGGTGAGCGTGTATTCGGGGATTTTGAGTACGGCGTACAAGGGAAATAGATTTGGATAGCCGGCGAGTCAGCGGTTTCGCGTCCTCCCTTCCCGTGGATCCAATTTGGGGAACGCATATTTGCTGAACGATTCTCCCGTTCAAAATTGCGGATTCAGACTTTCGTTCTTCTTTGGCCTAAAATGGTTGGCGTTTCTGGGTGAAAGCGTATGGCTTTCGAAACGAGTCACCAAAATATTCACTAAGGCTTCAGTTGGCCAATGAAACCGTTTTGAGGGCCTGCTTTGGGTAACAGTTACCAAGTCATTTTTGCCGTGGTTTTATAACCGAAACTCAATGGTAATAATTTGCAATACAATATCACCAGATATTAGTTGTTTTAAAGGGCACACATGACCATCAATGGAAACTCGATGTAAATAAGTTTTAATGAGTTTGCAAAGGAGCACTTGGCAGATTAGCGGACAATGAAGTAAAGTTTGAGTATAATACCAGAAAAAATCAATAAAAAATTAATCACTGTTTATACAAAAGTTGGGCTTACACTAAAACAAATATTAATACGGTTGATAGACACGGCGATTTATTTTTACATGAAGTACACAGACCATAGGAATTTCAAATGAAATATATTAGGGTTTCAAACGCTATGATATTTCTACATATGAAACGGTAAATACAATCTATACAAGCTTATAACGCTATGATATTTCAACATATGAAACGGTAAATACAATCTACTGCGACTTTTATTTCATATCAATATACTATAAAGCCCCTGAATGACTACTCACTCACTAATACAAATGTTTGGGGTGAACGAGACACGGCAAAATGTCTTGTGAAGACCCCCTCTAAAATTGTCTGAAACCCCAGAAAAAATTATGAAAACACTAAATTTCCAATTATTTATCTGTCTATTCATATAAATTGAGTGTGGAGATTAGTTTAAAATAAAGGAGTAATCTCACTTACACCAAGAAATAAAAGAGCAATATCACTTACACCAAGAAAATATGCTTGAGTCTCAAAGAAGCTTCAAAGCTTGCTCAGACATGTGCTTTAGCAGAAGGCCTTTGAAGATTATTGAATGTGGAAAAAAATCAGACGATGTAGAACATAAAAGTACACAATGTAATTTTTTTTGTTTTACCACGATTGGAAAAGTACCTCGAGTAATATTCAGAAATAAAAATTAAATATGTACTTATAAAAAGGACACTTTCATCCAATGGAGGCGCTGCAATCACAGTAGGTGCAATAAATATCTATTTGTAAAGCGTAAAGTACCTGCACATTTTTTCTGGACTTTATCTTCAACAGATTTACCTACCATTCCTTTTTTTACTTGCTCTGAAAATTTTAAATCAATACGTGGAATTTCCGAGTTCGCTAATAACTTTTGCCGTCTCTATGTATCAATGGACAATTGAATAAACAAACGTTTGCAACAAAACTATTTCAAATTGAAGGGGTAAGTTAACAAATGGAATTTAGAGATGAAGATATATATTGAGGGAAAGAGAAAGTGAGGAACTGCATAATAATGTGTGTTAAGACACCGATATCAAGAAAACAGACAAAATAGGTTGGTGAGATATTCAATAGTTAAATTAGAATCCATTACGAAACACTTGACGGCTCCTGATGAAACTGTTGCAGTAGTTCTTGAGACCTCTTGCACATTTAAACTAATGGGAATGAAATGAGTCCAGACATAAATACGTAAAATGGTTGAAGGGCAAAAAATATGGTGAAGTGAAAGAAAGTGAAGAGAAAGTGAGGATCAGCATAATAATACGGTGTGTAAAGACACCAGGACAAAGCAGGTTGGCAATATTAACAGTTCAAGTAAAATATTTTGATCAAATTAGCGCTCTCAGATTAGTGGTTGTATTTTAAATTTAAATCGATCGCAATACCCCTTTTCTAATAAAACTGAAAAATCTAAAATAATATTTAAGCATACAAAAATCGTTTTTATAAAAACCACATGTAAGACGTGTACATTCGCTTCCACTAGGAGAAAATTCCGATGTATTAATAATGAGATATAATAATCTGATTAACCAGCAATTATTAATTTTATAATCTCACATGCGCACCACGTTTTTCGTTTTTTATAGCTGAAATATTATTCCAAAACTTATTTTACTCTCTCATCAATCATATTTGAAATTTTCAATAATTTAAGGAGCCGGAGTCAGTTATTTTCTTCTTTTTAACAAAATGTGATTTTTATAAAAATGTTATTTTTTATATTTTAATATTATTTATAATTAGCACACAGTTATTTATGAAAGATATCGCATCGATTATAAGTATAGGAAATTACACTAGGCGCAGCTACATTTTTATCAGTCCTTCAATATTTGGTCATGTGGAAGCTATGACGTAATTGAAGCGGAAAAAAATGCTCTTTCACCATAAATAATCTAATATCCCACAGACCACAAAAAATCAATAGTCCTCATAAATTCAAAGATATTTACATTTTATTGGAAATGCACCTAATAAACGGTATGAAATTTACCAACCATTTGAAAATGCATAGCAAAATATACCTATTCCTAGTCATAAATGAAATTCTTGGCAAATATGCACAAAGTAGCGATAGACTGACTAAAATATTGCTTACGCAAGCAGCTGAAAACGTTATGACCTACACACATTTATCCATCTTACACTTCACAGGCAGAGGGAATTTTAACACGAGATTAATATGCGGCTGACTTCCAGAACCTGGAAGATAAACTACTCCTGGATCAAATAATTAAATTGAGATATACTCGGTACGTATAATAACACATACTTCAAGCTAAATGACGTCCCATTGAAAAGAACTGATCGCAGAAAAAAAATATTTCCCCGTGAAGCGACTGAAGCAGTCATTTAAAAAACGGAAGGCTCCGCTGGCACGCATAATTGTGTAATTTTTCTTAACACTTCACTTTCTCGCGAGGGAACTGCGATGAAAGAAAATACTCAGCATTCCTCTCGCACTCCTTTGTTTATCCGACGCCCACTCCTTCCGTCACCATCGTTTCAAAGAGACATTGCATCAGAAAACAACCGGGCCACCAATCTTTGCACTCCATATTATTCTCGGCGCCCCCTTACCCAACCCTCCAGGTCGCGACTTACTCCTGCACGGGCTTTTTGCGATGAGAAATGGAAGAAAGCATTATTTTCTCAGCAGTTATGAAGTAGCGCCACGAGGATACACCTTCCGCCTGCTTCCTTCGTGGCACTCTTTTTTTTGTCGAAGGGAAATGCAAAAATGTTGATGGCGTGGGAAAGAGGGGGAAAAGTGCGGAATGCCAGGACAGAAGGAGGTTGTAAGAAAAGATCCCTGCCACTCCTTGACCTACATAAATCTCTCATTTTTCCACCATAACGGCAGAAAACCACCCAAACCGTCTACATGCTCACTATTTCTTTCTGTCTGAAAATACTTTCTGAGGAGCGCTGGATTAAAGCTGTTCCCATTTCACTACATGTCAAGCATACGTTGACTGCCGTGTCACCGTCACAACACATCCAAGTCGAGGCGTCCCTACTCCTCTAACTGCCTTTAGCATTTTACCTTGGAGCAGAGTTGTGAGCGCTTAGCAAATCCCATTAAATGAATAAAAAACTTACCTTCTACACTAACAATAACAAGTTATCAATATAAGGTAGGAATAAAAAGCCGCTCTATATCGGAAGTTTTGCGTAGTACTTCAATAAAATATATATTCGTAAAAAGCTGTCCCTCATCACGTGCCAAAGGAAACAATTAGGATTTTTGAAGAAGTATTTCCAGACAGTAAAACACGAAATCCAAGACAGAGACCACGAAGACCCAATTATTTTTAAAAACCCATTCATTATGAATATTTTAAATATGAAGAAAACCTTCCATGAAAACAGGCCGGCCAATCAGCCGCATTAATCCGACAACTTAATTTGTTAGATTCAATACTTTTTGTGTGGGCATACCCTTCATATGATATTTACATTGAGGACATTTACATGTGATTAAAGAATGATTGTCATGAAAACTCATTGTGTAACGCTAAAAGTACTTTTCTTTAAATTTACATTCATCCCATAATTTCTATAGCCTGATAAAACCTTAAACTAAATATAATTTCAAGTAAAAAATTGGAAACACGTGATTATCCAATGTTAAGAGTTAGTCCAAAAGTAAAGGTATTTGCGATAAAAATCATGCTAGTCGAAGAGTGGAGAAAAGTTCGAGGGAATATTAATAAAAGCCGAAAATCTAACAAACAAAGAGCTGCTCAGTGACGCTCAACACACGATTTACGAATTCAGGGAAAGAGATTATCTGGGTATGCCGAAAAAACTGCATATGGGTACCGTATCTAAAGATTCAGAGGAGAGAGGATGGGATTGTCCGATAGGTGGAGAGGTATGGGGTTAGGGAAATTATTTTTTCATCCTAAAACGCCGTACATCTTGACGCGCGGAATTGAACGAAAAAAGAAATCAAATAAAAACACACACATACGAAAACAGATGAAAAACGCACCTCGCTTGGGCGAGACGCGTGAAAAGGCGGCCGAACACGACGTCGCCCGCTCCCGCGACGCGGCGTCAGTATTTATCGGTGCTGGCCGTGTGGCGTTGTGCGAACGGGTAATGGTCAGAAGTGGAGGCGAGGGGCGTAACAAGAGGGGAGTTAGGTGGATTGAAGAGAGGGGAATTGGATTTATCTTCGTGTGTGACCCCGAAAGGGAGACAGGTACAGAATGGGTCGATTCCAGTGTGGGATAACCCTGGCGGGGGGAGGTTGACGGTAAGGAGCATCGGATGGAAATAATAAAATAAATATAATAAACATATGCTGTAAGGAGTGAGTTATGCAATACACCAAGAGCATCGTGACAAAGGTGAAAAAATAAATATGACACCATTTTCTTTATTCGACTACTAATTACTACCATACCACGCCTCAACTCTTGCGCTTAACACAAATCACAATAGGCGTCTTGCTCCGTGTTTCTGTACTCATTTTTCCCATGGCTTGAAACGCATAATATTCCTAGTTGCTGTCTTAAACGCTGGCAGCGTTATGCATAGAGTGGTTTTAATTCAAGTATATCTCCAACATCAAGCAATTTAGACGCAAGGGGTATATCCCGTCAAAGAACGCTAGTAAACCTAGATTTAAATTGAAAATTATGAATATTTCATCCACTACATGTCAGATAAAAGTCCTTAACCCAGTTCTTTGCAAATTTTAATGGGTCTTGGGGCAAACGGATATGTTTCTGTGCACCGGAAGGGTTGAAAATTAAAGGGAAGGCTTTGGCGCTAACCTAAAGATAAAAAGAAAGATCAGAAAAAGGTGATAGGGTGTATAGAAAGAGAGGAAAGAAGGGAAAGTGCCCGCAAAAAGGGTTTTAGATGGGCGATTGTAAGATATGGACGGAAATTATCCGTGAATTCTGCAGAAATGCTGTTTAAGCTGATACCAGAATGAGATAATAGTGTTTTAGGCGTAAGGGAGAGATTAAAATGTGATAGAATCAGAAAGAAGATTTACTACCGCTAAATGTGTACGAGGTAATCATCCACTACCCAAAAGGAACTAGGAAAATTGAACGTGCTCCAAATTAAGGGCACACACTCATTACTAAGTATTAAAGGAATAGAAAAGACAGCGTATATTTTCTTGCATTAATTCGAAGTGATTTTGAGACGTATTTTAAGGCTATTTTTAAACATCTGACAAAGCAAAATTTTAGTAAAGAAATTTTAGTGATTTTAGTATCTTAGAATAGAAACTTGGCCAGCAGAGTGAGGCACATGATGGTTAGGAGAATTTATTATAGAGACAATTTTGGAGATATTATTTAAATTCAAATCTTTGAAGCTTTTTCGGTTAAGGGTTTCACAAGTTTTATTAAATGATGAAAATAATCTTGCAGTAAATTATTCCTAGTGAACTCAAAACGATAAGGGGAAAAGGTATTTTTATTTTTTTTATGACTCAAAATTGATTTAGTATCTCTTGACACACGTAATTTATTTTTTATTTTTGGAAATAATTGTGGAAAATTCCCATCATTACAAGTATTAACACTTGAATATTACTTCATAATTCCATGTAATAACAAACAACCTTTATTGTGACCCCTTAATGCAACCTTGCATGATTGACCATATTTTTGGAACAATCCAACGAAAATTGCACAGATACCGTTTGTGAAATTATAATTTACAGCTTCGGATGATGATCAAATAATATGTTAGAATATATGTAATAGTCTGGTACAGGTGTTTTTCGTTTACGACAAATGGCATGAGTCCTATGAAGTATTGCCTGAACACTGGGGACGAAAAGGCAAAATAAAATTTAGCATTGACATAGCCTATTGCTGAATAAGTTACTAATGAGACCAGATCCCTAAAAAAATTTGGAATAGCAGGCAATTTTGGGAAAAAAACTATAGATCATGGTTTTTAATGACAAAAATTTTATTTCCATAGATAAACAACTGTTTTATTTTAAGCAATATTTGGTTTAATAGTTCTAATGCCTTAGACAATATTTACATGGGGTTCCATTTATTAGGAAAACGCATGGTCAATTTCGTTGGGTACGAAAATCAGTCAAAAATCCTTAATATTTGGCCTTCGCATTGTTCTATGATAAAATTTGGAGTTAATTATAATCATAAGGGTTGGAAAGCAAAATCAAATTTAAAACATTTCCATTGAACAATGCATTATTATATTGATATAATTAGGTTTTAAAAAAAGGTCACAATGCAGCATAAAGTTTCAAAAGTTACAGTATGTTTTAGAATGGAGGATCCTAGGGTGATTGTATTCTTTTGTGACTCACGCCGCGGCGCGTCTATTCAGAAAACTCTCGGGAGCAGCCCTCTCGTCCCCCCACTTGCCGCAACAATTCTTGGCCCTCATAAAGTGCGAGGCGCATACGCAAAGCACTGAAATGCCGCAGAAACCTTCATTATCGTCGGCTTCCGCCCATCAAGCGCGGCCTCTCCTCGTCCCCCCCTGCGGTGCGGCGTGTGTGAGCGGCGGGAGCGGTCGGTAGGAAGTGCACCGTTGCCAGCACTGCTCTCGGAAGTGAGTACATCGAAGCCGAACCGCGCGCGTCGCGGTTTCGCGCCGCTACCGAGAGAGGGTGCGTTTATGCGACTGTATTTTTGATGGCGAAATGTCGAGAGCGTAAAAAGGTTAACGCAGAGTTCAAACAATGGAAGCGTGCCGAAATTCTACATTCGCAGTTTGCCTCAGAGTTAATAAGCAATGAGCGAGGACTTGTACACCACGAAATGGAACATAAACTCTTTGCAGAGGTCTTACGTTAACTCGATTAACTACTGATGTAGGGTTACGTCAATGAAGGGGCTGGCAATTTTCGAGGGTTAAAGAAACGAATATAAAAGGACTACAGCTCTCGTCATAAACCATATGCAAACTGTGATATTTCCCTGTTTTACCACAATATGAATTGGAAATCAATAAAGAAAACCAAATTTATTTATAAAATAAAGTGATGTATCAACCAAAATTGTAAATGATCACATCACAAGTCAAAATAAATTTCATTAAATAGCATTGCATTTTTTTTGATAGGGAAGATTAACAAATACTGTTAATTTTTTTCTACTACAGGCATACTTTAGGTAGGAAAATTTATTGCGACCCGGGTTTTAACATGCTATGCTATTATCACGCCGGAATAATTTATCAGTCGCAATAAATTTTAATACCCAATGAAATTCGGAAGTTTAATTTTTTCTATAGTGGAGAAATGTCTTTAAACATACCCTAATACCGTTATTATTACTATAAATTTTTTTTAATTTTATCGCTTAATTTAAAATCACTTTTACTCTTCCTATAAATCGGCCCTATCAAATACTCGAATATACGTATGATTTACTCCAAATTTGATTTTAGAATAGAATGTGCTCAACTGAGAGAATTATGAACCTAATTCAAGTGCAACCATCAAGATAACAGTAACATTAAAAAAAAAACTTCGAATTACCATTTAAAATAGCTGAAAATCATTTGATTTTTAAATGCAAATCATCAGGCCACGAAAAGTTATTTGTTTATTTTTTGATTTTTTTTGTTTATTTTTTGTTGATTTAATTTATTGTTCAAATGCATCTAAACTCTAAAAGAACTCGAAATATTTAGCAGCTAACAACACAACTTTTTCCTGATACAGTCCAATACAAAATAGTCACAGCAAAATATATAAATTATATTTTGGTTAAATTTTAAAAGTCTGAATCGCATATTCCTCCTTATTGAAATGGTTCATATAGCCGCTGCGTTTGTAAAAACAATTTGTTGTTATTGAAAGCTTAAGTTACCAGATTTATTATTGCTATTGATAAGAACCTTATTTGTAAACTAGCGCGGGTAGCAGGTGAGATCTAACTTGAAATGAAAGAAACACGGCGCATTTTTAAAGGTAACAAAAAATAATATGGTTTGCCCTCAGAATAATTCCATTAGTTTATACCGATTGTCTATCACAGGTCCAAATGCACGAAAACATTTTCTACAAAAATGTTACAATTCAAAGACCTAATGAAATTCGGAAAAGACCAATAAGCGACGGGGGTGGTCGGCAGGAGGAAGTGCACCGCTGCTTTGCTCTCGGAAGAGTGTACATTGAAGCCGAACCGCCCTAGTCGCGGGCTCGTGCCGTTACCGAGAGAGGATGCGTTTATGCGACTTTTTTTTTTGAAAGCAGTGTATAGTTGATAAGGGAAAAATTTACTGATACTGACCTTATGAACGCAAATTCTCAGAAAATCAATACTCGTTAAAGCAAATAGGGTGTAGGAATGAGAAATTTCGCGATTTCATTCAATTAATTATAAAAATTACAATCATCAACCTCAATATTAATTAAATACAAAAATTGAATTAAGAACCTCTTCACGTCCTTCATATTACCCTCCTGAACCATCATGTTTTTGCAGTGAAAAGGCCTACTTTTGGCCCATCTAGCGTATTAAGGCTGTTGCTATATAGCTTTATAGTCGATATGTGAATCGGGTACACTGCAAAATTTCATTTTTAATGGTTCAGTCTGTTTTTGTGTGTTTGATTAACAAAAACAGAAATCAATTATTTTTTTATATTATTATAGATTAACACTAGAATAACCAATTTACTTAAACTACAACTAGCGTATTATGTTTACTCGAGTTTTGTGTTATGGGAAACGTTCACTCCTGTCAATTCAAGATTAATAGAATGCGCTTGCTGTAAGGTTTCAAAATTTACCTATATTTAGTCAGGCGTTACGATGCAAGGTGATGTCATCAACACGACTCCTAGGAAGAACGCTTTAACGATCAGCCCTTCGAGACTTCTTTTCCAGGCCTCGCATTTTTACCGCCAGACATCACATCCCGCCTCTTCTACATATACAATGTACATACACGGAACACTTTCCTGCCGCCCTTGTGTGCGTCCTTAGTTCCTCAAAGACAGCATCTCTGTTTCCCCTCCATTTATTTTCCCAGAAATATAAAGATGAGAGTGTATGATTTATAGATATTCTCATTTCCTTACATCATTTTCTCATAATTGCATGTGGTCAAATATTTACCTTACTTCGTTAAATTTTATCGTTATGATTGTATTTAATAAAATCATTTTCCTTTATTGAAATTCAAGATATTTTACGTTTTACCTGTTTTTAAAGTGCAGTAAGTGGAGTCACTAAGTCATTGTATTAAATTTTTATATCACTAACATAGCAGAACGAAATTAAAAATCAATCATTTCACATTTTTAAAATCCATTTCATTTTTAAACATTTGGCCTCCTATATGTTTTCCACGTTATTAGTTTCTTTTCTCTATCTATTTATAGCTACACTTAACTATCCTATAGAGGGTTGTGTGACACGGACTCAAATTATTTACCCTACTAGCTTTAAATGACCATTAAATTGGTCATTGACGAGTTTAGCTTGATGCATAGTTTTATAAATAAAATTAAGCACTCTATTTTGAATCAACGGATTTATTTTTTTACCTTTGACTATTGTACGTAACAATTCGACATAGGAAGTTATCTCCCCCTCCCGCCTTATCTGCTCATTTTACCGACTGGTGGAGTCTAGACTCCTCACCCCTCCCCGCTCCGTACACGCGAAACCGCTAATATGCAGGTGATAACCGTATCTCGGGACGACCATCCAGAGCACTCAATGAGCAGTCCCACACACAAAATCGCGAATCCACTCGACTAAGGTACATCCTCACTCTCTCCTTGTGATGAGGAGAGGGGCTTCCGAGACGCTCTTGGCACCTATGGGGAAAGAGTTAGCGGAGAGAATGGGGATAGAGCGAGGGAAATTTGAAATTAACCCTTGATTCTCTCGGTAAGGTAGATGGAGTGCTGGTGGTGGGCGTAGAAAAAAAGTAAGTTTGTTAGGCGATGAAGAGCTGGAGTGGAGTTTAGGTTTTTCGAGAGATACGGGAGTTTTGAAAGAGTTTAGAATCTCGGTAGGCTTTCACGAATCGGCACTTCATCCTCAGTATCCAGACTTCTGTTTCCAATAAGCCTTTAATCAAGGATCAGGTATTTCGGGTTACAGGTGAATTATTTGGGGGGATTTCGTATTTCATTCCCAGAAAACTATGGTAGAAGTTGGAGGACGCAGATTTAGAGAAAAAAAACGGAACACTGAACATTTTCTTCTATTTTCCCATTATGTTCAAAGAAGATTTAGCAAGACACCTTAGAGGAGAGGACCACCTACCATGTCATCAAGATCTCCCTTTTGGTTAAGTGTACAATCTCTTTCCCTTCATTTTCCCAGCGGCTTGTAGATGTAACTTGAGAGACCCTAATCCCTACTGATTGAAAATTAAACCAATCCCTTGCTTTTACTTTTTTTCGCCTAATGAGTGGGATATATAGCGGGAGGCAGATTTGCTTAGCTGAAGATATCAAGGGAATAAGGGTGGGAGAGAATTAATGAAAACCTTTGCAAGATAAGAAACACTTTATGGAACGAAAGCTATTAAGATGAGCAAGGAAGAAGCTAGTAGATAAAATCACGGAAAAAAGAAGTAAACCAGCCAATTATATTTAAGCCCCATACTGCTGGCAGTCAAACAGAGTAGATATATGTATACTTGTATAAAATAAAATTAAATAATATTCAAAATAATTATCAATTAAAATAGCATAATGATACCAATAATTACCTTTTTTCAATGTTGAAGATCAGTAACTAATTATAAAATTGCATACTTAAAACATCCTATTTGGATTAATTAACGCAGTTACTTCATCAAATTACTTTCCGTACTTAAGAAAAACATATTTTGGAAAATAAAACCATTTTAAAATTAAATTTAATGTCATTTTTAAGATTGACCGGTTTATTTAAAATAGCCAAGGAGTATGTATACATAAGGTCATGTAAATGTACAAATTAGTACCTTTACAAATAGAATAACTTCTTTAACATGCGTAGCATATTTAGTACGCCCCATTTACAAAGAATTTAGCATCATACATTTATGGTAGATATTTCGTAACGAATTTGTTTACCTCTCAAAAAGCAGGAATTTCATCAAAAAGAGATTTCGTTCAGGGATGGAAGTAAGTATATATTCTAAACTCATCAATATTTCCAAATTAATTGTATGAATAATACTTACAGAGGAATGAGTCACAAGGCTGATTCAAACAAGTATAATTGATCTTAACGTAATATTTCCACGATTTGAATTATTTTTTGCTCATAATACGATAAATTACGTGGTAAAAGTAATGCCTGGCGTAAAAACAACAAATTCAGCTCATGATTATCGAAAGATGTCAGAAGAAAACTTTAAATATAGTGGGTAGCATTAGAATTGGAAATCACACCGGAACCTTACATATCTATTTTATATAAGAAAGAATTATAACTACTTTAATGAGTAACATTTTTAGAAATAGTGCACTATAAGTCACTTTTGCGTTTCATTACCGTTTGGTATTTCAACTTTTTTACTAACAGTTTATCATAACTTGAACTTAGCATTAGTAATATTCATTTTCTCTTCCTTTTTGAGGATCAATACTGCCAACTTCCAACCAAGTTACAGGTGATGTTTTGCGAGCGTGGCCATTGAGGGAAATGTACAGTAGCCAAAATAGAAGAATTTCATTCATCGGATTTGAATTAAAAGAATAGGAAAGTAACTTAAAATTTTGAGTCATACAAAACTGTTATGTAATTCCCTTTCAAGAATCAAGTAATTCATGAGAGCTCTTTGGTGAGTCCTTATCACCCTATCTTTGCCAAAAAAAGCTATTTTCCAAACAAACTGAACTGTGAATGCTACACTGAATGACTCCAATGCAACCATATTCAGGGTTACCATAAAAATTCGTACGGAAAGAGTCCAGCTACATACTTTTATCATGAAGTGCTTGCTTCAGCTTTCGTCGGAATCGGTTTACTGACATTTGTCATAGCGGAGAGGTGCAAGCTCAATTAGCTATCAATCAGCCTTGAAACCTTAACTAAGAAAAAGTTATGGTAGCAACCACGATTTTTGTTTTTTACTCTCTACCTATCGGCTATGCGATAAAGTTTCATCATGAAAAAATAGTAAATTTTGTTCAATATTCATATTTTTGTCTAAGAAATCGCGTGATTTAAGATAGATTGTTCTTTAACGGAAAATTGTTGAAAAATCTTTCTTTATTTTTTGAAGTGTCTATAGATTTTGAGATTTAGTTAATTCTTTTTTGTCTGCCTTTATGACATAAAATACCTATATTTAACACCCTTCATCCCATGGTATGAAATTGTCGCAACATAATTAGCAAAACATGCGTGTGACACATATCGAGATGGTAAATATTTGGAGAAAAATTGGGCTGTCTCATCCAACCGAGGCAAGAAAAGAATTAAATTTTTATTTCTTTTCCATAAATTGAAATCTGGAGGTAATGGAATGTGCAAGTGTCACGACGTAGGGGAAGCGAGGATGACACATGGCCATCCTGTCGCTGGCGCGGGGTGAGCAATGTGTAGCTGGAGAGAAAACAAAAGAGGGCGTGAGGGCGCCGTGCCTAAAGACACATTGTTGCTCGTTTTTACCAGACAGAACTGGTTCGAAAGGAGGAGATATCGTATAAGGCACAACCGATAATATTCTCTGGTCTTGACACCTACTTAGGCGACACATAACCACCTAAAACTGCTTCTATGTAATTCACTATTTGTTGAACATATGCAAAAATTTCAATATGATTCCACGATGAACGTGTACTTGTAAATGAAATTTAAATGCTGTACCTTCAAATGAAATAACGGGGATCTCTCCCATTCATTCACATCAAATTTAGTGGCATTTTCAATCTAATATTGATGCCTCAGGTATCGTGACTATATGCGGATGCTCAAAAATCTTACATCCCGGGGTTAATGGCATGTAACATATGCTAATAGCTTATCCGAGTACTTACTGCATATACATTTTTTGTCAGTTAATTTATCCCTTCTCCAAAAGAGTGCAGTTAATTTTCAATTATAGTTACTCTCCCTAGTTACCTACAGGTCAGTTTGTATATTAAAGGGTATACCCCACTTCCGGCTTTTCCGCTGTCGTGCAAATTTTGGTTATTCCAGATGATGCAAGCATCCTTTATACAGACCACCTCATGCTATCACGAATTTCAATTGCGTGTGATCAAAGAAGTAACTCGGACTTCAACCCTGGATCCTCCGGTCAGAAACTGAGCACTAACATGTCTTCATACTAGGCATGCATTTAAAATACATTCATTATGGCATCGTACTAACGATTGAGTGAGAACATCCACTTACGAACAGCCCGTCGAGTCAGTATTTTCCAAACGTTATCAGGAGTTCCACTAAATTTCATTGAAACAGAAGCATTAAAAATAAATTGTAAAGCATTAAAAATAAATTTTTAAAAACTATTATAATCCAAAATTTCCAATTAAAGGTCGACAATCCTTGTACCTGAGATAATGCAAAAACTAATGAGGACTATCGCAGCATCCTAGCTTGTTTTCTTGCATTCGAATTCCTAATGAAAATGTTGGCGACAATGGGTCCATTCAATGGACACATTTGGAAAAATTGGAAGAAATGTTATAACACCTTTACCCTTGACACGCACAAAAATATGACGTAAAGACGTGAAACCTTCAACCTTGAAAAGGATCTCGATATCGGCTATTTAAGAAAAATATACAAATTACATTTAAAAATTCTAACAGTAATTTTGTTGTATTATTTTTGGAATTTCTTCATCCAAAACTTTAGTATTGAGTAATTTTCATTGGCTGGGGGAATTATAAGCTCCGAAAATCAAATTCCGCTCCTGTAAACTTAGTGATAATTACTATACCGCTCCTACTGGGAGACGTACAACATATATTGGCCTCTAAATTCCCTGAGAACTTTAAGGTACAGGAAAAGCTTTTAAAAGTAGCGAGATTAAGTCCTCCCTATCCCAGGAGAAATAACTGAGATTTACTACGCTTGAAATTACTAATCTACGCCATCAAAACACTTACCTTTCCAGTTTCCTTAATGGAAGCACATGATGAAAGGTAAACACTAAGCAATAACCTGATACCTGTTTATCAAATGTTGGCTGCGTCAGTGATGGAGGACACAGGTTAAACTAGTTGAGAATCATGATGCGCACATGTAAACTATCCAGGCGAAGAGAAAAGGCCATATGACGTTCAGTACATTTTCATTCCGAAGTGAATCAATTTTCACGTTAGCGAGGAAAATACTTCACTATAGACCTAATGACACACCGATAAGCTTTAATTTTGTATTTCCTATGAACCAAACAAAATGTACATTTATAATTAATTATTCCTCCACCGTGAAATAAACTTAGCTTGTAGCAATAAAACATTCTATGGAAAACCGGTGATTTAAAGTTAAGTATGCAAATATAACTGCATAGCTTAGCATATTGGATTATCTATTATTTTGAAAACATTTTCTATGTCTTTTAGCATATAAAAATTATACGGTTTGTGGCTTATATTTGCAGGTTACTATATTCAACAATGAGGCAAATATTAAAATAGCGTTGGAATTCCAATTTCCATGCATTGACTAAGCATATATGCACTATCTTACTTAAATAAATGCCAATAGTAACGATACGATTGAAAATCATACAGATGGAAAGAACCTCATCATGGCCCAAAGACACTTAACTATCACTTGCTTATTTTATTTACAAATATGTTTCAATAATTGGTATAATAATTAGAACTTAACGTTAAAACCGTATTTTGTTAGTATTTTCCATTCAAAGTCACATGATGCAAAATAAAAATTTTGAAATCGGATTACACATACATTATAAGAACGTCTGTGAACGAATAAAGCGTTGGTCTTCACTTTGGAATTATAGTGAGACGAAGCAGAGGATGAATCAATCCAATTTGGGCGTTCTTTTACCTGATAAAATAATTTTTGAAAACTAAGGCTATCATATAGGAATTTTGAGGGAATTTAGGTATTATCTATCATATTCAACATTTATTTGTGTCTCTGACATAAAAAATTCCTTGGTATTTTCTGGTTGAGATAAATTTAAATGAGAGATTCATGAATTTCGATAACAGTATGCACTATCCACGCTAAACAGCCAAAAATTATTGTGTAGGGCTGTTTAGGCAGCACATTGGGTCAAGAGACAAGATACGACCAGGAACGTAGGTGAGGCCATCTTACCAGCATGAATCGGACCAAATAAATCTAAATACATATTCCGTCAGAGGATATAGCATGATAGACAAAATTTAGGAGAAATATTGACTGCATATAAATGATGGAATACGGTATCATAAGAATTGAGAGAGTTTTTACAATAGTTATGGAGAGCTAAGTTTCAAGACAGTGGCGCCGACCTTCGCTATTGGAGCTAAAAATGAAATCTAAAGGTTAACCTCGCACAACAGCTGTTGAAATCTCCATCGATCATTTATTTTTAACAGTTACGCCTCGACAAGCTTTAATTTAGGTGAACAGGTAATTAATACTGTTGATCTTCTGCGATATGAATAACACGTTCACATTTGATTGCTTTTAGTTGTTCATTTCACAACCACATTTTCCCCCAAATCACAACTGCTGATGACTTTTTCTTAACGATTTTCTCTCAAATAGGTACATATAATAGACTATTAGTATTTTAAACTTAAAATAGCGGGCATACCTGGCATATTGACATTATTAAAATTGCAATTT
Source organism: Ischnura elegans (assembly GCF_921293095.1). Classification (NCBI taxonomy): domain Eukaryota; kingdom Metazoa; phylum Arthropoda; class Insecta; order Odonata; family Coenagrionidae; genus Ischnura; species Ischnura elegans. The sequence goes on from NC_060246.1 coordinate 45,944,968, forward strand.
AAAGTTGATGAATTGTACAGAAAAAGCATTGTATATATCCTGATTATACAAAAATAATTCATGCCCGCAACAATACATTACTGTTCGCTAATTTATTCTTCTTTCTGAGTAAACTACTAAGAACTCGAAGGCGTTTTGATTACAACTAAATGATCGTGAATACCGAATACCAAATAATTGATAAAAAATAGTAACGTGGGGCTCTAATTTGTTACCCCATTAAGTCTATCGGTTTAACAACAACAAAGGCATTTAAAGAGTCAATAAAAGGTAAAAAGATCTTTAATCCATTCTGATGCTACGAATGGTAACTACCACCTATGTTATCGTTACTATACTACATCACTAGGAGTCATACCTTGCACGCATTTTTCTTGCTATTTCAAACTAATTATTACGTTTATTAATAAAAACTCTACTAAATTGAGCAGCGGTTATTACTAAATATATAAAAAACCAAAAAAAATAGACTCACTTAGAAATTACTAAGATTATAATATTACATAAAGAAGAAGAATAAAAAACAATAGCTTCAAAAGACTTTTTTTAATAAAATAATTCGTAAAAAATATAACCCACGCACCAGTAGCACATATTTATTCGCAAATTGATAGCTTCCATGAATTTATACTCTTAAAAGAAATGTATTGTAACTACAGTCATCATCATCATCATCATCACTGGTCAACAATCCTAGGATTGGTTTGACGCAGCTCTCCACTCAGTTCTCCTACCAGCTAATCTTTTCACACCTACGCATTTCTTCTCTTTCACATCTCTCTTTACTTGTTCCATATATTTTGTTAGGGGTCTTCCTTTTCCATTATTGCCTTCCACTTGTCCTTCGACGATTGTCTTCATCAGGCCATCATGTCTCAAGATGTGGTCTATAAGGTTGTTCCGTCTTCTTATTAAGGTTTTCATGAGGCTTCTCTTCTCTCCTACCCTTCTTAGGACTTCCTCGTTACTAACTCGGTCAATCCATTTGATTTTCATCATTCTTCTGTAGCACCACATTTCAAAGGCCTCTATCCTTGCTTTCTCCGCTGCGGTCATTGTCCATGCCTCACTTCCCTATAGGAACATACTCCAGATGTAGGTTCTTATAAATTGTTTCTTTACTTCCATATTTAAGTTTCCCGCTGTAAGCAGGTCTCTCTTTTGGTGGAATGCTCTCTTCGCCTGGGCTATTATGCTGATAATTTCTTTCTTGCTTCTCCCGTCATTAGTTATCTTGCTTCCCAAATAACAGAATTCATCCACCTCTATCAGTTTTGCCTCCCTATTTTAATGTTGGTCTTGACTTCTTCTCTTCTGCTGCATACTAAGATCTTGGTTTTCTTCGTGCTTATTTTCAGTTGATATCTACTCATTACCCTACCCATATTACCAGAATATTTTTCAAATCCTTCTCTGTTTCTGCTATAACGGCTATGTCATCGGCAAATTTTAGCATGCTAATTTTTTCTCCATGGATATTCACTCCCAATTCCTTTTCTTTGATTTCATTAATGGCTTTTTCAATGTAAACGTTGAAAATTACGGGTGACAATGTACAGCCTTGTCGCACTCCTTTCTTAATTATTGCTTCTTCACAGCTGGGCCCTGATTGTAACTACAGTATATACGGTAAATGCTATTTAAGTAATTGTAATTCGATAAAACCTTTTAATGAATTCAAGTAACAATACATTTCCGGAACCATTTGATTTTATTCTGAGGGAAAACTTCGTGTACTTGGAAAAAGTGCTTCTGAATGAAATGTAAAGACCTAAAGAATTGACCAAAGCAATTGTAATTCGAAAAAAAAACAAGGAAATGAATCAATGTGGCATATTTTTTCACGCGACCATTAAATGTTAAACTCCGAGAAAAAGTACAATTGGAACTATCTCCGTTGATCCCATTCCGTCAAATAAAAGAGTGATCCGACGTTGACTTCCAGAACTGTCGAAACTCCTGGCCCACATCTATGTATTATCAACTAGATGATGAATTCCCACCGATGAATAATTCATGGCACGGCTGGATGAGCGAACGCGGAATTATGTAAATCCGAGGCGTATGCCATCCGATGGGCGGGGGGGTCTGCGGCAGTGATGGAAAGCGTGCCCCGTGGTAATGAGCGGTGACGATAGCGCACGACATCCATCCACGAGCCCTTGACCCATACCAGCCATCGACAGTCACTCTAAACGCCTCGGGAGGCATGTGATGATGATGATGAATCAATTTCTCATCGGGTCAGAATCTGAAACAGGAATGCGAAGACTCCGATGCGGTTATTGCCAGAATCAAAATGTTAGTAATCGCTAGCGTGAAACCCACCATTGAGTTTCAAGCATTGATATTCGAACTAAACAAAATCTGCTGCAGCCCTACTCAATGATAATTTAGAAATAATTGTAAAGCTTTGAAACAAAATCAGCAAAACTTTATTCCATTTAAACTTGAGTTCCTTAAAAATTAATATATTGCAAATAATGTACCTAGGTTTCAAAGTCAATAACAAGAGAGTCAAATTAATACTCTTTGAAACAGATTTTCCTTTAGAATTCTATTAAAATGATGATTTTGAGATTATGTTGTACTATCCACCAGATACATGGGAGAGAATACGTTAAATTTATGCCAAAATTTCTCGAAGCGTAGAATAGTTCACTTAAGTTCACTGAGCGTAATCTATAAGTTTCGTCATGGATTTGATTATTGTGCTTACTCATGCCTAGAGAATTATGGTGTTTCACAATCCTTTCAACATTTCCAAAAGATTTTGGCATAATATTAATTTAAAGATGTTAGAAATCGATAGGCTGAGCTTATTTCTGCAGCAAATTGAAACACCATTAATGCGATGGAAAATATCTCAAAATAATTGGGTAAAAGTTAATCACATAAGTCTCAACCCTTGACTTTGATCATCAAATTATTTTAAACGATAATCAGGTGCCCAATTCTAACTCAACTTTTTGTACCCAGAAATTTGATAATTTTGCAACATTGTTATAAAAGAAGAAATTCTTGCCAGTATATTATAGAGTGCAGGCAATCTTAACAGAACATTTAAAAATGTAAATACAGAATAAAAATAATATTAAATTTAAGCCCTAAAATATATTTCCTCCCTCTAAAGTTTAAAAGCGACCATTTTAATATTTAAACTGAGTGCACTCGAGTGGCTTAAAACCTTAGTTGGTGATATTTTCTATAGAAAGATCAAAGCCATATTTAATTAGAGTTTTGCTGTCTTGCCATCACAGAAATTACCAATAACAAATTCATATTCATAGATAATGATATTCTACGCTTAATTCTGAACTTGGTGGCCTACTGCGTTATCAGAGGTAAATTTTTAAATTATAATCAATTGTGATCATTTCCACATAGCTACGAGCACAGAAGAGTTTTTGCCTTTCCACAACGAACCGTAAATGTTGCAAGTGAAGTAGTGGCAACTGTGTTAAAATAGCACTACTTTTGCTTAAAAGGTACTCTAATAATATTATCTATTATCATTTATGAGAGTTGACACATCAGAATAAACGTTAAATATTTTTTAAACTTCAAAAGCAAAAGAATATTCAATCACACCGGCAAATATTCTTTCTTTTATTGAGTTACCGATAGAATAATAACCACTCTTGGCACACTACGTTCATCTCAATTTGTCTATAGTCTGAACATAGCTCACTAAAAATCAATCAAAAAAGGAACCAATATCGTAATTAGATTTTGCAATAAAAATATTCTATGAATATCCTAAATAGGTGTTGCATGTAAAAGAGTATCCCTATTTTTATAGCGATTTTTCTCCATTCCATGTAATGGCCTTCACCGGCAGAATCACTTTAATTCACCGGGTGACCCCACGTCCTCTCCCCGCGAGTAATCAACTTCTGGAATTGCCGTCACATCTCGTTCTTTCCAAGCACTAACGAGCAATTTCCGCACAACCCCTGGATCAAAGCAACGACTAATTCCAGCTTTCATCCGCATATATGCGGGAATTTGGACATTATAAACCAAACGACTGCGTCTCTGGGATTCCATACATGTCTACGGCTGCTTAATCAGCGTCCGTTAGGTGAATTCCACGAGAGAATATTTTTCCTCTGAGGGCATCTATTGGAAATTTGAGCAAACACTACATGAGCCCGAGGGTTTAGAAGTTAATGCAGCCAATTGGTGGAAAGAAGGAATTTAATGCGCGGATGCGGATTCCTTCTGCATGGCGGCCGATTGGCCTTCATATAGATACGACCTAGATGCCGTGGAGCAACGCATCTCCCAAAAAAAATAACGTGGAGTGCAAGAGAGGGGCAGAACGCACGTGGAGCGACGAAATTATCGAGCGAAAAGTGAGCTATTTTTGGATTTCTATGCTCTCGAATTCTTAAATAATAGAGACTTGGAAAATCACATCTATCAAGATGCGATTTAAAGCATACATCGTGTGAGCTAATACATTTGAACATCGATCACAATATTTCCAACCGCTAGATTTATATGGTAATGCTATCAAAAGGAGGTTGGTAGTTAAATTTTCTTCATGGAAAATACAAAAAAACGCAACACACATCAATCAATATATTTCAACGTAGATTCATTCATATATAATGTATATTTACCTCCATGATATGTTTCAAATTTATCTCTAATTATGCAAAATACGCGATGGATATAAAGGTATCAGTATAATTTAGTATCATTACATAGCATAAAATACTAATAAAATAATTGTTAAATCTGAAAGAAAATTGAAAAATTTAAATCTCCATCAAATTATGACGAAATCCCAAAGAGACAACCATTGCAGTTTACATCATGTAACGGCATATGAAAAACGCTGAAAGCTAGTCGATTCGATAAACTCTACAACGTACTTCCTTACGCATGCATCAAACCTCAATCGGTGCATTTAAACATCAGTCAGCTTCAGTGTCAACTGAATAGCGATGTTAGATCAGCTGCTAGTTGACTTGACTCTGTATACATACCTCAGGGTCTGGAGCAATCAAAGTCGGATGTGAGGACGAGGTATGCAGAGGAAAGGGAAGTAGTACCCGGGAGAAAGAGGAACTGAGTAATGTAATGGAGAGGGGGTCTGTTGGTGGCTCCTACTCGCCATCGCTCGTGAATAAAGTAGGTTGGAGCGTATAGCCCTTCCCCTGATTACGGGGAAACCATGAGAGGATGATAAACAAAATTCAGGGGCACCTATTTTGGTAACCCTTCCTCGCGCAAAGCCTCCGCCCTCCCTGACCTGTCCCCCAAAGTTCCCACTTTCCATTACCCACACCGAGATGTCCTTCCCAAAAGAACCCTATCTTGTTCGTCTCAGATCCCCATGGGCAATAAAGCATTTACGGTTAAACTGGTTGTGCCGTAAACCTTCATTTTAAGCATAAGTCCGCCATTTAACCTGAGATATCTGGAGGACTAATGAGCCTTTCATAACCATTCTGAGCACATTTAAGGGTATGCAACTAAATCTATATCCTTACCTAACGAATGAGATGAAATAAATTCCTATAATGCATGAGGTGTATCAAAATACATTCATTGTATATGTAAAGAAATTATTAATGCAAGAAATCCAATAGGTATCAAGTGGTCATAGAAAGAGACCGAATTGTAATTAAACATGCAAATAAATGGTGATTGAAAAGCAAAAAACAAAGAGAATTCAGTTGTTATCTACCAAGAATAAAGATTTCAAACAAAGAGCTAGCCTTAACCCTTGAGAAGCATTCTTACCGTCCTTTCAACAAGCAGGTTTGTTCCAATCTCTTCCAATAGAAAAAAACTATCAAGCAGTTTTCCGTGTAGCATGTGTAACATGATAATGTGTGGAATTCACATTTCATCATTATGCTATTGAGAGACGCAGGATTGAGAGTACTACTATTCTCGATAACAAATATAAATGCAAAGTCGACATGTTCATTACATTAGATTACTGTGATAACGACATACCCTTTCTGAAACATATTTTCCGCTTCAAAAAAATATACGTATTTAATAAAATATAGTATGCATGTAGCATAATGCATTCATGTAAATTTTATCACTGAAAACTAAATTCATATTAATTACCTTCCATGCTGTGGGCCCACGCTAGCGGAGTCATATGCAGAGCTTGCTGTAACGTCAGCGTCTGGAATAGCACCATTTTCCAAACCCAGTGGTTCATGACAACCTCCTGAAAATACAAACAAAAAGAATTTATATTTCAATCACTCTAAATTAGATATGACAGAACAAAAGTGTTGATTGTGCAGATTTGTGTACTGAGAATTCAATAATAAGCTTTCACAGAAAATTAATGTCCACGAACAAAAGAACTTTCGAAACTTGTATTGAGGTATAGTAAATTTCATATTCAATTCTATCCAAAATTAAAATAATCATCAAAATTTAAATAATTTGTAAAGTTTAACCTCTCTCGAATCATTTATCGTTTCATTAAACGAAATCTGACTTTAGTGAGTTAATGATTCCACTTCAGGTGTATCTTTTAATATTCTTCTTGAATATTTAAATTATACCTGATTTGAAACTTTTTCGGACAATTATGACGTTTCCCTAGCTTTTGAACTTAAAAATAAAATTGTATTTCATAACAATAAACATTATTACATCGACATACTTTTAGAGAATTTAAAAGTTCTATGGTGACTTTGGAAGCCACAAACCAAAAAGAAGAGATACAATATCAGGTTTTTATACAAAATTGCGTCACAGATATCCGTTTTACTACCAATAAGATTTAATAATTTTTCATTTGCAGTTTTAACAAACGTATTGCAAAAATGAACGCGATATACATTTTAAATGACTGATTAATTAAGGCCTTTTTCAGTCAAACATACTACTTGAATAGCTCATAAATAGAAAATGTGATAATAGGCAAAGTCTAGGAAATACACCACCTCACGAGTGTTAGCTAAAGCCACCACTAATTTCACCAGCAATGCATTTAGCATCTTCAGGCCCCGTTGGAAATTTGTGCCCATTGTAAAATTTATCTCCATGAATGTACTTGTAGACGGTTGAAAGTATCAAAGCATTGATTGTATCACTTGATTTCTGCTGTCTAAGAGATTCCTCAGTTTTAGGCAACGTGCGGCTAAAATTGAGTGAACCGTCTTAAATTGCTTCAAAAGATTCGAAAATATATACTAAACCTTTCCCATACCATTTGAATTTCCTGTACATAAGATATTTGTATGCAATGCATGGAAATTCAATTGAGGCATAGGGCAAAAAAGTGGAGGATAAACCGAGGAGGATGTTTATTGGAAATATGAAACTATAGAGGAGTCTTTTATAGCCGCGAAATTGGATTTTTCGGAGAACGAAAAATCAAATGGGGATGAAACGAAAAAAAGCAAGAGCAAGGCGCACAAAGGGAAATAACATGAAGTTACAGTAAAATAATCAATGAATAAACCAAGGATTCCTGTGAAATGGGCACTTCACGAGGATACTCAAGCGAAAAAGAAAGTTATCCCATTACAAAAGAAGCCATAATTTAAATAATTTCTTTCCAAATAACTACCACTAAGGTTCTTCATGAAGAGAAAATAAACTAGAAGTACATTTACAGAAACCGAATGGAACTTCCAAATTTATCTGGAAATGAAAACAGTACGAAATTCAGCAGAGAAAGTAATTCTAAAACCAGTAGTTAGTGGCCTTAGAAGGCAATGAAATAAATTAACGGCTGAAATGATAGTTTTAGAAAGAGCTACAGTATAAAATCAGCATTTCACCTTTAGATTATCCGTAAGCGATTGTTTTACTATTACTCATGCCACACTGGAATTCATATTTAGTAGATGTAATCAATTTTTGAGAGTCGATGCAGTAAAATTAGCCTAAAAGTGTAAGGGGCTGATTACGGGACGGGAAGGTACAATTTTATATACAGCAAAAATCTGAATGATGTTTTATGCCTAATTTATGAATTTTATATCGAAAACGTTTTTAAAATAATCGTTGGTATGCATGTTTAGAAGCAAAAGAGTTTAGAAAAATTACCCCTCACCAATTACAGCTTCCGGGGGTGACATATACAAAGAAATACGTTTCTGAGATGTTCGGGTAACAGCACATAAAAATTACTTTATTTACTACTTCAAGGGTCTGGTCCTTCTATTTGACGGAGTATGTAGGGATGAAGCTTTGAGGTTCGTTCTAAATACCCGAGGAGTAAATCACAAACGGGTAAATTGATTTCAAGACACATTTACTACTGGGAATAAATTCCTTAGGAATAGGAAAATTGTATGAGTTTTCATAAAACAATAGATTCAGGCATGCGGATCAGCCAGATAACAAGGTAATTCTTCGGAAAGGACACGAATAGATGGCACAAAAGAAGGAAAAGGAGCGGGGGCCGATGTAAATTATCTTTCCAGTAAGAGCGCTCCTTCACAATCGGCTCACCCTGTTACCTACTCTGAACTTCTTCCTCTCCATTCTCCGCTGACTTAAAGACTTCCATTCCCAGAATTCCTTTGAGGTTTCTTAGTGCTGTCAACTGGGAGAAAAGGAGAGTCTGAGAGGGAGTTTTCTATCAAGCGACGTTTGTTACTAAATTAATTTAGAGAGGCGAGCGGAAAACTGTTAAATTTCTGGGTTATGAAGAAATAAAATGTCCGTTAAAAGGGAATTAAGGAGTATTAAATGACCCACACAGCTATCCCTGTGGATAGGATAGGACAAACTGAATCATGGGAAATATTATCCCTTTCATTTCAGTGTTTGTTCTTAATTTTTCATGCAATTGAATCGTATACTGCGGGCCATTAGGATTTTATTTCGATAGGTACTCACTCAGCCAACGTTTGAATGGGAATAGAGTTTCAATTTAACAAATACTAAATTAGTACGAAAATTAGAACCAATAAAGAGGCTATACATGAGTAAATTATCCAATAATATTTCGATTATTCATGCCGAAAAACTCATTTTCCTGCCTCTACGATAATCACTAAAGATAGATAACATATTTCTTCAATAGCGAAAATCCAAAGCATGGAAAATGTTCAAAAGAGCAATACAAATTTTAAATAAGTACCAGAAGAATATTTATGTATTTCATGAAGTTTATTAAAATTTCTATCGTTTTAATGTCTCAAATTGCAATGCCTATGCGTTTATTAAATTCACATTTTTCATTGCTTGGACATTTTGAAAATGAATTGTAACCATGGATAAATTAGGTTTAATTAACAACTTCTCGAGGTATATAAAATTACCTGAAAAACAGGTCATTACCAATAAAAAACTCATTAACTAATAATTGAAATCTTTGAAGCTGGTGAATATAATGGAAGATTGGATTATGTAAGGTCTTTATAGGGTAAATTTTGAGTCAAACAAGTATAATTAGTACCACAATACAACAAGAGGCTTTGTATGAGTAAGATATCCGAAAATAATGAACGTTCAGACATGAAAATATAAAAAGTGAACACTGATGCACTTATTTGATTTATTTGAAACAATAAAGAACTAATATCAGGCATTTTGTAAATTGATAATGCTCAAAGCTATTTATAAAATATTGTTACGAAAATGATAATCGAGTAAACGTTTAATCGAAAGGATACAAAGGCGAATACAAATACACGCAAATTATACTGCGAACGACTAACTGTACTGTTGATAAATTTAATTAATTAGGATATCAAATCACACACACTAGTATAACTATAATATTTTACCTTCTAGCAAACTCCTGAATTAATTTGGTGGCAAAATGAACAAAAAGAACCGCATGAAAATTTATGTTTACGAGTTTTTACATTTCTCTTTTCCTTATTTCTTTATATAAATACCATTGAATTCTAACTCCATATTATTATAGTATGAATAAGGCATGGTTTGATGCATGTGAAGCTTATTACCGTCATATTTTAACTAATATAACAACACCAAATGTAAAAAGTAATAGAAAAGAATTGCAACACAGTTAAAAAATTTTATAGCAAATAAATTATTTGTATGAAGTACACCCCATATTTGCGATAAAATCCAATACAAATGTGATATGAGTCTCCCGACTGAAACTGGTATCAAAATTCTTTCTTTGTTCGGAGGTCAGTAAAAGATCTTTGATTTTAAAGAATGCCCAATTAAATCGCGCACAGAATCATATTCAAAATCCTTAAAATCGTAAAACGAAGTAAATTTAAGTAAATCAGTAGCCTGTATTGCCACAGAAAAAAACCATTCCTAGGGGTAATTAAAACAGTTCATCGTAACAGAAAAAGGAAGTAAAGAATGCATATCCGCGGTCTCAAGAGGAAGAGGTTCACGAAATGTTCGTAGAGCAAGAGACCGACGGTGCGAGAGAACCTTTGGAGCATTGGCTAAGAAACTTCGTAAAATTCAAAAGGGGCGAGGGGACAGGGTAAAAGGGGGTGGGGTGGGAGTGTGAGGGAGTGCAGAGATGCAGGAGGAGAAATAAGAGCGACGGAATATGGAAAAGCGGAAGAGCAGACGGGGGAGGGTGTGGAGGAGGGCGAAGGGGCACCGTAAGAAGGCCGGCGGGAGTCTGAGGCGGAGGGAACGGACCAAAAAAATTGGGCCGTCGCGAAGGAGATTGTGACACTTATTAAAGAGAAGGCCCTCGTTAATCATTCCCAGTGGGACAGGCCGCGGCGGTGTTGCATCCTTTGCCACAAGACTCCACCCCTCTCCCTTACCTTCCCTTCCACTGACTACCTCAAAGCTCCTTGCTCCCCTTACACCTCATACTCTCACGCCATTCTCAACTTTTATGAGGATTTTTTTAAAGATGCCGTGAGCAAGTATCGGGAGCCGGCTTTTTTCTCGACACTGCGACACTTTATCGCAAACACCCCGCTATTCTTGAGATCTAAGGTGGCATAAGTATGTAATTCAATTTCATTGTTACAAAATTTAACTTCGGCAGGGCTTAATTTATAACTGTCGACCTTCTCCCGCCTATCATACTGTGTGCCTTGAAGATAATGTTCCCTTTGCTATCACTAAATTTGATAACGAGATAACATACTGTTGCAAGGAGATAATATAAATCAGAAGTTTAATTTTTAATAATGTATTTAGCTTTACAATTAAATTTATAGTCTAATTATATATGAAGTAGAGTAAGAATGTAACTTAGGGCGATTTATTACGTTACCCTCACTTTAAGAAGTCATTTCGGCAGATAAAAAAGAAAAGTATGATCATAAACTCGGCTTAGGCAATAATTACCTAATGACAAAACTATCAGTTTTGAGATTTATACTACACGTGGGGCACCGTCGCATCGACAGCAGTTATAAATTTTTGTGAAAAACCTTAGTCCCCATCTTTTTTCACCATTGACATTCCTTTTCCTTTTCTCTCAAACACTCTTGTAGAAAGCATGGAGGTAGTGAGCCTCACGGGGTGGGATAGGAAGAAGGTTCGCTGGTATTAGTCGCAGGAGTGGCGATGGTGGTCGGAGAGCATACAAAAGTTTCGTGACGCCCGGATGATGGGGCGAAAATGCTTCGCTTTACGCTAAAGACGCTCGGGACTTGAGTGGCTCTGAAGGGAGCAGAGTTTTCTATCCGGGATAACTCGTTAGTGCCGAAATTACTTCGGCTGGGAACGGTAAAAAGTAGGCTAAAGTGGGAATCAGGGCGTTGTGGGATGCGACTGCGGTTTTCTTTACGGTTCCAGAACACTTGCTTCGCATTGTGCGCAGCTCGAATGCTGAATTAAATTATAATCGCGTCTCTCGTTACCATTCACGATCAAAAGGTAAAATTTTAATTACTGTCCTGTGTCCCCCAACTTTTCCGCTACCTATTGAAGACTCTTTAGCGATTTACTTTAAAAAAGGAGGAATTATTGACGAGGGATATTTGACTATAGAAAGCATTCCTAACACAAACGTTTAACGGCTCTGGATATTATCCAAACTTTGGAGATAAATAGTGTGTAATATCTGCGTTGGACGACTAATGGCCAAATTAAAATAAAAACCAAGTGAAAAATGTTAAACAGAATGTTTCCTTGGGCAATGAATAAAACCCTGATAAGAGGAGTTTGGTGATCCATTAATTCCTTACGGTGAGTCTTTTTGAGTGCAATTAATCAATTATAAAATGTTATTAATCCAAAAGGAAAGAAAATAAGCAGTCGATTTTCTAATGAAAATAAACTGGAAAAAAAAGTAAAAGGAATACACGCTACAAATAACAGTCGCAAATCGGCGAAGCGCCATATTTTTCACATAAATAGTGTTGTTCTTTTTTCATTTAGACACCTTTGTTCGACCCTTCGATAGAATCTTCAGGTAGCTCTTCCAATACATAGCCACTCTGCTACGAGTTATTCCTGTAAAAATGACGTAGAAACAACCTTTAGGAAATACCTAAAATATTTTATAGTGGGCTAGGAAGTATGATAGGTAACTAAACTGTGAGCAAGGCCGGTTAAAACCGTCTATACATTCCTTGGGGACCTGCGTGCATTTACAACTGCATAACGATACTGTTGAAGGAGGAATGGGAAGAATATCAAGATAGATGACGGGACTTGACGTTGTACCCTCAATTCTTGTGTAAGTAGAATGAAACCCTTTCCCCTTTCCTTGGCAGGGGCTCCTGCTAGCGGGCCTGATGCGAACTTAATTGGCTTTTGGTGAGCAGGAGCCCTGAGGGCATAGACATACATGCGAGAGGCAGAGGAATGGCAATTTTGAGTCCATACTGCGTCGTTATTTGATATTATAACCGTTTTAAATCGCAAAGGGAAAAATTGTTACTATTTTTGACGGCAATTTTCTCAATTTATTTTCCTCCGTGGCTCTTTTAAAAAAATTTCTAATTTCACCATAAAAATATTGACAATAATTCCGTTAAAATGACGAAACTTTAAAGCGGATAATGTAGTCAGACCTCTAATATAAAATTTTTGAGATCGGGTTTTGGCACAATATACAACACCATGGCCTAAGTCAAAAGGGACCATGTTCTGGGAGAAAAAGTGTAACCAAGTTAATGCTTCCATACTCGAAAGAATAGTTTAAATGTTTTCTGCAGATTTCATTTTTTTCACATTCCAACCAGTGACTGCATGGTTGTGTACAATTTTCATTTTACGCACTTAAGATGCCTAATTAATCTAATTGTAAAGCCTCATTTTTGGTTCTACGTTGGAACTAGATAGCAAAAGAAGCTGCTATTGGTCACTACTGTGTTCACTCTCCGAGTAAAGACGCCTTTTTAGTAAATAAACGTAAATAAACATTTTCAAATAAGTTAATGCTCCTGATTTACGTAATTTATCCAATAAATCTCTCCATTCCTCTTAATGACGAACGACATGGTTATATTGAAACGTAATGGGATAATCAATGATGAAATATTAATCAAATCCTCTGTCTACTAATACAAATAAACTGTCGTAACTATTGATGAAAAAATCTGACATTAATCACTAACGACATAAATTGGTGGTAGGGATATCTACATCTAACGATGTAGCAATATTAACTGAATATATATTTCAATAAAATTCCATTGCCACATATTTTCAAACATATTTCTTGGGTTACAAATTGACAGCAACATACACATTCTATGTCTTTCGAGTAATAATCAATTTACGAATTAAATGAAAAGTAGCAACCTCAATTCTAAATAATTACATAACTAGCTTTATATTAGGTTTTACCTGAGAAAGAAAGTTCTACTGTTTCATGGTAATGTTTTGTATGAAAGACTACAGATAGTAATATTTAATTTGAGATAAGGATGCATTGAATTACCTGTTGTGAGGAATCGAATGCTCAATTTGCCGAAAGGAGAATGCTTGAGCTATACAAATAAATTCATATCAACTACACTTACCAATTTGGTTCAAAATTGGTCCATATTATTGCAGAAAAACATTCTCACTCATTCTTAATTTGCTGTCCCTATTTAAATGTGTTTATTCATCCTTTTATTCAAGCGGTTACTCCGGCCGAGAAATCCCTTGCAATTAAAGGTACTTAATAGTAGTTCCCTTCTCTGAGGAGAGCAGTTTTCGCGGGAAAAAAATCCGTACCCCGCTAATCAGAAAACTTTCCTTCCGCGCACCACATTCCCATGAGAGCTTACCAGATCCATATCATCCTATCTAGTTCCCATGCCTACTTATGAGGTACGTCTCAATAACCCATTCTCTTATCACTTAACCTACTTCTCGCCGCGAGGCGTTCAGCTATGCATGTAGCGAATGCTCCGAAAGTGCGTCAGTACTGCATTGTCACTTCCAGTTCGAGTCGTCTGAGCAAGGGGAAGTTACAATTGCGCTTGAATAGCTGCATTTCAGATATCCAGAACGAGGTGAAGTGGGGCACAATTCAGTAACGGAATAGTGTTGCGATAACACACACGCGTCTATCTATGCCACGTGTTACTGCATTGAACGACTAGCCGAAACGATAAAATTAATCTGCAGTGAATATTGTGCGCTGACTACAAGTCCGACCAGAAATATCGTAAAGAATCTTTTTGGCCAGAAATAGCAATATACTGCTATTAATTGGTCACTTTGAACTCTGTTTATTTTATAATTTAATTCTGGATACACTTTGAACTCTGGAAATTTTATAAATTAATCTATAGAAATATTTATTGAATCACATTGTCGAATTGCAATTATATCATTGCTTCCCATCCTGTTCAAAGCCATTGGAAACTAATCTTTCACCGGCCGGATTTATAATTGAAACCAATGCATCGAAATATTTTTAAGGCAAATTTGTTCTAATGCCAGCATTTAGCTGATTTTAATCCACATGACATACTCTGCTATATCGTAAATTTATCGTTAGGCTTACAAACATAATAAAGATGCACTGTTGTATGTTCCACAATACACTATGTCATTTTCAAATGTACAAACCTGGGTCGGTTATTAAAACTTCTGTCGAACATACAGCATTGTATCTTCATTATGTTTCCTGTCACCAAGTTCCACAATGTATCGCCATCCATCCTTGTGTTTATCGTTAGGATTACATTAAATATACGAGGAACGCAATAAAATATATTTGTATGTTTATCAAAGCAGTCTTTCAAATTTTAATCATTGAATATTGCGTACATTAGAAACAAGGAAATATATGTGTTAGCTTTGACACATAATAAAAAAACTAAGAATTCCATTAAGGGCGCATTCAACAATAATATGCTTTAACGTGTCAGTATTTAACTTTATTTCGTCTATAACCAACCTCAGGCGAAAACGAAAATTTTAAGAGACGAACACCACCGATAAATTGAAAGGCTCACTTGATGCCCGGGCGTGTCCCATGTGTGCCGAGTTATGATCACACGAGCATCATCCGAATTTAAAAGCACTCGGGTCCGCTGGGGGAAAGAGGGGCTCGACATACGAGTAATGAGACCGCCATTTTCGGACACCGTTCGGGGGATTTTGCGAGTGGCCGTGGCCAGTTCTCTCCGTGCACGTAGAGTGTAAGGCCAATCTATTAAGTCCCCTACCCCGCTACCGTACATCTGCCAGAGGCTCTCCACCCCCCTCCGAAAAGGTCGGTCCCAGGCCACGGTTTGAATCAAAACCTTCACTATGCGTCATCGTCTTTAAGCGGGCGTAGATTGAGCGTATCGCATCTGACGCCGGCGGAGATTGTCAGGGGCAGCCGTCCCCAGTTCTCCATCAAGAAGACCGGCCCCTCCCCCTCACCCTGGCGGGATGGGCAGAGGGTGCGGGAGGAGGGATGGATGAAAGAGACGGACGGATGGAACGAAGGGAGAAAGAGAGGGGTGGAGATAAACAGGGCGGAATGAGGAAGGAGGGTGCAAGAGGAGGAAAGGAAAATACACGGTGACCGTTTGAGATCGGATCGAGGAGAAAGTCAAATACCTCCTCTCCTTAGAATGAGGGGCGGGACAGGAGAAAAGAACAACCGAGCCTAAAAACGTTTCAAAGAAGACAAATGCACGTTTACCACCTGTAAAAACTTCCTAAGCTTCGTATTATCAAAAGTAATTATAGGTGGAAAATTCAATGCTATGTGATCACTCTTATAAATTCGGAAAAAGTATACTAAAACTATAAATATGGCTATAAAATTCTACGTACACCTAATATAAATTAAGTGGTGGCATTAGTAATTCACGGTTCAATTTGAAAATTGAACAGATAAGGGTAAAACGGGTAAACATGAATATTTTCAACCAATAAAAAGTATCCATAACTAGTACGCGCTTTCTATGTGGAGCTAAAGCACAGTTGCTTTTAATATCAGACTTTTTTTGTCTTACGATATTAAAAACTTCGGCCCTTTTACCAAGTTTTCCAATCAATCCATCATATCTATGTTTAAATATTGATTACTCAATAGATCTTAATGAGAAGCGCATGTGAGGAATTTGCAAGACAAATACTTATCAAATTTATTATTTATAGTGCCAAAATTCCAGGTTTTGAGGTAATTTTCCGTCATATTTCTCTTTCTGGACTGAGATACTTTCCTTAGTATATAATTCATTTTTTTACTCTTCATGACAAGGAAAAAATCATTTTCCACTCATTATATTTAGGACATTCACCAAGCGAAAATAAAACGCTTGCTGCATAAATATTTTAACCATTTATCTCAGCATTTAATAATCTATGCTCATCATTGTTTATATTAATGGGTCTGAACTGTATCCATTTCTTGATATGCCTATTAACTTTATTCCCCGCATTACTTTTTAATGATTTAAAATAGAAGGAAGCCATTTTCTCTATCTTCATATTAAGAACGAATCAACACCGGTACATTATTGAAATGCTTTCTATTTATACGCTAGCCTTATGTACCAAAGACTACCATCAGAGATCCACCTGAATCCGTCAGAGGAACCAACTAAAGTCATCCATGAAATATATACATCCATGCGGACTGGAGATCGTTGGATTTGGTCAGCACACACAATCGCACTGGCCGACCGGAATGACGACGGAGAAAAGACAGATTAGGGACGCTCGGAGGAAAACTCAAAGAACCCAGGCTGCGAGGGAAATAGCGACAGAGGGAACGCAAGAGACAGGAGAGGACGACCAAAAAAGAGAAATAGGTACATATGTGTATAAAAAGAACTCGAAAACACAATCAGATGGGGCATGGAAGCAGAAAAAAGGGTAAAAATGAAGAAATAAAAAAAGGTTACGCAAGAAAAAGAGAAGAGCGAAAAGTGGGGGGTGGGAAACGATCTAGACCATTGTTAGAATAGGAGCACAAAGCAAAGAGAGGAAAGAGAAGGGGATTGAAGGAGATAAATGGAAGTGGGGCGAGGAATTGGAAAGAGAATTATTGTGTCGCAGGGAACGGTTCGATCTCGAGAGAGAGAAAGGGGAGATGGCCCACGAAGACGGTGAGGGGAGAGAGGAAAGCACTTGAGAGGGAGACCGGAGGAATACAATGGGAAATAGGTGGGTAGGTGACACCCCTGAGGAAGGAGACCAAGGCTGTTTCGCGCGGTGCGTGATGGGTACCTACGGAAAAGGTCGAGAGATGGCACGAAATAATGGTGCTAGTTTTTTTTTAAAGAAATTCGAGAAAATTTTTATCAATGATAAAGTGGGGATTTTTGGAGGAAGGGAGAAGAAATGAATACGCTAATTTATTATATTTAGGAAATAAATACCATTAATGAAATAAAACACAAGCTTATGGTAATGGAAGTCAATTTACAAGTATTTTGCTACCCTTTATCTGATCTCCTTTGAAACTTCCACCATACAGGTTATGATTATGCTGATCGAAGTACAGATATTTGAGTTTTAAGCCGAATTACTTGAACTTACTTAGCATTTTTCTCCGAAGCATGTTGAGTGAATTTTCTTCCACTTACGGCACAGTGTGTATAGTAACAGCAATGTTAATTACTTGATCATATGGCACACACAAATTCTTTGAACCCAGAATCCAGAAATAATCTGAAGTGGCCCGAACGGTCCAAGGTAAATGCTTTCAAATGCAATTCAATGGAATTATTTTGGGCATGTTCTCCGCAATATTATAATTTGATTTCAGTTAAATTTCTCTTGATTTAAGTAAAAGTGAATTTATTTTCTCTTCGAATGCATTGATTTCCAATTCTAAACCTAATTTGCAATAATTCCGAATTGGTTAGCCGAAAAAATGCAATTCTCTCGGGCAATTTTTCTCTTTGTTTTCATGACAATCGGTAGTAGGTATTTTAAAAAATTTTTGGATTGAAAATATCCTGAGATATTTTTCTAGAACAAAGCACGGAGGGAAAAACGGAGTGAGAACTCAAGCATCACTAACTTATCTCCATTAATGGTTCATGAAAACCCGATTTTAACCTAAATTTTCTGTCCACCATGGTAAGGTATGGGTTCTTGTGGTACTGAACAAATCTAATTACGGTATTATTATGGAAACATATTCTTATTTATTTCGGTGATACCTAGTTTGAGAGCATTACTACCTATATTTCCGATCGCCTTCATTCCAGCATTCTATACCAGCGATTTCATATAATTACATTCCCAATTCATAACATCTTGGCGCAGTATAAATAAGAGATGCAAGTAAAAACCGATACATCTATTAAAAATATTTTTTGTACATTAAATAGCTCCAGAAACGTAATCATATGAATACAGAGATTATAATCTAATATGGGCATTAGTTTCGAAGAGAATATGAAATTTTCGGTACGTGACGTAAAGAAATATACGTTTTTGACAATGATAAATGCTTCAAATGCCATGCATCTTGCATTCAAAAAATGTCATTCTTTCCAAAAAATGCTAAGTGATGACTAAATTAAAAATTTGAAGACATATTTAAGAATATGAGGTCTGCCGTAGAAAAATATGAATACAACGATACTCTTGCCACTTCTTGTAGCAAAAAGGCACCTGTGGGATAAAAAAAATGATGCTTCTATTTATTACAAATCGGTTGGTATTGAAATGTCATTGACGTATTCTACTTGCTACAGCGCAATGCCGCACTCAAGGGATGGAGAAAGAAAATAAAACGGGGTTAAACGCGACCTTGAGGAATGACGGCTATGCGTGGGATAAGGAATTTGGAGGTGCGATGTAGAAATCCCGGTCGCACACTTCATCGATGTTCAATGGAAGGAATTTTACATGCAATTAAGGCGCCTTCCAGGGCAAGGAATGCGAAACACGACGCCCGAGATTGACTACGGCGGAGACGAGAAATGCAATTTTGAGCTTTCAGAAACTACCCCGCCCTACCTTGGAGACGATGCTTGAAAGTAACCTTAATATGACGGTGATGTTGGTTTGAGCGCGGTCGAGCCAATACATTCAAGGAGGAAGGATACAGACATGGCTTTTGGCATGCCTTTTGGAATTCTGAAGGATTTAATTAGGAAATTTCTAACCAAAAATTATTCTTGACACGTTAATTACTTAGGCTAAAATTAGGTTGCGTGAATACACAACCTGCAATTGGTAGAGGATAGTTTTGATAAAATAAATTGTCTAAAAAATAAATTATTATTGACAATAAGTCCCAAAACTGAATTAAAAATTATTCCCTTCCTCGAAGGTCCAATAAAATGTGGTCGACTATGAGCTGGAATAATAAATACCCATCATTTGTTTAATTTTCCTGCCTATCATCAACACAATACAATTACATGGGTAAGACTATATTTTTGCAATAAATAAATAAAATTACTTGAGGAAAAAAACTTCTCAATTATTTCGGTACGATGAGAAATTGCTGGTGGAATTGCTCTGAACTCCTTCATTAAGAAGATGAATATCACAGGAACTACTGAAAATCCTGAAATTCAGAGTAGCCGCGGTAGAGTTTACTTAATCGAGTATACAAGCATCCATGAATTTATTCGGTCATCATTTAGTGAATGTAAACAGCTCTTCTGCTAGGAACTAACTCATTACCTATCACAAAAATGTGTAAGGAGTATAAATATGAGTAAAACGTGTAACAATCGTTCATAACAGACAAAAAATGATAATTAAGGAATAATGGTAATATCCATTGAAACAGATTTCCTGATCGGCTTTATTTAAATAGAAAAATGAGAAATGCAAATAAAAATAATGCCTTCGTTGTTAAAGATAAAAGTTTTAAGGGTTACGGGACATATTCCAATTATTATAAAAAGTAAACCTATCAATATGTGACAAAATGTAGGTAGTTGCGCTTTCCTTTCATTCACATGCCAAGGTTGAAAGCAAGCATTTCACACCAAAAAAGTTTGAAAAATCACAGGGAGGGTGGTCTACGTTACCTATTCTCTGATAACTTTAATTTTTTGATCCCATTGCCTTTAAAAATCCCTCACCGTGGTACAGGCGAGAAAGTACAGTCACCACAGATTCCTCTTCAATATTTTCTCAAGTTCCATAATTTCAAGCGGAAAAGCCAACGACTAGGATTAGCGATTAGATTACAGAAATGCATGCAATCATCCTTCGTAAGTCTTCTCCTGGTGAAACGTAAAACAGAATAAAGGGAGACAGCGAGCCGAAAAAATTCTCCCTTTCCACCTAAACGGCGTCCGGTGTAATACCCGACGACAGCGGAACAGGAAAATGTATCATCAAAGGGATTTATCCTCTTTAAAATGCTTTCCTCTCCAGCAGCGTCCGCACTTCCTGTCTTCCTCCACTGTCTCTTTTTTTTCTCTGTGCTCGAAAGGCACGTGTGGGGTCGAAACAAATCGCCTTAAAGGGGGCCTCGCCGCAGTTGCGGATGTGCAGACAACCACCGACTGATCGTCATATCCCAAACTGTCTCCCCCCAGGTTGCACAGCTCGACGACGCCGTCAAGTACAATTCTCAAAACGCTCGTCTCCCGGGCTCAAAACGAACTTTTCCTTTACATTTCCTGAGTGTTTTGTACGCGGTATGCGCTTAAATACGCTGATGCCATATGCTTGACCCCCATAGGAAAATGTATCAAAGTTGAAAGAACTAACGAGCGTACGTGTCAGAGTTTGCAACATTATGAACTTTTGTGCTGTCTAACATTTAGATTAAGTTACTGATTACGTAAGTGTAAACTTCCTTATGCTCATTCACCCTCGCCTATCTTGATTCCTTTCAAATGAATTACCTTTTTTCACTATTTAAACTTATTCGTTGGGCTATTTTTTTTTAAACTGTCACCTCGCACATCTAATAATTAAATATGACAATGATGAAATTTTCATAAGTAAAAGCTAATTTCAAGCTAAGTGAAAATGAAAAAGGAGAATGCAATATTCATACCTATCATTTATTTTCTTGATAAAATTTTGCAACATTCAACCATACTAGCCGTAGCCTTATTTGTATGTATATTCGTACTTGCACAGGGAAATGGAGAAGGACCATCTTTTTATCATGATTTTGTACCTCATGGCAGATTTTAAAGAATCAAATTCATTTGATCCATTGGAGTAGGTAAAAAGGTTTATTTTGTTTCGGAAGATTGAAGAAAATTTGCGATTCAGTAATAACCAATGCTTGCGTACTGTCTTATACAAAGCTGTGATTTTAGTTCCAGTCAGATGGATGAAGAAGTACACGGATGCCAAGATAATCGTAAGAAACAAGAAGATAAGATAGACACAACCAAAAAATGTATATCGGCAGAAGCAGTAAAAGCACTAATGAAATATAATCAATTTTGGGGACAAATATCCGAGAAGATGTCAAAGCTTGACACAAGCCATTAGTCAAGCCAAGCAACAAGCAAAATTTCTATTCAAATTATAAAGGTTTCATAAAGAGAAATTTCATTAGTGGTAATAATTGTTGCCACTTTTGTAAAAAATAAATCAAAACAAGTTCCTCTATTTTTACAGTGGAAACTGCTGTTACCTCGCGAAGAAAATCCATGGTTTAAGGACGCATGGCGGTAGTTAAGGAGGCTACAGTTGACCTGTGTTATGCCTATATCCATGCAGCCTTGGGCATAAGGGAGGGGGGCAGAAAGAGACCACACTCAGAGAAAATTATTTAGACAGTTTGAGTGCTTACTCTAGAAAGGAGTATGCTAGAAATAATTCTAATAATAACTGTGTACTTGTTCAAACTTTCAAGAAATATTTATTATTTTTTATTTTAAGTTCATCTCAGAATAAAAGTATTCTGGCACTATCAAACATGACAGGCAGAAGCCGGATTTGTTACCTTTGCGGTCGAGAAAACTCTCTGACAATATTACACGTCAACATAATTTTATTTTGGATGGATTTTTACATAAAGTTGAAACGGCATAGTTTGATACCAGTAAGCGACATAATATATAGGTGCATATAAAGGTGTTATGTATGCATGATTTTCTCCAAATTCTTCATAGATTTATTACAATTGTTACCATAAAAATTTCCCGTGAAATTTCAATAATATCCGTCCAATTGGCGACATACTAATTTGAACGTTTCGCCTGAGGGTAGGACGAGGCTTTCAACTCGAGTTTGGCACATGAAAAGAATAACACACTAGTCTGACCAAAGGCAAACCGCTACGCATTTTCTTCACTCAGCGTGAGACCACGAGGACGCATGTCGATGAGATAAGGAGCCCACGGGTGACTTGAGACGTTACCGTCTTCACCCATGGAGAGACGGAGGTGCAGTAGAAGGAGAGAGAGCGACCATTGGAGTGCCCGGCCTCGTGCGTGCATCCGAGCGAAACACGGCTAAGACCGAGGTGGTGTGCGACGGTGAGGCAGGAGTGGAGGGTCGGAGGTAAACGGGGTACGTAGGAGAGGGGAGTGGGTTCGTTAGGTAGAAGTCCATTAGCGAGGATTACTGCCCGGGCGCAGTTTGCGAGGACCGCGGGAATGGGGGATGGAGGGAAAGGGAAAATAAGCCGAAGCAGAGAGTTTTTGAAAGTGGGAAAGAACTGAGGTTCGAGAGGAGAAAAAAAAGCCAGTCGGGAGTGTGGTGGAAAGAAGGTTAGGCTCGAGGCAGGTGGGGAGGGTTGGAGGTTTCCGTGAGGCCGGGAGGAAGAGGAAGTAAATGCTTGGTGGGGAGAATATAAAGGTTATAACGTGGGCACGCCGCGCCGGGGGGACGCCGGAACAAAGAGAAATTTTGATCCCGAAAGCGGCGGCACTCGCTCGCAAAGGTAAGAGGAATAGTGGTGGAAGAAGGGAGAGTAGTAGTATCCCATAGGGGTGGGATGGAGTGGGGAAGAGGGCCAGAGTGGGGTAAGATATTAATAGGGTCCTAGGAATTTTGTGGATAATATATAAGTTCCGTCGAGAAGGAGAGGATAAAAGCCGGAGGAAAAAATTCCATCAGGAAAACACTTTGATGACTACTCTGAGGATTTTGTGGCAACACACACAAGTTTCACCGTTACGCATTACAAAAAATTACATTAATGCATCTCAAATTAAAGTATTTTCAGTTACTTAGAAAGAATACACCAAAATGACACCTATTAAAAAATGGTTGTTATTCATCATGGATAGCGAATCAGCATTTTCAAAGCGTACAACGTATGCCACTGCTAAACGTTGCCTGAGTAAAATTATTTGAGATTTTTTTATCATGCGAGAGTAATCATCTTTTCTGAATCATTTCTAGTGTTTAAACACAACTGAAAAAAATAAATAACAGATTTTGACAATATTTTTATGCGCTAATGATTTATAAAATATATCACCAATCCTACCTGAAAATAAATTGTAAACAATAAATCCATGAATTACATATATACCAACATTTGCATGAATTACGGAGGAAATATATATTTCAAAGAGTGCTAAGATAAAGTAAGTCGTTTAGTGAAATTCGCTATCAGGTTTTAACAGCAGCTGAATACATTCATTGAAAACGTCCGCAAGAACGAAGGCATGTAAATCAATTGGATACAATTTGACACTACACCACTTTTTAAGTAACCAATTTTGTGATTCAGAAAAAGGTAAGTCTCCTTACACCATTTAAATGACTAATCACAAATATTAATTAAATTTTCAAATAATCAAATTTTATTCTAATTTAATAAATATTTTCCTTTAAATATTATATATTCCACGTCATTTGGTGGGGAAATTGTAACTCATGCGCAAAATTTGTGTCGCGAATCTTACCTTGATTTATATCCTTGGATTTAATTACAGTGCAGATTAATTTTATCAAACATTTTCCCAAAATTTTGTTCCAAAAAAATAAGAGACAAACCTTTCAATCAAAACAAGAAGGCTTAGTATCAAATTCAGAAATGAAACAATTGAAAATAATAAAAAAAAGCTAGAGGAAAAAAGTAACTACAGAAAAATAAATGAGTCAGCAGGAGAGCTGCCGGCTTCAAAACGCATATAATTAAGGCCCCCCCTCTCCCTCTCTCTCTTGCTCCCACTCGTCCCAACCCCATCGGAAGACCTAATTCCTGAAAGCATCCTTTGCAAAGCGCACACAAACACACGCGTACACGCATTAGGAAGGGACCAACCTTTTGAATTCAGAATACACTGGAGGGTCGTGGAAGATATATCCCTCAATTTACGTTTCCCGTTGGAAGCGAAAATCATCGAGGATAGCCGGCTTCTGTCTAATTAAGTGAATTTAATATGAAAGCCATACTGCTGGCACAAGCGATTTCTCCGATTCTTGGAAACGTAAAGTCCTCGTACACGGGACGCAAGTTTTTAATTAGTGACAGTATTGGATGAAAATCATAATGCAGGTTCAGTGTAAGTGTTTGATAAAATTATTATAGCCTTTGAATTATTGTCTTAAAGCTGAGGATATTGAATTTAATTTATTACTTAAATTTGAGGCAGGTACGATTAAAAAACTTGAAAACTTGATTTCTTGAAAGGATACTATTAGCCCCATTAACTTAGGGGAACCACTTACCCCAAGGAAAATACAGCACAGATGTGAACTTGTAAGTGAAATAGAAACTTCTATCTTATAAAGACGTAAAAACAACGCTTAAACTCGGCGAAAGCAACAAGTAGGTACTTGACCGTATCAAAATCGATCGCTCTAGTCCTGAACTGCCAGGAAGTGGAAAATAAAATAAGTAAAGAAATGTGAAGTTGATTTATTACGCTTTGGGATGTCCCATGAACAATTTTCAAGGAGAGCAAAGCAGCGATAAAATGATGAACTTTACGTCTATTTAAAAGTGAACATAGACGGAAAAATGGATACAAGATAAGAAAAAAAAACTATAAGACTTGTCTTCAATAGTAAGGAAAGTGTAACTGCATAGAAAATGAAAACCAGGATGACAATGAGAAATCATGATACAATATTGGTACTGTATTATTTTGAAAATGTAGATCTCATAATACTAATGTTTGTTAAATTTTTGAAATACTTTATACATGGTTTACGTTAGGTATTTCTGTTCATTAAATATTGTGATATTAGGCATCGCAATATTTGAATAATAGAATTTTCCAAGATAAATCATGCATAAAAAATAAATATAACTATTTAAACAACAGCCATAATAGAATTTGAAAATATCAAAATACCAAAATAATCTAACAAAAAGATATTTAAAGAAACGGTACATATTTCCGACACCAAAAATATTTGCAGTAAAAGGTAAGGTAGGTAAGGTAATAATAGAATTTGAAAATATCAAAATACCAAAATAATCTAACAAAAAGATATTTAAAGAAACGGTACATATTTCCGACACCAAAAATATTTGCAGTAAAAGGTAAGGTAGGAAATTTAAACAAAGATTAATATGTACTAAATCAGAATTGATAAGCATTAATGACTTGTATTAGCTAATTTATCATCAGTAAAAATAGTAAAAACGTGCGTCAAAATTCTAGCGTCTTCTTTTTTGTTAATATGCATTGGAATTTAATTATTTTTCATTATATTATTGAAAAGATCATTATTATAAGCCTATATTTTTTATGTATTAAAATTATATATTCATTCTCATTTTAAACCCTGATGACAGTGCATATGTAAACGGAAACGATGACAAAAATTGCAACGCAATTTTTTTATTACTTGCACTACAAGGTACTGACTTAATGTAGAATATAAATGTCAATAAAAGGAAAATAACTCATCACACTAAAATTTAAGTGTGAGATTACGAGTAACGGAAAGGCAAATATCAACAGGAATTTAGCATTCATTCTCAATCAAGGCCTACAGAATACTTTTTTAAAATATGGTATAAATTACCAAAAATGTTAATTAAGAAGTATTTCTCACGTTTAGAGGATAAAAACAAGTTTTTCAAGCCCAAAACAGCAAGGTTTTTCTCAAAAAATCATAACTGGAATTGACCACATCAACACACAAATAAAATAACTATTTTGATTAACAAAACTGGTGTATATAAAAAAATAACATTACAAACGAAAGCAAATAATAGTCATTATTGTTCGCCTTTTAAGCATTTAACGCATGCAATATTGAAGGAATTATTACCTAAAATGATGATCAATTACAATGAGATTAAATTTGACCTGATATATTGTATTCCTATCAAATTTGCCCCTGGAAATTTCTCTACAAATATTTAAATAACTTCCAGCATTTGTACAATAACTCTGACGAATGCGATGGTGGTTGGCGTAACATGGTGAAACTCCTTCATGATGCACAAAGGTTAAGAAAACACTTAGCTGTTTCACAAAATAAAATGTATATTGCGACCGGTTTCGATACAGCGTATCATGATACGCTGTATCGAAACCGGTCGCAATATACATTTTATTTTGTGAAACAGCTAAGTGTTTTCTTAACCTTTGTGCAACTCTGACGAAATAAAAATCAAGTAACTCCATCGCATTAAAATAGAAAACATGCAGTAAAAAACTTCAAACTCATTAAGATTTTACTCGAAAGAAAGCGTAATCCTCCCCATTACACGACATGGAGCCGCAAGATTACAAACTTCCTTACGTGTGTGGAACCCTAAAAATTGAAATTGAAAATGAAAAAGGAGGGTAAATGAGTTTTCCACTGCACAACCGGCGGCCCATATAAGAAAAGACAACTGGAAGGGTGAAATTACGGAAAGAGAAAGGAAGGCAGAGGGTTGATCCATGCGGAATAGGCTGAGGGGAAGCACGGGCAAACTGTACGTGGAATTCATTAATTTAGGTGGTGGACAAGGTAATCCAAGGGCAAGCGTGGCTGGCCAACAAAGGTGGGGTAAGTCTCTTTCAGAGCAGCGCTATTCGTGGAGGTGATATACACACTCACAATATTTCTCCACTGCCTTTTTTTGTAGTCCCGGGGGCATAGCTGCTTTTCGGAAATTGCTCTAAGTACAAACAGTAACTTATGAGGAAAAATTAATACCATACGGACAATTTCATAAATTAAGGGATTTTCTTTGCCAATAAAAATAGTTAACCACCTCACATATATGATATTGTTATACCCACTAACGTTTTACCCAAGGTTCTTAGACGGTAAGGTTGCCTCATTCGTAACTGCGCATGCGCCAGCAGAAGTCCCGTTACGTCACGGTAGACCCAACTTCCAGCGCCATTTCAAATTCTAGCCTTTCCGCGGGCCTAACTGCTTACCGCAGCGAGTTCTTGAATTTACCCTCTATCGAACACTATAAGCCGAATTTTAAATTGAAGGCCGATTTATGAAAATAATGATGATAAGATTAAAAAAAAAGATAAATTCGTGTATTCAGACGCCATAATTTCCTGATGAAGTGATGAAATGGGAAGGTGTGCGAGTTGATTCCGTGTCCACACTTCCTTCCTGTAACTCTCAAAACACTGTTTTCCTTGCTACTTCCGCAATATAATTTAAACTTAGATTAATATGGCTGGGAGGAAAATACGCAAAAACCAAATTAGTTGCTTCAAAAAATTACAGTTCTGCAACTTTTTAAATAGAACTTATGCTCGTTTTCATTCCTCGCCGGGCTGTGAAAATACAGACTGTCCCAAGGGTCGTGTGTCATTTTTGACCTGTAATTTTAGTAACTTTGCATCGAGCATTGTTCATGAAAATTGGCATATGTACTTATGGGAAAAGGTCCTAAGTTTTGTTGAGTATAAAAAAATTTTACAATTTTGACCTTTTGACCTCACAATGTGGGTCCAAACCAAAAATCTCAACTTGCCTTAATTTCAATGTTTAAAAAATCGAGATAGAAAAAAGTCTGAATTTCATTGACCAAGATGACTATTCTTAGGTTTTCGGACACGAGAAACCCGAAAATAATACTTTTATTCACAAAAATTCAACTGTTGACCCAGTAAGGTCACCGTCACGGTCACAAAGGTGGCAAAAAGAATAGTATACCAACAAAGGTGTCGATCCATGGGTTTTATAGGGTGCCCAAGTCATTGGTAAAGTCCAAAAACCCTTATTATTCACTAATTGACCTCCGAGGGTCATAATGGGGGTCAAAGGTCATAGAGTTAAACGTCGGGCCATCATGACAACCAACGTGTCAAACCATGGGTTTTGAAGGGTGCCAAAGTCGGTTAGGCAGTTCATAGATCCGTAGTGTTGATTTTTAGACCTCCGAGGGTCACAATGGGGGTCAAAGGTCATAGGGTTAAACCTCGGGCAATCATGATAACCAACGTGTCAAGCGATAGGTTTTGGAGGGTGCCAAAGTCGGTTAGGCAGTTCATAGATCCGTATTGTTGATTTTTTGACCTCTGAGGGTCACAATGGGTTCAAAACCCATGGTTTGACACGTTGGTTGTCATGATGGCCCGACGTTTAACTCTATGACCTTTGACCCCCATTGTGACCCTCGGAGGTCAATTAGTGAATAATAAGGGTTTTTGGACTTTACCAATGACTTGGGCACCCTATAAAACCCATGGATCGACACCTTTGTTGGTATACTATTCTTTTTGCCACCTTTGTGACCTTGACGGTGACCTTACTGGGTCAACAGTTGAATTTTTATGAATAAAAGTATTATTTTCGGGTTTCTCGTGTCCGAAAACCTAAGAATAGTCATCTTGGTCAATGAAATTCAGACTTTTTTCTATCTCGATTTTTTAAACATTGAAATTAAGGCAAGTTGAGATTTTTGGTTTGGACCCACATTGTGAGGTCAAAAGGTCAAAATTGTAAAATTTTTTTATACTCAACAAAACTTAGGACCTTTTCCCATAAGTACATATGCCAATTTTCATGAACAATGCTCGATGCAAAGTTACTAAAATTACAGGTCAAAAATGACACACGACCCTTGGGACAGTCTGTATTTTCACAGCCCGGCGAGGAATGAAAACGAGCATAAGTTCTATTTAAAAAGTTGCAGAACTGTAATTTTTTGAAGCAACTAATTTGGTTTTTGCGTATTTTCCTCCCAGCCATATTAATCTAAGTTTAAATTATATTGCGGAAGTAGCAAGGAAAACAGTGTTTTGAGAGTTACAGGAAGGAAGTGTGGACACGGAATCAACTCGCACACCTTCCCATTTCATCACTTCATCAGGAAATTATGGCGTCTGAATACACGAATTTATCTTTTTTTTTAATCTTATCATCATTATTTTCATAAATCGGCCTTCAATTTAAAATTCGGCTTATAGTGTTCGATAGAGGGTAAATTCAAGAACTCGCTGCGGTAAGCAGTTAGGCCCGCGGAAAGGCTAGAATTTGAAATGGCGCTGGAAGTTGGGTCTACCGTGACGTCAAGCCAATGGGAGCCCGAGTCGCGAATGAGGCAACCTTTACTTTAAGAACCTTGCGTTTTACCTATCGCATCACCAGTAAGATGTAGGAGATTTAATACTGAGGTTGTCTAGAGCAATAAAAATGCTGCATTTATTTCAGTATCTGAGTCCCTGATTTGGAATAAAACTTCACATGCAGCTAATATTTCAATAACCCCTTCACCTGAAAATAGGGCCAGGTTGATATCATTTGGAAATATTTTGATGTGTTGACGCCGTGGATATAGGCACCCGCGTATACGCATATGCATCGCGTGTGGATGTAGTGCCAACTATTCACCGCAAGCTGCTGCCATCTGACGCCCCGTTGCAAAACTAATGGAGAACACTGCCTCTGGAGCCTGGTACGTACAACCAACGGTTCCATGACGAGGGTTTCGAGTTCGTATCCTGAGAGAGACGAAGGGCAGCTCTTCCAGATTTTCAGTATCTAACAAATGATTATTAACTGGCTTAAAATCCGTGGTAAACCTCTTGTGGTGCGGAAAAATGAGCGGGTCCACCTCCTATGAAGCATGTAAACAAGGCTATAGGCCAACGAATTCATTCCGGGTAAAGTCTACCCTCACATATTAGTAAAAAAATTAAGGGTTCAGACACTGATAAACTAAAATGCTTTGGTTACATTAGGGTTTCGGAAGCATAGATTGTGAGCATTAAAATATGATTTCTTCTTAAGAGGTTGGAGTGCCTGCAAGAAAATAAAATTTACTTGCTTATTGGAGAAAATAGAAAATCCATAATGGTACCGCATGTAGACAAAAATATTTTAGCCCGGAAATGTATCATGTCAATGAGAGTTACTGATTCACTAATAACCTTGATAAGGTAAAATTCTCTCTTCTAATATACATCAAACGTTCTCATGGTTTTCAGGTTCCCGCCGAGTTGCCTTATGTCTGATACAGAGAGTATC
Organism: Ischnura elegans; assembly: GCF_921293095.1. Classification (NCBI taxonomy): domain Eukaryota; kingdom Metazoa; phylum Arthropoda; class Insecta; order Odonata; family Coenagrionidae; genus Ischnura; species Ischnura elegans. The sequence continues at coordinate 45,975,565 of NC_060246.1, forward strand.
GCCGGTTATTCCGCCAGCATATTCATGTCATAATTGTTAGACTGAAGGGAACCCCGATGAAACTGTCGTCATCAGAATTGAAGCAACGCGGTGGAAACCCGGAAAAAATGAAGCATCTACCACACATCATAGGAGCCTTCGTATGAAATAAATTTTTTTTAAATTGTAAGATCACGAGCAAAAAAATCAGAAAAAGCTTTGAAAGTAAAATCATATGAACGAAAGCTAATACAAATTTGAATGTCCTTGTTCAATTCAAGGGACAATAGTCATCATCTGTCTGAATTATTGTGTTACTGTATTGTATTATTATAGACTGATCTCCAATCAATATTGATTCATGCACGCGTGCTTTTATGCTAGCTCTGATGGCTTTAAGATGACCCATAAATACGTATTTAAAAAAAAAATACACCTCATCCCTTCTAATATTTATTATTTTTTATCATACAAAGTAATTCTGAATAAATTCTGTTGAAGTAAATGGGGTCGAGAAAGAGAGTGATCCAAAAGGATCTTGCGGCAGGTGGATGCGCACAAAGGGAACGAGCGAAAGAGGTGGAGCGGGGAACAAGGGTTATCCATCCAGGGCCACCGCCAACACGGGAAAAGTAATGCGAGGGGATGACGTGCTGTAAGGGTGAGGATTTGGGGGCATGGCCGGCTGTCTATATAAGCGATGCTAACCCAATTTCTCCTCTCTTGACAGACCAGACGACTTTACAGACGGTCGCAATGGAAAAATAAAAAAAATAGAACCACGGCGGCTCCGAAGCGTTTGGAATTAAAGTGATTCATTTTCGTCCGCCGATCGCACCACTCAACCCTTCCCGCACTCTCTTCACTTTTTTTTATATTGGGGCAGCCTTTATCCTCGTGTGCTAGTTCTCCATTCCACTTATCCTCACGGCTGCAGTCTTTTGCAAAATTTTCATCTTGACTCCCGTTGAAAATGCGGAATTGCATTAGAGTCAGGGCAGGGAGGTTTTGATACCGAAATTTGAAATCAAATGGTAACAGACATTATCTCATTTTCTTGAATTGTCCTACCATTAACTCTCTTAAAAAAACGAATCGAGGTTACGCAAAAAGAAGCTTATATATTTCTATTCGATAATCATAGTACTTTCCAGGGCTTATTATTTATTTACACAATAAATCTCATACACGAGGGTTTTCAGACATGTGTAGTGTAAAATATCTGCATTAGCAGAAATAAATCATATAATAAATTTAAAAATCTGGCTTAAAAAGTAGAATATAATGAAAACTAGGTCCGCTACTCTTCTGAACTTGATACTCAACATTTATCTACCGACCAAATAAACATTTTGGCTATTTATGGAAGTCAGAGCGGTTTCTTTAACCACTAAACCTAAATTTACCATGGGAAGTTTAAAAAATTTCAAATTAAATAAAAATTTAATACTAAAAAGTCCTTGTGGCATTAAAATGTGTTCCCAGAAAATCTTCATAACAGTATTAACGCATAGAAAGACAAATTAGTCATGATAACGAACTGGGAAACCGTTTTTCCATGGTGCAACTTGGGAGAAAGATTCATACGCTGCATTTAAAACCAATTTTGTTCCTGATCCCTCATTTTATTTCCAATACCTGTCATTTGTAACAATACAACATGAATTCGTGTAGAATTTGATAAAAACATAATTACATGAATAAAAATAGGGTAAGGATCGCTTAACAACCTTTTTTCGGTCCAATACAATGAAATGTGTGTATTAAGAACACCGAAACATATTTCAATATCAAAGCGTTTCCATTTATCTAAAATTGGCCATTTGAATGTGTAAAACGACCATAGAGGGCCAGTTTACTCTGCGTTCATGTTTTGAAGCAATAAACATATAAAAGTGATTTATAGTGGAAATGAATAAAATAGGTTATCCTTCAATCATATATGACCAAAGCCACCCAATGAAATATGCAACCCTATTTGTACAGTAAACTATTTCTTTAAATATTCAAATCATCGTTCACAATACTCTATCAGGTAATCGATTTAATGCACATGAAAAATTGGATCACTAGATCACTAAGCGTTTCAGTTCCAATCAAATGGAGGTAATATTTTTTACCTCAGAAAAAATATGGAAAAGCAATAATATTTGTCATCAAATAGCTCTTAGCACAGACACACATCGATTTGCCATAATTTCTGCAATCTCCCGACGGATTTATTCATTTGGACGTGAATTAAGACTGGAACTCTTTCCCGTAAAAAATGTTTTGGTTGAAACTCCATATACCGCTAAACTCAATATGTATCACCACAATTAGAACAAGATATTGATAACAAATTAATTTAAACCACAATAACTTCATAAAACGTCATCGAATACGTTCCATCGTTTTATAATCCTCAGTATCATGTACTACAAACTCGTTTTTATAATAATTCCAGTTTGTACACTGTAATGCAATATAAATTTCTTATAGAATTTCTTTAAAAGCTAGCAATAAATTTGCAGACTTCCATTTTTATTGCTCAAGCATTAAAATTAAGAATAACGGTGGAATTTTATCAAGTATTCGCGTGATTGAATGAAGCAAGTACCTAAAAAATTAAAGTTTAAACAATTTTAATGTCTATAAAAAAGTTTCGCTCAACTGTAGACCTAACGACAAGAGCATGACCACCTCAGGTCACCGCTTTCACTACACTACGTTAGGTATGCAGAATTATCGAATTCTATGGAAATGTCCTGAAGCTCGTGGAGCAAGATGCAATGATAAAATGCCATCGGTCATATACTATGGGTAATCAATTAATGAAAGGGGTGAAAACTTTAATTATACAATAAACATTTTGTAGTGAAAATAAAAAATTGCAATGCAATAAAAATTGTGAAATAGAATCAGAACCAACTATACTAGATACATATCGACTGTATAGATCATTGCCTAATGCTTAAAAAAAGAAAAAATGTTACAAATTCAATTCTCTCAATTTTAGCTGCACCAGGTTGTCTTTAAGATGATGTTTCACGCCCTATGCTGGCCAAATCTTCAGATCAGGTGTTAGTGCCGACAGATAGAAATTGCCCTTTATATATACCGTCTTCAGGTTGCCCTGCTAGTTGCGAGACCAATCAACGTCGAGGACCCTGATTAATTGACCCTGACTCTGTTTTCTTCAAGTGTTGTTCATTCATTTTTTGCCCATTATCTTTTTTAAGTTAACTTTTTTAACTACTTTCAATTTCAATAGCCTCCCTAATGATGCAAAGGATGTAACGGTTTTTTTTGGCTAGGAATCTTACTTTACCAATCATAATCTGATGACCGAGATTGGTGAATTAACAGCTGTTTGTTTGCGATGATTATGTTTTCCTGCCGTGTTCGCTCAGTTGGACGGAGATGACTTTTTTAGTTTGCCCGACGTGTTTCTGGCCGCAGCCGCAGCGAATCTCGTATATTCCTTTATATTTAAAATCAAAGACTCGTTCCTTACATTAAGAAAGAAGGGGGCCCATCTCCATAGCACCCGGTTCTACCGTGTCTTTTTAACATTTTCCTGGTCTTATATGTGGTGCCAGATGCATTCCTCTTGTTTTTGGAGTCGCCGCAACCTCCTTCTTTTCCTTCTTTCCGAAAGTCCCAATGGAAATTTGGTATTTTTATACACGTTTTGCTAGTAACAATTATGAAAAAATAGTGTAAAACGCTATTATTTTGTTAGTTTTGCCAAAAAACACTATGCATATTTTATCTTGATAGTTAAAATAAAAAAAACTGATTATAGCGTATATATTGGGCTATTTTTTGAATTATTAGCCAACAGATGCAGCAAAATCAAGTCAAATAACGTTAATTGCGTGAATATGGTGCTAATATCAGCTCCAAATATCCAAAACATAATAAAACTAAGAAATTAAGAATCAACTTATCCAAATTTTGTGACATTAATTTTCCTTCTGCACTAGGGTAAATATCTTTGGTGAAAAATATTTTCTTTATAGCGTAAGTAATAATTATTTGAAATATTCCACACTATTTTTCGGGACGTACACGTTATTTTATTCTCCCAAGACACTCACACAAAATTTTCTTCGTACGACTGTATTGATTCAGGTAAAGCTAGCATTCATAATGCCTCTATTGATCACTGTTTTGCAGAATAACGAGAGCTGAACAGACGAAACTGAGAACAGAGTCCACCACGCTCTGCAAAACACGTCCTGCGGTCCACACTGATTGCCACACTACATCCTGAACTCTAAACCGAGTGCAATTGCCCGACCCCATGCCACAGTAATTAACTCCGTGGCCGTGCACACACATTTACACGGCCGTGCTCCACCACACGCTTGCAGCGATCGCCACTCTTCGGGATCGAAGCCCTGCACGCGTGCGGATTGTCCGGCATGGTCACTCCAAGTAAACAAGGAGGGCGAACGCGGGAAGTGGACGGTGGGAGGTGATAATGATGGCACTAAAAGGACTGCATAGGGGAGGCCCAATTCCATCCCATAGAAGGCTGATTTTTGTTTTCACTTAGGTCGTATTTTAATTTTATTTTTCGAAAATTTCCGCGCTGCGGCGATTAAGAGCGTTGCGATCCACTTTTATCCAAATATTTTCTGTAAAGAGTTGTGAATTGGGAGGAATAGCGTTTAAAAATTATGCATTTTATTGGTTGTATAATTACGCATATACCTATCGTTTTACGCCACTAATAATACCTTATTTCTCCTTTAAACTCGGATCACTTTTCCATCAGCGACACAAGTGACGACTTTTGCAAACCCATTAAAATGCACCTCGAATTAAAACACAATAAGAGGCCAACTTGAGGACCCTCTTTCGTAATATTCGTGAATGGCACAATGCGGACAACATGCTTGAAAAAATTAGAGACGGAAACGAGTTGGTGGGGTGACGTATGTTTTCCTTGTCTTTATCATTATTTTCTTGACCTGCCTTTATTCTTGGTTCCCATTCTTATTCCCAACCGAGGAAGGTTATTCAGATCCTCCAGTCTGGTTTCATTGATGATGCGAGTATTGTAACAATACAGTGGCTTACGCCTTCAAATACGCAGGACAAAGAGACTTAAAAATGTGGAAGAGGAAGGGAAAATGATAAAATGACAGGTAAATTGGCCAACGAAGTGTCTTGACGTAGAAATGGAATTCAAAATCTCACTAAGCAATTTGGCTCCATAATCAGTAATACGCAATCAATATGGATGAGATATAGCGTTTTCAGTCTAAGATACCTCACTGCGGTGAATAGCAGGAAACTATCAGGTACGTTGAAAGTGTGTCAAATATCCAAGTTGGTAACACAAACCGTAAACATAAACTCACTGGGGTTAGCTTATTACCCGCGATTGAAGCTTTTTAAAGTGTAGACGCTACCTGTCCAAAATCCTTAATTGCGCTACATTGATAGCATTCGCTATGGGTGTATTCCTGACTATATAATCATTAATTTACTCTAAAACATCACCTAATGCAAACTTTTGATGTTCCCTCACATGACAAAATGAATTAAAACGTACACTGATGTGCCAAAATGATTGAATTTTCCTAATGTATTTGATTTTTAAGCAAAGTATTCCATAATATCAAGCTCTTTCAATTTATTTTCACCTAATTTATGTAATTAGATATTATAGCAATAAAAATACACAAAATATAGAGCTACATTCCATCTGATCCATTAGTAAAACAACAATAATCTGATCACCAAAAGAAAAATTAATGATTGGTAATATTAGATCCTTACGTCAGCAGCAGGCTTACAGCGGAACTACATGAATATTTTCTCACTATTCAGTCCCTTTTATGAATAAATAAAAACGGCAAAAGGCCATTTATCCCGGATATGAAAGAAAGAAGCGGATTTATGAAATCAGAATGTACGGAGGAGAAGAGATAGGGATGGAATGATAGGCGGAAAGAGACAAATTTAGGTAAAGGCAAATTTCAAATGCTGGTTACGTAGGTTCGCGCACAAGAGAACAAACACAATCGTTTCCAAACTGCTCCCGGGAATCGAAGAAAAAAATTGACGTTTGATGAAGGAATCGGAGGGACAGCGTGGTGGTCCGGGGATCAGAGCAGTGTAACGGTGGCCGGTTGAGGTAAAAGCGGTAACGTTGGATTTTTGACGACCGGAAGGTAAAGAGGTGTTGTTGGCAGAAAAAGTACGTGGGAGAGTGCGAGCAAGGAAATTAAAAAAAAGAAGTCTGAGGGTGCGAAATGTGCAAACAATGATCGGAGTGCGCATGGCAGAGGCGTGGTAAATAGTGAGATAAAGAGTGGGGGCGAGATTTATCGGTATTGATACGTGTTACGTACAAAGGGTTCAACGACTGATTGCTTTTCGTGTTTCCCTGGATATGAGGTTGAAACCGAGCGGGTCGGGCAAACTGTGCATGGGAACTTGTGACGGGGGAGCTGAAATCCGCAGATAAAGTCGAGGACAGTGAAGTCACCGCAGCCCTTTCAATTTTAATCGAATAGTTAGAATGCGCAGAGCCTAAATATCAGCGAATAATTGCCCTTGTTAATTCAAAGGCCAAACATCTGATAAGGTCAAAGCTAAATTTAAAAGAATAAATACAACCGTGGTATGTGCCGATTCCAAAGGTTTTCATTGGAAAATTAGGGAGATATAAATTGGGAAAACATTACTCCGTGCTTCAATCTAAAGTCTTAATCAGTTTCTCCATGAAGGTTCAAATATTTAGTTCCGGAAACACTAATGCTATTTTTGATTGCTATTTTCATAACGTAAAATAAAATTCCTGCATGATGCAGCCGTCCATTGCCCAAAACACTTGATTCAAGCACATTTTTGATACCTCACATTGTCCCTTATAAATTTCCGACGACCTCTCTGTCCTTCTTTCCGAAACACCACTTCGACATTTTATCAACGTTCCGGTATCACTATTCTCCACATTCTCAGCACATAAGCTTCGAACCGGAAGTGACTATCTCTGGCGTAACGTATGAAAGCGCATTCGAAACCCAAACAAACAAGGCCCATTTGATACTGACACCGGATGCTTGCTCCTGCTACCCAATTCCGGAAAGTAATAAGTCAACTCAACCGTTTACTCATCACAGGTTTCCAGGTATTAAAAAGTGGGTTCGGTCGCTGCAAATGTTTACTTTAGATAAAATAGCAATTTCACGAAAAAAAATGGTAGGTTCACTCACGGGAACTTAAGCTGGCGCCTTTTGAGAAAATTCCAAAGTCAGATCCATCGATCAGATAGAGCCCTGAAAGTGAGTTGAAATAAACTAAAGATGTTAATAGAGCTCATTAAATCATGAGCTTGGTTACTAACTACTCTAACAGTTTTGTCAGCGTCCATTCCCCGTGCAGGAGAATAATAAAAGTTGTTTCGCAAAGGTTTAAATTTTTCCTGCACAAAATTTTTGAGTTCTATGCAACTATTCTTTATCGTACATCCACGTCAAAACGTCGTTATTGACCGAGAGCAAGAGCAGGAAAAATTATTTAGCATTAAAAAGGAGCATCTGAATTAAGTTAACTTCTTAAATGAGATTATGCCAGTAAGCATTTCAACTAAAAATTTACAGATTTTCGAACTTTCAAGTGAACACGCTTAAAAGTATTCCATAGTCAAGAATTTTTTCACATTTCGATTGAAGTAGAAAGAGATTCCTTTTAAACCCATACGTGAACTGCCTTGATAAAAAATATGCATCGATCATCCTTGCCTCGAGTTTTCTTATGTCAGAAGCAGTTTAGAGGATGAATTATTTTTCTTAAAGAGATGATAAATAAGCGCTCAAAGTTAGAAACTGGTAGATATTGTCTTCAGATTGAACGCTTTCGAGACAATTACTGTGGAAATACTGTTTTTTTTACTTGCAATTGCTCCTTGGAATTCCCTTTCGTACCTAACGTTGCAAGTATCGATGATTGCCCGAAGCGATCGATTTCCACCCTTTTCAACGGATAATCTGACCAGCTAGAATGCTGCCCTTCGAAAAGTACTTATTGTGAAAAGAACAAGACCTCTCCATTGACGCATACGAAAATTGAATACGACTGTTTGCGGGAAGAAAATTCAATAGCACGCATGGTTGGTGCACTTGCTCATCAGCCAATTCTAAAAATGACAGCGAGAGGAAATATAGTTAAAAGCTTATTGGGGCGGAGATGAACTGGGATAATTTGTGAAAGGGGATGTTATGAAGGCGATGAAGGAGAAAGTACGTGAAGGGGTGGCGAAAGAGGAGAGGATGCGAGTGGCAGCAGCTAGTGTAGTGGGGCGGGCGGGGAAGCCGGCAGGGCGACGATGAGACAAGGTGGATAACCACGCCGATGATTTCCCAAAGGACAATTATCTAATTGGACGGCTGATGTCAAATCTAATAAACCTCGTTTTCTCATCTGACTCAGCAGTTCTCTCTCCCCCATCCCACGGTCCAGTCTCTTAAGCCTACTCCCCCACCCCCCACGTCCCCCAATCCAGTCATTGCCACGACGGAACGAACCATTCTCCCCATCGCTAAGGCCGAGCTCTCCTCCCCCCTATTCATTCTCACCGACGCTATTTCCTTTCAAATCTGTCACCCTTTCCCTCACAATTCCATCTCCCCGTATGACGTCCCTCCCAATCATTCACTTTCATTCCTCTTCCCTTCGTCGCTCTGCTCCGTCCTTGTTCCATCAATACGTATCGACACGTCTGTAGGCATAAATGCCGTAGCCCTCACGCTCGATAAAAGTATAGGTATGCGTTTCATTATAATACACTTAAGGTAGCGAAAGGGACGAGTTGCATAAATTTGCGAAACCGCTGGTTAGGACTCTTAATGATTCTGGAAGCTAGGCAAACTGGTCTGATGGGGGAAGGAGAATCGTTGAGTTTCTCTAGGTTTTCTGACCATTCCGTTGCAGTCTTTCCTATTTGTGCCCTTTTCAGTCCATGTGTGTTGAAAGTATATTGGGTTTTCTCACTAATGCATTATGATTAGATTTTCTCTCGCCTGTGGTTAAAGTATTGCTGATATGAAAACAAATCAATGAGTCGGGAACTCAATAGGTAAATTGAATTATGCAAATCCTATCGGCTTAAAATGAATTATTCAGAACTGGATATATTTCAATTTGGAAGAGAATTCCTGAATATGTTCATCAGATTCACAATTATTATCCTTTCAATGTTTTTAATGATTCCAAACACATTGAATAAAACGATTTTATAAAGGAAAAATAGAGCAGCTGAATAGGGAGTCCTTCAATACCAGGTGAACAGCATATAGAACTTTCAACCCCTCCATCTTTCGAGAGCCACTTTCGTTGTGTTAAATATTCGTCAAATCAGTTTAAAACAACTGCTTTTCCCTAAGATTTTTTATTATTTTTATTTCAAACAATTCAATAAGGCCACTAGATTCAACATTCTTTTCCAAAAGAATAATCCCCTAAATAAAGTGCATTAATCTGCTTCTTCCCTTTGCATTTAGTGATAAGTTTTTGGCACGCTATTTAATCCTGAAAAAAATGTGGACTCTCAAGGCGTGTGACGTAATAATACCTGTACGGTGTATTTGGGCTATTATTTTAAAACTATTGCTGGGTTTACTCTGTAACCCTTCTCGAGGTAATAAGAAGCATAATTAAAGAATATCGAAACCAGTCATTACTGTGAGATGGACAGATAGGCTATTTGTTTAAATGCCTAGTTGGAACCACTCATCCGGGTAGAAAAATTTTCAAATATCAATTCTATTCCTTCGTAAGCCCTTCCATCTAGTGCAATGAGATTAAGCATTCTGAAAGAAATCTCCTGATTGCCCACTCCACTACTGCCTATCTAAACACATCTCTCAAATTTTGCTCTTCCTTAACTTACTCCCATCCCACTCATTGATAGCTCCCGCATATAATTTCATTTCTCTCCCTCCAGTTTCTCAGGTATTCTCTTCGTACTATTTTTCCACTCCAATGCGATGACATTTTTAGCGATCTAATTGATGCTAATGAGGATAAAGTGAAACAAAGTGGAAAGAAATGCTCAATATTTGCGACGAGAGAACAATTTTGCCAATATAAAAAATTAAGAACTCAAAACGCTTTTTCCTATTTGAAAAGATTGTTTTCAAGTCTCATCTCCTCTGTTACTTGGTTTTCATTGGTTCATTTTCACAATATTTTACCTTTATGTTGACAAGTAATGAGAACAAGATTTTAAGCCGCGTTCTTAGCCATAAGCTATGTACAGTAGGGCGGATCGCAAAAATCGATTTTTTTCAAATCCATCTGGCCCAGTGAAAAAAAGTTGTGGGACCGATCAAAAATAAGGCCTGAAAAATTTGAGACCTCTACGTGAACCCCTGACCCTCGCTCAACTGCGATTTAGGGGGGGAAGGTCAAAATTCGAAAAATATAAAATTTTATGGTCATTTCCTATAGATTTTGCCGAGTTACTGCCCTTATAGGGCAAAAATTTCGTGCATTTTGACGTATCTGCCACCGTTTAGCCACAAAATGCCTAATTTGAGTCCGCGCCCGCGAAGAAAATATTACAACGCCCGCGCAGCGTCGCGGATACAAGAGCTGCTAGCCGATCCCGTCCCCTCCCCGCTCGCTTCTCCCCCTCCCATGCCTCGAATGCAGCAAAATTCATCTCGCGTGTGCTGCTAGGAGGGCGTTTATCTTTGATAATATAAATCGGAAGATGGTAGAAGGTAAAAAACGGTGCGTAGTGAGACGACTTGTCCCTTATTTGGAGCCTCGTCGGCGTTAAACAAATCGATGTTACCAACTTATAGAGAAGTGATGAAATATTTTTAGATCTGCGAACGCAGGAAAGGAGCCTGCGGTCTATGAAGACGCCTCTCGAGCGGCTATAAGGTGTGGGAACTTAGGATATACACTTCTATTCCGGTATTGTCCGACAGCTGTGTCTAAATGGATTTTGGGTGAAGGCCGCTCGCGTCCCCTCCCCGCTCGCCTCTTCCACGCCCAAAATGCACCAAAATTCACACCAAGTGCGTCTTTCTTCGTTGGTCTTACTAATATTTGATGTTTCAGCATCGTCCGGTGAGGAACAATCACGAAAGAATTACTCAATTATCTTCTTTCCAGTCTATATTTCTTATATCAGTGTCATTCCTCGTCTTTCGCTGCTGTCAACAAAGTTTTGGTGAATTCTTTCACGAATATCTCGTCCGCATGTATAATAAAAAGAATATTTAACTTCAATTTTGAACGTTCACTAATAGATTTTTCATTTCCACAGCGCTAATGTCAGATATAGCCGAAGGAACCGGAGTCTCTCTCCAATATATCATCAGCGTGTAGTCCTTTACGTCGATATTAAAACCCAGCAATTAAAAAAATCTCGGATTTGTTGCCAAACGCATCCTTGCAGCAACGCAAATTGGGTCCCTAGATTACCCTCCCAATGTTTATGTCGCAAATCCAAGTCAGCATAGTGCAATTAGCAAATAGACCACAGTTAGGGATGAAACACGGATTTAATGCTTTCCCGACGAATGATGTGGGTTAACTCTTTTCGGGATTCAACAAAATTTATCTCTTATGATGAGCCCCGAGTCGGAGATTGAAATGTTGGCCATTATGGAAAAATTAACCCGTGGGAATCCCGAGTTGAGTTTACTCTTTAAGGGATGTTGGAATTATGCTTATAGCAAAGGGATGATGCCTCCTTTTTTAATTTTGTGTATCTACTTTTCACTCCGAAAGGAATCGATAATCGCATAATAATAATTTTATAACTTTTGCTAATCCTCTGACGGGCGAAGCAAACCTCCAAAAGTGGGACCCTTTTTCTTCAATTAACACCACACATTCCCCTCTAAACTTGTATTGATAAGTCCTCTTGCCTTTTTTCATCAGACAAGAGTATAGTCTTTCGTTCCAATAAAATGGAGCCCTTTGATGAAATCTCTCTTTTCTTATCCACAGTAGGCAGGGCTGGGCAAAATACAGGCCGAGGAGTATTTGAAATACAAAATACTGCACAAAATGTATTTGAAATGCAAAATACCAAATACTTTGGACTTCGGTATTTGAAATACAAAATACAAAATAGTATTTTAAATACTTTTTAAAATACAAAATACACTTGTAAGGAAACTAAGACATCTTTTAAAAAGTTCTAACACATAAATGAACATAAAAATTCTAACATACACATATACATTTGAGATTTTTCAAAATAAAAATTATCAAATGTTGCTCTCTATGAATGAATTATTCCCCTTGAGGAATACAAGTTTTTCAAAAAGTTTGTCTGACAGAGCTCCCCTCACAGGGAAATGGATAAACCCAGCAAGTGAAAATAAGTCTTACCACTGGTGAAGATGAGCATAGGCTTGTATTAAATCTGATGAACATTTTCTTAATATTCGGATAATTTTGTAAACTCGACAGCGATTTGTCAGTATGTAGCATCTTTTTCTGTGTACGTAAGTGATTCTGGTACACTAGCTTTGATGTATCTTACGAAGTTATGACTTTTGCGTCGGCTAAAGTTGCGGGAACGATCATTGCTGTTGTTTGGTTCTTGCATATACCTCTATCACAGTTGGCAGACGCATTTTCCCCGAAGAAGTTCCAATTTGAGTTTATAGTCCTTAATGTTTATTTTATGAGGAAAGTAGAGATACAAATCGGCTAATTTCATTTTCTTCGAATGAATTGATGAAGAAAATTTTTGATACTATTTTCCCGTACAAGAATTGACGATGTTGACTCATCGATCACCGATTATTCCCTTTTTTCCTCAGTTGTCGAGTTTCTTTAGGATTCAATCCAGCAGCTATCATCTTTCTTTTCGTCAGCTTGTCTTTCAAACTACTTCTTCATTGGGGGAAACTTATGCTCCTCCTTGCACTTACACGCAAAAATATCGCATAATTAAACATGTTCCTTCAAAATTGTTTAAGCTTTATACTTCAATAAAACCCTACTTTTTGTCTATTCTAATTTTCCGTAAGTTATAGTACTTCCTGTGGTACCGCTAAATCCATTTAGTCACATTCACAATGGAAGAGAAGCGCGTCACCATAGTTCGCACACCTTTATAGCCACTCGAGAGGCCGCTTCGTAGACCTCAGGCTCCTTTCCTGCGTTCGCAGATCTAAAAATATTTCATCACTTCTCTATAAGTTGGTAACATCGATTTGTTTAACGCCGACGAGGCTCCAAATAAGGGACAAGTCGTCTCACTACGCACCGTTTTTTACCTTCTACCATCTTCCGATTTATATTATCAAAGATAAACGCCCTCCTAGCAGCACACGCGAGATGAATTTTGCTGCATTCGAGGCATGGGAGGGGGAGAAGCGAGCGGGGAGGGGACGGGATCGGCTAGCAGCTCTTGTATCCGCGACGCTGCGCGGGCGTTGTAATATTTTCTTCGCGGGCGCGGACTCAAATTAGGCATTTTGTGGCTAAACGGTGGCAGATACGTCAAAATGCACGAAATTTTTGCCCTATAAGGGCAGTAACTCGGCAAAATCTATAGGAAATGACCATAAAATTTTATATTTTTCGAATTTTGACCTTCCCCCCCTAAATCGCAGTTGAGCGAGGGTCAGGGGTTCACGTAGAGGTCTCAAATTTTTCAGGCCTTATTTTTGATCGGTCCCACAACTTTTTTTCACTGGGCCAGATGGATTTGAAAAAAATCGATTTTTGCGATCCGCCCTAATGTACAGGCCTATTTCTCAGGGTTTAAGAAATTTTAGTTTCATCGCATCTACCCCACAAACAATGGTAATATTTGATCCTCACAGTATGAATAGGGGATTTTAGTGAACGGTAACACAAACAATTGGCCAATCATCCATTATCCTACAGCCTCATTTAGAATAACACATAGCCTTCAAAGTAGTTACTATACCGTGGAGTTAACTTCAAGTTTTCCTGCGTATAAATACCGAAAGCAGTATAAATGTCAATGCAAAAACATTCGACCTACTGTAGCAAGATTTAATGATACGCAGTCTTCATCAAAATCAACGGACTACCCCGCAAGGGCTTAAAAAGGCTTGTGGCAGGGGTTGTTAGTACACCAGCCGTCTATGCATGAAAAAAAATGCTCAAACAATATTACTAGTATTTATTAAAGTCCTTAGTGGCTCGGGGGTAAAACGAATTCCCACATCTATCCGTTTGGCAAAATATCTCTCTTAATTTATCTCTTCCGTCGGAATTGGAAATATAGTATGGCTCTTAGGTGATATTCTCCGTGTCAATCCTAAAGGTATGTACTCACAATTATATAGTATTATGGTTTACTATTCGATTACCATTGAAAGACAATTTAGGAAACCAAGGCAAGAGTACTTCCAATGGAAAACAAGGCTTAATAAGTGCGTTTTCAACCTCGTTGAATAAATTTATCCACTGATTCATGTAAAATAATTTAGCTTCTCGAATCAAGTTATTTATAAATTATAAAGTACCTGTGAAAGCATTCGCACGCTTCCAATTGTTCTCGAAATAATTGTCTACCTGGTCCTTTATCTAGGTCAAATTTAAAACATAAAGGCATTCATGACTAAAATCAAATAAAGCTATTCCACGAACGATAAAAATTAACTCGTCGTAAATATTATGCATTAAAATTGATCACTTGGTATTTCAAAGAACCACGTAAAAAAAGAACTTTTCCGAAAATGCTACAAAAATAAAAATTATATTAAATTATTTCAATAAAATGCATACATATCTGTATTTCGTGGAAAAACCTAAACATTTGTCCTTTAATAAACTGGTCAAATAATGTCAACAAAAATTCGCCGATAAGTTTTGGAATTATAATGTTGAAGTGGTTATTGGCAGTCACGGGCTGAGGTTATTTTTGTTGCTATAAATGTGGTCATTCCAAAAAATATTCCTCCCCCGCCACCTGCTTTATAAATTGATCGATAAATCAACAACGCCTCAATTTTTTCCTTATTTATTCCTCACGACTCTGAAATAATCTCATCCTCCCCCTTCATGAATACACACAAAACATACTGATTGAAACATTTCCATGCACAGTCTTATTTCCTTTGTATTACCGTCATAGCCAAATCAAAGCATAAACACATTCATCATCAATTCGTAGGTATTTACTGACACTTTTCCGTAGTTGCTATTTGCCGACATGATCCGTATATTCCGCCATCGCCATTACCGCCACATTCCGCTAAGTTCACTGTTCTCACGTCTTCCACCTTCCACACCACCATCCATACCTTTGTTTCCATCCTGATTGGTTGGGAAGAAAGGAATGCTGAGAGAGGATGAACCCAATTCAGGACATCCAGGCTGAAAACCTTCAAGTGATGCCTGTCCCATCCACCCCCACACTCCCCTCCAACCCTCTCATCTTCTCTTGCGCTTCCCTCCCGATCCGTCCAATATGCCTCATATCATCTCTCGTGACAAGGGAGGATTAATCAAATTTAGGAAAGAGCAATTTTATTTTTCTTCGTTCCATCCGAAAAACCTGGAGCGTGTTCAATAATGGATAGTGGGTATTTGTTTATGAGACGTCGAAAAAGGTACTTAAATTTCGAGAGTGTTATGCGCACAGTGGAGTACTTTCTTGTAGATATAATATCATAATGCAGCGGTTGAATTATTTTTCTGACCACTACATACAGTTTAATATGCTTCTTTCTTAATTTTATCTCTTAATATTTTACGTAAAATAATTATGAACTTCTTATTATTGTTTCCTCCATGGCACCTTTGAAACTCACAGTTATTGAGGGTATTCTATATCACTTAGAGCATTCGTACATACGTCAATAGTCAATGTTTTGTGCAAATAATATCCAAAATTTCAGATGCTGCATGATAAAGTTATAGAATTCAAAAAGGGAAATATTTCCTAAATGAATTCGCGATGTAATAACAGAAAAGTCTTTCAATTACCTTAATTAAATTGCCAAAAAATGTAGAGTAAACGAGTTCTTGATAAATTAACGCATACGGGGTTCGATGATTACTCTAGGATTATTACCTGAGGCAACCAAATTGATCAGATAGATAGGTCCATCCAGTAGGGGCAATTTTTTATTACATATAGAATACTTCTAACAATAGATGTAAACATAGGGTAAATATAGTCCCAGAAATATAGTTAAAACCAGATATAAATCTTACTTGTATAATAGACAGTAAAATTTAAAAAATAAAATTATTTTTAAAATTTATGATTCATTACAATGATAAAAAAAAACTTTTAAAAAAATTTTGATTTTATAATTAATGAAGACAGGTAGGTAGGTACACGGTAAGTAAAAACACATGCAAAAACAAACGAAGTAAAAATTAACTTTCGAGTAGAAAAAATAAACAGACTTAATTGGGAATGCAAATGCGTATGAGACAGAAAATAACCGCTTCTAATAAATAACAAACTCTGTATGAGTCCCAATGAAATAATATTCACCTTTTACTTTGATTGACTTAATGAAAACATTTTAACCGACAGTGTAAAAATGAACCATGAAAGTAAACTTCCCAACTGACACAGTTTCCTTCTTCCAGGAAAAAGCGATTCATTTGGCACGTGGAATCCTCTCTGAGCCTCCTCCCCTGATAAGCGATTTAGACTCGACACTTTCAGACGAGGCGTTGGCCAGCAGACGGCCAAAAGGGAACATCATCCTGCGGGATTGAACATCGCATGCGAAAAGGGGTTCAAATGGCAGGGAAGGGAGGCAGAGAGAGGGTGGAGAGGGAGGAGGATTGGTGACCACTGCATGTATAAGTTGCGAGTGCGCTGCTGTGGAGGTTCAGGAGAGGGTCGTGTAAGGGAAAGGGTTGGTAGATTGAGCGGCGGAGTGGACGCGGCTGTTGGAAGGAGGAGAGAGGGAGATTGGAGCCCCCAGCTTCCCCATGACGAAGCAAATTGATTCCCTTATGTCCATGGCATTGGACCCCTTTGTGTGACACTACTACTGATCGCAAAAACCGTATAGTAAGGATAGGAATGTGCCATTTTCGGCTTACGCGCACGTGGGAAAGAATGATATAAAACTACAAACATCACGTGACTTCCCCCGTCGTTTTTCCTTATCAGGAAAAATCCATGTTAGGCTGATTCCACCTATAACATCGTTTGTTCTATAGCAATAAGTTTGCTTTTTTGTTCAATTCACATTGAAATTTAATTTTCTCCAAATTTAATGATGAAGAAGAAGGAGAGGTCAGGATTATAATATGATAAATTTAAAAGCAATTAATAAATTATTTTTCCATTTTTCACGGCAGAAGTTTCTTATGAAAATAAAATTTCCAATCGAATGGAACCAAAAACAAATCTGCTACAATAGATCAAGCAATATAATAGGTGGAATCAGCCAACCTTGATCTTCCATGTAAAAGAAAAAGCTGGAAGGGGGAAGTCTTGCGTTGTGATGTTTAGTTTTATATCATTCTTGACCAGGTAGTATTGAAGATATCGTCAATATGGGCTTCGGCTACTACACACTGCGTAGTAACCATGGATTCCATGTTTAAGTATACCATGAGGTAAAACCAGGGGGCCTACATAAAGGAAACCCAATTCCAGCCAGTAGAAGGCAGATTTCTGTTACCCCTAGGAACGCATTTTAATGGGTTTTCAAAAATGTCCACGGCACGGTGACGACTGAAATGCGATTCACTATTATCCAATATTTTTCAGTATAGCACTTGTAATTTCGAGGAATACTGATGATGAGTAATGAATTTAATAAGTCACATCACCATGAACGTAAATTAATAATTAATAACACCCCTAATAATAACTTTTATTCCCGTGAAACTCGGATCAACTTGTCCGTCAGCGACGCAAGTGGCGACTCAAGTATGTAAACCCATTTAAATGCGCATTGATGAACAACACATTTAGACACCGTCTTTAGCATCGTCTTTTGCGATATTTGTGGTAAAAACTATTCGTACAGATGCTGACGTGGTTGCCCTCACATTCGTGATAACCCGACCCCTGTAGCCTTGACACTCGCAACACACGATACCCCACGCGCTGGGAAACCACACACGAGTTGTATGTGTCCACCTTCACCGCAGTACCCTCTCCCTCTACACTCCTCTCTTTGTCAGCTGCCCGGACGCCGCCCGTTTGAAAGAATTCCAATTGCTTCCTTCAACAAACTTTTGTGTTCGGCGTCGAATTGGCACCTACATGACTCCCGTGGACTGGACGCCATGAGTCGGAGGTTACGAGGGACGAATTCTTTCCGCTTCGAGAGTTTCATGGCGGCGCCATGCAAGACTAGAAACATTCTTTTCGCAGAATTTTGTAGATGGAGCGTGTATTCATGAAGTTATAATGGTCAAATCCAATTCCGGACTTATCCAAATAATCCAATACATATCCAGACTTCTATGGAATTCTAGAGTATATAGTGAGTATATAGTTTATTATTATATGTGATTACATACTGGCGTTTTTCAGATTTCATCTGTAACTATGTTTTTTACAAACATTTATCAATTTTTCGATAGTTTAGTTCATTTTTGGAACTGTTTTCAATAATTTCATCGAGGCATTTAAAATCAAGCTCTACAGAGATGGAGATTTTGCGTTCACTCACCGCAAATTCACTTACAGTTTGAATTCTGGTTCCATCCGCTTTCACAACAATTTTTAATGAAAAACGTAAGTAGGGTTTAGTGCCAGAAATAGAGGAAAATCTTTTACTTTCTCAGTCAGGATCTAAGGATAGGGTATTTATAATAACTTCAAATTCTTCGAGAACTGAAATTATTTCTCATAAATATTACCATTACCTCAGGTTAAACCCGTATAGGTCAGCGACAAAATGACTAATAAATAAGCTATCGTACTGCAGAGATCAAGATGCCAAATGGCTGTCGTCCATACCCCTGCTTTAAAAAGGTCGTTCCCCTCATGTTTATCCATCCTTACGTTAACAATTTTAGCGTTTAACTCAAAGAAGAGAACAATGTAAAGTTAATATGAGACTTATATGAACATAACCCGCTAAAGAATAGCAAATTAGTTCTCAAGAGCGACTTTCAGCTTTTAAATTTTTCCCTGACATTTAAGGTGAAATTGGGACTCTGACTCAGAAATAGAGTTAAATACTACGCTTGTAACCGCCTTTCTGATTTTTAATCTCTAATATACTATAGGTAGCACAAATTCGGCAAATGAAATTTTCTCTATAATAGCACAATTTTAAAATTCTAATTACCAATCCATTTGCGAAGCTTGCTTGACGACAGCAAATGGTAAGTAACTAGTACTTTCTGGCATAATTGGTAATTTACAGTATTTAAACAAATGACGAACCAATTTTTAAGCCAAAAATTAATGCCGGCAATGTATATTCAACATAATAATAAATTGGCACTGGTGTTCTCTCAGAATCCCGAGGACAAAACGGAATTTTTACGCGCCCAAGAAAAAAATCATCGCTACGATTTATGCCCGGCTGTACCATTTCATCGGGAGCATACACAGGGAATCCTTTTATCCTCAACAAAATGCATTCCCTTTGACAGATCAATCCTACAATTACCAGAGCGAAAACCGAAAAATAAATATATCCGGACGGGCAACAAAACCACGATGGCTTGCTCCGACACGATCTAATGGAAACATTTCAAGTGAAATGAGAAAAGGAAATCCAACCTCCACTTTTTATCCTCTCTTCAAGCCTGAATAACAAAATTTCCCATTCATTCGGCCCAGGCATTAGTCCAACCTACCACCAGTTAGCGGTCAAACATTCGATCCCCTTTTGAATTATGTGGGAAATAATCGCTCCCGTCTAGCGGAAAGGGCAATGAAATAAGAAGAGGGAGGGAAAAAGCACGAGAGAGGACCACTTCTAAAGCGTTAAATAATCCGGCAATTTTTCCACTTTTTCGACCAGCAAAGAGGTAGGGGGGTTTTGCTCGCCAAGAGTTTCGGAAAGGTCGCAAAAACTGAAATAGCGAATGCGGGAGAGAGGAGAAATGTGTGAAAAGGGAAAGATGAATGCACGGGGCAAGTGCGCGGGAGGCGTGGACCAAAAAGATGGTCCATGTGAGAGGGAGAGAGAGAGAAGAAGAACGGTTGGTAGCGAGGTGGGAACTACTCCTGCATCGTAAGGGTGAGCAAGGAAGATAGAGAGAGGGAGAGAGACATAGGAGTGGTAGAATGAAAAACGAAGAGTTGAGCAGAACCAGTGGAGAGTTGGAACAAAGATTTATGTTCATAAAACGTTTTAGCAAAGGAGCGAGATGGGTTAAAGCGGGAGTGTGGGCTGGAAGGGGAAAAAAAGAGGCACAAAAAAATTGAATGGAAGGACGAGGAGCGGAGCTGCAAAGGAAATAAATTAGGGCCCTTAAAGGGAGATGGAGGACGTTCTCGCCTGAGAGAGGAGGGCCTATCTGTCACGAGAGTTTGGGGGTCGCGTCCACCCCATTTATGAAACCCTTTACTTCAACCCTCAACCTTCACTTCCTCCCCTAACAATGGAATGGAGTTGCACGGTGCGCATGGCAATGCCAATGCCCGATAGAGGATCTAGGATCACATATTCTCTTGATACTAAGGGATGTTGGTTTCAGAGTTTTATATACCATTGACTTAGCATAACCTTCTATCTAGTCTACTACTGGACATCTCGGAAAATTTGACTATGTTCCGCAGAATGCCATGTCTGAACTCACTACTGCAAAATAGACGTTAATATTGCTTCAGTTCACATGCACGTCATGGGAAAAAGATTCACAAGAGCGCGAAGTGAACCGCAGAGCTAAAGGTTTACGCTCCACTTCACCCACCACTACGCGGTCCTCCTCCTCAATTCTGCTGGAAGATCCACAAGGTGGCAGGGAAGGGAAAATTGCGTATTATGTTACCCAATATAGGATCATTTTTCCTAAACAGTTTAGTTTTACTTTCACCGCAATATCCACTTTTTGCTGCTCCTTAAGGGATGAAAACAAAAAACTGATATTTTAAATCTATCGAAAACCGATGGAAATTCTTTGCCGTATACACCATTTAAGAGACCCAGAAAAATTCGAGACGGCGATCCCAAAACAATAGACCTAACAGTATCCTCATGGGGAAATTATAATGTCTGCCAGAGGTGACTTCAGAAGATATAAATTTATAATGAAAGAAATGTATCATTCCATTCATACGAAACAAGAAATTAATTATTTGTATTGTTGCCTAAACGCTACTGATTTTGTTTCAATACTATTGCCTCAGTCCTTGTTCTGCTTACTGTGATGCCTACATTCATCAGTAAAATAAATGAACGCGCAGAAGCACCGAGGTATTGAGGTAGTTTAAGTCGTGCAATATAGCGACGAGTACAAAATAATTGCAGGTTGCATTAAAGTGGAGCTTTCTGCAGAGTAAAACATTAACCATGAACGATACTTTTTACTCTATAAGTTACAGAGTCGTTTCGAAAACAGTAAAAATCTACTCTCGGTCAAAATGAGATCTATATCCTACCTTAGCGACTTAAAAATACTCCTTTCGGCTAAAATTTCATGAACTCAGATATATACTTCGGATATCAAAATTTATAAATGTCCTATCCATTGACTATTGACTCGGCTGATAGTAGTGAAACACGTACGGCAGGTAAGAGATATCTCCGCCACTATTTTCAGTGTAATGCCTTTACACGCATCCGGTGCTCCGCGGCGGTGGGATGCTCGACTCTTTATCGTGCCTTCCCGGCTCAAATCCATCACACGTTCCATTTGTGTAGGGATGAGTAGTACCCAATTTCGTAAAGAGCATCGCTGTCGCCAGAGCACAGATGATTTTGAAATGTCCTTAGTGATGGCAGTCATGATCAAGAAGAGGTATGACCTAAGCGTGCTTTTTTCAATGATAAAAAAGAATGCTTAGGTCATCTGCTATCATTTTTGGGGAAGAAAAAAAATCAATTCATCGCGAGTTTTCCGCGAAAAATATTGTTTTTCGCATTAAGTTAAAAAAAAGTTACGTAAGTAAATACGAAAAAAAGAATAATTTATTTGTTTGAAAGTCCTTTCCTATATTGT
Source organism: Ischnura elegans (assembly GCF_921293095.1). Lineage (NCBI taxonomy): Eukaryota > Metazoa > Arthropoda > Insecta > Odonata > Coenagrionidae > Ischnura > Ischnura elegans. The sequence goes on from NC_060246.1 coordinate 45,997,609, forward strand.
GAACATTATATATTCACAGTTGAATTTCAATGAATATTGTCAATGAACATCTTCATATACCTCCCTCCGTTGTTAACACGTTTCCCCTTTAAAACCGGAAGGTGTGATAACAATGATTATTTTTTTCACAAACTAAAAAATTGCAATTGGAAAAAAAAGCTACCGTATTGTGCTCCATAGACAAAGTAACAGGGTTTAAAAATGGATTTTTCATAATAACATACCAGTACGGGTCTAACATATTTTGTATCCCCTGTTGCTGAGAAATTATACAACATTTCCCCCAAACCATTCTGTATAGAAATATAGTTCAGGATAACAACGTATATAGTTAATGAATAGGCTAGAAAATTTATTCAACAAATCAGGGCTTGATGTTTTAAGATTTTTAAAATTCATTAATGTAAAATACACTGGCAATAACACAACTTAATTGTCCGTGCTAGTTCTTGTCGATATATAGCCAGCTGATACAAAATTTTAGGAGTCCATGAATCGGTAGAAAAAGATCTCGTGGTATAGCCATTAATGTGACATTAATAATCACCAAATTCTCATATTAATGGCAATTGTAATGAATATTCCAATGCACAAAGGCTTTCCTTGATAATGTGTTTATTATACTGACCGGAAACACCTTGGAAGTTAAAAAATATATTTACGGCAGAACCACAATTTAGCTAGCATGAATATATAGTGCGAATAATATAATTGGTATTGCCTGCATTCAAAATGTCATGGGGAAAACGCACAGCTTGAGTCAAAGATTGGAAAAAATTAAGTTTCAATAGCATCACCTAATATTATCTGTAAAAAAATATATGTTAACTGTAGAAATTAAGGTTAATGACAAGGAGACATAAAAAGCCTAATAAATGAGAAGAAATAACATTAAGCTGAACGATATATCAATTCACCGCCATTCCATTTACTCAGCTTCTTTTTTGCTGGTCACTAGCATTATTTCCTCTTCAAAATAAGAGGCTTATTATTTTCTATACCTTCTGCCGCAACTTATCTCTATAATTCTACCACAACGATAAAAAAATAGCTCACAACATTGTAATAAATTTGTCCGCTGTTTTCATGATTGGAGTATATTTATTGTCTATATCCACGCTTTAGTATGTATTTTTACATTCATCTGCTCTTTTTTCGCGCACATGACGATGCTTGTACTCTGAACTCCCACGGGTGCATTCACCAAAAATAATATACTTCCAGCTGGCTATTCAAAGCATTGTGCGGCACAGATTTTAAGAGAAAATTTACATCTCATGAAGCATTACAGTGTTATAAACGGCAATAACTCAGTCCCATAATAGTGGAAGGTATAGAATCAGACGCGCATTGGAATTCTACCGAGCGACCTACTTCCTACTCAGAGACGGCGCGTTTGGAAATGTCACGTGACTGGTATCAGGTCACGTCGCGGAATAAAACTTCTGTAACTCAAAAAGAGACAAATAGGTGCAGTACATAAGCTTTTAAGTATCCCTCAGAGTAAGAAACCCACTCATCATATTGAGGTCACCGAAAGAGGAGCGTAAAAGTTTCATGGCAGTGCAAACGCAAGTATCATTAAGTCTGCAAAAAAAAGCTTTTTCCCGCTGATTTCGAGACTTCAAATAAGTCTTAAATTCGTCGATTGATGAAAGATTGAGCTATTTTTCCGCCATTTGGGAATACCTACATTGGTGTCCGCTGTAAATCTTACGTATTCTTAAACAATAAAAGGCTTTAATGAAATAATAATGAAAATTTGGAAAGACTTATTGTTCAAATAATTAAATAAATACGGGTCCCTACCTGATAACTTTTTAAAGGGTGGAATTGATTGAAAAAACGCAGTTACTTTTGTATTGTTTTATCTTTCCATGGAAATTTGAGGTTGCCTAGTGGGTGGAACCTTTATCTTATTACCGAAGAGTCCCAGATTCATATCTTGGGCAAAGCATACGGACTCCATCGAGTACCCAGGGAAAGGAACCAAACCTAACTCCCCCCCTAACCTACACGCGAGAAAGTTCACTACCCTGTGGCTTAGTCTGAGGTGACCTCAAGCATCACCTATCTCAGCCAACCTCTAATTTGAAACAGTAATAGAGAGTGATAACTCTGCTTCATTAAAATTAAAACATCTGATCGGTTTGAAAAAATCAACTCTATCGGCAGGAAAACAAAACTGCTCCCACCATAAGACCTTCTTTCCTATCACTTTCTATACCAATCCTCTAATGCGTAGTATACTCTCTCTTCGCCTTCGATAAACTTACCCACTAACTAAATAAAAGAGCCGAGCGGAAAACCCCAAAATACAATCACGAGGCAGTTTCCTCTTACGAGCCAATCTCAGCCTCCCCAACCGACCGATTTATCTCTCAATGGCCAACTTCCCAACGGGGAGCAGCAGATTCACCCATCTTCAATTACTATCAGCTCCATCACACGGCCATTTACCGTCGGTCTCACAGTTGGTGTCCTTGCCTCGAATCCTCCCATGTCCTATCCTCGTCCCATCCTCCTCCTCCCCGGGGTAGTTGTTCAAGGAAAGTCGGTGCGGGGAGGAGAAGCGGGAGACGTTGGGAGAGGGGTTTGAGATACGGCGCGAAAAGGGTGGTGCTCTGCGGAGAGGGATAGGCCGAGGAGCAAGGAACACAACTGGCTATCTCTGGTGTTGGGAATCGGCAGATTTATGAACCGAATAGCATGGTGACACAAGGGTTATTCTTATTTGTGCCGCTATTTCTTCATCAGAACAATAATTCACTTATCTTTAGGCCATTATAATGCAATGCAATAGATTACTACACTTTTCAAATTAAATTAAACGTACTGCCGGTTTTCTGGCTATACCTGGGACCAGAAAATTGGCGTAGCCGGAGACGGGAATTTTCCAAGTTACAACCCCCCCTTTGACTTAATTACTTTGCTTTATATAATAAACTTTGTTTTAATAAATACTTGTACAAAATTACAGTTTTTGAGTCCAAAAATCACGTTTTCAACATCAAAACTCCAAAAATTTTCTGGGGATTCCCTTTGCCCTGGGGTGTTTTCCGTACACCCTGAAGGGCCCCGCAATCTCCGGTAAACCGCCCATTTCAAAATCCTAGCTACGCTAATGGACCACCATTAGATATTTTGGCCCCCAATCGTAAAACAATTCGAAAATCTATAAACCTCAGGTGATATGCTGGTGTCACTACCGTTAAATTTAACTGATGTACTTCAAACCGTATTTGATAAATTCAAAGCATGTAACAGCACACATAAAAACCGGTCGTAAATCTTCGCTTAGAAAGAAATTCGTATGGGAACACTGCCGGCATAAGTTTTGCGACTCGGCAAAATGCATAAAATTTGTCACTCCTCATAATATTACCGTATTTTACACGCAGTATAGCAATAGCAACGATCTCATGGAGAAAGATAGCACTCAAGGGGTGCCGCATGCAGCCCCTTCCAAGAGATAAGACGGTCCCAGAAGTCCCACCAATATAATATTGCGTAGGGAATCAGGAAACCAAAAGAGTAGGAAAGTTCGGAGTGAATATGAAGAGAGCAGGCGAAGAGGAGGTGAGAAGAAGGATGAAAAGGGAGAGGAGAATGGCAGAAAGTACGAGGCAAGGGACAAACGGAGACACCGCGAAAAGGGATAATGGGAAAATGATGGTCTCCGGGTGCGTGAAAGGAGAGAACGGCAAAGATGTGGAAAAAATTTCTCCGAAGCCGAGGCCTCGGGGCAATAGAAAGAGAAAGCGCGATGAAAAGAACTTTGTACGGGCGAACTTCATGAAAGAAGTGACAGTTTGTTCGAGAATATTGTGGTAACTAATTTTATGCCGATAAGATGAAGAAGAATAATTTTTATGATGAAAAAATTGGCTTCATCCGGAAAATGAAATAAGCTACTTTATAAGCAAACGTCATTTTTAAACATTTTAATGCCACTTATAGTGCAATTAGACAGTGGAATACTGATTTAATATTCACAAAAATGTAAAGTACTAAGTTGCCTGAAGGAGAAAATACATTTTAGGCGACTGGAGAGAAAGCTTATGTTGCTACTCATGTTGTAGCTTTTCCTGGGCCAAATAACTTAAAAAACTTATGCTAAAAACAAGTAAAATGTGTGAAACCTATCATGGATAATTCATTACAATTGTTACTGAGCCGAAAAGTTGAAATGCAAATCAATTTAATTTTTACCAATTGTGTATTCCTGAATTTAGCTTTGTGATTATTAAATATGAATAAGTCTAACCAAATATAGAGACAACCATAAAAATACTATTTTGGCATAAATTGAAATTTTGTACAAACGGCTACCGTGATGTCAAAATTAAAATGAAAAATTAAAAAGTCTTTCATAGGCCAGCAATGATTTCGCATTTCACATGATATAGTTGTTTTGGGCAAGCTGAAAGATTTTAATGCCTCTTTTCACAATATTATACCGTCAAAAAAACAAATCATTTTAAGATATTGATTTTATTCCTAAATTTCAAAGCATCAGATAATTGTGGGTCCTCAGACATGAAGTCCTCACACCAACATTTTGGGAGAACGGACAATATTTTAAATAACGAGGAATAAAAGAAATGAAAGTGTTTAGTTGAGAAATGGCTAAAGGTCATGAAAGGAGGCTCGGAAAGAAATAATGTTCGTGTGGGAACAGGGAGAGGTATGGGTGCGAAAAAGCGAGGTGCGGAGACGCAGGGTTTGAAAGCATAAGAGGGGCACGGAGAGACTCGATAGTAGGAGCCGTGGGAGGCTCTGCCTCTTGGGGAAGGGTCGAGTCGAGGAAGGAGACGGATGCCAGCCGGCGAGGAAACACGGGAGTGCCTGGGGATAGGACAACTAGAGCAAAGTAAGGTTGTGAGATGCAGTGCAATATTTACCACGATTTGCCGGAGGAAAGGAAGGAATATTGATAAACCTTGATGGATGGCATGAACATGCAACTCCATCCTTGGTTATTTGCGAGGCAACGTGGAATGCAACGTCAGGGACCTCGCAAGTTTCATGTCGTAATGGATATGCATTTCCCCCCTGGTATATCTAAAGAAAAGATAGAAAGGAACCAGCAAGATAATGGAGGCAACTTCTGCATTAAATTTTTTATATGGAAACAGGATCTCATTTCTAAAAGAAATTGCGCGGTACCCGTTCTTCTTATTCCATTGGTCAAAGAATAACAACAATAGCAATGGATTTTGCGATGCATATCGATGGTATACCCTTTTGCAATTCAATTTAATTACGCCACTTTCAAAATACTGTTAAACTATTAAAATATGTTCTTAACAATATTAAGATGAGAAAATCATTCAGAAGTTATGAAAAGCAATATGAATAAAAGTATTTTTCTCCTCTTATTAGTACAGGGATATTTTAATCTACTACTACTCAGAGTATTTACTCAACGTAGTGTCAAAAAAATTAAAATGATCTGAGATGAAATGATACCTCGCACCAAATGATAAAAATCCATAATACGTCATATAGGATGCAGGATATGATCCGCGATGTGATGCTTGGGAAAACATGCAACAATATACGAGTTTAGAAGCATATGAGAGACTTAAATATAAGATCTCGTGAAACAAAAGGGAGAAGAATGTGAGGGCACCGCGTTGAGAGCGGGAATATACAAAAGAAAAAAATTGTTTCAAGAGAGAAATCACAGCTTTCCCGGCCCTCCTCATGCGCTCTTCCCAGCAACCCAGCTCCCCACTTCTCATCTCACAGAACACCTCCACCCCCAGCCTTAGCGACAATCCCCCACGGAGTCTCCGAGGACCCTTCGCTTGACCCCATATATTCTCACCTATGCCCTTCCTTCCCTGTTTTGTGCTCCTATAAAAGACTTGGGAGAAAAATCTTCGGCGCGGTGGAGGTAGAGGGGAGAGATGGTGTTCTGAGGGGATCCCTATCACACCTTCCCCCATGCTACTCCCCTGAGTTGGTGGATGGGCCTTATAAATGACAAAAGTGATGCTCTCCCGCGTAAGGGCGAGCTGGCATCGGGGAAGGAAGCCTTGCCCCATCCTACGGTCATAATTTTACACGGAGGTCTATTCCAGGAAAATAAAGAGAAAAGGAAGAGTAAAGATTCAATTTTTATGTCTTAAGAGTGACGCTGAAGTTGGTGGTGGGAGAAACGATCGGGGTGTGAAAAGGCCGTAGAAAGAGAGAAAGGGTGAGCCTGATCGGTAAAATCAAAACCAGAGAAGGGTATCATCAAAATGGTGGACGAAAAAATGGGCAATTTTTTATGCCCACCGATAATATTAGAGCAGTTTACAATGATTTAAAAAAAATGGTACATCGGTGCATAATTAGCTGAATCACTTAAATTTCAAAACGTTAGTTCTTTTATATGAAAAGTAATTTAGAATGTCTAAGCCGAAGTGACTCAGAATTGTATACATAGTCCTTAGTCACCATCAGGGACCAATCACGGAATACGTTCAGTAAACATTTATCACTAACTGGCATTATTTGGTGGCAATATCACGATAGATTAAAGCTAATTTAGTTGGAAAGGAAATGGAATAAAAATATGTAGAGAATATATCCACACAAAAAATACAAAAACAATATGAAACATAGAGGTGGCTAGCGCCTTTAAAAACTGAAGAGTGCTATTTTTTTATCTGGTAATTTACAGATCTCCATGCAAAGTCATGTGCAAGAAAATCCATGCTGATAATACCTACTTCACTGCAGAATTCCAGTAACAAGGCTTTGGACTTTTTTAAATCTGTATTTTGACGTGATAATGAAAATAAAATAGCATGAAAAGAAAACGCGACTTTATAGTGTACTCTTAGGCGCATAATATTGAATAATCGGAAATCATTACTAGGGTGATATTTTTAGATAGAATTGACAATGACTCACGTCAATCGTAACATTATATTGACAATAAAAGCGATGAAAATACGGCAAAAATGGTCATTTGGCTGAATAAATAACTTTTCCGTAGAAAATAGTTTCCTTAATGGCATATTTTCTTTGATTGCCCACTTAAAACGATATTACTCATCTGCTTCAGCTTCAATTTAAAAAGTCATTTTAAGCTCACATTATTTTATTCTTCAGTCACATTATATTTTTCAATGTATGGGTAACAATAATTATACATTGTAAAGATGTGGTCCATTTGATGTTAGTTAAAATTGCGCTCGAAATCAAGTAATATCAATAGTCCATAACCTTGACTGATTAGAGTGTTTAATAAGAATTGGAAAACATGAGTGATGGAAAGAATGAACTCATTTGTGTTGCGATTAGTCCCACCGTTTTTTTCCCACATCAAATACGCTCACGAATCATCTTTTTCTCGACATTTTTGTTTGCAACCAATGCATTTTTTCTAATATAGGTCGTCTTTGTGCCACATGGTAGATCCTTACAGCCAATTTCAAATACAGTCATGCTCAGAAATACGTTTGAAGCACGCACCCAGTGGAATATAAGGATACTCTTTTCCAGTATAATAATAAATGAATGAAGCTATTGCCCCTATGATACCTTCAATTACTTGGAATAATTGATTAAATTCAAGGAAATTCGGATCTACCGATTGACATTCTGAGTTAAAGGAATTTTGGAATTTTTGTACCCTAACGTGAGTCACGTGAGCAGTAAAGACCTCCATGAGCGCAGAATATGAGACAGTAAAATCTGGGGTTCGCAAATACAGAATGCTGAACATCTCAAGAAAGGTAAACTGAATGGGAAGACGATAATGTCTGGGGAAATGTGGACTCAGCATGAGTTCGCACGAGTATCGTATTTACCCCGAAAGAGCTAGGTATTTCCCAAGAGAAGGATACAATCCTTGGCTAAATATAGGGAAGAGAATGCTGAGCGAGGCACATTCACTTCGCCGCGAGCACTTCTCACGGCCGAACAAAGAACGCACCAACGAATCGGAAGCTGCTGGTGGCGAAGAATGTGAAGGGGGTGAATCTGGGAACACGGGCGGGAGAGATGCCGGCGGTAGGGCATCCCGCTAGGGCACTTGCAAGCAGCATCAGCAGGCGGTGGGGAGAATTCCGCGAAAATTTTCGAAAAGAAGGAGGGAAGAGAGGAAGAAACAGCGCAGGGTGAAAGGGAACAGTTTCAGCGCGAGACAGATAAAGAGGCCGTGACGGATGAACAAATCCCACGGCATAAAAGGGAAGATGTTTACCTCTCCATCGACAATGAATGGGAAAAGAAAGCCGTTGCAAATGGGCGGCCCTGGGAGGCTTCCTTCTTTCTTTCTCTCTTTCTTTCTCTCTTCATCTTCCCTCCCGAGTTCCTCGCGAGTCTTTTACGTTTATAAAATCGCGAGAGTGGTGGGAGAGAGTGACGGCGGGCGCAGATGTGGAGATGGAGGGGGAGGAGAGTGAAGGAAAGGAGTGATTGATGTAGTCGAGGTGAGGCGGTTTCCGTCTCTGCCTCCACTCTCGCTGGCAGCCTCCTCACCTGCCGCCCCATACACAGGGTAGCCACCCATTCCGATATCCGAGAAAACCGGGAAAACCACGGGAAACGTTTCGAATTCCTCAAAAAGTTGTTTAAAGGTCCGGTTACACGGTACATTCACACATACAATTGTAGTCTAAATGCATGAATGCTGGAATGAACGCCAATATGAACCATGCAACCACCGAAATTGTGGGAATACGTGAATGTGGTTGCCGTTCACCAAAAGCGTCCATGAATTCAGGCATTTTTACCGCGTAAATATACCGTATTATCTACCTATCATTAGAGTGATACCTAAAAAAGAAAATTAGCAAAATATATCAAGTTTTGATTATGTAATATTAATGGGAATTCTCAATAAATGGGCCCAGATCGGAGGGATTACCTATTCGTCCATAATGTGTTTAGTCCAGACGGAGCAAGTGAAGGTAGCGGACGGAAAATAATGGTGGGTAAGCATTGACTGAGGAGTGGGGTGCTGTCCACTATCACCATTTCTTTTTATCGTGTGCACTGAAGATATGGTGAGAGATGCGGGTAATGAGCTAGAGGCTGGAGCATAAAAGTGGGGGTATGACATTTAAATCATTAGTGTTCGCGGATGATCAGGCATTGATTAGCCAGTCAATGGGCGAGTTGCATACACTGGTGGATGCGTGGACGAGGAGGAGGGAAGAGCAAAGTATCTTTTGATATAATGAAAGGAAGTTGGCCCTACTGTGAATTGAATAGGGAAGTCAATGAATAGAGGGGAGACGTTAAAGCGCAATGAAAATTGCAAAAAGTTTTGCCTCACTCCACGGCCAATGCTTGTCCACTATGATTCTCCGCCACCGTCCGCCACACTCACTTGCGCCATCTGGGCCGTATACAGATTATAAACGAGTAGCCTATCCCTCCGATCCGGGCCGATTTATTGAGAAGATAGGCAACTAAAATACCTTATTCGGTAGAATAATTCAACAAAAATATTAATAATAAAGTAATACCCAGGACCATTTATTGTGTTAAATATTTACCTTCAATATGACTTTTTTCCAAGCAAAGTGAAGATCCCCTCTCTTTTATTCAAGTTTTAGGGTCATTGGATGAGGGGTAGGCATTCCTTATATAAAACGAAAATTTCTTAATCATATGAGAAAAGGATAAAAAACACTTATATCATAACCTAAGAGCAATAGCCCCCTCATTGATTTACTATGAAATTGGCAATCAATAAATTTAAGGGAATGTGCAAGCACCCAGAGAATAAGGTATATACTGGTCAACAAAGTTCACTACGTTTAGTGATCACGTTCAATGAACACCCTGAATTTATAATTTCCTGCTTGTGCTGCTCAACGTGAAACTATAGTGCTACAAATGCATGCTGTAGGGCACCTTCAAACCGTCCCACCGCATCGATACATTTTAAAAGTAATTGCCTTTCTGTTCCATAAATTATTACAGCATCTACACTTTAAAATGTCCTATGAGGTTCACTGACACAAATATTAAAACTCAAGTATGCTTATGCTTATGCTATTTTTTGGAAATTTTACTGTAAAGCAAAAGTTCAGAAACCTTATCAATTGAGACATAAGATTGCCGTAGGAACATTGAAAATGTCCTCAGAAAAACTGAGTGAAATTCGGGGATATTAATTCTGTACAGAGTGGCTACCCTGCACAATGCATCAACAGCCAATCGTCCTAACTCTATCCACTTTCCCTTCCCTTACGATTCCAATCGGCCCGGAACAGATACATGTAGGCGCCTCCCTAGTTGGAATGGAGAAGTGAGCTATTTTCAGGATACGCAGAAGCGCGAGTGAAATGGCGTGATTAATAAGCTGCTTGAAAAATGGGAGTGGTGGGGTTGGGAGAAGGATGTGGGGTGTGGGACAACAACGAATGGAACAAAGGGAGCGAGCGGGAAATAATTGGGAGCCGAATCCATGAAACAGAGGCTGAGGCAGGAGCCAAATGTAAAAATGAGGAAGGATCTCCCCGGTAAATAATGAGCCGAAAAATTGGATGGCGACAGATCCAACGCTCCGAAGACAATCACAGTTACACTTCATGCCATTAGCGCGTATATTTTAAAAATGAAAAGTAGACTACTCTTCAGTACTATATTGTGGTAAAATACTAAATTCTATTCCCATACTTTTCCCATAAAACGCCATAAAAATACGAAAAAACTGTATAGTTTAGTTTATTACTCAATTCTTTTAGTTAAATACTCAATTCTTTGCCTGGTATATGACCCTCCATGCCATTTGCATGGCAAATTGTCTTTCATGAAAACGTTCCGAGAGTCAACAAACGGACTAGTAACTTTTTACCTTGTAACGGAGCACTAAGAAAAATTTCTCGATGAAAGTGTTCAAAATGTACCTACCATTAAAAATAAAAATATTTTTGATAACTTCATTTCTGTATTTAGTTGTAGTAACTTAGGGAGAATAAATTCTTCGTTGTAGGGACAAAAGCATTGAATAAAATTTATCGATGTAAGGTAGGAGAACAAAACGCTGAATCACATGGTTTATTTACCCAAGGGCTTCTGACATTTTTCCCTGAGTTTTACGTCAGATAGAGGCCAAATTCCTTAAAGTTTGGCATAATTATCCCCTCACGTATTTTCTCTTCTATTTTATTGGCCGATGAATGAGAATTTTTGAATTGTTCGGTCCTAGAAAGCCATCTGAGTAGTAAGAAACAATAAAGTTTCCGACCTTATACTTAAAATGAATGAGGGACGTTCCAACGCCTGAATAGGTACTAAAAATAAAGACATATTTAACAAAATTTTAGAGTTATTTAGGTATTTAAAAAATACTATACTTACTGCTGACACTACATTTATTTATTTACAGCATAAGAAAAATTAGCGAAATATTCTTCGAGCAAAAAATCCGAAAATTAACGCATCACTTGATGAAAGACAAGACCTCAGATCGCTGATTTAAAATTAAACCCTCTTTGTCCCTCATCTACTTTAGGCGTACAGAAATATGATTAAATGGAAGTACCCTAGAAAATATACCACCTCACCAACTCTCAAGTTACCCACTCATAGCAGCTCTTGAATTCGGTCGAAATGATAATAAAAAATCTCCTTAACGCTTTAACCACCAGAGCATAGGAATCCACAATCCATAATTAAAAAGTGCTCGAGAAATTCAAACCCCATTTCATTTATGACCACAAGTACCATCCATTCCATCCATCCTAAAACAATTTATAAATCAAATTTATTTCCCGAATCACTAAGATCTTGGTCCACTACCAGCTAATCACAAGATTTGAAGTTATTCTAATAAAAACACCTAGCCCTATGCAATTCATACGTGGTCGCGAAACCTTCTTGTAAATGGCAATAAACATGATTTATAATAATGACAATGTTTGAGTAGAGCATACGGCCATATTGAGTAGGCAACGACAAGGCACACTGAAATTTCAGAAAATTTCCCATCTTTATATTCCTGCATCTAAACCTCCGCATAAAAATGTGCGTTCATATTTTAACATGCAGAGGTTTATAAACATGGCAATTTTTTAAAGGAATCAGAGAGGGTCGGGTGAAAAATGTTACTTGAGTTAATTTGACATGGAATGGCTCAAATGCAATGTGGATCAACTTTATCAATATATATCGCGGATAGAGATGGTCAAAGTGACTAATCATTATAAATATCGGGCCCCGATCGAAAAGTTCGAGTTCCGTTGCAAAAGCGAGGGCGTAATCCCAATGGCGTTGACTAAAGAGTATAATCGTAGCAAAGGCTCGGAATGGGATTGATTCGACTCAGTGGTTGCACAAAGGCATCAATTGTACCGAGGCACCTCAAACAGGAGAGTGGAAACAGCAATTAACGATGGATACAAAAACGGGCAGGTCTACACTTCAAAGGCCTTTACTCTTCAATCCTCAAAAAGAACCATTGACAAAGCCTTTGACATTTTAACTTTTAATCTGAGAAAAAGTAGACATTTTCAAAAAGGTTTTATTAAAAAAGTAGGAAATGTTTCTTCATAATTATCATCACTGGCGAACAATCCTCAGATTGGCACGACATAGGTCTCCTTTCAATTCTCATATCAGTTTATTATGTCACATCAACGTATTTCTTCACTTTAGCATTCTCTTTTGCCCTTCTACATGTTTTATTTGAGTTCAACGTTTTCAGCAATCGCAATCTACTTGACCCCTTGATAATTGCCTTCATCAAGCCTAACCTCATGGGGCAATGCTAAAAAGTGACAAACATTCGAGGTAAAGTTGTGCTTAAATACGTATGAAATCGTTTCCGGCTCAATTTTGTGGAATAATGATATATCCATGATTAAAGCACCAATGGTAATATCCACACTATTTTATTTATCACTTAAACGACCATGGTTTCGACACTTGTTGTCATTTTCAAGGACTCAGTCAATCCCATTCCGATATACGAATCCCAATCCCATGTACGTTGTGCTTAAATAACTGTGAATTTATTTTTTATCCCGGTTGCTGTAAACGTAAGGCATAGTCTCAGTAATTCTCTTGAAATGAGTTACTTTACAGTAATAGAATGTTAATTCCCGTGAAAGACCAAGGATATTTGTTATATTCTGTAGTTTAGCATGTCAGGCCTTAAAGAGGATTATTGGAGAATTGATTTGTTTATAAGTACCTTCGTGGAATTTCACTGCACCTCACCATGATAATTAAAAGCATGGAATACAAAATATAATAGAAATACAGCCCTTTAAAACGAAAGCGGCCTTCAGGACTGGAAAAGGTCCGCTCCTTCTAGAGTATTTTTATCACGCATCAATAATTAATATGCCCTCCGACAAACACCAATACTTTCTCTGAAAAAATTTCCTCGTGCAAAAAAAAAGGAACTTCTCAAATCTTTGTATCAAAAGGTTGTTGACGGAGGTGATGAAAAACACCATTTTCATCCAGCGAGCCAATATGTTAAGTGGCCCTTCGATACAATCTCACCGTTCATAGCTCCGAACCGCACTATCGAAAAGATCAGAGCCGCGCGCAGCCCAATTTTTTCTCGACGACGAAAATTCACAAAACCAATCTTTGTGCGATCCCTCTCTAAAAAAAATTGATGGAAGGAAAATTTCCAAAAAAAAGGGGTACATAAAATATAACTCTGCACGCCTTTCCTTGACGATATTACTCGGCGCGTCGAATTATTTCCTGAGGATCACACAGCCTTTTACGAGGTCATGCCGCTAAGCCCGGCCTGCAAAACCCAATATCCTTGCTTTGTTCCCGGAGTATCGATCATCCCCCTCGTTTGAAGTAAAGTGTTCCGTTTTGACACGGGGCCCCGTGGTCTAGGGTTCCCGGCGGGAAGAGGAGGGTGGCTACAACTACGGCCGCGAGGGAAGGTGTGCGCGGGGCGGAGGGTTGTGGCCGCACCAGCGGTGAACGCTGGGTGTTTCGAAAAATTCAGAAATTTCCAAAGGGCCGAGGGAGGAACGCGAGCGTGGCCCCGTGCACAGGGGGAAAGAGAGGAGGTTTCCGTGGGCTAGGGTAACGAGGATTTGGGGGAGGGAAGAATAGGGCAAGCCGATAGTGTAGCCGAGCGAAGAGGGGTGCAGGAATTTGTTAGGGACATAAAACGATGGGGTTTTGTGGCATAGGTGCAGGGTTTCTGTGTGCGGGTGTGTGTATTGTACGCTCGCCCGGGGTTTGCCGGTGCGCGGGTGGATGTTAAGCGTCCATAGGAGATGCAAAAGGATTTTCAGGGACGGTAGTGGAGAAAGGAGAGCAGCAGAGTAAGCCGGCGGACAGAGCGGGAATTGGGGAAGAGGAGGATTTTTAAATGCATTAAACCTGACTCCAATTCATTTCGTGGCACACTCTTCAAATTGCCTACCTCTCAAAGTAATTGGCAGGCGCAAGTTTCCATAAGTGATCACTCTTGCATTTCTGTAATTGGAACCTAACGGATTAAATCAATGTGTTCTCAATTCACGAGGACAATTCTTCTTGTTATTGCTTGTTTTCGGTTAAGTCCTAATATTTTGAAGAAATTGCACAAAATCTTTTAATATAAATAATATGGGCAAATAATAATAATAATTAAAAATTAGCAAGTACGCATAAGCCATGGATTATAATTATATAATAGATTATGGTCACGTAGGTACATTGAACATGGATATAGACGTTTCGGATTCAAATAAATTAAGCAATGGTCAAATGAAGTGATTAGAGTATCAAAAAAAGTATTTAAATTATACCTGTATGCATTACTTGCTAGGTTTTTAAGCTTAGTAAAGCTAAAATGAACTCATTGGAGCAAGAATATTATTTATTTACACAACCCACGATATTAGCAATATTAAAACATAAAGTGAATTAAGAAATACCAAATGGAAATAAAATCCCTGTCCCTTTTTTTGCTAATGCATCTGCTAGGGTTTACCTGCTGTGATATTATGCCACGCCAATGATAGCAGCTAAGAATTCGCATAACATGTAGTTAAACCGTGAATAATAGACTCTTCTGGAGAAAAAATGATACGGTAAAGGCGAGGTGTATAACGCCACTGTATAAAAGCAAAATTGGTCAAGCAATAGCCCGGCAAGTGTATATGCGTAGAAATCAATTATTGATATCCAAAGTTTGCATCGAAGAAAATAAGAAAGCATCTAATTAATATCACACAAGTTTTAATCTTACACCTTATCAAAATAACTGTATGAATTCATTATTCCTAAAGATGGAGCAAAAGGGTTTACATTAAATTTGAAATGAAATAAATTGAACGGTGAAACCAATTACCATGACTCGTTAAAAATAAACCCGGGAAGAAAAATGTCTGTAGTCATCTCTTATTATCGCCCTTGCTGCTTGTATTGGTGAAATTATAAATGTATTTCATTTAAATATACAAAATAATTATTTACAAATAAATGCTAGGATTGAAAATATTTGCTGAATGAAAGGAACAATGAAAAGTGTCAAAATTGACGAAATAATAGTTTTTAAAACCGAATAATTAAATTGATAAGGATTCCAAAAAATGTAAGCCTTGCTGCTGAAATTGAAGAAATTAAAGGTTTTATATTCTTATTAATGAAAATAGATTCAGGATGCACAAGAAAAACTTCAACATTTTAACCAATTAATATTATTATTTTATAACTAGCTTTACTCGAATTTTTCACTAACCATCGCACTCTCCCTGAGTTATTTTAAACTTTAGGGTTTGTTCTCGTAGTTCCTCACGTACTAAACCATTTGCCTATGTGTTTCATAAATTTTTGGTTGAGGTACCAGTTCCCTTCAGAAGGCTACCTCGCACCGCTGGAATTTTATTTTGAGGTAAAACAAAGCTTCTAAAGTCAAATTTTCTATTCATAAGCCACCACACATGCCTCATTTCGTCTTTTACCATGATGAAATTATTTAAAAAATGTAACATTCATCTTGAGATATTTCCTTCTTAGGCTACAACTTCGAGATTGTAATTAATTATCTAATGCCATTCGATTTTATACAAGTTTATAAAGCGGTTATAATAAAAAAAAATCACCTTTCATTCAAAGTGTTTCTTGATGTCTCCTCTATACTGATAAACTTCTGAACTGATAAAACAGTGTTTAAAAACCCAAGGGGAAGAATTATTAAAAAATGCAGCAAACAATAACCACAAAATTATACAAAAGACAATTGTTATGGCTATCGAAAAAGCAATAAATTGAACATTTGATATGTATGTCTGACAATATTTCAACAAATTTTCAACATGGTTTCAGGTTTTTTATGTAAATGAGCTTACTGGAAAACAATGTTTCCTAAAAACAACAAGGGAATTAAAAATGTGTACAGTAAAAGGCAACCTAAGTTGCAAGTAATATGACCTACGCCGTCCTTGAGACGTGTTTTTTTAAGTGAGGCCGATTTGGAGCATGAGATGAGATGAAAGCATAGCAGTCCGAGATAGTGTATCATTTTGAGGGCAGCAGGTGATTGGAGTGGGAGCAGACAGAAGCACACTGCGTGGCCAGAGCTTTGCAGAGGAAAGTGAGTTTGGGGTGAGGACTCGCCTAGGGCACGCGGGATGTATATTTGTGAAGGCAGTACGGCTAGATTAATGAAGGTAGGTAACCAGTTCATGGAACCTAGACAGCGAGGATATCTTCGATGTGTCCCGCTGCAGATTGGGAACTAGATACGCCTACCTGGGAGTATGATATACAATAGAGGAATTTCGGAACGTCCAATCTAGTCCTCCCACAGTAGAGGGCAAGGCGATTTATAAGGACCGGATATTGAGATATAGCCCAAACACGATCGCAAGAGATAGGTTTAGTTGATATATTGCCCAAAAATAGGCAGTAACTCAATAATCCTATTTGCAAGAGAATTATAGGGCACTCGCGTTGAGAGCGAAGATTTCGGAGTTAATTTACCCGCACGATAGGATTAATAAATATATTTCAGGATTCACTAATTAAAATACGAAATATTTATAAAGCAATTGAAATTTTTTTCATAATATTTCAGAGCTTGTTAATCATTTTAATGAAACATAAGTCAGCGAACATGACAAAATAACTTCTTTAAAATATTTAAACGTATTACGTATTAAAAAGCGAATAAAACAAATCATATAATCTTTCCAATTTGCAGACTATATCTTGACATCATCCCTAAATTATTTTAGACAATTCATAAACTTGGATATATTTTGATGTAGGTATATACGGTTCCTACTTTTCCTAACATAATATATTTGCTATTTGCTATACTCATTTTTTGCCCATTCACTATCTACTTTCCAGAAATAATCGCTCGAAGTAAAAACCATTTCCATGCATTCTGAATAAAATATTTTTGTTTCAGTAATTAAGATACAGATTTTAGCATTGCTATTCTTATTAAAAACTGCATTATTTTACCGGTAACACTGGAGTTTAAATTTAAATTACTATCATTTTTAATAAAACTGAAAAAATATTGAGTATAAGCACTCGAGAAAAATCATAAGTGCTTTACACGTAAATTAATATGGCCATTCAGTATTTGGTTGAAAATATGGCCTTTACAGGGTACTTTTGATAAAATAGGTTTTTAGAATGCATACAATTTATAAAATAAAAAAGAAAAGTCTAGTAAAAAACCTTTCTTTGGGCGGTACCCTTGTCGCGGTAAAAAGGTTTGCGCGTTTCCATGACCTATGACTATTAGCTACACTAGCGGGATTGATTATCAAATAACCTAGACAGGGCCAAGCGGTCGAGACAGATCGAAGGGCAAGAGCCAGGCGAAAGGAATCGTACGTGATGGTATCATGCAAAAAAAGCTGGAATGGAATTTTGAAACTCTATAAACTATTTCTTCCCTTAAAACATAAAGTACAATTAATTGAGCCACGGAAACTAATTGCACGGAACCTGACCGCAAAAGGCAGGTCACGGCAGCAAGGTCGGCAAGGTATTCGACGTCATCAACTTGTGAAACTCTATCAGAGATTTGTCATCATCGGCAGCAGCATCCAAGAAAGAAGAAAAAACAAGAAAATGGAAAAGCACTGAATGAAGGGGCATGGAATAAGAGGAAAACGACAAGGTTAGATAGAAATGGAAAGGTGAGTAAGATAGAAAATATTACAAGCGAAATAAAAAAATGGAAAATAGACGCCTTTGGACAATGTGAAGTGAGGTGGAAGGATAAAGGGGTTAGCTAGATGGGAATGTAAAAGAAATGGAAAGTTAGATGGAGTATATCAAACGGAGAGTGAACGCTGAAAACTGTTTTAGAGGGAAAAATGTTGCGTAAACGAGGAAAAGGAAGAAAGAGAATAAGGGTCTTAGGTGAACTAAGGAGGAGCAGGTCTAATTGTGAATTGAAGTGTGGAGATACTGCCAGAATACTTAAAAATACTCTACCTTAGGGACCACTGTAATTTAACGTCTCCATATATTACTTCTGAGTGTTCTTTTGGCCATTCGCAAGCTTTGAGAGGGAAGTGCATTAAGGGAGGATACACTGACAAAATACTCCGTACATACTCCATGCAAACCTACCTTAATTGGTTGAATAAATTACAATACGTAAAAAATTGATGTCTTAAAAAATTTAATATCTGTAAGCCATGCAATGTAAAAGCGTTAAAAATATCTGCATAGTTCATGGAAAATCTGCAATTTATTATGCATAGCCGCAAAAAGTTAACTTGGATTATAATAACAGGCTTTAAAAGAATTAAAAGCATAGCATACCTACATATTTCGTTGGATGCACATTATAACGGAAGAAGTTGTACTTTAAAAGAATTTTCATTTTCTAACTGATTCCAAATAATATGTCATAATTTTAACACCGGTACCTACATGACCACTGCCAGATGAGTTTCTCCTTAGACGGTTTAGCTAAGAATAAAAAAAGTCCGAGATTTTACCAACATATCACCCACAAAGTAATTAAAAAGCCCTCTAAATGATTTAAAAACACCATTCCAGGCAACTCGAAGGAAAGACTGTATTTATTCCGAGTCAACGAGACGTCTGCTAGAGCGAGCGTTAACAATCTTAGCTAAAACACAGCGGTCGGGACAAATAAGACCGCGAGATGTGCGAAGGAAAAGCACGAGTGGCGATGCTCTCGGCTCTCAGTCGGCTGGCTCATCTCAACGGGCCGTAAACAAATGGGTGGCGCATCTCTTGTCAAGATGTGGAGAGGTCGAGCGAAAGGGGAGGAGAAGGAACTCAGCGAAGAGGCGAAGGGGAGGGCTTTAGCTTCTCACCCGAGCAAGCGGGCGAGAGCATAAGCTTCCCAATGAATAAACTGTTTACGGCCGGTCGCGACAGTTTACCGCTCCCTGGGTTTTCCGAGGAAACGGATTGCCCGTGACTCGTCCGCGGTATGGGGTGGGCGAAACGGTTATCCCCCGTAGCCCCCTCTCGCAAGTGAAGTAAGCTGGTGCGCGATCACTGCGGCCGAGGTGCACATGTTGCCCACAGCACTCTACCCACTGGAGTCCACGCCCATGGGCGAAACTGCGTATTGCGCGCCTGATGAACTATTTGATTCCGTAGCGACTACTTCAGCTCTCACGATATTCCTATCAAATTTTCGTCTTCAGTTTTCATGCAATCCTTAGCATAGTTCCAGACAAGAAAATTTTAACCCATATATTTACCGCATAAAGTCAAACTTTAGCCATTAATTATTGTTCAATAATTGAGACCAATTAAGCACGCAACTGATTTAACACAATTCTAAACTCAGTTAACCATTTATTAATTGAATTTTCCTTCATTGCATTCTTAAATCATGACCTCAAAATTAGGAAAAATTAATTGAAATCAATATCAACAGTTTACACGTCTTAATACTTCAATTTACTTGCAACCTGAGTTCAGAGCGTATTCCATCCATTCTTAATGCAGGGATTACGAGACCGGTAACTTTCTTAGGGAATTGGCAATGACAATCTGTTAATAAAAAAATTCCGATAGGGAAACCCCAAACATTTACAAATCAATAAAACTGATTTCAATAGGTCGCTCACCCATCGTGTAATTGAAAATGCAAAATAATACCCACGAATACTTTACTGGCTCTCAGGGCGGGGGAAGTAACGGTATACCCAACAAGTAGAATATCATAGAAACAATCTATACCGTTTCTCTGGGGACGATGCAGTGAATGATGGGTGATATAGGTAGTCACGCTACTTAATATCCTCTCTTGAACGATCCTTAAACAAAACGTCACTTCATACATATGTATCTCAATTTCATACGAATGAGGGCCAGAAGATGAGCATTCAAAGGAAAATCTTATTTAACATCTTATTTGACCTGCATCTGGCATGTAACCTCAAAATGATACTTATCTAAGGCCGTTATTCTTGAATTTGTGCTGGCCAAAAAATAAAAGAAAATTTTCCTACTCTCTGAATTTTTAACTGACTGCCATGCGCGAAGCATATTTTGCTGACTGAAGATGAATGTAAGTAAAGAGATATTTTTGAGTAAAGAAGGTTTTGAAAAAAAAAACATTGTAAGTAATTACAGTTTAGTGGTAATATGTTTCACAATAAATAAAATTTTATAATAAATATAACTCCAAAATGCGAAAAAAAAAACAAAAAATTACAGAAAGTAAATTAATTTTTGCAATGAATTCGATCTAATGGATCGATAAATTTCATGAAAGACACATTTTTATGTTATAATTGTGATGCAACTGATATCAATTTAATATTGAAGCCTTTTTTATGCTTATTTACTTTCTTTGATGGATAGATATTCTATTTATTTCATCTCTAAAGCTATCCAGATTAACCGAAGATCATCACCTACAGACACGGAATATCATAAAAGAGATTCATCAGACTGAATTATTAAATAATTCTTAAAAGTAGGAAGTCTAGTTGAAATTTTATACCGCTGTATAATATTACCACCGTTGAGAAGTAGTAAATGTAAAGAGGAAATTAGGATAAAAATTCACATCCGACATGGGAAAACTGTTTCGAGGGATCGTGGAGAAGTAATCGAATGAGAAAAAATTTGTTGTCGTACCAGGCCATGATTATACATATATATAAGATTCCACTGCCGATAACTACCTGTTACCTTATATCCCTCCACCGTAACTAAAGTGCCCTTTCATTTCCCCTCTATAGCAGTTCATCACATACCTGGAGGTCTACATAGCCATAGGTACTTCTTAAATCAGCTGAGGACATTTTCTAAGATTGGTTGAGTACAAAATAAGTGACTATGAAATTTTACAGCTACTTTTTAAATATTGTAATCAGTGACAAACACCAGTTAAAATTTAAAAAAATAATCAGTTGTCGTTAAGATATTTTTCTTAAAGACTTTCGAAGAGCGCCCACAAGTTTTATGCTGGAGGATTTATTGAATTTTATTTTAAATATGAAGTTTAATACATAGCTTTTGGTTGCTACTTCAATGGAGTGTCGCTCGTACGAACGTCACCTCTCACAAAACTCTTGGCATTCGCCAGTCAGTGCAGTCGTGATGTGAAAGTAAAGATTACTTTCAGACAGGAATGAGAAGATTAAAAAATAATATAGTTAATTTTTTTCCGATGCATGGTTTACATGTCAAAGTACCTGAAATAAGATCGCTACCAATAATTCAGTTTTTACTCAGCTACTCACCATGTCTGGGACATTTTTGACAAACGAGTGCACAGGGAGCACGTAGCCGTAAGGTATTGCAGTGCAGTTTTACCCTAATGATTCGCTCTATGCATTCACTTTGCTACACAAGTCAATTGAAAGTACATCACCACTCGAAATAAGTGACAGAAATGATGAATGTGGGGAAAAACAACAGCACATGTCGATATACCGGAAGCCAACTTCACCATTAAGTCATTCTTGAATGCGTTTTACTTCCCATATGTTTGAAAATCAGTCACATTAATCTTCAACCTACGCAGCGTCAAGGACGACGACCCATTTCATTGAGAAACATTAAGATCCGAGCCTCCTTTTTAATGATCACTCCAAAGTATACTTCCCCTCAATCGATAGAACACACGTCATCGTGACTCGATTCCACAGACAGCAACAAGGGTCGTCAGGAGAAAAATCCGCAAATATTGATCGGTTCAAAAATTGCTTCTAACCCTCAAGCCAAACGGTACGTTTCGAAGAGAAAAATTGAACCAAAACGAATGGAAAAGAGTGGAATGAAAGTTAAGAGAGAGAGACGGCGGAAAAAGTGCGCCAGGTACAGACGGCGAAGGCACTTGAGGCAGGCGGAAACAGAAAGAGAGAGAGAGAGAGGGGAGGAAGAGGAAAATAAAGTAGGAGAAAGTGTGCGGCGCATGTTGGAAGGTAGTAATAGAAGGAGACGCCGTGAAGAGGGTCTGTCTCTCCTGGGGCGGTGCGAGGGTCATTGGGTGGGGGAAGGTATGGAACAGTCGGCCGATTACACAACCCCCTCCTTCCCAGCTGATCTCCCACCCTCCCCCGCCTATTTATCCCCCTCCACCCCCATCCCCCCGTGCACCCTCGTCGTTGACAACATCATCGCGTGGCGCATGCCCTGCAGCTCTCGCTCCCACTTTGCCGGCGCGCCGCCCGCCGTCCCGAGCAGCGACCCGACTCATTTCGCCCGCTCAAAAACATCTCCGACTCAACACGCTCGCGCTTTGCTTTTTCAAGTGCCTCGCCAGACTTTCTCCCGTCCTCGACCCTCTTTAACCCCCGCCCCCAGCCCAAAGTGCGTTCACCCCTCAGCCCCCCGCACCCTATTTTTCTCCATCTCTTTCTCCTTTCATCCGGATTATCCAAAGTAATCGAACCAGATAAACACCGTTTAGAAACAAGTGCACGGACAAAAAAAACGAAAGGGGTGCTTTTTTATGCTACAATCTACAGCAGGAATTAGTGTGTATATGTTTACATTTAGGTTACTTTCCTCCCTGGATAAAATATTTTACTCATGCGATAATTTTAGTTCTACTACATGCTGTCAAAAGTTGACAAAATTCAAGTAAACTTTGTCGAAAATTTGTTCAATATTTGGTAATCTTCGGTGTGACGGCTACCATGGAAATTCCAATCAACTTGACTAGGTATGAGAAAAATAAAATAGGCACTTGAGAGAGGCGAACACTGGGTTTTCTTGCTGGTGCATAGGCTTAGGATCCAGCTTAGCTTTTTAAATGCATAAGAGTATGATCCTCTGATCACCAATTGTATTAGGTTCAATTCAAGTTGGAACGGCTAAATTTATTGCACTCAATAACTTAGGCAAAATGCTATTGAAGGGACGAAGAAGTGTTGGGAAACAGAATCAGGAAAGGCAGATGCAGTTAGTAAATATTTTTGATGACGGGAACCTGACGAAAAGTACTATGTTTTGTTATTAACTGCTTCTCCGCTTCATTACCTTTCTACACCAGCTGTTGAATGCTTGCGTCTTCCCGCGACCTTCCGATTCTTTCCTCCGCACCCCTCCATACGGCAAAGGTCTTTCTGACTTTCCCTCGGGTGGCTTGGCGCACCAACGAAGCACGAACGCATAGGAGTCATACGGGAGGTCGCCACAAGGTGCAACTACAGACTGGAGGAGACGAGACGCAAGATTTCTCATCAATACTTTCCCTTTCTTCAGCAGACAACACAGGTGGATTCTGGGCTGAAAACCAAATCGGGTATTCCATCTTTGCGGGCTGTCATTCTCTCAATTTTCGAGTATAAAACTGTAGCCGTCTTGAAGAAGAAGCCATTTACTATAAAGGAACAAGAGGGAAGCGCTTTAGAAACAGTCTAGGTGCTGTATGACCAATTAAGTTTCCTGTAGCTTTCTATGCCTAACAGAAAGAAATGTATTTTTTATTGTTCACTCTTGAGTAACTTTACGTACGGCATATTGCATAGGTAATATGAGATATGCTAGCTATGATGAAAGACAAATAACGATTTCGATCAGAGCGGCAATGTATTCATTCAAATCATATCATGTAGCAAACACGAATCCTACTACAGTTGATTTTGATCAGTCGCGATACAAAAACACAAGGTGTTACCACTGCAAGATGAACAGCCATGAAAACCCAACTAATGAACCCTTTTTTCCTATCACACGCGAAATGTTTAATAATATTAGTATATTTTAGAGAATACTTGCTTGTAAATTGATAAAATATAATGGTACGCAGTTCAACTGAATAATAAGTGCAAATTCATCTAAAAATAGGTACGGCAAAAGGCAGGAATAATTACTTCCACTCCTATTCACTCCCCAATTCGCTGGCATTCGAATTATTCCCCCCTCCCAACTCCACTCCACACGTGCCCGCAGGCTTCGACAGAGTGGGGTGGGGGGCTAAAGAGAGGAAGAGGAAAAAAGAGGGGGGGGGGTGAAAGGGATGACTTGGAAGCAGTCACGGTCACGCATGCAAACACGCGCTCACGAGTCGAGAAACGAAAAATCGCGCCTTTTTGGAACTTGCTAGATTAAACACACGCGCGCCAGATGCAACGCCCGCGGGAAGAGACGACATGTTAGAGACGGAGAGAAGGGGGAAAGAGGGGGAGAGTGGAAGGGGGAATCGCGTGGAGACTTTTTGTGTTTATTTTTCCTGAGGAGAAATTAGAAGGGTGAGATGGAGTGACCCATAGATTATTTTCCTGTGGCACATCCACTACCCTTTCCCTTCGGATTTGGAATAAAGTACAGGAGGAATTTTCTATTATTAGCTGAAATAATCAACAGTACATTCAACGTCAAAAAAGCATAGCTTTCCACGTTATGGGACGCGATGACTTGATGAAAAAAATCGTCAAAAGACAAGTGGAATTGAAGAATGACAAAATAAGGCTTGATATTTGGAGCATGAGATGGATGTGAAACAGATGAACTATGCTGATGTATAAAAGAATAGTTTATAGAAAATCTGAGTGGACAACTGAGCTGCGTTTCACTAATTTGCGAATTGTTCCTTGCCAATGGTGATAAACTACATACATGAAAGGTAAGACAGAAAAATCTGACAATACTACATTTGTCAAAATACACTTTAAACTCGATCAATTACAACTTATTCAACATATGAACGATTGAAATACAACAATTTCAAGCCTAATAAATATTCTAGAGGAAAAATCATAATTCGCACGGAACTCTTAAATTAATTTTTCACTAATTTTTTGCAAATAGACAACCTGTGATGCCCCTTCTGATCCTGCCTAGAATATTACTCCTAGAAGATGAACTCGTGTGAAATTAGAAGAAAAAAATTCACATTTTACTCCCTCATCAACACTTGTTGTAAGATGTTCGTGCCAAATGATTGTCGTTTCTGGGTTCAAGACATGTCTATCTTATCAGAGTAAGAACTAACCACAGATACAAGCAATGCCGAGAAATACGGTGCAAAACGGTGAGAATAAAATAATGTTTCAACCAAATCTTTGAATGGATGCTGTTTTCGCGCATGGATGCTATAAAATATTTTTATAAGTTATATAAGTTTATATTTATATAAGTTCATTTTTTTCTATTAATGATCATTAAGGTAGAACATCTAATGAACAAATGAAATCTTGGGAGATCTTTGAGATATAGGAATGGCGAAGAAATTGTACTATAGCAGCGTGGGTTATAAGAAATGATTCAAGAAAAAATGGAAGTGGTAAGCTTAGAGGTTAGCATTGATTAGAGGATATCGATGGCCAGGATTCATTACCGATGGAATAAATGCTCGACAGTAATGTATACCCAAGCATCGTGGGAGACATTCGCTTACTCCTCCCGCCTAACGAAGGAAGAACATTAATAGAATCTCAGAAAGCGATATCTCTTCGCTCAGCACCATCGGATTACGAACTAAAGACCCGGCAATCAATAAATTGACCCCGGGAGATCATCGACAGCGTGCGTGATAATCGGGTATCCGGTTCGTGAGCACATGCGTGACTACATTTATCGCTATCTGGAAAACTAATTGCTGGCTCCGTCTTCGCAGCCGACCGGGTTTTAAAGAGCGGGTCTGAATTCATTAATTAATGACTCCCTTTAAAGTAATCAACCCCGTAATGCACGACCTGAGCGCCCCACCTACACACCTTGTGGAGGAGAGAGTGATGGTGAGTTTAGCCGAGCAAAAGAGAAGACGGCGCTTCAACCTCCTTGGAAAGGGTGAACCCGAAGGAAGAGGAGAAAAAAAGATACAAAAACCGAAAGGAGACAAATCGATACAACCTTTCCTTTTAAAGGCACTACTACGTGCGCAAACCAAAGAAAAGAAAAAAAGAAACACTTCCCCACCTTCTTCACCAACACTACTTTACAGGAAGGAAAACGAGTCCCCGCATCCAACCTCCCTGATAACTCCAGACTCCTCTCCCGTTAACCCCCCTCACCCCACTCCGTTGGAACTGATCTAAAGACGCTCAAACGAGACCGGACATTAATCATGGAATTCACTATCGGGTGCACGCCCTCTCTGCAAGTAAAGGGAGCCAGTAGAAAAAGCTAGTTGGGGAGGAGGAAGAGATGGGTGGTGGCGAGCGGCAGAGGAGGAGAGAGATAGGATGGAGACCGGTGTGCTGGCGAGCGGAGGAGACAGAGATTGAGGGGTAGGGGGATACACGGCACGAACAGATGTAAAGATAAGGGTAGCGAGGCGGGGTGCGCGCCAGAGGGAGCGGAGGTAATAAGGGCGGATTTTAAAGACGGAAGGGAAGAGTGTGGGAGCCAAAGGTAGGAAGGAATATTCGGCAGGCTGATGCAGATGAATTCAACTAGGCTAGAGTGAGGAGAAGAATATCAATTTCAAGAAATGAGTAAATAATTAAAAACCGAAATGTTTATATCAGTATATACCATTATATGTCCAACAGAAGCATTTATCACATCGCCGAGGATAAATTTCGCCATGAAAAAATGTTTTACTCGACCGAAATTCGAATTCGGTTCTCCTAATTGCTGGTCAGATTCATGGTGAACTTTATTATTGGTGCATTTAACTTTGCATCTGTGCGCGTGACTCGTTTAATGAAGTGATATAAAATATCATTTGAGAATCGTTTCTACAAATTGTCCGTAAAATAATTCGACAGGACAATATCTGCGTTTAATGTATCCTATTGATTTATGTAAAAGTCATGAAGTCGCACTAGTTGTCTCGTTCATGGCATATGAACCGAGGTTTGATTTGATAGTCGGTGATTCGACATAATTTACTTACAGGAGATATGCAGCAGGTATGTATCTTCTCCCGTAGTTTGTCACCGTAGTAGATATTTTGCATTGATGACGCTGTTGGCGAAATCGTGGTAGTATAATTGAATTATATTGAATTACCAAGAGCGCTTCATGCTGGCAATGATTAGCGAATTCCTCGAAGTCGCAACTGAAACTAATGCATTCACTGAGGGTGAGAGACGAACGGAATCGGGAAGAAGCAGTCACGAAGTGGTCACTTTAGCCTTTAAATACAACTTTTCGAAGAAATATGAGGATACTTCATCCTAAAACGGATGCATGAAATACTGTTGCTACTTCCTCAAAGTTTTAACTACATACTGAAGTCGGGGTGAGAAGTTAACAATGAGGCAGAGAGACTAATGGTCAACATCTTGATTAGAACAAAAAAGGTCAAACAGTTAATTTATATGGTGAAAAAGAAGGCAAAAGACTAGGTGTTATGTATGTCGACACATTTTTTGCTACAAATGAAAAATAGTAGAGAATAAATTCTTCAATACCTAATAACAACAACTTAAATTTGTGCTTTTAACGATGAAAAAATTGAGTGATACGCATCAAAATCAATAGGACCATCCAAACATAATCAGAACTCACAAACTCATTATTTGATTCTGTTTTGCATTCTGAAATAACTCTATTCGATTTCATTTAGATTCAATAATAGCTTTTACAAGAGAAACACTATAGTACTTAAACTTTAACATTGCACTTTGTACTCGAATATGATAAAGTTATGGAAAAAACCAAATAATGCTTAATTTTAGCCACAAAGTAAATGAATGATGATTTATGTATCTGGTTAAAATAATTACTGTACCTTTCATAAAGAAGAGGTAGAAACTGAGGCCTATGATTTATGGAGAATCCTATCCTCATTTTAGTAGATCTTTTCACCAACCGAAAAAAGATGCAACCGAATACTTAGCCATGTTTATCGGTAAATACGTAGTAGTAATTTGGTCAAGCGTTCCCTAGTTATCATTTTCAGGTTCTCAAATAATGTAATATTTTTAAATGAAGCTCTTAAATAATGTAATATTAGAAAAATATTTTAAACATAAAACTGTATCAAAAGAATATCCCTTGAAAAATTGGCAATAAATGTGCATCTCAAAGTAAAAAGTACAATATATAATCCGAGGGAACCTCTATAAAAACTTTAACACTTTTTCACAACTGATTTTATCTTAGTTCTATCTTTAGACGTTTAATGCAAACCTTGCAATGATACTTCAAAATTAACGGTAAATCTGGGCGTATCTATTTAAGGTATGTAAGGTATATCTTGAGCTAAATGATGGGAACTAATCACAATCTGACGGCGAGAACAACCAATATCGAGAAGATAAATTTAATAATGAATTTTTTTTTCAAAACGAAGACCAAACCAGAATTTTAATTAAATGAAATAAAGTCATTTATCTCGAGATTAATAATTTTTTTTAAATATGCATAAAAAGAATTTTAGCAGCATACATAGATGAACATTCATTGTAGATTGGAATTTTCTTTTGGAAAAAGTTAAACACTTTTGAATTACGCAAGCAAAATGAGTATAATAAAAATTTTGTAAAATAATATAAAAATGGCAATTAAATAAATATTTAAGAAATTATTGTACTTTCGCTTTTTCGATAAATGAATAAGTAAAAATTGAAAAATTTATAAGAACGAAGTTGTTGGGTAAAACCTTATAAAGAATGAAAGAAAACGGTAAGGGATGTCCTATATGCCAAGACGAACAGTTCTCCGACATTTTTTTCGTAACTAGCCGGAGGAAGTAGTCGTTGAATCCGTGGGGTGAGAGTATCTAGCATAACATTAGGATCTAAAGATAACATTTCCGTCTGTCTCAAAAGAAAATACGAAACGGACTTTCACTTTTCTCGTAATGGAAATTCTGAGAAGAAAAAACTTTGTAGAAGTTACCTCAATGGTCATTATTCTCATAGCTAGCTCTATATATATATCCTCAGTTAGCGATTTCTTTGCCTGCAATAAAAGAAAATCTCTCTCTTGGTGTTTAATTCTTCCTTTTTTTACTTGAAATGTGATTCAAAACTATCCATATGGAAGTGTAATAGCTTTTTTTCAGAAATAACGTAAAATGTGATAATTTGCTCTAAGTATAATTTTCCCGTTATCAGCTATAGTCACGACTTGTACATTGTCAAAAAGTTATCTGCCAGGTCTTAAAAATGATAAAAGATTAACAGAAGGATGTAAGTGAACTTAACATGAAGGAACGGATAGCATGAATATGAGACCGATGGCAGAGATAGGTTGGTGGGCTGCTAACAGAATGAACGAAAGAACGGGATGGACAAACGATTAAGGAGTGACGAGGAGGTGAAAATCAGGAGTGTGTTGAGATACGCAGTTAGGAGCCGCAGAGGAAAGCGAGGGCCTTTAAGATGGACCGAAACAAGACGATTTTCGTGAATGGCCGGGGTGGTGAAGAATTGGACGGGGGGGATGGAGGCCTTATTTAAACCACCCCCTCCCTTGAGCCTCCCACCGGATTGCAGATAAAAGGAGGAGCTGATGAATGGAGATATGGGAGCTTTGTAAAAGGTCCGAGAGTGGGCGGGACAGGTTTCTTTTCCTCTCTCTATCTGCTGTATGTGGGCTTTGGCAAGTCCTCGCGGGCGGAGGTAGTAGTACTTCCTCCGCTTTCGCAGTCCTAACAAGTTCGTCCACCACGGTGCGACAACAGACCACATGGAAAGCTGCGATGAGAAAAAGCCGGTAGTGAACGTGATTAAGTGGCTTGTATAAAATACTATGGAATAAAACTGATAAATTTTGGAAATTATATAATCCGCATTTACTGCAGGAAATAATAGTTTTTTGAGGGAAAACGAAAAATTGATAAAATTAGCATAAATTTGCGAATATTTCATAAATGGACACGAATAGTTATCCTGCATAACTATCGGCATCATTATCCACAGGCTCGATTATGGCAAAGAAATATTTTTTTTTAATAGTTCTAACAATTATATATGGATTTAGTTGGTACTTCTCAAACGACGTCTACCACTGAATTATCATGTATTTAATATCAGGTATTAAACTAACTATACTAAAGAGTCTTGAACTTTCCTGCTTTGATTATAGTTCGTTCAAACTCAAGTTTATTGTAGCTTATCCATAATATTTTACATAATAGAACAAGTCCAGCACATTTACAATATTAAGGGTTTTCAGAAAATCAATACTGAAATTTAGCCATTTACAAAGGAATTTCTACGGCAAGACCGGAGTTGATATTTACTCCGTTAACCTTAGAGGGATAACTGCCTCGCAGAAATAAACCACAATACAATTAGCAATTGAGTATCCATATATTTTCTTCTCTGTAGCGTATCAAAAGTTATTAACTACGTACAGAAATGCTGACTATGAAGAGTTTTTAACCGGATTTCGTTCGAAAAACCTTTAAAATGAAAGGTAGTTGCACTTCATTTCAACACTCAGCACTTCAAT
Organism: Ischnura elegans; assembly: GCF_921293095.1. Classification (NCBI taxonomy): domain Eukaryota; kingdom Metazoa; phylum Arthropoda; class Insecta; order Odonata; family Coenagrionidae; genus Ischnura; species Ischnura elegans. Next base: position 46,028,311 of record NC_060246.1, read on the forward strand.
ATATCACGCCTGAATCAGTTAAACATAGTCGAAAGAAATTAGATAAACATATATGTAGTACAATATATACATATTTTGTCAAATTTTTATGTCTATCATTATACTATATAATAGGATAATATTTTATGGGTAATGATGAGAAAGATAATTAATAATAACCAAACCATTACTAAGAACGCATTCCAGTAGAAGAAAGTCATTGCATCTAATCTAAGCTCACCAATGAGTGCCGTGGATTGCAGTTGTCATCATGTCAACACGAATGCGATATCGCTTCCTCCGCACTCGCTGAATATGGATCTTGACATTGATACGCTGGCATGTCACACTTCCCCCATCCATTGGCGACGAGAGACCAAGCGAATGTGGGAGTGAGAGGGTGGAAAGAGAAAGGGGATGAACTGAAGAAAGGAGGACAAAAGATAGTGAGAGAGTTGCGTGTATGTGTGGATGTATATGCATAAATGAGTGGTGAGATGGTTAGGATGGGATATTTTTCCCACGCCGCACAACCGCGCTGGTTGGCCAGCTTCGCGAGAATGGCGAGCGTGAGAGACGAAGGCATTGTTGTCCGGCGAGTGGACCGCTCGCTCACTTTCTTTGTCCACCCCGTTGGTTCGTCTTCCCCACCTGCTCTCTCCCCGTGGTACTCGACCAAGGCTTCGCCCACCGTGGCAAACGATGTCCAGTGCAGTGCCCACTCCTACTCCTCCACTCTTCCGACCCATTTTTTTTCTTTTCCCTCCACCATCAGCGCTCATACTTCTTCAACACTTTCTCACCGCTTAATATGTGATTTTTTTCACATTTTCTTCGCACTCTCGCCCGCCATGAGGCATCCGAATGGATGGACGCTACAAAAGAAGAGTTTGGGATAGGGAGAGCTAAGCGGGAGAAAAAATTAAAGAGTGTAGACATACAAATGCGGAACGTAAAAGTTGATAGGGTACTCATTGAATGGAATTTCTAGGGTGTTTTAGCCTTGGTAATATTCTTAGTTGCGGGTAGGTATTGATAATACCAGGTTGTACTTGAATTTCGGCCCGCATTATTCGAAGGTTTTGGACTAAATGCTTCAGGTAACAGTTAACAAGTTATTGTAAGTGAATAATCAGTTTGCGACTTAACAGTAATTTCATGGGATTATTAAACTCTTAAATTTTTCTGTGAGTTAAGTTTCTGAGAGAATGAGGACGTATATTTGGAGTTTTATTTCTTTAAATTGTTTTAAACATCCCACGATAGGGGGCTTTTATAAATTAAATGAGGCTTTTAGGGGGAGAGAGGGTGAAGCCTATTCTCACCCAAACGCACGTGGAATAGTGGGGGGTACTAGTAAGTATCATGTAATTATTTTTCCGTGTAAAATTGCGATATATTTTATCTGAAATACTTACTACTCTTAGCTAATATTAAATAAAAATAAATTGTTTCTTTAGTAAATCCAAGGTAGATTAGAGCATAGATTAACTTATTTATACTGAAAATAGACTATTTTGGATTTTCTCACGTCAGATAAGAGGGAGGGGGTCGAACCGAATCTCACGATATCTCACCAAGGAGGTGGGAGCGTCCAAAAATCGCCAAAATCACCTCCCCTGATAATGGACGCCCTCGGAGCAACTGCAGCATTTTTAAATACATCAGACACAAACATATGCAAGTTTCGGATAGATAAGCTCCTTGCCTCAAATTTCCATCCAGACTTCCTAGATTTGATGGTAACATCAAAACAAACGAGATCCCTCCGCTTGTTGTTACGAAATACCGCACTAGAGATAATTTGTGACGGCAGACGGTAGAGTAAGCGATACCGAGCGCTGGTGATTAGTCTGATGCCATAATTTACAAAGAGGAATCCTCAGTGGCTGGTTTCCACAGCTAAAGCTTCGGCGGCTTGCTGCGAAGGTACCCAGAAACGTTTTTCTCTTTCCGTTTTCCGTTAGTAGTAAGCTAATCCTGATACCAGGCTTCTCTCCTCTCATCCAATCTACCTCTGCTATCATAATATCCGGCCGTTGTCTGAAGCGCCAATCAGTGCGAGACAGACTTGAAATATTACATTTCTGATGAGGCATCACTATTCGAGAGAGCGTAGGCGGGGTTTAAGTGGTTCATTCTTGTCAAATCCGCCCGCCTAAAAAGTAAAAGCTCTAATTTTTTTTGCCAAAATGTTCTCAGAGGCCCAATGCACCACGTGAGATCCACTTGTTTTTGTCCGTTCTTTTTGTCTTCCGAGGGAATATGATAGATATGAGAAAGATGTGTCGATCAAGAAACTCATCCGTCACTGGTTAGAGATAAAAGCACAAGGGTTTAACGCTCAAGGAAAATGAAAAAGGAAGTCATTTTGGCCCGAAAAGAATTTCTTCTTTCGAAAGATCAAAAAAGATGAAAGATGATCCACGAAATTATGGCTCTCATTTTTCGTTTTAATTATGAGAAATCGCAATATAAAAGGAAACTCTCGTCTTTAGTCGATTCTCTTCCAATATTGTGATAGCCTTACTCTAAGAAATGGAAAATCATTCCAAATTAAATTGCTACGCCCTTCCTGCGATTCTTCGTCAATTGAAATTCTAAAATTAAACATGAACATACTTCCTTTCAACTCTCTGATGTGATGAAGAAAGTAAAAGAATCTTTACCATTCTTGCCATTAAATTATTATTCCTGACTAAAGATCTTCATCGTCACTGGTCAACAATCCTACGATTGGTTTGACGAAGGTCTCTATTCAATTCTCCTATCTAGAAATCTTTTCACACCTACGTGTTTCTTCTCTTTCACATCCCTCTTAACCGTTTCCATATATTTCATTCAAGGTCTTCCTTTCCCGCTTTTACCATCTACTTGTCCCTCCACGATTGTCCTCATCTGGCGATCAGGTCCCAAGATAAGGTTGATTATGTTGTTCAGCGTTCTTATAAAGGCTCTTCTATTCAATTCTTCTTAGCACATCCTCATTACTTACTCAGTCGGCATATTTAATCATCATCATTCTTTTGTAGCAATACCTAGCCTCTACCTTGGATTTTACCGTTATGTCATTGCCAATGTCACTTTCATAGAGAAGCATAACCCAAATATAATTAGATTAATCAAGATTAAATCGAATTCATCATCATCGTGTTTATTACAGCATAAATATTGGAAAATAACCCAGCTCAAATATTTTGATTCATCTTTGAGCAAATACAAATGAAAGTGAATTTCCAAACAATATTATTACAGAGCAAGGAAGCGGATAATGTAACGATATTTTAGACAAAAGAGAAATAACTTCACGCACTGAGGTGTCATATGATTACAAGGTGACATAATTAATACATAATGCAATAGATCTCAAGCAACCATGCAATTGAAAGAACTGAAGAAAAAAATTTCATAATAAATTATAAATGAGAGCATACTTTCCACTCCTAATATTTTAGTGATCATTAACATGCATAAACTTCCCGAAGGTTAATAACCGATTATGAAGTGAATATGAATAATTGGTAACGTTTATTGATTGCATTTCTAGAAGGTGAAATAATTTTCGATGAATTAGGTACAATACATCAAAGTGAAAGAACATGCCTCCCTGCCGGGTATTAGATGAAATATAAGTAAGTATTTGCCATAAATATCAGGTCTGAATAAAATAATAAAATGACGTATATAATTCGAAGGACGCTTCCCCACTCATTCAACAATTGAAGCGGAAAAATAACAATTTTTTTATATCTTTTTTTTATCTATTTAACTTAAGCTCTTTCTTTTGGAAATATGTGAACGTCTTCTTCGAAATAATTCATAGTTTGGGGCTACATTTTAGTAATTTCACTGACTCTTGATTTCAAATTTCGGATTGAGAAATGGTCGTCTTTACTGAGGAAATCAACCCCTTTTGAACGTTCTCTACACAAAGAATAGCGATATTTTCTGACTCAGAACGTTTGATATGAATTAAGTGAATTCCAAAATTTAAGACGATAAAAAAGGAGTTTTAATACCGTGAAGCAAAGAAATTGAAACCCTTATTTTTTTATTTAATGAATATTTTATTTCAGAATCAATTGACCAAATATCCTCCAAATAAAGAGAATTTTGGTGTGCATTATAGCCACACCAGAGGTCCAAAAATTTTAAAAGTACACATGCTATCTTGCAAGCCGTTACCAAAATCTGGTATAAAATATTGATAAAGCTGATCCAGCAAGCCTTGGTCCGAGTGACAATAAAAGTATCGACCAAATGTTAAGTACACCATTTTAATCGAAATACACCCGAGTAACGAGCTACATGACTCATCAAACAAACACCACGAAGATTATTAGACCTTTAAATTGATCGATCAACTATAGCAGTTTATTGGCATGAATGCAAGGAAGTGAGAGAGCTGAAAGATTTTGACGCGCACCAGCGGAATATCCGTGCACCTGTTCATATTCCCGACACGATAAAACTTTTGCCGTCTTGAAGGCCGCGAAAGACTTCCCAGCCGTGGGTCGGTTGGAAGGGAAGGCAAGTGGATGGGCGGATGCTGGTGGAAAGAAAATTAATGGACGCAGACAGCGGACACGGGGAGGGATGGGAGAGGGAGGGAGGGTTTTGAGGGGAGGGGAATCATAGGAGGGAGGGGGAGGCGAAACAGATGTGCAGCGGGGAAGGGAAGGGGATGGGAGAGGTATAAAGGCCGCGACCACACCTTCGCTAATGGAGTACACCGAGATCGAGTCGTATATTATACCCAAGATGACATTCGGACCCAAGAAAGGTAATGAAATAAGTACATCTCGCGAAGATGATATACCTTCTCAGCTGGATAAAAATAAATGAGCCTCAAACTGATGCCATTGATGGCCGAGATCAGAAAAAAAGCGCGAGGATTCCAACTTGATGTTTGCAAAAAAAGTAGGCAACAGAGATGAAAACATACTCGGCTTATCGGCTTAAATGGTTGACAGGCAGGAATGCAAGTTATCAGACCAAATGGAAGCTTCCTAGCCATTAAATTTGCGGCAATAACTTTGGATTATTTCTCATGAGAGGGACATTTCAAAAATCAACATACAATGAAAGACATAGCAGCGGTAAGAGATAACATGAGAGATACATTTAACGGCTCCTTAAAATGTGAGTAACGATAACAGGTTGAATTGAAAGAGATTCAGCCTGAAGCCATTCGATGGAAGTTACTAGTAATGCTATCAGCGTTTGGAGAAAGAGACCGATGGATTTAATACTATGCACCATAGAAAGAAAATAAAAGTGAGGGATTAGAGAAACCTGGCATCGGCATTTGTCAGCTCTGAGGGGAAAGTCACCAACGGAATTGTAGCTTGATCCCACCTAACGGACTGCGTCCCTCAAAGTCTCAGTAACTGTAATAGGGTGGTTTCCCATTCTATTTTCAATTGCTTGAATTGAAAGGTTATTACTCCTGGAGTACGAATTTCACGCTTTTAGATTTTATGTAATTAAATCTATTTTTTGCGATTAAATGAAAAGTGAAAATTTTCAAGCACGCGAAAACGCGACGGCTAATCATGAATGCTGGGAAAAGCCTGTGTGACGTCATTCTGATTCCGGCTACCGCCGTGTGAGGCCACCTTGGTGCGAGGCTATAGGCGCCAATACGATGTAGGCTGCTAGCTGGTACAGCTTGGCTCAAATAAGGATCTTTAATACCCTATCAAACGAAGGAAACTTTCCGACCATAGGCAATTTTAATAGCTGATTATTATGAAATGTTTCCCTGAGCTCTGTGCCTCATGCATGCATTGGTAACCTCAGACGATGTAAAAATCCAGACTACTCGCATAGTATCTAGGTCCCTGTGACGTAACGTGGAGTGGCATCGCATGGGCACCAATCTGGCCTTTTCAAATGAGTTTATAATTGACCATTAATATTCGTCTAAACTGGGATTCCTAAAACTAAATAATTGTTATATCAGAAGCAGGCGTTATGTAGTGGAATGACATTCTAAGTTTTTTAAAAAATAACACGAAGATTGCACACACCCTTCCTCAACTTCCCCTTCGCCTGTCACCCATCCGTTCTATATAAATACAACCCCATAACCAACCATTCATTATTGTACTTGATAATGACCTAACGGTCGAAACGCGTTGTACGGACAATAAACTTGTGGAATATTGCCATCTTCGTGTTATTTAAAAAAAAAAAATTTATATTTTGAATACACTAATGGTGGGTAACGAATCGCAATCAATGCCTTTCATTTTCTTTGATGAAGGAAACTACCCTGTTGAGAGAGTAATAATAGTAGCTAAGAAGCCGAAATATTGGTTATTCTCTCTACTATAGGGTGATAATGGGTACTATAGGAAGGGTTCATTATTTTTAGACAAACATTTCTTCACATTAAAGACAAAATCTATAAATTCTCAAACCTTATGTTATCCAAATTTTTAAGAGAAGCGTGTGTTTTCAATTGAAAAATTTATGTAACAAAATCATGAAAATTAGTGCACGTGTAAATAAAAGGGTCAAATGAACTCATTAAAGTCATATACTCCTCAACTTTACAGAGAAAGAGATACGCGGATATTTCACCAAAGGTGCCTCCTTTTACTTAAAATATAGAATGGAACACGTACCAAAATCTGAAGATAAAAGCAACCAACGTCAGATGAAAGATTTAGGTTTCCAGCATTCTGAAAGCCGTTTTCCGAAGCTCTTTACGAGTAAAGAAGAAAAGTATCGATTTCCAAACTGCTCCAACTGATATCGAGTTCGGGAAGTAGCTACAAACCCGAGGTAGGAAACTGCCGCACGAAAATCCCTTTGTGAATGACTTCCGCAACTTCCCACCTCCGTGAGAAGTGAGCAACTTTCAGCGCGCTATACACGCGGACGCCTGCATGGATCGCCGGAAAAGAAGTTGGCGATTTATTTTATTTTATTTTCCCTTTAAAGAGGGTCTCAGCGCGGAGGAGGAGGTGAAGGAGGCCGCGGGGGCGGTGGAGAAAGAGACACTTGTATTGCGGATCTGCGAGCTATAAAGAGCGGGAGAGCGTTAGAGAGAGAGAGAGGGTTCAGGGAGTGAGAGGTAAAAACCGACACACCTAATTAAAATTCACCTCTCACGGAACACACACAAAAAACTAATTAAAACCTTCATTCTCGCAACCTTCAAACATTTTCCGCGAACCTCTCCGTACGGCCCCGAAGAGGGAGAACGTATACTAAGCTGAAAAGAGGAGATGAAAAACGAAAAAAAAAATTAAATAAAAAAGATTAAATTGAATAATGAGAATGGGTAAAAATTCTTTTCCCGTTTGCCACTCGTTTTCAATCATCCCTTTGAAAAGGGATTAAAGGGATATTAGATACAGGGAAAGTGAGTAGGGTGGGAGTGCTGAGAGAATGTAGGAGATTCGAGGTGGGGGAAGAAGGCAAAGGAAGAAGAGGGAACTTCTCGGGTGTATGTTTTGTGTTGCGGGGAAAGAAAGGGAGGAAATTAGAGTGGCGATATTTAATAACCCGCTTAGGAGAAAAAAATAATTAATACGAAGCCCGGGGATCGGATTTTTAAGTAGCGCTCGCGCTAACTAATGAGTGTTGCTCTTCCCTTTATCTCCATGAACCCCATTTTCCCGCCCTAAGGGTATCGTCCGCGCCTAGTCCTTTGTTCAAACGCCGCGCTCCTGCGTTATCTGAGTCTACATTTTTTCTTTCTCGCTTTGCCTCGTCAACTTTTGTTTCCTTCCAGCATGACGCCTCTTGGGAAACTCAAACACTCGACCAATTACACGCTCGTTCCTTAACGAACCCTCAACTAGTTCCATCCTTGCTCGTAACTATATGAGTGGTCTCTTGTAGGGAGCTATTATCCCCAAAAAACGAGAGGCAAGCGCGATGATCGATTTACCAAGTCCTTAGACCACCTCAGGGTTAAAATTTGAAAACTAGTTTCCCAGTCCCAGTTTTTTAAATTGAATATACCATAAGCACAAAAAATAAATAAAGAGTGAAATAAAAAAGGCAGAAAATTTTTAACATTATTTTTTTAAGCCGAGTATATGCTGCAATAAAGGTAAGATTCAAGTAGATATAGTAAAAAAAAATATAGCGGCGTCAGAGAAACTAAGTATTGAGTACGAAAATAATTCCAGGAATTGTGCAGATTTAATGATCTATGCTAAACGCATATTTTTTCCCGAAAGTTTCCAAATCGAGTTTACACCCTTCAATTGAGATTCAATAATATGCTTTGCTAGCAGTAACATGACCACATTATATTACATTAAAGCTTATTTTCCCTTTCTTAAGCGAGATGATTAATTGCGAGCAAGCTGTATATTAACGCAACAGATGCTAAAAGTAATAAACTAATTCAGCTGCAACTGGTTGTTGAGGTAAATTTATTATGACAGACAAACAAGTAGCACTTTCATAGCTTTAAATTAGACTAATTAGGAAAATAAAAGAAATACGTACACAAGTACCTACTTCAGCTATTTGTTGAATGGATCGTTGAATGACTCAGTCATCTTTGAAACCAAGTATCGATATGATTATTAATGTGAAAGACCAGAGAAAGAGCAATTGATTGCTTTTAAGAGCATCTTTCCTCATCAGTTTAAAGAAATATAACACAAGCACATGGGCATAAAATAATCAATTAAAGGTTTCATTCGACCAATAATAAGTATGGCATCCTAGCCACAGTGTTTTGTTGGAATAGTAGCCTACACAGAGATGAAATAGGGGCTATAATAAAACTTTTATCCCATTTATACCCAGAAATTTACTTCGCTAAAAATTCATATATTATAATTTCATCATATCTGCAATGGACTCAGGAAATCTATAAAAATCTGTTGCACCGAGTGCCAAAGTGCATGGGCCAGAAATGACCCACTTGAAACAAAGTATTATAGCATACCCAGTTGAAACTACAGTAGCATTCTAAACTTATTGAATATTCGTCCACATAATATAATATTAATTTAAATGTGTCAATATAGGTTATTTTTCACCATTAACGACTCTTAAGTGGTATTTTCGAAAGAGACCGTCTCAGTGGGGAGATGTGAGAATTGTTTCTCCTTTTCTTTTCTGGGAGGAGGAGTTAAATTGGAATGAGGTTGACGGATGCGAAAGCAGTCGAGGCGTGGGATTGAAACGACCTTAGACGAGCACCTGTTCTTGAGGTGGAAGAAGGAATTCCTGGAACAAAGAGACCAGGTGACTCAGGGAGATGAATTAAAGGGAAAGCCAATAAATCAGATTAAAATTCAAATTATTCAAGTGGCGTAACCAGAAAAATTACGATTTCGTGGGCAGGAAGATGAATCATTTCCGCAAATCGAATAACACAATTATTGCTTGTAACAAGGTAGGGGCATTATTTTGCAGGCATTTGCTTTTGGAATAGAGCAAGAGGCAAAAATATTTTAAGTCCACACAAAACTCAATAATTGAAATAAAAAACAAAATATTTTCCACATCCACGCATAATATCCGTAATGACCTAATTTTAAGCAACATATAAATACGAATATTTTCCCAACAATAATCGTATGAGAAATTATCCTCTAGTAAAAACTATACTGCGTTTAGTGCACACTCTTCATAGATGAAAAATGCGAGTACCAAATCTTAAAATAGAGCTCTAGTAAGTAAGCCTACCTCCTATTGCAAATGGATACGAACAGAGTCATCACAGAATATAATGAGAAATGAAGGGACTTTTTCACCACTTGTGAAACATCTGTTGTGCGCATGATACATCGAGTTGATATCTTTATTGATCTTTCATACATCTTATTTGGTCGAGTTCTCGAACAGCCATGGTCGGTACGATATCACCACCCCACGCTCCCAAAGACGGGTGCAGATTCGCCTCTGGCCGAAACTTTGACGACAGCTTCCACACAAACACGTCGAAACTCTCTTAAACGAGCCAGCATCTCGTCCACTCCGCCCTCCTCGACTTGATAGAGCCCTTCCTATCCATATCAACCGCCGCACTTCGCGTCTCCCTTTCGCTGGACACTCTTCCTATCTCTGCCATCCTCTGCCCTATATATTCATCACCATCAACATCCTTTCACAAACTAACCCGCAAAAGCCTCCCCAATCCACTTCAACGCACATCTCCGGCCCGACCTCAGTCTCATACCACTGTCGGGAGAAACTGGCTCGCATCCAATTTGGCACGCCTGGGGTGAGATAGGGACGGACGACGGAGATGTTGTGGGTGGCTGGTGGGTAGGGGATGGTAAGGTTTGTGTGAGGGATATGAGGGTGCGGGCGAGGATAGGGCTGGAGTAAGGGGTTGTGGAGATTTTAATGGAAGGGTGGGCGAGAGGCCGAAGGCGGCCAGCTGACTAACCGACTCTCGCACGGACCTTCTTCCCCTCCGCTCTCTCCCACAGTGACCACCTGACTTCGCCGGCCAACCCTCCTGCTCCAGTGCCTTGGCCAAACTGAAATAAGTAAGTGGACGTTACCTGGAAGCAGGACGAAAAAGAGACGATAATTCTTCTCAATGAACGTAAATATGATACCAGTAGAGATACGAGTCTAATACTAATAGATTGAGTTATAAGGGTTGATTCGATAAAATCTACACATTTTTCTTCCCAGCCTGTGAGAATCGTTTTTCACCTCAGAGTTCCATCAAAATCGATACTACGAGCGCGATTAAAATGCCTGAAAATGATTAAGGGTGCAAAAATATTTTTCTCTAAATTTAGACCTTCCAAACTTAACACAGTTAGTCGAAATGCTCCATTCTATCGAATACTTATATATTACTAATTTTAAAGGCGCCATTTAATTAAATTAGCTATGCATACCGTAGAATTCGTTCAAAAATATCTTAGATACGTAGTAGAGGTAAATCGGTAAAAATTAGAATTTCCGTTTCCCTATTCCAGAGATAGTGATGTATAAGCATGGAGGCTCTTTTTGCCTTCATATTTATTTATATTTCACCCTAAAAATGGGAATGACTTATCTTATAATTTGATATAATTATTGAGAGATACCGTAAATCACACACAAGTTCAAGAATTTACTACAGAAAAATTCTTCACAGGAAGGTATCTAATTTTTTCTCCCTTTACTTATGGTTTATAATTTATATGTTTTAATCTAATGATAAATTGCCACAATCTCATTCATGAACAATTGGGGGGAGAAATTACGATTTTTTTCTGATTTATTTTCTAACCAGATCCTCCAAATTAGACGACAGCACAATGACATGCAGCCAAAAATAAGGAAATGAAAACGTCACTTAATTATTGATCTAATGCCAAAAAAGTGGCATTGAAACATGGATTACATTATTGAGAGTAAATTGAGCTTTGTGGATTACTTGACTTCACTGTGAGGGCAACGCGTTGAAAAACCAGAGAAAGGAATTGTTTCCATACAAGAGACAAATAAATTTTCTCTCCAGCTACGATGATTGTTGAAACCTTAAAGTGTTCCAATGCCGTGAGAAGCCGTCAGTGTTGCGTACCATAATCAAGTCCGAGAGAAGAAAATTGGCAAGAATTTCCGCAAGAGCTGACTGAGTCTGAGAAAGCCCGAGCCTCCCGAGGGAAAGATACCATTGAACGGTGTGGGCAGAGAGCCATGGAGTGGAAAATGCAGACGAGTGGGTGGAACTGCGAGGCGCTAACTGAGATCCGACGCTTTGACCGTCCCGCTGGACCCTTCCTCTCCTCCTTCCTCCCCCCATTCCCCGCCCATCCCCCGTCCACGATTTCCTTGTCCCAACTTCGGCCACGTCCCGCCAATCCGAGTGTGCGTTCAGGGTTCGCTGGTGCTCAACCACCAGTGGAAGAGATTGCTGCCCCGCTTTCGATAGGGCATGCGAAGAAGCATCGGACTCGCTTATTCCCACGCCCGGAAAGCGGCGATTCATCTGAACGACGGGAGGAATTGGACATTGTTGAAGGAACAAGGAAATAGTGCTGGTTATGAGAGGAATGAAAACACCACCAATTGAGAAGGAAGGGAGAATGTAAGGATAAAAGATGGAGAGGAGTGGGGAAACGTGTACAACTACAGCGGCAAAGTTCAACTTCCCGAACGAAACGTTAAACTAACTGATCCCAATGCCGGAATTCGTTCTCACTCCCCGAGGGAAAGGCAATTTTCAAACTACTTATTACATGGGTACTTGGCTTCTTTGCAGAAATGATTCGGAAGGCTGTTAGTACTAATATCTTAAGTACTTATAAGTGACATTGAAAATATGATTTCAGAATAAAGTAAATATTTTCCTAAAAGAAATGCGTAAACTGCTAAATTGCGCGGACTATATTTTTTACTCTGCTTTTCATCCTTTTCACCATGTCAAGTTTAGCAAGGTATCGAGCGTGATTTTGAATCAAAAAGTCTATGCCTTCCGGAGATTAAGTCACTAGTTATACAGTTACATTATAACATTATTTAAGGGTAAAGGAAAGAAGGAATGAATCTCAGATCCCCACTCCAAACAGCAAAAAAGTAATTAAATTTTATAAATGATCACTCATTAAAAATTATTCACAAATGAAAACAATTTAAGAAAAAAATAAAGGGTAGTTTATTAACGACAGTAAAAACTGTAAAATAAATTTTTACATATTTATCGGCCCCTGATGGTAAATAACTTTCCAGAGAGATTTAAATAATTCGACTCATGAAACACTTTAGCTGCTCTTGTGTGTAACATTATCAATTTTGAAACACGCTTTACCATTCCAATTGAAATTTCCCAGAATTCATTCTGCTGGAAGAAATACATGGGTTGCGTTTGCATTTATTTTGTTTCACGACCGCAGTGGCTAGCCGTTTCCGAAATGGTACACCAACACACTCGTCATTGCGGCTTAGGGTTGAAACAACGCGGGAATGACTGCAGACGAGCCAATAGACCGCTCTGCGGAGTTTTATTTTATAGCCGAGAATTAATGTCGATCAAAAGGATGAGCGGCGAAATTGTTTGAACATTAATGAAACACACTCGAAGTAGGAAGGGTTGAATGCTTTTGCATAAATCACTCAACCAAAACAAAAAATAAAGTGAATCAGGGGTTTACAATGTATTCGTTTAAATACCATACAAATATAACTAAAACTTTCAAATTAAACCCAATCTCAGAGTATCAAGCAAAAATTCTTATTTTAGACCCTTATTTAAGTCATGTTTCCCAGGAAAATTTCGATATTGCAAATATTATAAAATATTCTACCGTATAACTTTCATTTAACACTACATTTCCAACAATGCCAGGTAAAATCTCGAAATAAGCAAGACATACTGATAATTTGTGTAATCTTACGCGATTTTCTTCCAATTTCTACCTATTTTTAATCCTATAGTTTCAATTTTAAATTCGAACTATGCCGAAATCCAGCGGAACTAAAATGCATCATTGCGCACACTATATACCACAAAAAAATCTTTCACCCCATCCTTTTACTGCTAAATTTCGAACTAAAATGCCTTGAAGAGCCAATTAGGCTACTTAAATCTAATTGGTTTAAAGACAAAAAGCATTTACTATTGGGAAATTGCTTCACTCCACTGGGATCATGGATTCATGCAAGTAAGCGCGTACATTTGGTACATTATTATTTTTGCCAGGCCCAATTACTTAGTCCTAGTCACTAGGGCTATTATGGGCAATTTAAGTTCAAACGGGTCTATCCGAAAGCGTGTTTTCCACTTGCACAAAAAAAAATATTTTTAAATGACTCGGTCGTGGAAGGGCAAGGATGACACAAATGGAAATTATGCAACGAGACAGAATCCCTATGACCTAGAAACGCATTCTGCTTCCGCCCCCGTCTCTGCTACGGGCTCCTTTTTGAATCGAGCAGAGGCCCTCAAGGCATGAATCAGAAAGCAGCAAGGAAAAACAAAGACGAAGCGGACGAGATGCGAGCGAAAATGGAGGGCGAAAAAGACGAACGGCTTCCAGTCGCTCGGTAAGGTGAAATGAATCGCAGGGGCAATAACAAAGACGCATCGCATCGCCCATGCTCGAGTTGAAGAGTACCAATAAAGAAGAAAAGGACCAGCGTGCTTCGAACCTCCTCGTCTGCACCTCTCCGTACTGCGCCCATGGAAAATGTTTACACTTCTTGTAGATGCCAGAGTCATATTCCTGTCACTGGAGTTTATTTTAGATTAAGCAAACGATTGCAATGTTTACTCAGTCAAGTGCACGTGAATGTGTGCACTACCACTTCAACTGCGTTGATTTAAAATTCCATCGACAAAAAAAAACGTATTTTTTTCTGATACAGAAAGAAAACATGCTCAAGAAAAGTCACCTCTCATAAGTAAAAAGTAAATAAAATTACTCACAATTTACTATCACGTAAAAATTGATTTTCTTACAATATGAAAATAAATTTTTTTTATTTTAACCACATATAAAGACACATTATGTATCTTAGGTTGCTGAAAAATCTTAAAAATTTTAATCCCTCCGGGAAATTCATTAAAATGTGTCAAATTCATTCACTTATGTATTTTACACTATTTATTTGGCAAATAAAACTTTCCACAAATAAATAGGAAAATTTATGATGCTTAGTATTTTATTTATTATAAAAAAGAAACCATAACGATAATTCAGTCAAAATTAATGAAGGAATGGAAACATTTATTGTATTAATGGCCATTTTGATAATCTATGAACCCGCCCCTTAAACACACTTCACATTTTGCACTACCGACAAGTACAAGTACTGAGGGCATAAACAGCTTCAAGGTACATCAATTGGAAGAACACAGTGGTATCTGCTGACTTCTTAGCTTCTAAAGTTTCATAGACTTTATCTAGTTAGTAGGACAGGGAGAAAAATTCCAATATATTGGAAGAAAAACCTCAACTGTTATCGCCCAAACGCGAGAATTAGAGTGACAACTTCGTAAATGTTTTAAGTTTTTCAAATGCATTGACAGTAAAAAACGGGTGATGGTTGCTTTGAGAATCATCATCAATTACTTGGGTATACAGCTCCATCATCATCGTAAATGTATCTTTTTTAAGTGGCACACTTTCCAAAGAGTTCATTTATTGACAAAAAATTGCATAATAAAATATGCCTGCTACGATTCAATGAGAAAGGCTTCCTGTACCAGCATGCCTTCGAAAACAGTGGATCCGTAACAGAGGTTTCGGCGTGCGCGCGGAAATAGCACGACATCACGGCGAAATGCCTCAAGGAACTCGCTCGTTCTTCCATCTATCTCTCTATACTACCTCTATTGGGAAATTCAAGCAAATACAAGACAGAAATCAAACAATGAAGCATGTCCCGGATGTCCACACAGTGAGCACAAAATGTACTTCAGCACCAAATTAGCTCAACGCATCGTATTTTCGAGTGATGTTTGGTGGTTCTCTGAGGAAACCTGCGGAACGGATATGCTATGCGGGCCTAAAGAATTACAGAATAGATGGAAAAGAGAGACGATGCTGGATTCTATATTGAATCTTTGATTACGATAAATTTTTTTCACCCGTGAATGCGAATGCATACATACAATGCACATTTCTCATTTAAGGAGCAAACATATGTGACAATGAAATCGCCATGAGACAATATTTAAATGCCGAATACCTACGAAGGAGATACTAAATAAATTATGTACGAAATAAAATTAGGAAAACATTTATGGTGTGGTCAAATTTTCAAAAAACACACCAATGGTGCATAAAAACTTTATTTAATAAATTACATAGTCAATCTTACAATTTTCTATCGACTTCTCTTACTGATAACAACTAATTATGGCGCGTCCTCTTACTGAATTTGATATGCAATATATCTATTTAGGCCAAATGAACAAAAAAAAAATCACATTTTGCGAGATGATAGACTTTGTTTTGGCATAGAGACCAAGAAACCTTTGCGATATTAAGCTTAGCAAGGTAAACATCAATGCTGTTAGGAGAGAGAGAATGTTAGGTGTGCAGAGATGGCGAAGGAAAGCGTAGGGCGAGGGAGAGAGACGGGAGAGACAGCGGGGGAACATCCGGTGACGGTGGTTTTCCACCTCACCGTGTTTCACCCCCGCTCTCGAAACCCACGAGGCCGTAGATGGGGTTCTCAGTCCCCCGGCTCACCCACACGGGAACCCGTTGCTCAGGGATCAGCCGCAAGATGACGAGAAAAAGGCGAAGAAGTGAGTCCAGTAAATATGTGCTCGAAAATGGCCTTGGCGTGAAATATTTGGTGCAGTTATGTATTTTCCCCTCCATTTGTGGAAGAAAAATGGAGCGTTTAAACAGAATCCGTTGTGCGATAACAAATTTTAGAGACGCATGAATACAAAAACTGATAAAACATAACTGTTGTTTAATAACTCTATCACTTTCCATTGATTTTAAATTTAAAGTAATATTTTAAATTCTGAGGTTCTGATTCTAGATTCTCTATCGCTCTATCACTTTCCATTGATTTTAAATTTAAAGTAAGATTTTAGATTCTGAGTTCCTATTGAAAATTTGAACGATTCGAACAAAAATGAGAAAAAATAAAGCGTTTTCATCGTTTTTTTGCATTCATTACATCTTGCACCATAAAATGTATTACCAAAACATGAGTTTCGGATTTGCAACTCCAAAAGATATATGAAGAAGAAGGATCAAAACTACTCCAAAACTTTCCAGGAAGAACAAAATTTTTACTGGACTAGTGGGGGGGGATTTAAATTCAGCGGGTATGTGGTGGAGGCGGGGATTTGAATCGGGGTGTATAGGATGAGAGGGGAGGCAAGGGTTAGGTGCCCCAGATCCGAACGGGACGCGATCGAAAGGGTTGGGTTGCTCTCCGGGGGAAAGCACGTGCGGGGTAAAGGCGCGAAGACATCAGGGTTCGGGAGGGGGGGAGCAGGAGCGGGAGGAGCGGCTGGGAGCCAGGCCTCGCAAACCATGCATTTCGCGACGCTGTGAGACACCATCCCATTACGAATGTGCAGATAGCGTGAAATGCGACTCAAAACAAAGGCTTTTACGGGAGAAAAGAAAAGGGATGGAGAAAAGACAAGCAGGAGAAACAAGAAGAAGTTGTATAGGAGGGGAAGGGCCTGCCAGTTGGCGAGGATTACAAACAAAAGACATGGAAAGCTCGTTGGCGGGGTGCTGGGATGTGGATGGGAGAATTTCTTCCCAATCCTTCCAATCCCAAAGCACTTGAAGAGGGTGCTCTCTCTCGTCTTTAGACTGCCGCTGACGTAGAATTGTATCACTCCCCGATTAGGAAGGAGAAAATGGAAAATGAAAGAGGCCTGAATGGTTAAGGACACCATCGCCGTCGACGGAAAAATACGGTATGAATTTCGTTAATATACTAATATCACGATATGTTATGAGAAATTAGTTTTTTAAGGGTCGCACATATAATCATGATATGTGCTATCCTTATTTGGCGAAATTTGGTGAAATCACGCGCTTGTCTATACTATGGAGAACACTTAGTCGAGAAATTTTCATCACCGTCTGAGTCCATTTTTATGAATGTATAATTGCAAAACACATTAAGGAGAATAATTTAATGGCTACTGAAGTAAACCTTAATCTTGATTTAAAACTCAATATAGATTATATTCCATTAAAAACCCATAGTTTTTGCTCTATATCACAACATTAATCATTCACGCACAGTTTTTATTTTCTAACCTATGCCATGGCAATATCACTCCTTAACATCACATAATACGAGGGTAGTGGAGCTATTCGTGATATGAAACGGCGTTTATTTCAATTAAATTAATTTTTTCCTATATTTATGTAAGAAATACTTTATAAATGAAGGTAAAAGGGTGAAGACCATTTTAGGTTATTGAGAGAAAATAAATTACATAGAAGTATACGATATATTAAATAACGAAACGCTCCATTGCCCTGGTATTCTCAGGAGGAAAGGGGTGATAGTGTTGGTTGTCTTGCTTGCTTCCGCAATAAATGACTAACGACCTTGCGATCATCTTTCTTATATCTTAAAATCATCATTACAATGACAGTTTGCTTCGAATATTCTATACCATAAGCCTGAAGGAATATAAACTTCAACAGTAATATGTATGAAGAAGTAAAGATTCTGCGGCAGTTTTAATCACAGTATAAAAATATTTATACCTATTTCCCCTGGCATAAGTACTATCTATAAAAAAGTACCAGTGAATATCCATTCTTAAAACAAAAAAATAGTCACGTTAATCCAATTTAAGGTTGATCATATTCAAATCCGTGTGAAAAATATTATTTATAAGATCTGCCACATAGTTAAGAATTATTTGGAGACGCTTCGCGGAAGACAATGAAAAATCTTCCGAGTCAATATTCTCAAGACGAAATTTATTGGACCTGGTATCAGTTTTATTCTGGTTAGGGTGTCAATAGGGTTCACGTAATGATCCATCAGGTGCCTATCGCAGGAAACCGACCCCGAACCTTTCCTTGACGTCCATACCGTCAGCTTCCTGTCTGCCTCACCCTCTTCTTTCTGTCGGGGTCCAACAAAACGTCTTCCTGGCTTCCAACTCCGCATCCGCAAACGTCTCACGCACCGCAGTGCACCTTCCCCCGCCCCACTCCCCTGAGACGGCGAATCCTTTGAGGCGCACACACCCCTCGCGTTTTCCCTATCCTCCTCAACCAAACGCCATCCCTTTCAAAGGAGCACGACGAAGGATACTAATTCCATGGCATAATTATGAGCCCCGAGCGGTTTCCAAGAGAATTCGCCGCCAGCCACATGGCGGGACGAATGGTAATCAAGAGAAGGCGACGTCACTTGTCGGTGTGGCTGCACGGAGAGACGGATGGAGCGAGGACACGTACGCTGATACCAAACGGAAGAGATACCTTGCTTTGAGGCTACGACGCGTGGCTAGGATCATTTGCATCACCACAAAGTAGAAACGGCATATAAGTAGAAAAATTTAAGGGTTCTATCACGGATTTTTCTCTAGACTCATGTAGTCGAAAATGCTGGTTTAAGTTGGGGTTTATGCGTCGAAGCTGCCCGCTATCAAAAGGGGCTCAAAAACGGTATCCCATACCATTATTAAGAGAGAACTAAAATTTTTTTAGGTGGTGGAAAAGAATTAAACAAATTAGGAAGACGATATAGAAAAATATTCTCATCCAAGGATTTTTATAAAAATGTACTTAGGTTACTTAGAACTTCTGATTGCTCGCTCACACGTCGGAAAACGAAAAAAAGGATCGGCTAAATTCATTGCCTGCGCATTTTATTACTAATGCATTCAAATTTGAACATCTTCAACTCTGCTAGTAGATCGACACAAGATCGATCAAGGCCTAAATGGAGTCTCTATCGACGCTCTCTCGTCGCAGTGTTTCGCAGCCTCCTACCACTCGTACAAGCACGATGATGCTGTGTAGTGGTTTTCAACAAATGAATCCATAAAAAATCAAATTCAATGGGAAAACCTCGCCTCAATTCTTGAGAGTTCATCATTATTTTTCTCTACCAACGATCAACAATATTATAAGGCCACTTTAGGTTTTCCATTGATCAGCTTTCACTAATTGACTAATAAAATACGAACCTATTTCGTTTTATTTAGCTAACTTTAGTTACCTTCGAAACATTTGGTGGTGCAAAAACGTGTACAATATTGGTGTTCCTTCCAAAATAAGTAATCCTCCGCAAGTTAATAAAAAAGGAGGGTAGTCGTAGGTTTACGTCATACAAATGAGGGATAAGTTTTCACAAAATATTAAGGTAAGCCACGTGTGAAGGCAAGCCATCATGATCATCAAACAACATTCCTTTTGACCAACTGAGGCATTTTCCTCCTCTGCTCGTTCTCAGCTGGAATGTGACCCTCAGATGCAGGTATGCGGCAATGTATGCATCTTGTTCCGCTATCTCTATTATCGGCATTCAAGTCCTATGGCACCAACTACGCTCGTCTCTCCGCTACCTTGCGGAGAATTGAGCTACTTTGCTTCGAAACCACACAAATGCAATAAAGGTACGCGAGAATCACAAAATGATGTATAAGGATATTAGAAAGTAAAACCTTCCATCCGGTGCATTAAACTAATTATATATGAATGGTTTCATTGGTAAGCACGAGGAAATTGTGAACTATATGCGGATTTAAGCCGGTAATAGAGCATCAGCTGTTTGTTCCAATAGAGAGAAATGACGATATTACATGGAATTCAAATTAAAACTGACATGAAAAGTTATGATCCCTCTCAGTTTTCTTTACATTAGACCACAATTCTTTTCTTTGAAAGTAATTCAAGGAAATGACCGCGGCCTATCCAGCTTTACGGTTTACCTTTACGGAGTGACACGCATTATTACGCATAACGTAGAATTTCTCCAAACGAAAAATCATTCTTTTTCCATTATTCGTGATTGCGTCAAAGCAAATGATATTTCGTATGTGATTTTCTCTTAAAATATAATGATATCAATACACTGATATCATGAAATTGTTCTTATCATAGTCAAATTTAGGCCGTTATGTGGTAATAAAGAAAAGTATTTCGAATTTTTGGGTTTTCACGGAATAAAATGTCAATCCAAATTACGCTAGCTTGTTTTGAAAAATATTTCTTATAAATTGATTACTATATCTATCTCATCAATTTTTTGATACTGTAAACAAAGCGCTGTTCCATTCATTGACGTCTTTCTAGCAATTAATATTTCGGCAGCCATTACAACCATAATTCAAGCTACTTAATGAGGTAATAAATAAATGTCGCTCCAAAAATCTATGCCAAAAAAATTGGCACGAATGTATAAAATAATTTTTCACCAATATATTCAACTCAGGCACATGCATTTTTTCGTTAAATGTCAAAAAGGCATGATTTTAATTTTTCCGCATGTTATCACTGGTTATAATAATTATAGACGGCGATTAACATTTGACAACTATTTTCCTTGCTTGCATCTCAGCAGTTGGAAACTAAATATAACACTTTCAATTAATGAGGTCAGTTCCTTCCCCAAGACATTTATTGACTAATTACAGATTTCTTACAAGCATAGAAAACAATTTAGTGATTTATGGAGAGATATGCAAAGACTTTCTTTAGAATAACTTGACCTGAATCTCAAAGGCTGCAAATGTCTTGGTTATTATTCTTAGGCTAGTGAGCACAGTGCGAACTTAAAGGGTAAGATAAAGTTCAAATTTGGGTTTAATCCCTCAAATATCATGCCTTACCTGGGTGTGCATTGCTCAATCTAGCCGCAGAGCAGTAGTTATAATACATGAGGCTTTCCAATGCTAAATCATAGACGGCCGGGAAAGTGAGCCTTAATTCATGAGGTTAACTGTTGGCGAAATATAAAAAACTTGCATTTACCTTCCTTGCCTTACATAATGTATGAGGAGATTGTAAACCAAACAACTCTATATCTGCGATGAAATGCCATATTACTCTTGGCAAAAACGCTATAATCAACAATTGAAATGCCCTCTGAACCACTGTAATAATTAGCATTTAAATGCGCCATGCGGTGATTTCAAAGCTTGAACTTAGGCTTAATTTGAAATTAGCATTGACCAAAAGCCCAGTCTCGTATGAAGGCGGCGATAAAAGCTGTTTTAAATCCGGCTCCATCGCTTAACTATGCGGCCATAGAAATCACCAACCCGAATAACCAAACTCGCAGCTATAGTTATACGAGTAAAAAGGGCATGACGTGTATGGTTGAAGTATATCACACAGTTAAAGACTCGTTTTAGCAGTGATCAGTGTATTTATAACTGAGGTTGAAATATGATACTGTGCACGTGACTCATCCCTCCGTTACTTTCACGCTCTCTCGTAATTATTCAAGCTCAACTAATGAAACTAACGCCGCCGAAATCAAAATTTCAAAAGTCCAACGGTTCACCGCCTTGACTCGGTTCCCGGGCAACGTGGAAGAGTCAAAACGAACGCCTTCCTAGAAGAAGACAGAGGCGCCATCATCATTTGGCGTCCGCACCCGCAGGTCCCCCCTTTCTAATGAATCACGCAATCAGAGCTGAGGGGGAAATATGTCTCAAGGCGCATCCAGACAATGGGATAACAGATCGCCCCGCTAATAGGTTCGGTGATTAGGTGGCGCTTTCTCCATCTCCCCCGCTCCCCGGCCGAGTGGTCTTCCCGCTATCCCTCCATGCCGTTCCGGGGTCCCTCCCGCGGCGCGGCTCTGATGAATTACGGCGTGTGCACTGGGGGCGTGACCGCACCTCCATCACGCCTTCTCGCCAGTCTTTTATTTCATCCTCGGGCGCACGCGGGATCGACCTCCCGAACTTATATTTTTTTTACTCACGTGCAGGAAGGAGGAAGCAAGAAAGAAAGAACCTCCAGGTGACGGCAAAAAGGATCTTTTGTGGGTTTAACCGAGCCGCGGACTCGATTATCGTGACGCCTTTGTTGTGGGCGGGACTCCTGCTCCACCCATTAATACCAATTTCTTTTTTTAATTCTTTAATATCCTTTGATTCACGACGGGGGAGATCCGAGCTTTCCATCCGCTCACGACTACCGACAACGTCCCTCCCTTCCACAACTTCTGCCTCTCCCGTTCTCTGTCCGACGGGGAAATTAAATTCGTGCTCCACCTCTCAAAGAGCGCCCCCGAGGTCCCTCCCTCCCTTTGGCTTATTTGTGTGGAGCGCGGTTTCCTCAACGCTGAAAAGAGACGTTGACCACCGAAAAAAAATAGGATTCAGAAGTGAATAGAAGCTTCTGGATATAGATGCCGTAGGCTACCTCTAAAAATGCAGTGGTTGAATGAAAATTAATAAAGTTAGCAGACAATGTATTAAGATAGAGAAGAGAATGCTATTAGATAATTAAACTAAAATATCTTATGGCTTGCGTGAACTCGGCGGCAAATTAAGGCAGGAGTTAATTATGTTCTATACTGCGGCTATTGTTATTCTGAAAAATTGAGGAATAAGAAAAATGTTACAGAGAACAATATTACACACCGTAAATCTTGAACAAAGAAAGATAATAAACTACAAAATATATTAATACACCATTTCTGAAAGCAGTTCCCAATTTATTCGAAAAAAATAGGTGTGATTCATTTAAAGGCAATGGAAATAAATATTGTGTTTTCATTTACGATATTGATTGGGACATGGATTTATACCTACGAAATATATACATCTACCAGACTTTAAGCAGAACCGTTTCCAATCTTTGTGGTGATAATAAAAATACAATTTACATTATTCTTTCAGAATTAAGTGACAATGAAAATGCCACAGCGGAAGTTAGACGGATCAACTCGTTATTACCGGAGTGCGCCGATCTTCCTCATCGTAAGTATCTTCCTTATGAACTCCTTGTATGCCAATTTGAACCTACATACCTATATTCCAGTACTAAGGGATGGCTGCTCTACCTTCTATGCTTATCAACGTGTCTACCTATGTAGTAAAACGACTTGCATGTGAATACGGTACTTGCATGACTTATTAAGACTTTGGAGACAAGATTGTTTGTGGTTGGTAAAGTAATAAAATATATTCTATCTTTTGCATATACTTTGACGACATAATTTATCGCCTATGGGTAATCTGAGAGCCACTACTACCAATATGGCTATAGAGAGGCCAGATTCAAACTTCGCAACCAGCAAAGATAATCCTGTCAGCATTTTAGTATTGATCAGCATTCCGCTAAAAACCGCGGAGACTACTAACTACTTGTCTAACAACTGAAACGAAGGCCAACAACGAAAGGTCCAAAAGGTACACAAACCATCCGAATACCAATCACCCTCCGAATTGAAAACCGAAGGCTGTAAAAACGGTAAAGTCGCATTCATGATTCGTCCCCGCCCAATCGCCGCATTGCCCACACCCCTGTCCCGGGGTCACTCCCTGGGCATCCACCGTTTCGGAGGCCCTCCATTCCGCCGCCCCCTCCCCTCTCAATCTACCAGCTAAGCGGGCGACCTCCTCTCCGCCGCCTCCGGATGGACGCCTCAAGCCTGGGGGCCTCGCTCGAGACGGCGGATCCCGAAATTTATGGAGCGGCCTCGCGGACGTCCGCAGCAAATTGACTGGCTCAGATAATCAGTTGCTCCACTGCGGGCAGCGTCCGGATTTGGTAGACGGGCTACGCCGCTGTCCCTCTCCGGGAGAGAGGATAATGAATCGTGGGATGGCGAAAGGGGACGAAAGCCCGGGGATTTATTTTCGTTTAGACTCGTGAGAAGAAAAAAAAACACACTAGCGTACGGTGGGCAGCGTGCGCGAGGCTGCGGTACGGACCATCCATCTATTCGGGAGCGACGTCGTCCACATTTCATCTCACGTTCGAATGGCGTCCGATGAAGATCTTTTCTCTCTCTCTCCCTCGCCATTTCTCTTCCCCAATCCATGCCCGCAGAGAATCGACGACTTTCGGAAAGCGGTAGTGCTTCTCGCTGTCGAACACAAAAACTCTTCGAGCACTTGTGTTCCACTGAGATGGATCGGCCTCCGAAGTGATCTTGAGGCATATTTCTGCAGCTGGGCACTAGAGCTGCGCAACTAAAGGCTCAAGGTCTTACATCATCCTTCTTTTTAAAGCCAGTAATTTGATTAACGGGATGGTTATACATAAATAAACGGGACTTAAATAGGTACTCCTCGGTATTCGAACAAGGTGAATAATTTCACTCGTGACGACTACGTATCAGAAACCCACTTGCATCCTAATATTCTTATACGCATGCTCTTAAGATGGCGAAGCGAGGCACATGAATTATTCAGTCAAATAGCTAAATGCGATGGTGTTTGGCGTAACATGGTGAAACTCCTTCATGATGCACAAAGGTTAAGAAAAGACTTAGCTGTTTCACAAAATATAAAATAATTCATATTTTGTGAAACAGCTAAGTCTTTTCTTAACCTTTGTGCAAATAGCTAAATGGTAAAAATTGAATTATATATAACTTACGTTGAATTCGCACCAGAATCACAAATGGTATAGCCTAATCGCAGGTGACGGCGGTAAATGTTTCATTATACGAGGCTAATTACTATACTTCAGGTAATTGTGAGGCACATGGATATCTCCATTGAATCTCCATTACTATGGGACTGCCATTTGAATGACGTTATTTATCTCTGTTGCGAAAATTTAAGTTTTCATGGCTTTAAATATTTAGTGCTAAATTTGATGCACACTTCTTAGTGGACGCTTGTAAATATTAAAAATTTGAAAATTATCTCTTCCATTACTATCCTCTTATCAATCGCATGGATTAGAATCGGAATGCATTGCATTGAATGGAATTTAGTGGTGATAACATAACTGATGCGATTTTGAGCAATAAAATTTGTTCCAAGTCACGGGGAGCATATCGATTATCTCACATTGCTAATGCACTAAAGTTGCACTTAAGTTAATTAGGCTCAATTAAATGTACGATCAAAGTTAATCATGCAAAAAAGCTAGAAAATGCTAAATAGGTATTAATAAAAGATACTTTCTTATAGACTAGTAATGGCAGGTGTAAGTAACTAGTTCTAATTAAATTTTCAGCATAAAAATCATACCAGGCGTTAAAAAGGACATTATGAGAAATATAATGATGAAAGAATTTAATATGAAAACTATGTCCCTCAATTTTTAATAATTTATCGGCAAGGCATTAAAAATTAAACATTCATACATATATATAACCGATTGCAATCGTCATAAAACAATTCATATTTTCCAAACGTTCATGATATTTGGTTTCTACATTGGAAATATTTTTAGATTTTCCCGTCTCTGAAGCTATCTAAAATAAAACCAAAAACAATGAGTGGGAGCTTAGCGATATATTGCTAAATAATTAGTTGTTTACCGAAGTGAGGCATATCAGTTGTGAAAATTTTCAATTCCGAAAAATAGATAATAATTTCAATGAGTGTTCAGAGTGGCAAAAATAGATAAAACTCAACCTCGAAACAATGATTTTAAATTGAATGAGGACATGTTTTTCGGTAGAATAGATTAAATTCAATCGTTCGTGTGACAAATGATCTGGAAGAGCAGTCGTGATGCTGGAACAGTACCTTGTGATTTATTCATTAAATTATCGAAATCGTTGATTTTTGTCAATTACACTCGGCCCTAATAAAACTAGGGAAAATTTTAATTATCCCTTCAGTTTCACCACAACCAAATACGGATGCATAATATCGAGCAATTTCTTTCGTAACTCAGCCGTTACTTGATGCACGTTCAACTGCCCTCTTTTAGAGTCATCGTCGTGCATATGAAATTCAATCAGTCTTTCTATGTTGAAGAAATAGGAAAAATCAGCCCGAAAGATATTCCTAATTGGTGCTTGGCTCGTACAAAATTAACTACAGCACTGGCATACATACTGCAAAGGAAATATTAAATATGAAAAAATTCACAGCGCCTCATCATCAACATAGAAGACATTGTGAGCGCAAGATACGAATTTCATTTTATTTTTATCCGCTTAAAGAATATTATTCCTGTATTTTTCAAGAAAACAAAATTGGAATTATCATTCTTTACCTGACTAGCACATTAAAGCCGCCTTGCAGCTTTAATTTTATCATTTGTCAGGATTTGGAGTTTTACCTGCCCGCAGAGGAATAAGAATCAACATTTTATTCAGTGAAAGAATATCTTTCCGCTACCAGTTCCAGTATAAACGTATTTTATGTAAAAAAAAGCGATTAGAATTATCACCGTCATGCTTGGGGTATGAAAAAAAATTGCGCAGTCACTTTAATGACGAAATTGACAGAGATGTGGTGGAACGAATACATATTGGTGGAAAAAATCAATATAGCACTTTTTTCTACGTGTTTTACTGCGTGTTTCAACCGCTAGATCTTCATTAAATACATAGATATGAACCTAAAAATGACCTAGCGGTAGAAACGCGAGGTACCAAAGTAAAAACTTGTGGGAAAAAGTGCTAACTTATTGGGTTCAATCACTCTGAAGATGTCAAAATATGTCACTATTAATATCACAGAGACAGACGATGGCTATTCCTTAATTATTTCCTTGAATAATACCTGTAGAAATTTCTTCTCAAGGCTTTTTTTCCTTTGGATGAAAATCATTCAACGATGAGAAATGACTCTGCACAAAAATTCTAAATCCAAAATCCAAAGGCTTTATGATGAATGCTTTTTACACCCCAGCTACTTAATTTTCTATGTCCTTGAACCTTATTTTTTTAAATTGATTATCGGCCCCATTTCTGTGTTTAACTGATACGTTGAAAGACCTAAAACAACTTCTCTTTTACTATAATTATACCTCAAAAAGTGTTTTTATACTTATTCACCTCCAAAATACACAGTATTTATTGGAGCTGGAAGAATTGTATAAGAAATAAACTTTACAGAGACTGTTGTTCGCAAGTATTAAATAATATTTTTAATTGATATGACATAGATAAAGCATACTGAGGCACATGATTCTCTTGGAATGGGAATGAACGGAAACAGCAATCAATATCTCTCAATTATCCAGGGACGGAAAAGTGATGAAATTAAAAATAAAAACCGATATAGACTGAGTGGAGCTGGAACGTTTTTTTATCGCACTCAAAGCTTACTTCAATATTTTCATCAAAATTGGTCCTTTTTCCCTCCCATTATCACTCTTCCACCCCAAATTCTTCACACTCATTCCCTCCAACCTCCTCGCCTTTCCACCTTGGCGACTCCGCTTCTCGGGGGCGCTAAATTCCCGCGTGTGCCGTGTTAAAAATTTCCCGCGTCGCCTGAGCTGTTGCATCTTTTGTGTGCGTGCACGTGAACCGAGAACAATAAAGGCGCCCTCTCCCTTCCTCAGGCTCCCAAACAAACTACGGAGCCCTTCTCGTCCACCATCACACCTCCTCTTGAATATCATTATTTTCTTTCTTTTTCTCGCACCGAGGGAACATCTAAACTGATGTAAACAAAAAATAAGAGAAATAAAAGGTCAGGTCCTCCCTCTTTTTCTCCCATTGTTTGGGGAGAGAAGAATGGGTGATAATGTATTCACATCAGTATTCGGGCGAAATTGGACGTTTTCCACAATAATTCCGCGTCTTATTACCACCGCGCCACGGGGGAAACAGCGGTGGAGTCACAGCACACCGTGCATTTGGAAAGAGCGACGATTCCCACGCATCTTTCCGATAAAGACATTTTATCTACCTTGGAAGGTTTCTGAGAAGGGATGAATGGTGATATCATTCTCTCAAAATTACTGTAATTATACGATTCCTTATTTATATCTTCTTCCTCCGATATTAGACTCGCCAGTTTCTTTTTTATTCGAATTTAATCGCTTATTATTTTCATCTTTCTGGCAGAATTATGCTCAAACCACTAGGTCATGCCTGGTAGAAGAAGCTGATGATTCCTTAAATAAAGTATTACACTGACTTTAGAGCAGAGAAAAATTATGTTAGCTCCATAACTTAACGCTAAACATTGTTATGTTCCATAAGTGGTGAAAAAATGAGATGCGCAAATACGTATCGACAACATGATTTGTATAAAACTTCATTTAACAATCGATTCACATGAAACCCAAAAATGCTAATAATATTTCAACATGTGTAACAAAATAGAAGAAAATTTCCTCTCATTGCAGTAGGATAAATAGTCTAAAATGACTCATGGGTTGATACAAGCTTTCATTTGCACCATAAACTGGAACGTGTAAGCGATAAATATTCAGAAATAGCAAATGGGAATCAAATTTCTCTTCAGATACAAGCTTATGTATATAAAAAAACTTCAGTCAACTGTGATATTTTAATCATTGGTAATATTCCTAAAATGAGAATGCCGAGCATATAGTGATTTGTTATGAAAATTGGTCGACTACTCTTGAAATATATATCCTCTCAAATTTCAGCCTCGATCGCGATGACAGCTACCCTTTTTCCGATAGTCATGTCGCCCTTCATTCAGCGATATAATACGTGGTTTGCACGCTACTCTTACTTAATGGGATTACTAGATGTTTTTGATTTATAACGCCCGCTGCTGGCTTCGACTATGCAGTTTTGGAGGTGATCGATTCGACGCCAACCACACCTCTACCTTGGAGAAAAAAGCGTCCTAGACTGGCGAAAGCGCCGCGATCGAACCCACCGTCTCGCGGCCGCCCGCTGCCGCGTCCCTCGTGGAGCGGGCCCAAAACGCGTCGATGGCAACCCGACGGACAATAAAAAGAGCGACATGTGCTCGGCAGGGCGATGAGGAGGTCCAGGGCGAAGACAAAAGAAGGGAGGCAGCAGGGATTGGCGGCGCGTGATGGTTGCCACTCATCGTTGCCACAGATGACGATGTGCGCGAGCAGAGATGAGGAAACAGGTCATTATCATCCCTTGAAGGGGTATTCTAAGGGTTTATACAAAGCTGAGAGCGATGAGAAGTGGACATGTGGTTGTGCAGAATACATAAGGACCATCTATGATTTTTCACTTCTATGTTTTCCAGTCAGTACATTATCTACTTCGCTTACGGACGTAAGGACTATAATAAGGATAGGATTTTTAAAATATATACTCGGCAGGTAATAGCCTCATCTAAATCAGAAAAAAATTGCGACAGTATTTTTTTCTCTCCTCCTTTATTTAACTAATGGAAACATTTTTCGGAAACGCTTAAGTTTTTTCTTAGAGTTATCACGCCTTAAAGTGTAAAAATGGATCGCTTTTGAAACATTTCACCTTCTACGAAAAGATAACCCAAAAGTCGTATTTTTCCCAATTAGTCCACGGTTGTCACCTTCCTTTCCCTGAAATAAATATTAACTCTGATGTGAGAGAATAGAAAAAGTAAGAAACGCAGGCTCATTAAATTAGGACTATCCAACAGGACTGCGGCACTTGAGTGCTCTTGGGATGCTCTTCGTCCCATGTTTCTTCAAACAATTACCTGATGATCGAATCAAACTCATCAAATGTATCTTTGAAGCACTGGCCATTGGAATGTACGCCGTAGTAGCCGCTCGTAGTAGCCGATGACGCAGTGCATCAATATTTATCGCCTAATGTGTGACTCAGTAGCTTTTGGCATGGCATCCTGGTTTGTACATGTTAAAATACTTGTTCTTTAGTGGATGGAGGGTAATTTAACTATTGAAAAATGGTATGAATGGAAATTGTTACTTGAGGTGCCACCCAACACCATTTGATTTAATATTAAACCTAGATTACTAAACCTTAGTAATTTTAACGACGCACCAAGTAAAAATTTCAAGTTTCGGAAAAAGAATTTTTTATAAAAAAATTACGTATTTTTGGTATTTAAAATACTTTTTCCAGCACCTCACGTCAAAATATTTGCTATCAATCATAGAAAAAATTATTAAAAAATATTCTTAATAAAAGACGCGTGAATTAAAATTTAAAATATACATTAACAATAATAAAACTTTAAGTTCATTGGTTTAAACCCCAAAATAACCTTATTGGAAGGTAAAAAAAATTGCGTGGTCAAAATGATGAAGGATCACGTGACTCTGAGCCAGGCTCAGTAATCTAGCGTTAAGTGTTCAGTGCTCACCACTCTTCACATATCATCATTCCCTAGTCATAATCTAGAATCGTTAAAAAATATTTATAGGTGCTAACAAGGATTTATCAAATTATCGAGACGACGAGACTTAACCAGAAGGGAAAAAGCTATCTGTGACAACTAAAAAATAATAACATACTTTCTATGCGAACAATAATTCGGTCCACGTCTATAACGAGGTAACAGCTGGTGTCCTAACAACTACCACCTTACGCCTATTGAGCCGGGTTGCCTGGCATTCTGTAGATATATATTATTTTACATAATTAAACGTTCAATGAAATGTCTACATCGGATTCAGAGCAATGTATCAGTAGAAGAACAAACACCCATGCATGTAACGTACGAGAAAATACAAAGAGGAATGCTGTACACCCGGTGATAATGTCTACATCTATCCAGACATCACTGAGACGAATGCTTGGGGTGCTTCCAACGGAGGGTGCATAATAGTGTGACGGCGGGGGTCGCTGCGAGATGGTGAGAAGATGTCGAGGGGAGGTGAAGGACCAGAAAAACAGAAACAACCCTTTCGGGCGAGTGGTGTTTATACATCCTTCAACACAATTTCAATGGATTTGTTTGTCTTCGAGCAACACACACACACACACTCTCAGTCAGGGAGATGTGTACACGCGCGTTAGGGAGACACGGCGGCGGGTCGACGGGAGTCACAGTCCGGCTGGAAACGAAAAAGTAGAAAATGAGCGTGCTTGGAGGGAGGGGGGAGAAACATAGGGGGACAGTCACGGCTTCCCTTTTATGCGATAGATTAAGAGATCTGGATCGGTCACCATTCATTGGAGAGGTCTGAAAGGAAGGGATTCAGCTAAATTTCACTAGATGGAATGATCGTGAATCGAAGTGAGATTGTGCGTATCAAATATTTAATAAATTGTTGCTATTAGCTTGAAAAAAAGTTTTACTAATACAAGAGATAATAGGGCGCAGATTGCAGAATTAAAAGAAGTCAATAGAACTGGGTGAATAAAATAGTATCGAACCAGTAAAATTCCTTTAAGTTAAGAATAACTAATGCATAATAGCTGGGAAAAAGTCATAACGATGCAATAGCTGATAAAACTGATTTTTTGGTTGAATTAAATCTGACACTAAAATGAGAACATTACCTAATGAAGCAGCCATAATTTCCCCAGCTAATACTAGTTCATAAGTAATGCTAAAGAAATCCTCATTATAAATGCTTAAAAGCAGAGTCAGAATATGGGTTAAAACTCAGTCAATCAATTGGAAAAAGGCGACCGATACACCTTGGCATATTTCAGTATATGACCACTGTTTTTAATTTCTGTGTTCTCATTTAGCCAAATTAGTGTTGTAATCAAAGAGTTAGATGAAATATGAATGAAGAGGCGGCACAATATTTGTCTTCGTGCACGAAAATACACGATACTTGGATACAAATACGGTGAGAATATCGATAAAAACGAAATTTTTATAGCTGAACGGTTCAGCAACTATACGAATAATTGTTGTGAGGACCTGTATGGGTGTGATATATGAGACCAAGGCGGAGAGTAGTAGTCGTGGAGGTAAATACACAGGGGAGAGACATCCAAATCAAGACATGAATCCCATGAAAATATTAAGCGAGGAATCATTAAATATTAAGCATGTTCACTAAGTGTCAATTGTCACCACCGTTCCTTCATCACCCTCCCCAGATTTCATTTAAATTGACATTTGAACCCAAGCGTAGTTAATATCGACGGTAAACATTGAGAATAAAATTTTTGAGCCCGATGAAGAGACAATGGTAAATGAAACGTTCCAACCTAGAGGAAAATGAGACAGCCGATGAGAAAACAGGTAACTCATGAAAAACAGGGAACAGCTAGGGAAAAGGAGCACTGTACCTCCTTGACAGAATGCTTTCGGGCATCTCCCCCCTTGAAAGTTAAATATTGGTCATAAGGTGGCGACTGGGAGTCTGAGGGCGGGGCGCTAAGGGAGGACTTTTTTACGGGTACTAGAAGGAATTGAGGAACGAGAGAGTTGGTGGAGGGGTGGAAATCCTGAGGAAAGGTAGAAGTGGAAAGGGGAGGTGAGTTGAAGAATGGAGATTTGGAGGCAGAAGAGATGGGCAGGCACTGTGGAGAGGGAGGGTAAAGAGAGAACGGAGTTCTGGCAGATGAGGATAGGTTTAGGGTGTTATGCATTTTAGTAGTACTCATAAACAGCTAATGATACCCTAGCTATAACAAATATATTAAAGCGACCAGAGAGGTGCTGCACGAAATGAAATTTTAAGGCAAGAATGAATCATCCTGCAAACAGTATATAAGACAATATTACACATGGAATGAGAGGTTTAAAGTATGAGATGTTGAGGTTAGGCTGCGTAGTGTGAGAAGGCTAGAGGGAGAAGGAATACAATAAGAAGAGGATAGGTTTAGAGTGGGAGAGGAGGTAGAATAGGAATGGCGTAGTGTAGGAAAGGTATAGGTAAGGAGAGATGTAGCGCCTGAGATGCGTAGAGAAGGCACTCCGGAGTGAGGAGGTCAGCCGGAGAATTGGTTATGACAGGTACGGAGAGGTAACGATAGTTGATGTTAAGGGTGGAGGAAGTGGGAAGTGGAAGGTAGGATTACTGGATTATAAAGGTTTGTAGGTTATTTGGCTAACATTATAGTATTGGAGGCGTGGGATATTTGGGTAGGAAAATGAGAAAAAGAGAATAGGGTTGCGGCTGGAGGACAATTGCTTGGGACAGGAGAGATGAACAGAAGAATGAAGAATGAAGTTTTAGTAGGGAAACCTACCTGAGGGTTTGGAGAATATGGGAATAAAAAGGTGAAGGAGAAGGGGAGGGGTTGCCAGGGTTGGGATGAAAGAGATATGGAAGAAGGCGTTGGAGAGGGAATGTAAGAGGGGTTGCTAAGGCTTTCGTGTGAGGGGGCAAGAGATTTTGGGTGGAGGCAGAGAAAAATTAGAGGGGGTTGTCGCTGGGGGGTTTCTGGTGGGAGGGGTGGTGTAGACGGGCAAGAGGCGAGCGCGGATGGGGAGGTAGGGGCGGAGGGGAGAAGGAGAGAGAGGAAGAGAGAGAGGGAGCGAAGTTGAAAGGGCACAAGGGAGAAACAACATGCGGCTGGCACGCATGTGTATCGATCAGAGAAAAAGGAAGTATAACATAGA
This sequence comes from Ischnura elegans, assembly GCF_921293095.1. Taxonomy (NCBI): domain Eukaryota; kingdom Metazoa; phylum Arthropoda; class Insecta; order Odonata; family Coenagrionidae; genus Ischnura; species Ischnura elegans. The sequence goes on from NC_060246.1 coordinate 46,062,011, forward strand.
AGGGGGAAGAAGTAAGGGTTAAAGAAGTGGCCGTGACGTGACGTAGGGGGGGAGGGAGTGGGGTGCTAGGGGGGGAATTGGTGGCGCGGCGGCGGCGGTGGTAAGTCGCGGGAGGCAAGTGAAGCATTTTCTTCTTTTTCTTTGGAATTCATGGTTTGTGCGTGAATCTAGGAAGAATCGGAGCTGCTGCATTCAACTGGACTTGCTTCAGAGAGAGCGCGTTAGAACTAGGTTATACCTAGTCGCGCGCAACACGCAGGCAGTTTAAACTGACCATGGATATCAGTAACTATTATTTACTTGAAATACAAACGCACTGACTATTTTTACTGATTAAATTTTAACGTATCACAGGTATATGTAGGATGATTCTACGAATATATATGGTGTTTTAATTTTGATATTTGCCAATTTAAAGACACCTTAAAATCGTTAACTGGTCAGATAAAAATATTATTTTATTAGTGACTCAGTGAGACCATGACTAATTTGACTAAGTGAATCCATGATTTATTTTCTTATAAAATTTAATAAAAAATCCTTTTAATTCCATTCCATTCGTATTCCATCTTGTAGAAAAACAAATTCGTTCTCCATTTTGCCATGTAGGTAGGGTAAAGCATTTATATGCGAACGTCGAGAAAATTATAGGCTGAACTTACTTTGCAAATACGGGAAGGACTTTGGTTTACCAACACATGAAAAATACCCCACACTTGCCATCGCACTACTCATGTTAAGAATAATATTTGGAGAATAAAATATATTTACTGCTGAACATAGAGATTTAGAGTTGTTCTCTCCTAGGACTGCAAAATATGGCAATGCTACGCAATTGCTGAAATTAATGGGTGCACCCGCTGGTTCTATTAATCTTTTCCTTATCATTATCCAAGTCTTTGATGCAATTATTTTTACGCGTTTGTCCATTTTATGATTATAACCTTGCACAGATAAGATTATCAATATTGCGAGACGTTGATTAAATTCAGTTTTCTACATGAAAATGCGTATTCGCTCTATAATGCGTTGAATGAAGAGGTGGATGCTGGGAGGGAGCTTACCTCTTTCCGCATACATGTGCATATGTTAAGTGAAAATATTTCAATCGATTACGATGGAGATAAAATGCAGCACGCTGGAGTAAACTCACTCCCTACCAAACGGCTTTCAGGTTGCTCACACGGAATTATTTAGATGTAGTGTTATTAAAATTCCCTTGTATTTCACTTGAGTAACCAACTATTTAATCAATACAACGCTTAACGGATTCTTAACTCCAGACACATTTGTAACAGATAGTGTGACACGTGATCAAACTCACTATCAAGAAAAAAATTAATGCTAAAATATGACATTCATGTGCCATAGCAAAAATGAATCTGTTAATATATTGAGCCAAGTTTGTACGTCTAAGTGATGATGACGTTGCGCCTTGAATCTGAATCAAGGGAATAAAACAGCTAGAGCTAGAATTATTTCATACCAACGTATCTATCATAGGGATAAAATATGCATTATTGCACTATAACTAAGCCTATAATTTACCACCATTATGGGGAGCCGAAGACTATTAATGAATTTCCTAGAGGTAGAATTTGATTCACGCGTAGACCCTACATCTTTTTTAAACCGTGCAAAAACTAACATAGCAGGTAACTCTTATTATTCTAATTAATATACGAATAAAACCCATAATATGTGACTTAATACTGCTCTTAATGCTGTTTTTCTACAATTAGTCATTTTTTCAACAGCTAAAGTAGCAATTTTTGAAAAAGCATTATAAAAGCCATTGGAAAGACAATTTTCTTGATGATATTTCACGGTATTCTTAAAGAATATGTAGCTCCAATAGTTTGAATATTTATCATTTTTTACACAGAATCATAAATCAATAATTCGCATTGTACGATTTCATATATTACGAGGTATTATTTTAAAAGGTTTAAAAAGTTTCTGAGAAATTCGCTGCTTTTCTGACAAATTAGCATATTAATTTATTGTATTGAAGTATGTTTTACAAATGTGATACAAAGTGCCGCTGCTAAAACGGTGAAGATATGACAAAAAGCTTGAAAATTAGGGAAGTCAAATGAATAAAAAGTTAAAAAAAAAGAAATTTTAACTGAATAATTATTCTCGCATTGCCAAAAAAGGCATGAATCACGAAGTGAATCATGCAATACGAATACAATAAAGTGACGGGATTTTAACCCGTAAATGCATATCATCTAGTTCATAGTATTATTCCTGAAGATGTGATGATATAAGTTGCCATGTATGCATGGAGAAAATTTTAGATACAGGGTGGTAGGAGAAAAAACTGTTAAAATAAATTAACAACCAGATTAAACACTTGATGATCCACGACTGGGACGCGATATGAGAGCGAAGATCTTTCATAGAGTAACGATGACCGTTATGATGGATTGGGATGCTGAGTTGGAAAGGGAATTTTCAAATAACAGAACATTATATTAGCGTTATTTTTCTGATAAAAACATTTTATGCAATGAGTAGTAGTTTTAAATTTAATGAATGGCCAGTGAAGTCATAGATGACCCTTTAGAACTCTCCATTTGTTTATTCAAAAATATTTTTACTGCCTCAATTCACCTCCACATTTTTCCATCAAGTCAGTGAAGAATTGGTTAACAACAATTACAATTCCACTCCATCACGCTTGAATCTTAGGATTATATTCGTAACGCTAGCTTGGCGGTTCAAGTAAAACTCCTATATTCTCATCTTCCTCTTTCCCCTTACTTTCCCCTAATCCAGTTAGAAAAGGTTTAAATCGAATAATGTTTATAATCGTGGAAAATTGCAAGTGTCTTCTTCAATGTGTAAAAATTCCACTTCAAATCTTTAATCTTCAAATACAATAGCATTCTTCGCAGAGCACGAAGCTTAAAGAGTAAAAGCTCAATTGGATTGCACTGGCAAGACTCGAAGCGAAGAGTTCCGATGGGAGGGAGTGAAAACGATTGAACGGGAAGTGAAGCCGAGGGGAAGAGGGAGCACATGCACCTTGATGGGCGATGGGATTTGTTGGGGATGGGAGTGGTAAATGCCGAGGAAGGAGATGTCGGGAGAGAGGGAGAGAGAGCCCCGATATTGATGAAGAGTGAAGAGGTGGCAGGCAAGAGGAGGACGGACGGGCCGAGGTTTTTATGGGCTCTGGTTTAGTCGGGGATACCAATTGGTCGCAAATTGGGAGCGAAGGGAGTGCGGAGGCGAGACGTGAGAATGGGAAGAAGGGGATCTCTCGTTGGAAGAGGATTCGATAGGAGAGGAGAAGAGGGTGCGAGGGAAAAGGAATGACGAGAAGCAAGGGGATAAGGATGAGAGACAGAGAGAGTAAGAGTTGGAGGAATTTCGATTGTGGAAATCGGTGGCGAGACACGCAGAGTAAAGGAGGGAAAGCAATGAGAAAAGCGCTGGAGTGAGTCGAAAGTGAAACTTGGAAAAACCGACATTTGCATGGGATATAATGGAGAGGAGGGAGCGATAGGAAATTATTATGTCCACATAACAATCCGCTAGATTACATCTATCAGTGCTCACAATATACACGGAGCGTTTATCTATTCATCACACTTCTTGTTTATCGTAAATAGAAAACTTTTGCTATATTTTCCTAAAGTGATAAGAAAGAGTAAAAAACAATGGAATGTAATTATCGTATCAGTCCACTAGACATCTATCTGTACTCACATTTCACACCGAGCTGAGATCGATTTATAATACTTCTTTTTATCAAAAATGGCAAAATTTTGCTCTATTTTCCTATATCTATAAGAAATAGTGGAAAAAAGAAATTTTACATTTGTGGTGGGGATTACTCTTCAATGAGTCAATACACTTTTTCACTCCTACATGATATTTTAAACCTATTGCTCGCAAAAATGAGGAGTAAAAATATCAAAAGATAGTTCGCTAATGTATTTGAGCATGAAAGGTTTATTTTGAGAGCGTTTATTTATAAATTATATAATAACTTTGTCAATTACGGGGGAAGTTTTTTTTCATCCTCCGATGGCCCATGAACAGAAGACGAAATTATTGATTAAAAATTATTTCATAGGTAAATCTTGAGTACACTCGTGGTGCCTTTTCAACATAATAGCCTCGGCGATTGTGGATTTGGTCGTGCTTGTGGACAAACTTTACTATAAGTACACTCTCCATAGGATGTTGCCACCAATGCCGTCGAAATGCTGCCTTTGTCTTGAAGCTCATCGTTCGTTTAAAAACGCTTCCATGCAAACAACATCTTCATTTCAACGTAAAGATGGAAGTCACACGGCACTAGGTCGGCATTGCACGGTGGGTGATCGAAAATGTCCCATTGAAATTGCTGAAAGAGGAGTTGGGCTGCATCAGCACTAAGATGACGAGCGTTGTCATGGATCAGAACACTTCCAGAAGTCAGCATGTCTCTTCTTTTGTTTTGAATAGAAATGGGCATAATGTTTCTCGTGTTTTAAACTCTAGCCACATTGCATTAAAAAATTGTCTTTAATCGGTATAAAGGTCAAGACACGTCAATGCTGAAGACGTTCGGCGAGTTTTCTGGCTGTCGGTCTGTCGGTCCGCAGTACTTACTTGGCGGGAGAATCAATTGAGGCAGTGTTGTTGATGAGGCTGACAATTACCTTAAACTAACAACTTACGGTCAGAAATTGCATCAGCGTGTGGTGCGGATCCGTGGTGTGGTGGTGCGCTCAGCTACCTGAGCAGTGCCCGTCTGTCGCTTGTATGGTGTTTTGCTGAGCTATCGGAGGTTGAAAAAACTTCCCTCGTACTTCCCTTTTTTCAACAATATTTCATCGTCAGCTGGAAATTGAGACACACTGTTTCCCAACATCATCGTCGCTACACATTTAAAGATTGGCACAAGGTGAAATTTAAACATGAGAGATTAAAAATGTGATGAATCATGAAAAATATATCATACATAAAGTGATATTATGAAAAAAAGTTGCCAATATTATCGGAAATGAATTCTGTATCACAAAACTCAAAGCTTCCATTTTTTTCCGCGAAAATTTCCCTTCCTTGGCAAAGATAATTCAATATGTAGGGACATATATTTTACATAAACGAGGATCCATTAAAGCAGTTCATCGCATTGCTATAAACCAATTGGTCTCCTTAAAAATATCCCAAAATCATAACTCTGAAGTCTCTCATGCGTATATCATTTTTGGCTCATCTTCTCTACAATATTCCACTATCAGTGACAGAAAAGGGTAGTTTAAGAGTAGAGTACAAGAAAAGAGATGCTTCTTCTATGGCTCAAAAATAGACATCAGATTATAGGGAGGTGGTATAAGAAGAAGGCAGCTCGCTCGAATATCCAAAACAGACTTTAGAGCCAGTGCGATACCAAGCATGCATACACTGCTTTATTACTAAACAGTTAGTGTGCTTGCCACTAACATAAACATGAATAGAAAGAATCGCCTCTAAATGCAAAGAGACAACGGATTCAAAGCTTTTACGGCATATCAAAGGCACGCCTAAATACCTTAAAGATCTCCCAGGCCAGAGCCATGACTACACAGGAATGAACGTATTAAACACGGAAGCATGGTACAGCCAAGTGTATGGCAGTACTTTGTTTACCACAACAATGTAACCTTCACGATTTAATAGAAAAAAAAACGAAATATAATTCTAATCCCTAATAAAACTATTTAATAAATTAAAACAGCTGAGCGCGATGGAATTGGATCCTCGGATATTCGAATCGTACTGAACATATCGATGGAAAAGGTATTCGAAGCGGGGAATAGTGGGCCGCTCTCATCACCGAAGACTACCAACTTCCACTCCGGCTGCTCCTTCCGTTACGCCACACACAAAGCATTCCCAGCCATCACATATCGACCGTTGGTCGTGGAGAGGGAGAGGTCAGTGGGAGATATTGGGTTCGAAGGGGAAATTTCGACAGCATTCCCCCCGCTTGCCTTTTTGCCTACGACCCTACCCCCCGCGAACCACCCTTACCCCTTCCCCACCTTTCCCCCTCCCACCGACCCATTCCTTACCCAATCCACCTCCCTCCCCCTTCTCCCTTTCCGTTCGCGCGCGTCCCATTCCATTCCCCTCGTTTATTTTTTCGGGTCGTCCAGTTGGATTTTAGAATTCGTGAACCGTTCCGGTGTGACAGTCGAACCCGAAGCCGGAACAATAAGGGTCACGACTTTCAAGTCCAGCCATGCGTGCCGTAACATGCGCACGTGCAGTGCCAATGAGAAGATGAATGAGAAAGGACTAGATCAATCGGAAGGACTTTTTTCTACCTTCATAGGCGTACATTTTTTATCATTTAATTCTTAAGGTGACTAATGAAGCTTCAAAGTTGATCGAACACGCTGTAGAAGCTTTGGAAGGGGGTATTAGGATCTTTGAGAAATAAAATAACTCAATGAAAGAAAGAAGATGGTCAAACGATCAATTCAAGGAAGACTACGAGTTAAAATTCACAGAGGATATTTAATAAGATACAGCTGAATCCCATGGAAGCATAAGACGACCCAAAATTTACATAAATAGCTGATATTATTAAAACACGGTAAAGGTTTGATTCTCAACTTCATATTTTCTAATATAATTTCCTTGTTTTATTTAAAAAATACAAAACTATTATCTTGGAAAGAAAAAAACGAAATAGTCTATGATGGGATAAAGTGCGAGTGAGGGACAAAAATATTAATTTAAAAAAATATAAAATTTCAATGCTACAAATAAATTTCATGATCGATGATCGTTATGAAATGAATGATCCATGAAACAGTGAAAAAGCGGATGTGATGTTTTTTTGTTATAGAATATGTTTATTTTAAAATACAACTTAAGTAATTTTTTTAGCAACATGATGGAATTAAATTGGAAGAACCATGAGCCGTAAGACATTGTGCAGCATTTCAGCTCTATGCCATTCTAATCAAAGTACAAAATACAGAATTACCAACTAAGCAAATACCGAGAATTCTTGGAATGGAAATGTGTTTTAAATATTTAGAACTGAATGCGGTGTACTGTATCCTTTGACAAAACAAGTACCAAATAAACAAGAAAAGGAAATATTCTCGAGCATGCAAGCAAACCTACGACAGAGATTCTATGGAATAAAAACTTTAGTGCGAATATTTTCCAATATTTCTTTGCAAATTACCATTACCAAGTACCCAAAGGCCGGCAATATCGATTTCTCTCGAGAGATTCTTCAATTTTGGCTTTCATTAGAATGGAAGCCCGTAATTACCCCAGAATAAGTATGGAGAAAAGCCAATACAATACAATGAATTCTCTAGATGATAAGGATGGAGAAAAAAATAGATTCTAAATTCTAATTTGCTATAGTATATTTGAAATTTTTTAACCTATACGGTTAGAAATACTTTTTGGATTAAGGAGATTTCTCGGGTTGGTTTAGTCGCCAGCATATCAGGTGTTCCGTCCTAGCGAGGTTTGTTTTTGAATTTTAATAATTTTGCAATTGCCGAAGTAGAACTTTGAAAAGAATTGCATAAGAGTGTGACTTACAGATCAAAGAACATCGCACGTTTTTACGTATTCAAGTTTTTCATTCATTATATAAACTTTCGTCGTATTAGACAACGGTTTCAGCTAAAAATCACTGTAAAAAATTATTTACATTCAAGGTAGTCACTAATTTTAATTCTTATAACTATTATTTGAATATTCCCAATTCTAAATACCAAATGTGGTTCGTAAAGAACTTTATCAGGAGGTTTCCTTATAGATAATAATAATTTGCCTCATGACTCATTTTCCCAGTTAGTTTTATCGTTTTCCGTGTGTGTGATATTTGAGTGTAAAAATAAAGTATAATTCAAAACAAGGCTAAAAAATTTAGAATTATCGAAACGAACAATTTGATGGTATGTTTTTCATAAATTACGTTAATTAATCTGAAACTTAATTGAGTACCTGCCCATATAACGACAGGTGAGGGATTTTTGAAAAGTCCTTTTCTCTTGTACCCACGGAGAACTTATTTTCAAATGTTAATCAAAGTCACCTTGCGTTTTTTGGGTAAATCCAGCATTGTTTTTTTATGAATAAACGGTTATTTTCTTTGAGAAAATATCTTTTAATAGTTTAACCGAAATCAAGATCGAATCAGGAAGAGAACCATGTGACCCCCAACCTTCATGATCTGCACTGTTCGAAAAACTATGATTTCACCGCTCGCGCATATATTCGACATCGTTGCTAGCAACCCACCAAACCGTAAACGGAAATATTCCTTTTTTTCTTTTAAATTAATAAGTTTGAATTGAACTATAATGCGGGAAAACGTAATTTGAAGCTGATTTTTAAGTTTTCTTTCATTATCATCAATAAAACTATATCAACAGATATAAAGAGATAGGACCTTTGGGGCATTATCATCGAGGTATATGCAAAACTAAATTTACTCTGTATTCCCAGAGCGTTCAAATGGAATGGTGATCATTAAAATCACTTGCCTTTTTAATCAAAAAGTAACATTTATGTGTTTATTTCAAAATGTTTATTTTATAAAAATTTAAGGGAACCTGCCGGTTCCGGATAAAAAAATTCAATTTAGGAGTGCAAATGTAGATTGTGCGTACACCGTAAGGGATCTCGCAAATATACATGAAAAATCAAATTATTGCCTATGACCTTAAGGCAACGACCCAACGTCACAGCAAATATACAAATGAGAAAACATCATTAGTGATGCTATGCAGTGACAATATTTGACTTTCTTTTGTAATTACCACGCATCACTTGAAGAATATAAAATCCCTAGTGCAGTAATAAGAGTAATTAATCACAAACATAGAATTAGTGTACTCTTTAACTAGAATTATCACGAATTTCAATTAAGAAAAGTAATGAATTTACTTTAATTTCTACTAAAAATAACTTTAAAAAATAGCAAGCAGTTTGATGTAATGGATGCAGTAAGGACATTACACAATACTTTAATATGGAGTGTCACATTTACAGTCACCGATTTCCCTTTTAGTTGCATAGCGTAAAATAACATAAATAAGCTGCAGTTTCAATGCTCCACGTTAAAAAAAGTCTCAAGAGGCTATTCTAAATATGTAGTAAGTTCTGAAAAACTACATTGCATCTCATCAAACTACACAAATATTTTTGGCACATATGTTTACGCATACGCCTAAATGAATGGCAAGAATTTTATAAAAATTAGGGTAAGAATTGAATTATCTTCCGTTCAGTTTTGTTTTTATAATCACCATTTTTTTATAATTCACACACATTTTGCATCGAAAAATCATCATAAATTAATATTATTTTCTCATTTCCATCGAGAAAATGTATAAAATAATTTTGAAAATTTGCCTTATAAAGCAAATATTGATAGGAAGTAAGGTAAACTGTCCTTTTTTTACTTGAAATGAAGTGGAAAACTGAATAAGGTATATAATTATATGTACTTGTACATATATTTGACATAATGAAAAGTATTTAGATTATCGATGTCATTGCTTATCTGATGCGTGACTCAAAATATCAGTACGGAAAATATATATTTAATGGTAACTTTATGATACATATTGCTAATGATTCAAATGAAATAAAAACTATTTGAAAACATATAATCAGCGGCAGCTTACATTATATTACACTTAATGAAATGCATATTCAGTTTGCTCCAAAAATCTATGAATGAGATAAATTCACATATTTAACTTTATTTAGATCGGTGGTGGCAAACTATGGATGTTACATTGCAGAAAAAATTAATCTAAATATATGGAAATTTAGAAAATTTAAATAATTATTGATGCATGAATTCTAAACAATCACGTATTAAGGCCCCAAAAAAATTTAAGCGCTTATTCTTTTAAAACATTAGATTCTTATAATACTTGTGCAATTGAACAAGTAGAATTGATACCGATTTAGGACATTTGAAAGGTACTTTTAGGTACTCAATTGAGTCACTTTTTACAATTTATCAATAAATCCAATTCAAAATGTATATTCCTCGAGATAGTTTTAATACACATTCATATTTTGAAAGTTGGAATAATTAGGGCCGTATGGACTTTGGGAGTGAAAACACTTGTTTATGCATTGACGGTAAGTTTTATTACTCTATTTACCATTCTTCATTTGGTAGTAGACGTTTTCCTATTCATCTTGGTCATGAATTCCAGCACTATAGAATACGGCTATTTATTTTTCAGCAGTATGCATCTTCCAAGAGGAAAATATCTTAAGTATATATAAAAAGTGATTGATGCTGAATTTCACCAGTTTATATTCAACATTTTAATGGTAGAATAAGAGCATTTACTGCATTTGGGTCTTATTAAACACTGTAAAACACTTCTCTTTGGTATTTGAATGATCGATGATAACGGATATGACATGAGTTGCTTGCAAAAAAATTATTATTATTATTACTTATGCTAGAGTAAAGTAGAAAACTTTGTTTAAACATGAAACTGATATAATAATAGATGTTAAAAATGAGCATTAAGGCACATCCTTGAGAATCCGTAAAATGTAGATCCCACATTTATTTTCCCTACGTTCTAATTCAGTGCATAAATTGCAATCCCTCTCTCAAGGAGTTAAATCCAAATTGCTCAACTGGAATCATTGAGGGAAAAATTGGCCATGTAGACCGCTTCAATTATTCTGGAAGTTTAACTTTTAAGCACCCACCATGGATTCAGGAGGAGAGTGTGTGGCAGTTGTTTCTATTTATTTCATGGCCCTTAATGGCTGGCGGGAATTTGAATCGCTGGGCGGGAGCAAAGTGCGCCCTTAGCACGTCCGACTCAACGGTTAGTGCCCAATCGTGCATTTGGCACGACGTCATCTGTGCCGCATGCACAGATGGGAAAAGGGAGCGCGCGTTCACGAATGTGATTATGAATACTTGAAGCAGTTTTTCGGACGTTTCAAATGCCGGTAAAATTTTCCGTAGGAATCGGTAGTGTACGTATCCCAGTGGAGATAGGGGCGAGAAGTAAGAAGATGCCCCTTTCCAAAAGTGGGGAAACGCTTTTGTTACCCATTAATTTCTTCTTTACGCGACACATTAACCTCGAGTCCTTATATCAAGATCAGAATCTTCACTATCAACAGAATAAAAAGGTTACTCAAGTCAATTTCCACCATTTTCTGGCACGAATCGGGAATGAAAATAAAATTACCGAGGAATTTCAATAATGTACTAAATGCCTTTTGAGTTGACCTAGCATTCATGAAGAGAAGGAATGTATTTATCGAAATTGTTAATTGAGGAATGTAAAGAGTTATTTTAGAAGGGGCGGAATAAAATACTTGATTTATGGCGTGTGTAACTATTTCAAATTCAGATATTATTCGTCAAGAAAGTTCGGGAATATTTAAATTTCGTGGCATAGACATTTTATTAATTGAAAAAGACATGAAATTTCCAAGCAAACCATATAATTCAACCACCAAGTTTTTAATTTCCATTTAATCAGGAATTAACATGCATCTAATTCTATGGTTTAATCGAGTACATGGTTTAATTAGGTAAGAATTAATTAAAATTTACCGACGAGAAATTATTTATTTTTACATGCAACTAATATAGATTCGAACAAAAGTGGGCTAAAATTGATAAAAGCAGTCAGTGTAGATCTACAGTTCAAAGAATATTTTAATAAGGGGCTTGAATTTAGGTCAAATAAGATGACTCACTCCTGCACAAATTTCAGTACAAACATTCCAAGTTCAAAATTTGGGAAACAATTTTAAAACACGACAAACAGGCATTATTTCTTATCATTTTGAGGGGATATCCATTCTGGTTGAAAGATAAGACTTTATTCCTCACAAAAAAAATCACCTCAGTATTGAGTCACTTAATGGCTTCCGCAATTTTCGAACACTGTCACCCAATCTTAGATCAACCACACGCCATTAGCACCTAAGAACACAGGAGTGTATAGGCCGGGGGAAACACGCTCAGACCAGTGAGTCACGGTTTCTCTACTGAAATATTGTGCCAGATTCTTTCTCTAACGTACAAAGAAAGACTAGTTAATGTCACAGTTCGGGCGTTGAAAGCACATGAGTTATACATAAACATTTTCTTCCAGCGGCATTGAAACAATAGAAACACATTTGAAAACAGAAATTCAGCTACAAGGAAAATAATATTCTTATACTCTGCACGAAAGTGAAATTATGATTTCATCAATAATGGATTTAAAATAATTTTATAAGATACGCATCAAAATTGCAATAAGAATGAAAAATGAACATAAATTAAAAACTTACAATTAGAATAAATTCATGTTGAGAAAAAAAGTGAATGCGATTGTGGCATCATACAAATCAGCGCAAATATAACGAAACGAATCAACACATATAAACCATGAAAAGCAAACTTTTAGGTTCAGATTATAAATTTCAAACAATAGCAGACCTTAAAGAACTGGTTACACGATACATTAACACGTACGGGTTAATGTCTAAATGTATGAACGCGAGAATGAACGCCAAAATGTACCGTGTAACCACCCAACGTGTGCGAATGCATGAACAGAAAATAGAACCTGTTCTAATTCGGTTCATGCATTCGTACATGTTCCGTTTCGGTCCACCAAAATCATTCACGCAAACGTACATTAACTTGTACGTGTTAATGTACCGTGTAACCAGGCCTTAAGGAGCTCCTGAAAGTAGTCAAGTGATTACAGTGGCGAGGACCGAGGTGATTCGAATAGAAAATTTTTGCTTACTTTATGCGAATATGTCTTGAATGATAGGACAGATTTTTATATCAGTTGATAAAAATGCATTTTCTATTGAATGTTACCAGAACTAGGGCTGTAAGTCACTGATATGTAGCCCGTCAGAAAATATAGTACAGTTCAACGCATCTAGAAAATAAAATAATATCCTATTAAGCAGAAGTACAGTTGGCACGTCACTTTAATGATTTGTTGAACCCATTAAAACTAAGCATTAGCATATTTAGGTTAAAAGAAGTAAATGCGACATACCTAGCTCCAGGGCTCTGCAACTCCTCTGTAAAGCCAGCACCACCGCCAACACAGCAACGGAAACCGAGAAGAGGCGATGAGTATCCCAGGCTGCCATCATTTTTTCAACTGTTAACACGATCGGAGTGAAGAGAGGGCATAACCAGACGCACTTGGCAACACAATTCGAACAAGATAACTTGAATGCTATTGAAACAACACTTGCACTGGAAGTCGGATGGGAACCGAAAATGTTCACCAATCGTATTAGATTTTATTTGTTTCAAACCAAACACATAAATCCCCAGGAACGGAGAATCATACCTTAAAAATAAAAACCCAAACACAAGTCGATTCCAAACTAAGTTCCCATTTTCCCACTCCACAGTGGGTTCAGGTCGTCAAACTTGCTTCTTCTTATTTCTCATCTTACCGCAAGGGGGTAAAATAATTCCACAGATCAACTCCGGAATTTGGCGGGGGATTTTTATCTTCCACAAAACTGAGCCTGTTGCAAAGGAAATAACGTCCAATTCAACCAATCAGAAAAAAACGGAGAAAGCAGAAGCTTAACCTTCTCCATCCCTACCTTCAACAGGCACTGGTTCGTTCATTTCTTACGTAATTAAGTATTTATAAATATTGGAAGACTTCTAGGATTTGGTATGAGCTCCGTCATAGGCCTGACGGCAGAACAGGATACAGAGTTAAAGGCTCCTCAGTATCAGCCACCGATCCAGAATATTTGCGTAAGACGTAATGCGGACGTTTTAAAATTAAACAGAAATATCATTAGGAGCCTGAGAATATCACCAAACACCTGACATCAGGAACACTGATAGAGGATTGAACCACTTGATTCCACTCTGAAGCACCATCCCACTGTATCCGCGAGATATTCGAAGAAAAAAAAAACACAACGCGGCGCACAGGTTGGTGACAGTAAGAGTGTTTGTAGTGAATTAATATCGCGTTTCAGGCATAAAGTTCGGAGTCACACGTTGCCGTAGGTAGATGGTGGGATGATAACGAGTGAAGGAAAAAGAAAAGGAACGATGACACAGTAACACTCAATCACTATCCCCACAATCCGATCACTGTAAGCCCTTTCAGCTATGTGGCTCCGGGAGCGGTTGTACGGGTGGAGTCGTGGTGAACTTGATAGCCGCGACGCTCCCAACAGCGCCTGGGCGATGCCGTTTGCCTCTTGACGATTTGTGTCACATGGGCAGCGCACGATGACGTCAGCATTGAGCAGCAGGAAACGAATAGGAATGAAATTGTATCCCCTCAGGTAAGACGACAGTAGTGGCTAGAAAGAAAAGGAAAAAGAATATTTTAGATGCGATTTTTCAAGCAGTTTTATTTAGGGTGCGTATTGATACTGTTTTTCTAACACTAAGAAGAAAGACGTGCAGAATAATCTATGAAGGTAATGAGTATGACTAGACAAGTATGTAAATTTTATTTGGATATGTTGTACAAATAAACGTTATTTAAGCATATAAAGTATAATGTTTCATTTTAGGGATTCATGCAGATTAATTATTAAATATAATTATGAAGTACACATTCACTTGCACAGTCGAAAAAAGTACCTTACTTCGCGAATATTACGCTGAACACTAATTTTCATAGCAAAAAAAAGCTTTAGCATTGTAATATGACCCCGTTTTTGCTCGCATGGGGATCGGTGATAATCACAATATTTATTAATAATGAGCGTTCAAATATTTGACGCGAACATTTTTGGTAACATATAAGGCATAAAGATAATTGGATGAAATTAATTCATAAAATACCTCGAAAAGGTAATGTATTAAATGAATTTTAAATGAAAATTTAAAAAATCTAAATTAAATCGATAACTAAAAATGATATCTCTAACATACCAGCGTCAGTGGTGTACCGGATTGAGTTTAATTTCCTTTCATTCAAAAATTAAAAAGCATTGATTTCGAAAGTATGTACAGTACCGTTATAATTAATGACGCTCTCATGAAACCTATCCACTAAGAAATTCCACATTAGCAAAGGTTATTCATTACCTGCACGAGTCGTAATTGAGTGATATGAAACTAATGAATTATTGGACTCGTTCGGTACGCCACTATCGGTAGACTGGCCGCTTTTCTTCTTTGTTCCATAACAATTAATTCTATGGCATTGAGGATGCTGTTAGCTATGATTGAAAATAGAATCAGCCATGTGTTAAAAAGGATTCATTAAATCGATAAAAGCCATTACCGATGCAAATAAGTTGTAAAACTTGATAATGAAAACTTTCATCTGTTTGTGGTAGGGACTGAATTAGGAGCACTCGTTTTCATACATCGGTGAAAGAAATTTAATACTGTAGATGAAAAGTGGAGAATTTTTTTTATTAATCTGAGGAAACTATAAAGGTTCGTCGTAAATGTGAAACTTGTTCAATTTTTTCTTAATATCTACAGTTTTATTGGCCATTAAAATTTCAACTACTTTGTAAAGCCTGCATATATTTGCATCACATCTTACGAGGTTAGATGAAACAAAATTTGTACACTTACAAATCGGTGTACACATTTAATAAGTTTTAACCGACTTAGCTAATAAAACCGACTTTAATAAGTTTTAATCAACCAAAACTGGTTTCGATAGTGAAGGTAAAACTCACCTCCAACGAGACAGCGAGTAGGTAATTATCCCACATTCAGATTTGGGGGGGGGGGGCAGGTCCTTTCCCTACGGCCCTTTCACACTTCTAATACATCCATTAATGGATTCGAAGGATTTAAAGCTATCGGTAGTGAAAAAGTAAAGCATTTGAGGTATACTCTAATAGGTTTTCTACGAATGCTGAACAAAAACGTGGATAACTCGTTGAAACTGGAAAGTTTACCATTTCCATAATATATGCTTGTATATTTCCTTCAGTAAAATAGAAAGATGATTCGAATTAATTCAATTAGCAGAATTTTCTGAGTAAAAGTCATTAGTACCTTTTTTTCATTGGCACTGAAATACTTAGCTATTGTACAGCATATAATACCATAGTCCCGGTTGGTGCGAAACCATTCGATAACAAAACAAAACTCTGGAATAGGAAAAACAAATTTCAGAAGTATGCACTGTCCTAACTTTTATACAGTATTTTCATTGGCTAATTATTAATCTTTGCATACATCTAAGTGGTTTTGTATGCGCAGGAGAGTTTACATTCTTCCTTTGGTTTAAAAATATCTGCATAAGATTGGAAATCAATGGCATTCCTGAGAAAATAAAATAAGAAAATGATTCAAAGCGGTGGCAGCCAAAGTGGAGGAGTCTGCTAGCAGATGGATGCAGGCTTGCTCTCTACTTTTGCCGGAATATGCGGCTGTCGTCATACGGAGGGGCTGAGGGGTCGGGGGCGGGCGGATGGAGTCACGCCCAGCGTCTTGCACGCAGGACACGGGAATAAAAAAATAAACAATGAAGGAAGACGAGAGAGAAAAAAAGGAGAAAATCCGGGGACGAGCGTGTATTGCCACCGCCTCGGCAGATGCAGCGGAAAGACACAAAGTGGAGAGGTTCAAGTAAAGGGCATCCATAAGCTTTCCGAAATATCTCTATATTACGCATTTTCTCGTAAAATAAACTTAAAATTGAGGAGTTTCGACAGTATTTCTTGGTAAAAAAAACGGAATGGGGTATGCCGAGGAAATCGGTTCATCGGGTTCATTTTAGAAGATTTTCTTTACTGATCTTGTTCCCTCTATTAATTGCTTCCGATGTGATCGCTGAATCATGAAGTCCCACAGGAACTGACCACTGACAGTTGATAGATATTACGAATATCTTGAGAGGAAGCACCGGAATTGTTCTATAAATTATTCAAGGGCAGTGTGAAAAATATAAGAAATACATATCCTTGAAGTCAAAAACATACATGCGGAAAATATATAGACCACCACCAGAGGATACCAATGATCCTCTTCCTTTTGGAAGCTTGAGATATGAAGATTTGGAACCAGAGTCACCTGATGACTCCGAGAGCGCTTCAGAAAGTTTTTCAAATGTGTATAAAATGCAATCTACACTTGTGTTTTAATAAAAATTCCAGCTGTTTCATTAAATTGGATGAAAAATAACTCGGTTTATTGTTATTTATACCAACCATCTACGGCATTTCTTCAAATACTTTCCTATTCATTTTTATGTTTTGCTGAAATGAAGACAGCATGTAGTGCAACCATTTTATAATGAGTGTTTGATTATGATATGTAACCCCTCCAAATTATTTCACCAAGCTACCTAATTTCATCGGACGTTAATATGGATACACTGTTGTTTGCTTTTTGGAAAAATAACTTCTTATCATAGTATATTCTTTGTCAGCTAATGTTAGACTAATAAAGATGCCCGGTAAAGCCTAAATTTACGGGAATGGAAAAGTTAAGGTATGTACTGAATTCGGCCATTACCTTAATATTAGGTAATCAATTTTGAGAAAAAAGTTAAAAAAATGAGTGGATGCGCTTCATAAGAACTCTCTTGATAGAGGACCTGGAAGGAAAGCATTTTTTCTTAGGAAAAAAACGACCATTCCAGAAAGGACAACAGTAATTGTCCCCCTCCTAGCAATTTTGGATTCCTACTTCTTGAAGTGAGTTGAAAAAGTTTTTTATATATATATATAATATAATAAATATTTTCTACAATATAATGATACAACTCCACATTCATGAAAAAAAGAAAAAAAATCAATGAACTAATTGTTTATGGACTTTCATTGGACTTGTTGCATTTAGTTAGTCGGAAACGATTACAGAGGATTCAAATAAAATATTTTATGCATCAATATTTGAAGTATTTAGCTACATATAATACCGTGAAAACAATGCAATGGATCTGCTCCCCTGCAATATATTGTTCTCATTGAAACAACGACTATATCAAACAGACTTATATCACATAATTTTGGTTCAATCAGCAAATAACTTGATATATTTACGGGGGTAATTCTGAATACTGATTAAATTATAAATTGAACAATATATTCAGAATATTTCCACAAATTAGCCACAAAAACATTGTGCAATGTCTTATTTAAACAAAGTAAAAAAATTTCCAACATTTCTTACCACAAACCATGCATGGTAATCCTGAATGATTGCATTTTGGAAATATCTTATGAACCTTTGAACTTCAGTTAGTCAACTCCTCCCCCCGTCCACACACATTGAGATTGCATCAGTAGAATTTAAAAACCTATCACTCAGACATGGAGCCTAGTGGACGCTTGTGTGTGACGAGAGAGCTTCGAGGCAGAGAGGCCACTCCATTCCACTTGCCAGAACTTACTCCTCGCTAAAAAATGGCAACGCCTGCCTTTCGGCAGTCGGACGGACGCGGCGCGCGAGAAAGCTTTTCGATGTCTCCGGAAAAATGCAAGTGAGCCGTCAACTGCGGCCCCAGAAATGCAGGTGCACTGTCAACGTTCATTTGAATAAGTCCGTGTCAATGAAAGGCTGTAAAAGTTACGCGTCCTACTTTTCAAGCGTTGCATGAATGCTAAAAATGCGTCGGTTAAGAGTAAGTACCAGTGCAAAAACAGTTTACAATAAAGCGCTGGTAAACAAATAAAAATATATGAGGATGGATCGAGTAGGCGCCTTTGAAAATATTCGTAAATATTTTGGGAGAAATTCTCACCTACCTCGACTTTCCGTCTAAATAGAAATCATTAAATGATTGCAGTTGGAATGGTTTTAACCTTGATGGCATTGTGATGCTGATGAGCCAAGGGATTTAGTGTAAATGCATTTTGCATTGACAATCCAGTCTTGTCATTTCTTCAGTCATAGTTCCGCTACAACAAGCCGTAAATATCTCTTTTTACCGATTCCAGGTCGACTTGAATCTAGAGAGAGTTGATCCATAAATTTAATTTTCCATTACAGAAATATTCTAATGTCATCGCCTAAACAAATATAGCATTGTATGAGAAAAATCGATGAATAGGTATAATTTATCTTGCAAGTTATAAGAAAAACTTGGGCAATTAAACATAAAGAACTTTCAAATATATTTATTTATGGCTTACAATTTTAATGTAGCATTACATATACCACGTTACCCATAATTACTCGTGAAGAAAATGGTTACTAAAATTATAGAATTCACCAATTATTTAAAAATATAAGAGGCAAGAACGATATGAAAAAAATTATTTCCAAAAATTTTGGAATAACTTTGGTTCATAAGGAAATTTTTACCATACATTAAGCAGAATGTGATAAAAAAATAGCATAGCAGCTCAACGCTATACCTTGTGAAGAATAAATATTTTTCACTACCTAATCAGTAGGGATTTAATGGTAATACTGATTTTATTTGCACTTTTGGAAATACAAGTCGCGGAAGCTAAAAATAACTTCCTGCCGTACCAAGGAAAGTTATAAGTAATCAACGGAATACCGATAGGTAAGAAGTCATGAGAATCCTGTTACCGAGAAAAAAATTATGTAAAGTATATAATTTCGAAGCATCAAGGTCTGTTTATGGAATTTAAACGACATATTTTTTAACAAATCTATTCAAATATTGTCACAGCAAGTGCACACGAAGCACTACCACTAGGAACACGCATGGACGAAATATTTTCAACGGTATTGGAATCTCCTCACCATTTCTTTCCGCAATGGCGAAGGAAATGCCGGCGAACTAGCATTGCATTGCAGCGATGGAAACAAAAAAAAACCTAGAAGAACCACGTAGAGGAAAAATATTTCCCGCGAAAAAGAGCACATGTGTTCTCTTCCCTTCCGTGCGGTTTTTGAGCTTGAGGTGGGTCAACAAATGAGACCAATATTTGACCACAAAACGGGAGCCGCAAGATTCCGAAAATTCCCTACGACTCTATTAGAAGCGACCACAGAGAGGTCCAAAATTCCGACTCGGTGAATTTTCCGCCCCTGAAGGCAGTAAAGCATAAAGGCAGCTGCGTATTAAAAGGGTCGACGGCGATTGCAGAGACAGTGTGCCGCCTGACCACTCATCCCCAGAGGCAGTGAACACATGGCGGTGTACCCCTTAAAATTGCTGCTCTCCTAGCACCCACCCCCACCTCAACCTTCCCCTCGGACCTCGTGGCTCCTTTTCGGCACCCCTACCCCGTGCTCTCATTCGGCGGACCGATGCAACCGAACCTGGGACGAGATTGCGACTCGTAAATCATCGCCTAGCATTTTCATACGGAGAAATTGAGTCATTAATGCCGCAGTTTTTCAGCGGGTTGCAATGCATTTGCTTTGTTTATTCGTTTCGGTGCCCACCGCACTAAAATAGCTATGGGGGAAAACTATCGGTTCACGTAATGCGGCCATTAGTAACCCATTTCTTCCGATGGCTCGCGGGCGATAGGAAGGAAAAAATGGAATCCGTTTTTCTCTCGGCACTATGCATAGTACTACTTTCTGCTAACGTTCCCGATGTAACGAATGGGTTATGACCATTTCTTATGTGATCTATTACAACACCACTCGCCATTAAAAAAAATAAATTTTGTAACATATAGATGATTCAACGCAAAGAAATTCACCATTAAATGGCTTTTAGCAAAAGTAGACCGCAGAGTTAACGTCTCTTGAGTAATTAATTGCCTTACACACTGGGAGGGGTTGGTAATAGGAACATCGTACGGGATTAACGCAAAACACCACTTAAGTTAATAGTTATCATGAACAAATATTACTCTAGAGATTAATGATAATACAGGTAGTTCATCTGAGTAAATATAAGGTGTATAGAATTCTTCTATACTAACTCCTGTCTTGTGAATAATAAATAAAATCTTGAATATAACTTGAAAAACATATTTATATAATAAATTCATTAGATTTAACAAATTTATAGATAAAAATGTAGATTTAAAGTTGGACTTTGCCATTTTGCTAACAATAAAAACCGTAAACTGAGAGGCAGGAGATTTATAAAACTAAATTATACGTACTTCCTGAACGAGAAAAATCAGTATTAATGGCCATCATTTGAAGCGATGAAAAAATTAATACGGTGGTTTAGATTATTTTTTAGTTGAATTGTAATTTTTTCACGCGTAAAAGTATCTAATCATGAACAGTGAGTAAATCAGTTTAAAAAATAATGTTCAGATTTTATTTTGATGTAATTATGTAACTCATAAAACCAACAATAATTTTGATCATGAATAGTATGAATCACTTGAATCTGAATTCATTGTAGAACTAACAGCCTATTAAAAATATTCATCCTTGTGTTATTAATTAATTAGAAACATTCAAAAAGTCATCTGCTCCAAACGGTCTTTTTGTCAAGTTGCACTCTTGCACGAACTGTGATTGCGAATAGGCAAAGATTCTCGCTTGCGCCACTAAATCTCTGATTCTAATCATTCCACTGCTAAGATTATTATTTTTCAGTTGCCGCGTAAAAATAGCCATCTGTTCCAAATCGGCTCGTAGCACCAATTTATTCATCACATTTTTAATTATCCTACCACCAACGTACATGATGAAATTTTTCATTTCATTATGCTTTCATTTTCGCGAAGATCTTGGTATCAAGAAATCTCTTGCAATAAAAGCGAAGAAGGAAAAAAATTCTTTTCGTCTAAAATAAAAGAAATAATTAGCGGAAATAAAATGAGCTCTGAATCAATTTTTTAATGAATAGTAATGTTCACGGCTACTGAAAAAAAATCCTGCAAGTAGAATGATTAGAATCAGTGATTTAGTGGCGCAAGAGATTCTTTGCCAATTCTCGATCACGGTTCGCGCAAAATCAAGTTGGCAAAAAAGACACACCTTTAATCGTGTGCCAGCGCAAAAATAAAATATTAGACACATGATCCATCGACGCCTCGAATTCCACGTGCACAAAGAGGTCTCAGCTTCACATTCCACGTGCACACACACACATAAAACGGGCACATTAGCGGTGTGAATGCATTAAGGAGCCGAGCAAGGAAGGAGTACGAGAAAATCGATCGAAGTGCAAGGGGCACAACACAGAGACTGCTGGATACTCGCCAAAGTATAGTGAGGAAAAAAAAGGAGACTGACTGAAGGAACCGATGGCCTGGGAGAGAATTTCGCGAGAGAGTGGTTGCAGTTGATAAACGACTTGACCGCGTGGGTCGGTGTAATAAACGGAACTGAAATCTGGGAGAAAGCGCAGCGAAACGGGACGGATCCGTGTGTGTGTCTGTGTGTGTGTGTGGGAGACTGTCCCATCCTCTACAGTGGCGTCGTCGGAGACGGTGGATCCTGCCGCTACCGGATGTGGAAGGACATTCAGGAGCACATGCAGACATTCACACGAAGATCGCCCATTTAAACCCTTTGAGGAGGGCTTTAACCGGCGGGAAATACAAGGGAAACGAAGGGAAATGCCGGCGGAGAGAAAAAAAATAGAAGCAATTTCTCAAGGTGAGTATCGAAGTTTCGAGATTCTTGCCAAAAGAATAAAGCTTGGTAAAAAAGGAACAGATTTTGCACATCTGGCGATGAAAATATTATGTAGAGAGTCATTTAGGTAGAGAGAATTCAAGTCCATTATCCAAAATAGCAGCGCCTCATCTTGAAGAAAGATCTAAACTGGAAATTTGTTAAATTAAGAATAGCATTAAGAATACATGGATTGTAGGCAAGGGCGGATCAAGGATTTTTTCTGGGGGGTTGCACAAGGGTCTTACAGGTCTTCTCATATGTGAGATTAAAAACCAAACACAACAATTACTGTAGAAAATATTCGCATTATTTTGATATGAAAGTTATTAATTTTAAGTTAAATGATTGAGGCTCCGTAATACACAAAATAAAATGAACGCAATGATAACCGTATATAAAAATTTTGAACCTTCTGGGGGGCACGTGCCCCCGTTCCCCCCATGAATCCACCTATGAGGTCTTTTAAAACAAAATGCAAAATCTTTTGCCAAAGTTTCGGTTTATTGTGATACTATCATCAGCGCTTCTTTGCAATGAGAATAATTAATTTATCAAAAGATTGAGGGGATGAGGAGGATAAAGCTCAATTTATTAAGAATTATAACATGAGCTGAAAATGCTACAGGGTAAATCTAGCTGATACCATTTTTCCTCACCTACTATTCATTTTTTGATGGTCAAAAGTCAGAATGTGATACTTATGGTGTCGCTTTTAAGAAATATGTGGACATTGAACGTTACGAAAAAATACACGTAAGACTTAATGTATTATTACAAAAAAATAAAAGACGTAAAGTCTCACACATTCTTCGTTATGGTAAACATTTCTAAAAAGTAAATAAAATAGCTTCTTTTAGGAATAATTCCTCAAATTCTTATGGGATATCAGGGAATACTTCATGAGATTCCACGAACATCAGACCGGTATAAAACTGGATATTTTAAACGAACCCGAGAACGAAAAAATTACTGTATTTGATTAAGCATTGCTAAAAAGAATATGAATTAGCATTATGATATTCTACTCGGAAAAGAAGTTATACGGAAAATCGACCAGGAAAACAAAATGTTCAAGATAAAAAATTTCAAAATTTAACCTAGGGTAACTTGAAAGCCCGTAGAGCCAATAATAGGCTCGTTAAAAACACATAGACGACGCAGCTCTAACTTATGACGCAAATAACGGTTCAAATGCACACCATTAACGTAAATATAAGGATGGGATAGTAAGTAAAAAGACTGAAACGGAGGACAGAGAAAGCGTGCGGAAGGGAGAGAATGAGGATAAGTAGATAGGACAGATGTTATGTGAAGGGAGGTGGGGGACGGTGGAGAGTGCTGTGAGAGGAAGGGGGGGGGGTAAGAAAGAGGATTTGCTTGCTTTAGGAGCGCGATGGGCGAAGGAACTTGACTCGAGGTAGAGACACTAACACCGGTCAAAGATTTACGGGCCGACGAAGATGTTTAAAGGAATCGGCAGAACCTCTCCTGGCCTAAGGAGCAGGGTCGGCCGTACTTCTCACACTGACCTCCCACGCTCCGCCTCCCACAGCGGCCTCTTTACTCCGCTCCCTGCTCTAACTTACGGCTTTCCCTTACCATCACCCCACACAACCACCTCATACCCTTGTCCATCTTCCAAACGTATCACCCCAACCTTTCTCCGGCCACTGCCTAATATCCCTACCTTCCTCGTAAGTCGTCTCTCCCTTAAGGGCCCAGACTTCGCTTACTCGCGATGGTGTTTCCCATTTGTTGATTCTAATAAAATACCCATGGAGTGGTATCCTAAACCCATTTCCGTAATAGAATATGGGGAAAAATACAAGAAAAGATTTTATCAGCCACCACAAAGAATCGTGACCAAATACCTCGTTTTAAAAGACCCAATCAGGCGTGCTAATAGTGGCCACGATTGAAGCTCACGTTTCGAGGGATTACTACTGCATATGCCTCACGGATGGAAACTCCTATTTATCGAGGACTTTTGAATACCCGATCAAGCAACACAGGGTCCAGTTTCCGTTTTCCAATCTTCTAACTTCCAAATATTAACACCTGTAAGAGCTATTTTTTATGTCGTTCATTAATGTTTTAGTTTACGGCGAACGTCAATCGAGATAAATAAAAATATGCTCTATTTCAAATATGGGAGCATAAAATGTAAGTATTTTTTTATTTTTTCAAGTTAACAATGTAACGAGTACAAATGTGGCATTTATAACGCAGTGTTTTATTTTAACATTTATTAATTATAGGTAAATTATTCTAGATTCACATATTGAAAAATCATTAGTATTTCTGTATTGGTTTAAGTAAAATGTGCTTTCTAGTAGCCGTTTTTTCACATTAAAGATAAATCATACATAGGATTAGCAACTAATTTTATAGAAAAAACTAGCACCAGTGCAAAGAGACAAATTTTGTGGCATGAAATATTAATGATAACATGCGTTACATACTAAATTCGACTGGAAAATATTTTACTGGTGATACCATATCTTCCTTTGACTCACTTGCGCTCATACAATACGCAGCCCTGTTAGTTTATTCCTTTTTTTAAGTTAATTACGACCATCCCTACAACAGCACCATGACTATTTTGCAGCGTAGGTTTTTACAGCTTTTATCAATGGTTGAACACATACTTGTACACCCATCCCATTGCGGTAACCTACCCGGACGCGACTCGAACCCGCTACCTCGGGTATCCCAGGCGTAGACTTTACCCCGCCGCCACCTGTCCCTAGTCAGCTTTTAGCGTTTACTTTGTCCCACTCCCTCCTTCCCAACCCCCTGGGACACTCCCTCAGTCTCCCTCGGGCGCCCAAAATCTCTCGCTCGTTCCCCGAGCTAAGCCGTGACATGCCGCCCGCTTCCTTCCGTCCACCCTTTGAGCCCCGATGACCCGCCTCTCAATCGCTCACCCCCGGTTGACGCCACGGCCCAAGTGAGTTTTTTCGACCGTGATCCCTTCCACTCTGCGGGAAACAAATCATCAATCCTTATCAAGCCGCTTTAACCCTCGACCTGGCGAGTGGACGCGGAATGACCAATTTTCTACTCACGCCGGACACTTATCTCACGTCAATCCGTTCGAAGCCTCCGCTCAGGTAAGGTTTTTCCCGCACAGCATTGAAGATACCTTCAGCTTTAATGAAAAAATTATGACCTTTCAATACGCTAACAAGTAATCTAGAAGTAAGAAATATTTGTCTTTCACAAGCCTGAAAATTCAAGGCTAATTTTTATTTTACTTGTGAGCGAAATAGTGCGCTCTTCAAGAAATGTGTGGCATTGTTCCACAAAATGTTCAAAATTGCAAATCTTAATTACGCGCTTCAGGAAAAATGAGCTCCGGGTATTTATGTGGAAATGGTAACCTCTGCCATTGTAACGAAGCATCTCAATGTTTAAGCAATCAATAAAATTACTATCTACGTAATGGTTTTCAAAAAGGTGACCGTTTTTGGCCACTGATCGAAAGGTAGCATGCTCAAAGCCTTTTTCTACCAAATGTTAAGCCTATGAAGTGCTGTTTGGTCCAGGGAAAGAAACCGCCCCCCACATCCTAAATGTTTGAGTTCCTCAAGCCTTTGCCAATGCTTGCCTTGAGTTCTAACCTCATTTATCCTAATTAGCCATAAGGGTTATTCACTGAGCGAGCAGGAGTGTTTTCATGCTTAGCAGATCCATAATTAAAATCTCACGGCTTGTCGAGTTAAAAAAACCAGCAGGAGCAAACAATAACCGCTAACATGATACGAGTGAACCTCAACCACTTGCATCATGTCATGGTCTATTGTCCACAGTGGCATCAAGCGGTAACAATGCATGAAGAGAATTAAGAACTTGGTTTAGGCTGCTCAGAGCATGTTCCAAGAACAAAGACAATTGCCTGCAGGTAACAGTTTATGCCCTGTCAACTCTATCTTGTTTCACCATATCGGTTCCGATGTTTGTACTCAGGAGATTGCAACAAGCAGAAATTATGAGAAATTTATGCCAATCGATACTGAGCTTATCGATACCTCATCAATGATGGCCATGACTCTGTCATGGAATGTTAAAACCGAAGAGATGACAACTTTCCTGAACGAGAGTTTATGTGATTTTAGTTCCAAGCGAGGTTTGTTATGTATATTGCGTCTCATTCTTTTGACCTTTTTTACATTATAAGATTTATTTAGTGTGCCATGTGTTTCATGCACATTTATAAAATATCACATATCATAGCATATCCAGAAAATATGAGGACAATTTCACTTTCGAACTTCACTTTCACTTATATTGAAAATATTTTAAACTTAAACTTCCAAACCCATGCCGAGTCAGATATTTGAACCGATGATATTACGAGCAAAGCTTACGAGCGTATTTTCCCTTTAGTATTACGTTAATGAGAGCTGAAGAGATATACATTTTCAATTTTTTGCACTACTACATTTCGCTGTTCGTGGTAAATGCATAATTTAAATGACATTTAATATGTATCATCTTGCTTTGATAAGATGTGATAGCTAATAATTTTATCCAAACCGTAGCGTTGTTCGTTGCATAGATATAAAGTATGTTTTGCTCTGGTCCCCTCAATGGCTTTTAGGGGATCAGTTCTATTCATTTGAATGGATCGTAAGTGCTGAATTTTTGATTTGTAGCGTCTCTGTGGTAAATTATATTTAAAGACATACAACCAAAAAGGGTCCAGTATCACGTACAAATTCTAAAGAATTTATAGAATTAATTTATAAAGATAAAAAATAATGAGGTGTACACAAAATATTTATGCTATAGTAAGAGTAATTTTGAAACTCAGCCAAGTTTATTTTCGAATTTTCAACAACGCATATACTAAATAAATCTTACGTGTAATAACGATATTTTATACCGCAGACCAAAATTGCATTCATAAAGGCTAATGAAGTATTACTGTGTCAATTAAAAAGTGTCAAATTGTACCCTTCATAGGTGTACTTTCTACAATATTAAGAAAGCATATGGAAGTTCCATGAAAAATACTTGTTTTCTTAATGCATTTTAAGTTTTCATACTGCTTTAACAAAAAAGAATAATTTTGCAGTATTATTTCCGTTACCTTTTCTCCTTCACTGCGTACAATTTTTTAATGTAACTGTTTTCCTTTGCAGTTAATAATTAGGAAAAAGAATTGTCCTCAGTGAATACATATGTTGCTCATAAAGAAAAATTTCAGACGCCACACAGGTCAAAAAGAACTTATAGAGTAGCATTTAAAGCAATGAATTCATTTGAAAGAAAGTTAAATCTCGTTCAGAAAGCAGTTGAAGCGGAAGTTAAATATAATATGAAATTGAGAATGGGTGAATAACTACGATATTTATGGTTTGCCGTGCCAAAAGCAGCGAAATTATTCGTTCAAATTCACTCGGCAATACTTGACTTCGTTCTCAGTCGTTTCTCAGGACTCACTTTGCCATCCCTTACTTACCTTTCATTCCTTCTTCCATTTCCGCTTAGCGCAACGTGTTTTATGTGATTTACAGACCCACTTTCGGAAAGCGTGCTGGGAAGTCACGAATTATTCACAGTGCAGAGGCCGGGAGGAATCAAATTTGTCCAATGCTCTCCATTCACGGAAGGAGGTTAGGAACGATGTTTACTCCCGAGCAACTCCTCTTTTTCACTTCACTTTATCTCCTTTTTCTCCAAATTGACTAGAATTTTCTCTAACTTCAAAAATATAGGTACTTAAGGGAAACTTCCTACTCGAGTACGCCGACAAGCATTAACTGAATGCACGTGGAATTTGATGCAGTTGGTCGCTCACTTATAATAGTTTTTTTATGGGAGTTAGAATAAAATCAAAGCCCACGGGGAAAAATTCTCTTAACCGGCATTTGAAACAGTCTTCCGGAAATTTGTCATGGGGATTGAGGAACTTTTGTAGTGTAATGATCTACGCAGTTTCCCAGAAGGCCAGAGGTCCGCGGCTCAATCCCATTCTATGACCTATTCTCTTACCACGGCAATCAATCCCGTAACGTCCTCGCAGCAAGTTTTGAACAAACAATATTACCAAATAATAATACTCGTAATTATTGAATTTAAAGTAAAAAAAGATATCTTATTTGTGAATACACCGCATAATATTTTCCTGTTACAGATGACAGACCCGATGAGGATTTGTTTATTTTCATATATTGAAAGGTATATACGTAGTGCAGCGTAGTTGTATTTTTATGTTTAAATATAAAAATGTTATAGAATAAAAAGCATTGAATTAAAAATCAAACCTTATTAAACAACAACTTTTGTGCTGAAACGTCGTTAATCCATCAATATTTCTTGCCGTGTTAGAAAACCTACGCTGAAAATAAGGAAATGGGATGTCATCACTGAAAATAATATCACAGAAAGTTCCAGATTACAGCCAAACCAATTTATTAAAAGTACGAACTGTCCACGTCTCAAACGCCTTCGTGCTCGGTCAAGTGGTCTTCTAGAGCTTAATGAACGATAGCAGGTGATCGCTTTTAAGAACAGCACTCGGCCCTGTGGGTTATTTTGCAAGCGAGTGGGAGCAAGAGGCGCAGACAGATTATGGCAAACAGGAGGAAGGGACAAACAAACAGAGGGAGTGGAAGATGGAAAAAAATTAAATAATATGCCCCAGAGCGTTTCGCCGGAGTTTCTCGGGCGTGGGCCGCCGAACTAGATATAAGATGGTCGAGACATGACCAATGGTCAAATGGCCATTTATCAGTGGCACCCAGAGATGGGGAAAAACGAAGGCGTGTACCTTCTCCTTGACAGAAAAAAAAACTAATTTTATGGGATTGATGCAGTCGAGAGACTCTTAATCGATTAGGAACGTACCCAGACCCGTAAAAAATGAATTGACTTATAATTTCAGCTGTTGATCTAGCATATTGTATTGCAAATAGGCAATTATTAAGCATTTATATATTAAATTACTTTTTCTTGGGATATTTTATGCACAGCATTTCGGTTGGTTATGCATTAACAGTTAAAAGCGATTACATATAGCAGATTAGACTTGAGTTCACTGAGATTTAGGAAATTGCGATATATTTTTGCATTTATATTCTCAATTAAAGAATATACATAGTGTGAGCAAGTGAACAATAGGTAATAGGTAAACTAAGCTTATAATTCAAACTAATTGCAATGATGCATTCAAACTAAAAATGGATTTAGATCGCTTGACAAACTTCAACTCGTACATATCACGAAACAAATCCTTATCAGGATTTTTAATCGATCATTAAAAAATTAATTTCTTTCAGCATATGAAATTGTAAATGTTACTAATAAGTGTAATCAACACGGACAGATTAAAAAAACCGGAAAATATCAGGACGGGTTGACGCCCTCATAGTCAATGAGGCAACCATTTTAAGTTGCATATTTACAATGGCAGAGTATCACCATATCTTTAAATGTACTCGGACCTCATTTTTTAAGCTCGTAAATAGAATGCGGAATTTTGAACATTTTGTTGAATATTACTACACATCTTCTCGAAAAGCGCACTATTACACTCACATGTAAAACAAAAATTAACATTCAATGTTCAACTTTGTGGAGTATTTCTCAGTGAAAGAAATATAGGTGGAAAGGCGTATTGAGATAACACATTTCAATGTAATTAAGAAAAACTATGTACTTCCATCAGTTTCTTCTTCCTTGCAAGTGCTCTCAACTTAATCGCATACTTTTGTGTTTCCCACTCACTCCCTATATTTCCTCATTGTTTGATATTAACATAGGTAAGGGGGGAACTCAAGCAAGACAAGGTCTTTGGCGGGTGAATATCACACATTCTAGGTATGGGTGTCAGTCCCTCACTCTAGGGCAGATACGATGAAGCACGACCTCCTAACAAGCACATAACCACACAGCGAGGATTTTAGGATCATGTTGTCCAAATGTATTGTACACTTCATGGTTTAATAAATGAATCAGTTTTATTCAAAGTAACCGCAATCCGCAGCAGCCGTGACAAGATATCACACCTCAAACCAAAGATACTTTTATTCCTGTGGCATGAAACATTTTGAGGATTGCGCACTAATGTCCTTCCTGACTTTCTCGAGGCATTATTTAAAGCTCCGCTATCGTTTCACGTGGGCAGAGATATCACCATACATCATCGATCGTAAACACGGATAGTTTTTGCGATATAAAGAGAAACCCGCCGAGACTTTCAGCTGCACTTGCCGACCCTCGCCTCTTTTCAGGGCCCGTGTTCACTCGCATAAATTACGGCGCCACCCTTCATTTTTTACGAAGGCGATATTAAGTGGAAAGAGTTGAGGGAGAAATCGAGGAGAATGGTGACAGTGGCGAGAGGAAAAAATTGAAATATGATGATTGTCGCCAAACGTCGTGATGTGATCGCCAAATAATCAAGAGGACCTCTCCGGAATGGAAGACCAAGAGAGCGGCAGGTTAGAAAGTGTGTCCCTGTATGAGGAAAAATATTGATGGATAAAAGTAAGGCATAAGGGAAGGAGGAGAGGAAATAAATTAATCCGAAGCTGAAGAGGAAGATTTGAAAAGAAATACTGATTCGCCAAAGATTAAAATTGTCAAGGCATTATTTTATCGTAGTTTTTACCTACGTATTTTCACAGGAATGTGCCATCGGCGTGAATAACTTGGCGCCTGTGCACAAGAGAGCTATGAAATTCTTTCTCCCCTCTATTTTAACATTAATATTTTATGAAATAAACACGCGGGAACACTATTTACAACTGTGTTCAATCCTTGAAATTGTTTTATCGAAACAAAACCGCTTCCCAAGGGACGGAAATAAAAAAATATTTCCAGCAAGAATGCAGAGACACAAGTAGATCTTACTTTAACAGCGATTGTAGCAAATGTTTTGAGCTCATCACCCAAATTTGTATCGAAGAAAGCGAGTATTAGTAAAAGAATACTCCCATAATAATTTACAGTAAATTTTGAACTTAACAGGCAAGTACGTATGAATGCATATGACGCATTAAATATACATGTATGCATATACTTGTATACTTTGTAGGTACTCTAGTAAATATACTTGTGTTATTCTTACTTGGTACTTAGCTCACTTACTATCAGTATGTTCTGTTCTGAACTTGTATTTTAATTTGCAGGATGCATAACCCCTAAATGTTTACGCGTATGACCACGATCAGTGTTAAGTACATCAATATATCATTTGATAAATATAAAGAGAAAACTTTATACTAAATTATCGCGTGCGGCACAGTAACAATTATAAACAACAATTCATGCGGAGAAACTCTGAAAAAAATTGAGAACCGATTGCGCAAAACAGCTTGATTACAGCGGCAGTTGAGATGAGACAGGATGGAATGCTTTGGGGTGAAAGAGGAGAGTGGGTGCGGCGAGTAAATCGCATAAGTTTCGCGAACGCACACGAGCAGGAAGCCGGTGGGCGTTTTAATAGTCAGTGGCGAAGTGTAAAAAGAAACCGCATCAATCAAGCATCCCTCCTTTCAAGTCTTCTTTTTTTTCCTCAAAGCCCGCCCATCCTCTTCTTCCCATATGTTTTCCCCCTCTTTCTCTCGCAAACCATTTTATCACTACTCTTCACCTTACTTGTAAAGTTTATTTCATTCGAATTGTAGCTGTACATAAAAAACCATCCGCCCACTTCTTCCGCATGTGTCCCGAAAGGCTCGCTACACTCCAGAAGCCTTCAAAGTCACCCATGGAGAAGGGGTTGTGAAGCCATCGGAGGAGACCTCTACACACGTTATGCTCGCATCCGAAGAGACGTAGTACCCGTCCGAATCGAATGGGATAGGAGTCTAATGCCTCCGTCGCGGTCGGCGCGTCGAGCAGTTTTCATTCGATTCCCCCTTCTACCGCTTGCTTTCTTTCTCGCACCCGAAATAAACTTTGGCGTCGGTGGCGATTTCACGCGGACAAAGCCGCCACGCCTCCGTAACCTCGGGATGGAAAACGCCTCAAAAGACGACAAGGGAGCAACAAGCATCTCTGGGATCCCATATGGGTAGGATACGCCCTGCTAAACACAAACCGTCATATAGAATCGCCCCTCCATTCCTCTTAAATGCGACTCGCGCAGATTTCTCGTATGTAAGCAGTCAGTTTTGCCTTTTTTCTTTGTTTTAAGACTCTGTACCCAGACTTACCCACGGGCCCGCCCACGAGAGTTAGTATTCAATGTGGCAAAAGGAGCAGAAAGCGTGAACGGGTGGGAAAGGCGAGAAAATTTGGAAGAAGCGTGGAATGAAGTTGAGTTTATTAGCGTGGGAGGGATGAATGGCTATGCTAATGGGCAATTTGATTCGTCGTCATCGTAAAATAAAAACAAAACACCGTCGCTTTTGAGAGAGGCTCCGAAAGCCTTTCTTTTCTGTATATCAAAGCCTAATTTTTTTCACTGCTGTGGAACCAATGATTTTAATAATCAGTGATTTGAATATTTTTTCGGCAATCATTAAGATTCGCATTTGATGCTTTAACAGGCTAAGGTATAATGTTCAGTAGGTACTATGCTACCACTGTATTAATAAGACCACAAACTGCAGGCAATTAAATGATGAGATTTAGTAATACCTTGCTGTCAGCATTATAAATTACGATAGGTAATCAAAACTTTAGATAAACTTGAGGGAAGCTGCTTTTGAAAATTAATCACCAACCCTATCGTCGGAAAATAAAATTCAAAACAAATTAATCGTACTCATTAATCGCATCAATCAGTCTGTTGAATTACGCCCACGGCTTCATCGTCCGTTGGCAAACTTAAAAAATGAGTGATTAATTTCTTAAGAATAAAAAAAAGAGGTAAATTATCATATTCCTTATGAAGCATTCCAGGAGCATAAAGACCAGAGAAAAACCTACATAAGAGTGCACCTATTAGAGTACCTACATGAAACATTTCCGAGAATTTTAAATGAATTTGGAAATCTAAGCGTCAGTGCAATTGGTCTCTAGATAGCCGAGAACGTATATATCTTTTCTGAATGATAAAATGCTCCTTTAATAAGGTACCTCAAAACTTTCAAATAATGCTTATAGTTCTCTGCAGAAATTATTCTCGTTTTGAATAAACCTCACAACCCACTAGCCTGGTACGGATTCATTGTAAGGAAAAATTGTTGGAAAAAAAGACCTGCGAAAGTTTTGAGCCCAAGAAAACATAAGTTTAATGCGGATGTAAACAAAATTTTTGTTTGAAATCAAAATAAGCCTCAGTAATAGTGGTATTATTGGGGGCCATAATGCGAAATTAATTGGCTTAAAATATAAATAACCCCCGGATACGATATGATTCTGAGACAACCATTAGCATTGTGTAGTGGGTATTCATATCATGATATTAAGGATACCTATGGACTCACACAGACTGTCAGCATACATCAGCCAATTTTTGTAAGGAAAAATAAACCCAAATGGATGGTGAGGAATTTTCTCCCTTTGTTTCCCGTGGTTTTTCCCCCGTCGCAGTGAGAGCAAGTGGAAGAAAATGTATTATATTCCAGCAGGAAAGATAGTGAGGGGCGAAAAAAGACCCATTGAACCAAAAGGGACATATGAAAGGTGGTGGCGAGTGGAGTGGAGGGTGTGTGGCTAAAGATGGAGGAGACGGGGTCGAGGGAGTAAGGCATTCGGACGACGCTGAGCGCGGGGATACGAGTGTAGACTTTAATGGAGGGGTGTCGCAAGTCCCACATCCCACTCCAATCCTGTGGAGCACACACATACTACGCATGTGCCATAATCCGTCCGCTCTTGCAGCGTGTGTGCAGCCTGCGGACCCGACGTCAAACACAATGTTCTTTCTCTCCGTGGAACCAGCGACCTCCGTTCCGCTCACGGGAAAAAAAATAAAATCCTCACTCTTCCTTTTTCTTTTACTTTTTATTCAACGAGAGCAGCGCACTCGCTCCCACAGCCGTGCTTTCAATTAATCTCCACCGCTGTAGGACAAATTTCGTTCGCATTAACTCAAGCCATGGGGAAAAAAGGGCTGGCGTGGGCGGGGAGGTTAACGTTAAGATTGAAGGCCCTGGAGGTCGGGACGAGACAGTGGACATGGTGCAACTAGAGTAGTAAGGGAATGAACCCTAATGAATTAAATGACGGTTTTAGATTCTTCACTCGCGGAAAAACCGACGATCCTCGCCTGCTAACGCGAGACATCGCTAGAGTTTTATTCCATTGCGTTTCAACTTATGATTCTTTCCGAATGTGATTCTCAGTCATCTTCCACGAGGGACATGCGTGGCATCAATCCAACGAGGGATTAATATTAAATCCCGCGATTACAATCCATTCATCAGTCTCGAGGATTTACACACAAGAAAGATAAATCACAGTCAAAATCTTACTGCATCCCTAAAGAGGGTTCACCTCGAACGGGCACTACTTATCCTTTGAAATGTATCATTCGGATCGTTATATTCATCTTCCATGATTCTAAGCATTAAAGTTCAATTTATCATAGCGGAAACTCAAGAATACGCCCAGACATTCGAGGTAATGGCATTTCATTGTGACAGCAAATAAAAGTATCTCGGAGACCTGCAATGAATTCACACGACTCGTCGGACATTTGAATAAGGAGGGTAATTGATGACGATAGTTAAACGCTCATAAATGTGGCCATTATTTGAGTGGGTTGCCTTTGTAAACAAGGCATTAAAGCATCAGCGATATGAGTTATCCACAAAGTCGGATTTCGTGGGGAAAGTGTAAAGCATTTCAAAGCAAAGTGCAGCTCAAGTCAAATACGAACACAATGTATCAGAATAGGTACCTAATCTAAAAAAAATTAAACTCAATTGCGGAAACTTTATTTTCCTACATACCGTGAGCAGTCTATAATATTACCACTGAGATTCATGTGGAAAAAGTGCTACGGATTATGCCGCTCTCCATTCACAAAACTAATCTGAATTGATTTGAATAATTTGTTACCTCATTTGTAAGGTGAATATAAATGAATTGAATAATTATTTTACTGATACTCTGAAGAATATCACGTACCGATCGTTCATTAGTATTTGCTTTACAAATAAGCCGAAGGCAATGTTCCACAAAACCATGAATTAAACAATACGTCTGACACTGGAGAGTTTTAAAATCACCCATTTAATAAAGAGGACCGACATAAAGCGCTTAAATATTCACCATAAACAAGGGAATCGTGCACAAAAAGCGTTAAAGTGACTTCTTAACCACTAAGATTGTAGGCTAATGATGTGCAGAAATACGGATATAACAGCAGTTAATATTTCCAAATAGAATTTTTTTTAAATTGAAAAGCAAGGCCAAATTTATATCATTTTTGGCAGTAGAAAATGTCATATTATACTTTTTCTGCAATACAATTTCTGTCATAAGTTTAGTAAGGCTTTTACGATTCTTCATACTTATGCACATTTTATTTACAGTGTTATGAAGAGATATTCATGGTATCCTTTGCAATTGGGCAGCCAGTGATTGACTAGCATTGTGCTAGTATTTCTGCAGCCCAATACGCCTCCAGGCTCTGTCACTCAAACGATGAAAACCTCGTATACAGCATAACAATACAAAGTACAGCATAACGGAGCAACACAAGAGAAACATTGGAACTTAGACCCCTTTCCTCGACTTACAGCCGTCATTTTTCACGAAATTCCGAGGATATTTCCACATCCCCACGATATTGCGGGATGAACACGTAAAAGAGTTAAAAAAAAACGCCACAAAAACCGACCTCGAAATACACTTAAAGTATGACCGCAACGGTAAAAAACGGTTCAACCCTAAAACAATTTGCATGGGATCGAAGGCATTCAAAAGTCGTAAACTGACTCACGAAAGATTTATTCGCCGGCGTGCGCGCATTCTCTTGCCGGCACTTCTCTCCTCGACCGCGGGGAGAATAATGCCTCTGGCACCCCCGCAACTACCAGCAAAGAATGGGGCACGAAACTGAGTCAAGAGAGGTAGTGTGGAGCCTTGAACGAAGCCCACATCAAATTACCCACGGAACACACGAGATCAGACCGTGGCGGGCACAAAAGTATACAAGAGAGTAGCGTAGCCAACGAGCTCCAGAAAAGACGTCCATTGATGCAATAAATACACACGTTTTCCATGGGCGTGGTGTATAGGAGGCGGTTGACTCTCTTTTCTCTTCATAATAATCGGATCTTTTAGCACAATGGTCGATGTTTCCTGTCTCTCGTCTCAACGTGACGAAGACTAGCAAGTCAGGGGGTGAAAGAGCCAAAGCTAGAGCCGTGGTTATCGAGGGGGCGTAGGTGACACGGAGTTAGAGGAAGAACAGTTCTCGGGGCAGATGAAGTGGAGGAGAAATATGCTTTACTGCTAGTTGGACTCACAGAGTCGGTCGGAAAGTCATAAAAAGTAAAACGAACTGCGGACAAAACCATATTCGGCGTGGGAGGAGAAAAATGGGAACTGGTAATCGTTGGGAAGTTTGTAAGCACGGCCGTGGAGAGAATTGTATGATGGGAGTTGGAGACACGAGTCGTGTTCTTTGAGGGAGTGGGATGAGGACTGACGGCGGAGGAATAAAAAAAGGCCGGGGGATGAGGGAGAAGGGGAGTGAGGGGCGGAGAGACTTAAAGACACGCCGGACGAGAACAAGAGCGTGGGAGTTGCCTTAACACTGCCCAAGTCAAGTGAATGAAGGCACAGTTACTCAACCAGTCAGCGGGAGGTGGCGAGACTTGAATTTTTAAGGCACAACTCTTCCGCGTCTTTACCTCTCCCAGCAATGGGTGATTCAGCCTTTTCTCCATCAGCGGTAACTCCGTCACCCAAAGCCTATCCATTAACTTCTCGATCGTGCTCATCCTTCTTAAATTGCGGATTTTGATCCCGATAATCGTCCTGGTCATTTCATTCACATCAGAAATAACTGTTGTAGAACATTTCTTAGTGGCTGGGAGCCCTGCTGATAAACATATATACATATGGGTGACCACGGTATCAGCTGGAGTGAAGGTTAAAGGAACAGTCTGGCAAAATATACGTAACGCGAAAGTAACTCATCAATAGTGAGTACGGGAAATTAGCTATGGGTCTTAATACGTCTAGATCGCTCTTATTAGACCTATGTTTCATATGATTGGCTACTTGAAACAACAGTTCAAACGAATTTTCCAATTCTCGTATCTATGGTTTTTGAAAAACGCAAGCTGGATTTCCAAAATTGATATTGTTACAGATCCCGCACTAGATGCTGACTGAGCAATCCACTGGAATATTTTATCTGGTGTACGTATTAAATTCCCCCTTGTCGTGCCTATTAACGAAAAAAATTAAATTGTTCTTATTTTCAAAGGTTCTGTGTATTTTAAGTCATGTCCACAGCATAGTACATATGTGAAGCATTTCCTTAAAAAGAGTGGTTTAAATTACTGATTACACTGTAAAGAAGTCTATAGCTGTTAATCCCTTGCGCTATGAAATAATGTTCTGTATTTTTTTCCATTTAGTTTTTTTAATGGCTCACTGCTGATTATATAAGCCACGCTATTTCCATACAGGGCAGTCTCCTTGCCGGTATTCCCTACAATCAAAATAGTGACACCATATTATATTATTGGCATAATTTTTCGCATGAATGTTTTTTTTTCTTGTTTCAGTCTACAAAGCTTTAGCTTTTCTTCCAGTAGAATAAAACTGAGGAGCCCCTTGAAACAGTTTTGGAGACAAAACATCAACCGAGCTGCTCTAAATGGATCTAAATGTGAAAACTCTGATTGATGAGGCTATTACAATTGAAATAAGTGGATCCAAAAAAGGGTGTAATTAAATTATTTTCTTTATTCTTTTAATCAACGTTGATTCCTATCATCGGATATCTCAAAGTCATTATAAAGGTTTTCATAACTATCAAATAAGTTACGAATAACGGCTTCAAGTTTTCAATATGAAAAATAAAAGAGGACTTCACATAAATCATAATTTAAGACACGTAATAATTACATTATTTGAAATAGACTAAAAAAATAAATGATAAATCGGTGCAGACATTAAATGATAAATTGGTACAGACATTAAGAGCTTCTGCTCCCCAACTCGTTCATTGTGCTTCAATACATGCTAGCTAAGCTACGTTTGTGATTAAATTTTTGTCATATCCATTAAGGTTCAAAAGATGAAATATATGACTGTTCTATGAGTGTGAGCTACGGCATTTTGAAAAATTCCATACAAGAGGTATGACCAAATATGTGATTTTAAATTATCTTTGGGAAGAACTTGTGCTTAAGCGTAAGCCAGAGCCTGCTTAGTAACATTACCACTATTTTACAATACAGGGGATAAATAAACAAATAATATAGGATGAATTTCTAAAATGTAGCCGGTTTTCTGAAATATTTTGATTAAGGCTTGGGAAGAGAATCTTTCATTGAGGGAGAAGTATATACCTATGTAGACCTTACCCATATTCTGCGAACAAGATGGTTTTTAGAAAATGCTTCACAATTTGTGTCTTCGAGAGCACTTTAGAGCGATAGACCCTTAGAAAATGATACATGAGCAAACGGCATGATCCCCTTGATACCACGGATTAAACTGTCCCCGAGATCTACGGCATAATACGAGCGGGAAAATAAATACGTCGCCAAGAATTTTTCGAAAGCTTACTAATGCTGATGTATAACATGGCAAAATTGAATTCGATTCGTGGTATTACGAGAGTCGCCTATTCTCCATCACATGCCAACGACTCCAGAAGATTTGACGGATGAATTGTAGTCGTTAGTTATATACAATCGAACAATTGTCCGCTAGGGCAATTCTTTAGAATGGACGACGACGCTTAAGTGACAGGAAAAACGAGTAAAGAATCGGGGAGAGGGAGGAGAAACAATTTTTTTTCGTATCCGCTTCAAGTGACAATAAACGCAGGCCGAGAAGACCTTCTCATCTTCGTGAATCACTGTAGGAAAATGATGATATTTACGGTAATTATCACGAAGATATTCACTGAAAGGAGACGATAGAGGGGATGAGCTAGGGTGCAATTCATTAAAATAAAGGGAATCTGAAGAATCTGCGAGGCGAAGGAGAGACATGATCTCATAAACTCGGTGATTCCAGCACTCACAGAGGACTACATTGCGCCCTATAAAGAAAGCGAGCACCGCGGATGAAAAAATACTAGAATTATTTTATTATTATGCAATCGTAAAAATAGCATTTGAAAGGACGTAAATAAATTAATCTCGCGGAGGTCTATGCCGATCGACAGTCAGAGGTCATTTCGCTTGCTTTCAAATAGCTTGTGCTCATTGTATAATGGCTAAGTGGTGGAACTCTAAATTTTTTCATGGGACAGTGAACGCCGGCCAAGCAAACTTTCTTAAGAATTGGCATCATCTCCGCTAACCCTATTATATTTTGACGTTTCGTGGCCCATATCATGTTCAAAACTTTGGAACGCTATCATGTTGACGTATTTAGTGTGCAATATAAATACTTTGCCAACATTCGCTTGTATCAAAGATTTGTAAAATTTAAAGTGTAAGAAAATCGAAGAAAATTTTCAATTTAACTTACACGCAATTATGTTGCCAGGTGACATCTCTGTATGCTCTGAAAATTTCAAGATGATTAGTTTAAAGTTTTAAATGGCCATGAAAGACAAAATTAGCTCGGTGGAGCGGGAGTGATGTGTTCTCCTAAGGACGTAAATCACTTGAGGAGCAGAATTGGGGGAGAGGATGGGGTGACTGAAGGTGTAACCCTTTATTTCCAGCCGAAGTGCGGTTAAACGGGGAAGAATTCTTGTGAGAGGGGGGGGGACGGGCTCAAGGGCATTTGACAGGGTTGGTTCTCGTGAAGAGGGCTTTATGGGGATGAGGGACCAAGTTGGTCCGCCCGTGACGGCGACTTGCAGAGGCGACGGTGGTAAGGGATACGGCGGCAAACTCACACGAGAGCCGCCCTCTCACACACATCCTCTCGAACACACGTGGAAAGCGAGCCATAACAGCCGGGGCGACATCTGTGCGGCAGAAATATTCATCAAGAGTCGGCGACACTAATGAGGGAACGCGCCCGTATACACGCTTGTCCCGACGTAACATGTTGAGGGATGGGGGAGGAGATACGTGGAGGAAGGGGGTAGGTGGTGCTATTGGTGGGAGGGAAGTCGCGTAGGGCTGGGCGGAGATGGCTCCAGTTTTGGAGGGGGAGGGAATGGACCGCAATTGAAGGGGTGGAAACTTCGGTTAGCGGTAGGAGTGAGGAAAAATCATTGCGAGTGCAAAGATATCCAGGGTACAAAAATAAAACCCCTTGTAAGTACCTGAAACCGATAATTTGGAAAAAGACCTTAATCCCGGTGACCGAGTGTTGTTAAATATACCTATATTTCGATGAAAATTATTCATTTTTTCGAATTTTTTCATGGCCTCAGCATTTTCATAACATCAATTTTTACTAATATTTACTCACTTTGTTTATCTACCCTCCGATTAGTTTCTCACTACTGATTTACATTAATATTACATTCATGCACATATTCTGCGTTAAATAAACCCAAAAGATGAAAATCGAAGTGAAAATGAAGTAAATGGTGACTATGTTTCCACTCCAGAGGAAATATTTCATTGAGTACATGAAATGAAATAGGGCATAATAATGGTAATTTGTAGCTAAAGTGAAGGTTTTCAATTTTGTGCGATCTTATCTTTTTACCGTATTCCAAGACACTAGTATTATCTTCATCAAGTAAACTAGTAAATTTCGAAGTTTTTACGTTATTAAAAACTATAACGGGTATACTGACAACATAGTATACCGGAAACCACCCACTTACTCGAAAAAAGATTGAAAAATGATCGAAATTTGGTAAAGAAGAAAATCATCACGAAGAGCACAACGGCAAAAAATGACAAGTGAGACGGAAGATGTGAGGACTATAGTTCTATAGTGATAAAGAAACCGATGAGTAGATGAACGAAGAGAGAAAATGTGATTTAAAAAATAAAATTATTAAATAAGGGAGAAAATAATAAGTCCAACGCGCGCGTGCCAGTTTATTCAGATGTTTTCCCCTTTCCTTCAGGTTGATTGAAAATGCTAGATGTGATTCAATATTCCAGAAAAATGCGGCATGCACCGTTACAGAAATTCACTTTGTACATTCCTGACTACATGAATATAAAAATGCTGGGGCCAGATAACATGAGTGGGGAAGGAGAAAAGCAGGTTACTAGGGTGTACATAGTTACGGTAAGTGGGCACGAGGAAAACTAGCAGAAGGGCGGCGGAGTATGCATATGCGGTTAACGAGCCAAGGGCGATGGAGGCATGTTTCAGGACGATGG
Organism: Ischnura elegans; assembly: GCF_921293095.1. Classification (NCBI taxonomy): domain Eukaryota; kingdom Metazoa; phylum Arthropoda; class Insecta; order Odonata; family Coenagrionidae; genus Ischnura; species Ischnura elegans. The sequence continues at coordinate 46,103,831 of NC_060246.1, forward strand.
CACGACGCTAAAGCGGGGCTGTTAGGCTGTTTGCTGGATGGTGGGATAGGCTGGTTGCCGCAGGAGACAGATACGAGACAGTGTTTCGACTCTAAAAGGAGGTCGGTTGCACCGCGATTAGGGCGGAGGGAAAGGTGGGAATTACGCATTTGATGCGATGCGGGGCTAATGATGATAATTGCGGCGAGGGATGTGCGTAGAGGGGTGGTTTTAATCGTCCCACGCGCGCGTGCCAGTTTATTCAGATGTGCTCCTCTTTCCTTCAGCTCATTTCACCCCAAAACATTCCCCGAGAGCCCACTCACCCACATCCCCGCCCCGCTTAGAGTGCAGTGCATATTAATTTCCTTCGTAGGGAGAAAGGATGCGTGCTAGAGCACGTGTTAGTGTGTCTAGCGCAGTGAAGGAGGGCGAATGTGAAGTGAGATGCTTAATCTGTCGTGGGAACTGCACCATGTAATGGGAGGTGAAGATGTATACTCTAATTACAAGTGATGTATTGTTACTCGAGTCACGAGGAATGCAAATTTTAGTGATATGATATGATATGATTGAAAACACTATGGGACGTCAACATTATATTTAAAAATTACTACCGCAATTTCGGCTATCAGGCCATTATCAAGTACATAAGTAACAACAAAAAATATGGCGGGGACAGGTTTATGTATGCCATGGGGGTTTATTAGAGGGGGGTGGTTCGGAGCTGAGATTGGATTAGCAGGTAGGAAAAGTGGTGCAAGGAACAAATTTTATTAGTCGGGTTTTGGGGGTGGGGGTTTAGGGAGGGTGATGAGGGAAAAAGGGAAAATAAATATTTTTTCGTTGCTAATATGGAGCCCTTCCACCACGTTCAAGCATCAAGTTTCGATTTAATATAGAAATAATTTTCAAGTAAAAAAACCTTTTCAAAATAACTTCTAAATTAATTAATTACTTCTACCTGACCTAATCATTTTCCCTTTCACTATGACACGTCGCACTACCACTGGGACTGGCATTTTCTTCTATATTCACCTCAATATATCCCTTTCAGTTACGGTTTATGATGTTATACTTCTCTGATCGCTCCATTTTCATGGATTATTTCTTATTCACGTAGATAGCTATTCGTAAAAAATAAACCAAAAAAATTAGTTACTACCTAGGCATTTTAGATGATTGCGCACTGCATTTTTTCATCCCGCATTCCTACACTGACATTTATCACCTGTCTCTGTTTCCTGTGTGCATTCATTTCTTTTTGGAGGAGCACGGTTGGTTGGAGTGCCGGCAGGATGAGTGTGCTCCCCTACCATCCATGGCGCCCCTCTCTACCTTTCAGCAGTGACCTTTATTTTCTTCTGACCTTTTGCGAACAATGCCCCTTTTCATCCCTCCACCCTTTCGTTCTCTTCTCGATTACGACTCCTTCCATTTCCTGCTCATGAAATGTACCTTTTTCATCATTATTAGCTAATAAATAATGATTTTTTTGCGACACAACTTCCCTCGGAGGATAAATAATAAAAACAGAGGATTTCCTAAGGAAGTCTAAATGTGATGAATTCACATATGTCGATTTCACATGTATGTAATTCACTACCGTTATTAAAATGTGATGTAACCTGTAATCCAACTAAATCTGCCAAAGATAAATATTATGAGTGGTTCTTACTGTAGACCATTGTCAAAACTGTCTATGAATGTTCATGGGACTCGTTAGCAAAGATTTAGCAAATTTTGTGTCCGCATATAAACTTAGTCTTCAGACACAACGACACTTGCTAGCTGTTCTGCATGAACGTTTATTTTTTCTAAAATGCGAAAAATTTTCACTGTTCTCTGCTCTGACAGAATTCTGTCATAATAAGCTAATACTACTCTTTTTAATCTGAATCCACAATCAAAATTTTTATAATCGACCATTGTTGTGCATTGTTATATCATGAAACGCATATGTTTTTAGAAGTCAAAAGACATCCATTCCTAAATTTAGCCACTCAGTTAGGTAGAACCTCGGCAAATTGGAATAAATTGCTTTGCATCATTAATAAGTTGCAGTAATTATATCAAATACATGATAAAAATGTTTCCATTAAATTTCCGTTTAATTTCCATTTCCGGTGTAGTTTGAATAAAGAAAGTATATTTCTAAGAAGCCATTGTTATGCTTATTCATATTTTTTTTATTTTTTTTTATTTTATTACTGTAAGCTAAATATTATTAAAATCAGTAGGTACAGGCACTCTTGATTCATAAATGGTGTAACTAAACTGTCCAGTGATTAATAGGCGGTACAAAGTTCGCCGGGTCAGCTAGTAAAGTATAATATGACATTTTTAATTCATTGAGTCTTCAATTAACTCACTGTTATAAAATTACCGGTATTATTTAAGGTAAACTTTTGGTCCGATACTAAATACTACATTTCAACTCCTTTTACATGTAGGATGTGGACAAAAACAGATATTTTCTTTGACGAATAGGATTCACTGCTGTTTAAATACCTGAATGCACGTGGATACCTTTGTTTACCTTTGTTTTTACTCTGCCTATTTTCCTACTAACCTCTCAACGTATCCTGCTGTTTAGTTTATTTATAACTGCACGCGGGACGCCCAGCTCTTTTACTCAATCTACTATTCTAACTACTACGGTTGATTCACTAGAAACTGGGAATAGGATTTGGAGGTCGGCAGGAGTTCTATTGTTCTAATTATTAATTCACCTTGTCTCTCCACAATCATGTCACCCGTCACAGCATCTGCGTAATTCTCATCCTGTGCGAAAAAAAACTGTGACTCGTCCATCACGTTTTTTCTTTTTTTTTTTGGCGTCTGGCTTTACGGCGCGCTTGACGAAGAGAAAAGAACGTGTACCTAGCGGATTACTTATTTTTACTACACGGTTGCGAAAGATCAGTAGCAAACTGGGAGAGATATCATGAAAAATAAAAGTTAGGTTTAAAGTTTTAGATCCCAACACTGGCAATGAAAATGATGCACTTTTATGACCGGTAACCTGATTCTTAAAAATCTACCAAACCCGATAATCTTAATTTTTAGTGGGTATAATTGTCAAAAAATGTGGCAAAAATATTTAATTTTAGATTTTATATGAAACACATTTATCAATAGATTGGATTTACTTACTTGTCTCGAATCTAATCCTTTTGTTGTATGGTTCATGAAGGCGATAATGCTTGCCAGAATGATATAAAGGCTGAGATTGAAAAATATTACATTCATTGGTGGTTGTATTTTCACTGTAATATAGTTAAGGAGAAATATAGAAAACTCAGGGTGTTTTCCTCATCTGGAGTTGCATAATTTCGGATGTTAGCCAGCGTTGTATCTGCATTTATACGTGGTAACAGCGGACTATGCGCCACATTTTATTTCACAAGAGCGACTGAACCAATGAATGCTTATTTTCAGACGACATATTCAGTGATGCAGAATATTCAATACTGGATGACAAAACGCCCTATAGGATTATTATAAACCTATTAATATCATTCGAATAATTTTGTTTCTTCGTCATTGCGTATTCCTTGCAAAAATGTAAATGAATTATTGTAAAACCCGGAGTAATTTAAGCTGTACAGATCACTAAATACTATTAGTAATTAAGTATTTGTTTAAATGTTTTATCAAGCAGACAATTTATTGATAATAATGGTGCGATGTAATTACAATTCACAGTCATGCCGAACTTAAATCCAAAATATGATTAGTGACGCAAAGTCTGATAACATTGTGACTTTGGCTTTTTGTTTTTTTTTAGGGTCATTGGAAATTTATACCCAATCGCATCTTCATTCCAGCACCGTGAACACGCTAGTGGATTGCGAGCTGCATTCACCATTCGTTTCCTGTACGTGTTTTGCTTCTTTTTACCTTGATTGGAGAAATTTCTGCTTCGCTGACCCTTCAAGCCTTCTATTCATGCTGGTACTGGTATGACAACCAATGCGGAATCAACCAGTTGGGCTGTGTGATCTAAGAAATTCCAGCATTGGGAATTGAGTAATATTGGCAGAAAATAGAAGCAGCAAATAGATGCCATAATATGAAGTATTCAGGAATCTTCGGTTTCCTAGATTTTTTTATAACGACAAATGTAGAATGATATTGGATTGAATAAGATGATCTTGAGTCGGGTCGCTTTTCATAACTGCACAAAATTTCATGTGTGACACAGAAAAAATAAAATGTTAGTAAATTATACAGAGTATCATTTTAGTCACGCCTAGACAAAAATGAAACACTTCTTGGTTAAATCCTTTCTTGTACAGTTTGTGTAACTCAATTTATTTCATTTTTATTGTAAACATATGTAAGATTTGGGATGAGGTGACATAGAGTTACATAAATATTTGTGTTACAGTACGAGGGAATAAGGTGTGAACGTTTGTAAATTTAAAGTGAAGCCGAAACGGATTTTTTCACCTAGTATTATTATAAAGACCAAAAAACAACAATTATTGGATCCCAGAAATTTCAAATTTTACCACAAAATTGCATTCAATATTATGAACATCATTAATTTTTTGGTTTTATAAAAAAGGATAGAATGCATGCAATTATAATTCAATTAGAATTTTGAATATGCGTTTACCTGGAAAAATCGCGAGAAAAGCTGCAAATAAAAAGGCAGTGGCGCCGACTACATTGAGCCTGAGGGGGCTCTAGCCCCCTTCAAAATTCGCTATGGGGGTGAGGAAAAAAGTGTCGATTTTCCCCGGAGTTCACATTTATTGAGAGTCGTGTTTTCACGGTTAAAATGTTGACCATATGGCTCTTCTAAAATGCTTTTTAAAAACTTTAAAACTCACTATTTATAAAATTTCCCGGGGCAAGACCCCCGCCCGATATGGGCCCTCCTAATTTTTTTAGAATTCGGCATCCCTGTAAACAGGCTTACATTTCGGTATGAGTTTTCGTTGAATTTTGTCATATGATCATGCACAAGTCATTTTCTTCCGGTTTTGAAGTATTCTGAAGTGATTCAACGGGATTTCGGCCCTAAAAAACAGATACATACTGATGCTACGAATATGCACGTGGAAAAATGAAGATTTTGAGTTATTGGCGAGACTCGAATAATTCTAATTAGATTTATTAGAACTCGATTTGTTATCTCTTAATCAAAAATTTTCTCAATCACCAAGGCTAAACGGATAAAAATATCAGTGCTAAGAACTTTTGATATCATCATTAAACTAGCATTGGTTTACAAAGACAAAATCGCTATACCACTTAAAATATGCTATCAAACCGTTGAGAACTATATATGTGAGACCTCAAGTCTACCATAGATAAAATCATAATGACTTCTGTATGTTTTATTGTGATTCTGAATTTTTTAATGTGTGCGAAAAACGCTGGTATGCAGTCTTGACTTTTGCACGTAACTGTATTCCGGCACATGATCTAAAAATTATTACTTTTCCAAGAGTTGAAACAAGTTGAGATTGATAAATCACAGTATTTTGGTTTCAGATCAATTACCCCTGCCCAAAAAACGTTCGTTAATAGGAACTGAAGATGGCCACCGCGACGATGCCCAAAAACTTATAGATCTATTTGTATCGTGAGTCGGGGGAGGGAAGTTCTCGGTTGCTAATGCTTGGGTCACGGGAAGGAGTTCCAACTGAGGCAGTTTTTAATCGCCAATGACATGGCATGTCATTATACGTCCGGTCCCTGGGAGCTTAATAGAGAGGCGAAATTTTATAGAATTCCAGAGCCATACCTACTATACTACTTTGGCCGATAGGAATACTCGGAGAAGCAAATATTAAATCCTTTGCGTGACATAATAACCCAATATTCATATATTTATCTGTTTCACAGGGTTTGGTTTATACCAAAGCCAAAATCATATTAGAGTAATATTATTTTGAACTGAAATCTTTGAGTTTCTAAGAGCCACTGAAACATTCGAGCACTCGAGCCATTGAAGTGGCACCTCAACTGACACTAAAATCGGAGAAGCCGTTATTACTTTGGGCTCATCAAATTGCCTAAGTATATTTCAGGAATCTCTCCCGTTGTAGTTATTTGAGAAAATATTACCTGATAAGAGCTTTCAAAGATAAAATTTACAATAGATAGAACAGCAAAGTCGTCCTTTAAAAGAATGCGGAAGGGATTAAACCAAAAATTGTGAATTACGAATGCATCAATGTAGAATATAACCATGCGTACTCATCTTTTTTTTTTTAATTTCCTGCCCTAGTCTTAATCTAAGTAACACTACGATATTCAATTACCACCACTTCATTTCACATGCTCAGCTGCTCCTTCATGCAATACTGTATCGATTGTATTATTTACTTAAATCGAGGTAACAGTTTCTCTATACCATGCAATAAACATCATATAATGCCACTCCAGCACGTAAGCGGATGAAGCCGACTTTTTTCCCCATCCCCCCACGGACCTTTCGAACAGGAACATTCTCTCATTAGGCAGTGGATATGGAGAGTTTAAAGAGGCAGTCCGATGTGAAAGAGCGCAATCGCGGCATATGTGACCCCTTTAAAAAATTCCACTGAAAGGAGCGCAGAAGAAGGTCGCGGACGAGGGGAATGAGGCGTGGGAAAATCGAAGGGACCACATAAGCTGTCTAAAAAACTGGAAAGCGTATAGAGTTGAGCGCGAGCATAAAAACACTAAGGGGATTAGATAGGGAAGTATGGAAGTAACAGTGCTGCAGGAGAGGGGAAAGCGGGGGGAGGATTCAGTATCAGGAAAAGTGGAGGGGATGATATTAGGCAGTTATGGAGGAGGGGACGGGGAGGCGAGGGAATGGGTGATGTGTATGGTAGGAAAGAACAAGTGGAATGAGCCCTCTCACTCGCATTGGACATGGGATGTGCAACGTGGGAATTGAAAGCAGGGGACAAGGGGTGTTTGGGCGGGAGGAGTCTCCAGCGAAAGGATTTGGAGCCACGTGGGGATGTACGCCGCCGATGATTATGCGTTACGCTGTCGTGTTTGGGAACGCCGGGGACGGCAGAGAGAAGGATGTCCGGCTGCGATGACGACGAGGCAGAGAAATTTCGACAGGGTGGCCGAGGCAGCGATGAGGAAAAAAATATGTGAGAAACAACTCTGGAAATGTCTCGCTGGTTCGGATACTTTCATATGATAAACATGTGTTCAGTCCATGGCGTGGCTAATTTGAGAAAATACAACACACTGATAGGGTAACTAATTCCTTTTGTGTGTTTTATGCACCCGCGGTGATGGTTAAAAAAATGTATTGAGAGACGACGGAATGTGCATTGGTAGATAGATATACCATGTTGGATAAATCTTAGCCCAAATTGGCCTCCAGGGTGCAATCGCGAAGCACTACTGAATTTTTTTAGCATACAAGACGTTTTCTCATCCTACTCAAACTAACATAGATTTTGGATATGGATCTTAACAGGTAAAGAGTTCTATGCTCAAAATGAATCAATTAGGCATCATTTGCAAACTTTTAACAATCAAAATGGTATGGGCATGAGCAATGTGTCGACAAACGTCGAAGTTCGAATTTCTCAACAGATGTTGCTAAAATAGTCAACTGCAGGTATGATAGATCTACTAGATTTCAAAATTAATTAACACCCTACCAAAAAATTGAAGAATAGTCATTATTACAGAACTATATATAGAAAAAAAATATTAATGCAGAAAGAGGTCATTGTGGAGTGAAGTAATGTCAATAAGCAACAAGAGATGTATTTATGGAACGCCCTTAAGGCAACCGATGATTCACTATGTAAGTATCTTTGCAGCTATATACAAATAGAGATATATTGTTCATAAACTAAATTCTAATTTAATGAAAAGAATAAATAATGAATTCAAGGAACACTTTATGAAAGACAATATATCGCGTCATCTAGCTTATCAGCTTCGCCATACAGGATTACGCCACCGCAAATAACGTATAATTATTTTTCTTATCATTCATTTGAATTTCAAAAAATATTATTCACAACGTGGTTTACGTTTCATATGCTAATTTATGCCTAGAAAAATTCTAATGTATTCTAAAAAATTCTAAGAAGATTCTTCTTTTTGTAAAATGCCCTCTTTGCCTGCGTTATTCAACTATTTCTTTCTTGCTTCCCCCAGCGTTGGTGATTCGGCTTCCCAGGTAATAAAACTCTTTCACCTATTCAAGCTAATGCTTTTGCTTATAGCAACTATGAGGAATTTATCAATCCAAAATTAAAAAAAAGGAGCACTGGGGTGCGTTGAACTTTAATGCCTATTTCATTTTCAGGGCTCCTGAAATTTAAAAGTAGAAAATATTCACTGGTATTATTGATGTTCATCACACGGATTACGTTGCCACAATTAGCTGCTCACACCAAATTTTCAAATAAATATTGGATGGATTTCGATTGGTTATCCCGATAGTATAAAATTAATATTTCATGAACCTTACTTTTTAATCAAACACACACAAGAAAAAAACGTCTTTCATTCAGGCCCTGCCTCAAAGGATTTGCACCGCATGAATGGTATTAATCCCTTTAAATAATTTCAAAATTCAACAGATTCGGATTTCATTAATGGCAGCTTTAAACGCTAGCCTTCTATCTTGATTTCGGCATCGGTGTCAAAAGGGCAGCCTGGAAAATGAGACACGAACTCCCGGCTCCAGGCAGAGAGAAAGAAACAGTGGAAAATTTTGCTGAAGGGGAAAGTTGAACTTAGAGCTAGAGAGGTTCCGCCCATAAATCACTCGTTCACGCAGATAATCCTCCAAAACGCCGCTATCTCTCAGTAATATTACGAAAAGGCGGCCGTGACAAACCATATTTTTTACCCCTCCGGCGAGGAGGGAAGGCATTAGCCGTCATTAACTGACGCTTGGCGCGGGTAATTTGCCTCATTAAAACGGGATCGCGTGAGCAGACCCGCGAAAAACGCACAATAACGGTGTCGCTTGAGATAATAACGGTGGCGTTAGATAATGGCCTAATAATCTAATGAGCGGGAGAGATTTGAAGGATCGTCTTCGTGGATAGAGAAGAGGCTGAAGCAGACAAGAGGGGATTCTCCCGGGCGGAGGCAACGGGGCATGAGGAATGGAAGAGTGCCTCGTAACAATACACCTCGAGACTCTTTAAACGGAATATGACGGGATAGGGTGGAGGAAAGGGCGTTTTTAGGATTAGTTTTGGAGAGGTTAATGGCCAGTAGCGGTCTATGGGTTTATGTGAAATGATGGACGGGGTGCAGATATGTTTAAATAAAAGAGTGCGTTGGTGAAGATGTGACTAGGATGAGTGGTAAGACATGATCGCAGACGTGAACCATATAGAGCCATATAGAACCATACATGCCATGAATTATATAACGCATTTTATACTAATTTATATTTCACGATGTTAACATGGTATGCACAAATACCTACCACAACAATTTTTAAGCCTCGCTTTTTATCATTTCTATATGCCCCTTTATAATTTCGATTCCTTTAAAAACTACCGTTATAATTTCTTTGCTTTAATTTCAGCGAATTGTCATATTTTTAAATTCAAAATGATGGAGGAAGATTCTTAATAGTAGAGGTGACTGCGACGGTTATTGTATATTCACCTGTTAAATTGATGTTGAATATAAATTTTTGAATCATTATTCGATATTACACTGTGTACAATATTAGATTTTATAAATTTATGAGTATTTTGCATTAGCAGAAGTCAAGGATAATGATTTTGATGCAAATTTATAAAAGGCCAATTAGGCAAGAAGTGCCTAAGAGTAAATACGACACCAGTTCGTTGAAGGAATCGAAGATATAATGGATGAAAAGCACTAAGGACGTGATGATTTGTTAATGGGTATAAGTGGTCATGGTTATACATATTTGATATGTTAGACCTTATCTGCATGTTTTTTTTTTGGATAATTGTTTTCCATCAGAATTTTCTCAATCAATTACTAAAGCAGAGAAAATGCCATTTAAAAAAATTGTCCTGCGGATGATAAATATGTGTTCAAAACGTATTGCTATGCATCATAGAATAGGATTTGGTTTTATTTTATATTTAGGAAAAATAATAATTTCTCTTTGTTAATTTTGGCTATTTACCCTGCCTTACAAATTCCGAAGTATTCACACCTGGTTGAAGAAATGATTTTTTTAAAGAGAGGTTTGAGAAAGGATTAAGGTCTAAAAATTAAAGCTATCTAATGGATTAAAGCTGAATTATGGACGGGATACGAGCATTTAAAATTTATCTTTCAAAGGGTTTAAAAGCTGAATTATGAACGGAATACGTAAATTGTAAAGCAAGAGAAGAATTTGAAGGGGAGGATGAGAATGATATAGGGATAATAGTAAAAAGTGAAATCGGAACCATAAGAAAGGATGTAATTTTTTGATCTTTCCCGGCGAACAGCAGCAGTAAGGATTTCTCGGGTTTCGCACAGGATTAGGTCCTCCTTCCAACGTTTCGATAAGCAACTCGCCTATCGTATTCAAGGATTCAGGAATACAAGGTTATTTCGTCCATACCTCGGGGTGCATATACATACACATATTTTATTCCGTGGTTGGGTGAATATTCCGTGGTTGAGAGTGGTTCAGCGTCTCGTGATTGCCTGCCAGTCCCCTCGAATTTTCATGAGGTGGTCCTATACATAGCTTATATTGTAGCCACAACCTCTGTTGATCGTGTAGTCGTGCAATCAAATTTGAATTAATAAACGATTTAAGTTTGCATAAAAGCTTTAACCTGGATGCAAACCCGAGAAATATTTGACAAATTTGAATGGATTCTTTCACTTCAATGAAAGGAGGCATGAAGGACCTGACCAAGAGCAATACCCAAGGAATAACTACTGCTATAAGAAAGGATGCCATTGAAAGAGTGCTGGAGGGATGGGAATGGGAGGAATAACTGAAATGGTGACAGCGGGGGACATTGGATATAAATTAGCGTCCGAAATAAATAATGGGATGAATAGAGAGTTTCAAGAGGATGTATGTGTAAGGAAAGATGGGCTTAAAAGGGAGAGGTGGGGGTGAGATTGTAAAGGGTAAGGCGGAAGGAGTGGGAGAGGGCAGCCGCTGGAATATAAGACGGAAAGAATGATAATGGGCCGTTATGAATATAAAAAAAGAACACGACAGAAAGGAGGTTATAGAGGGTACAATTAGAATATGACTACCGAACGTACACACACATATGTAGAACGGGATGAAAAATGAGGAAAAAGGGGGGGGAGAAAAAAATAATTCCACCCAGAAATTGGATGCGAATCGTAGCGGATGCCGGAACACGGAAAGTTGTCATGGGAATCCCGAAAAAAGGATGTGGGTTGAACAAATATTCGAGTAGAAATGGCGATTGTGCAATAGAAGCAGCGTGGCGGTGGCAGCAGACTTCTTTTTTTTCCCATCCGTTTCCTCGCGTGAGGGGAGGGAGGACGTAGCTGACTGCGCTGGATCCTTTCAGCAAGCAGGGTGGAAGAGAATGGGAACGAATCGTTACACGTATTTAGGATATACTCTCGCGACGCTCGACAACGGAATATCGAGCATTGCTTGCCAAGGTCGACTCAGTGTTATGACTGTCCAAACCAATCTGCTTCCAGTTCGGACGGAATCGAACGCGTGGACTGGGTCCCGACTATGTTATCACGAGTCGGAAAGTATGTGTTCACTTCCATATTAGCAACACACAATAGCTCTCACAAAATGTGAGAAGTTTGCGTAGATGATAGAATTCCAGTCCACCTAGCTACTATTCTAATTCATTTTACGGAAGGTATGACCATGATTGAGGAATTCTGAAAGATATATTTATTAATTTAACGCTAAGATGAGAATGTTTTGTTACAATGGGAAGAATGAATGAGCTGATAAAAATTTGTTTTTTCCAATTGGTCAACCCTTTTTCAGACAATGAATACTATAGAGCGATAGAATTAAGCCTTCGAGTTAAGTTTTAACATTTAATGCGCATTATATTCATGTTCATATATCCTTAAGCAAGCATAATTAATAGCATAAAAGGGTCCAAACATTTATGAAGACGATATCTAATAAAATAATTTACGAGTATATAGTATTTTTCTAGGCATGAGTATTACGTGCATACAGCTTGTAGATTGTACCTCATAAGAGATAATATAAATCGGGAAATTATTAACGAATAGCGCGAAAAGTATCTTCGTTCTAGTTCGTATGGAATCATAGCTTCAAGCTTGAACGAATGCTTTCGACGCCTTGGAACTAAATGAGTTAATTCCATTTTTATTCTTCATGTATTTTTAGCCTCCATGTATCTTAAAAAATTTAAGGGTACTTGACCCTTGCTCTTCCGAAACAAACATTCAACTTTCTAAAAATCTGAAACTTAACTTCCTCGCCTGGAACTTGCTACTGCACAACTCATCACGGATGATAAAATGCCAGCATGCCATTAACTTGCACGTCCGGCCACTGCTTAAGCACACACGGCTATCGTTTGTGCGAAATTTAAAACTATCGATTGCAGATTTGGGTCGAAATCGGGAGAGGATGTACCCACCCATTTCGGAAAGAATATGAGACCGAAAATAATCGCTTTTTCAGCGGAAGGCCTCATTCCGGCGGCGAGGGACGTAACTGTGCCGCGTGGAAACACGATGGGAAGGAGGGATGGGGATGGGGGTTATTGGGGGGAGGGAGGAGGCGCGGTTGCCGGACAACCAGTCGATAAATATGGAATGAGTAAGTACCTCTGTCCGAATGATTTGCGGACCCGTGTTGTACGTGATCTCGGCGCGACGCGCTCGCGAGAACGGGGAACAAGAGGTTGCTTTGGGCCCGGAATCCCGCCTCGCAGTGGGGAAGAAAACACCTCAAAACGCGATACACATTATAACTCACGGGAGGGGCCCACTTCGGATCGGTGTTCGAGAGCGGGTCGACTACCGGGGAAGACCCCGGGCAGTCCCCGTCGCCCACGGATCCACAGCATTTGTACCACCTCGTGAGCTCCTTCCGTCTTCCCATTCAATTTCCATCGATGATGGAATGAGAGAACAGTAGAGAGCATGAGGCTATATTGGAAAGATCAATTCTTTGCCTTTTTTGCGCCTGCTACAATCGGTATTCAAGATTTCACGAGAAAAGTTTTGGTTCCTAACCGGAATTAACCAAGGTTTTTTATTGGTGTTATTAAAATAGAATTTTTAAAATAGTGCATCATTTTGTCTTATTTATTTCATCAAAATTGCTCGTTTTAGTATTTTAAGTCACTATTTTAGTGATCAAATTGATAAATGTGTTGATTTTCTTTAATAGATCTCACTGATTATCGACAGAAACGCCTAGTTATCTCCATGAAAATAACACGATTTTGTGATTATACTGGGTCACGTTTTCATGCGTAAAGGGATCCTCCTTGAGGCCACCACAGACGACTGGGGAAACGTAAATATTTGGTGTGAAATTTTTCGTCGTCCAAAGTGAAGGTCAAAGTATTAACAGAAACAATAGCGATGTTTTTTTTTTCAACCGAATAGGTTGAGTAAAAAACTTTACACAGATTTTACACTGCTGTGCTGATATCCCGCTCGCCACAAGGAATCCCAATGTATTTATACTTCCTTCGGTAATGGTAGAAATTTCTTAAAACATCTCTGAGAAACATAATGCGTATTGTGTGTGAAGTTAAAGCCTCTGATATGAGCATAACCATATCAGTGTATTAGTGTATAATTGTCATAACCAAGGCAATTTTTTGTGTTTCAAATAAGAAATTAGTCTTGTGCTGCACCATATTCTCAACTTCTTCCTACGAAGGGCAAATAAAACAATATTTAATGAAGACTGATCTTAATCGACGTATCGGGAACACTTTTGATATATTATTCAGAATTTATCGCAACAGATTCAATTTCGGCAAATTTTGCATAAATAAGCTTCATTATAAAGAATGGCATGTTTCGTTAAGATCACTGAGGCTTCTTTACGGCAGTCGCCATGGCGCTCGCTACCCATCGCTTCACAACGCTTGCACTGGCTTGTTATTCGAACTTCCTACTATTTCGCTTCAATCAATATGGAGCGACAAGAAAGCTGTAAGAGCTTTGGTTCCGAGACTGCTCTCAGTTGAGAGGTACGCGGAACCGCGGCTGAGCCTCTGAGAAGAAGGCCCGCTACTGGAGATGAGTCGCATGATCTATGACCGAGAAAGTCACAAATGAGGACCTTGAGGAAGCATTTCATTAAGCTAATTTTAGGTACTTATATCTTATAGGTATCTTATATATATATAAGTATCTTATACATTCTTATGACGATACAGTAATTCACGTATTTAGATACGTCGATACATTATCGACGTACTTACGTGGATATATCGAATTGATTCAAGATAATGACGAGCGTTTATTTTTGGCACAATATTTGAAATCAAATTCTCTTTAATTAAAAATTTAAATATAATGGCACTCAATGAGAAAAATCAAAATATTATAATAAAATACATTTGTTTCAACAAAGTGCATCAAACAAGGAACACTTATCCATTCTCCATTCAAATCTAAATTCCGCAAATAGTTCCCGCTTCATTATTTTCATTAATCATACTGAAAGATTATTCCATTTTAATATCGCTTGAACGGGATGTTTCTTCGATTTCTTTGTAAAAAGACTTATTTAAAACATTTCACAGAAGAATTAGAAGGAAACACGGAAAATACCGCTGGCAAAGGAAGAATCAGATTTCAGCCGGGAACAAAAGTAGAAATAAGGTTGAAACCGTAAATAAAATATCTTATATAATGGCCAAAGAGCCGTTTGGTATGTACTAACGAGTCAGTGAAGGTCAAAAGATACGCGTTAAAAAAATTTCTATTCCAATGTATCGAGTTATATTTATACTCCACTCATCTGCTCGCCGCAAGAAGTTTCGAGGGCAACACTTCCGCCAACCCCTTTCCACTCCACCCTTCTTCCAATCCCCTTCCCGCCCGGCCCCGCTGACTTCTCCGCCATTAACGCACGAGTCTCCCGGAGAGCGGGACGTCATCGGAATCATCATCATCTTCCGCCCAACGAACCCCTTCCCCCGCTCCCCTCCGCCGTCGGCGTCGTCCAAGATGGTCCATAACCCGCTTCCTCTGCATCTCAGTAATCCTTCCTCCCGCTGAGATAGCCACGCGAGGGACAAAAAAATAAATAGTAGCATAAAAGCCGCCTCAAAGAAACGGGCGTGTGCCACATTAAACTATTAACGAGGCCGTAAAATGTACAAAGTTTCCATGTGACGCAGATGTGGAAGTGCTTTGACCGTGGAATGAGATTTCCGACATCCTTCTGTATCAAACATTTGCGAGACACGAGAGGTTGCAAAGAGAAATGAGCGATTGTCCATGATTTGTATCGTGAGTGTAATGAGAAAAGGAAAAATAAATAATAAGTTACAAGTACTGAGCTCAGTGAAAAAATGTTAAACCATCAGTCATTCCAATGTAAAGGCATATAAACAGGATATGTCACCATTAAATTACCCCTAACATGATTAATATATATGCATGATAACTTATTCACGGCTTCTGAAACTCGGTTCATCAATGTGAAATTCATGAACATGAATATTGTAGTACTAAAAGACCGAGATTTACGTTTTTTTCCCTTTTTAATAATTGTAGCCTAAAAATCGATGCAATAATGATATAGCAGGGCCATCGTCAATCATTACTTCAACTTTAAAGATGCACATCGGAAGTAATTTTTTGACAATAAAAACAAAATATATTGCATTCACTAACTTCCAAAACATAGAATAGCAATTATCATTTGAAGCAATTCAACTTTTCGACATCATTACCAAAGACTGGTAATAAAGACCATGTCTCTAAACACTAATCCCTTGAAGTAGTATCCAACTAATATTTTTATTTCACTAGGATTTATGCATGTGATCATTGGAATATAGGTTTCATGTCATCAGCTCGCGTTTCATTGAAAAAAAAAGATCCGAAAAAAGCTCAGAGCCTGGCGTATAAGTGCATTTTAATGGATTTTAAGAGGTAAACAACCTTTTTGCCGTTGTAGGTATTTATATCACTTCTAATTTGGATGATTCGAATGTAAGCCGATCACCGGTTATTTCCGCTGGCAATACTTTATCCTATAAATGGGCCAATCGTTGAAATGCTCACTCATTTCCCTGAGTGCCACTTTACGGATCAAGCTGGGTGGGGAGGTTTTATTTGGGGAAAGGCGCGTCATTTCCACCACACAGCCACTTTAGATCGCATTCGGCATACACCGGATTTCAACACATTATCCTTGTCAACTATAAATATATTGCTTGATTGAACCCATTACAATTATAGGAACACGAGAAAGGAAAATAAAATCGTCTCTAACTTTGGAATGAGAGGGAGTAAAACTTATAAGATAAATTTAAGGAAAAAGAAAAGGAGAACATAAATATAAATTTTACTAATAGCACTTTACACATCTCAGAAGAATTCAAGTGGCTAATGGAGAGTACTTTTTTTATTCGTGGTTCATTTTATTTATGCATTCCTCGTATTATATACCTATCACCAAAAGAAAGTAACTACTGGTTTGTACATTATTTTTAACTGGTGAACCAGTGGTTATTTGGGATATTGAAGGTACAGAAGGAAGGTTTATATAAAATACAGTTCTCGTAATAAACCTTAAGTGATGCGCAGAACTCACACGGATTGACAACTCATATCCCACACACAGTTACCCACCATCGCCAAAAATGTCCACCATCACCAGGTTATGAATCGAAATCACAGGAAGAAAGAGCCAGCAATCTTGCCACCGTATCTACAAAATATTTTTTCCATACTTATTTGTCACGAGCGGAACATTATCATGTAGATATGTAACACATAAGCCAGTTCTCCAAATTTTACGTAATCGTACAACCTGATGCACGAACAAACGTACGCTTCAAGGTTCATCATGAGAAGACCTGAAATGCAATAAAATATTAAAAAACTAGGCCTATTTTAGTACTAAAATAATTTCACGCATCATTAAGGGAATATGAAGCTTGAATATGGAAAATTTCGTGTAAAACGATAACAAGGAACTCAGCCAACTCGAGGTAAAATTATCCACTATGATGAGAGAAAAGCATACACTCACGCCTGTTACCTTCCTCTCATGTTTAACGCAGGAGAACGAAGCTCAAAATAATGGATAATATTTGAATGAAACTCAAGCGCACCGAAAAAAAAGACGATAAATATATAAAAGCACATACAACCGTGTCGAAAAGCATTAAAATATCGAGGATTGAAGCACGTTTGAAAGCGGATTTTGAAAGCGTTGTCGGTTAAAGGGGACAAAAGGGAGGAAAACAGAAGAAGGGCGAGAGACGACCGGGCTGTTGGCGTGGGGCCTGTGCGCGGGGGAGGTACAGCGGGAGGCCAGCTGAAACAACGTATGTCACGCGGATTAATGGACCAGTAAGCTGTAGCAAAACGGCAAAGCCCTGAGCGGAAAAAAATATATAACCACTCTTCAGCACAAAACGATTAAATGAAAAATGAGAGATAAAACAGCTAACTAGCCTTGAGCATTAAGCGACAGGCGGTTAACTGAACCGAACAAACGGCTCACTCCCACCTCGATCCCATGGCATTATTTTTTGTTTTGGAGACGGGCGAACACTCGAGAGGAAAAAAATGATGACCGGTAGCAAGTGGCGCACAGTCCTTCGAAATTTTAATCTGCCGCACATGCTTCGCTCCGCCCTCCAACCCCTCTCTCGTGGACTACCAACGTCCAAATTCCCCCTTGGCAATGCCTACCAGTGAGGCGGTTGTGGGTTGGGAACATTCCATCCCAAGAATATACATTACTCCCGCATAAATCGTAATATGAGGTCTCAAAAAGCTCTGCATCACCTACTTTCAGTTTCAATAGGTCACTATGCCCCATTTCTCAACATTTTTACAATTTTTGTCGCAGTTGAATGACCTACCGGCTAACATTTTCCAACCACTTCGTCTTTTAATTTTTAATTAAATGAAATGAGTGTAAACTATGGGGCAAAACTACCTTATGAGGAATAATACCCCCATGTCTAGGAATCCCTCGTTTTTCTTCTCCTCACCGCCACCCAACCTTCTCCGATAAATTCCTAAGAAACATCTGAATACCTCTACTTCCTTCCCGCCACATTAACTACACGGTAGGCTATCATAGCTCATTAAATACTTATTATCAGCCTTCTTACTATACTCTACCCGCAGATTATCTGGATTATCTGGAATTCTCTGGAATTAGTGAATAATTAATACCGATAGACCCAACCTTGCCAGTCCAATATATTAAAAACGCAACTGTTGTGCGCACAAATCATTTCAAAAGTGTATGCATTAAAGCCTGGAGTTATCTCTCATTAATATTAATGAAACTCAGGCCCTCTAAATCACTTTAAGTCCCTAAAAATTAATGATAGGTTATTAATATGAATTGTATGATTTGAAGGCATACTTATAAGATACGAAGGCTTCATTCCTCCACAAAATTTAAATTTACCAAAGGATCAACCTGCTTGATTGTATTTCTATACCCAGAGTTAAAAATTATCAATTATAATGAAGAACATTGCAAGGTAGAATTGTGATGCAATATATCCGGTTAGCATCCTTTTTATAAACAATCGCAACACTTTGTTTTACTCTGAGTAAAACATTTTGCTGTGAAAGTAAATCTGGGTTCAGAGTTTGTGAGCGCTCTATAGTTTATTTTTTGCCTTTAAAAAATAAGTATACCCGGATGTAAGCAACAATCTATAACCTGGAACCTAAACTTTGAGTACACAAATTTAATTTTACTATTCAATGTCCTTTTGAGCAGAAATGAGACAAATGAATAGACTTTTCAATATTGCGTAATCTTTCCATTTTCAACTTAAAAATTACCTCCGGATTCTTTCCATCTCAGCATTTTCCCTCCGTGTTGTTTCGAAATCATCAGTTGATGTTGCCGAAATTTTTGCTACGGCTTAAACCGCACGACGTGACGAGGAAAATATCAAAAACCACATGCTCAATACCCTACAATCATCACTATCTCTTGCGACCGCTTCACGTTATCTACAAGCGCATCAGTGAAAAAAATACGAGACGATTTAGAGAGTCTGTTTTCAATCTTATGTTGAAATTTTGCCTTACCATTTTCAATTATCATCGGCACATGACTCTTCATCCGCTACGTAGAGAAAAAAGGCATTTAGAATTGTGGCCAAGAGAGGAGACATTTTAATTGTAAATTCTGCGTTAGTTTGAGTTCAGCACAATAGCGTTAAAGCACCTACAACTTGTTCGGAAACAAAAATAAAATATTATTTCTGATAAGTGTGCTCTGGTTGCTTATATTTCATTAGGACTTTATTCCAGATTAAAAATAGGTTAGGGGACATTTTCACAGAGCTGAAATACTCCTAACCCGCCACATATTTCTATGCAGCAAGGCAGCGGATTAACTCTTGATTTAGTACTGAATAATACTATGAACATCTACATTTCTTGGCAGTAAACAACTGATGAACGATTAAAAATTAAATCATAAAAGAAAATACGTCTAATTTCAAAGGAATGAAAACTACGTCCAAACAATGAATTAAAATATATCATGAATCATATAATAACTTGGAATAAAACATCTTTACGGTAAAATTAGCGTGAATCCAGTAATAAATACTGCGGAAAAGTTTGTGTACGATAGTAGGCATCAAAATCGTTTGGTATAAAAAAAAGTTTTCAAGACAAAAATATCTCACGATAAAAGATGTGACTCTCCCGGTTCATTCCATATGGATCGGCTTCTTGGTTTTGGCAACAAGAAAGATTTTACTTCATGCAAACTGTCAAATATGAATGAACGCAAGGAGAACTCAAAATATTGCACTCTTTTTGCAGGACTAACTTTGATATCAGAGGATTACCTTTATCATATCGCAATGACTAAAAAAGGAGGCTCGCACTCTAAAATTCTGAACTTCGATTAAAATATAGAAATTACTAAATTATTAAGCCATACTGTTTATTAAGTCATACAATCCTTTCTGTGGGCCATGGCCTTCCGTTGGGAGGAAATAAAATACGCATGTTAAAATGAATGTTCACAAATGCTAGTTTTTTCATCAATATGTTATTTTTTGTAAAGTTTTTGGGCCAGACGCTTATTTATTGTTTTAATTATATGTATATATTCCCAATGAGCAATTAAATTCATTCACCATAAACTTTTTCTCAATCTTTGCTGAAAATATATGCACTCAAAAATCACAGGAAAAGGAACTTGTCTCCGTACTCCGTACAAAAATCGCACGCTTGCGGCTTATCCTGGGGTGGTCTCTGCTCTAACCCATCCCTACCTAACCTCTGGTTGAGTAATAAATTGAGTTAGGCTGAAACATGAGAATAATTTTAATGCAATTAAAAGTCAGAAATGAAATAATTTAGTATTTTAAACTTACTTCCGCAAAAACAAAGCACTAGCATACCTGAATTTCAAAAGGAATAAAAAGATATATGCCACAATTAGAGTCGCTTATACTTAGCGGTATCAGCATAATCTCGTGGTTATAATCCCTGAAAAAAGCAAGTGACTCCCTCTCAGGTATACCCGTGCGATCACGTGATTTCGTTGGAAAAAAGTGAAATGATTCTAACTACAATGCGGTCAAAATAGGAAAGAGAGGAGAGATGGTCAAATACGGGACAAGTCGTGATTGAGGGAGGGAGAGGGGGATAGACGATCCGTCGCAGAGGGAGAAAAAATTGGAATGCACACGGCAAGAGGGACGGAGCTAGCGCACTGTCACAATACGGCCGCGGCGAGTCAACTTTTTCTTCTTGGTGCGCATTGCCTTTCCTCGTGTACCACCGCTTGCCACAGCTGCCCACCGGATGCAGGAAGGGGAGCTTACGGGATGAAGGGACGTTTGACGCGCGAAAGGAATATTTCACGGTTACGGAGCGCAGTCGTGGAAAATATTTAAAGGCAGCGAACCAAAAGCAGGGCGAAGTACAAGCATAGAGCCAATTCAAGACTCACAAAGGCTGCGGCCGAAAAAGCTTGGGTTTTGGCGGCCTCGACTTCACATCATACCCTGAAATTAACGGAGTATGCAAGACTGAAGCAAAGTGGTTGAACAGTGGTGAGCTGACGAGTTATTTCGGCAAAATATAGGCCGATAAATCTCAATAAAGTCCGCGATATGAGCATTTGTAATAACTGGTGTAGGGAATAAAAAAGCGTCAACAATTCACAAAAATATTTTTTCATTAATAAATACGTAATATTCTCATAAATATGGAATACCTTCATATGAGGCACGATTCTTAACATATTTTACGGAAATACAGAATATTTTATTCGAGGTTTCTTTACATTCCAAGGAAAGATCGGGGGACATCTGGGGATATCATTTTAGAGAGGATAGCCTGGTGTGCGGTCTACGAAATAGAAAAGAAAGGACTGAGAATGAAAATGGATCTGTGGACCGCGAGATGGAAAGATAAGGATTTAGGTCTGGAACAAAAAATGTCAGCGGAAGGTTTTACGGGGATTTGCGCGGAAGGAAAAATACGCGTATTTTGGAAGGGGTTAGGATGGGGACTAGCATAAGAGACAGTCCGCTGACGTCTGAATCAAGAAGAGGAAAGGACTGAAGTTTCCAGGCTTTGCGACAAAACCTGCTGCGGGATCACGCATCCACAGACTGTTCTTCTTTTAGTGAGCGATGCTCATTCAAAGCTTGCAAAAATATAGACACAAGTACGGATCAATTATTCGAGTTCTGACTGTTGCAATATTTCTGGAATCTCCAATTGCCTGCTCTTGGTTCTTGTACCTGCAACATTAACGTAAAAGCACATGTAAGGAGAAAAGAAGAATTAATAAGCATTAATCAGCTGCTGAAATTCTGGGACGCCGTTGTATGATACCGATAACGGGGAGGAGAGCTTCACGTCGAAATGTGAGTTCATTGATGCTCTTCAATCATCACCAACAAATTGAAATCACATTCTTGCAAAGAATGACGAGAAGAAACGATAAATGTGGACAGTATACAAGGAAAAATTGGCGGATTTAAACTACAAAAGGAATTCCATTGGTTATAGTAGGTATTAATGGAGAACATTTTACGAACGACACCGGCCTCTATCCCTCTTAGGATTCTCCCTCTTCAATTTACTATTATTCATGTTATATTCCATTTTATGTATAAATACTATATTATAACTCCTCCTCCCCTGCTTAGCTAACATTTGTTTCCTCCAACACAAGTTTCAGTACCCCTCCCCGCTTATAACTCGCTCCATCCAAACTCCCTGCCTCCTCCGAGTTACTCCTTCGTAAGTTTTCTTTCCTCGCCCACCCTGTCCAGTTCCTTTCCCTCTTTATTCTCTTCTCCTTCTCTATTCCGACACATCGAACCTCTCCTTCTCTTTTCTTAACTTCCTCGTATCCTCACCGGTAAGAGCTACATCTCCAGATATTCACGGACAATCTCGATAAAATCTTATGAAAAGGAGCCTCAATCACAACTATGGTGTAGTTTGACTGGAGAAAACAAGCATTAATAAGGAATAATCAGGTATTGCTATTGTTGGAGGCTAATTCATGAAAACGATAACGGGAAGGAGAGCTTTACGTCAAATGTTATGAACTTTATACGTTGAATGTTATACGTCAAATAGAATTCTTACATATTTTAATGGCAATTAGCAAAGAATTCGTATGAATATCAGGTACAACCAACAGTGAAAACATAGGAATTATTAATCGTCCTTGCTATGCTTTTAAAATTATTATCTACTGACTGATCGCGAAACCCGGTAATTTTACTGCTGAAATAAATAGAAAAAGAACAATTTTGAACAGTGATGGAAAAATTCGAATAAGGGCACAAGTAAAAAAGGAGGAACAGGATAAAAATACGATGAAGACGAGGTTGTACGGTGGAGAGAACAAGGGGGAATGTGCGGGAGGGGGAGCTGATGGTGTAGGGCCAGGGTAAAGAGGCGTAGGGAATGCCCGACGGCGTAGCGCCACATGAAATATTCACAGATCATTGAAGTAAGTGTATTCCCCCAACCAACATTCCCTCGCCCCCTCCCTAACCCCCAAACTTTGTTCATCCGCTTAGTGCACGGGAGGAAAGAAAGGAACAGAGTGGAACGCAGCAGAGAGAAGTATTCCGTGTTCCAGTTCGTCTGTGGGCGCAGGAGATAACTAAGTTTGCTCGAATGAGGGAAAAAATAGCACTAAATTGGCTGTTTGGAGTGCCGCAAAATTGTGTGGATCTCAAAACGTGAAGGAGCGGCAGGAGGAAAATATTTGCCGTTTAGCTGCGCTAACAAGAAATTTCTCCATTTCCTGTTGAATTATTGCTGATTGTTTACATCGCGTGTAAATGTTTCCACGGAAAATTTACGAACCGTCTATTTTTTTTAATTAAATAAATAGATATTATAAAAGCAATTAGAAAAGTATTCGTATGAATTTCAGGAATAACCAACAGTGAAAACTGAGTACAGAGATATTTGTTAGTCCTTAATATGTTTTTAAAATTGATCGCAAACCTGACATGGGCGTACCCAGCGGAGGGCAGGAGAGGGCAGTAACGAAAGTTTTGAATAATTTTTATTTATTTAAGAAAAGTGATATTAGTTAGTATAAAACATGTAATCGAAATGAAAACATTTTATTTTTGAGCAAATAATTTTAGAAAATAATAAAGTGCTGTTATAATTTTCTTGAATTTTATTTTCCTAAACTTTTTCTGTATTACAACAAGAACGACCGCGGCATGCCCCCCTCCAGTTTTGGTCCTTGGTACCCCCTTATAACCTGATACGTTTTATAGTGAAAAATAATGCAATATATAAAAAAAATAATTTTATTCCTAGCCAATGTACGTAACCGCACACCAACCTTTTTTCATTCGAAAGTAAGCAATGTGTCCATCTCGACAACATCAATATAATAACCTGTGATTAATGAATGAACAAGGGGTATCAATACTTGAGTTTATCCGGAGAATCCATTTAATATAATTATGAATTTTATTCAGAATATTGAAAGGAAGAATATAGATAAAACTTTACCTGAAATCACCAAATCCGAACGCTTTAATGTCCATCAGGACATTGAAGACATAAAAGTTAAAAAAAATCTTATCCCAAACGTCACATTTCGCAGATCGAAAATTCTCTCGGAAGAAAAATAGTCCCCTCACTCACTATTTAACGATCGGGTGTGGGGGGGGGGGGGTTAGAAGGTCCATTAAAATGGTCTGGCCCGGGTCGTCCTAAATAATTCACCATCCGGGGAACAAAAGCAATCAGGCGTCACGTCAATAAATTACTCTGGGAGCTTCCAAAGGAGCGCACTACGGAGCAGCAGTTGAAATGAGTCGAAGAAGCTTTCGTTTGTCGAATTCCAAAAATGTGTCGAGACGTCGTCTTCGGTTCGGGCGGTGAGGGGAGAAGGGTGGAGGAGGATAGGGTATGAGGTTTTGGGGAAATGAAAGGGAATTGCGAGGGTGGAGGTGAGACAGAGTGGGGGAAGGGTGGAGGGGTAGGCAGTATAAAAAGGTAGAGGTTCGATGGAACCTCGCCTTAGAGGAGTGCTGGTTGGGAGTAGGGAAATCTTTGAAGAAGGGAGGGTGTGAAGAGACATTAAAGCGAATCAGGATGGACGAGGAGGGCGCAGGGGCCGAGTGGACTGGCAAATGGCTTTTATGGAGCGGGAGAGTGAGAAAAATCACCCGCCCCTGCTCGCGGCCATTAGTCATGGCCACAAAACATGGCTCGAAGGATAAAAGACCGAGCCACGAGCAATGAAAATGTGGGATAAAACGATTACTCAAATCTTCATTGTTTGCGTAGGAAAAATACTTCCTTTGGTAGAAATCAGGAAATGACCGTCTTGAAAAAACGTCACGTCTTGAAGGAGTGGTGTATTGAGGATTCGCGGCAAAAAATGGGCTCTAGTCTCACTAGGTTAACTAAAATATCTCGAAAAACTAACAAATTTACTTCTTTTTAGAAATATTCCAAGCATTAGCTTTAGTAATACAGCAAAAACTGCGATTGCGGTTCATCTACCATTTGAAGAAAGCGAAGGATAACTGAAATTTGTCCTGAGTATTGATACTGGCAAATTCATGTCTTCCCGTAAAGTATGGCCTACTTTAAACTTGAATGGTCTTCACGAAGAAAAATGTGAGAAAAATTCGAATTAAAATTTTTAATTTTCATTGAAAAATCATGTAGGTGGTAAAGCGACAGGAGTTATAACTCCACATGCTCTGAAAATTTTTTAAACGAATATTTTCAAGAATTGGGAAGGAAATAAAAGTTGATCCCGTAATTTAACCTCAGGAGAAAAGATGCAAATTGGAAAATTTGGTTCCGATAAGAATGTAAAAAAAATATGCCTTAAATTATAACTATGGTTGAGTGCCTAGCGTAACTTATGCAACTACATCTGCAAACCATCTACCTGCACTAAAAGAGTCTAAAAACGCAGTTCCTAAATGAACCACTTAAAGCTTTTTGAATCTGGTTAAGCAGGGATTGAATTAGTAGCGTCACCACGGCAGATGTAACATTTAAAATAAATGAAATAATAAAGAGTAATGCAAAACACTTCACTGAAAGGAAGATGGAAATAACGAATAAAACGTAGAGCTGAGGAATTCGCTTGAAAGTTTTGGGTAATTAAAGTAGCGGTAGGGTAGACTGGGAATTCTCCCGAGGAAAGAAGCGCCTTACACTCAAGCACTCAAGAAAAAGTCGCTCATGTAGTCTACAGCGTAGAACAGAAGCGAATGCTCATGAGTACAAACGGATACGCTAAGACGGAAGCAGACGAGATCGCAAAGATGGAAAAGCGCGAAAGTGGATGGGAAAGGTGAAATGGGTGGCGTGGAGTAGGTGAAATAGAATAGGAAGTGAAAGGAGTGAAGGATGAGGGACGGCGAGAAAGCAAAGGCCGTAACCGAGGAGAGGAGAAGGCAAGAAGACAGCCCTCAGCAATAATTATAGCTGGCGGAACTCTTGGGCAGAGCGTCGGAATGGAAATACATTAAATGAGAGGAAATGGGAAAAAAATGGGAAGAGAAAAAATGATGGAAGTGTCGTCAAAGTGGCAGTGAGTGGTGCCCTCTTCTGTCAAGGACTCTCTGCCAAATATTCATCCGGGAAAATTTACCAAGGCAAGGGATGAATATGATAAAAACTAAGGATGTTAAAAACACATGGATCGTGAGTAAAAAAAGAAGTGAAAATAATCAGTGAAAAAATGGACTAAGGACATAATATAAATCAATTTATGGCATGCGAGCAGTGAAGCTAGGATTGATTAATATTGCTAGGGTCCATGGGAAAAATAATCTATGAACGAACTAAAAGGCTGTACTACTTTTTCTCTGCAGCCTAGTTTGTGGACCATGAGCATTGCGTGTATGGTAATAATGTGACCTCAGAAAAAATCCGTAAAACCTTATAAGTAACGAAGCATCAACTATTTGATGACTACCGCAACAGAGGTTTTTCAATGTGGTCGTTATATAAATTGATTCTAATCATAATTCTTAAGCTGTAAAAATAAAATGGCATAAAAATTCAAATAAATCTAGTTTCTCTACCAACTTACGACGAAACTTAAATCAAATAATATCTCCAGTATATGCTATGTGAAAAACCCGCAAATATTTTTCCCGGGAAAACAGCTTATAAATATTGGGTCATATATTTATTCCTTCAAATTTCATAATTATGACCTGATCTTCAAATACACTAAGCGAATCAAATACTGGACCAATGAAAGTAAAAATTCTTGGACTTGAAAAAATAAACAAAATCATAATAAAGAGCATAACCCATTTATTTTTGCCACGAATATCAGTCAAAGGAAACGACAGGAAACTATTATTCTCGGTTTTTCTATAGCTAGTAAGAATCCTCAACTTCTACGGTGGTTAAACTAATGAAAATGCATTAGCCATTGGAAAACTGAAGCTGCTGCTACCGTCAAATACTCAAGTAGTGAAAATCGCTTACAACGTCGTCCAAAGCATATCCTCCCTTCGAGTGTCGCTGATGGGCAAGATACACCAATACCAGAGTCATCAGCGCTCTCGCAATACCAAATGCTCACAAAAGACGTGGCTTCAGCGGAAATATCGGAATTTTCCATGAGAACTCCACAAAGCACAGAGTCGGGTTCCCCGCCACCTAAATCGATTTCTAATCCACTTTCTCACTGTATCCATACCCCCTCCTCGCCACCGAGAAGACCCTTGTAATACCATCACGGCTATTTCTGAACTCTATCGGAGGGAGGAAAGTGCATTTCGCAGAAGTGGATGAAGAGGGCATACTCGCTCCAGAGTGGAAGATGGTTTTTCGGGAGCGATCGGAGGGTGAGCCGCGAACAGCGCACTACAAAAGAGCCAAAATAGGCTCGCTCTTTCCAGCGACTGGTATCCAGGGTTTGCGTGATTTTGCTCAAACCTTTAGCTTGCACGAGATTCTACTCTCAAAATCTCAAAAATATAAGTTTAATTTCATCCAAACTCATGGGCAAACACCTCGCATTTCCGTGAAACTGTTGGGTCCAAGTCTAACCAAAAACTGCTACATATCGCAAGGTAAATTCGTACATTTTTACCATAGCCCTTACAATTAAAATATGGATCTTTTCGATGCTCAATCATTAGTCATTGACCAATTGAAAGTAAACTTTTAGTTATTGAAATACACGGGCGTTCAGGGTGGCTACAAAGTAACCAAAAGCTAATTCAACAACGAAATCCACGCATTAGGCATATTGTGAGGCCACCACATAATCGCTTTTTAGCTTTTTCTCAGCCTTGTGAATGGGTCTCACATGGTTCTTTGTCATCATATCTCGTGGGAGATTCCTAACCCCAAAGGAGAGTTCACCCTGAAGAATGAAATCTACTGGAACTCTGGTGACATCTCCAACTTTGCCGGCCTCGGTGGCGGCGGGATAAAGTCTTCGCCTGCCAAACAAGAGGTTGCGGGTTCGAGCCCTGCCTCGGTAAGTTTCTCCTTTCCAGGGTATGGTTGTTTGTGTAGATTTCATCGTTATATTTGTTGAATACCCCGATATAATAGTATAAAATGGCCGATGTGAGCCGTATTCTGTGGTTTGGGAATATAAGATTTAAAAAAACTGGAAAAATGGATGCCCCTCTCGTTTCCTCACTTTTAACATTTTCTTCTTACCGTAACTGAACTTATCCTTTCGTCCAGCAAATTTTTTCTGCATTGTAATTTTCGACCCTTAGTGAACGAGCACATTCAAGCTTCTGCGCCCATTGCTCCAGTTGGGAGGTTGAGTTTGAGATATGGGGATGGAGACGATGATTCGGTGGGTAGGAGGGCCAGCAGCGGCATGAGGAAGGGGGGAAATTTCGAGGTCGTCAACATAAGGACCCTCATTGTTCCACGGTGACTTAATGGAACCATGACTGCTGGCCCCATGTATTTGGAGAGACTGGAGCATACCGACCAGTCGCAGCCGCCTCAGGCAGGCCACCTCCTACCCATACTGTTAGGCCGATGTGTAAGAGGTAGGGGAGGTTGAGGCACCAGCAGAGAGAAAAAACGAATAAAGAGAGAAGAGAGGAGGAATTCTGATGTTGGCGCCTCTGGAGTCTCGTGGGATGGGACTCTGAGGACTAGAGCTGAGTCATGTGCGGCAGAGAAGTTCTTAAGGATGAGGAAGGGCGATTCCTTGAAGGAACGGGAAGCTTCATTTGTTACACGAAACGTAAAGGAAGAGAAGGCTCACAGATCGCAGGATTCTTAGACCAATTCACTGATATCAAGGTAGATGATTTTTTCATCATAGAAGGTTCTTCTGGGGTTTTAATACGGATAATCATACCGATGGGTTAGTTCTGACAAAACGTATCTCAAAATTGGCCGGTTTGAGACAGGTATTTTTAAACAAAGTGTAATAACATTAAAAAAATAAAATACAAGCAAAACAAAACTCTTTATTTGCAAATGAATGCTTCTTTTTCAGTTTTACTAACTTTTGGTTTCTAATTTCAGTGTACAAGTAAAAAAATAATCGTTTTTCTGCTCTCCAAAAAAATTATATTTTTGAGATACGTGTTGTTAGAACTTAGCCATCGATATTTTTATGACATTGTGTGTTCAAAGCACTGCAGGAACAAGTGACATTGTACGCAGTCACGCGCATGGGTGCAAAGTTAAATACACCAACGGATGAAGTTCGCCATGTTAATAAAACCGCTTGTTCGGTAAAACTCATCCCGAAGTTCGCTCTGAGAAAATGGCTCGGTGGTGTGACTGGCTAACACACCTGACCGACAATCGGGAGATCCGGGTTCGAATCCCGGCTAAGTCAGATATTTTTTCATCTTCTTCATCCGTTGATTATGTGTTCACCCAAAATTCGAAAATACCCGCGTACTCTTGATATGAATGGCGATCATAACCAACAACCAGCCCCTATTTTCCGGCGATGCATAACTATTTTAGGGGAGGGATTCGTAAAAGCAAATTTATGTGTTACGTGAATGAAACTTTCTAATATAACATAAATATTTAAAAGTTTCTTATGAAGATATCCTACCGCTTAACGTAAGTCTACTATTATAGATTAGCGAGAGATTATACCCACTATAAGGTACCTATCCAAGTTACGGGTAAACACCCATTTATAATTACCCAAGCTACATAGCATGTACCCAACCAGTGGCATTAAAAAGGAGTCACAGTAAATCTAGGTAATGTGGGTGGATTATTTATGCACTTATTTTGGGAAAATTATTCAGGGCATAAGTGCTCAATTGTACATACCTTAATGCTAGGTATTTAGATTGTCCACATCGCAATACGCGGGAGGAAATAGTTCCCGATGATGAGAGTGGGGCACTAACTAGACTGAATAGACTGGGAGGACAAAGGTGTGGAACAAGGCTGAAATGGGAAACAAGGGGAGAATAGACTTCTGCTTAGAGTGGAGAGCAGCGATCATCGGAAGTCGTGGGACGGATGCCCCTGACGCTTTGTGAGGAGACCGAATGCGCTCAAGGAGCAGCCCGGCGGGAGACAGAGGCGTCTCCGGGGTTGCTCAGACAGCCGCACGCTGGTCCCACTCCCTCTGCGTCGAGGCTTACCACAGCGGTTTATTCAGGAGGGGAAAACGCCTGCATCCTAGAGATAGCTCATACTCGGCTGTTGTTCGGGGCCACTGGATCCGTCCGATGCATTACGCAAGGGAAAATGTAGATCATGGCGCCCTAGTTACCATCGCCAAAGCAAGTTCCTTTGTTTCGTCTTCATAAGACCATGATTTCCCTTCTTTTTCCTACTACGAACAAATGTTTCACTTTTAATATTGTTTTTCTTTAGTGAATGGAAGGATAAAAATTTAGTCTAATTGCTTAGATATTTTATATACTCAGAATTAAAATAAAAACAATTTATCCATGAAGATTTGTTAAAATTTACCACTGTTCAATAATATTTAGAACTAATATTGAAAAGCTAATATTGAAAGTAATACAAATGCACTAAAAGCTTTGTTGTGCTAATTGTGACCAATAGGATCAGAAGGAATTTTGATCAATATTATCACAATGGCTCGGTGTATAAAGAAAGAAGACGTTGATGGATTGGCTGGAGGCTAGTGTAAGGGAGAATAACGGCTAGGTCAATGGCGAAGTGATCAATCCCAACACTTGTAGCGCAGGTGGAGAGGTCACGAAGGGCGGGGAAGGAGCAAGCGACCCATTCTACCAAAGGGTGAGGCCGGGATATTTTTCCAATGGGGTGGGAGAAGGCTATGAGCAGGATAGTAGGGCAGGATAAGGCAAGTGATAGAAGATTAGGGTGGGAATCGAGGGAGTTGTAGGGGTTAAATTGGTGCTATGGATCCCGGGCTGCAACAGCTGCTGGAATGTCCGACTGATGTCGATTTGTCGGCAGATAAAGAATAGGGGCGGCAGACTAATATTTGGAGGAGAAAAGACGAGGAAAATATGCGATGCTTTAAACACAGGAAGGAATCAGAACGTAAAAGAAGGAGTAGAATTAGAATAACACCCTCTGGAAAAAGAAAAGAATATGAAGCAGAAATTATTAAAAATGGCGAGAGATGATTTTGGTAGGAAGCATATGGAACGTAGATGGACGAACGACTAGGCCAAGCCTCAAAGAAAGAGATATGGAAAGAAAATTTATAGGAAAAGTATGGAGAAGAATATTTTCCAGGCTATCTTATCTCCTTTTACGCACCAAAATAAGAGGTAGGACTACTTTTTCTTAGGTATGTAGTGAAATGTATCGACAGATGAGAAAAAACTCCCACTAGTTCAGAGTGATTTAAGTCAAAATGAAGTATAATACTTTTTAAACATAAAACTCTAACCATAATCATAATGGGGTAGACGAAAGCTCACTTCAAACAACCATTTTTGACCATTGTTTGCGTATTTAGTATACTTTATGGGTAAAGAATTAATGAAGCTCAAGCGTGAAGAATATTATTAAAAAGTCATTTGAGATGCTTATTCTCCTAAAAGTTACAAAAGTTTCCAAAAAAGAGTACAATTGCTAATCAATTTTATCAAATATTCAATATATATGATTTATTTCTATTTGGATCGGTATTCTGTTAATTTCCCTCACATTACACAGACACAATATTTAATTTTGCAAACATAAAATTCTATTGTAAACAATGCTTCTATAACTTCACCATGCCCAGTAAGAAAAAAATGCCTACAGTACTCCTAAAAACTTCATAAAAAAATGCTGTAACAGTTTTCATCCGTAAGGTTCGTAATATTAAAAAAAAATGCGCAAAAATAGCAAGGTAATGCGGTAAATCAGTATGCGGTCAGGCCTAAGATATTTAATATCGTACACGCATTTAGCACATACTCCAAATAATACAAAAGCATATATCTAAATGAAAAATAGAGATATGAGAAAGGCTGAAAAAATTGTACTTCAGAAATTTACAATGGGATGGTGGTAAATTCTAACTTGTCACAAGATACCTACGGAGCATCTGACAGAGACTATTGATAAGAATAATACAAGGCCAAATGAATGCACGAATGAAAGTTGCAAAGTAATGTGCCAAAATACGCTCATCAAGCATCGGATTTAGTAAAAAAGATGCGGTATAAAAAATGTTCTCTCATGTGATACTCGTGTAACTGATTTTTTTTTCAATTTACTGTTGAATACACCAGACTAAAAGCCGTGATACCTACGGAAACTACGTCCTTGTAAATGGTTATATGATAAAAAATTCTCAAAACCTGAATGGCCAAAATTCTCAAAGCCCTGGATGCCAGAAATATCGAAATTTCGATCATTAAATCAGGTCCTCCGTGGATTGATTACAAAATGCAAGCCTTATAACCTGATAGATTACTATCACACCTACGCGAACCGCTTTACAGTCCAAATGCTTAAGTTCTGCTTACGCGCAAAATATAGCTAGTCCACGAGTAATTGCGTGTGTTAACGAGTTGGCAAAAGCAATACATAGCTGAAAAGATTAAGAAGGGTCACATCAACCCGAGAGATGCATGTAAACGGTATTACGCGGATAAACTCGCGGCCACATCAACTAGGTCAGAACACTTCAGAAACAGAAT